>NC_092176.1:20429042-21883519 GCF_045791955.1 Oncorhynchus clarkii lewisi
AACAGTGTCTAGATGGAATTTGTATTTGTGGTCCTGGTGACTGGACCTTTTTTGGAACACCATTATTTTGGTCTTACTGAGATTTACTGTCAGGGCCCAGGTCTGACAGAATCTGTGCATAAGATCTAGGTGCTGCTGTAGGCCCTCCTTGGTTGGTGACAGAAGCACCAGATCATCAGCAAACAGCAGACATTTGACTTCGGATTCTAGTAGGGTGAGGCCGGGTGCTGCAGACTTTTCTAGTGCCCGCCCCAATTTGTTAAATATATGTTGAAGAGGGTGGGGCTTAAGCTGCATCCCTGTCTCACCCCACGACCGTGTATGAAGAAATTTGTGTGTTTTTTGTCAATTTTAACCGCACACTTGTTGTTTGTGTACATGGATTTTATAATGTCGTATGTTTTACCCCCAACACATCTCTTTCTCTGTCTCTCTCTCTCTGTCTCTCTCTCTCTCTCTCTCTCTCTCTCTCTGTCTCTCTTTCTTTCTCTCTCTCTCTCTCTCTCTCTCTCTCTCTCTCTCTCTCTCTCTCTGTCTCTCTCTCTCTCTCTCTCTCTCTCTCTCTCTCTCTGTCTCTCTTTCTCTCTCTCTCTCTCTCTCTCTCTGTCTCTCTCTCTCTCTCTCTCTCTCTCTCTCTGTCTCTCTTTCTCTCTCTCTCTCTCTCTCTCTCTCTCTCTCTCTCTCTGTCTCTCTCTGTCTCTCTCTCTCTCTCTCTCTGTCTCTGTCTCTCTCTCTCTCTGTCTCTCTCTCTGTCTCTCTCTCTCTCTCTCTCTCTGTCTCTCTCTGTCTCTCTCTCTGTCTCTCTCTGTCTCTCTCTGTCTCTCTCTGTCTCTCTCTGTCTCTCTATCTGTCTCTGTCTCTCTCTCTCTGTCTCTCTCTGCCTCTCTCTCTGTCTCTCTCTGTCTCTCTCTGTCTCTCTCTGTCTCTCTCTGTCTCTCTCTCTGTCTCTCTCTCTCTGTCTCTGTCTCTCTCTCTCTGTCTCTGTCTCTGTCTCTGTCTCTCTCTCTCTGTCTCTCTCTGTCTCTCTCTGTCTCTCTCTGTCTCTCTCAGCTCTGTGACTTGCTGCAGCACCATTGGTTACAGAAAATGTTTCATCCATTTCCAATGTGCTTATTTACGCTCCATCTATTCAAACGTGCTTGTGTGTGTGTGTGTGTGTGCGTGTGCGTGTGTGTGTTTGAGAGAGAAAGATAGAAAGACAGAGTAAGGTAGAGGAGGGGGTCCTGCCACAGCTGGTGCAGTGTGGTTGGTGTTTCTTGGCCTGTCAGTGTCTAACACATTATTCCACACTGTTGGAGAAGTAGGTAGAGAGGATGAATCAGCTGCAGAGAGACAACAGAAAGCTAGATGAGAGGTCTCTCAGGGTGCTGGTTTATTTCTGGACTGTAAGGCTCGCCCTGTGTTGATGGCTCCGTGACAGTGAGACTGATTCTGTCCCCTGGCCTTCATCTCATGCCCTGCTTGACTACAAATCACTATTATAATGTTGCTCATGAGAGCGTTTTATGTGCATATGTGTTCACATGCATGCATGGGTATTTGTTAGGATTGTATGTCTGAGTGGTTGTTAGTATCTGTACTCTATGTGTTACCACTGAACTTCAACCATAACAGTATTACTGTAGTCGTCTGTCTAGTCATGGAATGTTGTACAGACATAAGGTCTCCAAGAATGACCTGTAACCCAACACCCCCTCTTTTCTCTCCCTAAGGTCACTGTCATTAATATCCCCTCCCCTCTGTCCGCTCTCCTCCGCTCTCACAGCCCACTGTCAGACTTGGCTGGTGATTAGACCTATAAGAAGAGAGCTTGCCAAACCATCCACCCTACAGACAAATACGTCAATCAAATTTTCTCTAATCAGCACTCTCTATTGAAGCTATTGTAGGCTGGTCCCAGATCTGTTTGTGCTCTTGCCAACCCCGTTGCTGTCATTTTGTTGGGCATGACAATTCTATAAGGAGTTGGCAAGAGAGCATAAACAGGCCCAGGCTACATCTATTGTTATTTTGGTGGACATATCAACCAATCAAAAATGTTGTATTTTAGAGACGAATCACAGGAAACAATGTAATGTAGTTTAAGTAAAGAAAACGCTTGTGAAAGATGAATTGCACATGAATATTCCCACTGTCTTCAGAGCTGTGGCCCGGCATTACACTAGGTGTAATACCTTTCTTGCACTATTGGTTAGAACCTGTAAGTAAGCATTTCACTGTAAGGTCGACTACACTTGTTGTATTCGGCGCACGTGACAAATAAACTTTGATTTGATTTGCTGGATATGCGCTTGACTTCCTCTGCAAAACTACTGGCTAACAGCTCATCTCAGGCCTAAGTCAGGCATGTACACACACACACACACACACACACACACACACACACGCACACGCACGCGCACACGCACACGCACACACACACACACACACATACACACACACACACACACACACATACACACACACACACACACACACACACACACACACACACACACACACACACACACACACACACACACACACACACACACACACTCTTATGCCTAATGTATTTTGTATTATCAACCCAAAATGTGGTTTGGCAGCCCTCAGCAGCATTCCCAAATGTTCTCTGAAGTTAATCAGAGATTTTAAAAAATATATTTCACCTTTATTTAACCAGGTTGGCAAGTTGAGAACAAGTTCTCATTTTCAACTGTGACCTGGCCAAGATAAAGCAAAGCAGTTCGACACATATAACAACACAGAGTTACACATAGAGTAAAACAAACATACAGTCAATAATACAGTAGAAATAAGTATATATACAATGTGAGCAAATGAGGTGAGATAAGGGAGGTAAAGGCAATAAATAGGCCATGCTGGTGAAGTAAATACAATATAGCAATTAAAACACTGAAATGCTAGATTTGACAGTAGATGAGTGTGCAAAGTAGAACTACTGGGGTGCAAAGGAGCTAAATAAATAAATACAGTAGGGGAAGTGGTAGTTGTTTGGGCTATTTATAGATGGGCTATGTACAGGTGCAGTGATCTGTGAGCTGCTCTGACAGCTGGTGCTTAAAGCTAGTGAGGGAGATAAGTGTTTCCAGTTTCAGAGATTTTTGTAGTTAGTTCCAGTCAATGGCAGCAGAGAACTGGAAGGAGAGGCGGCCAAAGGAGGAATTGGCTTTGCTATGGTGACCAGCGAGCAGAGATAAGGCGGGACTTTACCTAGCAGGGTCTTGTAGATGACCTGGAGCCAGTGGGTTTGGCGACGAGTATGAAGCAAGGGCCAGCCAACGAGAGCGTACAGGTCGCAGTGGTAGTATATGGGGCTTTGGTGACAAAACGGATGGCACTGTGATAGACTGCATCCAATTTGTTGAGTAGGGTGTTGGAGGCTATTTTGTAAATGACATTGCCGAACTTGAGGATCGGTAAGATGGTCAGTTTTACGAGGGTATGTTTGGCAGCATGGGTGAAGGATGCTTTTTTTGCGAAATAGGAATCCAATTCTAGACTTAACTTTGAATTGGAGTAGTTTTATGTGAGTCTGGAAGGAGAGTTTACAGTCTAACCAGACACCTAGGTATTTGTAGTTGTCCACATATTCTAATTCAGAACTGTCCAGAGTAGTGATGCTGGATAGGCAGGCAGGTGCAGGCAGCAATCAGTTAAAGAGCATGCATTTAGTTTTTCTTATAACATTGACATCATTGATGTATATAGAGAAGAGAGTCAGCCCAAGAATTGAACCCTGTGGCACCCCCATAGAGACTGCCAGAGGCCCGGACAACAGGCCCTCAGATTTGACACACTGAACTCTGTCAGAGAAGTAGTTGGTGAACCAGGCGAGGCAATCATTTGAGAAACCAAAGCTGTTGAGTCTGCCAATGAGGATGTGGTGATTGACAGAGTCGAAAGCCTTGGCCAGGTCAATGAATACTGCTGCACAGTATTGTTTCTTATCGATGGCGGTTAAGATATCGTTTAGGACCTTGAGCGTGGCTGAGGTGCACCCATGACCAGCTCTGAAACCAGATTGCATAGCGGAAAAGGTACGGTGGGATTCGGAATGGTCGGTAATCTGTTTGTTAACTTGGCTTTCGAAGACCTTAGAAAGGCAGGGTAGGATAGATATAGGTCTGTAGCAGTTTGGGTCAAGAGTGTCCCCCCCTTTGAAGAGGGGGATGACCGCAGCTGCTTTCCAATCTTTGGGAATCTCAGACAACACGAAAGAGAGGTTGAACAGGCTAGTAATAGGGGTTGCAACAATTTCGGCAGATCATTTTAGAAAGAAAGGGTCCAGATTGTCTAGCCCGGCTGATTTGTGGGGGTCGAGATTTTGCAGCTCTTTCAGAACATCAGCTATCTGGATTTGGGTTAAGAAGAAATGGGGAGGCTTGGGCAAGTTGCTGTGGGGGGTGCAGGGCTGTTGACCAGGGTAGGTGTAGCCAGGTGGAAAGCATGACCACCTGCTTATTAAAATTCTCAATTATAGTGGATTTATCGGTGATGACAGAGTTTACTATCCTCAGTGCAGTGGGCAGCTGGGGGGAGACACTCTTATTCTCCATGGACTTTACAATGTCCCAGAACTTTTTTGAGTTTGTGTTGCAGGTAGCAAATTTCTGCTTGAAAAAGCTAGCCTTGGTTTTTCTAACTGCCTGTGTATATTGGTTTCTAACTTCCCTGAAAAGTTGCATTTCATTGTTCGATGCTAATGCAGAACGCCACAGGATGTTTTTGTGTTGGTTAAGGGCAGTCAGGTCTGGAGAGAACCAAGGGCTGTATCAGTTCCTGGTTCTAAATTTCTTGAATGAGGCATGCTTATTTAAGATGGTGAGGAAGGCATTTTTAAAGAATAACCGGGCATCCTCTACTGACGGGATGAGGTCAATATCCTTCCAGGATACCCTGGCCAGGTCGATTAGAAAGGCCTGCTCGCTGAAGGGTTTCAGGGAGCGTTTGATAGTGGTGAGTGGAGGTCGTTTGACTGCTGGCCCATTATGGATGCAGGTAACGAGGCAGTGATCGCTGAGATCTTGGTCGAAAACAGCAGAGGTGAATTTAGAGGGCAAGTTGGTTAGGATGACATCTATGAGGGTGCCCGTGTTTACGGCTTTGGGGTTGTACCTGGTAGATTCATTGATAATTTGTGTGAGATTGAGGGCATCAAGCTTAGATTGTAGGATGGCCGGGGTGTTAAGCATGTCACAGTTTAGGTCACCTAGCAGCACGTCTTTCAACCCCACACACACTGACACATACACGCATCTACACTTATTCACACTGTCATTTACACACAATCACGCATACAGAACACACAGGCTCGCATTCACTATGTCCTTACACAGAAACATACACACACATAAATACATAAACCTAGTCCAGTTTATGGTTCAATAGAGCCCATTACACAACCAAGCCCTCCAAATAGCCAGTGAGTATGCAAGCAAGAGGGGCCTTCTCTCTCGTGGAGATGTGTGCCTCTGTTAATGCCTTGAGGGCATCACAGGTCCCAGCGATGCGAGGTCAGGCTTCTTATGGATGTGGATGTGGCTGGAGTGTATTTACAGGAGAAGGGAGTAGCATTACTTTAATCTCTGGTCTAGAGTGAGGAAATGTTTACAGCATGTCTCCCTGTATTAGTAGATAGAAATATCACAAACTGTATTACCTGGTATCTAGACCAATAAAATACAAGTGAAATACATTTGCAGGCTGGGTAGGCTCAATATGATAATTGTGAGTACAGGCCTACTGTGGTGTATGCTGAATCATGTATGTACATACATACAGTTAAATCCAGTCGTTCAGTTAGCAGGCTTCAGGCAGACAGCCCAGAGAGGATGTGTATATAAACTTGCCGATATAATATAGATATAGTTCATTTGAGATTACAGTAATCATTATCCCACTGAATGGTGGACTATAAGAACATGGGTGAATACAAGCAACTCATGTCTACTTATCAGTAGGCTTTATAGCCAATCAGCTTGTCTATAATGGCTAATTTATTTCTAATTGTCAAATTTAGCATGAGACAATTTACCTCCCCATCACCTTACATTGTGACTCATTATCTCACAACTTCTCTCCCATTTCTGTCTCCCTCCCTCCATTTTCTTCCCCTCTCTCTCGCTCTTTCTCAGGTGACGTCCCAGCGGATGCAGGGGGTGTTGCTGCTGGTCTTCGCTAAGTACTACCACCTCCCCTTCCTTCGAGGGGTGCAGACAGAGACCACCCGCACCGGCCTGGGGGGCTACTGGGTAAGACACCTGCCTTTTGAGACTACATTCTACAGAGAACCACACAAAACTGTCCACAATGACTAGTGATGGGGAAGAAATGGCTTGTTACATATCGCAATATAATTTTTGGATGATATTATATTGATATTTGACTAATTGTATCATGCTCTCTCTTGTCTCTCTGCAGCAGACATATAGTGAGCGATATGTTTTGAACATCAAATCGCAATACATATAGAATCGTGATAATCACAATACATATCGTATCGGCACCTAAGTATTGTGATAATATCGTATCGTGAGGTCTCTGGTAATTCCCAGTCCTACACTGACTTATCCTAATCACCAACTCAGGGGGAATCAGACCGACCACATTAATGAAGACAGCCGCAACACCCTAGGCTAAGATATAGAAGTGGGAATGTCAGCGCTATTGAACTGAAGTGCACAATCAGAACTGACCCACCCTTAAAGCTAGAATCTTTAATTGCATTTTACATTTGTCATTTAGGAGACACTCTTATCTAGAGTGACTTACAGTAGTGAGGGCATACCTTTTCTTTTTCTTTCACTGAAACAAAGCAGTCACCTCTTTAGTAAGAAGCTGAGGGATGGGCCTGGAGGAATTTTACCACTCTCAGACTTACAGACAGAGCTATGGATGCAAGCACTGACCATACATTTACAGTACATTGTTTACAAACATTGGAGTAAAACAAGCTTATATTTGGGGTTCTGAAAGTTCAAAAATGTATCTAGCAACTTCTAGCTTTAAAAAGCCTTCTCACAGCCAGTCAGTCTAAGGACAACAAGGCAGTGCTAAGGATTAAAAAAAGACCTTCCCTCCAGGGTTGCTTCTGTTGGCCTCTGTTTCCCTTACTTCTCACTATTTAGCAGGAAGGGTTATGTTTGAGCAGGCTGTACCCAAAGCTTGTCTGGGAGTCTGCCTCCATACCTCTGATGTCCAGAAGGTGGTGCTTTAGTATTCTTAAAGAGAGAATGCCTTTATGGTTCATAGCATTAAAGGTAGACTCAGCGATATGACATAGATGCAGAAAGTAAACAGGTCAATTTGCCGCAACAACTAAGAGCGTTGATGCGCGAGGCTCATCTTCTCCTCTGTTTTGGTGCCCTGGCTTCCACACCGTGAACAGTGTGAAGCGAACCCGTGCATGTGCACAGATTATCTGTGTGACTGTGTGAAAGTGAAGTCTTGCATCTCGCTCATCTCAGTATCTGCGGTGCTGCTTGTAGCAACGTCATGTTGCTGAGTCTACCTTTAAAGGGATACTTCAGGATTTAGGCCATAAAACCCTTTATCTACTACCCCGGAGTCAGATAAACTCATGGATAGCATTTGTATGTATATGCATCCAGTATGAAGGAAGTTAGAGGTAGTTTCGTGAGCCAATGCTAACTAGCATTGCGCTAGTTACCATAGGCTTCCAGTCATTGCGTTAATGCTAGTTATCAACTTCCTTCAAACTGTTGGCAGAGACATAAATATGGTATCCGCAAGTTCATTTGACTCTGGGGAAGTAGATAAAGGGCTTATTTGCCACAATCCCAAAGTATCCCTTTAAACACTCCCCAGATAATTTCTGTAGATATGTAAATGAGATCTGAACTTAAAATAATCAGTTTCCTATGATGTACCCTTTAAGGGTAATGAAAGCCCATGCAGTTGATCAACGTTTGCAGAGGCTGTCTGTCTGCCTGTTTTGCTGTAGTAATTCACTGTCTTTCTATTGTCCTCTCTGTATGAACTCAGATAAGCATCAACACATTCTGCAGGTCTCCCTCTGCTGTGTCATCTCTTGTATTTTTGTAGGTCAGAGCTGTTGAGGATGAGCAGCAGGAGGAAGCACACGGCTCCATCCTGCCTTCATTCACATAGAGCACTGCACGTTAAATATTGATCATGTCATTCACTGGTCATTCATGTATCCACAAACTTCCTGCCCTCAGATAGGTTTCCGCACTGGGGGTTGGTCTCATAGGCTAGGTTACTATTCGTACCATTTGTTCTTTCGGTTTGCAAATTGAATGTTTTATTACATCATACTAATTTTGCCATTCTGCTCCTGTCCCCAATCGTCAACCTTATTCTGTTTCTCTCTTTTTCTCTCACTCTCACTCTACCCCTTCCTTTATTCTCTCACTCCCTCTCATTTCTTCGGTCCTGTTGTAGGGTAATAAAGGGGGTGTGAGTGCGCGCATGTCTGTGTTCGGTCACACCATCTGTTTCTTGAACTGCCACTTGCCGGCCCACATGGAGAACTCTGAGCAGCGGATGGAGGACTTTGAGAGCATCCTGCAGCAGCAGCAGTTTGAAGGCCAGGCTGCCACAGGGGTGCTGGACCACGAGTTAGTCTCTATACATATGAACACTGGAACACGAGTTACTCTCTATACATATGAACACTGGACCACGAGTTAGTCTCTATACATATGAACACTGAACCACGAGTTAGTCACTATACATATGGACACTGGAACACGAGTTAGTCTCTATACATATGAACACTGGAACACGAGTTAGTCTCTATACATATGAACACTGGAACACGAGTTAGTCTCTATACATATGAACACTGGAACACGAGTTAGTCTCTTTACATATGAACACTGGACCACGAGTTAGTCTCTATACATATGAACACTGGAACACGAGTTAGTCTCTTTACATATGAACACTGGACCACGAGTTAGTGGAAGCTGGAACACGATAAACAACAGGTGCTTATCTGAGTTCTGCGCATGTGTGAGATTCTCTATGTAGATTTTTTACATAGCTGCTGCTCACTTTGCTAGCGCTTTACTTTACTTTACTTCCCCCCTGCGGCGATGATCTGACGTCTTTATCTAGTGTAGCCTAGTCTAAAACCTTTCACATTTTTTATTTTACTAGGCAAGTCAGTTAAGAACAAATTCTTATTTTCAATGACGGCCTAGGAACAGTGGGTTAACTGCAGAACGACAGATTTGTCAGCTCGGGGGTTTGAACTTGCAACCTTCCGGTTACTAGTCCAACGCTCTAACCACTAGGCTACCCTGCCGCCCCATGTTGTACAACAGACATTACCATTGTGTTGTACAATAGACATTACCAAACTTCTTTGTCTGTTGTAACAGTAGGCTATTACTAACATAAGCACAACACAAACAGGCAGTCTAAATAGCGATTGCATTTAATGTTTTCATCGTCATTGCAAACATTGTCTCAGCAGGAATAAACAAACACATAAGAAAGCATACTTGCAGCAGTCCACCCTCCCTTGTATCCAGTAAAGATATAGAGGGTGTACAGTAGTTACGGTTACACTAAAAGTACCTCATTTAGCCATCCATATACCTAACCAAAGCAAATATTTGGTGTGATTTAGAGGACATACCTTATAATTAAAGGCATCTTCACAGTTCCGCTCTGCCCTCAGTCCACTCCATACTATTCTTCTCCTCCACAGTGTGGTGTTCTGGTTTGGAGATCTGAATTTCCGCATTGATGAACTGGAAATTCCGGCTGTGAAAGCAGCCATTGATAACAACAAACTCACCATGCTATGGGAGAAAGACCAGGTGAGATGCATGTTCAAGATGAAGGCTCACTATTAAACAGAGAGTGTAATGTAGAGGATGCCACTAGAAGGCATTCAGAGACCAACATAACAGAGACACATAATTGAATTCTATTCTACAGCTGAACATGGCCAAAGACAGCGAGTCAGTGCTGGAGGGATTTCTGGAGGGTCCTCTCAAATTCCCCCCCACTTACAAGTTTGATGTGGGGACAGATACATACGATACAAGGTTTGTGGTGACATGGGGGTCTTTCTTGCACCTAAAGATCAAATGAGATGAGTGTTCTTATCATCACAGCTCTTACCCCCCCTGCTTTCTCTATCTCTTTCTCTCGCTTTCTCTCTCTCTCAGTGGGAAGAAGCGTAAGCCTGCGTGGACAGACAGGATCCTGTGGCGTCTGAGGGCCACAGTTCCCTCTGGGCCGACCCCTAATGCTGGGAAGAGAGGCTCTATTTTAGGGCCGAGCAGCGGGACCAAGGTCACCCAGCACTTCTACCGCAGTCACATGGAGTACATGGTCAGCGACCACAAGCCTGTCTCTTCCATCTTCACCCTCCAGGTGAGACACGGCCCCTCTCCCTCTCTTTCCCCCCCATGTCCCAGTTGTCACCGGAGTTGTGACATGCACATAACTTTACCTAAAACGCAGCTGTAACCTGTAATAAACAGAGATAACCATTGTTGTAACAGATTTCTACAGACTGTATGTTGATGCTGTATTATGTCGGAGAGAGATGTTGATGTTGTGTTCTATTGATTATATACCATGATGATATTGACCTCCTGTGTGTAGTTCCCCTATAAGGTGGACATGCCCCTGGTGACTATCATGGTGGAGGATGAGTGGAACAGCATTGCAGATGCCACGTGCACGTTCAAGGCTGCAACTAACTTCGCTCGCAGCTCCTGGGACTGGATTGGGCTGTACAAGGTTCTCACTCGCAACCTTCTAGAGCAGATTTCAATGTTTAACAAAGCGTGAAGTAACCCAGATAATGATGAAGTCATAATTAGCTAAGACATTAAGTGTTTTTGTAAAATCAGGAATTGGTGCTGCCTTTGCCTCCCCAGGTGGGATTCAAACACCATAAGGACTATGTAGGCTATGTGTGGGCCAAGCAGGAGGAGGCAGATTACCATAGAGTAGAACACGAGGTAAGGGCGACTTTTAATAACAAACATGAATGAACTGGAGAACCTTGTCATGGTACTGTATCTTTATGTGTTTTGACTCTTCTCTCCCTCTTTGCGTGTCTTTACCTCTGCAGGTGACCTTTACTGAGGAAGAGTTGCCCAAGGGCTCAGGAGACTTCATCTTGTGTTACTATAGCAATAACACGAGCACCCTCGTGGGTGTGACAGAGCCTTTCCAGGTGCTTACAGTGATGCTGTCTAGTTTGTATGGTAAATAATAAAACATTGAAGTATAATGGGATTGGTCATTTAACTCTCCTTTGGTTCTTCCACACCCATCCCCGCTCCTTCATTTTGTTCTCCACCATTTCCTGTGCTACTTCCCTATGCTCTTCTTTTCCTTGGTCCTTCACTCTTCTTTCTCTATCTCTTCCTCCTCTCCTTCATCTCTCCTCTGCAGATCCAGCTGCCCACCTCCAGCCCTGCCGGTAGCCCCTCTGACGACAGCTCTGATTTCACCTCTGAGGACGACAGCGTGGTTGGTATGAAGACCATGTCCCGCAGTCCCAGCCCTCGGAAAAAGAAACACAGAGCCCGACACAGCCATAGCCGCAGTCCCAGCCACAGCCGTAGCCGCAGTGGCAGCCCTGCGCTGCCCAAAATGAAGGGCCTCAAACTGCAGCCTGGCTCAGCCCACAACACCACAGATGGGGAGAAGGAGAAGGCCTCATCTGAGGCTGGGGATAGAGGGTTGTGATGGAGCCCCTGTTATTCTGCGCTCACATGACCAACTCTGTGTGATTTTTTAGTACATGATGCACTGTACTGTATTATATGTTTCCTTTATTGAAAATGTACATTTTCGGGTGCCATTTGTTTCAGGACTGGGGTTAGGCTTCTCGTACTGGAAGACTACTTTGTCTTGTGTGATTTTTCTTAAGCTGTTTTCAAATGTATGTCTCCCTGTAGATTCTCTCATTCCTCTCACACTCTCTCTCTCACTCGGTCACTCTTCCCTCTCAGGTGTAGAAAATACAGGGAGTTTTTGGCTGATTTTAAGAGAACCTTACAGGGCAAATCATTACCAAATCTCAGGCAGAGGGAATTGGCCACCAAAATGCATATTGCCAGTTGTTTCACAGATATTTTGAAGCGGCATAATATTTAGCCCTCTGTATTAGCTCTGGGGGCTTAGTCAGCAGGTTAGCATGTGTGACAGCATGAGCAAATGATGTATTTTGATGAGGCGAACAATTAGTTTGACTCCCAAAGGGAACATTCCTCGCAAATGGTAATAATCCCTATTTGCTTTAGCGCAAGTCCTGTCCTACATGTTGATACAGAATTGTGTCTGCTGCTACATATATTCTCTAAGGGACCTGGTCCACAAGTGATTTTTTATGAGTTTTGGATTTAAAAAAAAGTAGAATCACCAGGAATTCATCAGAAAATGAGTTTAATTTAGTAAATCTGTTCCAAAGTATTCCCACGAATAAAATGTGATCAGGGTTTAATGTAATCAAGGTATGAAATGTATGTTATTTTAACATTTATTTTGGGACTTAGTTGTGGTCAATTCACAGTGTACAAATGATTATTATTATGCTCCCGACCATCCGATCCGATAAAAATCATCGAGTGGCAGAATCGAGTTGCCTACCCCTGCCTTAGGAAGTGGGCCAAGGAGATGGAGATAGAGAGCCAACCCTTAATGAAATGTGATTCCATTTGCATCCACTGTGTTAGACAGAGTTCTAAATGCTAGGTGTAGTATACTACTAGTATATGAATCCCTGCCCTTATTCATGAACCCTTGTGAGTTGGCTTGACTGCATGGATCTTCAATGCCATGAAGAAAAAATAAGTTGAAACATTTTCACCTTCAGGATACCGGTGTTTCCAGTGCTCTTATTTTGTTCCCTGCACTTCACCTCTCTTTTTCCCTCTTTCTCTCTCTCGTGTCCCCTCTCTCCCTTTTCTCTATTGGTGATAGTGATTAGCTGAAACTGTTCTGTCACTAGAAGTGATGTGTTGGATTGTTAACCTGTGACCTCCAATTCAACACCCTAGACACTTTCTACCTATGGGCTGTTAGCTTAGGACAGTGTGTGCTGTTGTACTGTAACCTCATTGTGCGTGATTTCATGTATGTATGCCACTGTGTGTGCGTGTGTGTGTGCGTGTGTGCGTGTGTGCGTGTGTGTGTGTGTGTGTGTGTGTGTGTGTGTGTGTGTTTTGGGTTTACAAGAGTGAGTGTGTGATTGTGTATGACTGATAGTGATGTGTGTATGTGCTTGCATGGTTTTCTGGACATACTGTACATTCCGGTACTGTGATTTTGTGCCGTTAAAAGTGCTGTTTTTGACTTTTGACTGTTTGGAAAAAATGTTATGACGACAATGTAAACACAAAATGACATGTTAGATGTAGATACATAAGGAAAATGAAAGGCTGAATCAGTTTGCTTGCAGAACAGCAAGAAAGACAATTTCTTTCATCCTATTTAAACAATACAAAAATACACTGTAGATAGTCTGAAGCTCCTCCAAGGTAAATGATCAGTACTGCATATGTACAAGTGAAAATGGCTTTATATTGTTGTTATCCATTGATTATGTGTATCAATCAATATAACTTAATTGATCCAAAGTATGGTTATAGAAAAGGTGATAAGGAAAGATCTGAAAGTCTAATTCAATTGTCTTTTGCTATTTTAGTCTTTGGAAATGTCTCTCTCCCACACTGTATGTGGAATTTAAAAAATATGAATAAGGAATGTTATTGAAAGATTATAACGTGTTTAAAACAGGTGAGAGTAGGCTATGTACTGTATGTAAATGTCAAATATCAAATAGAGAACATATGACAATCAATGCCAAAAATGATGCATATATTTTCTTATTCTATTGTGTCAAATGAGAACCTGAATTCTGCTGGCAGGTGTGGGAGGACAATGTTAAAGCAAACGGGTTTATAGTCAAATCTATTTAATATATAGTGTATACATATTTGTTTTTTATTTATTTTAATTTTATATTTATTCATGCACACAACATAGTTTTATGTGGAGCCAAAAAGAAACAACCTCTTGACTTTGTTTATCTGTGATTACAGATCAAATGTCATTTTTTTAAATTGTATTGTCTCTGCTAGCTTGTATGTGATTGGGATTAAAACAACTGGAAAACATTACAACAACATTGTAAGAGGCTTGAATTGGCTAGTTGTTGAATGTTGATATTAGAGGGTGTGTTGTGGACCCGTCCATGGGGGTCAGGGGAACCTCTCTGCTTTCCAGCTTAACACCTCTGTCATACACGTTGTTTAGAGAGAAAAAAGAAAACTCCTCTTTAAGCTGTACAGCTGGTCTGCTCTTTGAGTCTTTCTTGTTTTCAGTCGGCCAGATCAAAGAAGCATTTGGCTACACCCACAATAACATCTGCTAAATATGTGACCAATAACATTTTATTTTATTTGACATCAATAAGGAACTAATTATATTGCAGTACATTGATGTTGTTGCAGTATATTGTAAGAAACAGCTCTATTATAAAACATACAATGCCTAGACACATCATTGTGTTGGGGGTGGTTTGTTACAGTGGAGAAGACCACTCGAAATGTTTCAAAGGAAACATACGCTATGAGGTACTTTCAGTGTTGGTTGTTATTTAACAAGAACCAGGTCAGATCTACAATAGTCATTATAAGCTCATCACTAAGCTAAGGATCCTGGGAGTAAACATCTCCCTCTGCAACTGGATCCTGGACTTCCTGACGGGCCACCCCCAGGTGGTGAGGTAAGGTAGCAACACATCTGCCACGCTGATCCTCAACACTGGAGCTCCCCAGGGGCTCAGTCCCCTCCTGTACTCCCTGTTCACCCATGATTGCATGGCCAGGCACGACTCCAGCACCATCATTAAGTTTGCAGACGACACAACAGTGGTAGGCCTGATCACCGACAACGACGAGACAGCCTATAAGGAAGGAGGAGGTCAGAAACCTGGCCGGGTGGTGCCAGAATAACAACCTATCCCTCAACGTAACCAAGACTTAGGAGATGATTGTGGACTACATGAAAGGAGGACCGAGCACGCCCCCATTCTCATCAACAGGGCTGTAGTGGAGCAGGTTAAGAGCTTCAAGTTCCTTGGTGTCCACATCACCAACAAACTAGAATGGCCCAAACACACCAAGACAGTTGTGAAGAGGGCACGACAAAGCCTATTCCCCCTCAGGAAACTAAAAAGATTTGGCATGGGTCCTGAGATCCTCAAAAGGTTCTACAGCTGCAACATCGAGAGCATCCTGGCTGGTTGCATCACTGCCTGGTACGGCAATTGCTCGGCCTCTGACCGCAAGACACTACAGAAGGTAGTGCGTACGGCCCAGTACATCACTGGGGCTATGCTGTCTGCCATCCAGGACCTCTACACCAGGCGGTGTCAGAGGAAGGCCCTAAAAATTGTCAAAGACTCCAGCTACCCCAGTCATAGACTGTTCTCTCTGCTACCGCATGGCAAGCGGTACCGGAGTGCCAAGTCTATGACAAAAAGGCTTCTCAACAGTTTGTACCCCCAAGCCATAAGACTCCTGAACAGGTAATCAAATGGTTACCCGGACTATTTGCACTGTGTGCCCCCACCCCCCAACCCTTCTCTTTTACGCTGCTGCTACTCTTGTTTATCAGATATACAAAGTCACTTTACATTCATGTACATACTACCTCAATTGGGCCGACCAACCAGTGCTCCCGCACATTGGCTAACTGCATTGTGTCCCACCCACCACCCGCCAACCCCTCTTTTACGCTACTGCTACTCTCTGTTCAAATATGCATAGTAACTTTAACCATATCTACATGTACATACAGTACTACCTCCATCAGCCTGACTAACCGGTGTCTGTATGTAGCCTCGCTACTTTTCATAGCCTCGCTACTGTATATAGCCTGTCTTTTTACTGTTGTTTTATTTCTTTACTTACCTATTGTTCACCTAATACCTTTTTTGAACTATTTGTTAGAGCCTGTAAGTAAGCAATTCACTGTAAGATCTACTACACCTGTTGTATTCGGCGCACGTGACAAATAAACTTTGATTTGATTTGAAGAAGCGTTAACATTATTTTGTAATTCTACCAACATATTATCCTAAACCTAAAGACCCATGACTCTGCTAATATTCAAATCAACGTTTATTGGTCATGTACACAGATAAGATAGTAGAAGTACGACTAAAGGTAGAAAATTATAAATTATTTACTTCGCTTTTACATTGGCTGCATTCATGTAAAGCCCTATCTAAACCATTTACAATTGTCTGTCCCCACTCCCCAGGCTGCCATCCAGTCCCAGATAGACGAGGTATGTACAGGTCTCAGTTATATATCCAAAGTCTGTTGATTTTAATTGTTTATTCTGTACCCCTCTCCTTCTCTCCCTCTCCTCCCTGTAGATGTGAGTCTGGTCGAGGCTGAGGTCCTGAGTGTTCCAGTGGAGAAGCACAGACAGGGAAAGAGCCCTCCAGATGGTTACTCATGGACTTGAACACTGGCCTGATCAAGAAACACATCAGCGAGATGTACAGGAGGGTAACACAAGGTAAGGAGGAAGGATAGAAAAGTTAAGGTCATTTTCTGGACATTTTAATAAAATTATGTCCACTGCTGGAAGGCTCACTTTCTCTCCCTGATTCTCTCCTCTCTCCTCTGTGGAAGAGTTCAGACAGGGAACTGAGAACAACAAGAGCGGATGCATCACCTAGCCTGTCGGAGCGATGGAGAGAACTGACATATTGACAACTCAGTTTGAGAAAGTGTTTGTTTGTGCGTGTTTGTGTGTTTGTGTATGCTGATGGGGTCTGAATTTTGTAAAGTCCTATCTAAACATTTTACAATTGTTTGTCTTCACTCTCCAGGCTGTCAGCCAGTCCCAGTTAGATGGTGTACCTACAGGCTTCAGCTCCACTATTGCCTGGGGGACATAAAGGACACCCAGAACTCCCTGGCAGACATCAGCAAGGACGGGAAGCAAAGCATCAACACTGTTGAATCTTGAAGGATGTAAAATATGCTGGGATGCAACACAGTTAGCTTGCCTCAGCCGTGGAGAACCTAAAGAATATATTTTAAGATGCCACATTATTGGGGACTATTATTATTGGCTTGCATTGCATTTGTTGTGATACTGTATGACAGACCTCTTCAACCTTGTTCCTGGAGAGTTACCTAATTATTAGCTGGTTGATAAGCTAAATCAGGTACAGTGCCTTCATAAAGTATTCACACCTCTTTACTTTTTCCACATTTTGTTGTGTTACAGCCTGAATTTAAAATAGATTAAATGAAGATGTTGTGTCACTAGCCTACACGCAGAATACCCCATTATGTCAAAGTGGAATTGTGTTTTTACAAATGATTAAAAATGAATTCAAAAGCTTTAATGTCTTGAGTCAACAAGTATTCAACCCGTTTTTTTATGGCAAGCTAAGATAATTTCAGGGTTAAAGATCAACAAGTCACATAATAAGTTACATGGACTCACTCTGTGCGCAATAAAAGTTTTTAACGTGATTTTCTTATGACTACCTCGTCTCTGTACCCCACACATACAGCAGTGAATTTCATTCAAAGATTCAACCAAAAAGACCAGGGAGAATTTCCAATGCCTCACAAAGAAGGGCATCTATTGGTAGATGGGTAAAAAAGAAACGAAAACAATGAACATCCCTTTGAGCATGGTGAACTTATTAATTACACTTTGGATGGTGTGTCACTACCAGTGCCGATTTTAGCATGTAAATCTTGGTGGGGAAAACAAAACAATATGTTTTTTAGATGCATGCCAGCAAAGCCACAATACAACACATGACATATCACATCACTAAACAATACAGTAATTGCACTATAAAGGTGACAAACGGTGCCCACAAACTTTTTTTTAAAATATTTTTTATTTAACCTTTATTTAACTTGGCAAGTCAGTAAAGAACACATTCCTATTTACATACATAAAGCTGTCCCAACAGCAGTCCCAACACCTTACCACTGCTACACCTAGCTATCAGCAGAGCCTTGTCTGGCAACGAAACAGTTAATTCAGCATCATTTACTGCCTTTAAAAAAAACATAGCTGATATGGCTGACTTGCTTAAACAAATGTGGTTTCTTCTGACAATTGAGATGTACAAACTATGGCGTAAGTGGATGACAAGCGGATTAGAGGCAATCAGTAATTTCGATTAAGACATTAATGAGTGAGCTAGGACCGACGTAGTCAATATACTGTAACTATTTTTTCAGCACTTTTGAAATGTACAGTGATATAATTCAGAACATGGGCTGTTCTTACAGTATTCTCCCTGTACACCAAGTCAGAACCGTAGGATAAATAAACGGGGCATATAAGCAGACAATTTTTATTTTATTTTTATTTAACCTTTATTTAACTAGGCAGACAATGAAAGCTCTTACAATATTCAATGATTACATTTCTCGAAAACAGGCTATAGGCTACATGTGCATCACCAAGTAAGAACAGTAGGCAAAATTAAAAGGGGGAAAAGGGACCAAATGGTGAGGCACATGGGCTACCAACATCTTACTACACAAGTATTACTTTCTTAGCTACAGTATACATATCTCCCTAGCATATTACATAATTAATGCTGCAGCATACAAAACATTTTTGGTGGTGGTTGTGGTGTGCTCACTTGAACAGGAAGGTGGCGTGGAAGTCCTTTGAGGGCAAATTGTGTCATCAAACTTTGTCATTCTCTGGATTTATGGTGCTTTCAAGATAACTGGGAACTCTGGAAAAAAACAAGGTTGGAATCATGATGATGTCAGTGATCTTCAGGTCGGAGCTGTAGAAAGAGGCCCGATTTCCCAACTTGCAATTCCAAGTTGGATGACCGTTCAAAACACATTTTCCCAGTCGGAGCAAATTTTTTTCAGAGTTCCCAGTTGTCTTGAACTCACTGAAGTCAGATTTCCCTGTTCTGAGTTTCCAGTTGTTTTGACCGCGGCAGAAGTCATGCTGGATTGACATCATGGCCAATGTTGAATGTTTATCCTTTTAAGTTTGGAAAAGAGACCCACACACCCACTCCACTGAATAGCAGGCTAGTGATTGCTTTGCAATGCTTGCAGTTAGCCACTGATTCCTTCAAAACCACTCATTGTTGAATTTGTAATCTCCAACTTGTGTAATGTTTAATTTCAATGGCCGATGAGCACTGATACATTTTATCTATCATTTCTCTTCATATAAGGATTAAAAAGGATTTGCCAGTAGATTGTCGACTTGATTCATGATGACAGCTTGCTAGCTAAGATTTTGAAAGTATGATGTCCAATCAGTCCAATCAAAGCTACTGTAGATATAACGTGTTTTAACGTAATAACCACATCGTTCTCATTAAAACGTGATCTTTCTTATAATAACGAGGTCTTTATCCTTATAATGTTCTCTCATTATAATGAGAATTGATTATTTCGTTATGAGTTATTGAATTATTTCGTAATAGTGTGATCTTATCTCCTAATAATTAGGTGAAAAATAGTTTTCGTTAGTGGCAGCCATACGAAGTAGCCAGAGCAGAAAGAAATGTCATTTTAGCAGCCATGACAGCTGTGGCCTAATCGGGTGTTTCTCATGGACAGTGTTGCCAACTATTTTTCAGCTATTGGCTCCTTGATTTGTCACTAGATGTCGCTATATGATGTTTTACCGTTTCTGCGACGACGTCACAGCACCAATTTGCCTTGCTGCATAAAAATCTGTCTGTGTGCGCTGTAGCTGTGACTTTGTGGCACAGACAGTTTCTCCCACTCTCGCTTGCGGTAGAATTGAGTGGGAAAAGTCACTAAATCTTATCAAAATCATAGAACTCCTCAAAGGCAGCCTGAAAAGCAGCTGAATTTGTCGCTAGACACTTTCAATAATACAATTCGCTTGAGTGGTCTGAACCAATGATGTGTATATATATATATATATATACTAGATGACCAATTGGGGGCACTATGTTGAAGCTACCTTGTCTCCATCTTGGCACTCCCCCACCAGTGTAAAAAAATATTTTGGAAAATAACGGTTCATTATCAATAACATCATATTGATTAAAACATTCCATTCCCAGTTGGGAGACAAGACTGCAGCCAGCTCCAAGGAATTACAGCGTAAAACACAGCTGGAATACACCTTTATCTCTCAATATTGGCCACCATTTAATTTGATATTTGAGTGATAAAAAATAAAACTGTTTTACCTGACAAGTATGTGTGGTTTATGTTAATTTTCCATCCATTTTGGGCTCTGTTCTGTCAAGCGGCAGAAGGGTGCATTTGCCCACATGTGTATCGTGCTAGCTAGCCATAAACAATATTTGTCAGCTAGAAACTTTATAAATAAACATTGGTAAGTTACGTACTTTTTTTCTCTCCAACCAACATACCTTAGTGAGCTAATAGTATACCCCTTTCAACATTGATTTTAAGACTGTTTAATCACGATTGCTGCTGGAAAGGAATTTATACAGACATTGATGGACCATATCAAATGGGCTAGATAGCTAGCCAATATAGATCACGTCAATTTGGCTAGCTAACAGCTAGCTAGCGTTCAGTGGATAAACTATCTAGCTATTTAACTATCTCTAAATATTGTTTGATTCGCTTGCCAGCTATGCCTAGTGATGACAGTAACTTGGTCAGACAGACAACTTTACTAGGCGGAGTTTAGACTCAAAATAAGGTACTTGCCAATGTCAAGCTCTTTTCAAAAGCCTCCTCTGATGAAGCAAGCTAAATTACACAAATTGTTTGCAAAGCGACATGCCGAATGGATAGGCCTATGCTACCCACGCGTAGCCTATCTAAAATTACATGATGTTTACTGATCATAAAATGTATGCAGTTACTTTCTGAATAACTACTGTATGATATAGAGCTAAATGTGCACAATTGTTTTGCACGGAATAATCGGAAATTAGTTGTTCTGATGAGCTCTTCAAGAGGTGATCATATTACAATCAAAGAATGTTAGCATTAATTTGACAATCCCTTGAGGACAGCATGCAGTTGTCAATGGTTTTAGCGGAGCTGGAGGTCTCCTTGCCCCCTAGAAGGCAAATAGAATGCTCTTCACCTTATTGTGACGCTTTATTGATAACGACCTATAGAAATGCATTTATTAATGTCTACTTTCATTTCTGCCACATTTAATATATTACAGATACCTTAATGTATACTTTTTAATTATATTATGTGAGCTAAACATTGTTTTAAATGTACAAATGTTTTCCTTAAAGTATCATTTTTAGAGATTACTGTCCCCACTACTGTCCCCACTACCACAATAATACTTAAATACATGTAATTTTGTCCTCCATTTTATTGAAATATACTGTCGAACTCAATTTATTCCTATGGAGGACAGCGCCGAATGGGGGGTGTCAATATGGCTGACCAGTGGCTTCAAAGCGACTCAATGGCCAATACATATAATTAGTAGTCCAGGGTTTATATGCATCATTGGTTTGGACACTTACTAAATATATAGAGACTATTTATTTGTACATCGTTACAACACTGTATATATACTGTACATAATATGACATTTGTAATGTCTTTATTCTTTTGGAACTTCTGTGAGTGTAATGTTTACTGTTCATTTTTATTGTTTATTTCACTTTTGTATATTATCTACCTCACTTGCTTTGGCAATGTTAACATATGTTTCTCATGCCAATAAAGCCCCTTGAATTGACAATCGCTACATTGGCAACACTGCTCACGACACGTCGTCATACTGTTCTCGAGTAGGACTGCCAACTTCCTGATGCAATACTGGCGAAGTGTTAGGCGATTTGGTTGAGTGACACCAAACCAGGACTTTCCATTGCGCGACATGGCACTACATGGTTTGGTTTGTATTGGAATAGATTTTTAAAAACTGATTAAGACATTATTCCAGTATTATTTTCTTATCGGATACAATCTCCTAATAGAGATCACATGCGAATAAGAGGAACGGTTCCCCCCCGAAAATATCTAAGAAGAACGGACACTGGTTGAGTACCTTTTATGGCCTTCATTGATAAGAATCTCCTCTGTATGAAGCCAGCCATAAATGAATGGAATTGGTGACACCAGATGTGATTTTTACCTATCCGCTCCACGTAGCCTACATACATACAGTAAAGGCATGATGATAATAGAACACAATATTACATAAAGAGGCAATAAGCACAACTTCCATACCTAATAGTGCTATGCTTGACTCCTCTGTGCAACCTGGACTCAGGGGTAGACTAGTTATAATATAATTAGAGGATAACGTTTTTGTTATTTTTCTCAGAGCTGTGTGAAGGGGGAATGCCAGCTCTCTGTTCTCCCTGATGCAACACCAGGCTGGTGTTGAGGCAGAGGGGAACGTGGCAGTGCTATTGTGTCTCAGCCACATACCAGCCACAATCGCTCTCAAAAAATGCTTTGTCATTCTGACTGGGACAGCTGATATGAAGCAGGATGTTTGGATTTACACATGGCTTGATAATAATAGGATCGCAGTTGACTCATTGTCCCTCCTCTGCTCCTATTATATGACAATGAGTGAATGAGAAAAGTATCAAACTAAAGATGAGTTTGCAGATTCCTTTCAGATTTAATATGCCCTGCTTGTAACTAAACACATTTTTTGCAGATCACTTTTGCTGGCACATATTCTGTTTGGTTTTCACTGGCACTGTACTTCATTTAGCACTATACGTTTTGCTCCTAAATTCAGATGATTAACTCATTTCTGGCATGGTAGATGTTTATCTCTGTATTGCATGGCATTGATAGTACAATATACACTGAGTGTACAAAACATTAGGAACACCTTCCTAATATTGAGTTGCACCCCCTTTTGCCCTCAGAACAGCCTCAATTCGTTGGGGCATGGACTATACATTTTAGTGCCCCCTCCCCTTGAAGGTGGAGAGAATTATTATTATTTTTTTAACGTTATTGTTTTGCAATTCTACACCTTTTACCATGGGGCGGAAATAATTATTTGCAATTTTATTTCATATTTCCTGCAAATATACTCATTTGGCCATGGGACAGATAGACAAATATGCCGTTTTAATTTTCTGCAATTCATACAATTTTGTCACGTGGTGGAGAGTTTTAAAGCTACTTTCCTGCAATTCTACACATTTTGACACAACTTATGCCATGTTAATGATATCTGAGTGAGAGTGACTAACAAAATCAATGGGGACCCGCTGGAGGTCAGGGCCCCTTGCATATGCCTGGTTGTTATTCAGCCATGATTGCTACAACTTTAGATAGCTGGATAGACTAATTTACCAATCTAAAAATTGTTAGCTGGCGTGGCTAATTGAGTGACTGTCGGTGACTGACATAACAGAACAATTGCTGATGCACAACCAAATTTCGAACTTGCACCTTATGTATTCTACTATTCTAATGCTCAACCGTAAATTGGAACTGAGTTTCCCCCCAAAAATGCAATAAATGTTGCAGTTTAAAGCAAGTTTTTTTTTTGTGACCTTCATCCTCTGAATGGCACACCTACACCTGTGTCAAGGCTTAGAAAGCCGTCTATTAACCTGTCTTCTCCTCTTCATATACAGTGATTGAAGTAGCTTTAACAGGTGACATCAATAAGGGATCATAGCTTTCACCTGGATTCACTTGGTCAGGACAGGTGTTCCTAATGTTTTGCACACTCAGTTTATATCTCAATATCCTCTCTCTTAGCGTCCTTACATTGAACCTCAACACGACTGCTACACAACCCTGGCCCTGTAAAGGATGCTGTAACCCTTCATTATGAGTAACAATGAGGAAATAATCCCACTCTTAATCTCATAATTTGAGAAAGAACAGAATGTAACATGTTGCAGGCTGAATGAAGGCCCCTCTTGATGCAAGATTAGAGGCAAGCCCAGGGCCATATTGGACCCTTGTATTAGATAAATAACTTTGTGGGTGTCATTATGTAGGTCAAGCAGTAATGCCAAACACACACCATACATGCACACACTCATTCTTGACCTAGTTGACCATAACATGGTTAGCTCATGCATCCAGCTGTCCCGTGCCAGATTGGCCTTTACTTTAGTATGTATTGCTGAAGTGTTGTGCTGGATGTTTGTCATTTGATGCTGCAGATCTACAGTGCCTTGGTGTGGCCAGACCATCTGTGGTACAAATGCTTTTCACTTGGTAATGGAGCCCTTTTCAACACATCCATGCCATCATGTTCCTAGGTATTGGAAGGAGTAGAAAGTACAGCTGGAAAGCTATACTGTACATGTAGACAGATTTCACGTGGCCCAGCAATCAATACTAGTGACAATGAATCCACCACTGAATGAAAGCTGTGATGTGTGAGTTGAGTAGAATGTCTAAAGTTGTGTATTTTTCATCTCTCTCTTGTTATGTCACTGATCTGACATGAACATGAGTGGAGGTCCATTTAGAGTGCACCAAGCGCCCTCACTTTCTGATAATAACACATGACATACAATATCTACCAGACAATAAAGTGCAACATAACATTTTTAAAATCTTTAATGAACACGAATTCAAGATTAAGTGGACTGAAATAGGTGTCGATGCTCATTTTGTTTTATTTAAAAAAATATATATATATTTCACCTTTATTTAACCAGGTAGGCTAGTTGAGAACAAGTTCTCATTTGCAACTGCGACCTGGCCAAGATAAAGCGTAGCAATTCGACACATACAACAACACAGAGTTACACATGGAATAAACAAAACATACAGTCAATAATACAGTAGAACAAAATAAAACAAAAAGTCTATATACAGTGAGTGCAAATGAGGTAAGTTATGGAAATAAATAGGCCATAGAGGCGAAGTAATTACAATATAGCAATTAAACACTGGAATGGTAGATTGGCAGAAGATAAATGTGCAGGTAGAGATACTGGGGTGCAAAGGAGAAAAATAAATAAATATATACCAGTATGGGGATGAGGTAGGTAGATAGATGGGCTGTTTACAGATAGGCTAAGTACAGGTGCAGTGATCTGTAAACTGCTCTGACAGCTGGTGCTTAAAGCTAGTGAGGGAGATGTGAGTCTCCAACTTCAGAGATTTTTGCAATTCGTTCCAGTCATGGGCAGCAGAGAACTGGAAGGAAAGAAGACCAAAGGAGGAATTGGCTTTGGGGGTGACCAGTGAGATATATCTGCTGGAGCGCGTGCTACGAGTGGGTGCTGCTATGGTGACCAGTGAGCTGAGATAATGCGGGGCTTTACCTAGCAGAGGTGCCGGTACTCATTATACTTTAGAGCCAATATTCTATAAGAGGTTCCAGAAGCACATTTGAGGTGCACACCGGTTCAAGCTCTGCTTATAAAGACATAAAACAGCCATCCAAAATGCGATTTACAGTTCTACCAACCATTGCAATGATTAGGGACATACACGCCCAGGAGCAACCTGATAAACCTGAAAATAAGTTTATGACAAAGTAAAATGGACGATCATGCGTAGGTTGAGCGTGTTATCACTTGCATAACTGAATTCCGGGTTTCACAAAAAGCCCCCTTTTCACCATTCCCCTTCAGGCTAGATTGATCAGATCATCCTCTCCGTTTTGTAACTTAATCAAAAGCACTGGCTTTGAACATTGGATACTTTTTTGAGTGCAGATAACATTAACAATGTTTGTACATTGACTGATTTGCCGTGGCTTTAACTGCCCGTAAAAGAGTTTGGTTTCAAAAAGTACTGAGAGGATGCACATTTCCTAGCTGGACCTTGATAACCTGTTTGACCAACCGGTTTCTAAATTCGAAAGATTAGATGCCAAATAGAATGTCATAAATCTGCAGTTTACAGTGTTCAAAGAAAAACTAAATGTGAAATTATAAAAAAAATCCCCATCATTGCTTAATGCAAATAAATGTACTGTTCACATTTTTTTATTTAACTAGGCAAGTCAGTTAAGAACAAATTATTATTTACAATGACGGCATACACCGGTCAAAGCCGGACGACGTTGGGCCAATTGTGCGCCGCCCTATGGGACTCACAATCACGGCCGGTTGTGATATAACCTGGATTCGAACCAGGTAGCGCTGAGATGCAGTGCCTTAGACCGCCGCGCCACTCGGGAGCCCAAAACATAAAAATCATACATACTTTTACAGAATTTTGTAAATTATATACAACATTACAGCCTACAAAACAACTGTATTCCTTGCTTTACAGTTTGTTTTTTATACCCCCTGCTCCTGAACATTTCTCTTTGTGACTGGTCATTCAGCTTGTACACTATAGACAGCTATAGGCTGTACTAAAGACTGTTGACTTATTTTGACATTAATTTATCGATGTGTAACTGCACATTCACCATTTATTCCACCAATACAGGCAATGTATGTAGCTACAGGAAAACTCGGTAGCAATATTGTGGCCTAAATTGGTGAAGCAATTCACCAAAACGTGCATATATGAATAAACGACGGCTGATGCAATCGAATCCTACAACGATGACTCGAGAAGTAGAATGAGGAACCACTATACCCAAAACCTTTGCTGTCAGTAGAGCCACCTGGTCAATGGTGGTTTCGTCTCGAAGGGATACAGCTTTTGTCAAAAATTGACTTTCCGTAGCAGGTTGGGAGGAATAAGTTAAGGTTAGGAAATCGGTTAGGGTTAGCTAGAATGCACCAAAACAACTTTTGACGTCAATTCGACAAAAGCAATATACAATGGTTGGTTCCACCCCCACGTGTAATACTGTTTCGTCTGTAGGCTGGACAATTGAAAGAGTCAAAATTCACCCAAGCCAGTGACGTTTCTGAATTTGTGAATAAATACTCGAGCGCCACGAACGAAAGATCGTGAATGCATGACATGAACTGATTGAGGAGAAGTTGCAGGAGGACACGATAAATTAATTAATAAAAGCCACATAATTTAGCTAGCTACGGCATTATTTTATCTGCCAAACGAAGAACACTAACAATGATGAACGGACAAATTAACGGTTTTCATAACTCCCTTATTGACGAGGACTGCTTCCTATTCACCTCGGAGTCGGTAGGAGAAGGACACCCTGGTAAGAACTAACTAGCTACAAATACACCCTATAATAACAACGTATGACTGCTGTGTACTTATTTAGATATAGGTAACAAACGTTAGCTTGCTAGCACACATGCAAGTCGGTGGTGCTTAGCCTAGATTGCTAGCTAACATGCTTAGCTAACTACCTGCAGATCAAACCATATTGCATAAAAGCCGCATGTGAGGCCCAACTGCATGCTTCTTGGTTTATTAGCCAGCTAACGTTAGCTACTTTGCTGAGCGTTGTTAACATGGCCTCTATTGGACAATAACATCCGTCCTAGGGATTAAGTCGCTTAAAAAAAACATGTATGTTCTCGAATCGTCATAAGTATGCCTAATTCAATAACGCTTTTGCCCGGACAGAGCCATAATATATTTCGAAGATTCGGACTAGTTCTGCGCGCGCGCTCTCGGGGAACGCGATCTATGTAGAGGTCCAGAGACTGTATTAATTGTTCCACCCTTGTCTCGACGGGTCATAGTTTAGCTTTAGACGTCCAAACAAATACGTTTTTATTTACACGTGAACCTGCGGAAATGGTGGCGGGTTTATCCCCACTGTACGGCTGCGAGTACAAGGTGTTCCCCGCTTCAGCCTCTCCCACCATCGCCATAATCCTGAGATATGGTATAATATGTGTATTACTGCAGTCAGTAGACCATTGCGTAGCCTGTCATACAATCGCGCCAAGCATAATCCAAACAGAAGAGCACAACAATAATTCCCATCAGTCATGCCAGACGATATACATGTTCTGTTCAAGCAACCAACGTTGTACAAAATGTCTGTAGACTTGTGAAGTAGTGGTGCCAACTCTAGTCTTCCCTTTTTATATATAGATAAGATTTGCGACCAAATCAGTGATGCAGTGCTTGACGCCCATCTCAAACAGGATCCTGATGCCAAAGTTGCTTGTGGTAAGAAAAATGACCTCTGTATGATGTAACTTCTAGCTGCCCTGGAGTCAGCTGTGACCACATCAATAAAGCAGCTAATTAAACTATTGATGCATCTTGTTAATGTGTAGTAGGTCTATATTATGGCAACATTCCCCTGAGTTTTTTCCAGATGAGTATGGATGATGTGTCCTCTGAAAGGATGTGGTTATGTAGTCTTCCCCTTCCACCTTTCTCAGAGACTGTTGCTAAGACTGGGATGATCTTGCTGGCAGGTGAGGTGACATCGCGTGCTACAGTGGACTATCAGAAGGTTGTTCGTGACACCATCCGCCACATTGGATACGATGACTCCTCCAAAGGTTTTGACTATAAGACCTGCAATGTGCTGGTGGCCCTAGAGCAGCAATCTCCAGACATTGCCCAGGGTGTTCACATCGACCGCAATGAGGAGGACATAGGGGCAGGGGACCAGGTAAGTGTTGGGCTGCAGAGGACTGCTGCAGTAGCAGTGTTAGCTGTACATTTATATTTATATATATATATATGCAGCTTTCCTTTCTGATGTAACAGTTCTATGTGTTCTATCCTCAGGGCCTGATGTTTGGTTATGCTACTGATGAGACTGAGGAGTGCATGCCCCTCACTATTATGCTCGCTCACAAGCTCAATGCTAAAATGGCTGAACTGCGTCGCAATGGCACCCTGCCCTGGCTCCGGCCTGACTCCAAGACCCAGGTAAGCTGCCAGTGTGTAATTGATAGGCAATTTACATTAGGTTAACTTGAAGAAGTGCCTGTAAAACTAGTTTGTCCTAGCTTTATCACGCATCAGATAAGTGAATAAGAAATGCAATATTGCACTCTTTCCAACCTAGTTTGTGGCCAGCAGTATCTCTAGCATTGAATTAGTTTTAATCCATGCCTGATGTTGTACCACCCTGCTGACATTCTCTCTGTGTAGGTGACCGTTCAGTACCGCCAGGACCGCGGCGCCATGCTGCCAGTGCGTGTCCACACCATCGTGGTCTCTGTGCAGCATGATGAGGACATCTGCCTGGATGAGATGCGTGATGCTCTGAAGGAGAAGGTCGTCAAGGCTGTGGTGCCCTGCATTTACCTGGATGATGACACCATCTATCACATGCAGCCCAGTGGACGCTTCGTCATCGGAGGCCCACAGGTGAGACTAAGGGGTGGAGGTAGGACTGGGCATCTAGGACCCTGAACTCTGAGCTTGGGGGGGGGGCTAAAGTAACTTTGATGGACGAGCTTGTTTAACTGATATATTTTTTTTACTACTGTTAGAATTATAGTAGCAGTCCTAACTTACTACTCATTCAAGGGTTTTTCTTTATTTTTGCAATTTGTAGAATAACTTTTGACTGGTACTGTGTGTCTTGGTAAAAGAATGACAGTGAACTATTCATCCTTTCCCTTGCAGGGTGACGCTGGCCTGACGGGCCGTAAGATCATTGTTGACACTTATGGAGGCTGGGGAGCCCATGGTGGAGGAGCCTTCTCAGGGAAGGACTACACTAAGGTGGACCGCTCTGCTGCCTACGCTGCCCGCTGGGTGGCCAAGTCTCTGGTTAAGGCAGAGCTGTGCAAGAGGGTCCTGGTTCAGGTGAGGGCAGGGCAGGGTTATATTGATACACCTCATGCACAGAAATCATAGGCGTGAAGGGGTGCCACAAAATCAACCCTAAAGTCTGCTGTATGTTTCTTCATCCATCTATGCTATATTAGGTTGCTTATGCCATCGGAGTGGCACACCCCCTCTCAATCTCCATTTTCCACTATGGCACATCCCAGAAGAGTGAGAGGGAGCTGCTGGACATCGTCAAGAAGAACTTTGACCTTCGGCCTGGTGTCATTGTCAGGTAAAGTATATGCCTCTATCCGAATCTCCCTCATGTTGCTCACGCTTCCTGTCTTTCTGTTCTGCCTAAACTATCACAGCCAGTGTTCAGAGATGGTTCTAAGCCTTTACTGTATGATTACTGTCATACTGCTTTCTGTTTGGCTCTGTCAATCAGGGCTTGTGATCAGTTTGCTGAATCTGATATTCTACCCCTTTCGCACCCAACCGGTCTTGCTTTCAATACCTGTACAGTATAATGTTAAAGCTTGGCGCATTGAGGTTGCTTCTGCTAGATGGCATGTTTAATTACCCAGCATGACTAAAGGTTTCCTGCTCATCCAATTGGAAGGTCATAGGGTTTCTCAGACCTTGTTAAAGTTCAATGCCATTTATAAATGAGATCAGTGTGCTTTCCATCTCCAAGCTGCAGTCCCTACACTGCTCAAGGATGAGTTGATTGGCAGGGTAAGTGTCAATGCTTCACTCACCCTTCTTTACAAGCTGGCCTAATGAACCCTTCTGATCATGGTTTTCTTGCTGTGGCTCGACACTCCCTATTGGCTGGTTTGAGGGTTAACTGTTGCTCTGAGGTCATTTCCAGTGGCAGGCCTCTAAAATGAATCGATTGTGTATTCCAGGGAGCTGGAGCTGAAGAAGCCAATGTATCAGAGGACTGCTGCCTATGGCCACTTTGGCCGGGAATCCTTCCCATGGGAGGTGCCCAAAAAGCTCAAATACTAAACCTGTCAAGCTTTTTCCCCCAGGCCTGTTGGTGTATACTACAGAGAAGCCTGCATGGTCTTGGGGTGAAAGGCCCTTTAAACCCCCTTCCCTCTTAATGGCATATTAAAACCTGATCTACCCCTCCACCTTCCCTCAAAATGCACCCCAACCCCCCCTTTCTAACTCCGCTCTTATCTGTACTGTCTTTTTGCTGTTCGTTAGAGCTCATACTACTTTCTCAAATATTTCAGGAAAGTAATGTTAAGAGAATAAAAGGGTGTTAGCTAGCTACCTGAATCACTGAAATGTGCTTCATTGTCCCCTTTGAGGAGGTCCTGAAGTACCCTGGTCTTCTACTGATGTCCCTCACTACAACTCCTAGCCCCTGCCCAGCCTTAACCAAACTGCAGTATTTACACTTTCTTAGTATCTGTCCTTAGCTGTCCTTATACTTGATCAGTTTGGGAATATTTTGTTACCGTTAAGTCGGACTTACCAAGGCTGCACATGTATCATGTTAATTTACTGGTGCTATGGATGTAAAGGACACCACCTCGAAGCAAACAGTTTAGGGATGCAGTATTGATTGGGGATCCCCATTAGAGACTCTTCCTGGGGTCCAAACAGTAATGCCCCTAATCTTCCTTTTAGTGTAGACTTTTTTTTTTTTCTTTGTTAGTCTGGTTTTGTGACCCCATAATCCTTCTCCCTCACCTTTTTCAAGCTTTAACTTCAATTATCCTTGTGGAGGATATAAAAAGGGCACGGTTTTAAGGGTCAGTGGTTGCTGTTTTTCAAAAATGCTATGCATTGCATGCTGAGTAACAAACACATTTTTATTGTCAAGTTCTTGGATAAGCAGAGTAAAGTCTGATGGCCCTGCAGATGTCTGTGCTGTTTTCTGACGTTATACAGAAAAGTCAGAAGCTGCTATGTCACTGCGACAGTCTGTAGGGGTGTTTGATTTTATACTTGTGATCGTTTAAAAGATTCTCATTGGATTGTCCTAATGTTGAAGTTTAAATTTTAAACAACTCCTTCAAAAGGTATTTTAATTTCCTTCTGTTATTTACATTTGATATAAAATGGTTTAAGGTCAAGGCCCTCTTTCCTTGGGTATTGGTGGCAGTTGTAGCTACAAATAAACCACCATTTTTATCCTGAAGGAGAGCTGTCTTTGCCACAATGGCATAGCTCTTACTACTGGCAAACAATATAAAATAAACCTTTTTTTTAATATTTATTTGTTCTCTGAAACTTGCCATGGCTTCAGAAGGCAGCTCAAAAGTTTTAATCACATTTTGACTTGACTGAATGCCATAACTAAGTTAACATTTTTCAGTCTTTCTCTCGTGGTTCCAAAGTGTCATACAGAAAAGCTTTGGTCTGCTTCCACAGGGAACTGTCACTGGCTGATGTGATGAGTGTTGCTATTTTGACCACAGATTATTTTGGGTGTGATTGTATTAACCATACAAGTCTACTGTTTGCCTAACTCCACCACCTTATCCTTACATGAAGAGATGGCAAAGTTTGGCTGGTGTTGTACAGAGAAACCAGCCTTGTTTACAAGCTGTCTCTTGTATGGATGGGGTTTCCCCTTGGAGCTTTGGTTTTGTTTCCTGTTACCACTCGAAGACTAGTCTGCTGGCTACTGTGAGTAAGAGTGCCTTTTCTATTTCCTCCCCCAATCCCTGTATTGAACCCATTTTTTTTCCCCCCTCTTCCTCCTGTTCTCTATCAACATGCATCTGACATCCTGAGGAACAGGGAGCTTTTCTCAATTCTGTCTTCAGGTTGGCTACTGATTCCTCATGTCAAAGAAATGAAATAAATGGCTACTTTCCTTCATGAAGCATGTTTCTAGTGTCTCATTCCTTGTCTATTTCTTTTTTTTTTTACTGTATTTGAAAAGGTTATTTGCTTTTAATTAAATGTCTAGCTAGGTCTTTGTGCACAATTGTCTGACCAGTGCTACCACAAAGTCATAAGTAGCTAATGGTGTCAATCGTGGGTGGTGGTGTAATATAAAGTAACACATTGTAATTTGCCATAATCCCATGTTTCTGGGTATTTAAGCCATGGGGAACACCTGCTGTTCTATAACTGATTACGCAGCACAGAGCTGTTAACCTGAAATGCCATCTGGACACTACTGCGCTTTTATGTAATGGTAGTATCTTGCCTTAAAGTGATTACACCCAAGTCCTTGACAGTTTTATGGGGGCTGTGCAAGGGTGTTTCACCTAATAGTGACTTGGTAGGATGACTATTTAATCAAGAAAAATGAGAAATTACACATCCTGTATAGTGTACCAGCTTGACTTTCTCAACACTTGCATGTGGGTAGTGGACACTGTTGATTTATCTATTTAAAATATGACCCACCCAATGTTTATCTCCATGAGTATCTTTCATACTTACAAATGGATTAATCAAGTTGAAGGGCAAACAATCGTCAAGATAAGAGCTTCTCTTGCGGTCTTTACTGTTAACCAATCACCTCGCAGAATGTGCGCACACCTCCTTGGACCACTGACAGAAATAATTCCTTCATGCAGGGTGTACAGTAAGGTTACCAAGACTGACTTGTTTTACCTTCAGGTGTGTAGCAACAATGTAAACATGTGCATAATGTAAATTTAATTATGCAGTGATTACATTGTCCTAAAACATTGAATTAGTGTAATGACAAACCAATGTAATGACCTAAAATCACTCATGGCATGCTTTATTAAGTGTCACACACTTGAACACGTTGCATTTACATGCCACAACTAGGGTTGCAAAGGGCAGGTATATTACTGGAATGTTTACCAGCAAACTACCAGATGTATCTTTTCAAGGACTGTATGTACTCTCACAAGACAACTAGTGTCCCTTTAGGTTATTAGGATTTTTTTTTTGTTATACCTTGAGACATGCATTGTGTTTGTGTGCAATTGAGGGTGACTGGGCAAGACAAAATAAAGTGCCTTTGAACATAGTATGGTAGTAGGTGTCAGGCCCACCTGTTTGCGTGTCAAGAACTGCAACGCTGCTGGGTTTTTCACATCAAGAATGGTCCACCAACCAAAGAACATCCAGCCAACTTGACACAAATGTGGGAAGCATTGGAGTCAACATGGGCTGCATCCCTGTGTAAAGCTTTTGAGTCCATGCCCTGACTAATTGAGGCTGTTGAAGGCGCAACTCAATATTAGGAAGGTGCTCCTAATGTTTGGTATACTCAGTTTAAGAAATTAATATGATTTAAAAAAAAAAATACAATGACAAAGCTGTAAAATGTTTTCCTGAATATAATCCAATGTAATGGGTACCGTTGGTGTTTGAGGGTTTCAGCGTGAAATATCCTTCATATTTTGAAATGCGTTGGTGTAAAATTGCTGGCAGTTGTGAAAAATGTATGCACTTCTGTTCTGACAGAGTGGAGACATGTCAACCCCCGTCAGGTGGAACCATTCCTGCCAAATAGAGGGCAGATACAGTATGTGTGTGAACAACAGGCACAACTCTGATATAAAAATTAGGGGTGTTCTATGGCTAAGTTATTTTACATTCATCGACCTCATGAATATGCATAGCCTGTCTTGTATTTCAACAGGGACAACTCCAATATAAAGTGTTTTCTCAAAGTTGCTGGGATGTCATGTGCATCATACTTACTGTATATCAGTACACTCATAACCTAAGCATTATGGGACCATGAAACAATGTCCCATGAATATCCTAAAACGTTCTCGGGAACAAGAACGTCTTAAAAACATCCCTGGGACAAACCAGGAACTAGACAAAACCTCCAGGGAACCATGACACAATGTCCTAACCACTTTAGGTGACCATTTCGTGATGTTTTAGGGAAGTCCTAAAGATTCATTTTTGTTTTCAGGGTTATATTTATAAAAAAACATTGCATTGAAATTTTAGTAGTATTTTGCTAAAAGATTTGATGCACACACACATTTAGACAGACTCACTCAATAACTGACAGGTTGTGGGTGTGTATTGGGGGGTCGATTAGCAGTAATATCAAGACTTTCAAATTACACAAAGTCAGGTTTAGAGCTATGATTTAGGAATGGGGTTTGGTGTGTAGTCCGCTACTAGTGAAGCATGATAATGTGAATATTAAATTATTGGTTAAAGTTTTTACACTATTCATGGATTTTATTGTAATAATCAACACAATGTCATAATTATTACATTATGTGCAAAAACGCTATTTCGTTATGTGTTAATTTGACATTATTAGCAATTTATTACATTAAATGCATTATAAAATTAGCAGCTATTACATTATTGGCATTTTATTACATCATCAGTTGCTATAAAAGGTACAAACTGCAAATCCCTGCTTTCCATTATTAAACTTGTTACCCAGAGGCAGTCAGTAAAGGTTGAGATATAGTTTATTGAGGTCTGAAGACAGCACTGTCCTTTGAGGGTACAAAGCTACCATGTCTTAGGTGGTCCTTAATGTAAAATATACCATCTTAGCCCAGTATTATTCCACTTCCTGATTTAGAAATAAACCCCCACCTTTCTCCGTACGGATTGTTCTATCTGTAATTCTTAGAGTAATCTGCTTCCCAAAAAGTACAACTGCTTCGTTCTGTAGTTATCAGAGCACGATCTGTAATATTAACACTTTCTCAGGCAGACCATTTACATCAGCAGTCAAATCCTGTTCAGTTCGTTACTCAGAATCCAAATAAAAGCTGTAACTAGCTGTTCTAAATGAGTAATCTTTTGCGCTGGCTCCCTTCTAATAACTTGGGTGGTCATCGGACGCTCTGGTACATTGTGACACATTTGTCTGGCTGCCTTTTTGATCTAATTAATAGATTTCATAGTCTGCTCAACCCAGAGTCTGCGCCATCTCGAAGGGGATTGGGGATCAACGTTGTGCTATGTTAGCCTGGGCACCATTCTGTTTCTGTCTTATCGCCATCTTGGCAAGGCAACAAAACAGCATTGTTGAACAGTTGAGTAGCCTAGCCTATAGGCCAGGGGTCTCCAACCCTGTTCCTGGAGAGCTACCCTCCTGTAAGTTCTCTCTCTAACCCGAGTTGTAAATAACATGGTTCAGTTAATCAAACCACCTAATTATTAGAATCAGTTGTGCTAGATTAAGGTTGTAGTGAAAACCTACAGGGTGGAATCTCTCCAGGAACAGGGTTGGAGAGCCCTGCTAGAGTGGTGTATGTACAGCTTGTACATTAATTTGTCAAACTTAGTTTGTTTTGTGTCATGGTCTTGTGCCAGAGTTGCCTCCCTAAAGAGATTAGCAAACCTACATCTAAACAAGCATGGCAGCTACTGTGTGTGTGTGGAGGTTTGTAGCCTTGATAGTGGCTCAGATGACGTCTGCTTTAGGACGCCTAAAGCCTTCAAACTCAACTCTGGACCTTGAAGCCAGTTACACTGCATGTTTTCATTGTTTCCCACTAATCAGGGACTGATTTAGACCTGGGACACCATGTGTGTGCAATTGATTATCAGGTAAAACAGCAGGCTCCAGATCTCGTAGGGTAAGAGTTGAATACCCCTGCCCTAAAGGAAATCTCACTCACCCTTCCTCTTTCTGGACAAAAATATCTAGGTGACACTTGACTCCCCTAAGGATCAGCGTTCACTCGGCTTACTTGCTCCCAGAGATAGAGGTAAAAGAGCAATACGAAGAGTGACGTGTATTCATGGATGCCAAGGGAAGCCGGGCTTCCTCCAATAATTGACCAAGAAAAAAAGATTAAATCATTTCTTTCATCTCGGTGTTTCATAATTTTCCTAAAATTAGTAAGAGGCTGAATGCATCTCACCGGAGAAAGCATCCGAGCGAGTGAAACAGCGCCACTGTCTCTGTATGTGTAGGCCATCTATCTGATGCTGTCTGGTGGAAAAGAGTATGACATTGTTGCCGCCCATAGCAACAAAATAGCGGCCAAAGAAATGGCAGCAGTTTTACGGGCGCCCAACCAATTGTGCAATTATGTGGGGGGGGGGGGGTTCGCATTATTTGTAACTTATTTTGTACATAATGTTTCTGCAACCGTATTTTATGGCAAAAAAGAGATTCTGGATATCAGAACAGCAATCACTCACCTTGGATTAGACAAATATTTTTTTCTTCAACAAGCAAGACGCACAGGACATTCTCCAAACATCCGACAGGGCCAACATCCCTGTTATTTGCAAGAGGAAGCGACGCAGGTACAAAGGACAAAGAGCCGGATGCCTGGTCAGGACCCGGAAAAGGCAAGTGGGAAAGCTACCGTTACCGTCAATACTACTCGCCAACGTGCAATCATTGTACAATAAATTAGACGAGGTACGATCTCGAATATCCTACCAACGGGACATCAAAAACTGTAATATCCTATGTTTCACGGAATTGTGGCTGAATGACGACATGGATATTCCGCTAGCAGGATTTACGCTGCACCGGCAAGATAGAACAGCACACATTAATGTGCACACAGTAAGATGAGGGGGGGTGGTCTGTGCATATTTGTAAATAATAGCTGGTGCACAAAATCTGAGGAAGTCTCTAGATTTTGCTCACCTGAAGTAGAGTATATTGTGATAAACTGCAGGCCACACTACTTGCCTAGAGAGTTAAGTTATACTTTTTTTACCACCACAGACAGATGCTGGCACTAAGACCGCACTCAGTCAGCTGTATAAGGAAATAAGCAAACAGGAAACCACTCACCCAGAGGCGGTGCTCCTAGTGGCCGGAGACTTTAATGCAGGGAAACTTAAATCAGTTCTACCAAATTTCCATCAACATGTTAAATGTGTAACCAGAGGGAAACAATTCTAGATCACCTGTACTCCACACACAGAGACGCATACAAAGCTCTCCCTCGCCCTCCATTTGGTAAATCCGACCACAACTCTATCCCCCTGATTCCGGCTTACAAGCAAAAATTAAAGCAGGAAGCACAAGTGACTCGGTCTATAAAAAAAGTGGTCAGATGAAGCAGATGCGAAACTACAGAACTGTTTTGCTATCACAGACTGGAACATTTTCCGGGATTCTTCCGATGGCATTGAGGAGTACACCACATCAGTCACTGGCTTCATCAATAAGTGCATTGAGGACGTCGTCCCCACAGTGACTGTACGTACATACCCCAACAAGAAGCCATGGATTACAGGCAACATTCGCACTGAGCTAAAGGGTAGAGCCGCCGCTTTCAAGATGCAGAACTCTAACCCGGAAGCTTACAAGAAATCGTGCTATGCCCTGCGACGAACCATCACACAGGCAAAGTGTCAATACAGGGCTAAGATTAAATCATACTACACCGGCTCTGACGCTCGTCTTATGTGGCAGGGCTTGCAAACTATTACAGACTACAAAGGGAAGCACAGCCACGAGCTGCACAGTGACACGAGCCTACCAGATGAGCTAAATCACTTTTATGCTCGCTTCGAGGCAAGCAACACTGAGGCATGCATGAGAGCATTAGCTGTTCTGGATGACTGTGTGATCACGCTCTCCGTAGCCGACGTGAGTAAGACCTTTAAACAGGTCAACATACACAAGGCTGCGGAGCCAGAAGGATTACCAGGATGTGTGCTCCGGGCATGTGCTGACCCCCTGGCAGGTGTCTTCACTGACATTTTTAACATGTCCCTGATTGAGTCTGTAATACCAACATGTTCTAAGCAGACCACCATAGTCCCTGTGCCCAACAAAATGACTACAGACCCGTAGCACTCACGTCCATAGCCACAAAGTGCTTTGAAAGGTTGGTAATGGCTCACATCAACACCATTATCACAGAAATCCTAGACCCACCCTATTTTGCATATCGCCCAAACAGATCCAAAGATGATGCAATCTCTATTGCACTCCACACTGCCCTTTCCCACCTGGACAAAAGGAACACCATGTGAGAATGCTATTCATTGACTACAGCTCAGTGTTCAACACCATAGTACCCTCAACGCTCATCACTAAGCTAAGGATCCTGGGACTAAACACCTGCCTCTGCAACTGTATCCTGGACTTCCTGATGGGCCACCCCCAGGTGGTGAGGGTAGGTAGCAACACATCTGCCACGTTGATCCTCAACTGGAGCTCCCCAGGGGTATGTGCTCAGTCCCCTCCTGTACTCCCTGGTCACCGACGACTGCATGGCCAGGCACGACGCCAACACCATCATTAAGTTTGCAGAGGACACAACAGTGGTCGGCCTGATCACTGACAACGATGAGACAGCCTATAGGGAGGAGGTCAGAGACCTGGCCAGGTGGTGCCAGAATAACAACCTATCAGTCAACGTAACCAAGACTAAGGAGATTATTGTGGACAACAGGAAAACCGAGCACGCCCCCATTCTCATCGACGGGTTGAGAGCTTCAAGTTCCTCAGTGTCCACAACAACAAACTGTCATGGTCCAAACACACCAAGACAGTCGTGAAGAGGGCATGACAAAGCCTATTCCACCTCAGGAAACTAAAAAGATTTGGCATGGGCCCTGAGATCCTCAAAAGGTTCTACAGCTGCAACATCGAGAACTGGTTGCATCACTGCCTGGTACGGCAATTGCTCGGCCTCTGGCCGCAAGACACTACAGAGGGTAGTGCTTACGGCCCAGTACATCACTGGGGCTAAGCTGCCTGCCATCCAGGACACCAGGCAGTGTCAGAGGAAGGCCCTAAAAATTATCAAAGACCTCAGCCACCCCAGTCATAGACTGTTCTCTCTACTACCGCATGGCAAGTGGTACCGGAGTGCCAAGTCTAGGACAAAAAGGCTTCTCAACAGTTTGTACCCCCAAGCCATAAGACTCCTGAACAGGTAATCAAATGGCTACCCGGACTATTTGCATTGTGTGCCTCCCCCAACCCCTCTTTTACGCTGCTGCTACTCTCTGTTTATCATACATGCATAGTCACTTTAACTATACATTCATGTACATACTACCTTAATTGGGCCAACCAACCAGTGCTCCTGCACATTGGCTAACCCGGGCTATCTGCATCGTGTCCCACCCTTTTACGCTACTGCTACTCTCTGTTCATCATATATGCATAGTCACTTTAACCATATCTACATATATATATATATACTACCTCAATCAGCCTGACTAAACGGTGTCTGTATGTAGCCTCACTACTTTTATAGCCTCACTACTGTATATAGCCTGTCTTTTTACTGTTGTTTTAATTCTTCGCCTACCCATTGTTCACCTAATACATTTTTTGCACTATTGGTTAGAGCCTGTAAGTAAGCATTTCACTGTAAGGTCTACTACACCTGTTGTATTCGGCGTAAGTGACAAATTAACTTTGATTTGAATGCAAGGGAAGCCACCGAGCATTTGGCCTCCCTTGAAAAGTATAAAATAATAGCTAATCAGCATTGAGCTAAAGTGAGTGAGCTCAACTGTGAATGGTCCTGGTTTGGATTTGGCGTCACTCCTATCAAATCTCATTGAAAGCATAAGTCATTGACAGAAACAACTTGAATCATTGCGTTGTTGTCCTCCGGTTGCTATCTAGCTAGCTAAAATTGCCCCTTTCCTAAATTAGCCATGGATGGAGATAGGGATTTGGACTTGTGGTTATACTTAATTCTCCGTACTGGCCAATCATTATAACGGTGATTCTGATCCAACCATTATTTCATACATTGTGCCCCTGACCTATGAGGATGGAAGTTCAATATGTAGCTAGATGTAGAAGGCTAATGTTAACTAGCTAACATTGCCCATGAAAGGAAGTTAGGCTAGCTAGCAAGCATTTTAGCCAGGTAGCATAACAACAAAAAATAAGTGTGTACTCTATGACAGAGTGACAGACCGTTTCGTTTACATGAAAGAGAAGAGGATTGCAATGGCATTTCTCCAGAAGTAGGATGAGTCAACATGTTTTTTCTACTTGCACGAACGTGCACACACACAGAAATCAGAACCATGGACTGCCACATCATATTTAGCTTACGTTTATTGGACTAAATTGTTTTTGGTATCTTTTTGTTGTCACAATTAGACTTATCATAGGTGATTTGATGTTAAAATGTTGAAGTTGAAATTGAGCTGGAATAGTGGTGGCAGCTCCTTCTGTTTTTTTTGCGACTTGCGGTAACTCTCCGTGGTTGTAAATCAATAGTTGTTTAGTGGTCGGAAAACATTAACTTGATGGACCATGCTGTAGTGTTTTGTCACATGCAATATGCTTTGTGGACTTCACCGGACAGAGATTGCTCTCCGGTTTTGTGATGAAACAAAGGTGTGGTGTAATTTATTTTGCCTCGGTCTTCTCATTGTCTCTGCCTTTAGGCCTATATATCTCACAGTCGCCAGGCATATGAACTAACAGGTTATAGAGCAAACAACGCAATTATCACAACACATAGGTTGTAATATGGCTTTTCTGACTTCCCCAGTGATTTTACCCAGGCAACGTTACTGAATATACGAAAGGGGTGTTTAATGTGGTTGTCTCGTGTGTGTGTTTACACATGGCAAGCATTTGTAAATTCACAGAACAGTACACAGTTAGTCACTCACCCTTTACCGTGGCAAAATTGGTTTGACATCGGATAGCCTCTCTCTGGCTCTAGTTAGGGATTGTCAATGAATTACAGAAAGTACTAAGAGGGCTGGGAAAGCAATTATTTTAGATGGAAGCTAGGGATCGGGCTGGGAGATGCTACTTTTTCACCCTACAAAGATGACATATCTGATAATGTTGCATCATACTGTCACCCTAACCCTGCAGCGCCACACTCCTAACCTTGGCCAAAGAGCCAACTGGCCTGATCATGAGCTTCTCACCATGACACTGCCCTTGCCCCCCAATGTCCATTCTTGGAATCCATAGAGACTCAAAGGACTTTAGCCACCAACCTTTCATATCAAAGTCTGTGAGCTAAGAATGTACTAGAGTGTAAAATAACAATTTCCATAGGTTTCCTGATATATCCTCTATACAGCATTGTTTAGTCTCATCTCTAAGGCTCTATAAACCTGTCACACACATGTACTGTCCTTTCACCTCTTTGTTTACTTTCAGTTGTCATGTCACCAGAGTTAGTCTGTCCCTTAACTGTCTAACTCATAGAGAAAACACTTCCCAAGGTGACATGTTTACCTAGAGTATAGTTTTATAACAATTCACCCCTTCAAGAGAAGGCCAACAACTGTGGAATTGATCTGGCAAAAAGGTGGTTTAGGCTTGATTGAAACACTCTTCCACTAACCCTTTCAGGTATGACTGAAACTCCATTCATATTTGTTGGTCACATATACACTACATGACCAAAAGTATCTAGACATCTGCATGTCGAACATCTCCTTCCAAAATGATGGGTATTAATATGGTGTAGGTCCCCCCTTTGCTGCTATAACAGCCTCCACTTTCTGGGAAGACTTTCCACTAGATGTTGGAACATTACTGCGGGGACTTGCTTCCATTCAGCCACAAGAGAATTAGTGAGGTCGAGCACTGATGTTGGGCGATTAGGCCTGGCTAACAAAGGTGTTTGATGGGGTTGAGGTCAGGGCTCTGTGCAGAACGGTCAAGTTCTTCTACACCGATCTTGACAAACCATTTCTGTATGGATCTTGCTTTGCGCATGGGGGCATTGTCATGCTGAAACAAACTGTTGCCACAAAGTTGGAAGCACAGGATCGTCTAGAATGTCATTGTATGCTGTAGCGTTAAGATATCCCTTCACTGGAACTAAGGGGCCTAGCCCGAACCATGAAAAAAACCAACCGAGACCATTATTCCTCATCCACCAAATTTTGCAGTTGGCACTATGCATTTGAACAGTCACTGTGCTCCTGGCATCTGCCAAACCCAGATTCATCCGTCGGACTGCCAGATGGTGAAGTGTGATTCAACATTCCAGAGAACACGTATCCACTGCTCCAGTCCAATGGCGGCGAGCTTTTCACCACTCCAGCTGGCGCTTGGGATTGTGCATGGTGATCTTAGGTTTGTGATCTTAGGCTGCTCGCCATGGAAATCCATTTCATGAAGTTCCTGATGAACAGTTATTGTACTGATGGTGCTTCCAGAGGCAGTTTGGAACTCAGTAGGGAGTGTTGCAAACGATGACAGAGGATTTTTAAGCGCTTCAGCACTCGGTAGTCCCGTTCTGTGAGCCTGTGTGGCCTACCACTTTGTGGTTGAGTCGTTGTTGCTCCTAGACTTTTCCACTTCACAATAACAGCACTTACAGTTGACCAGGGTAGCTGTAGCAGGGCAGACATTTGGACTGACTTATTGGAACATCCTATGACGGTGCCACGTTGAAAGTCACTGAGCTCTTCAATAAGGCCATTCTATTGCCAATGTTAGGCAATGGAGATTTCATGGCTGTGTGCTCGATTTTATACACCTGTCAGCAACGGGTTTGGTTGAAATAGCCAAATCCACTCATTTGAAGGGGTGTCCACATACTTTTGTACATATAGTGTAGGTGTTTTTGTGTCTCTTATCTTGTGGGAGGTATTGTATACCTAATAGTGAACATGTCCATGGTGGATTGAGGCTGTCATAGTGCAAACCCCAGCAATCTAACAATGAGTGTGAGTTAAAAATAGAAGTTTGAGTAAGCCAAGTACTAAGTACTTACTTGGTAAGTACTTGGGTAGTGTGAGTGGACAGCAGCTGTGGAGTGTAGTCAATTTGTGGCAGACAGTTTGGACACTGGTCACACGAGTAACTTGAGAATAGAAGCTATTCATGGTACCTCCTAGAGGTTCCTGGAGTTGACATTGAGTCATTAAAAGGGAGAGAGATGAGTTATTAAAGGCCATTGAATGTCAACGTTTTATTTGGTGTCACAGGGAAGCAGTAAGTAACAGTGATGATGCGGACAGATTGTTATTATAATGTAATTCTATGGGATTCATGCTCACTTTTCCAGAGGACAGATTCCAAGAGTTCTGCAGAAGCAACAGGAAAAAATATTTTAAAAAGACTACCCCAAAAAAAAGAAATTTCAACTTTTTAAAACGGCCTATGTGCCATCGTTATGAGTATGAAACATTTATTCTAGTGTCAAAATTGACTGCAAAGTGTAAACAGGATAATTTGGGTCATAAAGTCAGTCTCGTCCAAAACTGAGATTTGCAAGATGATAGGAAAAAATGGTATGGCACAGAATGAAGGGTGCCGTAACAGTTCTCCTTGAGTTGGGTTTATTTCAATCCTGACCACAGCTAGCAGCACCCAAGTAATCATCCATTCAGAGCGCAGCTGCACATGACCCCATCGTTATGACCACGGTCAATTTGGTTTGACATTCAATATCCATATGGGGCTAGTTAGGGACCATCAGTAAATTACACAATATTTTTAAATGTCAATAGCTCCAAATGTCAGTGACTTAAAAACCTCCAACCAACTATATATTTTTGAAATTCTTACACAAATATTGAAAGCATTTAATGAGCCAACTAAAAGATGTGCAATATGAAAATATTGTCCCATTTACATTGAGGTTTCGGTATGTAGAGAAATCTCATTGTTGTGTGTCCCAAATGGCACCCTAGCCCCTATATATAGTGCACTACTTTTGACAGGTTCCCATAGGGCTCTACAAATGCAGTCGAAAAATAATCAGACCACTTCCCTTTTTCCACATTTTTTTATGTTACAGCCTTATTCTAAAATTGATTATAGTGAAAAATAGACCAAGTGAAAACAGGTTTTTAGAAATGTTTGCAAATGTAAACATACATATTTACATAAGTATTCAGACCCTTTGCTATGAGATTCGAAATTGAGCTCAGGTGCATCCTGTTTCCATTGATCATCATTGAGCTGTTTCTACAATTGAGTCCACCTGTGGTAAATTCAGTTGATTGGAAATGATATAGACAGGTGTGTGCCTTTCCAAATAAGGTCCCACAGTTGATGGTGCATGTCAGAGCAGAAACCAAGCCATTAGGTCGAAGGATTTGTCCGTAGAGCTCCGAGACAGGATTGTGTCGAGGCACAGATCTGGGGAAGGATACCAAAACATTTGTGCAGTATTGAAGGTCCCCAAGAACATAGTGGCCTCCATTCTTCTTAAATGGAAGACGTTTGGAACCACCAAAACTCTTCCTAGAGCTGGCTGCCTGGCCAAACTGAGCAAGGGAGGTGACCAAGAATCTGATGGTCACTAAAAGAGCTTCAGAGTTCCTCTGTGGAGATGGGAGAACCTTCCAGAAGGACAACCATCTCTGCAGCATTTGACCAAATCAGGCCTGTATGGTAGAGTGGCCAGACGAAAGACACTCCTCAGTAAAAGGCACATGACAGCCCTCTTGGAGTTAACCAAAAGGCACCTAAAGAACTCTCAGATCATGAGAAACAACATTCTCTGGTCGGATGAAACCAAGATTGAACTCTTTGGCTTGAATGCCAAGTGTCACACCTGGAGGAAACCTGGCACCATCCTTACGGTGAAGCATGGTGGCAGCAGTATCATGCTGTGGGGATGTTTTTCAGCGGCAGGAACTGGGAGACTAGTCAGGATCAAGGGAAAGATGAAAGGAGCAGGGTACAGAGAGATCCTTGAGGGAAATCTGCTCAGGACCTAAGACCAGGGCGAAGGTTCACCTTCTAACCAACAGAACAACAACCCTAAGCACACAGCCAAGACAACGCAGGAGTGGCTTCGGGACAAGTCTCTGAATGTCCTTGAGTGGCCCAGCTAGAGCCCGGACTTAAACCCAATCTAACATCTCTGGAGAGACCTGAAAATAGTTGTGCAGTGACACTCCCCATCCAACCTGACAGAGCTTGAGAGGATCTGCAAAGAATGGGAGAAACTCCCCAAATACAGGTGTGCCAACTTGTAGCGTTCGAGGCTGTAATCACTGCCAAAGGGGCTTCAACAAAGTACTGAGTAAAGCGTCTGAATACTTATGTAAAATGTGCTATTTCAAATTCTAAAAACCTGTTTTTTATTTTTTATTATGGGGTATTGTGTGTAAATTGAGGAAAAAAACAATCTAAACAATTTTAGAATAAGGCTGTAACGTAACAGAATGTGGAAAAAGTGAAGGGGTCTGAATACACTGTATGATTGTTGTCTGATAATCCATCTCCTCCTACATGGTGACCGAGGAGTAAGCCTACAAGTCTGTCTGGATGACACATTTAAATCTCTGTCTCCACTACCATTTAAAGCCCATAGGTTTGTGTTCCCAGGGCAACTTTTTCAGCTACAAAAAATTGCAATTGATAATGCAATGCAGTTACTTACTGTATGTGAACCATCAAACCATAATTCATTTTTACAACATATTTGAATGTAAATTCTAAGATAAACTTTTGATATCTTTGCAATCTCTGATCTTATCCAGTATTTTTAAATAATGGAGTTACACTATTGTTTTATTTATACAATTCGGTCATTGCTGGAGGAGTATTGTCTAACCAGTCATGGAGTCTTGTCTTAACATGTGAACCTTTTGTATAACACCTGCATTTCTGACATTGGTTGAACTGCTTTTCACAGTTTTGTAATATGCTAATTGAACAATGATGACTTACAAAACCAGTCAAAGATGAGGAAGGAATGGGAGTCACATAATCCTCAGTTATTACACCATGTTCAGATGTCTGCCCTGCTTTCTAAATCAGACTTGCAACAAAGAGGTGGTTAATGAATTAATTCATTCCAAATCAGGAAACCCTGTGCAGGCCAACCAACTAAAACAATTCATGGTGACAAATGAATGGAACACTTTTGCCATTTACACCCAAGCGTTAAAAGTACGCACAGATGAATATACCACCATTGTCCGACCAGACACCTGAGTCTGCACTGTGGCGAAATTGTGGTGTAGATATTGGGGGATACAATTTCTGCAATTCTACTGTTTGACATGACTGTGTATATGGAGGTGTATTTTGAAAACACAGCATAAGGATAAGTGGAAGCCTCCCAATCTAAAGATTTTTGTTATTTAGGAAAACATTTTGGGGGGGGAGGGGGACAGCTAACTTCCTGCATTTCAACACATTTTGCCATTGGGGCAGAGGGGAAATTGTGCAGTTTCGTAATGCCATGCTACACATTTTGTCATGCGTCAGAGAACATTTTGCAGTTTTAAAGCAAATATCCTTCAATTTGACACATTTTGCCATAGGGCTGAGATAAAAATGCACTGTTATATAGTCCTGGCACCACACACTGCCAGGTCTCTGACCTCCTCTCTATAGGCTGTCTCATTGTTGTCAGTGATCAGGCCTACCACCATTGTGTCGGTTGCAAACTTAATGGTGTTGGAGTCGTGCTTGGCCACGCAGTCGTGGGTGAACAGGGAGTACAGGAGGGGACTAAGCACTCACCCGAGGGGCCCCGTATTGAGGATAAGCGTGGCAGATGTGTTTTTGCCTACCCTTACCACCTAGGGGCATCCCATCAGGAAGTCCAGGATCCAGTTGCAGGTGTTTAGTCCCAGGGTCATAAGCTTAGTGCTGAGCTTTGAGGGCACTATGGTGTTGAACACTGAGCTGTAGTCAATAAATAGCATTCTCACATGGTGTTCCTTTTGTCCAGGTGAGAAAGGGCAGTGTGGAGTGCAATAAAGATTGCGCAATCTGTGAATCTGTTGGGGCGGTAAGCAGATTGGAGTGGGTCTAGGGTTTCTGAGATGGTTGATGTGAGCCATCACCAGCCTTTCAAAGCACTTCATGGCTACAGACGTGAGTGTTACGGGTCGGTAGTCATTTAGGCAGGTTACCTTGCCGTTCTTGGGCACAGGGACTATGGTGGTCTGCTTGAAACATGTAGGTATTAGACTCACATCAGCTACCTGATCCTGATCACACATTCATCCAGAACAGCTGGTGCTCTCATGCATGCTTTCTTGTTGCTTGCCTCGAATCGTGCATAGAAGTAATTTAGTTCGTCTGGTACGCGCTTGTCACTGAGCAGCTTGGCTTCCCTTTGTAGTCTGTAATAGTTCGCAATCCTTGCCACAGCCAACGAGCGTCAGAGTGGTACGATTCAATCTTAGTACTGTATTGACGCTTTGCCTGTTTGATGGTTCGTCGGAGGGCATAGCAGGATTTCTTGTAAGCATCCGGGTTAGTGTGCCGCTCCTTGAAGTGGCAGCTCTACCCTTTAGCTCAGTGCGGATGTTGCCTGTAATCCATGGCTTCTGGTATGTACATACAGTCACTGTGGGGACAACATCATCAATGCACTTATTGATAAAGCCGGTGACTGGATGTGGTATACTCTAATGTCATCGGATGAATCCCGGAACATATTCCGGTCTGTGCTAGCAAAATAGTCTTGTAGATTAGCATCTGCCTCATCTGACTACTTTAGTTTTTGCATGTAAGCAGGAATCAGGAGGATATAATTATGGTCAGATTTGACAAATGGAGGGCGAGGGAGAGCTTTGTACACATCTGTGTGTGGAGTAAAAGTGGTCTAGAGTTATTTCCCCTCTGGTTGCACATGTGACATGCTGGTAGAAATGAGGTAAAACAGATTTAAGTTATCCTGCATTAAAGTTCCGGCCACTAGCAGCGCCACCTCTGGATTAGCGGTTTCCTTATGGCCTTATATAGCTCCTAGAGTGCAGTCTTTAGTGCCAGCATCAGTTTGTGGCGGTAAATAAACAGCTACGAAAAATAGAGGAAAATGCTTGGTAAATAGTGTGGTCTACAGCTTATCATGAAGTACTCTACCTCAGGCGAGCAAAACCTCAATACTTCTTTAATATTAGATTTTGTGCACCAGCTAATTTTTACAAATATACATAGACCCCCACTCCTCATCTTACCGGAGGTAGCTGTTCTGTCTTGCCGAAGCACGGAAAACCCAGCCACGTCGTCATTCAGCCAAGAATCGGTGAAACATAAAATATTACAGTTAATGTCCAGTTGGTAGGAGAGTCTCGAACGGAGGTCTTCCAGTTTATTCTCCAATGATTGCATGTTGGCCAATAGGACGCACGGTAGAAGCGGGTTACCTTCTCGCCAACGAATTCTCACAAGGCACCAGGATCTGCGTAACCCGTATCGGCGTCTTCTCTTCTTGCGAATTATGGGGATTTAGGCCTGGTCTGGGAGCAGCATTAAAGTCCTTCATATTCAACTCGTTAAAGAAAAAAATCTTTGTCCAGCTCGAGGTGAGTAATCACTGTTCTGATATCCAGAAGCTATTTTCAATTATAAGAGACGGTGGCAGAATCATGTACAAAATAAGTTACTAAACAAGGCAAAAAAATACACAAAAATAGCACAATTGGTAAGGAGCCCGTAAAACGTCAGCCATCCCCTCCAGCGCCATTCCAGCTTTCCCTTGTGTCTCAAGAATGGTCCACCACCCAAAGGACATCCAACCAACTTGACACAACTGTGGGAAGCATTGGAGACAACATGGGCCAACATCCCTGTGGAACGCTTTCAACATCTTGTAGAGTCCATGACCTGACGAATTGAGGCTGTGCAACTCAATATTAGGAAGGTGTTCTTAACAACCCTCCCCTATTTTGAACCAGTCCCTGGTTGTTGTGTCGCCTCGGCTCAGCTGAGGAATGCCCAGTATCTCTGGTAAGGCTGCCCAATTCTGATTTTTTTCCCCCTAATTGGTAATTTGACAAATCCGAGCAGCATTGATAAAAAAGAGCTGTTGTGAATGGTGAATCAGAATTGGGATGCCTGTGTAAACGCAGCTAGAGGCATGAGAATGGGGCTTGAATTGGGAGGTTGGGCGTGAGTAGTAACAGTGGCAGGCAAGGCATGTGGTCCTGGGATAATTGGCATATTTTCATGCATTGCTGAAAACAATGAATTAATCTCCCACCAAAGGTCAGAGTCAGCAGTTTTACAATGTTAAGTCCAATCCCCCTCGTTTTGCCTTTAGGTGTGATTGCTGAGTCCCATGGGAACAAGTTGTACTACAGTTGTACTCTGGGGGAGAAAAAAATAAAATTGTTTAGTTGTAGATCTAATCTCTAACAAAGTTTCCACACCTTGCATTAGTGTCAGTAAGCCTGTGGTATGGATGGAGGTTTGTGTGCCACAACTCTAGTCGTGAAGGCTGCAGGATCCTATCAATCTGGCTCAATGACTGACTCTAGTTACACAAGGTTGGACAACCTGTCCATGTTACAGTCAATTTTCCCAAAATGAGTAACCAAAAGGCTCCAAAATAAAAATAAAAAGTTATTTGATGGGTCTGAAAGTTTGAGGGCATTAAACCCGAATTAGTGTACACCTAGACGAAACTCACTCCTGTCCTTGCTGAAAGAGAAACAGTAACAGTGAGAATGGTGTAAGAGCATCAGCAGGTAGAATGGATAGAAAATACAAATTGGTAATGGGCTCTGTGGATCAATTTTGTCTATTTGCCCTCAAGCTAGATGATTTCAGCACCTTGTCTAAGTAGTAATGGTATATGCTGCCCCCTAGTGACAAAACATATTGCCCCTAGAGAGAAGTTATTTTCACATTACATTGGGAAGGCAAAGTGGGATACCTAGTCAGTTGTGCAACTGAATGCATTCAACTGAAATGTGTCTTCAGCATTTAACCCAACCCCTCTGAATCAGATATGGAGTGAACAGAACACACAGCCCTAACATACACAAGAGCAGGACTCGTCAACCCCGTTCCTGGTGAGCTACCCTCCTGTAAGTTCCCTCCAACCCCAGTTGTAATAGGCTCTATGCATTATACCGCCTCCCACATTCTATTTTACTTCCTACTGGGGTGCTGACTTCCAGAGCGATTTCCACTATTGGTTTTTATCATTAGCTTACTAGCGAACCAACTGTCGTCGATGCATTCCTGACTGTGAAGGAGGTGCTAATGAACATTGTTCAGTGCCTGTGTTCAGTTTCATCAAAATGCAATGGTATTGTGAGCTCCTATAGTTTCCCAGTCGATGTAGAGCTTTATTATTTCCTTACTCACCCATGACATGGCCATTATGGTGGATAAGGGCTTTCTCGTAGACGACATTGGTCCGTGCAAGGTCTACCGGCCAGCCTTTCTGTCAAGACACACACAGATGCCAGCACATGAGGTTAGGGAGACCCAATCCATTGCCAGGCTGAGAGTGCATGTTGAAAGAATGATCCGTGGAGTAAAGGAACACAAGCTGTTTGACAGTCATCCCCCTGACCATCTCAGGCAACATCAACCAATTATGGTATGCCTGTTGGTCAACTATCAACACGGACCTTTGGTCAGACCATGGGCCAAGCCAGCATAAATGTACGTGTTTATTTGCTAGCAGCAAAATAAACCAATTATCTATGACATGATAAGTTGTGTTATAGTGAATATCTGTTTGTGTGGAGCTTGTATTGGCTTTAATTAGGCAATGAGTTTAGGGGAAAGAAATCAAGTAAACACAGAATAACCAGAATGCAAGATGGAATACAATTGGCTGAATACTTTTCAGGTGCATTTTTTTTATGGATATGGACTCACAAGTGTTCTTGGCTTGTGCCAACGCTGTTCTGTGTCTGTGCAGCTGTGAACTGGTGGTGCAGCAGGAATGTTTAGTTGAGAGTAGTGCGCTGTCTGGTAAAGAATGGCCACCAGATGATTGCACATAAAACTTCCTGCAACACAGGAGCAGTGGCTATGGACCACTATTACGGAGTGCTTTAACACCATCTGTGAAGATAAGTGTGATGAGACTGAAGTGAGAAACAAGAATGACGTGGCTTATAAATAACATAGTAGTGTCTGGTCTTCTTAACTAAAGGCTAATTTAACTATACAGGAATACATTGTGCCTCAGTAACACAGTTACCAAACACTGCATCAACAGATCTTTACCAAATAATCTGTTAAGTGTGCAATTCAAAATTGGGATCCATCATTAAGATCTAATAAGAGTAAATGTTGACACTGTCTCCAACATACCATAATGAAAGTGTCCCACAGGAGATGTTTAACAAGGTCGCTAGTAGCCATCTATAATCTTTCCCTACTCTCATGCTGTGAGGTTTCACTCTTCCTCATGAACCTGTGACAGGCAGTCCTCATGGTGATCTCCAATCGTCAATGTATCTAACAAAGATACATTGTTATTTTTAGCTAGGAAATATAGCTAGCAAGCATAATTTAAGAAATCTAACAAAAATAGACTCAGGTAGATTCTGTCAGCGTTACAAAGTAACTAGCTAGCTAGCATGATTGTAGCTAGCTATATCTGTCTCTGACTTGGTACTGAACTTCATAGTTGTCTATGTAGCTTCCTATATACACACACACACCTTGAACTCATTTTCGTTCTTGCTAGCTAATTTAATGTAAATCATTAATATTAAATTTGAGGCAAGTCCTGAAGACGCCTAGTAAAAAAAACTGCGACATAGTAGTAGTAATGTTACATCGTCGATAACTAGACTGACTTTCATCTATAGTATGCGCCACCGGAAATTGCCACACCGGTAGGAAGCGTGCTTTGAACATTCGGTCATGGAATGTGCATAAGGGCTATTTACCTGATTCAGTTTTATCAGTTGGAGTGAAAACCTACAGGTTGGTAGCCCTCCAGGAATAGGGTTGGAGAGCCCTGCACTAGAGTCTAATCTGGCCATGTCATTTAAGATTGCATGAAGCGCATCATCTAGAATTTTAACCATGACAATGACCTTCTCCCCCACACTAATGGTACTCCCATCACCATGCATCACCCAGGTCGTAAATTAAAAAACATTGACCTGGAATTGCGTAAGAGAAGGAGATCGATTAACATACGATATTGAACACCTTTACCAAAACTGTATACACTAATCTGCATACAACCAACCACCTTTTGTGAATAAATAGCCAATAAACCCCTTTGGAAAATAACTATATTTAATATACAGTATGTAATACTGAAACAATAAGGACCTCTCCATAAATGTACATTATCAAAAATAAAGTATCCGAAAATATAGGCCAATCAAAAATAAATTAGAATAGAGCGAAGTCATGACCACAGCACATTTGTAACAAACACAATAAAAACAGAACAGCTACGATCAAAGGATTTGCTCTCCAGCCTAATGGCCTGGTGTGGCTCAGAGAGGGGTCCAGGTTGTATCAGCTAGGTCCTTTGGAGCAGGTTGACAGCCAATGCCTGTCCAATAGAGGAGCTATGAGGTCAGATCCATTTCTACCATTCTGTAAGTCAATCTATTCCACACAGAGGGGACGGCTTGGCTGTGTGAAGTCACTTGGATCCTGGCTTACAGTCCCTTAGGATGAGGGTCCACAGTAGTCCTCTGCTACTAGCATTCTTTACATACAGGGAGAAGGTTGGCCAGAGGGTAAACAGAGGCTTCTTGGTCCTCCTCACCCCTGTTTGTCAACTCCATTATCCTCCTTTAGCGTTTGTTCCGCCGTTTATCCATTTCTTTTCGAAGCCGGGCCTGCAGTGCCATCCTCATGGTGGAGTCCAGAACATTCTCCTCCGCTACACGCTCCACCACCCTCTCTGGCTTATCCTCCTAAGAGACAGATGGAGCACAGGGGTCATGACGAGGACAAAATATTTAAGTGATAATGCCAGAGAAGCCAATGTTTGGAGGATATATTGGCATGGATATTAGACCCGAGACGAAGTCAGGACACTGTTGTTCAGAGGAGCTTGTCAACAACACAGCTAACAATCACTTCAAACTGATGCTGGAAAGACTGCAAACTAGCTTAACGTCATTTAGTTGTACCTTTTTTTTTAAAATCTCTCACACACGATTTAGACTGGCTGAGAAAGGCTGCTTGCCTGTCTCATCACATTAATTACTATGGGGCAGCTGGAGATTGAATTTCAATATTGAAACATAGTTGCAAATGTCAGAGAGAGGCAGCAAGGTTTATACAAATCTCCGCTGTTGAAAACAAAATGTTTGTCTAAAGGATATGTGAGATAATGTCAAGATGTTTTTTTCTAGGGGAGATCAAGTTTATAAATTGTCAGCTGGGTTGATGAGACAGTGGATTGCGCAGTCAGATGGAACATGGTAAATGTGCTAAATCTATGACGTTAAAATGCCTGTGGTAACTTGTGAAGTAGACACCGGCTGGAATGCGGTTTTAACCAAACCGCATTCAAGATTATACCCACCCGTTGTATAAACATATAGGACACTTGAAAAAGTGGGAAAACTCTGCTGAAGGTGTTGAAACTACACTATATGGGCAAAATAATTTGGACACCCATTCAAATTAGTGGATTCGGCTATTTCAACCACACCCGTTGCTGACAGGTGTATAAAAATCGAGCACACGGTCATGCAATCTCCATAGACAAACATTGGCAGTAGAATGGCCCATACTGAAGAGCTGTGACATTAAAACGTGGCACCGTCATAGGATGCCACTTTTCCAATAAGCCAGTTCGTCAAATTTCTGCCCTGGTCAACTGTAAGTGCTGTTATTGTGAAGTGGAAAAGTCTAGGAGTAACAACGTCTCAGCCACGAAGTGGTAGGCCACACAAGCTCACAGAACGGGACCGCTGAGTGCTGAAGCTCATAAAAAAAAAAAAATTGTCCTCAGTTGCAACACTCTCTATGGAGTTCCAAACTTCCCCTGGAAGCAACATCAGCACAAGAACTGTTCATCGGGAGCTTCATGAAATGGATTTCCATGGCCGAGTAGCCGCACAATACCAAGCGTCAGCTGGAGTGCTGTAAAGCTCGCTGCCAATTTTCCAACATCTAGTAGAAAGCCTTCCCAGAAGAGTGGGGGCTGTTATAGCAGAAAAGGGAGGATGCCCATGATTTTGGAATGAGATGTTCGACTAGCAGGTGTCCATATACTTTTGACCATGCAGTGTATGAACGTGACCAATAAACTTGATTTGATAGACAGACCTTGAGTACGATGTAGGAGGTGACATGGCCAGAGTCAGCCTGGTAGTCCAGCCAGAAGAGCTCAGTTCCATGGGTCTCTGGCTCTGTACTGGATCCACTCTCATTCCACTCCTCAGTCTCTGCACCCACTCCTGGCTGAGATCCATCTGGAGACGCATATACATACATAAATCACCACTTACCAGAGCCTTCCATCAAGTTGACAGAAGAGTTCATACTATCAGCAGTGTTTTCTTACTTCCACGTCGAGGATGGTACACTTGGATGTCTGGTCGACGGGGGAGTCGGGAGGTAGTGGTGTGCCTGGGCCTCTGATGCTCATTGGCCTGCTTCACCCGCTTATCATAGTCATCTCTGCAAGACATCAAACAAGTCAGTGCAAAGAATCTTTCAAAACATTTAGAGAGCATCTTGACTGGCTGCGTCACCTCTTGGTATGGCAAATGCTTTGCATCCGACCGCAAGGCACTACATACAGAGAGAGGGTTGTGCGGCCCCAGTACATCACTGGGGCCGAGCTCCCTGTCATCCAGGACTTCTATATCAGGTGGTGTCTGTCTGAGGAAGGCTCTAAAAATTGTCTAAGACTCCTGCCACCCAAGTCATAGACAAGCAATATGCACATAATCCAAAAAGTTTAAATAAATAAATTTATATCAGAATGAGCAATATATCGGACTCTGACATCACTCAGTCCGATATTTCTCTTTTACTTTTTGGATTGTTTCTATCGCTAGGCATTATTACTGCACTGTTGGCGCTATGAACACACGCATTATGCTGCACCTGCAAATCTGTGTATGCGACAAAAATAAACTTCGATATATGATGGCACAGATACAAAGATGAGTCCTCTATCCATCTCTACGGCCTGTTGTTCACACGCGTATCTGCCCGCTCATTGGCTAGAATGGTCCCACCTGATCGCGCCTGCATCCATCTTTGGGATATGCATTTTTATTGTTATAGCGGTAACATGTATATATTGTCAATAGAATAGACAGTCTTTAGTTGTAGTTAGGGACGTCCCAATGAACCCGTATTGCACTATCCCTTTGACGAGCGGAAGGTCTCTTATATGTTGTGCGCATGCGTAGAAGTGGTTAGGCGTAATAGCGATTAATTTCAACATTATGTAGAAAACACTCGAAATTGAACATCTGCATGCTCTCAGAATGAATTACATTGATAAAATATACACTCCACATGTTAGCTCAGATTAACAAAGTTTAGTGATTCACCTGGCAATCTGGTTCCTTCGAATGTGGTGTAAGAAACCGTGGCTCATGTCCAAACGACCCGTGCGTTTATATTTGAGCTCTTGTTCTTCATCATCCCGCAAAATCTCCATCGTGATTGATAATTGATTTAGTATTTCTTTATATGCACAACACCACAACAAGCTGCATCTTAACGTTAATCAAGCTTTTAAAGTGGGCTGCTGTCCAACTAGAATTGCACACGGAGTTACGAGCCTGTTCATAGTCTATTTTTAATATCACGTTTCTACCCCGAAAATGATACTTTTCTCACATTTTGAAACTCATTAATTAATTATATAAATTGTATAATAACCTGTGTGAAAGCTGCGTTAATTTAGAGGCCCACATAAAAACGGCCAACATTATTCAATCTCAACCGTTCGGTTCTTGCCAGAGTAAACGTGAAAACTCGGGGTACACTTTGGTTGGCCATTTTGATATTGTAGTCTGGAGTTTGCGTGTTTTGGCGAGCTTGCTAGTTAGCAAAATAAACTCACCAGTGGCTTTAGCTAGTTAACTATACATTTTCTCCATACACAACAAAGATTAGCGCTATGGTATCTGTAAAACGGGAGCGAGAAATTGACTTGGAAGACGATGAAGGTAGCTAGCCAACATATTTTAAAACTTGTATAAGCGAGCTCTAGATAGTCACACGCTACAATAACTAGCGAACGTTGCCGTTTATTTCTAAACGTGTAGCTAGCTAGGTTAGCTGCTAAGTTAGCTTAAATCACATTGTTGGTAGCTAGCTCTAGCTGGCTAATTATTGGTAGCTAGCTAAGACCCCATTCAAACGTGTTTTTCCTAGGTGCGTTATTGTTTGCCGCCAGAGCAGAGGTTTCCTGTAAAAATAACGAGCTGTGTTAGCTAACGTTACCTAGCTAGATACGATTGTTGTCATTGTTAGTTAACATTTAGCTACACTTAATTATTTGTTGAAATTGTTCTTTGTCTTACACAGTACCTGTGAAAATTGGCCGTTCGTCCGAGGACCGCAGAAGTCGCCATTGTCCCTACCTCGACACAATCAATAGGTAAAGTCAACTGGCCTTAACATGGAAGATGCACAATATAAGGCATTTGTTGAATGTGTACTCTGTGTAAATCACCTCTAACACACACATTTGTCTTCAGGAGTGTACTGGACTTCGATTTTGAGAAGCTATGCTCCATTTCCCTCTCCCACATCAATGTATACGCCTGTCTCATCTGTGGGAAATACTTCCAAGGTAAAGTATCCAATACTTCAGATGAACGTTGTTCCCCTCCTCTATACCTGAGAAGTGTTCAGAAATGTTTTGACCAAGGCACGAAACCAATGCAATGTATCTTCCAGGTAGAGGTCTGAAGTCCCATGCCTACACTCACAGTGTGCAGTTCACCCACCATGTGTTCCTCAATCTGCACACCCTCAAGTTCTACTGTCTGCCAGATAACTACGAGATCATTGACTCATCATTGGAAGACATCACGGTGAGTCTACAGAGATGGGTGGTGCACACATTAACTCTGTAATCAGAAAGAACGTGTCAAATGCATCAATTCAAACAGGCACTGATTGAATGGTGCTAAACTGATAGTTCTGAATTATAACTTTTTAACAGTTCTTGTTCAGTCATGGTTTATACAGTCATCCAGTGGTATGTGTCTAAAGTTATATAGTGGTGGTAATGTATTTTTCTTTGTGTTTTAGTATGTACTGAAGCCCACATTCACCAGACAGCACATCTCTGGATTGGATAAGCAGGGAAAGCTGTATCGAGCCTATGATGGCACCACCTATCTGCCTGGCATCGTAGGGCTCAACAACATCAAGGCTAATGACTACGCTAATGTGGTGCTGCAGGTAAGACTGTCATCCAACACAGAGTATCCACTGGTGAATCTGACATCTCACCATTCACATGCTGCTAAACATTTTCCTGTGTGATGATCATTCATGTTGATTATGGTGAACTGTTTTTATCCTTTCAGGCCCTGTCCAATGTGCCCCCACTGCGGAACTACTTTTTGGAAGAGGAGAATTACTGCGGCATCCGTAGGCCGCCGGGTGACATCATGTTCCTGCTGGTGCAGCGATTCGGTGAGCTGATGCGCAAGCTGTGGAACCCACGGAACTTCAAGGCCCATGTGTCGCCCCACGAGATGTTGCAGGCCGTAGTGCTGTGCAGCAAGAAGAACTTCCAGATCACCAAGCAAGGTAGGATTTTATTATAACACATTCAGTGAGACACAGAGCCTCGCTTCTCAAGAGCAAATTATTTTTAGTACAGTCAGATGTATGTTTTGGTATGTGTTGCACATTATGTTGTGAATACGCTATGCTGCTGATTGGTCTGTCCTTCAGGGGATGCTGTGGACTTCCTGTCATGGTTCATGAATGCTCTGCACGGTGCACTGGGAGGAACCAAGAAGAAACCATGTGAGTGTCAGTGGGAGGTGGAGGGAATGATGTTGGGGAAGTGTTTTCTGCCTCATTGTACAACCTGTGAGATTAACAAAGATATTTCCCACTTCTTTCCCCCCTCTCTCCTATTGCCATTATAGCAAGCCTTACCAAAGTGTTCCAGGGTTCCATGCGTATCTTCTCCAAGAAGCTTCCTCACCCAGATTTGGTAAGTTGCTTATTGTCAACCTTTTGTTAAAGACTTCAACATTGTATCACAGTTTAAATCCTTATTTGTGAATTCATGGCTCTTCAATATGATTACATATTTGAACAGTTAAATTGTCCACGTTACATGCCTTTCTCTCCCTCTCCAGCCACCAGAAGAGAAGGTGGCTCTGCTTCTGAAGGAGGAGTACCAGGAGGAGATGTCTGACACCACCTTCCTCTTCTTGACCCTTGACCTCCCCACAGCCCCGCTGTACAAGGATGAGAAGGAGCAGCTCATCATCCCACAGGTCCCCCTCTTCAACATCCTGGCCAAGTTCAATGGCAACACAGAGAAGGTACTGCCCTCAAACTCAATTAAATTTGCTCAGATGAACAGCACTCCTATCTCTATGCCAGCCATCTCGCCCATCAAGTGAGATGGAGCCTCGGAAGCCTAGGTTTCTCACATTATTTTTTTTCCCGAAAGCCTGGGGAAATTCTCCTCGGGAAGATGACAAAAAGGGGTGGAATACAGTGATCAAGATGTAAGCTAGTGATGCGTTGCCACTTATCAAGCCAATCAAATATTTAGCATGGGTGGATTTACAAACAGATGTGTTTCTCAAAAGATTTCAGACTAGCAACAAGCTAGCTAGCATAAGATACAAAAGTAACGCTGCTAGTGCTCCCATTCAAATGCAAAATCTTCCAAAAGCAGAGTCAACGAGACAAGATTTAGAATGTTGGCCTGTGAGACTCCAGCTTCTGTTTGAAAGAGATTTGATCACCTCTTCTTCGACCTTTCCTCTGAACCCTCCTGTTTGCTTTTAGGAGTATAAAACATACAAAGAGAATTTCCTCAAGAGGTTCCAGTTGCTCAAGCTGCCCCCCTATCTCATCTTCTGCATCAAGAGGTTTACCAAGAACAACTTCTTTGTGGAGAAGAACCCCACCATTGTCAACTTCCCCATCACGTAAGTGACTGTTGCATACTTTCCCCATATAATCAGTTGTAATTTTGCGTTGTGCTCAGCCTTATGATTCTGTGTGTTTTTGACTGACCCCTTGCTTTGCTCCTTGATCAGGAACGTAGACCTTCGTGAGTATCTGACAGAGGAAGCACAGGTCACAGAGAAGAACACAACCTATGACCTGGTGGCCAATGTGGTGCATGATGGGAAGCCCACTGAGGGGGCATACAGAATACATGTCCTGCATCATGTAAGTGACAGCTGCACGTTTTAGGATTTTTTTTTTTCTGGTGAACTCTACAGGTGCAAATTTGCAAAGCTTTAGATGTGCAATATTTCTTGATATTGTGAAAGAAAATTATCATCCTGTTCAGTTATTGGTGCTAATGTGAGCCTGTCTTTGTCGCTGAAGGGCACTGGAAAGTGGTACGAGCTCCAGGACCTGCAGGTGACAGATATCCTGCCCCAGATGATCACACTGTCAGAAGCTTACATTCAGGTAAGTTCTATTGTCACATTGATCACTGAATATACAATATGCTGTTCTCTAACTTACCTGTTTATGTCTAGATAAGTTACTGACTCCCACTAACTGTCAATTGTGTTGATGTGTGGGTTCTCTGTGTTCCAGATTTGGAAAAGAAGAGAGAGCGAAGATGACACAACTAACCACACTGGGGCGTGAATGAGGCATTTAATGAGCATTGATCATATTTAAAGATTGATTGTACAGGAAAGAGCTGTCACTCGCTGGCTAGTGGTCAGACAGTATCCAGTGGAATTGGATACTGTCCAAGATGACCTCGGGGTAAGCCCACACCACATGAGGACCAGGACATTTTATTTGAGGATTTTGGCTATAGCGAAAACAATGATGTTTACTATTTTATGTTCTTCACTTACATTTTTAACTGTAAATGGTAGATTAAACCAGCTTTGGCTTTTCTGTTTTCAGTCATTAATATTATTTAAGATTTTGCACAATTTGACACGTGTTGATTTATTAGTTTTAGCCATAGTTGGGTCTTTATTTGTGAAACAAGGAAGTAAAAACAATAAATACAATTCCAACATTTTGAATAAGACATGACCAAATAGTGAAGGTTACAAAAAGATGTTCATATTATAAGCAGTACATTATAGGATAAATATACTCATGTATACACAAATACTTCGGACTCACACATGAATATTACTTAGATCATAAAAATGAAACCTAAACATTGTATATTAAACTAAGGCAATGAATTGACATATTACTTGTTAAAAGGATTTCTCCATCAAAGGAGGTATATGTTCACTCAAATATATTTCTTCAAGACACTTCACCACTTTATTTACTGTACCATATTTGTTTTCCCTGATTATGACTGATTTTATATGAATAACTTTATTGCCGATTAACAGGGAAAAGTAACAATTTCTAATGTAAATTAGGTATTATGCTTGTGGATATATCTGCTTAAAAATGTCCACAGTTCTTTTAACTCAATCATTTACAGTATGTTTGAATGAATTACTTACTGTACTCGTAATGGCCCACACAGTGAAAATCAAACCTGACACCATCAAATAATCTCAGTGCTACACCATTAGCCTACCACAAGTACAAATCGAATGAAGGAAATGTACAGACATTTTTCTCAAATTGCTCAACAGTGCAATATAATACCTATTAAATGTACAGACAAATTAAGGCAACAGTGCAGTCATTAACATGTGACATTCTTAAACACACTTAGCAGTTAATAAATGCAGATAATTAATCATAGCTTCATCCATGAAGGGAGATCTCTGGGTGTGGTTTTCAGCTCTAGTTCCTCATGACCTTCTGGCAGAAGTCTACCATCTGGAGTTGTATCAAAATAAAATCAGATATAATGCACTATACCAAAACATTGATGTGGGTAGTGTTGTTTTTCAGATAATAAACCCTGGCTTGTACTATGCTCTAGTTTGCTTATTTACCTGTAGTTTGGGTTATTGTATCAGATAGTAAACCATGGCAGATCTAGTTTACTTATGCCACACTCCTGAGAGGTTTTTGTATCCCTGCAGATGTAAATGGGTCCCCGGGTACACTGGTTATTCATTAGATGCTGCTCTTTCACAACAACACACACATCAGCTCTCTGGAGGATACAGTGACAAATAGCCGATATACTGACTAACAGAAGACTGTCACTACACACAATCACACCACTGTTGTCACTGGGACAGTCCATCTAAATCAAATCAAATGTATTTATATAGCCCTTCGTACATCAGCTGATATCTCAAAGTGCTGTACAGAAACCCAGCCTAAAACCCCAAACAGCAAGCAATGCAGGTGTAGAAGCACGGTGGCTAGGAAAAACTCCCTAGAAAGGCCAAAACCTAGGAAGAAACCTAGAGAGGAACCAGGCTATGTGGGGTGGCCAGTCCTCTTCTGGCTGTGCCGGGTGGAGATTATAACAGAACATGGCCAAGATGTTCAAATGTTCATAAATGACCAGCATGGTCGAATAATAATAAGGCAGAACAGTTGAAACTGGAGCAGCAGCACGCTCAGGTGGACTGGGGACAGCAAGGAGTCATCATGTCAGGTAGTCCTGGGGCATGGTCCTAGGGCTCAGGTCCTCCGAGATAGAGAATTAGAGAACGCACACTTAGATTCACACAGGACACCGAATAGGACAGGAGAAGTACTCCAGATATAACAAACTGACCCTAGGCCCCCGTCACATAAACTACTGCACCATAAATACTGGAGGCTGAGACAGGAGGGGTCAGGAGACACTGTGGCCCCATCCGAGGACACCCCCGGACAGGGCCAAACAGGAAGGATATAACCCCACCCACTTTGCCAAAGCACAGCCCCCACACCACTAGAGAGATATCTTCAACCACCAACTTACCATCCTGAGACAAGGCTGAGTATAGCCCACAAAGATCTCCGCCATGGCACAACCCAAGGGGGGGCGCCAACCCAGACAGGATGACCACATCAGTGAATCAACCCACTCAGGTGACGCACCCCTCCCAGGGACGGCATGAGAGAGCCCCAGTAAGCCAGTGACTCAGCCCCTGTAACAGAGGCAGAGAATCCCAGTGGAAAGAGGGGAACCGGCCAGGCAGAGACAGCAAGGGCGGTTCGTTGCTCCAGAGCCTTTCCGTTCACCTTCCCACTCCTGGGCCAGACTACACTCAATCATATGACCCACTGAAGAGATGAGTCTTCAGTAAAGTCTTAAACGTTGAGACAGAGTTTGCGTCTCTGACATGGGTAGGCAGACCGTTCCATAAAAATGGAGCTCTATAGGAGAAAGCCCTGCCTCCAGCTGTTTGCTTAGAAATTCTAGGGACAATTAGGAGGCCTGCGTCTTGTGACCGTAGCGTACGTGTAGGTATGTACGGCAGGACCAAATCAGAGAGATAGGTAGGAGCAAGCCCATGTAATGCTTTGTAGGTTAGCAGTAAAACCTTGAAATCAGCCCTTGCTTTGACAGGAAGCCAGTGTAGGGAGGCTAGCACTGGAGTAATATGATAGTTTTTTTTGGTTCTAGTCAGGATTCTACAGTCGTATTTAGCACTAACGAAAGTTTATTTAGTGCTTTATCCGGGTAGCCGGAAAGTAGAGCATTGCAGTAGTCTAACCTAGAAGTGACAAAAGCATGGATTAATTTTTCTGCATCATTTTTGGACAGAAAGTTTCTGATTTTTGCAATGTTACGTAGATGGAAAAAAGCTGTCCTTGAAATGGTCTTGATATGTTCTTCAAAAGAGAGATCAGGGTCCAGAGTAACGCCGGGGTCCTTCACAGTTTTTATTTGAGACGACTGTACAACCATTAAGATTAATTGTCAGATTCAACAGAAGATCTCTTTGTTTCTTGGGACCTAGAACAAGCATCTCTGTTTTGTCCGAGTTTAAAAGAAGAAAGCAGCTATCCACTTCCTTATGTCTGAAACACATGCTTCTAGTGAGGGCAATTTTGGGGCTTCACCATGTTTCATTGAAATGTACAGCTGTGTGTCATCCGCATAGCAGTGAAAGTTAATATTATGTTTTCGAATAACATCCCCAAGAGGTAAAATATATAGTGAAAACAATAGTGGTCCTAAAACGGAACCTTGAGGAACACCAAAATTTACAGTTGATTTGTCAGAGGACAAACCATTCACAGAGACAAACTGATATCTTTCCGACAGATAAGATCTAAACCAGGCCAGAACTTGTCCGTGTAGACCAATTTGGGTTTCCAATCTCTCCAAAAGAATGTGATGATCGATGGTATCAAAAGCAGCACTAAGGTCTAGGAGCACGAGGACAGATGCAGAGCCTCGTTCCGATGCCATTAAAATGTCATTTACCACCTTCACAAGTGCAGTCTCAGTGCTATGATGGGGTCTAAAACCAGACTGAAGCATTTCGTATACATTGTTTGTCTTCAGGAAGGCAGTGAGTTGCTGCGCAACAGCCTTTTCTAACATTTTTGAGAGGAATGGAAGATTCGATATAGACCGATAGTTTTTTATATTTTCTGGGTCAAGGTTTGGCTTTTTCAAGAGAGGCTTTATTACTGCCACTTTTAGTGAGTTTGGTACACATCCGGTTGATAGAGAGCCGTTTATTATGTTCAACATAGGAGGGCTAAGCACAGGAAGCAGCTCTTTAAGTAGTTTAGTTGGAATAGGGTCCAGTATGCAGCTTGAAGGTTTAGAGGCCATGATTATTTTCATAATTGTGTCAAGAGATATAGTACTAAAACACTTGAGCGTCTCTCTTGATCCTAGGTCCTGGCAGAGTTGTGCAGACTCAGGACAACTGAGCTTTGAAGGAATACGCAGATTTAAAGAGGAGTCCGTAATTTGCTTTCTTATAATCATAATCTTTTCCTCAAAGAAGTTCATGAATTTATCACTGCTAAAGTGAAAGTTATCCTCTCTTGGGGAATGCTGCTTTTTAGTTAGCTTTGCGACAGTATCAAAAAGGAATTTCAGATTGTTCTTATTTTCCTCAATTAAGTTAGAAAAATACTGCACGGTACTTTCTTTCCAAGCTAGTCGGAAGACTTCCAGTTTGGTGTGGCGCCATTTCCGTTCCAATTTTCTGGAAGCTTGCTTCAGAGCTCGGGTATTTTCTGTGTACCAGGGAGCTAGTTTCTTATGAGAAATGTTTTTAGTTTTTAGGGGTGCAACTGCATCTAGGGTATTGCGCAAGGTTAAATTGAGTTCCTCAGTTAGGTGGTTAACTGATTTTTGTCCTCTGGCGTCCTTGGGTAGACAGAGGGAATCTGGAAGGACATCAAGGAATCTTTGTGTTGTCTGTGAATTTATAGCACAACTTTTGATGTTCCTTGGTTGGGGTCTGAGCAGATTATTTGTTGCAATTGCAAACGTAATAAAATGGTGGTCCGATAGTCCAGGATTATGAGGAAAAACATTAAGATCCACAACATTTATTCTATGGGACAAAACTAGGTCCAGAGTATGACTGTGACAGTGAGTAGGTCCAGAGACATGTTGGACAAAACCCACTGAGTCGATGATGGCTCCGAAAGCCTTTTGAAGTGGGTCTGTGGACTTTTCCATGTGAATATTAAAGTCAACAAAGATTAGAATATTATCTGCTATGACTACCAAGGTCCGATAGGAATTCAGGGAACTCAGTGAGGAACGCTGTATATGGCCCAGGAGGCCTGTAAACAGTAGCTATAAAAAGTGATTGAGTAGGCTGCATAGATTTCATGACTAGAAGCTCAAAAGACGAAAACGTCATTTATTTTTTTGTAAATTGAAATTTGCTATCGTAAATGTTCGCAACACCTCCGCCTTTGCGGGATGCACGGGGGATATGGTCACTAGTGTAGCCAGGAGGTGAGGCCTCATTTAACACAGTAAATTCATCAGGCTTAAGCCATGTTTCAGTCAGGCCAATCACATCAAGATTATGATCAGTGATTAGTTCATTGACTATAATTGCCTTTGAAGTAAGGGATCTAACATTAAGTAGCCCTATTTTGAGATGTGAGGTATCATGATCTCTTTCAATAATGACAGGAATGGAGGTGGTCTTTATCCTAGTGAGATTGCTAAGGCGAACACCGCCATGTTTAGTTTTGCCCAACCTAGGTCGAGGCACAGACACGGTCTCAATGGTATTGGTCTGGGGATTATAGACAGTGAGGTTAGGAATGTCATACACTGTAGAGACAGTGAATGACCTCTCCTATGACTGGGGTGTGAATGGTTTAATTACCTCACATGCATCCATTTGGCTTCCCAGAACCTTCTGCAGCCTGGGGCCTTAAGAGTTTGGTGAACATTTCACACTGGAAAAAACACAAAGACGGGCATAATGAAACTGACGTAACTGCTACTCGCTGTTTATTATCTATGCATAGTCACTTTACCCCTAACTAGATGTGCATTCGGAAAGTATTCAGACCCCTTCACATTTCACTATGTTACAGCCTTATTCAAAATCAACTCTTTACATACTTTGCATTCAGAAAGTTTTCAGACCCCTTCCCCTTTTCCACATTTTGTTATGTTACACCCTTATTCTAAAATGGATTAAATAAAAAATGTTCCTCGTCAATCTACAAACACTACCCCATAATGACAATGCAAAAACAGGTTTTTAGAAATGTGCAAATTTATTTAAAAACAAAAAATGGAAATATCACATTTACATAAGTATTCAGACCCTTTACTTAGTTCTTTGTTGAAGAACCTTTGGCCGTGATTACAGCCTCGAGTCTTCTTGGGTATGACGCTACAAGCTTGGCACACCTGTATTTGGGAAGTTTCTCCCATTTTTCTCTGCAGATCCTCTCAAGCTTTTAAAACAAAAACTGAAATACCTTATTTACATAAGTATTCAAACCCTTTGCTATGAGCTCAGGTACATCCTGTTTCCATTGATCATCTTTGAGATGTTTCTTGATTGAAGTCCACCTGTGGTAAATTCAATTGATTGGACATCATTTGTAAAGGCACACCTGTCTATATAAGGTCTCACAGTTGACAGTGCATATCAGAGGACAAAGGAAGATGGTGGAAGTGGATACTGAGTTCGAATTAAGCAGTGCATCCAGCAAATTTGGTGAAGAAAAATGTTCTGAATGGACAGTTGAAAGTTGGAACAAAAAGGAAATGGTCTAAAATTGGAGTGGATGACACGTGTGTAAATGATAATGAATCGCTTCTTTTTGGGATGCGTTTGAGTAAGGCTGCATATGTGGAAAACTCGTTTGAGGTGTTAAATGGTGAAGTATGCGCTTGGAAAAGTGGAGTCTGTCAGAGTGATCAGGAGAAGTCTTATTTTGATTAAATGTATTTCTGAAGAGCAGAGGAAGATTGCAGTGCGCCTCAAAAGAATCCGAACAAGTTTTTTGTTTTGAACTTCGGTGTAGATCACCCGTCAAAGGAGTCATCTCAGGGGTGGCGATGGATGTTCAGGCTGAATACCTGAAGAGAATTCCGGGTGTGGTTGGTGCCCGGCGTCTGACCCCGATGGGTGAATGGTGGAAAAGAAGAAAGTCTGTCAGTCCTGTTGTTTTTTTGATAAAGAGCAAATGCCTACACATGTGAAGCTTGGTTATGTAAGATATGACGCAAGAGCTTCCATCCCCAAACCACTGGAGTGTAAGAATTGTAAAGGATTTGGCCATGTTTCAAGTGTTCAGGCGAACAGAGTATACTGTAGAAGGATGAAGATGTTGCATTTGTAGTGGGGATAATGTTCCTGGAGTGCCCTGTACGGGTGAAGGAAATTGAGGTGCAAAAAGTTAGTGGTCAATCGAATCTCCTATGCGGAGGCGATTTAAAATAATTGAGAAAACAAGTGATGCTAGTGAAGATATGGTAGTGGATACACCACAGCCTGTAGTAAAAGTTTGCTGCCAGACAAAATATCACCTTTTTAACACACAGGATGATTTTGTTGTGTTCATTGCCACAGTTCTAAACTGAACAGCAAGTCTCAAAGAAGTCGAAGAAACTGGACATTATTGTGGTTAATTTTACATTTGAAGAATTGCAAGGGGTACTGGTGCCGGAAGACTCCTAGGGATCAGATCAGTTTTTTTTTTTTTAACAGAATTGTTGTTTTGATTTATTTAGATTTTTTTTAATTGTATTTTTTTTTTGGGGGGGGGGGGGGGGGTCCTGGTTACATCCCGCATAGTAGGTGGCGGGATGCACATTACATTGTGTGATCGGCAATATACCATAGAAGAAATGCATACAAACATTTCTGCAGCACTCCACCTATCTGGCCTTTATGGTAGAGTGGCCAGACAGAAGCCACTCCTCAGTAAAAGGCTCATGGTAGCCTGCTTGGAGTTTGCCAAAGGGCATATAAAGAGCTCGCAGACCATGAGAAACAACATTCTCTGGTCTGATGTAACCAAGATTGAACTCTTTGGGCTCAATGTTAAGTGTCACGTCTGGAGGAAACCTGGCACCATTCCTATGGTGAAGCAAGGTGTTGGCGTCATCATGCTGTGGGGATGTTTTTCAGTGGCAGGGACTGGGAGACAAGTCAGGATCGAGGGAAAGATGGACGGAGCAAAGTACAGAGAGATCCTTGATGAAAACCTGTTCCAGAGCGCTCAGAACCTCAGACTGGGGCAAAGGTTCACCTTCCAACAGGACAACGACCCTAAGCACACAGCCAAGACAACGCAGGAGTGGCTTCAGGACAAGTCTCTGAATGTCCTTGAGTGGCCCAGCCAGAGCCGAGACTTGAACATGATCTAACATCTCTGGGGAGACCTGAAAATAACTGTGCAGCAACAGTCCCTTTCCAAACTGACTGAGCTTGAGAGGATCTGCAGAGAAGAATGGGAGAAACACCCCAAATATAGGTGTGCCAAGCTTGTAGCGTCATACCCAAGAAGACTCGAGGCTGTAAGACTCACTGCCGAAGTTGCTTCAACAAAGTGCTGAGTAAAGGGTCCTTATAGTAAAGAGTACTTATGTAAATTTGATATTTTTTATTACTTTTTTTTAATACATTTGCAAAATTTCTAAAAACCTGTTTTGCTTTGTTATTATAGGGTATTGTGTGTAGATTGATAAGAAAATGATTTAATACATTTGTATTACATCTGTATTACCTCAATTACCTTGACTAACCTGTATCCCCGCATATTGACTCGGTATCGGTACCCCCTCATTATTGTTATATATTTTTTACAACTTTATTTAGTAAATATTTTCTTAACTCTTAGTTTTCTTAAAATTGCATTGTTGGTTAAAATCCTCTTAAAGATCTGTCCCTCTTTTTTTCGCCTAAAATTACATCTAACTGCCAGTAGCTCAGGACCTGAAGCAAGGATATGCATATTATTGATACCATTTGAAAGGGAGCACTTTGAAGTTTGCAGAAATGTGAAATTAATGTAGGAGAATATAACACATTGGATCTGGTAAAAGATAATACAAACACCAAAACATGTTTTTATTTTATTTTTATAATCTTTGAAATGCAATAGAAATGCCATTATATAATATTGCAGTTTAGACACCAGCTAGATTTTGGCCACAAGATGGCAGCAGTGTGTGTGCAAAGTTTCAGATTGATGCAGGGAAGTATTGCAATACAGGACAATGTTTTGTATCAAGTCTGCCCAAATGTGCCGAATTGGTCAATTACATACATTTTAAAGTACTTAACTATAGAGAACATACACAAACGATATGGTAATACAACATTTAAGTTTACCCACTCCCAGGAATGTCATACATTAGCTTATACACTAACTTTCACACATCTAGATGGCTGGCTGGGTCGGTATGGAGCCAGAGACAGCAGGGTTCAAACTGTAGAACCCAGTTCCTACATTTGAATACAAAAAATTGATTTTAGCAAACAACTTTGCTACATTTGATTTATGGGACCCTCAGGATGACAAATCGTAGCAAGATTACTGAATGTAAGTACATTATTTACCGTCACAGGTGAATGTATCAAACCAGTTGCCATGATAAAAGTTTTTTGTTCCTGTTCTCTCTCCTCAAACAATAGCATGGCATTTTTTTCACTGTAATAGCTACTGTAAATTGGTCAGTGTGGTTAAATAAGACATGTTTATGACTTACAACAACATGCTAATCACATTAGTGCACGTTAGCTCAACCGTCTAGGTAGAGGGACACCAATCCCGTAGAGGTTAAGGGCTTGTAAGTAATAATTTCACGGTAAGGTCTACTACACTGGTTGTATTCGGTGCATGTGAAGATTTTTTTATTTATTTGATTTGTTTTTCACACCATTGAATGTTTTTTGTTATTCTGTCTCTTACGGTGACTACAGCATAGATCACTATGTTTAGGCCTACTCCTGGAACTGGTAATGGTGACAACTTGTGCCAACTCAAGAGACTTCTCATACACTAAATTAACATGTAGGGGTAGACCTTGGGGATGGTGTTGGGGTGCTTCAGTCAGACAGACTGGAGGAAAGAGGAGGTCTGAGATTCAGTGGCGTTGAGACCCAGGTGGAGCCGGCTCAGTACCGCCATCATACGGCAGGAATCACAGTCAGAGGATAGGAGCATCTCTGGAGAGGAGGAAGGGTGGGGGAGTCAGGGTTACTGAGGGCTACAATGTGTAAGAACAGCACCAAGTGAGACGGACAATCTACAGACCATGGACTGCATAAACGAGGGGTGAAGAGAGAGCCGAAAGGAAATGGGTTACCTACCACAGTCTTCTCTCAGTATAGACGACATACCACACATATAACTTTATGATTGAGGATGATAGAGCCGTGGTCTGAACAAATTATCCCACTCCCCAATGCTGGGGGTCTCCTGGAACAGGTGCAGCAGGGCACTGATGGAGTATGGGGCGTTCAGTGCAGACAGATAATGACTAACTGACAGCCAAATAATTTAGAACAAGACAAACACATTGACAAACAAACAAAAAGGGCATGAAAGGGACTTCTGCTCCTAAACTGTACAAAAGTTCAGCTCTCACTCACCTCTGGGTTGGTGCCTGAGTCAAGGACAGCATTGGACAGGTCTATGTCAGTGATGGTAGGAGAAAGCTGTTTAGGTGCTCCCCTCTTTGAGTTGACAGCACACAGTCCCAATACCATACATGTCTCACCTGGCTTCTACAGATATGGAGGAAGAGCGTTAATAGAGAAGAAGACAGGTAAGTTCTTGTATAATCACAAAATCATCGCCTTTGAATGTAAAAGTGAACGTAAAAACATTTTGGATGGTTATGTTGTAGCCCTGTAATCTAGACTTCCCTATTGCTGTATCTTTGCAGTGCACAGGAACTCGCCAGTATGCCAATGAGGTACTGGAGGGCTTGGGGCAGGTACATCTGAACCTGGAATACACAGTGGCATTGAGGCACACCTCTGGGGAGGCGCAGACACAGGTCATTCAGGGTGTTGTTGATCAGCTCCTAAACAATCAACACAGGTACAGATTACTTAATGATATTATTTTACTTTTAGATATGTGTGTATTGTTGTAAGTTGTTAGATATTACTGCACTGTTGGAGCTAGGAACACAAGCATTTTGCTACACCCGCAATAACATCTGCTAAATATATGTGTGACCAATACAATTTGATTTGATTTGGATATACAGTTACAGTGTTGGTGACTCACTTTGATGAGGGGTGAAATTATCTGTCAATCTGACATCCTTCTAGCAGACTTTGTTTTAAGATCAGAGTTCAACATAATGTAGTCTCTGTTGACTGTAGTGTAAGGGAGTTTTTGCTAGACATGATATTCTATATTTGCACTGTAAACGGGAACTGAAAGATGGCAGAGGAGAGGTCTGAGACCAGATGTTTTTTTTATGTACATATATTTCTGAAAAAAGGGACACCACAACAACCATCTTTCTTAAGTTGAAAAATGACTTGTTGCTAGTGTGTGAAAGCAGAAGTGAAACAGACTTGGTGTGTTAACAGAAATATGTGGCCAAGAGTTATCTATAGATGAATGATTTGTGAACCAAGTACTGGGGCGTATCCTCTAGGATAGAGAATACAAGCTATACAATTGGTAACTGTTAAGAGGGGACTTGGGTATAGTCTCCATCAAACCTGGTCCTGAAAGACTCATGTTAGATCTGTTGGTGTTTCACGCATACAGTAATTTATATCTTACTGATGACTGCTGTGTGATGTCCAATTTGGCCCTGGTAGGCTCACGGATGACCATGGTCTCACCTGTGAAGATCCCGCTGAATAACTCAGTTTAGTTAGTTACTAAAAACAAAAGTTGTTAACTAGGTCAGGTCTGAACCAGTATCTGTGCATTAGAGACCTCTCTAATGCCCAGAAAGCTCAGATTCAAACTTCCATTCACCAGCTCTGCAAGCATTATAATGTAAAAATACGTTCATTGCTCAACATGGGTGACAGGCAGCCTAGTGGTTAGGATAGTTGGGCAAGTAAATGAAAAGTCGCTGGTTCAAAGTCCAGAGTTGACCAGGTGAAAAATCTGTCGATGTGCCCTTGAGCAAGGCACTTAACCCTTGTTGCTCCAGGGTCGTCGTCAATAATGGCTGATGTGCAAGCATAATCAAAGTGTCACTGGACTAGTGTACTTGCCACAGTCTTTAGGTTGTCTATATCTACGTTTCCATTCAATTGGTGACAGATTTTCATGCGAATATTCGAAAATCTGCATATAAACAATATGAACATTTCAAGCTTTCCTTTAGGAAAATATGGCACCGGATAACGTGACCGGGAACATTTTAATTTACTGAAAATTTGAGCCACATTTATTTGTCCTTAAAAACAGCCTAATAACAAATTACAAAATACTATTCCTTTTGTTTCGATATGTAGCATAAAAACCTTATAACCTATTTTTTTTAAATTGTTTTTTAGGCTACTTTCTTACAACAATAATTGTCCACCTCACGGTTCAGCTGTCGGGTATTTGAGCACCAAATGCATCAAGGCATTGCATGCATAGGACTATAGGCTTAGGTGTCCACTGTATGATATTAACATTTTAAAACAAATATAGCCTATATAAAGGAAGAGAAGCTTACGCCTAGCCCCAGGGAGATGGAGAGAGAGATATGCCGGCGGCATGCTACAACACAGCCATGCATTTCTTTAGGTATGATGGCTACTGCGTCTGCTATACAGATATAGACTTACAGAAGGAGATTAATTCGTTAATTTTCTAACAGAATATTTTGTATTATGATAAGCATTATACTGTTAGATTATAGGAGTAACTCTAGTAGGCCTAAAGCATTTCTCCTCACCTCAAATTAAATTGTCGAAGTCAGTTGGAGCGCCAGTGTGCACTGCCTTCATATCATAGGCTTGCAGTAGCCAAAGCTTAATAATAGCCACACCACACCAAACCTTCACAAAAGTTTTAAACTTTATTAGGGTAATATCAAAAGTAAGTGAAGCCATTGTTTATAGCGAAAATATGAGCAGGCTATTATATTGTAGCAAACAGCATTACAGCCAAAGCAAATGTCTCAACATAATTAAATAAAATAGTTTCGAACTGATTTAAACATTCACAAACGTTTTGAATAGGCTATATTGCAGTAATTACCAACAAAGGCCAGCGCCTACCATACCCAACACATGACAGAAATAGGCTAATGTTCTTTATTTTACAACAGGCAAACTTATAACCTATTTTAAACGAAATAAATTTTTAAAAAAGACAAATGTTATTTAGCCAATACAAATCTCTGAACATAATTAAACCAAACAGGTTTTGCATATTTTTTAAAAATGTTTCAATTAAAAAATAGGCTTACAATAATAACAATTATATACAATAATAATAATGATAAAACAAATGGCCATCTTCACAATCAACAGTATGCTAGGCCCAGGTACCTCTCTCGCTCTCTCTCTCTCCTCAGCAGCAGGCCAGGCGTGAGAGAATGGTGCTGAAGCGCGAATAGACTCTTGGACAATGTGACTGGCTACAATTTTATTTATTGACTTTTCATGTTTTTATCGGCCAAAAACCGCAATTACCGACTAAGGGAAACCCTGGCGCATTTTCCTATCAGAGTTGTGTTTCCATCAAATTTACTTGTTGCCGATACAAGTCTGTGTGTCAATACGTAGTGCACATAAAATAAGTTGAGGTGAAATTCCTCAAATAAAAAATACAAGTTAAATGAGTTTCAATCGCATTTTCAACTCTAGGCCTACTGATGGTTTTGTCACAAAAAGTGTAGCGAATGTGCTGACTCTCGTATGCATTTGCGCTCTAGCCATCCGTTTGCAGATGCAGTGCAGGTATAGCCTACTACATGATGAGATTTTAATGGACAACAGTGGCGAGATTATTTTTCTTTGTCAAATAGCAGCCAAGCGTCGATGATCATGTCACGAGAATAAGACCCTTCCATATTTATTGAAAGGAGCATCAACCTCATCACTGTGCACTTTCAAGTGATGAACTGTGAAGTTCATCATACTGTGTTTTATTTAATCCGTAGCCTAATAAACTGCATGCATTCCCATGATTCCATGACATTTTTTTTTTATCTCACATGTAGGCTACTTGGTTAATGTCAATCCATTTTGAGGATGCTGGAATTATATTTTGAATAAACGTGCGCATGGCTACAGTCAGTCAATCAATCAATCAATCAATCAATCAATCAATCAATCAAACAAATGTCTTTATAAAGCCATTTTTGCATCAGGAGACTTTTGACATAGCCTAATCCGATTAAAACATTGTGACTGGTTGTGTTTATCCCACATATAAAACGCAATACATTTAAAAAGTGAAATTATACATATTTAGGCTATATTCATGCGTTAGGTTCTAGGTGTGCGAGTAATAGCCGCTCGGATTGGAAAGGAGGCAGAGTACTTGTTAAACTTTACTGAATAACTGGGCCTGCCGGTTGCATAAGTGGTAACATTATTATAGGACGACATGAGAGAATGGGCTAGAACGTAGCTCTGACATGTTTAAAAATTATATTTTTAATCAAAGCTCTCGAGTTCCAATATTGAATGGAATGTATTACATGTTAGGCAAACGGAAAAGGCAGACATTTATGTTCCATAATCTGGCATTACTAATGAATTAAAAAAGCACTGTGGCCAAAGTCTGAAAATAGCACGACTGCTTCCCAGCGCAGTGTAAACTCATATATTAGTGCAGAATACACCAGGCCTATTTTTGTAACTGGTGAAACAATGCAGCGACAGTCATTCAGTGACAGAGACTCGATGCATTGTCTGACAAGGATTCGCCAAAAAGACTGTCAATATAGAATCATATACTAGCTAGGGTAGTATCTACTTACCGATACAAAAATATGCAATGAAGGTCGAAACAACGATGAATTGTAAAACCGCCATTGTAATAGAGAACAGAGTATGATTTACAGTCGGCCCTGAATCAATAAAGAGTGACAGTAGGCTATCCAATGGCTATGAGTTCGGAAGCACAGATTGACTCGCAGCCAATCAGAGAGACAGGAAATAATGCATTTAGGCAGAGTTTATTTTTAAGTTAAGCAGTCAGAAAAAAAAGAACAACACAGCGACATGTTATGCTTGAATTTACTAGTTGGTAATCCGGTAATTCACATTAAAACCACAAGATGTCACCAAATTATTTTACCAACACTTTGTCTGGCTGCCCAATAAAAAATGTCCTTGGAGATATTTCTTCATCAAAACGATTTTGTGGTAAGTTGATCTATTTTTTTACATTTTGAAAAAGTTGTAGATATATTCCACTGCTTCTGAGCATACTACTTGTCAATGTCCAGTCTCTAGACAACAAGGTGGAGGAAATTATGGCACGAGTTGCCTTCCAAAGAGACATCAGAGAATGTAAAATTCTCTGTTTCACGGAAACATAGCTCACTTGAGATATGTTGTCAGAGTCGGTACAGCCACCGGGTTTCTTCATGCGTCGCGCCGACAGAAACAAACATCTTTCTGGTAAGAAGAAGGGCAGGGGTGTATGCCACATGATTAACGACTCATGGTGTAATCATAACAACATACAGGAACTCAAGTCCTTTTGTGAGTAAAACATTTAAACGTGTTAACACTCGTAAAGCTGCCGGCCCAGACGGCATCCCTAGCCGCGTCTTCAGAGCATGCGCAGACCAGCTGGCTGGTGTGTTTACGGACATATTCAATAAATCCCTATCCCAGTCTGCTGTCTCCACATGCTTCAAGATGGCCACCATTGTTCCTGTACCCCAAGAAAGCTAAGGTAACTGAACTAAATGACTATCGCCCCGTAGCACTCACATCTGTCATCATGAAGTGCTTTGACAGACTAGTCAAGGATCATATCACCTCCACCCTACCTGATACCCTAGACCCATTCCAATTTGCTTACCGCCCCAATAGGTCCACAGACGATGCAATCGCCATCACACTGCACTATCCCATCTGGCCAAGAGGAATACCTATGTAAGAATATTGTTCATTGGCTACAGTTCAGCATTCAACACCATAGTACCCTCCAAACTCATCATTAAGCTTGAGACCCTGGGTCTCGACCCTACCCTGTGCAACTGGGTCCTGGACTTTCTGACGGGCTGCCCTCAGGTGGTGAAGATAGGAAACAACACATCCATCCCGCTGATCTTCAACACCAGGCCCCACAAGGGTGCGTTCTCAGCCCTCTTCTGTACTCCCTGTTCACCCATGACTGCGTGGCCATGCACACCTCCAACTCAATCATCAAGTTTGCAGACGACACAACAGTGGTAGGCTTGATTACCAACAACGACGAGACAGCCTACAGGGAGGAGGTGAGTGCCCTCGGAGTGTGGTGTCAGAAAAATAACCTCTCACTCAACGTCAACAAAACAAAGGAGATGATCGTGGACTTCAGGAAACAGCAGAAGGAGCACCCCCCCCCCCCCCCCCTCGGCGTACACATCATGGACAAACTGAAATTGTCCACCCACACAGACAGTGTGTTGAAGAAGGCGCAACAGCGCATCAGGCTGAAGAACTTTGTCTTGTCACCGAAAAGCCTCACAAACTTCTATAGATGCACAATCGAGAGCATCCTGTCGTGCTGTATCACCGGCCTGGTACAGCCACGGCACCGTCCTCAACCACAAGGCTCTCCAGAGAGTAGTGCGTTCTGCACAACGCATCACCGGGGGAAAACCACTTGCCCTCCAGGACACCTACATCACCTGATGTCACAGGAAGTCCAAAAAGATCATCAAGGACAGCAACCAACTGATCCACTGCCTTTTCACCCAATTGTCATCCAGAAGGCGAGGTCAGTACAGTCAGCTGGGACCGAGACACTGAAAAATAGCTTATATCTCAAGGTCATCAGACTGTTAAACAACATTCACTAACATAGAGAGGCTGCTGCCAACATACAGACTCAAATCACTGACCACTTTAATAAATGGATTTAATAATGGTATCACTAGTCACTTTAACTAATGCCAATTTAATAATGTTTACATATCCTACATTACTCATCTCATATGTATTTACTCTATTTTATGTCATCTATTGCATCTTGCCTATGCCACATGGCCATCGTGCATCCATATATTTATATGTACATATTTGTACATACAATTTGATTTGAAGTTAGATCTATAATTGTTTTTAAATATACAAGTAGGAAAGCCTTAAACCATTGAAAGCCTTTTTCTCCTGAAAGTCATTTTAAAAAGTGCTGGGATTTAAAATCTTACATTATTCAAATAATATTTGGAACAATTGTACATAATGGATTGTATGGAAAAAGAACAACAAAGAGAGAACAAGGTAAATGAATGTGCAGGTGAGTTAAAAAGAGGGACTTTACATCAAATCTCCTCATAGTACAGATATTAATAATAACATGTGCAATACCAATCCCCCCCCCCCCCCATATTGTATTTAAATAATTAATATAAGACAACTAGACATAGCTTTTAAGTATTTCTTTCTAAATAATTTTTCAAGGGTCAAATTTGGGGTGTAGGCTTTGTCGTGACATTGATATCGTTAATGCGATAACGGCTATTCATTGAATAATTACATACCACGTTCAAAGATTAGGCAATTAAATTAATAATATAACAATTCATTTAGTAGTAATTGTTTCCCTAATCAACTCAAAAAAATCTGAATATCTCCATATACTAGCCATCATCCATCAATCATTTGCTCCTATTTCAGTCTCATTCTGAACGTCGTAATATCCTAAAAATCTGCACAAACCCTAGTCTCCATGATGAATCAGCTTACAAAAATTGGCTTAATTATTTATTTACTAACTAATGAAATAATCGCACAGAAATAGATAAACACACATAGTATAGTATTGATTAACATAATGCAATGAAATGTCCCTAGTGGACTAACCCGATATGACGGCTGGTTACACAATGAAAGAGGGTGGGGAACGAAAGAGCGGGAGGAGGAGAGACAGGAATTCAACTATTGTTCATACAGTTGAATAATACGCTCATTGTAACTGTGGATACTTAGCACCCAAACAACCGATCATTCGGATTTAGAAATACAAAGTACATATTTACGCTTGTATGTCTTTGTGTCTCTCTGTGGAGAGTAATTCGGCAGAAGTCTCTGTTGTGTAAGTCTCGGGTTGTCCACCAGAGGTCACCATGTCCTTTGTATTTGTAATAGGTTGGTCTCGGGGTGTCTGTTAGAACTAATCTTCCAGAGGTGTACCATATGGTGTTCAGAGGTCCTTGTCCTTCACTCTGGCCTGGTTTGCTAACTACCTCTCTCAAAAGTCAAATGTACTTGTTGCCGATAAAAGTCAGTGTGTCAATACGTAGTACACATAAAAATAACTTTTGAGTATTTTTTTTTTTTTTTAAAGTTAAGACTTTCCATCGCATTTTCAACTCTAGGCCTACTGATGATTTTGTCACAAAAAGTGTAGCGAATGTGCTGACTCTGGTATTTGCATTTGCGCTCTAGCCAACAGTTTGCAGATACAGTGCAGATACAGTGCAGGTATAGTCTACTACATAATGAGATTATTATGGACAACAGTGGCAAGATTATTTTTATCTGTCAATAGGCAGCCAAGCGTCAATTAAATGGATTCTATACACTTGTGTGAAACCCTATGCCATAATCTTCTACCTGGGTAACTGGCACCCCCGGGCGCCAGTTACCCCATGGGGAGGGGCCAGTTACCATGGCACTTTTTTAAAAAACGGCCCTTTACTAAAAACAAAATTTCATGAAATAACTAAAAAAGTTTCAACCGTAGCCATTTATTTCCCTTTATAGTTTATTCTAAGGAGGCACCGATATGACATTTTTGGCCGATACCGATATCCAATATTTTCCTTGACAAAAAAAACAGATACCAATTTAGCGGGCCTTTTATGCATTCTAGTACAGGTAAATAGTTGAAACACACATACTGAACAAAAAGTAATTTTGTTGGCATTTTACGTATGTCCCCATTACCAGTAAAACATAATCAAAACCTATTTCTTTCACTTACTTGCCGTGCTGTTTTGTTGTTTATTTTCAACCGGGATTTCAACATACATGTCAAGCAGTCTGTCACTGTGTCCGTCACTGTGTCTGTTTCCATCTTGTCCAGTTGTGTTTGTAACATATCACGTAATGTTTCAAACATGTTCTGAAATTACAAACTGGATGTAGTCGATCACAGTGCCATCCATTTTGTCACCAAAGCCCCATATACCACCCAAAACTGCGACCTGTATGCTCTCGTTGGCTGGCCCTCGCTACATATTCGGCGCCAGTCCCACTGGCTCCAGGTCATCTATAAGTCTTTGCTAGGTAAAGCTCCGCCTTATCTCAGCTCACTGGTCACCATAGCAACACTCTCCAGCAGGTATATTTCACTGGTGATCCCCAAAGCCAATACCTCCTTTGGCCGCCTATCCTTCCAGTTCTCTGCTGCCAATGACTGGAACGAATTGCAAAAATCACTGAAGCTGGAGACTTATATCTCCCTCTCTAACTTCAAGCATCGGCTGTCAGAGCAGCTTACAATCACTGTACCTGTACACAGCCCATCTGTAAATACCACACCCAACTACCTCATCCCCATAGTTATTTATTTTTTTGCTCTTTTGCACCCCAGTATCTCTACTTGCACATCATCATCTGCACATCTATCACTCCAGTGTTAATGCTAAATTGTGGGTAGAAAATCTGTCGTTCTGCCCCTGAACAAGGCAGTTAACCCACTGTTCCTAGGCCGCCATTAAAAATAAGAATTTGTTCTTGTGGAATAAATCAAGGTGTATGCATACTTTCTGAAGGCATTGTAATCATGTAATTCAAATCAAATACCAACTGTTCAATATCTAAATAATATAATTATGCAATTCATATCATATACCTACTGTGTGGATCACATGCTGTCACCACTAACAGTGATGTTCCAGTTCAGAGAAGCATCAAGGGCCCAGATCTACAGTCTAGTTCAAGATTGCCAGGGAAACATAGGATGTTATAACACATACATAGGATGTTATAACACAGTGCCAGGATAAAGTGACTAAGGGGGCAGTAGAAATCGCCGTGGGGGCAAACAATTTTAGGGTTCTTGCGTTGGAATTACATCAAATTCAGTTTACATATATAATCATCCTCTACCATAATAATCATAAAGTTAAAATGCAGAGATTCCGAGATCATTGAGTGCTTTTGAAGGTTCTGTAGGCTGTCTGTGCTGCGCTGTACAGCATAATGGACAGCCTCCTACAGCAATGCCGTTTAGATGGGCAATTACCCAATTACAAACAGCCTATGTGAATTCAATGCAGCCGTACACACAGCTGTCTTACCAAAATAATGCAAACTAAATGCTGAAAGTAGTAATGCAAACAAACATACTGAATAGCAGTTTGTCTTAGAATACCGACACAACTGTGAATGCGAATGAATGTGAACAGAACAAAACAGTGGTACAAAGTAGGCCTAGTAAACAAAATATCAGATCGATAAAAGTCATGACAATCTATATTTAAGTTAGTCACATTAACAGTAAACAAACGCACTAAACGAAAGGCGAATGGAGATCCAAATAACCAAAACATAGCCTACAGCCTACTACAGTGAGATGCAGCCATGGACAACTGTCTTGCCAAATAAATAGGCCTATACAGGAAACATGGGAAAGTCATGCCACTCATGAGTTCAGCAACACGTTATGATATGGCACATTACACTTCTGCAAATCAAATTCGACCCACTTTATCATTTAAGCAATGCCAGCCTACCATAAACACATTTCAAATACATACAGTTCCATCTACAGCAATGAAAACCACTAGGCTACCAAGAAAACTACAATAGAATGCAGTCTATATCTATTTCTATGATGAAACATACAGATATGTAACATCATTTGTGTTCTTGCATTGGAATTATATACAATTCTGCTTATGTCACGCTATAAGACAAATATAAAAGTAAAAAAATGATGCTTTGACCAAGAAGTGACATGTTCAATGGCATGAAATCTCACTGCGCTCTATCAGCACCATGGACAGTGCAGGTAGCCTGGTGGGTAGGAGAGTTGGGCCAGTAACCGAAAGGTTGCTGGATCGAATCCCCAAGCTTGACAAGGTAAAAATCTGTCGTTCTGCCCTTGACCAAGGCAGTTAGCCCACTGTTCCCCGGGCACCGATGACGTGGATGTCGATTAAGGCAGGCCCCCACACCTCTCTGATTCAGAGGGATTGGGTTAAATGTGGAAGACACATTTCAGTTGAATGCATTCCGTTGTATAATTGACTAGGTATCCCCTTTTCTACACACTAAAGGAAGATTTTGCTAAAAACCAACCAGCTAGATTTTTTTAATCTTACCTGTTCAAAAGGGTTGAACCCGTTCAATAGCTAGGCTATCCATACTACCGGAGATTCTTCTTATTCTTTCTCTTTCCATGGCGTATTCCCGGGCACAAATTATGAAACATTTATGAAACAATAGATGTCAAGTCAAAGATACTTGTTTCCCCAATCCATCTGTGGCAAGTTTTTCCCTAAATGTTTATGACAAATCCAGCTCCAGAACCAGCCATAGCCTTAGCCAGCTGTCTACAATTTTGAATATGGTGTAGCAACAAGAGATAACATTAGCTAGCTCGATAAGTTTTGCATGCCAGCTAGCTAAACTGACAGCTTTCAGTGCCCTACTTCTTGTTATTTCTCCACTCCATGTGGAAATCACCATATAGTTCCCACCCACAATTTGTGAATATGTATTACCAGCCTGAGTCATTCTTCAGATGTGGAACCTAAACAATCATTTTTGCTATAGGAAAGGAACTACATCAAAATAGGTTGCCCTCTGGTTGGGGGCCTTTATTGCTAAATTCCTACAATTCTACACATTACTTATGCCTTATGGTATGATATCTGAGTAAGAATCAATGGGGGGCCCCTGGAGGTCAGGACCCCTGGGCACATGCCCTGCGTGCCCGGTTGGTAGTCGGCCATGATTGCTACCAGTTTAGATAGCTGGCTAGATATACTAACTACCAATCAAACATTTCACATTACTTATTGACCCTTTGTTAAACCCCACCCCAGAATTTTGGCCAACCAATCGCAGTGCTCCAATGGATAGCAACTGTTGTTGAGTCCAACACCTTGGACAAGCTCACGTTTGAAACACATGAAAGCCACTGAGGACATTACAAAAACGTAGAGTTTTCATCCACAAGCTAATTGTTTGAATGGCTAAATAACTGACCAGTGCACCAGGGGTACTTGCTACTGTGATTCCTGAAATGCAGAGCCTAAGTATTTTTCAAATCGAAAATTATACTTTTGTTACATTGTTTGCTAGCTCAGGTGGTTAGCTAGCTCTCATTTTTATTGACGACCCAACGCTGCAAATGCTCTCTCTAGCTAGCTAGTAGCCAGTTAATATTACTTGCTGTCAACATCAAGATATTATTTGAAAGCACTAGTTAGCTCCAAAAGTGGTTAGTAACTTTGGCTGCATGCTGACAGTGTATTCAGAGCCATTTGGCTGCATGCTGACAGTGCATTCAGAGCCATCCAGTGGCTAGCCACACTGCAACCTTCCTTTTACGAGGTTCCCGTGAAGCAGTTGTAATGACAGTCCATCACAACATAACAGAAAGTCTGCTGATTAGCAACGGGTAGTCTGTGTTTTAATTTAATTGTGTATTAAAAACACAGCTTGAGATAATTGTGAGGGGCTTCCTGTGAAAATGTTGTCCAAGGTCTCAATAGTTGCAACAAGGGGGCGGGGCTTAGCAAAGGGTAAATTGTCAGTCAATTGAGTGACTGACATAACAAGAGAACGACTGTTGATGCACAACCAAATTTCGAAATTGCACTATTCTTACTCTCAACAGCAAGTTGAGAGCCCGACTGAGTTCTTAGATCAGGGGCCCCCTAAGCAACCGCTTATGTCGCTAATGCCTGGAGCAGGCCCTGGAAAGGACTCAGCCATGTCTAATTTGCACTGTCATACTTCTGAGTCTTCAGCCATGGTTATCAAAACCCCTGTTAATAACCATAATTCATCACAATGGTGATGGCAAGTGTTGATCTGAGGCCTTGTGTGACATACAGGTCTCTTTAACTGAGCCTTACGGAGGTGTGATTTTTTTTTGTTCTCATGTGTGAGTTAGAAAGATATTATTTGGTCAATATTTACAGGAACACATGATTTCTAATGTAATTTTTCATTGATCACGGTCCAAATACAGATCCCAAATCTGGTAGGACTGGAACAGTAGGACCGAGAAGACCACCAGGACCAGAAGGTGAAATCACCCCCTCCTCCACCATTATTTTTCTCCCCCATATATTTAGTTACTGTCTGTATCATGTCATAAATATTCCACTAGTAAAGTTTGAATGTACAGTAGTCACTCATTAGGCCTGATGTGCGGTGTAAGTGATGAGGGCCCCCAGAACATAACCACTACTGTGACTATTAGTGTAAAACAAGGGGGTGCATAACCACTGCTGTGACTAATAGTGTAAAACAAGGAGGTGCATAACCACTACTGTGACTAATAGTGTAAAACAAGGGGGTGCATAACCACTGCTGTGACGAATAGTGTAAAACAAGGAGGTGCATAACCACTGCTGTGACTAATAGTGTAAAACAAGGAGGTGCATAACCACTGCTGTGACGAATAGTGTAAAACAAGGAGGTGCATAACCACTGCTGTGACTAATAGTGTAAAACAAGGAGGTGCATAACCACTGCTGTGACGAATAGTGTAAAACAAGGGGGTACAGTTGAAGTCGGAAGTTCACATACATCTTAGCCAAATACATTTAATCTCAGTTTTTCACAATTCCTGACATTTAATTCTGACCAATTTATTTTAAGAATGTGAAATGTCAGAATAATAGTAGAGAGAATGATTTATTTCAGCTTTTGTTTCTTTCATCACAGAAGTTTACGTACACTTAGGCTGGAGTCATTACAACTCGTTTTTCAACCACTCCACAAATTTCTTGTTAACAAACTATAGTTTTGGAAAGTCTGTTAGGACATCTACTTTGTGCATGACACAAGTCATTTTTCCAACAATTGTTTTCAGACAGAATATTTCACTTATAATTCACTGTATCACTATTCCAGTGGGTCAAAAGTTTACATACACTAAGTTGACTGTGCCTTTAAACAGCTTGGAAAATTCCAGAAAATGATGTCATACCGCTCAGGAAGGAGACACGTTCTGTCTCCTAGAGATGAACTGACTTAGGTTCAAAAAGTGCAAATCAATCCCAAAACAACAGCAAAGGACCTTGTGAAGATGCTGGAGGAAACAGGTACAAAATTATCTATATCCACAATAAAACGAGTCCAATATCGACATAACCTGAAAGGCCGCTCAGCAAGGAAGAAGCCACTGCTCCAAAACCGACATTTAAAAAAACACCACGGTTTACAACTGCACGCGAGGACAAATATTGTACTTTTTGGAGAAATGTCCTCTGGTTTGATGAAATAAAAATATAACTGTTTGGCCATAATGACCATCCTTATGTTTGGGGGAAAAAGGGGGAGGCTTGCAAGCCGAAAAACACCATCCCAACCGTGAAGCACAGAGGTGGCAGCATCATGTTTTGGGGGTGCTTTGCTGCAGTAGGGACTGGTGCACTTCACAAAATAGATGGCATCATGAGGAGGAAAATTATCTGGATATATTGAAGCAACATCTCAAGACATCAGTCAGGAAGTTAAATGGGTCTTTCAAATGGACAATGACCCCAAGCATACTTCCAAAGTTGTGGCAAAATGGCTTAAGGACAACAATGTCAAGGTATTGGAGTGCCTATTACAAAGCCCTGACCTCAATCCTATAGAAAATGTGTGAGCAGAACTGAAAAAGCGTGTGCGAGCAAGGAGGCCTACAAACCTGACTCAGTTACACCAGCTCTGTCAGGATGAATGGGCCAAAATTCACCCAACTTATTGTGGGAAGCTTGTGGAAGGCTACCCGAAGCGTTTGACCCTAGTTAAACAATTTAAATGCAATGCTACCAAATACTAATTGAGTGTATGTAAACTTCTGACCACTGGGAGTGTGATGAAATAAATGAAAGCTGAAATAAATCATTCTCTCTGCTATTATTCTGACATTTCACATTCTTAAAATTAAGTGGTGATCCTAACTGACCTAAGACAGGGATTTTTTATTAGGATTAAATGTCAGGAATTGTGAAAAATTTAGTTTAAATGTATTTGGCTAAGGTTTATGTAAACTACTGTCTTCAACTGTACATAACCACTGCTGTGACTAATAGTGTATAACAAGAAGGTACATAACCACTAGTATGACTGATAGTGTATAACAAGAAGGTACCTAACCACTAGTATGACTAATGGTGTATGTTGCAGTGTTGACATCATTTCTAAACTTGCTCTCTCTCACTCATGGCCGCAAGGGCCAAGTGGTTTCTGTGGCATCGCCACAAAATCTGCCATGCGGCTGGGCTACAACTACCCCCGAACCATGCCACCCCATCTAATTCCGTGAGGTCATGGACAGAACAAAGTTTGAGTTTCATTGCACCATATACCAGAATGTGGGCAACATGGAACTGCTGAAAAAACGGCCAGATGGTGCTGCACTCCTTCACCACCCAGCAGAATGGCTACATCACGGCCACAGGAGGCACACTGCTGCAGCTCAAAAAGGGGGGTGAGATCTGCCTGTCAGCTAACTATGGTGGCAACGGCATGACCTCTGACAGCTTCTCTCAGGGCACCTGATCTTCACTGTCTGGAGCCCATCCTGACCTGGACACTGATCCCAAAACACAACCACTCTGACACACAGGTTAGAACTAAGCTAAGGTTCTGTATTTTAAAAGGGAGATATTTTATTTTTCTTTCAAAAGACTCTTTTAACTAATGTTAATCTTTATCACATATACAATGAAAAGAGAGGTCAATTGACTGTTTTGTTATATTTGCACTGAAGTTTGTTATACCTGCACATGAGTGGGAGAGTCATTGCATGCCACATTTGTCTCTCTTCCTCTTTCCTCTATCTTTCACGTTTTTTCACCAAACCAACACCAATGCCTAAACAGTTTATCTGTGTGTTGACCCAATCCCTCTATTGTTGTTAGATTAAATTAATTTTACCACATCAGGGAAATGCAATGTGATCACTTTTTGATTGTTAATTGCATTATTTCTTCTAATTATTGGTATGTGTTTTCCTTCTTATGAACTTTAAGGCTAATTAAATGATATAGTTTAGGTCTTGCACATAAAACACATAGGAACAAAATCTAACTTAATATATGCTAATTATGAGTGTTTGGGTGATGGTGAAATTATGACAAATAAGAACAAACTCAAAACTATGCTCAGGGAGCCTACCTGCTGCATTGGGTCGGGCAAACCATTGAATTCTACAGCTAAAGACTGAATATTTATGTAGTAAACTTCAGATGTATATTATTATAAAGAAAATACTTTAAAAATAGATGTTGTATTTTCACATATACCGGATAGGTGCAGTGAAATGTATTGTTTTACAAGGTCAGCCATAGTAATACGGTGCCCCAGAAGCAAATTAGGGTTAAGTGCCTTGCTAAGGGGCACAGCAACAAAACAAATTTAACTTGTCGGCTTGGCCCTTCAAATCTGTTTTTGATAAACAATTATATTCTGACTGTTTCATCTTTCGAAAAAATGAATACAAATAAATACAACAATAAAATAACACATGCACATACTCTGTGCTTTCTGTCACCTCAAGTCAAGACTTGCCCTCACATTTTTGGAGTAGCGAGACACAGCACAGCATGCACTTCACGCTCAACCAAAGGAGGGCGTGAAGGTTCCACCTCTGCTCGCGCACTTTTCCTCATGTGGAAGATGAGTATAGGGCTTTTCACAAAATACGAACATTTTGAACGATCATACCAATCCCTATGATTCAAAGATGCACGTTATACTTTTATTAAACATTTTTTTGTTTTTGCTCATTGAGCTACAGATTTCACTTATGGGGCACGGTTGAGTGCAATAGGCCTAAAAATGTGCAAAAAATAAACCAACTTCTTACCCTTGCATGCCCAGATATTTGCCTATAAGCAATAGTGTGTTGGTTATCGCACATGTAATTAATAATCTATATACACTGACTGTACAAAACATTAGGAACACCTTCCTAAATTTTAATTGCACCCCCATTTGCCCTCACAACAGCCTCAATTCATCGGGGCATGGACTCTACAACGTGTCAAAATCGTTTGACAGGGATGTTGGCCCATGTTGACTCCAATGCTTTCCACAGTCATGTTAAGTTGGCTGCATTTCCTTTGGGTGGTGGACCATTCTTGATACACAAGGGAAACTGTTGAGAGTGAAAACCCCAGCATACTTGCAGTTCTTGACACACTCACACCGGCGAGCCTTGCACCTATTACCATACCCCGTTCAAAGGCACTTTTGTCTTGCCCATTCATAATCCATGTCTCAAGTCTTAAAAACCCTTCTTTAACCTGTCTCCTCCCCTTCATCTACACTGATTGAAGTGGATCAAGTGACATCAATAAGGGATCATAGCTTTCAACTGGATTCATCTGGTCAGTCTGTCATGGATAGAGTAGGTGTTCCTAATGTTTTGTGCACTCAGTCTACTTAAGAGTCAAGAATGTGCAAGAAAAACACTTTTTGTTCATAGGGAAAAATTGTAACAAAAATATTGTCTATATACATAAAACTACTATGGACAGGCTATAAGCTATATGGAAAACAGACAACTTCAACATTTTGTCAACTTTAACAGGCCTATTAATGTTATAACCAATCATTATTAAAGCAAACTAAAAATTTTCGTAAACATTTTCATTAACAAAAACGTTTTATTACTGAAGATAATGATTTAGAAAAACAATAGGCCTACAATAATACAGGCAGAGGATAACAGAAGATGTGGTTTGACTGCGCACCATTTTAATTGTTGTTGTATATTTTCCCCGGGGACTGACCTTACTTAAATAAGTAAACAAATAAATGAGCGCAATATATAGGCTAGCATCGATACAGACGTGGTGGGCCGCATTATCCCATTGTTCTCACTGGAGTGGAATGAGCGGACGGGAACCAGCTGCTGCGTCCCGGGCCATCCCCCACACGCCCCCCTGTGACCTCCTAGGACTTGAGTGCCATCCACAGAGAGTGGCGCTGGTAGGCTACTCCCCTGGGAGCGAGGGAATGCTTGTAGAGGGAGAGTGGCACACCGTACTCGATTGTTCGCTCTAGCAGTCACTGATTCCTCGTTCCACCCCCCATAAACACGCGCGGATGACAGTCTCCGTAGCTTACATTGATTAGAAAGCCGTTTGTCTCGTTCAAGGTGGTTTGAATATTTTTGCTAAAATATCACAGCCAACAAATTATTTTTTCTTTCGATGTGGCTACACGGCTAGATCTACCCATCTGTAAAGCATTTTTGTAAGGCAACCCAGCATTTTTTAGAGTGCACTAACGTTACAATTACTGCTAGGCTAGTTCGCTGTCATTTAGAACTGACAAAAATTGTGTTGGCATGAGTCCCGTTTGTCTAGCCACCCTCTCCGTGCACAATGCTCCTTGACTTGTGAATGGAAGAGCAAACACACCAACGCCTACATTGAGGAAGTTCTGATTCATTCAAGGCTTCTGAGGAGTCTACTGTTTTAGGCCAATAGTCCTCCTCCATTAGTCCTCAAATCAAGAAGGTCTCTCTCATGCCAGTAGATGACTCCTTTCACCCGAGAGGAAATTGGTAGCCTACATAAAGCAGGTGGGCTACAGTTCACAATAAGTAGACCTAGACAGAATGCCAAAATACTTGTAAAAGCAAGTGCGGTTATTTTAGTGGTGGTGCTATGTCATCTCGGTGTAGGCATACGGCTGTTTTTTTGTAAAGTAGTGTGGAGGAATTCCCAAGATGTGTATTACTTCCTTCAGCATCTGTAGTTATTTAATGGTTTCTGGTTAAGCAGAGCTGTCAATCAAACAAGTCGGGATGCGGGAAAGAAGAGTGTGGAACGAACACGGGAGGGGGCGGAGATTCAGTGGCAAGGATTCCGCAAGACTGTTCTTATAATTGGGGAACATCTGACTCTGTTGCGCGCTGGCAGATGGTCGGTTGAGGCGGGATCGAAGGAGGGAGATTTACGTTCATTGTTCAGGCGCTGGAGCTCAGTCCAGAGACAATAGCCTCCGCAAGGAGCAAGGGATGTAAAAACTTTTCTTTTCAGATTCAGAAAGATGGATAAAGAAAGCAACGGAAATTAATTTTTTTAATCTGGAAATTAAAACGCATAAAAACGTTTGCCAGCTCATCGAGCACATCTGTCAGGCCTATAGAAACATGCAGTTTGTCAGCAATTGTAATGTAAATCATGCAAATAACCTCAGTAAAACGCACCATACACACCTGGCCAGTGTTTATTGCAGACAGACAAACTACAAACGCAACGGTTTTTCTGCACAGGTTCTTCCGTGACATGACATCCTCATGGGAACGGATGAGGTCTAACTTTCCAACTGCAGAATATTTTTGATAATAAGGTTGAACGTATTTACAACTCAAATTTTGTTAAATGAATTAAACACGGGTTCACATCATATTTATATCAGCATGATATCTGATTCCTCTATTATGGAACATTTTGGAATGTGCAGAAAATAAATACTGATGATCTATTTTGAATGATAGCCTTTCCAATGTACACATAAAACCACATTATTTTGCATGGATGTTTTGTCATTGCATTGGCTGTTGTTATAATGGATATCATTATTTATCATGTGTTAATTTGAAACGTATCAAACATATATCTGTACCATTTTAAACAGAACTTCCAATCATGTTGCCTCAGACTCACAGCACTGCCTTGGATGAGCAGCACAAACGTATGCAGTGAAGAATAATAGACCAACCAGACTACAATTGTTTAGCACGATGCCACTGATATCCTTAGTCGAACCACAGCTTTCAATCACTGCGCATTGTTCGTGTCAGACAGAGCGCGAGAGCGTGGCTGGTTGAATAGGCAACGCGCCTGCCGGGTGCGCTCTTGTGTTTAGTGATGACTCGACTGAAAACGCCAAATAAGATATTCAGGATGGTTACTTTATACTTTTAATCCAGTTATCCTATTAAAATACAATTAGCAATAGAATGCCTAACGCAAGACATATAACTGAAACTTTTGCCAAATGTTGAATAGCAAACTAAATAGACCAATAGTTTTGTTGGAAATGCAATATGTGTAAAGAATAATATTACATTTGACCTTTTTTAAGTAGCCTAGACTTAAATGCTCAAAGTGTAGGCTTAGTTGCTTTCATATTTCAAATTGACCTTTTTCAAAGGGAATGTACAATATAGCAGCGAAGATGAATAGACCAACCAGACTACAATTGTTTGTGCACGACACTGATATCCTTAGTCGAATCACAGCTTTCAATCACTGCGCATTGTTCAGGGAGAGCAGACAGAGCGCGAGAGCGTGGCTGGTTGAATAGGCAACGCGCCTGCCGGGTGCGCTCTTGTGTTTAGTGATGACTCGACTGAAAACGCCAAATAAGATATTCAGGATGGTTACTTTATACTTTTAATCCAGTTATCCTATTAAAATACAATTAGCAATAGAATGCCTAACGCAAGAAATATAACTGAAACTTGAGCCAAATTTTGAATAGCAAACTAAATAGGCCAATGGTTTGGCTGGAAATGCAATATGTGTAAACAATAATATTACATTTTTAAATGTTTTAAGTAGCCTAGACTTAAATACTAAAGAAACTTTAGAAAAATGTGCTACAACGTGTTAGTTGTCTTTTTTCAGAACTTTCATATTTCAAAATGTTATTTCTGTTATTTCTTTTGTTTTGCATGAATTTGCTGACTTAACTTATTTATTTTCTCACATGGTAATTGCGTGCATGCAACACTGACAGATCGTCAATAAATCGAAAAATAAGTAATAAATATATTAGGTGATTCTTATCAATGGCTGAATTAGTTAGTCACTGCAGTAAATAACTTAGTCCCAATATGAACGCCTATTGTGTTCACTGAAATGATCCATTTTTGATTTCAACATTGAAGAATAATTTGTTGAAACACAAAATCAAGCAATGAATATAATGTAGCCTGATAGTTCGATAGTCAACAAATAATAAAGCTCCATTGTATGAATTAATAGTTTAACCAAATTGATAAAAGTAATACATAAACAAAACTATATTTAGTGACATGTCATATTCTTATTTGTATAATCAATTAGCCTAAACAGCTGAATTGTTGTTTATATTATCCCACTTTCACCTGCAACCCGAAGCAGTCTTTGTTTGGTAGGACTTCACTAGAAAAAAGTTTGATGAAACATGAGAGCTATAGGCTAGCTGGATGCTAAAATTGGTATAAGTCCAACTAACGGAGGCATTTTACACCAATGAGAGCATCAATTTCAACAATCGGTCCCCCATAAGGCAGTGTAGCCCCTCCTCCAGACCCTATCCCGGCAGAGGAAGTCATTCATGCTCCAGGACAGTGAAACGTTATTGCCAGCCCTTCGGCCTATAGATTCAAAGAGCAAAAGGTCTCTGTCTACTCTGTTTGAGAAAGATTCTTTCACCTGTGATTTTAGGACTTTCGTGTGGAAGTGTGTGCATGTGTGCATGCATATCTGTGGTCGAGGAGTGCTTGCGTGTGCACCAAACAGGTGATCCTTGTTTATGTTCGAACCGACGTTGGACGTTACCGATCCCCTGCTCTTGGACAATGATTGCAGTCCAACAGAAGATACATCATCTATTGCCTGTTTTCCTTCATGAGCACGTTTGAAGACAAGCAGTATTATTTACTTTGGGCAGCTAAGCCTCAGTCATCTTCCAAGTGTTCGATAGCACAGTATCCTGGAACTGACCTTCCAGTTCTAGTTTCCCAAAGTCATATCGCTCTCTTGTTTACTCTGAATTTCTCCAAAGAAGTAAAAGAACAGCATTTGGTTTGTGTTTTAAATGTACGGGATCCAGGAGCATCTCATAAGAGACGTCAGCGGATTAAAAGAAAGAACTCTGGGAGAGGAGATGGATCCGGTCCGGTCCTGGGTGCGTAATGTCGGTGTTGTCGATGCTAACGTAGCGGCGCAAAGGTACAGTATACCTTCATGTTCTCAAGTCCTTTGTGGTATTTTGACGAAATTAACGAGTCAATCTGTTTTATTGGCAACACAACATAAACACTACTACGGACCTATAATAAGTGAATTAGACCTCTTTAAGCATGCACGAGGAGTCGATGTAGGCTATTATGTAGGTAGTTTGTCTCACTTCAATATCCAAAAGCATATTATGCTAGGGAAATAATTAATACAAGTAAATGACAAGTAACCTATGTGCACAGATCACCATAACATAGCCCATAAGTGACCGGTGGTGCCAAGCGGTCAAATATAACGTATTTTTGTTGATTATGCTCATGCCTCTTGTTTGATACTCATTGACCTCAAACTTCTCCAGACTTGGGATGAAACGAAAAAGCAACAGGTTGTCTTTGGGAGTTAATGGCCGGCGGTAAAGAATGACAAATGTAGAAAAATAGATATCGAGCATCCCTGGCTTTGTGTGAGAGTGCGGCTTGTACGGGGTACGCGCTGTCAATAGCTAGGGGTGTCACGAGCATGAAAGGGATAGGGATAAAACAAAACAATTAAACAAAAAAGCATTCTGTCACGAAAGCGAGCGCCCGGAATAATGTTATTTTAGTGAGGATCACACCTCTTGGCTATTGATTTGTATGAAGCGCATGAAACGCTTTTAACAGTTCGAGTCTGTAAATGTATCCATGTTGAATTATTCACTAATTATTTTATATCTCCATCCAGTTCTCTGATCACCATAGTTTAGGCCTATATCCAATAGGCTAATTACGATGTAAGTTGATAATAAAAATAATAACCCAATAATAATAACAATACAATTATATTGGTGACACATTCATATTTATATTGTCATCCCTTTCCCCAAAAGAAAGAGCTTGGAGAAAAATCTAAATGTATTTTGATCAATTAGGTTACCATGATATTATGCATTGAACATTTTTGCTCAGTGCTTTTCATACTGGTTTAAAAGTAACTTTGTGAATTCTTCATGTTAAAATACTCCAGTACATATACAGTCTGTTATGATAGCCTTGGTATAAATTAGCCTTAAAATACTCCAGTACATTTACAGGCTATTATGATAGCCTTGGTATAAATTAGCCTATGTTTATATTATTCACAGGAGAACATGCAAAACAGTAAGCATGGTAGCCTGACATTAATGTCAAAGGTGCATTTTCCAAAATAAACAGATGTTTGGTGCTAGGACAAACTTGTAACACATCTCTGTTATTTGGTGTGTTCGGTTAAGGTTATGACTGACTTTGCAAATGTGCGTTAACAGTCTTTTCATATTTTAGATAAATTTTTTTGCAAACGAAACACGTCTCGAGTCATTTGTTGATTGAAGGCCTTTATCACATCATGAGTATCTACTTTCATAATAGGCTACTCACTAAATATGGTAACTTTACCTAAAATGTATCTGATAGTTATTTGGCATGTGCATTTCTAAATCAAACCTATGTTGTACAGCTATAACTACGTAACACAGTTCAGACGTGTTCTATCAGTGTTTATTTGGTGGGAGTCCGTTTGAAATCGGTTAAATGGACGGTGGTACAGGCCCGCGCTTGAGTATTGAGTTGGCCTATAGGCTAGGATCCACCTATCAACCTAACCTATTATTCTCATCCTGTAGGAAAATTATCATTTGCGTATTCTGCTAGATCTACATTATGCATGCGAAAAAAATGTAGGCAGCGCACAATTATCCAATCAAAGCAAATGTTAATTTGTCAGACTTTGAAACTTTTAGTCCTTGGACTTTTCAAAGGTCAAGAGCATGAAGGTCAGCATGAATTCCAAAATAACTTTCACAGTATAAAAAAAACTTTTATCTGAAAGAAAGAACACCTTTAAGGTTTGGAACTTTATATTGTGCAGCGTCAACAAAAACCAGCCTTGGTGTCATCTAGTGTAAGAGGCGAAGCATCAATAAACAACCAGTGTTAATTAAGCTGCAGGCATCCACGTTTGGGGCAAGTCAAACTTTGACCCACCCATTAATGATAAAAACACACTGAGAGGAGTGTTAGGATATTTTTTGACTTCCTTTCATTCCACCATCGATCATCTGTGATTTCCTAGATAGGTCATAAATAGAAAGTTACAGTCATTGAACCCAATGTTTTAAAACGTTTTGAAAGGCGTTGAATTGTTGCTAACAAATCATCTACATTTAAACTCGTGAAAATTAAGCATCAACCAAGAATACAGTTAGACCACAGTAATAGGCTATTTATTTATTTTAATATGAATTTAGCATATTAATCATGTAGGCTCAAATTCATCCCGTTTTTTCCACAGTGTTTGTTCAGTGAGTATTTTTCAAAACGAATTTCCTCCATATTGCCTTTTCTGACCAATTCCTGTTGCAATAGTTGTTGAATCTAGAAATGAAAAAACATAAATATCAGGAAGCATAGGAAAGATGTTCCTTTCAATAGTAGTTATAATCACTACAGACTTCTTTTCCTTTCATAATTTACCTTTCTCTGCAAATAAATGTATTGTTCATTAGACCTGTATTAGCTCAAAGTCTAAACTCAATAACCCTATAATTATTATGTTGTAGCCTATACAGTTGACCTTATTAAACAGTGATTGCAGTTGTAAGAGTTTTTGTTATGTGTGCCTGAGGATTGTGATGTAATGTGAAGGGATTTCACTCTCCTAATTTCCCTCTCCTCTCCTCTCCACAGTGGTGTAGCTCTCTCCAGGGCCCACTTTGAGAAGCAGCCCCCCTCTAACCTGCGCAAGTCCAACTTCTTCCACTTCGTCCTGGCACTCTATGACAGACACGGACAGCCTGTAGACGTGGAGAGGACTTCCTTTGTGGACTTTGTGGAGCACGACAAGGTGTGTGTGTTTGTTTGTTTTAGTTTGTTGAGTGTGTGAGTATATTTGAGAATAATATGTATTTCTCTTTATTATGCATGTCCGCTTTGGCTATTGTTTACCAGAAATACTTTTAAAAAAAGTTGGTAGCTATTACAGCAGTACTATCCAGCAAAGCTTTAAGCTGATCACATTTGTACAACCCGTAGCAAGACATTTCTGTGCAGCCAGTAGTCTACATCCAGGCGTTTAACTTGACCTTCCACATCCCCTATAAAGCTGAGCATAATGAACAGCTGACAGCTCAATGTAACACAAGCCTCACTCCCAATAAGCTGAGCTGATGATGAGCGATTGAAAAAGAATACCTAATGACTAATTAGCAGCCTTCCTCATTAGTGGGACATCACTACTTTTAAAAATGCAAATTACGCTTGCCTCTGTTAAGTTATACCATGTACACATCATCAAAGTCTCTTTTCCTCACACTCCCATGTACTAAATACTGCTGAGGGGAAGAAGTAAATTCCTCAGGTCAGACATGGGGCCAAAAGAAGGAGAGGAAGAGGTGCAGAGTGGCACTCAGATCAAGAGAGAGAGAGAGGGGGAGAGAGAAAGAGAGAGAGAGTTTAGAGAGAACCAGAGAGACAGGGCAGGGGAGGGGTACACTGCCCATGGTGGGAGCCTTGTGCCCAGTGTTGATGGATGGTTTTGCCTTGTGGTTAAACTTGAGCTGGGAGTGTGGGGCTTGTGATCCAAACTGGTAACAGCTCTTCCCTCAGAGAGAGGAGAGGGCACTGTCCTGTCAACAGAAGTTAAAACACTGTTTTGTTTTACTGAGAGTGTGAGAGGGAGGGAGACATGGAGGGAGGGCAACAGGGAGAGAGGGAGGGAGGGAGGGCTCCACTCTGGGCATCAGTGCTAATGCCAGGGCTGAGGGCTGTCAGTGTTTCTCCTAACGCCACACACACAGCCAGGGCGAGGCAGAGTGATATGACGGCTGCAGAGGAGTTCATTTTCTGCATGGTTAACCTGGCATCTGGTTTTGTTTTGTTGTTATTCAGAGGTGGAAGGGTGATAAGGGGAAATAAACGTTCCTCTGTGTATATGAACACAACATTATATTCCAGTCTCTACTGTATCTCCACTGTCGATTTCTCGCTTTCTCACTTTTACTCATCTCTTTTAATCTGTCCATTGTTTTCCTTCTTCTCTTATCTCTCTTACTTTCTCCCCATCTCTGTATTCCTCTTTCTGCTCAGAGATGCCGGCTCCCTGGGTTATTGGACCAAAGAGCATTCCTTTGAGACCAGTTAGGGATAGACTAGGAAAGGGAGAGAAAGAGAGGGATAAAATGAAAGAGAGTGGTGTAGAGCCAGGGGGAAGAAGGGATGGAGGAAGCGAAGTTTCTCCTTCAAGGTCGACTGCACTGAAAGAGTTTCCACTCATTGAAGCACACACGCACAAAGGCACACAGACACAGACACTCAAAGACATGCAGACCTATACGTATGCACACATGAGCTTGTGTGGACATTAACTGTTGCATACATGATCCTTTGTACACTGTTGTATGTGATCATAAGGATCCCATGGCTTTAGGATTTCACATCAGACATGTGGCAGTTCAACTTCTAAAAAGAGGAGCTAACTCAAGGTTAAGGACCTTGTTCTGGAGCCCAGTGTAGGGTCCCGTCTACAGGGTAGGGATCCCTCTGATCCCACACCAGTCCCAGGGATGAAGTGAGCTTAACTGTGCTTAACTGTAACCCCACCGCGCTATAACTGCATGACTGCATTGTGTTTGTCTGTTTGTCGTCTCCTTCCAAGGAGCAGACGGGAGAAAAAACCAACAACGGCACGCACTACAAGCTGCAGCTCCTCTACAGCAATGGTGAGTACACCAGCCCTCCAAACCACCCTGGAATCACATGAGGAGCAGCATGTCCCATTCATGTCACTGTGAGAACTTGGGCATTCAGGAGTTGATATGGTCTGTGTGGTTTCATGTCTCTTGATTCTTTGTCCCGGAGACATTTTAGTGTTTGACCACTTTAGAGTGGGAGGAGAAACAGGTTGTCCTGAGCCAGACCACTGACCAAACACCATTATGCATCTCAATGGTCTGGCCATGGAATGGACATTATATGGACATTTGTTCCAAATATAAGAGGAAAATCCCACTTTCCCCCAACCCCCCACTCCCAGTACTCTTCTACCTACCTCTTCCTCTGCCTCTCATCCGACCTCACCCCTCTCCTAAATATCTATCCATTCATCCAATCACTGAGTTATTTAAGCCCCAGATTTAGTTGTGTGTGAAGCTGCTCCAGGCCCCATAAACAGGGAAATGAGGTACACGGTGCCCCCCATGGTGTTACAACATTAGATAAGGGATGTGCACAGAGATTTTGGTTCCCATGAGCCTCCACTGCCCCTACTCTGCCATCCCTGTGGCACCCATGGGAGAGGAGATGAAAGACATGTAGCAGAAAGACCCCGACCATACACACTCATATACATGCACACACACACGCCTGGCTCTGCACCCTCCCTTTCCCCCCCACTTCCCTCTAGTGATATCAAAGCCCCCCCGATTGAGACTTTGATGAGGGGAACCCGTTTTAAAAGCAATACTCTGCATAGTAGGCTCCATAAAACAAAACCTTGCATAACATGCTGCTCTTCAGAGGCAATTCATTACATCAACGTCGTTTCTCTGTCCTGTGTGATTCTCAGCAGCCTACAAGGAAGTAAAACCAGTGTGTTTGAAGCGCCCAGAGACCAAAGGTTCAGGTGTTTTCTAAAAGCATGCTGGGAGGTTCTCTGTGTCAGATCCCAGAGCTCCTAAAGCCCTCAATTGATCCTGATCTGAACTGTATGGATGACATAGGAAATGGCCATTATGGGAATCATATCAATGTCCAGTCTAAAACACTCATATCCCATGCCTTCAGGATTAGGTTGTCTTTGTGAGGTTAGTTTAGATTCCTCTAATGACCGTGTTTATGTCTGTGTACAGGGGTTCGTACAGAACAGGATCTTTATGCACGACTTATTGACTCCGTCACTAAACAGGTAAGGAACCCTGTTTTCCCTGACTGGATTTAGCCTGCTGTGCAGCTCATGCTTACAGCTTGATTGATTGCACATGAAATCAAATGCCCCCATCACCCATGCTCCCTCTCTCTCAGCCCATATCATATGAGGGACAGAACAAGAATCCTGAAATGTGCCGGGTTTTGCTCACTCACGAGGTTATGTGCAGGTGAGTCATATACGTATGCGCGCACACACACACACACACACACACACACACACACACACACACACACACACACACACACACACACACACACACACACACACACACACATACACACACACACACACACACACACACACATCCTTAAAAATGTATTTGGGTTTTGTTTTGATGTGTCTGAAATGTGGTATGCCATTTGGAAATAAGACTGGGTCTGAAATGAAAGTATAGCCAGTCCGTCATCAGGCTTGTTACAGTGTGAGCCCCCTGCTGCTCTTCGTGTCCCACGCCAGCTCCTGTTTCTCTCTGGAGCCTCCCTCACAGATAAACAGGGGGAGGTATGGGGCCACTCTACCTTCAACCTCCACTGAAACATGTTAAGGGAATAATCAGCCCCCTAACCCCCCACCCCCATCACCACCTCAGACCCTTATGTTATGCATGGCCAATGATCTACATAGGAACAATGTTGAGACATAAGAATTAGAGTAGTTTCTCACAGTTCTGAATGATTTAGTTTCTAACAATGTGCATGGAAACTAATGCATATGTAAAAAGAATAAGACAGTGTGTCGTTATGGTGCTTTTGGAAGACGGGGCTTCTTCCCCATGCATGCAGTGTTTTTGGAGGTATGGAGCAGTGGAGGGTAATGAGGGGAGGATGGCTTATAATAATGGCTGGAATTGAGTAAATGGAATGGCATGTGTTTGATGTATTTGATACCATTCCAGTTATTCCACTCCAGCCATTACCATGAGCCCATCTTCCCCAATTAAAGTTCCACCAACCTACTGTGGTAAGCAGGTAGGAAGAGAAGGACACAGTGAGAGAGAGGTAGTGTTGGTGTAGTGGGGCAGTGGCACAGGGTTTGAGGGCAGGAGGGGGAATGAGAGGGGGGTTGGGCAGGGGGAGAGGGGCTAAGACTGAGTGGGCTTTGCCATTGTGTAGCCAGCAGATGCCCGAATGTAACTCACAGCTGGCTAATAACAGAGCCAGGGAGGCAGAGGGCAAGCGTCACAGCTGGGGAGTGAGGCCGCCTGACAGGGGGGCGGAGGGAGGGTGGAAGGGGGCAGGGCAGGGCCAAGCTGGGACACGAGAGGGGTGCGATGAGGTATAGGGGTGGCAGATGGTTAGGGGAGGGGGCACTTTTGTTATGCAGCGGAGGGGACTTGTAGGGGGGGGGCAGGCTCCACAGACAGGACTGCTGACGAATTGTAGGATGCTGTGTGGGTGTGTTGATGTGTTTGTCTGTGTGATGGGGTGTGTTGATGTGTTTGTCTGTGTGATGGGGTGTGTTGATGTGTTTGTCTGTGTGATGGGGTGTGTTGATGTGTTTGTCTGTGTGATGGGGTATGTTGGTGTGTTTGTCTGTGTGATGAAGTGTGTTGATGTGTTTGTCTGTGTGATGTGGTGTGTTGATGTGTTTGTCTGTGTGATGGGATGTGTTGTTGTGTTTGTCTGTGTGATGGGGTGTGTTGATGTGTTTGTCTGTGTGATGTGATGTGTTGATGTGTTTGTCTGTGTGATGGGGTGTGTTGATGTGTTTGTCTGTGTGATGGGGTGTGTTGATGTGTTTGTCTGTGTGATGGGGTGTGTTGATGTGTTTGTCTGTGTGATGGGTGTGTTGATGTGTTTGTCTGTGTGATGGGGTGTGTTGATGTGTTTGTCTGTGTGATGTGGTGTGTTGATGTGTTTGTCTGTGTGATGGGGTGTGTTGATGTGTTTGTCTGTGTGATGGGGTGTGTTGATGTGTTTGTCTGTGTGATGGGGTGTGTTGATGTGTTTGTCTGTGTGATGGGTGTGTTGATGTGTTTGTCTGTGTGATGGGGTGTGTTGATGTGTTTGTCTGTGTGATGTGGTGTGTTGATGTGTTTGTCTGTGTGATGGGGTGTGTTGATATGTTTGTCTGTGTGATGGGGTGTGTTGATGTGTTTGAATGGTCTCTCCCTGTTTGTATGATACCTTTTCTTCCCCTTTCTTTTATTTTCACCTCCTCTCCTTTGGCACTTTTTGTTTCCCTGGATCTGTGCAGTCTGCAGTGCAGTCTGGGACAGTGGTCGGGCCAGAGGAAAGATTAGTCCTGTCATGCTGGTTTGTTTCACTCACTGTGTTGTTGTGTTTTCTGTTTGTTATTTTGGAACACAGTCGCTGTTGTGAGAAGAAAAGCTGTGGAAACCGCAACGAGACGCCCTCTGACCCGGTCATCATTGACAGGTAACGGCATCTGTCACTCACTCACACTAACCAGACAACGTCAAACAGCCCAACTGAGCCTATGTTCTACTGTCTCCCTCTCCCTCTCCGCCTTTAAGATGTCCATTGTCCAGACATGCTCAGATGCAGAAATACTCACACAAACATGAATTTTGATAGAGAGAGAGAGAGAGAGAGAGAGAGAGAGAGAGAGAGAGAGAGAGAGAGAGAGAGAGAGAGAGAGAGAGAGAGAGAGAGAGAGAGAGAGAGAGAGAGAGAGAGAGAGAGAGAGAGGCAGAGAGAGAGAGGCAGAGAGAGAGAGGCAGAGAGAGAGAGGCAGAGGCCCATGTGGTTCCTGTGATGAGACCTCACAAATCAGCCGTTTCTTTTATGGCCAGTAAAAACAGAGGAGAGGGAGGGTTAGTGAGGGCAAAGGGAGAGGAGGAGGGGGCAGGGGTAGGGTGTAGATGTGTAGGGGTGGTGGCAAGGTGCATACATGTCTGCATATTAAATGTGTGGGTGAGTAGGTACAGTCCGTGTGTGTATATATATTTAAGAGCTTTCCTCTAGGTCTGTTGCTGTGCCAGATCCCTGTAACAGAGCGTACCTACCCTATGAGTGTTTATGGCACTGAGGCATGCGTCTGTGGTAATTAGTGTCTCTGCAGTATACTTGTCGGTGCTAATGTAAGCATCTGTGTTTGTTAGTGACTGTGCTCACATACTGTATATGTCTGTCTGTCTGTATGTCTCTCTGTATGTCTGTCTGTCTGTCTGTCTGTCTGTCTGTCTGTTCGCTTGTCTCCTTTGCTCTGGTTGGTCAGCACACAGAACACTGTGGCGTCCCCTTACACTTAGTCCACATTGTCCTACTAAAAATACCTCCTCTGTACACAGTCCTAACTCCTGCCAAATATATGAATACAAAAATATTGCTATCAGAATCATGAAGAGTTAGGGTCTATCGTGCAATGTGAGGGTTATGTATTGTCTGTAGATTCCCTACCTGACAGTCAGTTATCAGGCTTTAGAGAGACGGAGCATTACCTTAATGGACATGTGTGAGGGTTATGTATTGTCTGTAGATTCCCTACCTGACAGTCAGTTATCAGGCTTTAGAGAGACGGAGCATTACCTTAATGGACATGTGTGAGGGTTATGTATTGTCTGTAGATTCCCTACCTGACAGTCAGTTATCAGGCTTTAGAGAGACGGAGCATTACCTTAATGGACATGTGTGAGGGTTATGTATTGTCTGTAGATTCCCTACCTGACAGTCAGTTATCAGGCTTTAGGGAGACGGAGCATTACCTTAATGGACATGTGTGAGGGTTATGTATTGTCTGTAGATTCCCTACCTGACAGTCAGTTATCAGGCTTTAGAGAGACGGAGCATTACCTTAATGGACATGTGTGAGGGTTATGTATTGTCTGTAGATTCCCTACCTGACAGTCAGTTATCAGGCTTTAGGGAGACGGAGCATTACCTTAATGGACATGTGTGAGGGTTATGTATTGTCTGTAGATTCCCTACCTGACAGTCAGTTATCAGGCTTTAGAGAGACGGAGCATTACCTTAATGGACATGTGTGAGGGTTATGTATTGTCTGTAGATTCCCTACCTGACAGTCAGTTATCAGGCTTTAGGGAGACGGAGCATTACCTTAATGGACATGTGTGAGGGTTATGTATTGTCTGTAGATTCCCTACCTGACAGTCAGTTATCAGGCTTTAGAGAGACGGAGCATTACCTTAATGGACATGTGTGAGGGTTATGTATTGTCTGTAGATTCCCTACCTGACAGTCAGTTATCAGGCTTTAGAGAGACGGAGCATTACCTTAATGGACATGTGTGAGGGTTATGTATTGTCTGTAGATTCCCTACCTGACAGTCAGTTATCAGGCTTTAGAGAGACGGAGCATTACCTTAATGGACATGTGTGAGGGTTATTTATTGTCTGTAGATTCCCTACCTGACAGTCAGTTATCAGGCTTTAGAGAGACGGAGCATTACCTTAATGGACATGTGTGAGGGTTATGTATTGTCTGTAGATTCCCTACCTGACAGTCAGTTATCAGGCTTTAGAGAGACGGAGCATTACCTTAATGGACATGTGTGAGGGTTATGTATTGTCTGTAGATTCCCTACCTGACAGTCAGTTATCAGGCTTTAGAGAGACGGAGCATTACCTTAATGGACATGTGTGAGGGTTATTTATTGTCTGTAGATTCCCTACCTGACAGTCAGTTATCAGGCTTTAGAGAGACGGAGCATTACCTTAATGGACATGTGTGAGGGTTATTTATTGTCTGTAGATTCCCTACCTGACAGTCAGTTATCAGGCTTTAGAGAGACGGAGCATTACCTTAATGGACATGTGTGAGGGTTATTTATTGTCTGTAGATTCCCTACCTGACAGTCAGTTATCAGGCTTTAGAGAGACGGAGCATTACCTTAATGGACATGTGTGAGGGTTATTTATTGTCTGTAGATTCCCTACCTGACAGTCAGTTATCAGGCTTTAGAGAGACGGAGCATTACCTTAATGGACATGTGTGAGGGTTATTTATTGTCTGTAGATTCCCTACCTGACAGTCAGTTATCAGGCTTTAGAGAGACGGAGCATTACCTTAATGGACATGTGTGAGGGTTATTTATTGTCTGTAGATTCCCTACCTGACAGTCAGTTATCAGGCTTTAGAGACGGAGCATTACCTTAATGGACATGTGTGAGGGTTATTTATTGTCTGTAGATTCCCTACCTGACAGTCAGTTATCAGGCTTTAGAGAGACGGAGCATTACCTTAATGGACATGTGTGAGGGTTATTTATTGTCTGTAGATTCCCTACCTGACAGTCAGTTATCAGGCTTTAGAGAGACGGAGCATTACCTTAATGGACATGTGTGAGGGTTATTTATTGTCTGTAGATTCCCTACCTGACAGTCAGTTATCAGGCTTTAGGGAGACGGAGCATTACCTTAATGGACATGTGTGAGGGTTATTTATTGTCTGTAGATTCCCTACCTGACAGTCAGTTATCAGGCTTTAGGGAGACGGAGCATTACCTTAATGGACATGTGTGAGGGTTATGTATTGTCTGTAGATTCCCTACCTGACAGTCAGTTATCAGGCTTTAGAGACGGAGCATTACCTTAATGGACATGTGTGAGGGTTATTTATTGTCTGTAGATTCCCTACCTGACAGTCAGTTATCAGGCTTTAGAGAGACGGAGCATTACCTTAATGGACATGTGTGAGGGTTATTTATTGTCTGTAGATTCCCTACCTGACAGTCAGTTATCAGGCTTTAGAGACGGAGCATTACCTTAATGGACATGTGTGAGGGTTATTTATTGTCTGTAGATTCCCTACCTGACAGTCAGTTATCAGGCTTTAGAGACGGAGCATTACCTTAATGGACATGTGTGAGGGTTATTTATTGTCTGTAGATTCCCTACCTGACAGTCAGTTATCAGGCTTTAGAGAGACGGAGCATTACCTTAATGGACATGTGTGAGGGTTATGTATTGTCTGTAGATTCCCTACCTGACAGTCAGTTATCAGGCTTTAGAGACGGAGCATTACCTTAATGGACATGTGTGAGGGTTATTTATTGTCTGTAGATTCCCTACCTGACAGTCAGTTATCAGGCTTTAGAGAGACGGAGCATTACCTTAATGGACATGTGTGAGGGTTATGTATTGTCTGTAGATTCCCTACCTGACAGTCAGTTATCAGGCTTTAGAGAGACGGAGCATTACTTTAATGGACATGTGTGAGGGTTATGTATTGTCTGTAGATTCCCTACCTGACAGTCAGTTATCAGGCTTTAGAGAGACGGAGCATTACCTTAATGGACATGTGTGAGGGTTATGTATTGTCTGTAGATTCCCTACCTGACAGTCAGTTATCAGGCTTTAGAGACGGAGCATTACCTTAATGGACATGTGTGAGGGTTATGTATTGTCTGTAGATTCCCTACCTGACAGTCAGTTATCAGGCTTTAGGGAGACGGAGCATTACCTTAATGGACATGTGTGAGGGTTATGTATTGTCTGTAGATTCCCTACCTGACAGTCAGTTATCAGGCTTTAGAGACGGAGCATTACCTTAATGGACATGTGTGAGGGTTATGTATTGTCTGTAGATTCCCTACCTGACAGTCAGTTATCAGGCTTTAGGGAGACGGAGCATTACCTTAATGGACATGTGTGAGGGTTATGTATTGTCTGTAGATTCCCTACCTGACAGTCAGTTATCAGGCTTTAGAGACGGAGCATTACCTTAATGGACGTGTGTGAGGGTTTCCAGGTCCCAGGGATTTTGGAAGTCACACCGTATCTGCCTGATATCAGCTGCTGTGATAAATGCTCATAAGCAGACCTTCTGTACAATGGTTTTTCTGTGACGTCATCTCTTCAACCTTCATCGCCCTTTCCTTCCCCTCACTCTTCCTCCCTCCCTCTCTCCATTCCTCCAAAAATACATCCCAAAATGTCAAGCATTTTTCTCTCCCACTTTCCCTCCCTCTTCTGTCTTTGTCTCTCCCCTTCACCCCCCCCCCTCTCTCCTCCTCTGTCCGAGCTGGCCGGCAGTTGACAGTGTGTCTCAGAGGATCTCTGCTGAAGATAGTTTTCATATAACGGAAAATTGGTCTGTTGTCTTTTGAATTTTCCCAGAATCCCTAGTAGCAGCTGTTTTGCTCATTTGGCGCATTACTTTCCCAACGACCCCCGTCCTCTTCCTCCATCTTCCATGGCAAAACCACTCCAAAGATTGTTTATAAGTAGCGCAGGGGGCTTGTGAATTGGAGGATCTATGTCAGTGTGTGGGCCTGTGCAGGCTGATGGTGGTACTGTGAGGATGGATTTAAATGGAATCGTTGACCTACTGTACCCTCTAATCACACTGGGCCCATCCAGGTCTGATAGGGGGTTATTCCCTCTTGACAGGCCCATGGATCCCTCTCCTTGGGGACCAGCCTATTAGCAGTTATGTCATTTGGGATAAGCTGGTGGAATTTGTTGCAGCGTTCCACTGTGTCCTTGCAGAGATCTCAACTTTATTTATTGTGGATTTTTGTGTGTATGCATGTGTGCATGTGTGCATGTGATAAATAGCAAGAGAGAGTGAGAGAATGTGTCTGTGTCTGAATAAGCCCATATGTATATTGTTTGTGTATGTGTACATGGATGTGCACAGATGTTTATTTATTTATGTATGTATGTATATTGATGTGTGTGCAATTGTGTATGTGTCGGTGACCCTTTGCCTGACCCTTTCCCTGAGTCACTGCTTGGGGCCTAAATGATTCATGTGTGTATGTGGAGGGGGGAGGTGGGTGAGGGTGGCTGTTTCTGAGGCTGCAGTAATCAGCCTCCTGCTCCCAGCCCCAACACCTGTTCTCCAATTAATATGCAGCGTGCTGGGGCCCACCCGCTCCTACTGCCGCTCCTACTGCCGCTACTACTGCATCTCCATCTCTCTCCCTTTCTCTCCCTTTCTCTCTCTATCTCTCTCTCTCTCTCTATCGCTCGCTCTCTCTCTCTCTCTCTCTCTATCGCTCTCTCCATCGCTCTCTCTCTCTATCGCTCTCTCTCTCTCTATCGCTCTCTCTCTCTCTCTCTCTCTCTCTCGCTCTCTCTCACTCTCGTACTCTTTCTCTCTATGGTCCCCCTCTCTCTTGGTTTCTCAGGCTCATACCAGTGTTTCTACCCTACTCATTCATTCTTTCTCTCTTTCTTTCACTTCCTCTCTGCCCTTGTCTTTCTCTCTTCCTCTCCCTTGTGTTCTCTCATCCATCTCTTTTCCCTCCTCTTAGCCCATCTTATTTTGTGATAATTAGGCAGTGTCATTAAGACACCTACCCAAGCACAAGGGAGTTTGCAATTCCCCAAACGGCCCAAACCCCCTCTTTTTCTAATCTCCTTTCCATATTGTTTCGGTCCTCACCCCCCCCCCCCCAAAAAAAAATCCCCTCCTCCCTCTCCTGCTGCTTAACTCTGTCCTTCTCCCTAATCCTGATTTGAGTGAAAGGGGAGAGAGTAGATCACAGCTGATCCATAGGGAGGGGTGGTGGGGCCAGGGGGCTTGTAGGGGGTTAGTCAGGAGGGGGAGATTACTCTTAAAGACGCCCTTGTGTCGGGCTCTTATTCAGAGTAAAACACTGATCATGTCATATTGCTTGCAGCGTCTACTAGTCGTGTTCTTGTTCAATCTGTCACTCACTCACTGACATTCATACTTTTGCAAATTGAAGGGAACCTCTGTTTCAAAGATGTCAATGGTCTTTGACTGATTGATTGACTGATTGATTCCTCTGTCTTGCCCATTTCAAATCTTAATGGATTACATCCACACATGTGCCCTGATGTTGACTGAATCTCAGGTGACTGAAGGATCTGTTTCAAATATATTTTCTTTTACAGTATGGCTACATCCCTCCATACTCCGATATTCTGTTTCTACAAGCCTTGCTTTTGCATTGTCTGGCTTTGATATTTTCAGAGCTTGTCTAACTTGAGAATACTAGAACATACAGTATCCCTGTCTGTGTCTCTCCCTCCATTTAGTTAAGGAGTTCTCCCTCTACCCTCTGCTCAGAGACAGACAGGTCATTTATCGGTGGCATTACTGTCAGATGACCCCTGACCTTTAGAAAGCGCTAGCCTCTGTATTTCTAGAGGAGCATGCTTTACAACAGAGACAGGCAGAGAGTCAGTATTGGTGCAAGTGTTTGTAGGAATGGGAAGTGTGGGTTGGTTAGTGGGAGCAGTCAGGATTGGAGTGTACAAGTGTGGTTTTATATTTGGCTAGGAGGTTGGAATCAATAGATGGTCATAAGGAAATCATGGAGGATCCATCGTAAGGCAGGAGAGAAGAGTGGAGGAGAGGAGAGGAGAGTGGGGGAGAGGGGAGGCAGAGGAGGATAGGAGAGGGGAGGCAGGGGAGAAGAGTGGAAGAGAGGGGGGGCAGGGGAGAGGAGGAGAGGAGAGGAGAGGGGAGGCAGGGGAGAAGAGTGTAGGAGATCGGAGGCAGGGGATAAGAGTGGGGGAGGCAGGGGAGAAGAGTGGAGGAGAGCGGAGGCAGGGGATAAGAGTGGGGGAGGCAGGGGAGAAGAGTGGAGGAGAGGGGAGGCAGGGGAGAAGAGTGAAGAAAAGGGGAGGCAGGGAAGGAGAGTGGAGGAGAGGGGAGGCAGGGGAGGAGAGTGGAGGAGAGGGGAGGGGAGGCAGGGGAGGAGAGTGGAGGAGAGGGGAGGCAGGGGAGGAGAGGAGAGGGGAGGCAGGGGAGAAGAGTGGGGGAGGCAGGGGAGAAGAGTGGAGGGGAGGTAGGGGAGAAGGGTGAAGGAGAGGGGAGGCAGGGAAGGAGAGTGGAGGAGAGGGGAGGCAGGGGAGGGGAGGAGAGGAGAGGGGAGGCAGGGGAGAAGGGTAAAGGAGAGGGGAGGCAGGGGAGGAGAGTGGAGGAGAGGGGAGGCAGGGGAGGAGAGGAGAGGGGAGGCAGGGGAGAAGAGTGGGGAGGCAGGGGAGAAGAGTAGAGGGGAGGTAGGGGAGAAGGGTGAAGGAGAGGGGAGGCAGGGGAGGAGAGTGGAGGAGAGGGGAGGCAGGGGAGGAGAGGAGAGGAGAGGGGAGGCAGGGGAGAAGAGTGGGGGATGCAGGGGAGGAGAGGGGAGGAGAGGAAAGGCAGGGGAGGAGAGGGGAGGCAGGGGAGAAGAGAGGGGAGGCAGGGGAGGAGAGGGGAGGCAGGGGAGGAGAGGGGAGGCAGGGGAGGAGAGGGGATCAATGACAAGCACCATCTCACTAATTCAGGAGGGGTCTTTTTTAACAAGATGGTACTCTGACGAAACAGGAATAATCAATGGGAATTTTCACATTTGGTCAATATTACTTTTCCCTTCCCCCTTTCAAAATGAAAAGCGATTTCACAAGGACTGAATGCAAGGGAGAGATACAGTAGAGTTTTCCTTTCTGTCAACTAGAACATACAAAATCTTTCAAGTAAGTTATTTTCTCATCACAAATCAGGTTTCAATCTAACCTTTTTATGCGAGTAAAGTACATGTTGGATTCAACTTTATTACAGGTCTGATGGAAACAGAACATTTGTTGGTAAACGTTCCAAATGTTGACAAAACGAAATACGACAGACAGTGGGAACTTTTTGTGTCTGTACAATTAATTGTGCGAGAATTGTCAGTGGAAACGCATTTATGCGCCAATCTTGATATAAGAACCATCACATCGAAGTAAACATGGAGTCACGGGATGACGTGTGGTCCTCCCACTACGACTCGTTGGGAAAGCATGCAGTTTATTAGGCTACATATTAAATAAATAATGATGAACTTCACAGGGTGGTGAAAGTGCAAGGTGATGAGCTTGATGCTCCTTTCCAGTAAATATCGAGGGTCTTATTCTGGTGACATGATCATCGATGCTTGGCTGCCGTTTGTCAAATAAAAACAATATTGCTCCTTTGTCCATAATCATCTCATAGTGTAGGTTCTACCCGCACTGTAACAGCGAGCTGTTGGCTATAGCGCACGTGCCAATACCAGAGTGGGAACACACTATATAACGCATCAGTAGAGTTGAAAATATGATGGAAATTCATTTAACTGCAAAAATGGATTTTAATGTGCATTACGTCATCATTACTTTTATCTGCAACAAGTCAATTTGATGGAAACACACCTCTAGTGGCAAAATGCGCATATTGTTTTTATGCAGATTTTTTTTTTATTCTGAAGAAAATCTGTCGCCAATTGGATGGAAGCCTAGCTAATTAGACAAGAGAAATCCTTTCCTATGTGTTAATACTTCTAACTGTTAAGTACTTACTATAGGAGGCAGTGATGGTTATGGTAAAGCCCACTTTTAGAGATGTGATTAGCCTTTTACTGCAGTGGGGTGAATCTACTTTCAAACAAAAGTATACACGCCACACACATGGTTCTGGGCTTTAAAAAGGAAGACACCTGTACAATGTCAGATATCGAGTTGAAAGGTATTCAATGTTGAGTTTGCATCCCAATATTACACTTTATATACATCACAGAAGACTGAAATATAACAAAACTGTTTGACATAGAAACACCGGATTTTATTCTGTAAAAAATAAATAAATATGAATAACATTTCACCCATGAAGCCAAAGAGGGTGCTTTTCGTCATTGACTGCAGGAAAGGGCTTCATTTGTTTAGACTCGACTTCAGGGAGTCGACCCTAACAGGAATCCATTGCTCTTCATCTTGTTTAACAGACCATACTGATCTTGTACTCCTGATTCTAGCTATGTGCTCGTTTGGCTGTTTTTAACTTGCCTTCACATAGCAGTGAATGAAAGTGTGCACACATTTGCTCTGAATCAATATCCACTACATGAACTTCCCGAAAAGCATTTGTGTCAATTTCTAATGTCTTCAGTTGGATGAGGATTATTTCAGTAAATGTTTTGCACATGTTATCTGTTGGAATCGATCCCTGTAGACATAGCTAGTTTCCACTGTGAGAACGTACAGTATGTGTCTGTGGAACAGCACCGTGTAGTCTAACATCCGTCTGTCCTCTGGTGCAATAAAACTAGAGGCATCTTCATGGGTCTTTACGGATTTAGTCTGTCTGGACAGTTTGACAATAAAGCATTCAGATATAATTTTTCATCGATTTGTAAGTGAATGCCCTTCTTTAACCACCACGTCTCTAAGGGATTGTTTAACCATCTGTCTGAATCGTATTTTCTGTCTGTCTCTGCCTGTGACTGCCTGTCCGTCTCTCTCAATCCCTTCTTTCCTCCTCTCTCTCCTTTTTTCTCACTTACTTTCCCCTGTAAGTAGGATTTGTTTGGGTGATAATTATGAACACATTGTTTTATTTCCTGTCTCTGTGTGTTGTCTCTGGTTGTTGTCTCTGTGTGTTGTCTCTGGTTGTTGTCTTTGTGTGTTGTCTCTGGTTGTTGTCTTTGTGTGTTGTATCGGTGTTGTCTCTGTGTGTTGTCTCTGTGTGTTGTCTCTGTGTGTTGTCTCTGTGTGTTGTCTCTGGTTGTTGTCTCTGGTTGTTGTCTTTGTGTGTTGTCTCTGTGTGTTGTCTCTCTGTGTTGTCTCTGGTTGTTGTCTCTGGTTGTTGTCTTGGTGTGTTGTCTCTGTGTGTTGTCTCTGTGTGTTGTCTCTGGTTGTTGTCTCTGGTTGTTGTCTTGGTGTGTTGTCTCTGTGTGTTGTCTCTGTGTGTTGTCTCGGTGTGTTGTCTCTGTGTGTTGTCTCTGTGTGTTGTCTCTGTGTGTTGTCTCTGTGTGCTGCCTCTGTGTGTTGTCTCTGTGTGCTGCCTCTGTGTGCTGCCTCTGTGTGTTGTCTCTGTGTGTTGTCTCTGTGTACTGCCTCTGTGTGTTGTCTCTGTGTGCTGCCTCTGTGTGTTGTCTCTGTATGTTGTCTCTGTGTGTTGTCTCTGTGCCGTTCTGAGTTACTGTATGTCTGTGTTGGCACGTCCCTGCTCCGTGTGCGAGCTATCCTCGTTAGCCTCTCACTGTAATTTGAATAGAGGGGAACATCACCCACCCCTCTCAGCAGAGCCCCCGGGAACATGGAGGGAGCAGGGCTTTTGGATCAGGAACATTAAACAATTGGCCCAAAAAATGGAAATGGAAACCATTATTTGGACAGTGTCAGGGGGTCAAATTACTCCCCTCTCCCAGATACATGCTCAGTAGCAGCCGAACTGTTACTTCATTAGATGTGCTATTGTAGATGTAAATAGTATCCGTTTTAAAGATTGTTTCTCATAATCACAGAATCTGTATCTCCTTTACACTTGGATGTCATGGTCACCAGCAGCAGTGCATGTCAGGGTGGAGATCCTAGTTAACAGGCACCACCACCACCAACCACCAACCACCACTACAAACCACCACCAACCACCACCACCACTACAAACCACCACCACCAACCACCACTACCACCAACCACCACCACCACCACCACCAATCACCACCACCACTAACCACCAACCACCAACCACCACTACAAACCACCACCAACCACCAACCACCACCACCACTACAAACCACCCCCACCACCAACCACCACCACCACTACAAACCACCACCACCACCAACCACCACCAACACTACAAACCACCACCACCACCACTACCAACCACCACCACCACTACAAACCACCACCACCACTACAAACCACCACCACCACTACAAACCACCACCACCACCACCAATACCAACCACTACCACCACCACCAACCACCACCACCACCACCACCACTACCAACCACCACTACCAACCACCACCACCACTACCAACCACCACCACTACCAACCACCACCACCACTACCAACCACCACCACTACCAACCACCACCACCCCTACCAACCACCACCACCACTACCAACCACCACTACCAACCACCACTACCAACCACCACTACCAATCACCACCACTACCAACCACCACCACTACCACTACCAACCACCACCACCACCACCACCACCACCACTACCAACCATCACCACCACTACAAACTCCCACCACCACTACCAACCACCACCACTACAAACCACCACCACCACTACCAACCACCACCACCACCACCACCACTACAAACCACCACCACCACTACCAACCACCACCACCACCATCACCACCACCACTACAAACCACCACCACCACTACCAACCACCACCACCACTATCACCACCACTACCACCTACCACCACCACCATCACCACCACTACCAACCACCACCACCACTACCAACCACCACCACCACCAACCACCACCACCACCACCAACCACCACCACCACTACAAACCACCACCACTACGAACCACCACCACCACTACAAACCACCACCACCACTACCAACCACCACCACCTCCACTACCAACCACCACCACCACCACTACCAACCACCAACCACCACCACCACCAACCACCACCACTACCAACCACCACCAACCACCACTACCAACCACCACCACCACCACCACTACCACCCACCACCACCACCACCACCACCACCACTACCAACCACCACCAATCACCACCACCACCAACCACCAACCACCAACCACCACTACAAACCACCACCAACCACCAACCACCACCACCACTACAAACCACCCCCACCACCAACCACCACCACCACTACAAACCACCACCACCACCAACCACCACCAACACTACAAACCACCACCACCACCACTACCAACCACCACCACCACTACAAACCACCACCACCACTACAAACCACCACCACCACCACCACTACAAACCACCACCACCACCACCAATACCAACCACTACCACCACCACCAACCACCACCACCACCACCACCACTACCAACCACCACTACCAACCACCACCACCACCACTACCAACCACCACCACTACCAACCACCACCACCACTACCAACCACCACCACTACCAACCACCACCACCCCTACCAACCACCACCACCACTACCAACCACCACTACCAACCACCACTACCAACCACCACTACCAATCACCACCACTACCAAACACCACCACTACCACTACCAACCACCACCACCACCACCACCACCACCACTACCAACCACCACCACCACTACAAACCACCACCACCACTACCAACCACCACCACTACAAACCACCACCACCACTACCAACCACCACCACCACCACCACCACTACAAACCACCACCACCACTACCAACCACCACCACCACCATCACCACCACCACTACAAACCACCACCACCACTACCAACCACCACCACCACTATCACCACCACTACCACCCACCACCACCACCATCACCACCACTACCAACCACCACCACCACCAACCACCACCACCACCACCAACCACCACCACCACTACAAACCACCACCACTACGAACCACCACCACCACTACAAACCACCACCACCACTACCAACCACCACCACCTCCACTACCAACCACCACCACCTCCACTACCAACCACCACCACCACCACTACCAACCACCAACCACCACCACCACCAACCACCACCACTACCAACCACCACCAACCACCACTACCAACCACCACCACCACCACCACCACCACCAACCACCACCACCACCATCACTACCCACCACCAGCACCACCACCAACCACCACCACTACCAACCACCAGCACCACCACCAACCACCACCACCACCACCACCACCACTACCAACCACCACCACCACTACAAACCACCACCACCACCACCAACCACCACCACCACTACCAACCACCACCACCACTACAAACCACCACCACCACTACCCACCACCATCACAAACCACCACCACCACTACCCACCACCATCACAAACCACCACCACCACTACCAACCACCACCACCACCACCACCACCATCACCACCACTACCAACCACCACCACCACCACCACCACTACCAACCACCACCACCACCACCACCACCAACCACCACCACTACCAACCACCACCACCACCACCACCACCAACCACCACCACTACCAACCACCACCACCACCACCACCAACCACCACCATCACCACCACTACCAACCACCACCACCACCACCACCACTACCAACCACCACCACTACCAACCACCACCACCACCACCACCACCAACCACCACCACTACCAACCACCACCACCACCACCAACCACCACCAACCACCACCACCACCACCACCACCACCACTACCAACCACCACCACCACCACCACCAACCACCACCACTACCAACCACCACCACCACCACCAACCACCACCACTACCAACCACCACCACCACCACCAACCACCACCAACCACCACCACCACCACCACTACCAACCACCACCACCACCACTACAAACCACCACCACCACCACAACCAACCACCACCACTACAAACCACCACCATCACCACCACCACCACCAACCACCACCAACCACCACCACTACCAACCACCACCACCACCACCACTACCAACCACCACCACTACAAACCACCACCACCACCCCCACTACACGCACGCACGCACACACACACACACACGCACACACACACACACACACACACACACACACACAGAGAGACACACACACCCTCCAGTCCCTTCACTTCCCTGTCACAGGCGTCTCCCTGGTGGCTGGTAGTGTCCCCCCAGACCCACTGTCAGGGAGCCCCTTCAGGCAGGGAACAGGCAGTGAGTGGAGACAGAGACAGGGCCCAGCGGCTCCACTGCACACAACAGCACAGGCTGGACCAGTTGGAGCAGCTGGCACAGGAGTGGGGGACACCTCCTCCCAGGAGGCACACACACACTCAATGAGAGGAGGAGAATGACAGACAGACATAGGGAGAGGGTGCCACTGTCTGGAATATCAAATACTCACTGACAGGTACTGCTTGTAAGAAACACAGAGAGAGAGAAATATATTCAGAGTCACGTGGTAGAAAAATAGTCAGAAGATCTTTTGTGATGTTTGGGGAGGTTGTCTCATGTGAACCAGGAAGACCCACGACTCAAATACAGACAGGAAGTGAACCATGAGTGGCAGATTAGATGACCGGAATGTGTTGTAACCTCTGGATGCGTTGGGCTGCATGGGGCTGCGTTGGGCTGCTCAAGGTTGCGTTGGGCTGCACAGGGTTGCGTTGGGCTGCACGGGGATGCGTTGGGCTGCACAGGGTTGCGTTGGGCTGCATGGGGCTGCGTTGGGCTGCGTTGGGTTGGGTGTCGGGGCTTAAACCCTAACACTCAGAACAGGCCTGAGTTGTTTTTTCAGGGAGAGCACACAGAGGGGGCAGTCGGAAACAAAGCACAGCAGAGAAATTATTTGACAGGAAATGGGAATGGACTGCAAATGGGCTAATGTGGGAAAATGACAGGGGTAGGTGGGGGGTGGGGTGGGGGTGGGGGTGGGGGGGTGGGGGGGGGGGGGGGGGCTCATAGCGCTCAAAATGGTGGCTGGGGCCTGGTATTGTGCTACAGGGAGAGAGGGAGCAAGAGGAAAGCCACGTCCCATTTGTCTGGCCACTAACAGGTTTCACCTTTGGTAGAGTGGTGTGGAGATTAAGTGGGGGGCACTTGATTTATTTTAGAGAGTATTTGAGATAGTGAGTGTGGGTTTGTGTGTACATGGATGTGTGTGTGTGTGTGTGTGCCTGCAGCCTCCCAGCAGGCATGGATGAGTGTGAGCGTACGTGTGTGTCAGAGGCCAGAGTCAGAGGCCAGTTAGCACTGGTGTTTAGGAACAGGGGCTGTTTTCTTTGGCTGCATGCTGGTGGGTATGGGTGGAGCAGAGTGGGTGTGGGGGATGGATAGGGGGTCAGTCAGCTCTCCCCCTATAAAGGTCTTACATTTCAATTCAATTTCAATTTAAGGGGATTTATTGGCATGGGAAACAGATGTTTACATTGCCAAAGCAAGTGAAAAAGATAAACAAAAGTGAAATAAACAATAGAAAATATACAGTAAACTTTACTCTCACAAAAGTTTGAAAAGAATAAAGACATTTCAAATGTCATATTATGTCTATATACAGTGTTATAATGATGTGCAAATAGTTAAAGTACAAAAGGGAAAATAAATAAACATAAATATACAGTGCCTTGCGAAAGTATTCGGCCCCCTTGAACTTTGCGACCTTTTGCCATATTTCAGGCTTCAAACATAAATATATAAAACTGTATTTTTTTGTGAAGAATCAACAACAAGTGGGACACAATCATGAAGTGGAACGACATTTATTGGATATTTCAAACTGTTTTAACAAATCAAAAACTGAAAAATTGGGCCCCTTTAAGTTAATACTTTGCAGCGCCACCTTTTGCTGCGATTACAGCTGTAAGTCGCTTTGGGTATGTCTCTATCAGTTTTGCACATCGAGAGACTGACATTTTTTCCCATTCCTCCTTGCAAAACAGCTCGAGCTCAGTGAGGTTGGATGGAGAGCATTTGTGAACAGCAGTTTTCAGTTCTTTCCACAGATTCTCGATTGGATTCAGGTCTGGACTTTGACTTGGCCATTCTAACACCTGGATATGTTTATTTTTGAACCATTCCATTGTAGATTTTGCTTTATGTTTTGGATCATTGTCTTGTTGGAAGACAAATCTCCGTCCCAGTCTCAGGTCTTTTGCAGACTCCATCAGGTTTTCTTCCAGAATGGTCCTGTATTTGGCTCCATCCATCTTCCCATCAATTTTAACCATCTTCCCTGTCCCTGCTGAAGAAGAGCAGGCCCAAACCATGATGCTGCCACCACCATGTTTGACAGTGGGGATGGTGTGTTCAGCTGTGTTGCTTTTACGCCAAACATAACGTTTTGCATTGTTGCCAAAAAGTTCAATTTTGGTTTCATCTGACCAGAGCACCTTCTTCCACATGTTTGGTGTGTCTCCCAGGTGGCTTATGGCAAACTTTAAACAACACTTTTTATGGATATCTTTAAGAAATGGCTTTCTTCTTGCCACTCTTCCATAAAGGCCAGATTTGTGCAATATACGACTGATTGTTGTCCTATGGACAGAGTCTCCCACCTCTGCTGTAGATCTCTGCAGTTCATCCAGAGTGATCATGGGCCTCTTGGCTGCATCTCTGATCAGTCTTCTCCTTGTATGAGCTGAAAGTTTAGAGGGACGGCCAGGTCTTGGTAGATTTGCAGTGGTCTGATACTCATTCCATTTCAATATTATCGCTTGCACAGTGCTCCTTGGGATGTTTAAAGCTTGGGAAATCTTTTTGTATCCAAATCCGGCTTTAAACTTCTTCACAACAGTATCTCGGACCTGCCTGGTGTGTTCCTTGTTCTTCATGATGCTCTCTGCGCTTTTAACGGACCTCTGAGACTATCACAGTGCAGGTGCATTTATACGGAGACTTGATTACACACAGGTGGATTGTATTTATCATCATTAGTCATTTAGGTCAACATTGGATCATTCAGAGATCCTCACTGAACTTCTGGAGAGAGTTTGCTGCACTGAAAGTAAAGGGGCTGAATAATTTTGCACGCCCAATTTTTCAGTTTTTGATTTGTTAAAAAAGTTTGAAATATCCAATAAATGTCGTTCCACTTCATGATTGTGTCCCACTTGTTGTTGATTCTTCACAAAAAAATACAGTTTTATATCTTTATGTTTGAAGCCTGAAATGTGGCAAAAGGTTGCAAAGTTCAAGGGGGCCGAATACTTTCGCAAGGCACTGTATGTCTTAAATTTCACTAATGATTTAACAATGCCCCCGGCGCTGGCCCGGACCCAGTTTGTTTGTTTGTTTGTTTGTTTGTCTGTTCGGAATCTGGACAGAATTTATTTCCCAGGAAGGACTCGGATTTCCCAGATTTTCTCCCATCCTCTACAGTGTACTCCCACTCACCCCTCAAACTGCCTCACAGCAAGACATTCACATACACCCCTACTCACCCCTCAAACTGCCTCACAGCAAGACATTCACATACACCCCTACTTACCCCTCAAACTGCCTCACAGCAAGACATTCACCTACACCCCTACTTACCCCTCAAACTGCCTCACAGCAAGACATTCACATACACCCCTACTCACCCCTCAAACTGCCTCACAGCAAGACATTCACATACATCCCTACTTACCCCTCAAACTGCCTCACAGCAAAACATTCACATACACCCCTACTCACCCCTCAAACTGCCTCACAGCAAGACATTCACATACACCCCTACTCACCCCTCAAACTGCCTCACAGCAAGACATTCACATACACCCCTACTTACCCCTCAAACATGCAAACACAAAATAAGTATTTCAGTACAGAGGAAAGTATTAGATGTGCATGCCTGCTGCAATGTGGTCATAGTGTAGGTAGAACATCTTGCTATTAAGAATGGTGCATTTGAGGCAGCTTGCATATTTCTGTCAAATCTAATTGCCCTTTGAGCAACACATTTCTGCAAATGCATTCCTCTGATATTAGTTTAGTGGAAAAAAACAAAACAATTCAGATGTTTTATGGTGTGTGTTTTATGTTGTGTGTATGTCCTGATGAATCCGTCAGGGCTAAGGGCAGGGGGTGATGTGCTGACAGCCTCCCAGCGTGCATGCCGAGCGCCCAACAGTCCCCCCTTCCTCTTTCTTGTTCCGTCACTCTTCTCTTTCCCTCCCTCTCTCTCGCGCTCCTCTCCTCAGCTCCACACATTTGCTGTGGATTAGCTACGGACAGTAAATTACAGCACCCTGGACCTCTGAGTGATTCCATACCCACCTCTTCACACGTTCCACCTCTCCTTCCCTCCCTCATGTGCCATTTTCCAGTCCAACCCTCTGTCTGTCTGTCTGTCTGTCTGCCTGTCTGTCTGTCTGTCTGTCTGTCTGTCTGTCTGCTCTCTTCATTTTGATAATTTTCCCCCCTTTCTATCTGTTATTTTCGTCCTGTTTCCTAGATTCTCTCAACCTTGTCAGAATGATCTTCTCCTGTCTGTCTCTCTCTCTCTTTTTAGTTTTACTTCATTCGTTCCTTCGTTCTTCTATGGTGTCACGCTACACAGCATTCTCTCTTTTACACATCCACCTCCTGTCCCCCCCACTCCTTTATACAAGCAGGTCCCTCTTGTCTTGCCTTCACAGGTTTCTTTAGCTAGTTGCCTCTCTCTATTCCTCCCTCCTATCCCTCTCTTCCAACCTCTCTCTCTTCCACCCTCTCCTTCCTCCCCCCTCTCCTTCCATCTCTCTCTGGAAACAGATGTTGTTTGTCAGATCTTATCATTACTGGCTAATTAAGAAGACATCTCTTCTCATTCTGTTGTTGCTTCTCTCCTCTCTCCTTCTCTCCTCTCTCCTTCTCTCTAGCGTCCTTCCCTCTGTCTTTGTTCCTCTCTGAGGAAGGTTTGGGAGGTGCTGTGGTATGTGGGTATATTTAATACTACAAAGGTGATTATCGGCTGATAATAGCCTATACGTTTTGTCAGTGTTAGTAAGGAAGACTATTATCCTGGAATAATAGTTACGTGTATTAGAGGGAGCACATGACACCTTTCTGTGGTACATTTTTACATGTATTTGACACAATATAGTATGTGCCCATATTGCTGTTCTGTAGAAGCTTTATGTTATATTTGGGGTTTAATCATGCTGCTGCATTTAGAGCTGCCAGTTTTGTGTCACCGGTGTAGTGTGGGGATTGGAAAGGTCTGTATTGGTATGTATGAGACCTGTCCATGCACAATGGGCTGCTCAATCCAGTGGGACAGTTTGGGTATTTTAAATCTTCATCCCATAGGACTCTCAAAGCACGCTGGGAAAGGTCGGGCCATTGATGGAGGTATACTGTATTCCCTATCCTCTCCTGCTGGATCTCTGTGTATTTGTCTGTCAGTCTGTCCATCCATAGATCAATATACCTATCTCTAGTCTTCGTTATTATGCCAAGTGTTGGTTAGTGTAACATAACTTTCAACTTTTTAAACAATTAGAATAATAGCATCATGCCAGCAGTGACGTTGTAAAGTAATTTTAAGATCAAGGAGTTGCCTTGTTCAAAAAGTACACATTCACACTTCTCAGGAGGGTCCATGAGCCCCCATACCTGTCCCTCTATAACCCCCCCTATCCCCCCTCTCCTCTCACCTCACAGCCTCTCCTCAGCTGAGGCACTTTTGCGGTGGTAAGCCGGGTGGTTTTACAGAACTACCAAGCTCTATAAATCAGCACTAGTGGTATAAATGTTTGGCTTTGACACAATTCTCATGTTTAGAGACGGGGTGGGCTGGGCCGGAGGGGTGAGGCTAGGGTGGGCTGGGCCGGAGGGGTGAGGCTAGGGTGGGCTGGGCCGGAGGGGTGAGGCTAGGGTGGGCTGGGCCGGAGGGGTGAGGCTAGGGTGGGCTGGGCCGGAGGGGTGAGGCTAGGGTGGGCTGGGCCGGAGGGGTGAGGCTAGGGTGGGCTGGGTTGGAGGGGTGAGGCTAGGGTGGGCTGAAATGGAGAAGGGGCCATGGGGGCACAACCAATTCAGCAATCGAACTTTAAGAAACAGAGTCCTCATTCCCCATGCTCTGTTTCAGTCTATGTGGCACATCGCCAATGAATCTAGCTGCTATTTTGATACAACAGGCCAATCTGAGTCCTACCCTCCACTATTGATCTGGTGTACCCATCTCATGTCAGTGTATGATTGTTAGTGTGTAGAGCAGTGGGTGTTGGTATGCCTGACTGTCAACCCATAAAGACAGGTTTAATCCCTGGATCAAAAAAGGCGTCAATGAGAGATTTACAGGGTCCAGATTATAGATTATGACAGGGTGGGATTAGGAAATGTGTCGGTTGCTGGAAATTCGAGAGGACAGAGGTGCATAGCTGTGCACCCAATAAAACTTAACAAAAATAAGAGAAACCCCTGCTAAAACAAGTTGTTAAGGGTTAGTTAAAAACATATTTTTGTTGTTGTTGATTACTTTTAAAAAAAGATGCAGTTGGACAGGGAGGGTGAGTGATAGGAGGTGAGAGTTATATAAAGTATGTTAAGTAAAGTTGAGTGCACGACTAAGTATTATTTATTTTGTAAAATATGAGGGGACGGGTTAGTAGGCTTGTGTGAAAGGTCCCGTGGTGGTATGCGACAGAGGGGGTATCAGTTCGTGGAGGGTTCTCTGTGCCCCATTAGCAGTGTCAAAGGTCAGGTGCCCCGGGTGTTAACCCTGGTGACCAGTCTAGCTTCCAGTCTGCCAGGGGACCCCGGGATCCAGGGGTATTTATTACCTGCTCCCTAGCCCCCTCCTCCCCAGTCACTCTCCTCACCCCTCCCCAACTCTCTCCATGGAGAAAAAAACCTCCCCCATCCCTCACCACAACCAATTCCATATATTCATTGGATGCATATCCATACATTGATGCATGACGACCCATCTGTAGAGTTCTGCATCCGTGTAAAATATGATTAGGTCAACTCTGGCCTATGCACAACTCAGCCAATAGCTAGGAGCCATGAACCTTGCTTGACCCAATACTTGCATATTTTGCGCATACATTTAATTTGTGTTTAAGTTGTGTTCATTGTAGTTTGCTTGTGTGTATGTAATGTTTGTGTGCTTGCATGTGGCATGTGAACATGTGAGCGTGTGTATGTGTGCGTGTGTGTATGAGTTACTGTTCCCAGTGTTTGAGTGTGGCAGAAGAAGGTCCTCAGCATGTCAGTATGTTTTAATGCCTCACATCTGTTTTCCTAATTTTCCTCCCCTACCCCCCCCTCTCTCCCTCTCCTTCTCTTTTTTTGTCTCTCCCTCTCTTCTTCTCTCTCACTTTCAATCTTGTCTTTCCCCACCACCTATCCACACCTTCCCTCTCTACTTCCTTCAGTCTTTCAGCCTATCGTCTAAATACTGATAGAAGGAATATCATGCTCCTGACCTGTCACTCCATCCCTGTTATCTCTCTTCCTTCCTTTCTATCTTCCTTCCTTCTTTCCGCTGTGTCTATTGGTGTTCCTAGATAGAGAACAGAGACTCTCCCACCATGTCAGACTAAATTATCTAAATTTTAGTCCTCTCTCGCTACCTCTCATGGTTCAAATCCCTCCCAAGTCTTTTATTGAAATGTGATTATGTCATCATTAATGCAGATGTCCGAAACTACCAGTCTCACATGAGCAGGACTGATGTCCCACAGGAAGACAAGGCTGCAGGAACTGATCTAGTTATGTGGGAGCTTCATATGACCTCTATAAAGCCTGTATTATAGCTGATAAATCTATGTATGTAGCATAAAGATCTGTTGACACTGACACAGCTTTGTGTCTAATCAGCATACAGTGCCTTGCGAAAGTATTCGGCCCCCTTGAACTTTGCGACCGTTTGCCACATTTCAGGCCTCAAATATAAAGATATAAAACTTTATTTTTTTGTGAAGAATCAACAACAAGTGGGACACAATCATGAAGTGGAACGACATTTATTGGATATTTCAAACTTTTTTAACACAAAAACTGAAAAATTGGGTGTGCATAATTATTCAGCCCCTTTACTTTCAGTGCAGCAAACTCTCTCCAGAAGTTCAGTGAGGATCTCTGAATGATCCAATGTTGACCTAAATGACTAATGATGATAAATACAATCCACCTGTGTGTAATCAAGTCTCCGTATAAATGCACCTGCACTGTGATAGTCTCAGAGGTCCGTTAAAAGCACAGAGAGCATCATGAAGAACAAGGAACACACCAGGCAGGTCCGAGATACTGTTGTGAAGAAGTTTAAAGCCGGATTTGGATACAAAAAGATTTCCCAAGCTTTAAACATCCCAAGGAGCACTGTGCAAGCGATAATATTGAAATGGAAGGAGTATCAGACCACTGCAAATCTACCAAGACCTGGCCGTCCCTCTAAACTTTCAGCTCATACAAGGAGAAGACTGATCAGAGATGCAGCCAAGAGGCCCATGATCACTCTGGATGAACTGCAGAGATCTACAGCAGAGGTGGGAGACTCTGTCCATAGGACAACAATCAGTCGTATATTGCACAAATCTGGCCTTTATGGAAGAGTGGCAAGAAGAAAGCCATTTCTTAAAGATATCCATACAAAGTGTTGTTTAAAGTTTGCCACAAGCCACCTGGGAGACACACCAAACATGTGGAAGAAGGTGCTCTGGTCAGATGAAACCAAAATTGAACTTTTTGGCAATAAATGTCCAATAAATGTCTTTCCACTTCATGATTGTGTCCCACTTGTTGTTGATTCTTCACAAAAAAATACAGTTTTATATCTTTATGTTTGAAGCCTGAAATGTGGAAAAAGGTCGCAAGGGGGCCGAAAAAGTTCAAGGGGGCCGAATACTTTCGCAAGGCACTGCACATAGAGAGTGATGTGTTGTGTCTTTGTGACATGGCAGTTCATGTCAGTAGTAATTAAGGTTGATAAATGCCAATAAAAGTTATTGTTAGGGGTCCTGTGCAGCTTTTGTTCTAGCAGTGTGTAACGGCTCAGCTACATGTAACAGATGCCTTAGATAGGACTGACTGAGGCTGAACATGGTCTGAAGGCAAGTCAATACATAGGTGAACATGTAGGAATAATACAATAACAGAGTTAAGTTTGACTTACTCTGTCATTTTTTTGAACTCGTTTTAGTTAAGAAAGTTGTCACCCTGCGAATTGCTTAACCCACGCTGTGAGGCCTGTGTTTAGTCTTGGGAACTGAAGCAGATGCAGACAAAGGGGATCTGGAGGCCTCGACAGAGATACAGACTGGAAGACTGAGGGGAAAACAGACTCCCCATGGAGCCAGTGTGGAAATTGATCCCAAGGCTTAAGACTTGGGCCTACCTTTTGTTTGTGTTTCCTAATCAGGGTCTCTGAGGAGGGTCGTGGGGAACACCAGTTGGAGGGGTTATAGCTTGATTTACATTAATGACAACTGGACAACTCATTAAATATTAAACTGGCATCTCAACTAGTCACAAAAAGGTTACCCCTTCCCCCCCAAAAATGTTGTCCCCAAATTAAATAGTGATTGAATGGGAAATATGATCGAATGGGAAATAAATTCCAGTGACTGTGTATGGTTATGGAATAACAACTTTGAGTATGAGAGGCAGAGCTGCAAATACTTACCTATGAGTCTAATCTACAGTGTAGCTAATAGAGTTCTCCTATGAAAGTCCTGGACCTTCCTCCGCTCACACAGTTTCCTTCTGACATCCAGATCAATGTTTTCCAAGTCCTCCTCTTCTCTAGCCTGTGGGTGGGGAGGTGTGTGGGCGTGTTACATTACCTAAACAAAAACAAACAATGGCGATATTAAACTTTGCGACCACAATAGAGGGGGAAAAAAAGAGGGTCCTCGACTTCTTATTAATTATGCAAGATTAGTCTAATTATAATTCAGCAAATGAATGTGTGGCAGAAGGTGCGAGGCGACGGGGCTGGAAGATTTGCATGTTAAGTGGGTAGGGGAAAGTGGCTAATGCATGCTAATATATGCACCAACGTCTCGCTTTAATTTCAGCATTTGCAGCTGTGTGTGTCCGAACTGAGGGGGGTGAAAAGTTGACTGAATGGGGTTTGGGGGGACAGAGGTGGTAGTGGTGGAGGGTGTTGTATGGAAGTGTGTATGATGTTACACAAGTAAACACAGTGAGGGAATAATGGGTGAAAGTCAGAAGAAAGGAGAAACAAATGCACACTGACCAGTGGGAATGTCGGCATAGAACATGTCCTATCTCACAGAGGGTCGTCGCTACATGTACAATGTGTCCTTAATGGGATGTCACACATCCCTGCTGTGAAGTCACCAATGCGACTGGTTGGAGTGAGCGGTCAGTGCTGGCTGGGTGCACTTGAAGTGGCCAGAGATCCAAAGAGCAGGTGGCCGGGGCAGGGAGAGGAGAGTGTCTGGGACAGAGCCGGGCCATGGCCACGGTCATTTCGCCCAACAAAGAAGCCTGCGTTAATGTTGTCATAAATTACTTTGCAGCGACTCTGTATGGGAGTTCCCACATGAACTTGAAGTAAATTAATATAATGTTCCCTGTCATATATCAGGGTAGAAGTCACATACTGAAGGATCTCAAGTGCACTGTTTAAAAGAAGTGGACCAAAACAGCAGAACATAATCCAATATATCCCTCATCAGCAGATATGAAGCCAACTGGATTCAAACACTGAGCATAACACACTGTAACATATCATATACATCATGACAGCATGATAGATACTGTACAGAGAGAGGATAGAGAGGTAAGGGAGGGAAATACAGAGAGGGGGGAGTGAGGGCGTGAAAGATGGAGAGAGAGATGGGGATTGGGATAGAAAGAGGAGGAAGTAGTTAAAGAGAGGGAGAGGCTATGTGGCCTTTTGTGCACATCCACCCGGAGCCCAACTGTAGAGGAGCGGAGAGGTTGGAGGTCCGAGCTCTCACTAATAAATCATAATCATCCTCCGCCAACAACAATATTGATTGTCCTCCACTGAAATAGTTCAAATCAAGAAATATTGGACACTGTTTTGGAAGCAAGCGTTCGTTCTGAATAAGGGCCTGTTCACGAGGGAGGAAGGGAGGAAGTGATGGAAGAAGAGAGAGAAAGCGGCTGAGAGAGGGAAGGAAAGATTACTATTGAATTGGAGGGTCCTGGGCTGCGGAGCCAATAGAAAGTCCCTCGCCAAACAAACTCTATCCATTAACATGACTTATATTTGCAGTGTTCACAATGTGGGTGGGATTGGATTAGTGGCTGCCCAGCTCCTGCTTCTCAAGCTCCCCATCATTTATCCTCATCACTGTTGTTATTTGTTTAATTTCAGCGTTGGGTGTGTCAGTGAAATTGAGCCCATATTTGTGGCTAAAATGACAAAGCGTCTGATCCATGAACACACATATATCAGTTGTCCTGATCTAACCATGTCCCATTTCACTCTCATTCTCTTTTTCTCTTCAGACCATTTCTCTACTCCCTCAACTCCCTCCACTATCTCTCCAGCTCCCCTGCCTCCTCTCCATCTCCCCTGCCTATACCCTTTCTATCTCTTCCTCCCCCACCCCTCTCTCTCTCTCTCTCTCGGAATGTGTTCCTTGTGGTTGCCTTCTCTTTCCAATCTCTGTCTTTACCTATCAGCGTGGGGACTTTGGGATTGCGGCAGAGCTGCGTTTCCATGGCAGCGGGCTGTGTTGCCGAACTGTGTACACCTGGGATTTGGAGTCTCTCCCTCCCCTCCCCTCCCCTCCTCAGCTTCATTTCAGTCTCTCCAGCTCTCGCTCCCTCTCTCTGCTCTTCTCTGCTGTAGTGGAGGCTATCAGCACCTCTCTCTCTCTCTCTCTCTCTCTCTCTCTCTCTCAGATATACACACACACAAACACAGTTAATGAGATACATACATATGAAAACACACCCACAAACCTCATTCAAACATGTACATGTGCACATGTACATACAAATACTCTGTCTGTCCTTCTAGTTTCACTTTCTCTCTTCCACCACAGTTCTAATGTGGGGGTTCAAAAACAGCATTGCGGGGTACCATGTTCCCCAGAGTCCCCTGGCATACATCCCTGTCTCCTGTTCACTTTGAAACACAGCAGTAGTTTTCACTGGACTGCATTTCAAATTCTCATCATTTGATTTAAAGTGTAATAACATTGGCTCTAATGCTAAATTAAACAGCAGTGATTAATGCCAGGGCAGATATCACGCAGCAGCATTGACACACACTCACTCTCAGATGTTCATAATGCATCTATGACCGGAACAGCAATCCGCATCTTCTTGACTGACAGGCCAACAAATAATGAATGCATTGTTCACGTTATGTTTTCTTGTCTATTGAGTTAATGATTTTTATGTACTTGTCCTGTTTTTTTCTCTTACCCCTGCAGGTTCTTTTTGAAGTTTTTCTTGAAGTGTAACCAGAATTGTCTGAAGACAGCAGGAAACCCAAGGGACATGAGAAGATTTCAGGTATGGAGAGTAGGAGAGAGAGAGAGGTTTGTGTACGTGTGCGAGAGGGAAAGAGAGAGAGAGGTTTGTGTACGTGTGCGAGAGGGAAAGAGAGAGAGAGGTTTGTGTACGTGTGCGAGAGGGAAAGAGAGAGAGTGGTTTGTGTACATGTGCGAGAGGGAAAGAGAGAGAGTGGTTTGTGTATGTGTGCGAGAGGGAAAGAGAGAGCGTGTGTGCAGCATATATGATGTTGAAAATAGCAATTATTTTATTCTATCTAAAATAGAATAAAAACTATCCCACCTTTCCTTCCTCTCTACTTTCACAAAGAGGGATTTTTTTGTTCAGGGTCTGCCCAGGTATAGTTGGGACCACATTTCTCCATTCCGTAGCCTGAAGCACTGCTTAGACATTTTCCAATGGAAGGAATGGAGGGGAAAGTTAAAGGTGAAAGTACAAAATCTACAGTGAAACAAAGAGGGAGAGAAGGGAAAAGGGATTATTGGGGTGGGAGAGACAAGGGGGAGGCGGGCAGGAAATAGGCTGAGGTGTTTCAGGAAGTTGTCAAGAATTGAGTGATTGGCTCCAGATGGGGGAGGTCATGCTCCGTGACCCAGGAAGTGGTCACAGGGGACACTCCCGCTTCACTTCCTCTGCTGTCTTTCAGCACCGGAGCCACTGTCTGTCTCTCTCTCTCTCGTTCCTCTTCTCTTTTCTTTTCTCTTCTCTTCTCTCTCTCCCGGATCGCTCTGCTCCCCCTTTTTCTCTCTCTCCCTGTCTTCCACCATGTTTGTTTTAACTCCTGCGCTTTGACGCATGCTGAGAAGTTATGATCGGGCGGCCGCTCCGAGGCCCTCACCTCCAGGTTAAAAGGCGATTAGAGCTGGACAGGAGCCTGTTTATGGTGCTTGATCAATAATTTACTGTTATTTTCCTATAGATTCCTCACCACTCAACCATCTACAAGCACATCTGCTTTCTCTCTCTCTCTTTCCTTCTCAGCATCTGTGCTCCAGAGTCTCTTCATGTGCAGCTCTGGGATTCTGAAACACTTCTGTCTTATCTTTGCCCTTACACATCACTTTATTATTGTAAAGCCTATTTCAAAATGTCTCAAGCTTAGTCTTTCAGCACTTCATAGACATAGACCCTACACCACCATCAACACCCCCTCCTGCATATAGATATACAGTATGGACATTCTTAAACACACAGACCCAAGAAAAGCACACAAGAACACACATTTTGTATGCATGTCCTCCATGGGGAACTGATGTATCTCGTGGAGAGGGTAGGGACACACACATGCTGTTGGCCAGGAATCAAATTAGGTTCACCATATATCACACTCTACTTTAACGGCCAGTACAAATAGGAGATTCAGTCCATATGTCTGGTGTCAGTGAGGGATTAAGCCTGAACCTCTGTGAGCTGTTGGTCCAGACCACAACTCCAACCACAGTCTCAGGAGGGGAGAGGAGGGGAGAGAAAGGGAGAGGCCACAGAGAGGGGGGCGGTGATGTAAAAATATGATATAGTGTAGTAGGGTTGTCACATTACCCATTGAGAAATATTCCTATCAGCTGGATGTTGAAATGGATTGTGGCCAAGGGATTTTGCAGGAAACCAAATCTCACAAAAAGTGAACTGATATCACTTATAAACCCAGATAGACTCATGGTATGTATTTTACTCTTCCCCGTCCTCCCCTGTCTTTTAGGTGGTCCTGTCCAGCACTGTCAGTGTAGACGGCCATGTCTTAGCCGTGTCTGACAACATGTTTGTCCACAATAACTCCAAACATGGCCGGAGAGCTCGCAGGCTAGAGCCTGGAGAGTCAGTGGAGAACGGTATGGAGTATGGTAAGAAGAGACCAAACACGACCTGCCCTGGGGTACTGATACATCAGGAACACATTCCTACTGTAGACATTCCTACTGTAGACATTCCTACTGTAGACATTCATACTGTAGATATTCCTACTGTAGACATTCATACTGTAGACATTCCTACTGTAGACATTCCCACTGTAGACATTCCTACTGTAGACATTCCTACTGTAGACATTCCTACTGTAGACATTCATACTGTAGACATTCCCACTGTAGACATTCATACTGTAGACATTCCTACTGTAGACATTCCTACTGTAGACATTCCTACTGTAGACATTCATACTGTAGACATTCCTACTGTAGACATTCCTACTGTAGACATTCCTACTGTAGACATTCATACTGTAGACAATCCTACTGTAGACATTCCTACTGTAGATATTCATACTGTAGACATTCATACTGTAGACATTCATACTGTGCTTCTATATCTGTAGAAGCACTTTGCGACAACTGCTGATACATTTGATTGATGGATTAACTACTGCTGTACTAACGGCTAACCTCAAGGTCTAGGGCTGACACCCTGAAACAGACACTAAATACATTGCCAAGAGATGCAATAAGTTATATTAAAATGACATTATTGCCCTTCCTCTCCAGCCACCCCATGTATCAAAGCCATCAGCCCCAGTGAGGGCTGGACCACAGGCGGGGCCATGGTCATCGTGATCGGGGAGAACTTCTTTGACGGGCTGCAGGTGGTGTTCGGCAGCATGCTGGTGTGGAGCGAGGTAGCTATGTGGCTTCACTGTAACTATCTCTTTAAAACAACTCATTAACGAGACTGTTACTGATTGAAAACATAAGGGACAAGGTAACAAAAGCATATGGCTTGTCTCATTTTGTCCAGTCATTTAGTGGCTGCCTTCTACATGTTGGCATTATGAGAGTAAACCGTATTATTCTGTCAGATACTGTAGACTGTCAAACAGTCGTTGCTCATTCCTTCTCTGTCTTGTCCCTGTTTCTATCTCTCTCTTAGTTGATCACGCCCCACGCCATCCGTGTCCAGACGCCCCCACGCCACATCCCAGGGGTCGTGGAGGTCACGCTGTCCTACAAATCTAAACAATTCTGCAAGGGGGCACCTGGACGCTTTATCTATACAGGTAAACACACACCTCCTATTAACCCCACCGCCCCAGCCATATCTACCCTATCCAGCAACTATTCACCAACAACATATCAAACAGCACCATTCCATGGGATGAGTCAGGACCAAGTGCTCATGTATCTGTGGATGTGTTTGTGTATAGCGCTGAATGAGCCCACCATAGACTACGGTTTCCAGAGGCTTCAAAAGGTCATTCCCAGACACCCTGGTGACCCTGACAAACTAGCTAAGGTGAGTGAGAACATACCACACATAGTGAGATGATGTACATGCCATATGTCACCACACCTCACCTTTGACAAGAAAGTACACTATGTAACACCAGAGGCTAATTCATGTCTCTCTGTCTGTGTGTAGGAGATGCTACTGAAGAGAGCAGCTGATCTGGTAGAAGCCTTGTATGGAAACCCACACAGTAATCAGGTAACCAGCACTGTTTAGTCGCTCCGTTCCTCTAGTAATTCCACTCATCAATAACTACTGTAAATCTGTGAGGTCTGGGTTAGTAACAGTTTGTATTGTCTCTCTTTAGGACATGTTGCTGAAGCGTGCAGCGGACATCGCTGAGGCCCTGTACAGTGTTCCCCGTCCCCACAGCCAGCTGCAGGCCCTGCCCAGCTCCCCAGCCCACGGCAGTGTCATGGGCCTGGGCTCATACCCCTCCCAGCTGGGGGTTAGCATTGGCGAGCCAGGACAAACCAGCCAAGGTGAGCAGGACAAGACTTACAATTGGATCTGGCCCTTTGATTTTCTTCTAGTTGGTGATATGATATCCCCAGTGGGAAAATCACTTGTGTCTTCCTGTCTTTTACTATCCTCTGTCTTTCTTGTTCTAACACTTTGTATTTCTCTCTCTCTTTGTTTCCCTCTCTCTCGCTCCAGGTTATATTCGTAACTCCAGCAGTTTGTCCCCCCGGGGGTACCCCTCTGCCTCCACCCCTCAGCAGTCGGGCTATGGGGGTGGTGGAGGCATGAGTGGGGGGTACGGGGCAGTGCCCATGACTAGTCTGGGGGTGCCAGGGTCCCCTGGTTTCAGCAGTGCCTCCCCCACTGGTTCTCCCTATGGCAGTGAGTGTCTCTCCTTTTACTCAATCAATCTATCCTGTGTTTTCCTCCTGTACCTGTTACAATAAAACATATTTGCCCACCATTGGCAAAGGTTGACCATTGCCTAGAATCCTTCTGTTATAAAGTAACATCTCTCTCTCTCTCTCTCTCTCTGTCTCTCTCTCTGTCTCTCTGTCTCTCTCTCTCTCTCATATCCACAGTAATGCCATCTAGTCCCACTATCCCGGGTTCCAGCTCCTCCTCCCTCCTGCCGTTCTCCTCCTTCCCGTCCTCAGCCAAACAGAAGAGCGCCTTCGCTCCTGTCCTCCGGCCCCAGGGCTCCTCCTCTCCTGCCTGTCCCGCTTCAGGAGGCAACAGCTTCAGAGGTAGAACCAAACTACAATCTTAGAAACATCTCTTTGTGTGTTAAAACCCCCCTCTTTCTTTCTAAAAACTAATCTAGTTTAGGCAGGCATGACAATACAATATGTCTGTTTTTTGGGGGGTTATAATAATGATTGCCATTGTCAAGAATAAGATTTTATCTAAAACATAATAGATTATTACTATTCTCTTTCTCTATAGCGATGACTGGCCTGGTAGTTCCCCCGATGTAGCAGCACTCCACCACCTCCCATCCATCACCAACAAACCAGACCAGACCAATGCTCCCACACTGCTGCCCCTCTGCAGGCACTGACAGGGATAAATGGAACACACACTGACTTCTCAACCACCAACAACTCTCCACACTGATGCCCTGCCACTTGTTGAGTCCATGTTTCATCCAACTGAATGAAAGGGAATGGGACAGAAAGAATCCAAAGACCAGCCAGTCACTCCAGATGCAGAGAGAAGAAGACCTCTTCATCTGCAGTAGCTGTAAAGACACGAGACTTCCTTGGGCCACACCACAACACAATGGAGCTCTATGGGTGTCTATGGGTGTCTCTGTATTTTGAAAGGACAGCAGAAGTCAACGTCAAGATGCCTTCACGAGCTTCAAAAGCACTCGTACCACCCAATGCTACAGCCATATGCAGCATTTGGTTCTTCCAACAAAAACACCTACCCTAAACTGATCAACCTCTTGGCTAGCAGTGTGCTAGAAGAAAATGTCTGTTGATGATTCGTTGTTAGAGAACTGAACTGAATGGACAATGGACAACTCTGATACTATGTGCTGAAAGTCTATGAAGCAGGGTGCTATTTGTCTCTGTCAGGACACAAAGGCATGTATGTACATTGTCCCTGAGAAGACTCCAAGTTTTTTGTAGCAGAGTTTTTGAAGATGATTTACATTCCAGAATGATAGACCCTTTATTTTTTGTTCTGATCCCCATCATTTTACAAGGACAAACTCTTTGTCCTCCAGGGTTGGTAATACAACATTTATTCATATATTGATTTATTTAAGAAGAAAAAAAACAAGCAATTTAACTTATTATTATAGTTACTTTAGGGAATAATATAAACGTGTTTTAATTCCTTTTTTTGCAATTGTTATAAATATGATTATGTCATCGCTATGTTGCCATTCTTGTTGTTTTAATTGAAATCTTTGAGGTTTTGTCAGACATGACTCATGATTAATACATAAGAGAGAATGAAGTAATACGCCATGAAACGTTTATTTGAAATCAATTCTTGGCCAATAATATTTTCCCTGGTTTGTCACGTAACAAAATAAAACTGTTATGTCCAGTGTAAAAAAAAAGCACATTACCTTGCTGTTCTCCATAAAGGAAAATGAGTTAGCCTATATTATTATTAATTTCATTTGTATGCATGTTATTTCCACACTGATTCCCTGCTATTATTTCATTACATGTTGCAAATTTGAAATTGTATGTCAAAATTTAGGATTTTGAATTGTTCATTCATTTGATATTTTTCATCCCATAGTCTCTGGTCACGATGCAGTAAAGTAACAAGTAAACAAACAAGTAATAAACTGAAAACAAAGTAAGGAACATATTGGGGATTTGTTATAAACCCATGCAACGGTTTTCTTACTCACTGTTGTAGCACAATACAAGCATCATACTCAGGATTAGAAAACAAAGAATTGAAAAGAGGTAGCTAACATCTATTCAAAGTTGTTTGTTGTGTTTTGCTGGTTTTATTTATTTGAAAGTCGTTAGTAAAATGTAAGGTTACTCAAAGTTTTTTTCTCCCAAAACCTATCTTTCTTTTTTAATGGTACAGAATAACATGATGACTGTCTGAAAATGTGATTTGTATATCTTAAACTGTAATTATATTTTGTCCTCCCAAATAAAACAAAAAAATCACAGTAAGAACTCACTGTTGGTAATAATTCAGAACTGTGTGTTTGCATTATGCAATTAGACATGGTATAGAAATGTACAGATATCCATAGTACAGCATATGAGTTGAGGTTTTGTTATGTACAGCATTATGGTAATATTTCAAGTCCACACCAGGACTATTTTTTAACTCACCTGTATGTTTGTATAGTTTGACACAAACCTGATGAGGCGCAGCATCTTAATTGTGGAGTGAGCGTTGCAGACTGTAGCTACTGCCTGTGAAGATAAACAACATCCCCCATCACTCTCCTCTCCTCCTCTCCAGCAGCAAACCTGCTTATTCCTCTAAGGACCAGGCCTCTGGGGGCCCCACTAAGAACCACATGAGCCTCTCCTCCCTCGCTCTCTCTGGCGTGTGCCCTCTTTTTCTCCCTCTCGCTACCCTGCCATTACTTCTTTCAGTCTTTGTTTCAATCCCCTTTCATCCCTTCTTTCTTTATTTCTCTCCTGCTCCCTCTCTCCCTTTGTAATGGCTTCTCTCTGTTAATGTAATTAGCACTGGTAAAGGAGGGCAGTTAATTACCAGCTCTTTTTTGATGGGGTAATTAATGTTATGCCAGGAAACAGCAACTGTTTCATTAACACAGCGCTCAAAGCAGCGAGGGGGTTGGGCAGTGCTGAGTGTATGCATGTCCATATGTGCATCAATGTGTGTGGTTGTGTACTACATGTCTGCGTGTACCCTACAGTAGAGTATAACACTGAGTGAACAAAACATTAAGAACACCTGCTCTTTCCGTTTACATAGACTGAAAGTTTCCCGTTAAGATGACACAAGAGAGAAAGGCTTCCATTTCATGGGCTCTTAACCGATCGTGCATTTTTGTTTGTTTTTTCATATTTTTTGTAACTTATTTTGCACATAACGTTGCTGCTTTGTCTCTTATGACCCAAAAAAGCTCTGGAAAATGAGAACACTGATTACTCACCTTGGACTGGATGAAGAATATCTCTTTAATGAGTTGGACAAGAGGGATTTATTCCAGACACCCGAACAGGCCCTCATTCCCGTCATTTGCAGGAGAAAAAGACGGAAGAGGTTTCGCGGAAAGAGATCGGGGTGCCTTGTGAGGAACTGCCGACGAGTGGCTAATCTGCCTTTGCCATCTGTACTACTGGCCAACGTACAATCGCTGGATAATAAATTGGACAAACTAAAAGCACGTATTTCCAACAGAACATCAAAAAAGGTAATATCTTATGTTTCACCGAGTCGTGGCTGAACGACGACATGAATAACATACAGCTGGTGGGTTATACACTGTATCGGAAGGATAAAACAGCAGCCTCTGGTAAGACAAGGGGTGGCGGTCGATGTACATTTGTAAACAACAGTTGGTGCATGATATCTAAGGAAGTCGGGAACAGGAAAACACTCATACAGAGGCGGAGCTCCTAGTGGACGGAGACTTTAATGCAGGGAAACTCAAATCCGTTTTACCTAATTTCTATCAGCACGTGCAACCAGAGGGAAAAAAATTCTAGACCACCTTTACTCCACACACAGAGATGAGTAGTGACTCGGTCACCAGTGACTCGGTCAATAAAAAAGTGGTAAAATGAAGCAGATGCTAAGCTACTGGACTGTTTTGCTAGCACAGACTGGAATGTTTTCTGGGATTCTTCCAATGACAATGAGGAGTAGACCACATCAGTCACTGGCTTCATCAATAAGTGCATCGATGACGTCGTCCCCAAGGTGACTGTACGTATATACCCCAACCAGAAGCCATGGATTATAGGCAACATCCACACTGAGCTAAAAGGTAGAGCTGCCGCTTTCAAGGAGCGGGAATCTTACCCGGAAGCTTATAAGAAATCCTGCTAAGCCCTCCGACGAACCATCAAACAGGCAAAGCTTCAAAACAGGACTAAGATCGAAACGTACTAAACTGGCTCCAATGCTCCTCGGATGTGGCAGGGATTGCAAACTATTACAGTCTACAAAGGGAAGCACAGCCGAGAGCTGCCCAGTGACACGTGCCTACCAGACGAGATAAATTACTTCTATGCATGCTTCGAGGCAAGTAACACTGAAACATGCATGAGAGGACCAGCTGTTCCGGACGACTGTGTGATCACGCTCTCCGCAGCCGATGGGAGTAAAACCATTAAACAGGTCAACATTTACAAGGCCGCAGGGCCAGACGGATTACCAGGACGTGTACTCTGAGCATGCGCTGACCAACTGACAAGTGTCTTTACTGAAATGTTCAACCTCTCCCTGTCTGTGTCTGTAATACCAACATGTTTCAAGCAGACCACCATAGTCCCTGTGACCAAGAACCCTAAGGTAACCTGCCTAAATTAATCACATCTGTAGCCATGAAGTGCTTTGAAAGGCTGGTCATGGCTCACATCAACACCATTATACCAGAAACCCTAGACCAACTCCAATTTGCATACTGTCCCAACAGATCCACAAATTATGCAATCTCTATTGCACTCAACACTGCCCTTTCCCAACTGGGCAAAAGGAACACCTACATGAGAATGCTGTTCATTGACTACAGCTCAGTGTTCAACACCATAGTGCCCTCAAAGCTCATCACTGGATCCTGGACTTTCTGATGGGCCGCCCCCAGGTGGTAAGGGTAGATAACAACACATCCGCCACGCTGATCCTCAACACATGGGCCCGTCAGGAGTGCGTGCTTAGTCCCCTCCTGTACTCCCTGTTCACTCATGACTGCACGACCAGGCACGACTCCAACACCACAATTAAGTTTGCAGATGACACAACAGTGTTAGGCCTGATCACCAACAATGATGAGATAGCAAACAGGGAGGAGGTCAGAGACCTGGCTGTGTGGTGCCAGGACAACAACCTCTCCCTCAACGTGATCAAGACTAAGGAGATGATTGTGGACTACAGGTCCCATTCTCATCGACGGCGCAATAGTGGAGCAGGTTGAGAGCTTCAAGTTCCTTGGTGTTCACATCACCAACAAACTAACATGGTCTAAGCACACCAAGACAGTTGTGAAGAGGGCAAGACAAAATATATTCCCCCTCAGGAGACTGAAAAGATTTGGCATGGGTCCTCAGATCCTCAAAAGGTTCTACAGCTGCACCTTCAAGAGCATGGTTGCATCACTGCCTGGTATGGCAGCTGCTCGGCCTCCGTCCGCAAGGCACTACAGAGGGTAGTGCGTACGGCCCAGTACATCACTGGGGCCAAGCTTCCTGCCATTCATGACCTCTACACCAGACGGTGTCAGAGGAAGGCCCTAAAAATGGTCAAAGACTCCAGCCACCCTAGTCATAGACTGTTCTCTCTGGTACCACACGGCAAGCGGTACTGGAGTGCCAAGTCTAGGTCCAAGAGGCTTCTAAACAGCTTCTACCCCCAAGCCATAAGACTCCTGAACATCTAATCAAATGGCTACCCAGACTATTTGCACCCCCCCCCCCCCCCCCCCCCTCTTTTACGCTGCTGCTACTCTCTGTTATTATCTATACACAAGTCCCTTTAATAACTCTACCCACATGTATATATTACGTCAGTTACCTCAACTAACCGGTGCCCCCGCACATTAACTCTGTACCGGTACCCCCTGTATACAGCCTCGCTATTGTTATTTTACTGCTGCTCCTTAATTGTTTGTTCCTTTTAGTTCTTATTTTGTAGGTATTTTTCTTAAAACTGCATTGTTGGTTAAGGGTTTGTAAGTAAGCATTTCACTGTAGGTATTTGCGCATGTGACAAATAAAATTTGATTTGATTTGAAAGCTATGATCCTTCAATCAAATTGAATGGAAGGAGACAGGTTAAAGAAGGATTGTTATGCCTTGAGACATGGATTGTGTATGTGTGCCATTCAGAGGGTGAATGGGCAAGACAAAAGATTTAAGTGCCTTTGAATGAGTTATGGCAGTACAGTAGGTGCCATTTGCACTGGTTTGAGTGTGTCAAGAACTGCAACACTGCAGGATTTTTAACCCTCAACAGTTTCCTGTGTGTTCCAAGAATGGTCCACCACCCAAAGGACATCCAGCCTACTTGTCACAACTGTGGGAAGCATTGGAGTCAACATGAGCCATAATCCCAGTGGAATGCTTTCGACACCTTGTAGAGTCCATGCCCCAACGAATTGAGGCTGTTCTGAAGGCAAAAGGGGGGTGCAACTCAATATTAGGAAGTTGTTCTTATTTTTTTGTACACTCAGTATAGATAACTATGCTCAAGGATGGAGTCATATAGAGGTATTGACTTTGTAAAGCAGAGCTGTTCTCCCTTTCAGATGTAGCTTTTGTTTGATTCTTTGTCACCATCAAGTGGCACTTGACAAAGAAGTCAATGCTGCTACTGACCCCCCCCCCCCCCTCTCTCTCTGTCTCTCTCTTTTTCTCTCTCCCTTTTTACCTCTCTCTCTCCCCTTCTCTCTATACTTCTCTCTTCCTTTCTACCTCTCTCTCCCTCTTTCTCTCTCTCCCGTTCATCCCCCCATTTCTTTTCTTTCGCTTTACACCTCTCTCTCCCTATCTCACTGTAAACGTGCTGCTAATTTGACAAGTTAAAGTCAGCTTTGTTGTCAGCCCCCCAGCATTCATCCCACTGAGTGCTCCTTCTGCCCAGTGGTACAGGAGCCATATGCTCATCTTCCTGACTGTTTAGTTGTTGTTTTGGCTGCTGCATCACAGGGCCCATTTCTCTGTGTTCTGATCACACATTCCATTAAGGAAGGATGTTACACCGCCTGCCGTCAAGCACTTCTCACAGACTTGCTCAATCTCTTATTGTAAGCAGCACCACCATTTTTATGTTCATGTTTTAGATTAAATGTAAAAGCAATACAAATAAATTGATGATGTTTTAATATGAATTGACTCGTCATGTAGCAGGATAGAATGGAAAATAGAAAATGGAGAGAAAAATGTAAGTAAAGAGCATATCAGACAAACCCCCCTTTCTCTCAAGGGATGTGTTTGTGTTTATATAATCAATTAGCCCTCTGGCCACAGCATGGGATCACATTAGGCTGACATTAGCCCCAGTGTGTGCAGTTTGTATAGCATGTGTGTGTGTGTGTGTGTCCATCCCGTTCTCATTTGGATCTTAGAAGATGGCCAGCTAAACGCAGTCTGAGACTTGAGAGGGGGACTGTTTGGGCAAATAAATGTGTAGATTGGCTCAACCTTTGGCCAATTTCCAACTCCTGTATATTTGTCCATTAGACCACTGGACCCCCTTTCCTTTTTCCAAAATGAACCCCCCACCCCTGTATCCCCATTCCCTTGGGTGTCAGTAGAGTGGGGTGACAGATGGGATAGACAGAGAGCTGCCCCATGAGACAACCTATCCAACAAAACACACACACACACACACCAACCCTCCCACCCCCTCCACACACACACACACACACACACACACACACACACACACACACACACACACACACACACACACACACACACACACACACACACACACACACACACACCAACCCTCCCACCCCCTCCACACACACAGACCTCATCTGTCACTCTTATGCTTTTGTTCACTATGGAAAAGTGTGCTCTGTGAACACAGAGTGACGCCTCTACCCCCCCTATCTCATTCTGTGTGTGTGTGTGTGTGTGTGTGTGTGTGTGTGTGTGTGTGTGTGTGTGTGTGTGTGTGTGTGTGTTGAATGACATTAGCAGAGTATACGTTTATTATCTACTGTTTATTATATCTCTGGTTTTACTTTTCCATCATTTCTCTATTTTATTTGTCTCTGTATTGCTGGGAAGGGCCCATACAGTGCCTTTGGAAAGTAGTCAGACCCCTTGACTTTTCCACGTTTTGTTACGTTACAACCTTATTCTAAAATTTATAAAAAAATACATTTCTCATCAATCACACAACATACCATAATAACGAAGTAAAAACAGGTTTTTAGGCATTTTAGCAAATGTATTAAAAAAAGTGGAAATATCACATTTACATAAGTATTCAGACCCTTTACTCAGTACATTGTTGAAGCATCTTTTGCAGCGATTACAGACTCAAGTCTTCTTGGGTATGACTCTACAAGCTTGGCACACCTGTATTGGGGAATTTCTACCATTATGTTCTGCAGATCCTCTCAAGCTCTGTCAGCTTGGATGGGGAGCGTCGCTGCACAGCTATTTTCAGGTCTCTCCAGAGATGTTCGATCGTGTTCAAATCCGGGCTCTGGCTGAGCTACTCAAGGACATTCAGAGACTTGTCCTGGAGCCACTCCTGCATTGTCTTGGCTGTGTGCTTAGGGTCGTTGTCCCGGTGGACGGTGTACGTTTACCCCAGACTGAGGTCCTGAGCAATCTTTCATCAAGGATCTCTCTGTACTTTGCTCCATTCATCTTTTCCTCGATCCTAACTTGTCTCCCGGTCCCTGCCTATGAAAAACATCCACCCAGCATGATGCTGCCACCCCCATGCATCACCGTAGTGATGGTGCCAGGTTTCCTCTAGACGTGAAGCTTGGCATTCAGGCCAAAGAGTTCAATCTTGGTTTCATCAGACCAGAGAATCTTGTTTCTCATGGTCTGAGAGTCTTTATTTGCCTTTTATCAAACTCCAAGCGGGCTGTCATGTGCCTTTTACTGAGGAGTGGCTTCCATGTGGCCACTCTACCATAAAGGCCTGATTGGTGGAATGCTGCAGAGATGGTTGTCTTTCTGGAAGGTTCTCCCATCTCCAAAGAGGAACTCTGTCACAGTGAATATCGGGATCTTGGTCACCTCTGTCATGACGTTGGCAGGGGGTAGTTTTATGACAGTCATAAATACCTCTTTCTCCTCTCTCTACCCTCCTGATGTAACATTTGCAAACCCCTTGGTTAACATAGAGATTCTGGAAACATCAGAAGGTGGGGGGAAATGAACTATATTCTGGTAATCCGACCAATTGAACATATGCGGTGGTACTTAATGAATATGATGTCAGTTTGGTTGTCATCTGAGACATTCTCATCAAATATAAGATGACATAAACTCTACAGTGGAAAGTCTACACATCAGAGTTATCGGATTCACATGGAATTGTTGTTCAATTTAAATGTTTGAATATGAAATTATTTGTGATGGGATGGAATGTGATTTTAGCTTCTAAAATGTAAGTTTTGGGTTTTCATAAGGTTAGGGCTTTGCTCAATCAGTGGTCCGCCCCTGTGAAGGGACATGGGCTATAAAACTTTTCAAACACGCCCTCCTCTCCCTTCCTATATAAAGCCTTGACGACAATATAACCTCCTGTTCCGAGGATGTGAGGACGACGGTCCGATGACAGAATGGTTCAGATAATAACTACAGAACGAAGCCAACATCAGCGTGAGCTTTGGTTGCGAATGGTATGAACTTTGAACTCTTATTCACTACAGAAGTGATACCTCCTAGCCGTGGAGTTAGCAACAGCAGCTGCAAACGAGGGTTAGGAAGGAACAGACAGAGTATCCCGTCTATCACACAACAACGTTACTACAACGTATCCAATTGACCACCAGAGACATTCTTCAAAGGACAAAGGACTCGGTTTGGCAACACGGCCTTCCATCTACCACCAACCTACTGAAACGCAGCTCAGAGTAAATATTTATTGCATTTTCCTTTTCCAAATGGGCGGTAATTTAGAATGTATAAAATACTGTATTTACCATAGCACAGCTTCTTCCTTTGGTCCTCAGTCTTCCCACTCTTTCACTCAAAACCAGCCCTTTTCTTTTGTGTAACCAGCTGTCATATCTGTTCCGCCCGCTAGGGACGTTTTCCTTTATGATGTAATTTGTAATCAAGTTATGATTAATTATGTGTATGTGTAATTCTGTGTGATTAGTTAGGTATTTAGTAAATAAATAATTAAACCCAATTTTGTATTGCTGATTCAACTTGTTAGCCAGGGTTCGTGAAGATAACCAAGAATTTACAACTTTCAGATGAGACTGAATTAAGGTGACGATTAATATTGACTGCTATTAATGTAAAATATTACTAGGTCTTTAAGAGTTTATTTGGAAGATAACAGCTCTATAAATATTATTTTGTGGTGCCCCGACTCTCCAGTTAATTATATTTACACGATTAACTCAATCAGGTAATATTAATTACGGAGAAATTATTTTATAGAATAGCATGTCATATCACTTAATCCGGCATAGCCAAAGACACGACACCTTCCTGACCAAGGTCCTTCTCCCTCGATTGCTCAGTTTGGCCGGGCGGCCAGCTCTAGGATGAGTCTTGGTGGTTCCAAACTTCTTCAATTTAAGAATGATGGAGGCCACTGTGTTCTTGGGAACCTTCAATGCTGCAGAAATATTTTGGTACCCCTTCCCCAGATCTGTGCCTTGACACAATCCTGTCTCGGAGCTCTACCAACAATTCCTTCAATCTCGTGGCTTGGTTTTTGCTCTGACATGCATTGTTAACTGTGGGACCTTACTGTATATAGAAAGGTGTGTGCCTTTTCAAATCATGTCCTATAAATGTAATTTATCACAAGGGGACTCCAATCAGGTGGAAACATCTCAAGGATGATCAGTGGAACAGGATGCACCTGAGTTCAATTTCGAGTGTCATAGAAAATGGTCTGAGTACTTAATTTTTTTAATAAATTTGCTAAAATTCTAAAAACCTGTTGTCATTTTGTAATCATAGGGTATTGTGTGTAGATTGATGAGGAACATTTTAGACTTTAATCCATTTCTGAATACGGCTGTAATGTAACAAAATGTGGAAAAATTCAACTGGTCTGAATACTTTCAAAAGGCACAGTAAGTAAGCATTTCACTGTTAGTCTACACCTGTTGTTTACGAAGCATGTGACGAATACAATTAGATTTGATTGATTTGATTGAAAGTGTGGGGTGAACGATTCTCAGATGAAGCCAGATGTACTCAATCATCATTTTCAGAACTGTATGTTGTTAGTGTACACACAATGCCGTATGGTACCTCATTATGATGCTTGGCTACTGTGTGGAGGAGAGGACCCAGATGTGCAGGTTTTATGTCTGGCCACCTCAGAAATGACATCTAACCTAAAATCTCACGGGAAGATACAGTTATAGGTTGCCAATTTAAAGTATGGACACTACATTTCCTTTTTATGGCAAACATTCCAACATGTCATTGTAGCCTAAGTAGAAAATGTATGTTGTGAATAGGCCTACAATCAATAGATACAAATATACACTGAACAAAAATATAAACATAGCATGTAAAATGTTGGTCCCATGTTTCATGAGTTTCATAAATAAATTAGCCAAGACATTTTCCATATGCACAAAAACCTTATTTCTCTCAAATGTTGTGCACAAATTTGTTTACATCCCTGTTAGTGAGCATTTCTCCTGTGCCAAGATAATCCATCCACCTGACAGGTGTGGCATTTCAAGAAGATGATTAAACAACATGATCAATACACAGGTGCACCTTGTGTTGGGGACAAGAAAAGGCAGTTTTGTCACACAACACAATGCCACAGATGTCTCAAGTTTTGAAGGACCGTGCAATTGGGATGCTGACTTCAGGAATGTCCACCAGAGCTGTTGCCAGATAATTTAATGTTAATTTCTCTACCATAAGCCTCCAACTTTGTTTTAGAGAATTTGGCAATAGGTCCAACCGGCCCCACAACCACAGACTACCTGTATGGCCTTGTGTGGGCGAGCGGTTGGCTGATGTCAACGTTGTGAACAGAGTGCCACATGGTGGCGGTGGGGTTATGGTATGGGCAGGCATAAGCTATGGACAACGAACACAATTGCATTTATCGATGGCAATTTGAAGACAAAGAGATAGCTTGACGAAATCCTGAAGCCCATTGTCGTGCCATTCATCAACCGCCATCACCTCATGTTTCAGCATGATAATGCATGGCCCTGTGTCGCAAGGATTTGTACACTATTCCATGGCCTGCATACTCACCCGACATATCATCAATTGAGCGTGTTTGGGATGCTCTGGATTGACGTGTATACGACAGCTTGATCCTGTTCCCGCCAATATCCAGCAACTTCACACAGCCATTGAAGAGGAGTGGGACAACATTCCACAGGTCACAATCAACAGCCTAATCAACTATATGCGAAGTAGATGTGTCACGAGGAAAATGGTGGTCACACCAGATAGTGACTGGTTTTCTGATCCACGCCCCTACCTTTTTTTAAGGTACATGTGACCAACATATGCATATCTGTATTCCCAGTCATGTGAAATCCATAGATTAGAGCCTAATGAATTTATTTCAATTGACTGATTCCCTGATATCAACTGTATCTCTGAAAAATCTTTGAAATTGTTGCATGTTGCGTTTATATTTTTGTTCAGTATATTAAATTGTTAGAGGATTTTATTACTTTATTTAGATTCTGAGCCACTTCAAGTATCAATGTAGACTGGCCTACAGGACAGACTTTGCATTTGTGATTTTGGATGTTTTTTAAAACTTATAATATTGACAAAAGCAGAGTAGAATCAGTGAATATCTAATCTGGCCTAACTGCACATATTGGCTGTTTTTGTGGAGGTCTGAGGAGGTGAGAAGGCCCTGTACCAGTGATTAATTACAACCACGCCGGGTGACAGCAGTGGGATCTCAAAACGTGGTCCCTACAACCGACACAGACGGAAACCCACCCTGGCTAATTGACCCGGCTTCTGTTAGGCCATCCATCACCAGTGGCCCAAGAGCCCCCCTAAGAAACACATTATTCAGGGATAAGTTAGTTAACCAACTACCACTCCACCTTTCATTAATGGTATTAGCTTCACGGACGTGCCTGGTTAGAAAGATTTGTGTAGGGGGTTGTTTTCCTAAAGGAAATAACATTTGTGCGCCTAAATAAGTGCCAAAATTTGAATGCACTGATATTATAAGTGTCCCTTTTTGAAAAGCGCTCAACAATTTTTCATTTTGTAGTTCTATAGGCCTGACAGGCCTAATATGCACGTGTGGCTGCTTGAGTAGGCCAAGGCCTAATATGGATGAGTGGCTGCTTGAGTAGGCCAAGGCCTAATATGGATGTGTGGCTGCTTGAGTAGGCCAAGGCCTAATATGGACGTGTGGCTGCTTGAGTAGGCCAAGGCCTAATATGGACGTGTGGCTGCTTGAGTAGGCCAAGGCCTAATATGGACGTGTGGCTGCTTGAGTAGGCCAAGGCCTAATATGGACGTGTGAAAGAAAGCCCATTCGGCCTACCTTCATTATTAGCCATGATCTCTCTTGGAATTCCTCAATTTGACTGAATGGAGTGTTCTTCAGAGAGGTACACATGGCTGTGTGTTACAAAGCCTCCCGCCGATGTACAACACCCTCTCACTTGCTCTCACAGTTCCATTGGAGCACAACTGGGGAAGAACTGTCATAGTTTGGCCTGAAGCATGAGTTATTCAAAACACAGCCATGTGTAACTGTGCTAAAACTGCATACAGTAAGTGTATCTTTTGTATTTGAAAGATTTTTTCTTGCTGATATGAAAGTTAAGTTCCAAAGGTTTTCAAAACCGTATCGCAAGCTAGAGGTATCAACGTTTAGACAGAGCAGAGCTTCAGGTCATTTCCTTCACACGGTATACATGTTTGTGAATACATTTACATTTGATATTTTAGTCATTTAGCAGAAGCTCTTATACAGAGCGACTTACAGTAGCAGCGCATACATTTTCATATATATATTTTTTCATACTGAATAGGCACTAATGCACTAATGTTTACCATCTATGAATGGACAAATGATGTGGTATGCTAGAGATTTGGTTCAGTTTTCTCTGAAAATTGCATCCAAAAACAAGGAGGGACCAGATCTGAAGGGGTCATAATTTAACACAACAGGATAATTTTGATCTGAGTTAAGGGTTCTATTCAGTCTGTATCGCTGAAGCGTTATAGATTGAGTGATAGAAATGTAAAGGTTATTTCCGATTGAGCCGACAAGACATACAGCGTTTACCGTGAATGCAGTCTCCGCTAACGTGACAACATTGCCTTTAAATTTCAATCATGCTTTAACGCTGAATCTCCGCGATAAGGATTGGATAGAGCCCTAAATGTTTTTAAACTGGGCCCTGGGTTAAATAGTCAAATGGTGGTTTAAGTGAATCCCAGTGGTGAAAGCCTTTGCAGGCTGTAGGTTACATGTATGTATATCCTTATATTAGGAAGCCTCATGAATCAACATCCCAATCAACATAAGATACTAAAGAGGTCTTACTGTGTTACAGTTAGGGCTTCAGGTCATAGCTTGGTTGCTTTGTACTTCTCAGTCTTTTGGTTAATTGGAGTCAATCCCTCTCTGTCCTTAGTACACAGTAGGGTACATTAAGCTACAGTAGGCGGGAGTAGGGTAGAGTAGGCTACAGTAGGGTCCAGTAAGGCACAGTAGGCTACAGTATGGTCCAGTAGGCTACAGTTGGCTACAGTAGGGTCCAGTAGGGTCCATTAGGGTCCAGAAAGGTAGATTAGTGTCCAGTAGGCTACAGTAGGATACAGTAGGGTAAAGTTGGGTCCAGTAGTGTACAGTAGGGTCCAGTAGGGTCCAGTAGGGAACAGTAGCCTACAGTAGGGTAGAGTAGGGTCCAGTAGGGAACAGTAGCCTACAGTAGTATACAGTAGGGTAGAGTAGGGTCCAGGAGCCTACAGTAGGATACAGTAGGGTAGAGTAGGGTCCAGTAGGGAACAGTAGCCTACAGTAGGATACAGTAGGGTAGAGTAGGGTCCAGTAGGGAACAGTAGCCTACAGTAGGATACAGTAGGGTGGAGAAGGGTCCAGTAGGGAACAGTAGCCTACAGTAGGGTTGAGTAGGGTCCAGTAGGGAATAGTATCCTACTGTAGGATACAGTAGGGTTGAGTAGGGAACAGTAGCCTACAGTATGATACAGTAGGGTAGAGTAGGGAACAGTAGTCTACAGTAGGATACAGTAGGGTAGAGTAGGCGACTGAAGGTAGAGTAGGGTAGGGGGTCCAGTAGGGTGCAGTACGGTTGAGCAGTGTCAGGTAGGCTACAGTAGACTACAGTAGGGTCTAGTAGAGTCTAGTAGGCTACAGTAGGGGGGAGTAGAGTACAGTAGCCTACAGTAGCCTACAGCAGGCTACAGTAGGGTACAGTAGGCTACAGTAGGGTCCAGAAAACTACAGTAGGGTAGAGTAGGGTCCAGTAGGCTACAGTAGGGTAGAGTAAACTACAGTAGGGTCCAGTAGGGTCCAGTATGCTACAGTAGGGTAGAGTAGGGACCAGTAGGGTACAGTAGGCTACAGTAGGGTAGTGTAGGCTACAGTAGGGTAGAGTAGGGTCCATTACGGTCCAGTAGGGTACAGTAGACAACAGTACGGTAGAGTAGGCTACAGTGTAGAGTAGGGTCTAGTAGGCTACATTAGGCCACAGTAGGCTACAGTAGAGTCCAGTGGAGTCCAGTAGGTCACAGTTGGGTAGAGTAGGGTGCAGTAGAGTAGAGTGGGGTCTAGTAGGCTACAGTAGAGTAGAGGAGGGTAGAGTAGAGTTGTGTAGGCTACAGTAGGCTACAGTAGGGTCCATGTGGGCTACAGTAGGGTAGTGTAGGGTACAGTAGTGTAGAGTAGTGTCCAGAAGGATACAGTAGGCTACAGTAGGGTCCAGTAGGGTACAGTAGGCTACAGTAGGGTAGAGTAGAGACCAGTAGGATACAGTAGACTACAGTAGGACTGTGTAGGCTACAGCAGGGTGGAGTAGGGTCAAGTAGGGTACAGTAGGGTCCAGTAGGCTACGGTGGGGTAGAGTAGGGTCCAGTAGGGTACACTAGGGTACAATAGGGTACAGTAGGGTCCAGTAGGGTATAGTAGGCTACAGTAGGGTAGAGTGGGGTCCAGTATGGTCCAGTAGGCTACAGTTGGCTACAGTAGGGTCCAGTAGGGTCCATTAGGGTCCAGAAAGGTAGATTAGTGTCCAGTAGGCTACAGTTGGCTACAGTAGGGTCCAGTAGGGTCCATTAGGGTCCAGAAAGGTAGATTAGTGTCCAGTAGGCTACAGCAGGTTACAGTAGTCTACAGTAGGGTGGCGTAGGGTCCAGTAGGCTACAGTAGGTTACAGTAGGCTATGGTAGGTACAGTAGGGTGAGGTAGTGAAAGGAGGGTACAGCAGGGTCCAGGAGACTACAGTAGGGTCCAGTAGTGTCCAGTAGAGTAGAGTAGGGTGCAGTAGAGTAGGGTCTAGTAGGCTACAGTAGAGTACTGTAGGATCCAGTAGGGTGGAGTAGGCTACTGTAGGGTAGAGTTGTTCAAAGTAGATTCCAGTAGGCTACAGTAGGGTGCAGTAGGTTACAGTAGGCTACAGTAGGGTCCAGCAGGCTACAGTAGGGTGGAGTAGGGTACGGTAGGGTAGAGTATGGTCCAGTAGGCTACAGTTGATTTCAGTTGGCTTGATGATCACAGCAGTGCAGTATGGTGTGTGTCTGGGTGAGGACAGCAGATAGACAGGAAGAGATGGAAGGGCCTACGTCCTCTATCCTTCACACCAGGTCTGGTCAGGGCCCACATGTGGTTTCGCTTTGCTCCTCAGGAAACGGAGGGACAGTCAGCGAGAAGAAGGGAGAGGAGGGGTGAGACATATATTAGAGAGGGAGAGCCGTGGGGAGAGACTGTGAGCAGGATAAATGATTTGTCATCCCCAATGGGTAACTCAGTCATACCAGAAACTCTCCCAAAATTACCGCCACTTTCTCTCCCACTGAGAAAGCTGGCTCAGTGTTTACAGAGGTACACATCTTGAGCAGTTAGAGTTGATGCAAACAAGCCTACTATGGACAGCCGTCTGTAGCACAGGAGGTTGGTTGCACCTTATTTGGAGAGGGCGGGCTCGTGGTAATGGCTGGAGTGGATTGAGTGAAATGGTATCAAATATATACGGTTTCCATGTGTTTGATGCCATTCCATTCGCTCCGGTCCAGCCATTATTATGAGCCGTCCTCCCCCCAGCAGCCTCCACTGGTCTCTAGTGAGATGAGGGTGTAATGGTCTGCAAGGTATAAAAAGTTAGACAGTGGCGCTACGGTTGCTGCCTGTAGTTTTGGACTGTGCAAAGAAGCTCTAGACTGCCACCTTCTGGTAAAATAAAATACTGTCTCTATTTTAATTCTTATTGGTCTCTAGTCAAAGATAAAGTGATGAGTTGGTCAGTGTCCATCTGTTCTTGTGTGCGTGGGCATGTGCTTGTCTGTGTATGTGTTTAGGCCTGTCCCACCTCACCTCATTTCCACAGTCAGTGCATCTCTGTGGGGTAACAACATTGTGACAACACAAACAACCAGTGCATCTCCATTCCACCCAGTGCACCACTGAATAAAAACATGCATAAATATGCAGCAAGATATAAAATCAAATAAATCCATTAATTAACAGAGCTGCTGGTATTTCTTATTTTGCATTAATTACACAGTCATTACCATATCAATTAGGGAAATCAGAGATCATGTAATTAAGGTTTAACCAGGAGCACCTGCTACTTCAGTGTTGTTTGTATTTGTGTGTGTGTGTGTGTTCCAGTCCTAATCTCATCTGGGGTCTTTGACAGGACTCTCCCTCATCAATCTGATCTGTCGGAATGAAACGTTTTTGTTGTTTTCTTTCAGTGGGGGGAGGGGGGGGGGGGTTGTAAGGGGCTGAGTAGGAAATGTTATCATGGCGATTCAATTGATTGGCATGGACCCCTATTTAGAAAGGAGAGAGACAGGTGGAGAGAGGCTGGCTGGCCCATCTTAAGGAATAGATTGGGCTAGAGTGAGAACACGGAACTTCAGGCGGTATTTTGTGTGTGTGTTATTAATAGTGTTATGAAGGCTCGGATAACACAAGGCAAAAAAATACTCTCTCTTACTGGTCACAGAAAATGTGTGTTGAGGGCTTGCTTGAAGCTTTGTCCCTGTTTATAAACATCTGGGCATCTGGATAGATGAAAGCTGTCTTTTAAAAAGCACATGGATGAGTTAGTTAAGATGCTGAATAAAAATTGGCTTCTTTTATAGAAATAGGTCCTGCCTCTCCCTAAATAGTAGACTATGACGACATCATCTACATGAACGTAGCTGCTACTTCATTATAGCAGTTAGATGCAGTTTATCAGAGCTCACTGCACTTTATTGCGGGCAACAATGTTAGTACTCATCACTGAATTGTCTACCAGAAAGTTGGTTGGCCCTTTTTCATGTCATGAAGGTTGATGCTATGTTTTCATGTATAAAGCCCTTTTACAAAAAGTCCCATTGTCTTTCCTTAACTTTAGACATACAAGTTAACACCTGATCTCAGGGATGGCTGACTCTGGAAATTCCTTTGGTCTCTGCTGAGTTAGGTCAATCAGCTTTTTGTTTTCTTCCACCTTATTTGTGGAACAATCTTCAAAATGTTCTTAAATTTTATGTTTTAGTGCCTCTAGGGCAATTCAGAAAGCTGATTGAGGACCTTATTACTGATGAATGTGTTTGTTTTTTATTATATAGATATACTAATGCAACATGTAGTATTGGTCCCAAAAATTTTCCATACCCACAAAAAGTTATTTCTCAAAAATGTTGTGCACAAATTTGTTTACATTCCTGTAAGTGAGCATTTCTCCTTTGCCAAGATAAAGAATCCACCTGACAGGTGTGGCATATCAAGAAGCTAATTAAACAGCATGATCATTACACATATGTACCTGAGATCAGCCATCCAGACAGCGGATGAAACTGGGTTCGCACAACCCAAGAATTACTGCACAAACTGTCAGAAACCGTCTCAGGGAAGCTCATCTGCGTGCTCGTCGTCCTCACCAGGGTCTTAAACTGACTGCGTTGTTACTGACTTCAGTGGGAAAATGCTCAGTTTTGATAGTCACTGGCATGCTGGAGAAGTGTGGTCTTTATGGATGAATGAATAATGGTGACCAAGGAGATGGCTGCCGTTTTACGATCACGTAACCAATTTTGCTATTGTGTATGTTTTTTCGCATTATTTGTAACTTATTTTGTACATAATGTTTCTGCCACCGTGTCTTATGACCGAAAATAGCTTCTTGATATCAGGGCAGCGATTACTCACCCCGTACTGGAGGAATTCCTGTTCTTCAACGCTTCGGACGAGTCGGACGAGAAGGATTTACCTCGGCACCCGACAGGGCCCTCATCCCCATCATTCATAGGAGGAAAAGACAGAGATATCGTGGACGATGGCCATGTAAGGATCCGATGCTGAGAAGCTAATCTACGTTTACCATCGGTCCTATTAGCCAACGTACAATCAATCGATAATAAAATAGACGAGCTACGAGTACGTATATCCTACCAACGGGACATTAGAAACTGTAATATCTGTTTCACCGAGTCGTGGCTGAACGGCGACATGATTAACATACAGCTCGCGGGTTTTAAGCTTGTTCGGCAGGATAGAACAGCGGCCTCTGGTAAGACAAGGGGCGGCGTCCTATGTACATTTGTAAACAACAGCTGGTGCACAAAATCTAAGGAAGTCTCAAGGTGTTGCTTGCCTGAGGTAGAGTCTCATGATAAACTGTAGACCACACTATTTACCAAGAGAGTTTATATCTATATTTTTTGTGGCTGTATACATACCACCGCAGACCAATAATGGCACTAAGATCGCACTCAATAAGCTGTATACGGCTATAAGCAAACAGGAAAATACTCATCCAAAGGCGGTGCTGCTAGTGGCCAGGAACTTTAATGCAGGGAATCTCAAATACGTTTTACCTCATCTCTACCAGCATGTTAAATGTGCAACCAGAGGGAAAGAAACTCTAGACCACCTTTACTCCAAACACATAGACGCATACAAAGCTCTCCCTTGCCCTCCATTTGGCAAATCGGACCATAAATCTATCCTCCTGATTCCTGCTTACAAGCTAAAACTAAAGCAGGAAGCACCCGTGACTAGGTCAATAAGAAAGAGGTCAGAGGAAGCAGATGCTAAGCTACTGGACTGTTTTGCTAGCACAGACTGGAATGAGTTCTGGGATTCTTCCGATGGGAATTGAGGAGTACACCACATCAGTCACTGGCTTCATCAATAAGTGCATCGATGACATCGCCCCCCCACAGTGACCGTACGTACATACCCCAACCAGAAGCCATGGATTACAGGCAATATCCACACTGAGCTAAAGGGAAGAGCTGACGCTTTCAAGGAGCGGGAATCTTACCCGGAAGCTTATAAGAAATCCTGCTATACCCTCGGATGAACCATCAAACAGGCAAAGCGACAATACAGTACTAAGATTGAATCGTACTACACTGGCTCCGATGCTTGTCAAATGTGGCAGGGCTTGCAAACTATTATAATGGGAAGCACAGCCACAAGCTGCCCAGTGACACGAGCCTACCAGACGAGATAAATTACTTATATGCTCGCTTCGAGGCAAGTAACACTGAAACATGCATGAGAGCACCAGCTGTTCTGAACGACTGTGTTATCACGCTCTCATCAGCCGATGTGAGTAAGACCTTTAAACAGGTCAACATTCACAAGGCTGCAGGGCCAGACGGATTACCAGGATGTGTACTCCGAGCATGCGCTGACCAACTGGCAAGTGTCTTTACTGACATTTTCAACCAGTCTGAGTCTGTAGTATTTTAGTAATTAGTAACATTTTTTAAGCAGACCACCATAGTCCCTGTGACCAAGAACACTAAGGTAACCTGCCTAAATGACTACTGACCCGTAGCACTCACGTCTGTAGCCATGAAGTGCTTTGAAAGGCTGGTCATGGCTCACATCAACACCATTATCCCAGAAACTCTAGACCCCCTCCAATTTGCATACTGCCCCAACAGATCCACAGATGATGCAATCTCTGTTGCACTCAACACTGCCCTTTCCCACCTGGACAAAAGGAACACCTATGCCCCCAGCTGTGCCCTCGATACTATATGTGAACTGATTGCCCCCCATCTATCTTCTGAGCTCGTGCTACTAGGTGACCTAAACTGGGACATGCTTAACCTCTTGGATCGCTATTTCATTTTTGGATAAAAAACGTTCCCGTTTTAAGCGCAATATTTTGTCACGAAAAGATGCTCGACTATGCATATTATTGACCGTTTTGGAAAGAAAACACTCTGAAGTTTCAGAATCTGCAAAGATATTGTCTGTAAGTGCCCCAGAACTCATTCTACAGGCGAAACCAATATGATACGTCAACCAGGAAATGAGCAGAATCTCTGAAGCTCTGTTTTCCATTGTCTCCTTATATGGCTGTGATTGCGCAAGGAATGAGCCTACACTTTCTGTCGTTTCCCCAAGGTGTTTGCAGCATTGTGACGTATTTGTAGGCATATCATTGGAAGATTGACCATAAGGGACTACATTTTCCAAGTGTCCGCCTGGTGTCCCTGCGTCGAAATTGGAGCGCAAAGCCAGGTGCAATTATTTTTCCATTTGAGAGCAAGGAGAAACCAGGCTTCCACGAAGGATATATCATCGAAGAGATATGTGCAAAAACACCTTGAGGATTGATTCTAAACCACGTTTGCCATGTTTCAGTCGATATTATGGAGTTAATTTGGAAAAAAGTTCGCGTTTTGAGTGCTAAATTTTCGTTTTATTTTTTTTGTATTTTTTTTTTGTGGTAGCCAAATGTGATGTACAAAACGGAGCTATTTCTAATACACAAAGAATCTTTTTGGAAAAACTGAGCATCTGCTATCTAACTGAGAGTCTCCTCATTGAAAACATCAGAAGTTCTTCAAAGGTAAGTTATTTTATTTGAAGGCTTTACTTGTTTTTGTGATAGTTGCCTGCTAAATGCTAACGCTAATGCTAACGCTAAATGCTACGCTAGCTAGCTACTGTTACACAAATGATTGTTTTCCTATGGTTGAAAAGCATATTTTGAAAATCTGAGATGACAGTGTTGTTAACAAAAGGCTAAGCTTGAGAGATAGCATATTTATTTCATTTAATTTGCGATTTTCATGAATAGTTAACGTTGCGTTATGGTAATGAGCTTAGGTCTATAAATAGAATCCCGGATCCGGGTTTGGTCGTCGCAACAGGTTAACACCCCGGCCATCCTACAAACTAAGCTTGATGCCCTCAATCTCAGACAAATGATCAATGAACCTACCAGGTACAACCCCAAATCAGTAAACACGGGCACCCTCATAGATGTCATCCTAACTAATTCGCCCTCCAAATACACCTCTGCTGTTTTCAATCAAGATCTCAGCGATCACTGCCTCATTGCCTGCATCCGTAATGGGTCTGCGACCAAACGACCACCCCTCATCACTGTCAAACGCTCCCTGAAACACTTCTGTGAGCAGGCCTTTCTAATCCACCTGGCCGGGGTATCCTGGAATGACATTGACCTCATCCCATCAGTAGATGATGCCTGGCAATTCTTTAAAAGTGCCTTCCTCACCATCTTAAACCTCTTGGAACTACCCATCCCGGATCTGGGAGAATTGTCATCAACTGACACTAATTAGCATAACGCAACGGACAAAAAATATTAGTAGAAAATATTCATATTCATGAAATCACAAGTGAAATATATTGAAACACAGCTTAGCCTTTTGTTAATCACCTTGTCGTCTCAGATTTTGAAATTATGCTTTACAACCAAAGCAAGACAAGCATTTGTGTAAGTTTATCGATAGCCTAGCATAGCATTATGCCTAGCTATTAGCAGGCAGCTTGGTCACGAAAATCAGAAAAGCAATCAAATTAAATCTTTTCACTCATGAGACTCCTAGTTAGACAGCACATGTTCATTTTGTCCCATAAAGATTATTTTTATAGCCGAAATACCGCCGTTTGTACTTCACGTTTGGTTGAGAAATCCATGGGAAACTGTGGTCACGACAACACCGAAAAATATTCCAAATTAGATCCATAATATCGACAGAAACATGGCAAACGTTTTTGTAATCAATCCTCAAGGTGTTTTTCAAATATCTATTTGATAATATATCAACCCGGGACAGGTGGCTTCTTAGTAGGAAAGAGAGAAACAATAGCCGCGTTCGTCTATTACGCACAAATCACTCTGAGAGCCTCCAGCTGACCACTGACGCAATGTTGTCGTTCAGGCTCATTTTTCAAAATAAAAGCCTGAAACTATGTATTGTGACACTAGACACATTAGGGAAGCCATAGAAAAAGGAATCTGGTTGATATCCCTTTCACTGCATAGGAACGCAGAGTTTTCTAAATAAGAGTACCTTCCTGATTGGATTTTTCTCAGGCTTTCGCCTGCTATATCAGTTCTGGTATACTCACAGACAATATGTTTACAGTTTTGGAAAATTTAGAGTGTTTTCTATCCTAAGCTGTCAATTATATGCATATTCTAGCATCTTGTCCTGACAAAATAGCCTGTTTACTTTGGGAATGTTATTTTTCCAAAAATGAAAATAGTGCCCCCTAGTTTCAAAAATTATATAAGCATGCCCTTCTCAAAAAATGTAGAACTAGGAATAGAGATAGTCCTTGGTTCACGCCAGACCTGTCTACCCTTGACCAGCACAAAAACATCCTGTGGCGTTCTGCATTAGCATCGAATAGCCCCCGTGAAATGCAACTTTTCAGGGAAGTTAGGAACAAATATACACAGGCAGTTAGAAAAGCTAAGGCAAGCTTTTTCAAACAGAAATTTGCCCCCTGTAGTACTAACTCTAAAAAGTTCTGGGACACTGTAAAGTCCATGGAGAATAAGAGCACCTTCTCCCAGCTGCCCACTGCTCTGAGGCTAGGAAACATTGTCACCACCGATAAATCCACTATAATTGAGAATTTCAATAAGCATTTCTCTATGGCTGGCCATGCTTTCCACATGGCTACCCCTACCTCGGTCAACTGCCCGGCACCCTCCACAGCAACCCGCCAAAGCCCCCACTATTTCTCCTTTACCCAAATCCAGATAGCCGATGTTCTGAAAGAGCTGCAAAATCTGGATCCCTACAAATCAGCCGGGCTAGACAATCTGGACCCTCTCTTTCTAAAATTATCTGCTGAAATTGTTGCAACCCCTATTACTAGCCTGTTCAACCTCTCTTTCGTATCGTCTGAGATTCCCAAAGATTGGAAAGCTGCCGCGGTCATCCCCCTCTTCAAAGGGGGTGACACTCTAGACCCAAACTGCTACAGACCTATATCTATCCTACCCTGTCTTTCTAAGGTCTTCGAAAGCCAAGTTAACAAACAGATTACTGACCATTTGGAATCCCACCATACCTTCTCCGCTATGCAATCTGGTTTCAGAGCTGGTCATGGGTGCACCTCAGCCACGCTCAAGGTTCTAAACGGATTCTCTGATCCACCTCTACGCAGGCGACACCATTCTGTATACTTCTGGCCCCTCCTTGGACACTATGTTAACTGACCTCCAGACGAGCATCAATGCCATACAACTCTCCTTCCGTGGCCTCCAACTGCTCTTAAACGCAAGTAAAACCAAATGCATGCTTTTCAATCGATCGCTGCCCGCACCTGCTCGCCCGTCCAGCATCACTACTCTGGACGGCTCTGACTTAGAATACTACAAATTCCAAATTCCTGGGTGTCTGGTTAGACTGTAAACTCTCCTTCCAGACTCACATTAAGCATCTCCAATCCAAAATCAAATCTAGAATCGGCTTCCTATATCGCAACAAAGCATCCTTCACTCATGCTGCCAAACATACCCTCGTAAAACTGACCATCCTACCGATCCTCGACTTCGGTGATGTCATCTATAAAATAGCCTCCAACACTCTACTCAACAAACTGGATGCAGTCTATCACAGTGCCATCTGTTTTGTCACCAAAGCCCCATACACTACCCACCATTGCGACCTGTACTCTCTCGTTTGATGGCCCTCGCTTCATACTCGTCGCCAAACCCACTGGCTACAGGTTATCTACAAGTCTCTGCTAGGTAAAGCCCCGCCTTATCTCAGCTCACTGGTCACCATAGGAGCACCCACTCGTAGCACGCGCTCCAGCAGGTATATCTCACTGGTCATCCCCAAAGCCAATTCCTCCTTTGGTCGTCTTTCCTTCCAGTTCTCTGCTGCCCATGACTGGAACGAATTGCAAAAATCTCTGAAGCTGGAGACTCACATCTCCCTCACTAGCTTTAAGCACCAGCTGTCAGAGCAGTTTACAGATCACTGCACCTGTACTTAGCCTGTCTGTAAACAGCCAATCTATCTACCTACCTTATCCCCATACTGGTATTTATTTATTTATTTTGCTCCTTTGCACCCCAGTATCTCTACCTGCACATTCATCTTCTGCCGATCTATCCTTCCAGTGTTTAATTGCTATATTGTAATTACTTTGCCACCATGGCCTATTTATTTCCTTAACTTACCTAATTTGCACTCACTGTATATAGACTTTTTGTTTTCTTTTGTTCTACTGTATTATTGACTGTTATGTTTTGTTTATTTCATGTGTAACTCTGTGTTGTTGTATGTGTCGAATTGCTACGCTTTATCTTGGCCAGGTCGCAGTTGCAAATGAGAACTTCTTCTCAACTAGCCTACCTGGTTAAATAAAGGTGAAATAAAACATTTAAAAAATAAAATATGTGAGAATGCTATTCATTGACCACAGCTCAGCGTTCAACACCATAGTGTCCTCAAAGCTCATCACTAAGCTAAAGACCCTGGGACTAAACACCTCCCTCTGCAACTGGATCCTGGACTTCCTGACAGGCCAACCCCAGGTGGTAAGGAACAACACATCCGCCATGCTGATCCTCAACACAGGGGTCCCTCAAGGGTGCATGCTCAGTCCCCTCCTGTACTCCCTGTTCACTCACTGCAGTGCCAGGCACAACTCCAACACCATCATCAAGTTTGCTGATGACACATCAGTGTTAGGCCTGATCCCCGACAACGATGAGGCAGCCTATAGAGAGGAGGTCAGTGGCCACCTGGCATATCTGAGCAATCGTCGGAGAAGGGCCTTGGTCAGGGAGGTGACCAAGAACCCGATGGTCACTCTGACAGAGCTCCAGAGTTCCTCTGTGGAGATGAGAGAACCTTCCAGAAGGACAGCCATCTCTGCAGCACTCCACCAATCAGGCCTGTATTGCCAGAAAGAAGCCACTCCTCAGTAAAAGGCACATGACAGCCCACTTGGAGTTTGCCAAAAGGCACCTAAACGACTCAGACCATGAGAAACAAGATTCTCTGTTCTGATGAAACCAAGATTGAACTCTTTGGCCTGAATGCCAAGCATCACATCTGGAGAAACCTGGCATGGGGTGTCAGCATCATGCTGTGGGGATGTTTTTCAGTGGGAGGGGAGAGGGAACAGAGAAAAGTGGGAGGGAACAGAGAAAAGTACAGAGAGATACTTGATGAAAACCTGCTCCAGACCGCTCAGACTGGGGGGAAGGTTCACCTTCCAACAGGACAATGACACTAAGCACACAGCCAAGACAATGCAGGAGTGGCTTCAGGACAAGTCTTTGAATGTCCTTGAGTGGCCCAGCCAGAGCCCGGACTTGAACACGATCAAACATCTCTGGAGAGACCTGAAAATAGCTGTTCAGCAACGCTCCCCATCCATCCCGACAGAGCATCATACCCAAGAAGAGTCGAGGCTGTATTTGCTGCCAAAGGTGCTTCAACAAAGTACTAAGTAAAGGGTCTGAATACTTATGTAAATGTATATTTCATTTTTTATTTAAAAAAAAAAATATATAAAAAATGTTTAAAAAACTGTTTTGCTTTGTCATTATGAGGTATTGTGTGAAGATTGATAAGGGGGGGAAAACAATTGAATCCATATTAGAGTATGGCTGTAATGTAACAACATTTGGAAAAAGTCAAGGGGTCTGAATACTTTCCGTATGCACTGTATACACACCTGTAGCAGTTGTAGCGATTCTGATCCCTTGCCCTGACAACCTCCTAGGTCTATTACATCCTCTGGCCTCCTCCCTGTGAGCCCCACTGTGCATTGAGGTAGTAAATCCATCTCTTCCTTCTCACCAAGCCCCTCACCCCCTGTCCTCCCTCTAACTACCCCATTACATCCTCCTGTCCTTAAATCCCTCTCACACCCCCTGCGCAGCTCTGCAGATAGGGGGTAGTGGACCACAGCAGCACTAGCACAGTCTCTTCAACACTGCTAAGCCAGCCAGTAAAAGCACTCCTGTGTGAATATGGAGTGAATTGTCAAAAGGTGAGTTTCCTGTGTGTGATGCAGTTGGTCCTGTGTGATGCCTCTGCTGGTTGAAGTAGGGCCCTATAAAATCTGTGTTGTGGAGAACCCAGACAGAGTCATGAAAAACAGACATTAAAACCAAATTCAACAATATTCCAACATTTATTGAACTTCAAATCAAATCAAATGTTATTTGTCACATGCTTCGAATACAACAGGTGTAGGTAGACCTTACCGTGAAATGCTTACTTACAAGCCCTTAACCAACAATGTAGTTCAAGAAATAAACGGAAAAAAAAAAGAAAAAAAAAAAGCAACACAATAAAATAACAATAATGAGGCTATATACAGGGGGTACCGGTACAGAGCCAATGTGCAGGGGGTACAGGTTAGTTGAGGTCATTTGTACATGGGGGGGGGGGGGGGGGGGGGGGTAAATAGTCCGGATGGCCATTAGTAGGTGGCCTCAAAAGGTAATAAACTAGATGTATTGAACTTCTTTGAAAATTGATCTCTGGACCCTGATCTCTCTTTTGAAGAACATATCAAGACTGTTTCAAGGACAGCTTTTTTCCATCTATGTAACATTGAAAAAATCAGAAACTTTCTGTCCAAAAATGATGCAGAAAAATTAATCCATGCTTTTGTCACTTCTAGGTTAGACTACTGCAATGCTCTACTTTCCGGCTACCCGGATAAAGCACTAAATAAACTTTCGTTAGTGCTAAATACGACTGTAGGATCCTGACTAGAACCCCCAAAAAATATCATATTACTCCAGTGCTAGCCTCCCTACACTGGCTTCCTGTCAAGGCAAGGGCTGATTTCAAGGTTTTACTGCTAACCTACAAAGCATTAGGGCTTGCTCCTACCTATCTCTCTGATTTGGTCCTGCCGTACATACCTACACGTACGCTACGGTCACAAGACGCAGGCCTCCTAATTGTCCCTAGAATTTCTAAGCAAACAGCTGGAGGCAGGGCTTTCTCCTATAGAGCTCCATTTTTATGGAATGGTCTGCCTACCCATGTGAGAGACACAAACTCGGTCTCAACCTTTAAGTCTTTACTGAACTCATCTCTTCAGTGGGTCATATGATTGAGTGTAGTCTGGCCCAGGAGTGTGAAGGTGAACGGAAAGGCTCTGGAGCAACAAACCGCCCTTGCGGATTCAGTTGAATGCATTCAGTTGTACCACTGACTAGGTATCTCCTTTGCCCAGATGTCTTACTGTTGAATATCTAAAGCCATGCAATGCCATACGATACCACTAGGTGGAAGGAGTAAACTGTATCTTAATCAATCCCAGCTCAGCTCTGCATTTCTCCCTGCTGTCATGCACTATTCTAGCAGAGCTCAAATCTGTCACTAGATCCTAACCTCACCCTTTCCCCAGGTCATTTATAATTGGTCAGCTGATAATGGACTGTATTCTGAGCCTTTGACTATTTTTGGGCCTTCCTCTGACACCGCATAGTATAGAGGTACTGGATGGCTGGAAGCTTGGCCACCGTGATGTACTGGGCCGTGCACACTTCCCTCTGTAGCGCCTTATGGTCGGTCGGATGCCGAGCAGTTGCCATACCAGGCGGTGATGCAGACATCTAGTAGAAGTGTCAATAATTGCCACTTGAATAACTTTGTAACTTTGTCTGTTTGTGAATGATGAGAGAAACAGCATATCTCCAGAGACCTGTAATACCCAAATTAAGCTTCTTAATAAGAGAATGTTTAGAAAAAAATGCTTTAACTCTCCCATTAGAGCAGCCTGGTCTCAGAGTAAAACGTATTATATGACACAGTTGAAGTCGGAAGTTTACATACATTTAGGTTAAGAGTCATTAAAACCCGTTTTTCAACCTCTCCACAAATTTCTTGTTAACAAACTATAGTTTTGGCAAGTCGGTTAGGACATCTACTTTGTGCATGATACAAGTAATTTTTCCAACAATTGTTACCAGACAGATTATTTCACTTATAATTCACTGTATCATAATTCCAGTGGGTCAGAAGTTTACAGTGCCTTGCGAAAGTATTCGGCCCCCTTGAACTTTGCGACCTTTTGCCACATTTCAGGCTTCAAACATAAAGATATAAAACTGTATTTTTTTTGTGAAGAATCAACAACAAGTGGGACACAATCATGAAGTGGAACGACATTTATTGGATATTTCAAACTTTTTTAACAAATCAAAAACTGAAAAATTGGCCGTGCAAAATTATTCAGCCCCCTTAAGTTAATAATTTGTAGCGCCACCTTTTGCTGCGATTACAGCTGTAAGTCGCTTGGGGTATGTCTCTATCAGTTTTGCACATCGAGAGACTGAATTTTTTCCCCATTCCTCCTTGCAAAACAGCTCGAGCTCAGTGAGGTTGGATGGAGAGCATTTGTGAACAGCAGTTTTCAGTTCTTTCCACAGATTCTCGATTGGATTCAGGTCTGGACTTTGACTTGGCCATTCTAACACCTGGATATGTTTATTTTTGAACCATTCCATTGCAGATTTTGCTTTATGTTTTGGATCATTGTCTTGTTGGAAGACAAATCTCCGTCCCAGTCTCAGGTCTTTTGCAGACTCCATCAGGTTTTCTTCCAGAATGGTCCTGTATTTGGCTCCATCCATCTTCCCATCAATTTTAACCATCTTCCCTGTCCCTGCTGAAGAAAAGCAGGCCCAAACCATGATGCTGCCACCACCATGTTTGACAGTGGGGATGGTGTGTTCAGCTGTGTTGCTTTTACGCCAAACATAACGTTTTGCATTGTTGCCAAAAAGTTCAATTTTGGTTTCATCTGACCAGAGCACCTTCTTCCACATGTTTGGTGTGTCTCCCAGGTGGCTTGTGGCAAACTTTAAACGACACTTTTTATGGATATCTTTAAGAAATGTCTTTCTTCTTGCCACTCTTCCATAAAGGCCAGATTTGTGCAATATACGACTGATTGTTGTCCTATGGACAGAGTCTCCCACCTCAGCTGTAGATCTCTGCAGTTCATCCAGAGTGATCATGGGCCTCTTGGCTGCATCTCTGATCAGTCTTCTCCTTGTATGAGCTGAAAGTTTAGAGGGACGGCCAGGTCTTGGTAGATTTGCAGTGGTCTGATACTCCTTCCATTTCAATATTATCGCTTGCACAGTGCTCCTTGGGATGTTTAAAGCTTGGGAAATCTTTTTGTATCCAAATCCGGCTTTAAACTTCTTCACAACAGTATCTCGGACCTGCCTGGTGTGTTCCTTGTTCTTCATGATGCTCTCTGCGCTTTTAACGGACCTCTGAGACTATCACAGTGCAGGTGCATTTATACGGAGACTTGATTACACACAGGTGGATTGTATTTATCATCATTAGTCATTTAGGTCAACATTGGATCATTCAGAGATCCTCACTGAACTTCTGGAGAGAGTTTGCTGCACTGAAAGTAAAGGGGCTGAATAATTTTGCACGGCCAATTTTTCAGTTTTTGATTTGTTAAAAAAGTTTGAAATATCCAATGAATGTCGTTCCACTTCATGATTGTGTCCCACTTGTTGTTGATTCTTCACAAAAAAATACAATTTTATATCTTTATGTTTGAAGCCTGAAATGTGGCAAAAGGTCGCAAAGTTCAAGGGGGACGAATACTTTCGCAAGGCACTGTACATAAACTAGTAGAAAGAGGAGTAAGGGAAGCGCTACTAAGGTACACAATAGTACATTTTGGTAGACAGAAGGTGATTTTTGGTAAAAGGGGTGAATTGGTCATCAAAAAGAAAGGAAGAGCAATGCACTCATAATATAATTAATTAAAATGCCTTTATTTGTATGGAATGTTCAATAGAAACAAAGTTTTAAAAATCTGTGAAATAATGTAGCTATGTTGTCAAAAATGTAAACTGCAAGTTAGAGTATGAGAATGCCTAGAAAGGTAGTTCTAACCTTAAATATGACTGGGAGAAGTGTCAAGAATAAGAAAGCAATATATTCCATAGTCCACTAGAACACAGCAAACATGAACAACAGTCTGAACATAGCTGAGGGCAATTGAGCAAAATGTCCACTAGATGACAGCAAATGGACTAATCACAACCTTACAGGAAGGGTGAGAAATCCATATCTTCATTTAAACCAGGGTATTTAGTGGCCTGTAGTTTGTAAATACATATCTTCATTAAACCAGGATACTTAGTGGCCTGTAGTTTGTAAATCCATATCTTCATTAAACCAGGGTACTTAGTGGCCTGTAGTTTGTAAATCCATATCTTCATTAAACCAGGGTATTTAGTGGCCTGTAGTTTGTAAATCCATATCTTCATTTAAACCAGGGTACTTAATGGCCTGTAGTTTGTAAATCCATATCTTAATTTAAACCAGGGTACTTAGTGGCCTGTAGTTTGTAAATCCATATCTTAATTTAAACCAGGGTATTTAGTGGCCTGTAGTTTGTAAATCCATATCTTAATTTAAACCAGGGTACTTAGTGGCCTGTAGTTGGTAAATCCATATCTTCATTTAAACCAGGGTACTTAGTGGCCTGTAGTTTGTAAATCCATATCTTCATTTAAACCAGGGTATTTAGTGGCCTGTAGTTTGTAAATCCATATCTTCATTTAAACCAGGGTATTTAGTGGCCTGTAGTTTGTAAATCCATATCTTCATTTAAACCAGGGTATTTAGTGGCCTGTAAGTTTGTAAATCCAAAAACTTTCCCTTTGGTTTAACTGTTTAAGACGGGCCCCTTTTCTAATTGAGGCCCGGAACATGATCAATACCCATAGCTTGTAGGGAGGCAGGGTTGCCATGGTGTAGGGACTTGTAGTGCCTTGCCATGGTGTAGGGACTTGTAGTGCCTTGCCATGGTGTAAGGACTTGTAGTGCCTTGCCATGGGGTAGTTTTCATTGCCTACCCGTATGGCGTACTTGTGTTCCACTAAGCGGTCTTGAAGGCGTCTCTTTGTACATCCAATGTAGAACACCTTGCACTGTGGACATTCCAATCTATAAATGACATGAGTGGTTTTGCAGTTAATTAAATGCTTGAATCCTACTCCATTTTAGAAGCTGTGTCAACAAAATAAGTTTTCTGTTCAATATTTCTGCAATGGTTACATTTAAAAGAGCCCTTGGGTTTGTGGTCAAGCCAAGTTTTTTGAGAGTCACCCGGAAGATAACTGTGGACTAATTTGTTATTTAGGGTAGGACATCTCTTAAAGCTTATGACTGGTGGCTCAGGGAAGACTTGGCGTAGTAACGTATCTATTTGGGTGATTCCACAATTATTTTTAATGATTCTTTTAATGTTCTCTGCTTCAGTGCTGTATTTTGTAACAAAATACACTCTCTCTGATGTATCACGAGGCACTCCCCTTCACAACAAGTTCTCTCTGTCAAGTAATCCAGCCCTTATACCTGCATCTTTCAGGACCTGAACACTGTAGCCCCAATTCAAGAAGCGATTCTCCAATTCATCAGATTTGACACTGTAGTCTGTTTCCCGATCGCAAATTTGGCGGACTCTTTGGAATTGGCCATATGGAATGTTCTCTTTTAGCCTTTTGGGGTGACAGCTGTCTGCCCTCAGAATGGTATTCCCATCTGTAGGCTTCCTAGTTTGATGTTAATGTTGTTAAGGTATTGGTGGAAGGAAATAAGGTAATCTTCTGAACCGGACCAGAACAGGCAAACATCATCAATATAGCGTCCCCACCATATAATCTGGTCAAAGAAATGGTTATCAGAAGGATCCAAAATGAAGTCATTTTCCCATTTACCCAAGTACAAACCAGCGTAGGAAGGGCTGTAGCTCCCATGGCACACCCTTTGACCTGTTTAATACAGTCCTGAAAGATAAAGATGTTATGATTAAGAGTCTATTCAGTCAGTGAGACAATTAATTCTGTAGGAGGCATCTCAGTCTCAGGTCGGGTACTCAAGAAATGGTGCATAGCTGCCAAACCTTGTTCATGTTCAATGGTGGTGTATAGAGACTCCACATCCATGGGGACTAAAAAGGAAGCTCTACCTATAGTGTTAAATTCCTTCATTTTGTTCAACACCTCTGTGGTATCTTGAAGATAGGCTGGGAGTGACGTCAGAAAAGGCTTAATAAAGTAATCAATGTACTTAGAGATGGGTTCTGTCAGACTTTCATTTCCACTGATGACTGGTCTGCTGGGGGATTTTTAAGACTTTTGTGGACTTATGGAAGAAGGTAAAAAGAAGCCAGACTGCCATTGAAAAGACATTTGAACTTAATTCAGTTTTTAGATCCTCTGTAGGGTTGAAGGTAAGAGATTGGAAGAATTCATCATTGTCTAATTGACGGTAGGCTTCTGTCACATATTTGTCTTTACTCCACACTACTGTAGCGCCACCTTTGTTTGCTTTTTTAACCACAAACAGCTATGTTTAGACTATTGTTCATGTTTGCTGTGTTCTAGTGGACAATATTTCTTTCTTATTCTTGACACTTCTCCCAGTCATATTTAGGGTTAGAACTACCTTTCTAGGCGTTCTGATACTTCTAGCTTGGAGTCAATTGGAGGTGTGCCTGTGGATGTATTTCAAGGCCTACATTCAAATTTAGCGGGAAAATGGGAAAATTAAAAAAGAAATCAGCCAAGACCTCAGAAAAAAAATTGTAGACCTCCACAAGTCTGGTTCCTCCTTGGGAGCAATTTCCAAATGCCTGAATGTACCACGTTAATCTGTACAAACAATAGTATGCAAGTATAAATGCCATGGGACCATGCAGCCATCATACCGCTCAGCAAGAAGACGCACTCTGTCTCCTAGAGATGAACGTACTTTGGTGCGAAAAGTGCAAATCAATCCGAGAACAACAGCAAAGGACCTTGTGAAAATGCTGGAGGAAACAAGTACAAAAATATCTATATCCACAGTAAAAACGAGTCCTATATCGAAATAACCTGAAAGGCCGCTCAGCAAGGAAGAAGCCACTGCTCCAAAACCGCCATAAAAACCCAGACTACGGTTTGCAACTGCACATGGGGACAAAGATCATACTTTTTGAAGAAATGTCCTCTGGTCTGATGAAACAAAAATATAACTGATTGGCCATAGTGACCATCGTTATGTTTGGAGGAAAAAGGGGGAGGCTTGCAAGCCGAAGAACACCATCCCAACCGTGAAGCACGGGGGTGGCAGCATCATGTTGTGGGGTTGCTTTGCTGCAGGGGGGACTGGTGCACTTCACAAAATAGATGGCATCATGAGGAGGAAAATTGTGTATATATTGAAGCAACATCTCAAGACATCAGTCAGGAAGTTAAAGCTTGGTCGCAAATGGGTCTTCCAAATGGACAATGACACCAAGCATACTTCCAAAGTTGTGGCAAAATGGCTTAAGGACAACAAAGTCAAGGTATTGGAGTGGCCATCACAAAGCCTTGACTTCAACCCTATAGAAATTCAGTGGGCAGAACTGAAAAAGCATGTGCGAGCAAGGAGGCCAACAAACCTGACCCAGTTACACCAGCTCTGTCAGGAGGAATGGGCCAAAATTCACCCAACTTGTCGTGGGAAGCTTGTCGAAGGCTACCCGAAACGTTTGACCCAAGTTAAACAATTTAAAGGCAATGCCACCAAATACTAATTGAGTGTATGTAAACTTCTGATCCACTGGGAATGTGATGAAAGAAATAAAATCTGAAATAAATCATTCTCTACTATTATTATGACATTTCACGTTCTTAAAATAAAGTGATGATCCTAACTGACCTAAGACAGGGAATTTTTACTTGGATTAAATGTCAGGAATTGTGAAAAACTGAGTTTAAATGTATTTGGCGAAGGTGTATGTAAACTTCCGACTTCAACTGTATATAAACTCCGTGCCATTCATTTAGTACAGGGGACTCCAGCCTTTTGGAAAAACAACATAAAATGCCCACCCCAACTCACGCCCCGACCAAACCAAAATAGAGACATAAAAAAGGAACTAAGGTCAGGGCGTAACAGTACCCCCCCCCCCCACCCAAAGGTGCGGACTCCGGCCGCAAAACCTAAACCCATAGGGAAGGGTCTGGGTGGGCATCTAACCGTGGTGGCGGCTCTGGCGCGGGACGGGGACCCCACTCCACCTTAGTCTTGGCCCACTTGGCGGCTCCGGACTGGCGGGCGGCTCGGGTGGCTCCGGACTGGCGGGCGGCTCTGGCGGCTCCGGACTGGCGGGCGGCTCTGGCGGCTCTGGACTGACGGGCAGCTCTGGCGGCTCCGGACTGGAGGCAGACTCTGAAAGGAGAAGATGCAGAGACAGACTGGTGCGTGGGGCTGCCACAGTGCACACCAGGCTGGGGTGACCTACAGGAGGCCTGGTGCGTAGAGGAGGCACCGGATAAACCGGGCTGTGGTGGAGCACTGGAGCTCTGGTGCACAGCCTTGGCACCACTCCTCCAGGCTGAATGCCCACTTTAGCCCGGCCCCTCCAGAGTGCAGGCACAGGTCGAACCGGGCTGTGGGGGAGCACTGGAGAGCTGGTGCTTACCACTCGCACCTCTCCATTAGGCTCAATGCCAACTTTTGCCCTGGCACGGGTGGAGCGCAGGCTTAGGACGAACAGCAACCTCCCAGCGCCCCGGAGACACGGCACACAGAGCCGGCGCAGGATACCCTGGGACGAAACGGTGCACCGGAGACCAAACATGCTGGGCTGGCACAATCCGCCCTGGCTGGATGCCTACTCTCGCATGGCACCTGTCGGGGTCTGGCCTATAGCGCTCCGGGCTATGAGCACGCACTTGCAGCACCGTGCGCTTCACCGCATAACACGGTGCCTGACCAGTACTATGCTGCTTCCGGTAAGCACGGGGAGTTGGCTCAGGTCTATCGCCTGACTCCGCCAATCTCCCCGTGTGCCCCCATCCCAAAAATTGGGGGGCTGCCTCTCTTGCCTGCTTTGCTGCCTTACCTCATATCGCCGCCTCTCCGCTTTCGCCGCCTCCAGTTCAGCTTTTGTGCGGCGATATTCCCCAGCCTTACTCCAGGGTCCCTTACCGTCTAATATCTCCTCCCAAGTCCAGGAGTCCTGAACCCTCTGCTCCTCCTTACCACGCTGCTTGGTCCTTTGGTGGTGGGTAGTTCTGTAATGATCTTCGTCTTCATTGGATGAGGAGTAGGAAGGATCGGACCAAAAGGCAGCGTGGTAAGTGTCCATGATCATTTATTAACACCGAACACGAACATACAAAATAACAACGTGAATGTAAGAAATGAAAAATCAAAACAGTCCTGAAAGGTGAAAACACAAAACAGGAAACAACTACCCACAAACACCAGGTGGGAAAAGGCTACCTAAGTATGGTTCTCAATCAGAGACAACGATAGACAGCTGCCTCTGATTGGGAACCATACCAGGCCAGACGCATAGAAAAGAAAACAGAAAAACAACATAGAATGCCCACTCCAACTCACGCCCCGACCAAACCAAAATAGAGACATAAAAAAGGAACTAAGGTCAGGGCGTGACAGTCACACATTGTCAGTTGTGGTTGCAAGTCCGATTTGCAAATGTGTAATTTAATCTCTCAAGTTTGTATCATGATGTGTGAAAGATTTAACCAGCTGGCTGCAACTTGCAACTTGACATTTGAAAATTTTCAATAAGATTTGCAAGCATAATTTATTTTATGAATATGAATATTCTGCTGTGAATCAAAAATACACTTACAGATTTTGAATCTGAGCTCGATTTGCTTCGCGTTCCTAGGAAACTATGCAGTATTTAGTTTTTTTACATGTTATTTCTTACATTGGTACACCAGGTAATCTTAGGTTTCATTACATACAGTCGGGAAGAACTACTGAATATGAGAGCAACGTCAACTCACCATCAGTACGACCAGGAATATGACTTTCGCGAAGCGGATCCTGTGTTCTGCCTTCCACCCATGACAACGGAATGGATCCCAGCCTGCGACCCAAAACAACGACGTCGTAAAAGAGGCAAACGAAGCGGTCTTCTGGTCAGGCTCCAGAGACGGGCACATCGCGCACCACTCCCTAGCATACTACTCGCCAATGTCCAGTCTCTTGACAACAAGGTTGATGAAATCCGAGCAAGGGTAGCATTCCAGAGAGACATCAGAGACTGTAACGTTCTTTGCTTCACGGAAACATGGCTCACTTGAGAGACGCTAACGGAATTGGTGCAGCCAGCTGGTTTCTTCACGCATCGCGCCGACAGAAACAAACATCTTTCTGGTAAGAAGAGGGGCGGGGGCGTATCACAAGGCTAATCTGAAAACAAGACTCCCTAAATTGTATCAGCATATCGATTGCGCAACCAGGGCTGGTAAAACCTTGGATCATTGCTATTCTAACTTCCGCAACGCATATAAGGCCCTCCCCCGCCCTCCTTTCGGATAAGCTGACCACGACTCCATGTTGTTGCTCCCTGCTTACAGACAGAAACTAAAACAAGAAACTCCCGCGCTCAGGTCTGTTCAACGCTGGTCCGACCAATCTGATTCCACGCTTCAAGACTGCTTCGATCACGTGGACTGGGATATGTTCCGCATTGCTTCCAACAACAACATTGACGAATTCCTCTGATTCGGTGAGCAAGTTCATTAGAAAGTGCATTGACGATGTCGTTCCCATAGCAAAGATTAAAACATTCCCAAACCAGAAACCGTGGATTGATGGAAGCATTCGCGTGAAACTGAAAAGCGTGAACCACTGCTTTTAACCAGGGCAAGGTGACCGGAAACATGACCGAATACAAACAGTGTAGCTATTCCCTCCGCAAGGCAATCAAACAAGCTAAGCGTCATTATAGAGACAAAGTAGAGTCACAATTCAACGGCTCAGACACAAGAAGTATGTGGCAGGTATGTGGCATCTACAGTCAATCACGGATTACAAAAAGAAAACCAGCCCGTTACGTACCAGGATGTCTTGCTCCCAGGCAGACTAAATAACTTTTTGCCTGCTTTGAGGACAATACAGTGCCACTGCCACGGCCCGCAACCAAAACCTGCGGACTCTCCTTCACTGCAGCCAACAAGAGTAAAACATTTAAACGTGTTAACCCTCGCAAGTCTGCAGGCCCAGACGGCATCCCCAGCCGCGTCCTCAGAGCATGCCCAGACCAGCTGGCTGGTGTGTTTACGAACATATTCAATCAATCCTTATCCCAGTCTGCTGTTCCCACATGCTTCAAGAGGGCCACCATTGTCCCTGTTCCCAAGAAAGCTAAGGTAACTGAGCTAAACGACTACCGCCCCGTAGCACTCACTTCCGTCATAATGAAGTGCTTTGAGAGACTAGTCAAGGACCATATCACCTCCACCCTACCTGACACCCTAGACCCACTCCAATTTGCTTTCCTCCCAAATAGGTCCACAGACGACGCAATCTCAACCACACTGCACACTGCCCTAACCCATCTGGACAAGAGGAATACCTATGTGAAAATGCTGTTCATTGACTACAACTCAGCATTTAACACCATAGTACCCTCCAAACCCTGGGTCTCGACCCCGCCCTGTGCAACTGGGTACTGGACTTCCTGACGGGCCGCCCCCAGGTGGTGAGGGTAGGTAACAACATCTCCACCCCGCTGATCCTCAACACTGGGGCCCCACAAGGGTGCGTTCTGAGCCCTCTCCTGTACTCACTGTTTACCCACGACTGCGTGGGTGAACAATCATCAAGTTTGCGGACGACACTACAGTGGTAGGCTTGATTACCAACAACGACGAGACGGCCTACAGGGAGGAGGTGAGGGCCCTCGGAGTGTGGTGTCAGGAAAATAATCTCATACTCAACGTCATCAAAACAAAGGAGATGATTGTGGACTTCAGGAAACAGCAGAGGGAGCAGTAGTGGAGAGGGTAGTGAGTTTTAAGTTCCTCGGCGTACACATCACGGACAAACTGAATTGGTCCACCCACACAGACAGCGTCGTGAAGAAGGCGCAGCAGCGCCTCTTCAACCTCAGGAGGCTGAAGAAATTAGTCTTGTCACCAAAAGCACTCAACTTCTACAGATGCACAATCGAGAGCATCCTGTCGGGCTGTATCACCACCTGGTACGGCAACTGCTCCGCCCACAACCGTAAGGCTCTCCAGAGGGTAGTAAGGTCTGCACAACGCATCACTGGGGGCAAACTACCTGCCCTCCAGGACACTTACACCAGCCGATGTCACAGGAAGGCCATAAAGATCATCAAGGACAACAACCACCCGAGCCACTGCCTGTTCACCCCGCTATCATCCAGAAGGCGAGGTCAGTACAGGTGCATCAAAGCAGGGACCGAGAGACTGAAAAACAGCTTCTATCTCAAGGCCATCAGACTGTTAAACAGCCACCACTAACATTGAGGGGCTGCTGCCAACACACTGACTCAACTCTAGCTACTTTAATAATGGGAATTGATGGAAATTGATGTAAAATATATCACTAGCCACTTTAAACAATGCTACTTAATATAATGTTTACATACCCTACATTACTCATCTCATATGTATATGTATATACTGTACTCGATACCATCTACTGCATCTTGCGTATGCCGTTCTGTACCATCCCTCATTCATATATCTTTATGTACATATTCTTTATCCCTTTACACTTGTGTGTATAAGGTAGTAGTTTTGGAATTGTTAGGTTAGATTACTCGTTGGTTATTACTGCATTGTCGGAACTAAAAGCACAAGCATTTCGCTATACTCTCATTAACATCATTAAACAGATTACTGACCATTTCGAATCTCACCATACCTTCTCTGCTATGCAATCTGGTTTCAGAGCTGGTCATGGGTGCACCTCAGCCACACTCAAGGTCCTAAATGATATCTTAACCGCCATCGATAAGAAACATTACTGTGCAGCCGTATTCATTGATCTGGCCAAGGCTTTCGACTCTGTCAATCACCACATCCTCATGGGCAGACTCGACAGCCTTGGTTTCTCAAATGATTGCCTCGCCTGGTTCACCAACTACTTCTCTGATAGAGTTCAGTGTGTCAAATCGGAGGGTCTGCTGTCCGGACCTCTGGCAGTCTCTATGGGGGTGCCACAGGGTTCAATTCTTGGACCGACTCTCTTCTCTGTATACATCAATGAGGTCGCTCTTGCTGCTGGTGAGTCTCTGATCCACCTCTACGCAGACGACACCATTCTGTATACTTCTGGCCCTTCTTTGGACACTGTGTTAACAACCCTCCAGGCAAGCTTCAATGCCATACAACTCTCCTTCCGTGGCCTCCAATTGCTCTTAAATACAAGTAAAACTAAATGCATGCTCTTCAACCGATCGCTACCTGTACCTACCCGCCTGTCCAACATTACTACTCTGGACGGCTCTGACTTAGAATACGTGGACAACTACAAATACTTAGGTGTCTGGTTAGACTGTAAACTCTCCTTCCAGACCCATATCAAACATCTCCAATCCAAAGTTAAATCTAGAATTGGCTTCCTATTTCGCAACAAAGCATCCTTCACTCATGCTGCCAAACATACCCTTGTAAAACTGACCATCCTACCAATCCTCGACTTTGGCGATGTCATTTACAAAATAGCCTCCAATACCCTACTCAACAAATTGGATGCAGTCTATCACAGTGCAATCCGTTTTGTCACCAAAGCCCCATATACTACCCACCATTGCGACCTGTACGCTCTCGTTGGCTGGCCCTCGCTTCATACTCGTCGCCAAACCCACTGGCTCCATGTAATCTACAAGACCCTGCTAGGTAAAGTCCCCCCTTATCTCAGCTCGCTGGTCACCATTGCATCTCCCACCTGTAGCACACGCTCCAGCAGGTATATCTCTCTAGTCACCCCCAAAACCAATTCTTTCTTTGGCCGCCTCTCCTTCCAGTTCTCTGCTGCCAATGATTGGAACAAACTACAAAAATCTCTGAAACTGGAAACACTTATCTCCCTCACTAGCTTTAAGCACCAACTGTCAGAGCAGCTCACAGATTACTGCACCTGTACATAGCCCACCTATAATTTAGCCCAAACAACTACCTATTTCCCTACTGTATTTAATTCATTTATTTATTTTGCTCCTTTGCACCCCCATTATTTTTATTTCTACTTTGCACATTCTCCCATTGCAAATCTACCATTCCAGTGTTTTACTTGCTATATTGTATCTACTTTGCCACCATGGCCTTTTTGCCTTTACCTCCCTTATCTCACCTCATTTGCTCACATCGTATATAGACTTGTTTATACTGTATTATTGACTGTATGTTTGTTTTACTCCATGTGTAACTCTGTGTTGTTGTATGCGTCGAACTGCTTTGCTTTATCTTGGCCAGGTCGCAATTGTAAATGAGAACTTGTTCTCAACTTGCCTACCTGGTTAAATAAAGGTGAAATAAAAATAAATTTAAAAAAATCTGCTAACCATGTGTATGTGACAAATCCATTTGATTTGATTTGTTGTCAGGTTACCAAGAGGTTCGTAGAGTTGTAGAAAGTTTTTTTTGTTTGTAAAAAAATGGGCAAGTAAAATGTTACTTGATTTGAGATGATCTGGGGGCAGGACCTTTTACTCCTGACCAGTCAGTTCCCTCTGCCAAAACCACAGCCACCTAACCATGGGCTGGATTGTTTCATCATGATGCACATTTTTCTCTTATTCCATCCCTTTACTTAGATTTGTGTGTATTAGGTAGTTGTTGTGGAATTGTTAGATTACTTATTGGTATTGCTGCACTGTCAGAACTAGAAGCACAAGAATTTCGCTACACTCACAATAACACCTGCATATGTGTATGTGATCAATAACATTTGATTTGATTTTAGGATGACGACTGAACTGTATACATGTTTTTGTTCAATTTAGGACACAATTATTTTAATGAAGTGTTAGTGCAGTGCTGGAACAAAAACCTGAACACTCCTGTGTAAAGAACCTATGGCTTTCAATGACCTCAATTGACAAAATACAGTTACCATTTTCTTCTGTTAATCTATGTAGGCTTGTCATATGCTTTACAGGAGCCTGATGTAGATGGATACAGCCATTTTCAACCTGCATCCAGGTTGAGGCCTGCTACCAGCAGGAACATGGAGCACTCCATGCCAGTGTCCGGGCTCTGGCTGGGCCACTCAAGGACATTCAGAGACTTGTCCCAAAGTCACTCCTGCGTTGTCTTGTCTGTGTGCTTAGGGTCGTTGTCCTGAGGTCCAGAGTGCATTGGAGCAGGCTTTCATCAAGGATCTCTCTGTACTTTGCTCCGTTCATTTTTCTCTCGATCCTGACTAGTCTCCCAGTCCATGCCCCAGAAAAACATCCCCACAGCATGATGCTGACACCACCATGCATCACCGTAGGGATGGTTCCTCCAGACGTGAAGCTTGGCATTCAGGCCAAAGAGTTCAATCTTGGTTTCATCAGACCAGAGAATCTTGTTTCTCATGGTCTGAGAGTCCTTTAGGTGCCTTTTGGCAAACTCCAAGTGGGCTGTCATGTTCCTTTTACTGAGGTGTGGCTTCTGTCTGGCCACTCTACCATAAAGGCCTGATTGGTGGAGTGCTGCAGAGATGGTTGTCCTTCTGGAAGGTTCTTCCATCTCCACATAGGAACTCTGGAGCTCTGTCAGAGTGAACATCGGGTTCTTGGTCACCTTCCTGACCAAGGCCCTTCTCCCCTGATTGCTGAGTTTGGCCGGGCGGCCAGCTCTAGGAAGAGTCTTGGTGGTTCCAAACTTCTTCCATTTAACAATGATGGAGGCTACTGTGTTCTTGGGGACCTTCAATGCTGCAGAAATGTTTTGGTACCCTTCCCCAGATCTGTGCCTCGACACAATCCTGTCTCAGAGCTCTACGGAAAATTCCTTTGACCTGATGGCTTGGTTCTTGCTCTGACATACACTGTCAACTGTGGGACCTTACATAGACAGGTGCGTGCCTTTCTATATCACATCCAATCAATTGAATGTACCACAGGTGGACTCCAATCAAGTTGTAGAAACATCTCAAGGATGATCAATGAAAACAGGATGCACCTAAGCTCAATTTCGAAGCCCTATGCACCATAAACTTGTCGACTCCTTGAATAAATCCTTGTCAGAGAGACTGATTAGATGGTTTGGCAGGAGGCCCTGGGCCAATGGGAGGTCAGTGGTGAAGGCTTAGGGGTCATAGGGAGTGAGAGTGAATTTACAGACATGAAGATACAACTTGAACCACAGATTAAGGCTACCTTTAAACCAAAATGCATGAAACACATGTCTAACTCAGCTGTTTGTTGGGGAATAATGCTGTTTCACAGTTTTAGTTGGTTGATGGATAGTCTTTGCAACTATTCTGAAGGGACAGCACAACAAGCCTCAATATCCAGGTCATAAGCATTGACTGTAATACCTGGGTCCTGTGGTTGTCTGGCAACATGCTGCTTTCTCGTGATCTTACTTCCTCTCCACCTGAAATGCAATAACAAAGAAAACTTCAATAACAATAAGCCTGGTCAGTCATTGACTTGGCTAACTAGGCTAATTAAACACTCATTTCAAATTTGCACATCAGCTAAATGATACCCAACCAATAGTCTATTTGCAGTAAAATTTCTAGGGGCATTTTCCTCGCCAACCTTTTCAGTCACCAATGAATCAATAAACAGGCAGTGCAATGAACATAAGTAGTTCTGTCACAAGAATTATGTTCTCAATGTTCATAAACCAATTCAATTAAACTACTCAGTCTGCTCATCAGGATTTGTAAGAAACTGATTGAAATGAAACAGACGGAGGCCCAGCTAAAATAGTCAATAATTTATTCACGAGAGCGCTGGTCTGTTGTACAAAACCAGTCATTTTATACTGGCGTCTTACGCACATACTTCCACCCCACAAACATTAGGTCCTACGCACACACATTCACACTAACATACGCACACACATTCACACTAACATTAGCACACAATGTCCAGCTACCCAGCCGACAAAGATTAGGGACCGTGAGAATCCCTCCCTGTCCTTTCCCAAATCTCTCAGTGGCCCTAGCCAAGGTTGGCACCGAATCTTGCTCAGACAGTCTGTGTTTAAGACACTTTAGAGACTACACATTTATTGATTATAATTGTATACATTCTAATCAATTCCATACAGTTATATGGTTTCAGGGTGGAATATTCCAATCATTCAATTAACAGATAAATCCCATTAACATTGACAAAAAGTGTTCAAAAGTCAGTAACAAGTCTTTAAACTATAGCTAACAAATCTAAGTTTTATTTTCTAGAAACCTAGCTAACATTAGCTACTCTGCAGTAATGATGGTGGGAGTTAGCTAGCAGTTTCAATTTAGCTAGATAACTAGCTAAGTAATGGTCTTTATTTCATCTTTAGCAACAGATGGTTAACTAGCAAATATATTTATTTTCCCTTCGCATCTAAAGCTGCATGATAAAGCTAGCCAGTTGATAATAAAGTTGATAATAAGCTAGGATGAATAGCGTCTGTCAATGCAATGGCTGGTCTTGAATTAGTATGAAATGTACCATCATATTTCACATGATAAGCAAACTACTGTCATGCATTTTCACTCAAAAGAAAGATGTACCCAGATGAAAGAGACGATTGCTTTCAATTATATTGTTTTGGTTTTATTTACCTCATCCTCACTTGCTCATGTGTGTAGCTACTTCCTGAGATTTGATGAATGGAACAATCCAGCCAACGGTTATGACTGTGGTTTTGGCAGAGGGAACTAATTGGTTGGCAGTAAAACTTCTTTCCCCCAGAGCTGCTCTCTCACGTTGTGTGAAGGTACGGGAGACAGGCGCAGGAATGCGTAATAGGGTTTTTTATTGACCCAAATTACAGTGTACCATGTAAAGGCATGGGGACGAAGACCAAACAAACACTTATACAAAACACAGGGTTGAAACCCAAACAAAAAGAGCGAGGAGTACCTAAAATAAATACACGGGGCGAGACCCGTAATCATGTATGCACCATCCAAGCGGCACGAAAGCCAAAACAGCACAGGTACCCACAAGCACAACAGACATGGGAACAATAATCGACAGCCCAATGGTGAAACAAAGGGCACATTTATACAAATGCAATCAGTGAGGAATTGGAACCAGGTGTGCGTAATGACACAGTTCAGTGCCTAGAAGCTGGTGACGTAGACCTCCGAAACTGGTGCACGGAATGAGCAACAGTACCGGAGGGATCCGTGACAACCTCAAATCCTAAACTTAGCCCTTTCCTGTTTAAGCAGGACAATGCCCCCATGCACAAAGCAAGGTCCATACAGAAATTATTTGTTGTGATCGGTGTGGAAGAACTTGACAGGCCTGCACAGAGCCCTGAATTGGAATGCCGACTGCCATCCAGGCCTAATCACCCAACATCAGTGCCCAACCTCACTAATGCTCTTGTGGCTGAATGGAAGCAAGTCCCTGCAGCAATGTTGCAACAGCAATGTTCCATATTAATGCTCATGATTTTGGAACGAGATGTTCAACGAGCAGGTGTCCACATACTTCTGGTCATATAGTGTTTATCATACTAAAGCAGTCGAACATAATATAAAATACTAAAGCAGTCCAATGTGCATATCATACTAAGCAGTCGACCGTAATATATCATAATAAAGCAGCTGAACGTAGCATATCATACTAAAGCAGTTCAACATAATATATCATACTAAAACAGTCAAACATAATATATCATACTAAAGCAGTCAAACGTAATATATCACACTAACCAATCAAGATGTAGAATACTATATGTCCTACAATTTGTATTATATTGTACAACTGCTATTACGTTGGTATGTCAATTTAATGTAACCTAACGCAAAGTAACATCATACTAAAAGGAGTGGCTTGGATTTTGTAAAATATAATACGTTTTTGTCTGAGACCAGGTTGCACATTAGAGCTCTTTACTAAAGCCAAGCTGGGGCTTTTTTTCATTCAGTACCACTGAGTTAGAGGTTTCAGTTGATTGAACATTTCTTAGCTTGTTTGTACACATTCCTTGGGTTTAGAACACATTTCTTTTTATTTAGTAAAACATTTTTTTTACAAATGCAAAAAATACATAAAGCTGTTGTTTTGACCAGCGAATGGACATGTGTTTATAGTAAGATAGTGGGCAATTTCCTCAGGCTTCGGGGGTTAAATTTACGTTCTATTACAGATACCTTAATCCATACTATATTATTTGAGCTAAACATAAAGATTTTTTTTTTCTTAAAGTATATATTTTTTGAAGTTCTAATGTTGCTTTCCCCACCACAACAACTAAAAATACTTAAATACATGTAATTTTGTCATTGCAACATTTAATTCATTCCTATGGAGGACTGCTTCTTCTGGGGGTGCCAATATGGCTGGCCAGTGGCTTCAAAGAATTTCGTTGGCCAATACATAGCATCAGCAATCCAAGGTTTATATATATCATTGGTAAACCCTTGTTGTGTTTCGAGGGAAGAGCAGTAGAATACCCCTGGCTTTAACAAGAGCCTGTACATCCCAACCCTTTATCTTTTGATATAGATTTCTCTCCGCCACTTAGCAGTAGTGGTGCCATAGTCATCAGAGGCACGAGACAGAATAGTGGTGGTTGCCAAGCTGCCCTAGGCTGTTGTCATTCCCAGTTGGTGTGACCCGGCGATACCCAACACTTACCCCATGGTTATCATAACACCCTCAGGCCTGCCCACACTGGCCACTGGTCAACACACACACACATACAACGTGTGCACCAGCGGACGGCTCATAATAACGGCAGGAATGGAGTCAATGGAATGGTATCAAACACCATTCCATTCACTCCATTCCAGCCATTGCACTCCATTCCATCCATTACACTCCATTCCAGCCATTATTATGAGCCATCCTCCCCTCAGCAAGGCAAGGATATTGCTGCCAGTAAGATTGCACCTAAATCAACCATTTATCGGATCATCAAGAACTTCAAGGAGAGTGGTTCAATTGGTGTGAAGAAGGCTTCAGGGCGCCCAAGAAAGTCCAGCAAGCGCCAGGACCGTCTCCCCAAGTTGATTCAGCTGCGGGATCGGGGCACCACCAGTACAGAGCTTGCTCAGGAATGGCAGCAGGCAGGTGTGAGTGCATCTGCATACACAGTGAGGCAAAGACATTTGGAGGATGGCCTGGTGTCAAGAAGGGCAGCAAAGAAGCCACGTCTCTCCAGGAAAAACATCATGGACAGACTGATATTCTCCAAAAAGTACAGGGATTGGACTGCTGAGGACTGGGGTAAAGTCATTTTCCGGGCATCCAGAAAAAAGCTTGGTTGGAGAAGATGAGCGCTATCATCAGTCCTGTGTCATGCCAACAGTAAAGCATCCTGAGACCATTCATGTGTGGGGTTTGTTCTCAGCCAAGGGAGTGGGCTCACTCATATTTTTGCTTAAGAACACAGCCATGAATAAAGAATGGTACTAACACATCCTCGAGAGCAACTTCTCCCAACCATCCAGGAACAGTTTGGTGACGAACAATGCCTTTTCCAGCATGATGGAGCACCTTGCCATAAGGCAAAAGTGATAACTAACTTCATGTAATTGTCAATAAAAGCCTTTGACACTTATGAAATGCTTGTAATTATACTTCAGTATTCCATAGTAACATCTGACAAAAATATCTAAAGACACTGAGGCAGCAAACTTCGTGAAAATGTATAATTGTGTCATTCTCAAATTTTTGGGGCCACGACTGTACACACACACACACACACACACACACACACACACACACACACACACACACACACACACACACACACACACACACACACACACACACACACACACACACACACACACACACTGCAGTATTAGTGACTGATCAGCCCTTCGGATTACATGTCAGAGTGCCAGGGCTGTGTGAGAGTGTGGATGTGATTCCCTGCCCTTGGTTTGTTATCCACCATATGGCATTCCCAATCAGTCCCCTCTCTTGATGCTGTGTCAGGACCAGGCTGCCCAGCACCGACAGGCTCACCAGAGGAGACACTCCAAAGCTCTGAGCCTGAGCTCTAGGGATTTATGCTCCGCCATGAAACAGACAAATGTCAGAGATGCTTTTGAAAAGGAACTAAATGTCGGAAGGGCTGTATGGGTATTAATCATCTAGTTTACTAATTTGGTAGACATGGAGAATATGAACAAAAAGAAGATGCTGGCGTTCTCGTATTTTAATATGTAAATCTATGACGCAGGTTTGTCATTGCTGACGCAAACAGAGGGATGCCTGACTCAGACGTTGCTGCAACTACTGTAATACTAACAGATCATCGTCCCGTGGTGTTGTGTTGGCTTAGATGTCATAATATTGTACTACCTTTACAGTGTTTGATTAGTAGTACTTTGTGTGTTTGTTTGCATATAGGAGGCGTTGTGTATGTATTTTGCTGTCTGGGTTGAGCGGTGGTCTTTACTGGAGCTGTGCTCTGGGTTTGCTCTGTGGTGCAGTGCAGTGCTGAACCTCCAGCTATATAACATACACCATCTGATAACACTTCCAGTATTCTCCACAGGGGGCGCCATTGGTCAGGGAGTAGCAGTCATACAGCAGGTTGAAACACTTCTGCCACTGCAACATTCCTTTTTTCTGCTGTTTCAATGACATTTTCAGTCACGTCGTCAGATTAAGATAACAGATCAATTGAAAAATCATATTTGCTTGATCAGAAGTTGGCCTACAGGTTTACAGTGATTGAAATGATTGTGGGCACTTGGGTGACTGGTTAGGCTAGGAGGTTGACTTGGTGAACAGGTGAACCACGGTTAGATGGTTAGATGGAATCAAGAAAGAACACTAAGAATGGGATCCTCTTCAGTCTCACTCATGGTGAGGTTTATTATATTCAGTGTGTGTGTGTGGTTGGTTGTTTGCACACACTCAAAGGAAATAAGATTATTAATTGTTTCTGGGTAAGATGGCATGGATCCAACAACAGGTGAGAAGGTGGAGTTCAATGCCAGCAATTACAGACATTTTTAAATCCCAGGGGCACTGGCAGCTCTTAAAGGGCCTGTATCCCATATTGGCCTTTGGAGCACAGGTTCTGCTGGGCCTTTCATACAGTGATAACACAAATGGAGGTAGTGTCTCATTAACCAGTCCCTCTTTTATTCTGTTGGGGCTGGTGTACTGTTCTCTGTCAGTGCTGACCCCTCTCTGTCCTGTACCCCCTGTCTCATCAATGCTTACATTCTCCACTAGATGGGGTCAGTTACTCTGCACTACTCATACGTTTAGTCCCTGACTGTAATGGGAGAGAGGGGTAACACAATGAACACCACCCTCTGCAATTGAAACCTGAACTTCCTTATGGGCAGACCTGAGGTGGTAGGCAACAACACCTCTGCCATGCTGACTTTCAACATGGGGGCCCACCAAAGGTGTGTGCTTAGTCCCCTCCAGTACTCACTGTTCACCCACAACTGTGTGGTCAAACATGACACCAACACCCTCATCAAGTTTGCTGACGACACGATGGCAGAAGGCCTGATCAACAACAATTATGAGAAAGCCTACATTGAGGAGGTTTGAGCCCTGGCAGAGTGGTGCCAAGTTAATGACCTCTCCCTTAACGTCAGCAAAACCAATGAGCTGATCGTGGACTATAGGAAGAATAGGGGGGAGCATGCTCCCATCCACATTGACAGGGCTGCAGCAGAGAGGGTCAAAAACTTCAAGTTCCTATGTGTACATACATATCACTGAGGACTTAACGTCCCATCACACCGGTACAGTCATAAAGAAGACGGAGCAGCGCCTCAGGCAGCTGAAGAGATTTGGCATGGCCCTTCCGATCATCTGGAACTTATACAGATGAACTATTGAGAGCATTCTGTCTGGCTGCATCACCACAAGGTACAGCAACTGCACTGCCCTCAGTCATAAGTCTCTACAGAGGGTGACGTGGATGGCCCAGTACATCACTGGGGCGAGCTCCCAGCCATCTACTACCAGGCAGTGTCTGAGGAATTTCTGGGGGTCAAAGACTTTCAACCATGGACTGTTCTGCCCGCCACCGTCTGGGAAGTGGTACCATAGCATCAGGTCTCAAACCAACAGGCTCCGGGACAACTCCTACCTCCAAGCAATAAGACCGCCGACGAACAGCTAATCTAGGGTTGACTTCCTACACCCATCTGCACTGACTCTACCTTCACTGACTATATACACACTCATAGATTCTACCCACACATACAGTGACACTCTCACCCCCCCCCCCCCCCAACACACACACATGCACACACACACAGTGAAGCTTATACACACACACAAACACTCACACACACAACAACACATACACTTACACAATCACCATATTTGCTGCTGTTACTATTTATTATATTTATCCTGTTGCTCAGTAACATAATTAAGCTCAAAAAATTATATTGTGTTATTTTGAAATACATTTTCTTAATATCATAATGTTTCTTAAGACCTGCCTAAACAAACAAATGTATTTATTTGTGTTGGTGCATACTAAATGGATTTATGTGACTGTTAAAATGTAGATGCCCCAAGGGCACTGCATTGGCAGTATCACGTTTCAGGGAAGATCCAGACGCAGACAGTGTCGAAGTAACAAAAGTTTATTACTAGAACAGGGGGCAGGCAAAACAATGGGTCAAGGGCAGGCAGAGGTCAGTAATCCAGATCAGAGTCCAAAAGGTACAGAACGGCAGGCAGGCTCAGAGCAGGCAGAATGGTCAAAACCGGGAAAACAGGAACTAGAAATAGACAGGAGCAAGGGGAAAACCGCTGTAGGTTTGACAGACAAAACAAACTGGCAACAGACCAACAGAGAACACAGGTATAAATACACTGGGGATAATGGGTAAGATGGGTGACACCTGGAGGGGGGTGGAGACAAGTACAAAGACAGGTTAAACAGATCACGGTGTGACAGGCAGCTAAAGTAGCACTGTAGACAGAAGGCAATAACACCAGACCTGTTCATCTATATGATTCTGCAGAATAGTGAGCTACTATCAGATGAGGGGATGCTTTTGCAGGAGAAAGAGAGGAGGGGAGGGAGAGAGAGAGAGAGTGAGAACAGGTAGAGGGTGAAGGAGAAATGTAGCAGCACAATGAGAGGGTTCAATGTTCGAAAGACCTTAAAACACATCCTTGATACAAGGCAACTGAATACAAATGTAATTTTCATGTGAGGGACTTAATTTCCTCCTCTCTAAGGAAGAAACTTGTATGCAAATTTGGTTCAGCATAATTCCTTATTCTGCAGTAATGGTAAGACATTTTGGTAGAGGGTGAGAAAGTTAGGGAGGGAGAATGAAGAAGAATGCAAGAGAAAGAAGAGAAAGAAGAGAATGGGAGAGAGAGAGAGAGAGAGAGAGAGAGAGAGAGAGAGAGAGAGAGAGAGAGAGGGAGTCAACGATGTCAGTGATGCTGGTGAGATGGAATCATGTGTTTGTGCCAATGACTGTCGCACTACCCTCCAGGGGTCCATACAACAGGGCAGTATGAGATAATGAAAGAAGCAAAAAAACTCTCTCTATTGAATTGAATTCTAACATCTTACCTCTCTCCCCTTCCTCTCGCCTTCTCTCCATTCCCTCCTGCAATAGTTAATTTGCTCTGAAATGATCAATGAATTAAGACAGAAAGATCTCCCTATCTGTGTGTGCATGTGCATGTGTGTGTGTGTACTGTATTTGTGTGCTGCATGTGATGAACAGAGCCAGGGACAGAGAGATGTTAAAGGATCTGTTTTGCCTGCATCAGCAGCATTGCAGGGGGAGGAGAGAGAGGGAGAAGAGAGAGGGGGAGGGGTGATTTGGAAAGTGAGAGCAGAGGGTTCGCTCAAAAAACGACCGTAGCAATACCAGTGAACAGGTGCAACCTCCGTCAGTTCCCCTCTCTGCATGCTACACAAACACACATACTGACTGACGCCTGCACATGTTTAGATATACACACACTTTGACCATGACACAGGAGTAGCTTCTCTCTATGCTGTCCATATGGTGCCCCTCTAGTGTACATGAGAGAGAGATGGAGAGAAGAGACAAAGAGAGAGTGACCAAGGGAAGGAGAGAAAGAGAGAGCGGGAGAGAAAGCTTGAGCTTGTAGCAGGCTTGCTGGTGTTATTACTGCAGCTCAGAGTGTGATATAGAATGGTCTGTTATTGCACACATAAGCACCACGCTCGCACACACACACACACACACACACACACACACACACACACACACACACACACACACACACACACACACACACACACACACACACACACACACACACACACACACACACACACACACACACATTGCGCCAGACAGCCTGTATGTGTACCAATGGAGGGAGGGGGAGCAATGAGATAGAGAGGGAGGGAGGGAGCAGCACAGTGAGCAAGTGAGAGAGAGGCAGTTTTTTTACGTGTGTTTTTTATGTTTTTGTGTGACTGCGCTGCACTGCTGAAGAGGAGGAGGCAGAGTGTGAACACGCTCTCTCAGACGCTGCAGGGCCATACGAAGGAACACACACCGGCACCATCAGCGTCAGGGTCTGCCCGCGGCAGGCAGGACCTCCAGCACTGCAGCCTCCCAGCTCCCCAGCCCCAACCCAGGACCTCCAGCACTGCAACCCCCAAGCCCCAGCCCCAACCCAGGACCTCGCCAGGCCTCTACCACCTTCATCTCCACAAGACAGTCGTCTCAACCAGGCTGAAATATGGCACAAGCCGCCAAACATCTCGTGAAGAACAAGGAATTAAAAATCCAGCTTGAGGCGGAGCGCCTGCAGAAGGAGGAGGAGAAGGCCAAGAAGAGGAACCGATCGCGGGATAAAAAGCGCAAGGTAAGGGGTCCACTCACAGGGGGTCGGAGGGGGTGGGAAGGGGGAGAGATGGAGAGGGGGGCAGGAGGGAGAGAGACACCCCCCTTCTTTCTCTCTCATGCTAAGCTCTGATCAGGGGTGCTGGGGCACACATGGACATATACTGATGCATTTCTACAGTGTGTGCACAGTGGCACTGGCAGACATGTACTGTGCATACAGACATGAGGAAACTGTAAACACACTGCATGCTCTCCTACTCCTCTTCCTGCTTTACTGACTGTCCTGTGGCAGAACTGTCCTATGGGTCTGTGTGGTACTCTACCTCTTTCTCTCTCTTCTTTTATCTCTCTGTCGCTCTCCATTTATCTCTCTGTCGCTCTGTCTTTCTTTCTTTCTCTTTTTCTTTTTCTTTTTTCTCTTTCTCTCTCTCTCTCTCTCTCTCTCTCTCTCTCTCTCTCTCTCTCTCTCTCTCTCTCTCTTTGTCTTCATACTGCAGCGTATTGTGTCAATGAGCAAGATTTCACTGCCGATCCACTCAGTGGTAACTTCAAAATTACAGGATTGAGAGAGGACATGTTTTTGTGTCCCTCTCTCTCCTCATCCTCTTCTTTCTACCTCTCCTTTAAGAACCTTTGTTCTGCTGACTAAGGAGTAATACATACCTGCGGGCTTTTCTCATACTGGAACCTTGTGCACAGCGCTGCCAGAGCTGGTGGCTGTTGTCGCACTAGTGGCACTCGCCTCAAACATTACATCTCTGCTTCATCAATTACTGGCTGCATCAGCGGTATATTTCATGATGACTGGGACAGCAGGAAATGCCGACTTAGCTCTTTTACATCACATTTCACTTAGTTTCATGAATGAAAATGAGCAGTTATCAAAGCCATTGATGAGCATCGTTTAGCATATTGATAAGACATAATATTTTGGTCTGTCTGTCTGTTCCAGTCTGTCTGTCTGTCAATATTTATATATAGTATATATCAGACTAGTGGGAGGAGCTATATGATTATGGGCTCATTGTGAAGACTGAAATGGAATTAATGGAATGGTATCAAACATATGAAAACCACGTTTGACTCTTTTCCATTGAATCCATTTCAGCCATTACAATGAGCCCGTCCTCCTGTAGCTCCTCCCACCAGCCTCCTCTGGTATATATATTGGGTGGCCAACTACAGCATGGAATCTGTGTTGTGGACACACAGCACATCTCCTCTGTAGCCATGTATGGACAGCCGTCTCCAGTGAGATGAGGGTGTAATGGGCCTGGGTAGTAGATGATAAGTTACAACGACAGTTGTTCCATGATCTCTAGCAGGCAGTGGAGGTGGAGTTATGCTGCTATGCCGTTCAGACCCTGTAACAAGGGATTGTACAGCTGCACATGGGACTGCATTACAAAGTTTGAAAAGTTAGACAATGGTGCTGCAGTTGCTTAGCCTGGCTACCAAAACTCCTTGCTCCGATCAAACGCCACGCCTACAGATGTTTAGTTACTTCTCCGCAGCGAACATAGAGCATTGGAGAATTCAGTTTGAGTCGTCAAGCAAGCGGTTGCTGCCTGATGATGTGCTTTTGGACTGTGGAAAGAAGCTCTAGACTGCCACCTTCTGGTAAAATAAAATATTGTCTTAATTTCAACTATTTTGTTGGTCTCTAGTCAAAGATAAAGTAATGATTTCGGTCTGTCCATCTGTGTGTGCTTGTGTTCAGGCGTGTCCCACTTCATCTCAGCTCCACAGTCAGTGCATCTCTGTGGGGTAACAACATTGTGACAACAGACACAAACAACCAGTGCATCTCCATTCCACCCAGTGACCCACTGAATAAAAAAATGCATAAAAATACAGCAGGATATCTAATCAAATAAATATATTTATTACCAGAGCTGCTGGTATTTCTTATTTTGCATTAATGACATAGTCATTAACATATCAATCAAATAAATCAGAAATCATGTAATTAAGGTTTAACCAGGAGCACCTGCTACTTCGGTGTTGTTTGTATGTGTGTGTGTGTGTGTGTGTGTGTGTGTGTGTGTGTGTGTGTGTGTGTGTGTGTGTGTGTATGTTCAAGTCCTAATTTCATCGCAGGTCTTTGACAGGACACTCCCTCATCAATGTGAGCAGTCGGAATGAAAGCTTTACTTTTGTTTTGTAGTTGTTTTTCAGTGAAGGGGGGATTTGCAGGGGGTGGAGTAGGAAATGTCACAGCGATTTTATTAAGGGACACCTGATTAGAAATGAAGAAAGAGAAACAGGTGGAGAGAGGCTGGCTGGCCCATCTTAAGGAATAGATTGGGCTAGAGTGAGAACACGGAGCGTCAGGCGGTATTTTGTGTGTGTGTTATTAATAGTGTTATGAAGGCTCGGATAACACAAGGCAAAAAAATACTCTCTCTTACTGGTCACAGAAAATGTGTGTTGAGGGCTTGCTTGAAGCTTTACTGCATATTCTTGTAGCAGCTGTAAAATTCTTGAAATTACAGTACTCATGAAATATTTCTAATGTATTCCACATGGATCAATAAGTAGACTTTATCAGTTTTTTAACCACAGTTTTGTACCACAGACAGTAGTTGTCATTTCTATTTATCAAAATATCGGACCTATGAAAATATTTGTTAATCAAAGACATATCAGTTTGGCAGTGGACCATGGAAGTTCTGACCATGTTGTAGAGAAAGGGGAGTAGGTGTTAGAGGGTTAATGACCACCTGATGGGAATGGATGGAGGTGGTTGGTACAAGAGAAAATGGAATATTTTTTGATATGGGGAGAAGGAAGCTCAGAAAGAAAAACACCCTTTGACATCCTCTGGACGCCTCTGGCCACGCCCAACTGTGCTTTGAGATAGTAAGTCTCTTCCTCCTTACCCAGACCCAGACTCTCACCCCCTGTCCCCCCTCTACTGTCCCCGGTCCTTTAATCACTCTCACACCCCCTGCTCTGTAGCCAGGTAGTAGGACCTCAGAGTGGGCCACAGCTGCACTAACACAGTCTCTTCAACACCGCCAAGGGAGCCGTGCCCTTTACCTTTTCCACTGTAAAGCACTTGAGTGTTAATATGGAGAAACTGCTGTGTGTGATGCAGTTGTTCAGAACCAGTGTGATGCCTTTGTTTGTTAAAGGAACTACCTGTCTGCTTTCAGCCAGAACATGCCTCTCTGCCTTGTTGACAGTAAAGTGTTAGAAAGTCTCTGAGGCCAACAACACAACCAGTCTGCTACCATCTCAGATAAGACATCTTATGGTAAAATAGCTAAAGCCAAGTGATGCACTACCACTAGGTGTCAGTAGTACGCCACTATCTATATCAATATCAGCTCTGCTTTTATCCCTGTGTCATGTACTAGGACCACTTCTAGAATCAGAGCTCAAATATGTCACTAGATTATCCTCTCTGTTGTCATTCCCAGCTGGTGTGACCCGGCCGATGCCCATCACTGACCCCATGGTTATCATAACCCCCTAAGGCCTGCCCACGCCGGCCACCGGTCAGCACACACTTTATTTTATTTTATTTTTATTTCACCTTTATTTAACTAGGTAGGCTAGTTGAGAACAAGTTCTCATTTACAACTGCGACCTGGTCAAGATAAAGCAAAGCAGTGAGACCAAAACAACAACACAGAGTTACACATAAAGAAACGTACAGTCAATAACACAATAGAACACACAGACACACGCACAAACACACAAACACACACACACACACACACACACACACTGCAGTTTTAGTGACTGATCGGCCCTTCAAAGTCTCAGGGCCATGTGATAGTGTGTGTCCCTGCCCTTGGTTTGTTATCCACCATATGGCATTCCCAAGTTTCACATCCGATTTGTCACATGCACAAGTACAGTGAAATGCTTAACTTGGAAGCCCTACCCAACAGTGCATAATTTAATATCAAAATAGTATAAAAACAAACAAAAACAAGAAACACGAGAAATAAGAAAAAAGAGAGGAAGCTATATACAGGGTCAGTGCCAGTACCAAATGTACCATGTGCAAAGATACTGGAGTATTTGTGGTAGATTTATACATGTAGGCAGGGATTAGGAGAAAGTGAATGGTAGCAGCATGAATAATAATAATAATAATAGTAGGGCAGCAGCAGAAGTGGACGGGAGGGGTGTGCGTGGTGGTGAGTGTGTCAGTGTGAGTGTGTAAGAGGGTGAGTGTGCCAGAGGGACAGTATAGACATAATTGGTGGATATATATGTAAACAGGGCTGAAAAGAGACTGGTAGCAGGAATATATAAATACTTATAGTAATATACTAATGGTAATGTATACATGTAAACAGGAGTAATAGTGACCAATAGCAGGATTAATAGATAGATACTAATGGTAATGGCAGTCAATAATCAATGGACAGCAGCTTAGTGGTAGTAATAAATCTAATCAGTAATCATTTTAGCAGCAACGTAAATTGTGAGGGGCAACAGTACTTGTTAGCCATTTAAACATTTTATGTCCAGGATATAGAAGCTGTTTAGGAATATTTTGGTCTGAGCATTGATGCACCGGTACCGTCTACCGGATGCGAGAATGGAGAACAGTCCATGTCTCGGGAGGCTGGTGTCATTGGCAATTTTTGGGCCTTTCTCAGACACCGCCTGGCATGTACGTCCTGGATGGCTGGGAGCTCTCCCCCAGTGATGCGCTGGGCCGTCCGCATCACAATCTGTAGGGCCTTCCGGTCAACGGCGGTGCAGTTTCCATACCAGGATGCCCTCGATGGTGCAGGATCTGAGGGGTCATGCCAAATCGTTTCAGGCTCCTGAGGATGGTGTGAGAAGACCATGTTAAGTCCCCGGTAATGTGGACACCCAGGATCTTGAAGCTCTTGACCCTCTCTCCTGTGGCACTGTCGATTTGGATGGGGGTGTGCACTCCCCCTGTTTCCTGTACTCCATGATCAACTCATTGGTCTTGCTGACATTGAGGGAGAGGTTTTTGTAATGGCACCACACTTCCAGGTCCCTGTATGCTGTTTCATCGCCGTTGGTGATCAGGCCTACCACCGTCTTGTCTTCAGGAAACTTCATGATATATTAGAGTCGTGCGTGTCCACACATTCGTGGATGAACAGGGAGTACAGCCCTGGGGGGGGGGCATTGTGATGAGGGTCAGCTTGGTGGAGGTGTTGTGTTCTACTCTTACCAGCTGAGGTCGGCCCGTCAAGAAGTCCAGGATCCAGTTGCAAAGAGAGGTGTTCGGTCCCAGGGTCTCGAGCTTGGTGACGAGTCCCTTCGTTCTTGATTATGGTTGTCAGGACCAGGCTGCCCAAGGCTCTGAGCCTGAGAACTAGGGCTTTATGCTTCGCCATGAAACAGACAAATGTCACAGATGCTTTTAAAAAAGGAACTGAATGTCTAGTTTACTAATTTTCAAGAAATTGAACAAAAAAAGTCGCTGGCTGTTCTCGTATTTTGATCTATAAATCTATGACGCAGGTTTGTCACTGTTGATGCAAACGGAGGGGTGCCAGAGTCAGACGTTGCTGCAGATAATACTAATAGACCACTGTCCTGCCGTGTTGGCTCAGATGTTATAATATTGTACTACCTTTACAGTGTTTGATTAGTAGTACTTTGTGTGTTTGTTTGCATATAGGAGGCGTTGTGTATTTATTTTGCTGTCTGGGTTGAGCGGTGGTCTTTACTGGAGCTGTGCTCTGGGTTTGCTCTGTGGTGCAGTGCAGTGCTGAACCTCCAGCTATATAACATACACCATCTGATAACACTTCCAGTATTGTCCACAGGGGGCGCCATTGGTCAGGGAGTAGCAGTCAAACAGCAGGTTGAAACACCTCTGCCACTGCAACATTCCTTGTCTCTGCTCTCTCAATGACGCTTTCACGCACGTCGTCAGATTAAGATAACCAATTCATTGAAAAGTCACATCTGCTTGATCAGAAGTAGGCATACAGGTTTAAAGTGATAACATAAATGGAGGTAGTGCATCATAAACCAGTCACTCATTTATTCCTGTCTGTCCGGTACGCCGTGTCTCATCAATGCTTACACTCGTCACTAGCTGTGGCCAGTAACTCTGCACAACTCATACAGTTAGTACCTGACTGTAATGGGAGATAAGGGAAATGCAGTGAACAACTATATTTCTCTCATTATAAGTAACTGCAGGATTGTACAAGTCAAAAGTTTGGACACATCTACTCATTCAAGAGTTTTTCTTTATTTTTTAAAACTATTTTCTACGTTGTAGAATAATAGTGAAGACATGAAAATTATGAAATAACACATATGGAATCATGTAGTATCCCAAAAAGTGTTAAACAAATCTAAATATATTTTAGATTCTTCAAAGTTCACCCTTTGTCTTGATGACAGCTTTGCACACTCTTGGCATTCTCTCAACCTGCTTCACCTGGAATGCTTTTCAAACAGTCTTGAAGGAGTTACCACATATGCTGAGTACTTGTTGGCTGCTTTTCCTTCACTCTGCGCTTTAACTCATCCCAAACCATCTCAATTGGGTTGAGGTTGGGTGATTGTGAAGGCCAGGTCATCTGATGCAGCACTCCATCACTCTCCTTCTTGGTCAAATAGCCCTTACACAGCCTGGAGGTGTGTTGGGTCATTGTCCTGTTGAAAAACAAATGATAGTCCCACTAAGAGAAAACCAGATGGGATGGCGTACCACTGCAGAATGAGTAGGTGTGTCCAAACTTTGGCTGGTACTGTATACAGTATATATACACGGTATACATAATATATATAATATAATATATACATATATATATATATATATATATATATATATATATATATATATATACATATATATATATATATATATATATATATACATATATATATATATATATATATATACGCATATATATATATATATATATATATATTATATACATACATATATATATATATATATATACACATACATACATACATACATACATACATACATACATACATATATGCATACATATATGTATGCATACATACATACATATACTGCCGTTCAAAAGTTTGGGGTCACTTAGAAATGTCCTTTAAAAAAAAGTAGAATATCAAATTGATCAGAAATACAGTGTAGACATTGTTCATGTTGTAAATTACAATTGTAGCTGGAAAAGGCAGATTTTTTTATGGAACATCTACATAATGTGTACAGAGGCCCATTATCAGCATCACTCCTGTGTTCCAATATGCACGTTGTGTTAGCTAATCCAAGTTTATCATTTTAAAAGGCTAATTGATCATTAGAAAACCCTTTTGCAATTATGTTAGCACAGCTGAAAACTGTGGTTCTGATTAAAAAAGAAATACAACTGTCCTTCTTAGACAACAGTAGTTGAGTATCTGGAGCATCAACGTTTGTGGATTCGATTACAGGCTCAAAATGGCCAGGAACAAATAACTTTCTTCTGAAACTCGTCAGTCTATTCTTGTTCTGAGAAATTAAGGCTATTCCATGTGATAAATTGCCCTGAAACTGAAGCACTCGTACAACACTGTGTACTACTCCCTTTACAGAACATCGCAAACTGGCTCTAACCAGAATAGAAAGAGGAGTGGGAGGCCCCAGTGCACAACTGAGCAAGTACATTAGTGTCTAGTTTGAGAAACAGACGCCTCACAAGTCCTGAAACGCTAGTGCCTGGATTTACAATGTAAAGTTTGGTACGGATAGTCCTCCTACATCTTTTTCACTTTGTCATTTTGTTAATTTTATCCGGGATTGGTTACCTTGCCATAAACATTTAAAAACTGCACTATGGATTTTATCCCAATAGCCAGAAGGGGGAGACAAAATTAATCTGTGGCAATATAGAGATTAGATATATAGAATATAGAATATAGATATTCTGCTGGTTAAAGCAACTGGTATATTAGTCCATCTAGTGAGGTCGGATTGAATTGATCTCAGTATTCTGTTAAGTTTCTGCCAATTGTTTTATATAAGAAAGGAAATATATCCATTCCCAAATATTTCAAATGGGAAACAATTAGGATTCCATAAGGAGAGATGGAATCCTCCATCGGGTAGATTTGATTAGATGTACAGTGCCTTGCGAAAGTATTCGGCCCCCTTGAACTTTGCGACCTTTTGCCACATTTCAGGCTTCAAACATAAAGATATAAAACTGTATTTTTTTTGTGAAGAATCAACAACAAGTGGGACACAATCATGAAGTGGAACGACATTTATTGGATATTTCAAACTTTTTTAACAAATCAAAAACTGAAAAATTGGGCGTGCAAAATTATTCAGCCCCCTTAAGTTAATACTTTGTAGCGCCACCTTTTGCTGCGATTACAGCTGTAAGTCGCTTGGGGTATGTCTCTATCAGTTTTGCACATCGAGAGAATGAAATTTTTTCCCATTCCTCCTTGCAAAACAGCTCGAGCTCAGTGAGGTTGGATGGAGAGCATTTGTGAACAGCAGTTTTCAGTTCTTTCCACAGATTCTCGATTGGATTCAGGTCTGGACTTTGACTTGGCCATTCTAACACCTGGATATGTTTATTTTTGAACCATTCCATTGTAGATTTTGCTTTATGTTTTGGATCATTGACTTGTTGGAAGACAAATCTACGTCCCAGTCTCAGGTCTTTTGCAGACTCCATCAGGTTTTCTTCCAGAATGGTCCTGTATTTGGCTCCATCCATCTTCCCATCAATTTTAACCATCTTCCCTGTCCCTGCTGAAGAAAAGCAGGCCCAAACCATGATGCTGCCACCACCATGTTTGACAGTGGGGATGGTGTGTTCAGCTGTGTTGCTTTTACGCCAAACATAACGTTTTGCATTGTTGCCAAAAAGTTCAATTTTGGTTTCATCTGACCAGAGCACCTTCTTCCACATGTTTGGTGTGTCTCCCAGGTGGCTTGTGGCAAACTTTAAACAACACTTTTTATGGATATCTTTAAGAAATGGCTTTCTTCTTGCCACTCTTCCATAAAGGCCAGATTTGTGCAATATACAACTGATTGTTGTCCTATGGACAGAGTCTCCCACCTCAGCTGTAGATCTCTGCAGTTCATCCAGAGTGATCATGGGCCTCTTGGCTGCATCTCTGATCAGTCTTCTCCTTGTATGAGCTGAAAGTTTAGAGGGACGGCCAGGTCTTGGTAGATTTGCAGTGGTCTGATACTCCTTCCATTTCAATATTATCGCTTGCACAGTGCTCCTTGGGATGTTTAAAGCTTGGGAAATCTTTTTGTATCCAAATCCGGCTTTAAACTTCTTCACAACAGTATCTCGGACCTGCCTGGTGTGTTCCTTGTTCTTCATGATGCTCTCTGCGCTTTTAACGGACCTCTGAGACTATCACAGTGCAGGTGCATTTATACAGAGACTTGATTACACACAGGTGGATTGTATTTATCATCATTAGTCATTTAGGTCAACATTGGATCATTCAGAGATCCTTACTGAACTTCTGGAGAGAGTTTGCTGCACTGAAAGTAAAGGGGCTGAATAATTTTGCACGCCCAATTTTTCAGTTTTTGATTTGTTAAGAAAGTTTGAAATATCCAATAAATGTCGTTCCACTTCATGATTGTGTCCCACTTGTTGTTGATTCTTCACAAAAAAATACAGTTTTATATCTTTATGTTTGAAGCCTGAAATTTGGCAAAAGGTTGCAAAGTTCAAGGGGGCCGAATACTTTCGCAAGGCACTGTATTTTATATATTGAGATGAAGCTGAATTTGGGAGAGATTGAGATACATTGTCAAGATAAAGATATCGTCAGCATGTAATGAAATGACGTGATCCGTATAATTGAGAAATACTGGTGTAATTTCTTTCGATTGTTGAATTTCCTGGGCCAGGGGCTGGGGCTGGCTCCATAGACAAAATAAATTGTAGAAGTGAGATGGGATCACCTTGCCTGCTACCTCTAGTTATTCTGAATGGAACAGAGCAGGCATTGCCTGTTATTACTATGGCTGAGGGATTGGCATTTAGTATTTTAATCATATTAATGAAATTGGAGCCAAGTCCCATTTGTTCCAAAACCGACCAAAGATATGACCATTCTAGTCTATCAAAAGCGTATAAAAGCAATATAATTTTTGTATATAGTTTAATATATGTGTTTATTAAAGATAGGAGGCGACAGTGAGAACACTGGGTGGCGTCCTTACCTTTTAAATAAAAGTGAAATTAGTGCTGTATTTACATCCCTTACAAATGAACCTTGGTGAATGGCTGTGCTAATCATTTCAAGTAACAGTGGGCCTAATTGGTTCCTAATTTTAAATACCATCCCAACCGGGTGATTTGTCTTTATTCATGTTGTCCAATACCCTTTTGAATTAATGTAGAGGGATTTGGGCTCCCTCTCCAGTTTCCTCAGCTGAGAGAAGAGGAGTTTTTATATATTTTAAAAATAACTTAATCTGTATATGTTTCTATAATTCTTTATAGAAACAGGATAATCCTTGGTTGTTTAATTTGGGTTCTGATTGTAATTCACCTGAGTCAGATTCAATTGTTGCAATATCCGCTAACTGATCATTACTGTGAAGCTTGTTAGCCAGAAGACGACTGGGTCGATTACCATGGAAGTACTGGTTGAGTCTAACTCGATGGATGGCAAATTCTGCTCTCTGTCTTATCAATAGATTTAGTTATGTCTTGACTTTGGAGAGAGTAGTCACTCCTTGGTCTTAAAAAAGTGTTTGTTGAGAATGCTCTAACGCTGTCATGCCCGCTCTGGTGCTCGAGGGCGCCAGGCTGCCCTTCATTACGCACACCTGTCATCATCATTACGCGCATCAGCGTTCATTGAACTCACCTGGACTCCTTCACCTTTTTGATTGCCCAATCTATATCTGTCTGTTCCTCCCTTGGTTCCCCGTGTCAGCGTTATTGTTGTTTTGTTTTCCCCTGTCCAGACGCTGTCTGTATTCTGTTCCTGTCCTTTGGTGCTTCTCGTTTCCAGCGTCTGTCCTTACAAATGCAGCATTTCCAAAACTCGGTCCTGGGGACCCCAAGGTTTTGTTTTTTGCCCTAGCACTACACAGCTGATTCAAATAATGAACTCATCATAAAGGTTTGATTATTTGAATCAGCTGTGTAGTACTAGGGCAAAAACTAAAACATGCACCCCTTGGGGTCCCCAGGACAGAGTTTGGGAAATGCTGCTCTAACATCATTTAGGGTTATGAGTTTGCCAGGCATCAATGATATTGTAATCAGTGAGTATATGTTGGAGAGCCTTGGTTGCCTGTGGATTATAGTTGGTCTTATTAGATTTGTCCCACATGTCCTGAATGGCATTCATGTCTGTCCCAATAACCAGTTGGAATTCAGTTAATTCTAACAATATGCTCTTCAGAGAATCAAAAAACAAAGTATAATATGAATTTGGAGCATACACATTAATGATGGCAAGTTTTTTTCTCCATTATTGATACATTTAAGGAAAGTGATGCTGCCTTCTTGGTCTTAACCTTTACCAAGGATGGTGATTTATTATGAGTTTCTTATGTATCATTATGATTACACCCTTAGTTTTGTTTGGGGCTGATGAAAAAGCAGCCAGTTGGAATGGCAGGATTATGATACTTTGAGCCACTGGACATAACCGAAACAAAAGTCTATTTTCAATGCAATTCAGAGAGTCAGTATTTTATGGACAATGGTACAGTATCCAGTAAAATACAGTAGGGCTAGAGGATAACATGCACCATGTACTGTGTACTGTATTGTAGGCTGATGGACCTCTGCCAGAACAACCATTACACTCTAGAGACACTTTCTGTAGAAATGTGAGGTGGACTCTACATGAGCAGCATAACAAAACCCACTTCATAGTGATCTGTAGGCTATCTCTGTAGGAGATAAAAGACAGTTAAATGTACTGCTATGTGAAGAGGTGTTTTTTGTGTTGTCTGTCATTGGGCAGGTTTATTCTGACTTAATAAAGTGTTTCCTCCAGAAATACTCTCCAGACCCCAATGGTCATGTGATCATCTTTGCTGAAGAGCATGACTAACTTAGATCAGTTTATGAGAATATTCCCCCAAGGCACGTTCTATCTCTCTCTCTATCGCTCTTCACCTGTAGGGTGAATATGAATTGGTGTAAAAAATGGCACTTAATTTCCATCCCCATCAGTAAAGTGTGGACTCACACTCTCTATCAACGCACTAAGGTCATTGTGAGGTAGGTTGTCGTGGTGGATGTTGCAGTGAATGTTGCAGTGAGGAGGCAGATAATGATGGTACATTTTCCTGCCAAAAGGGAGAATTAAAAATAGGTGTCAAAAGTACTTTCAATATTTACAAAATAATAAACCGCAGGTGGAACATAATAAACTGGACAGAGATCATTAAGTCAGAGAACTGGCCCAACTGCTGCCTCAAAAACGCCTAATAGCAATTAGCATAAGCAGCACCAGGGGCACATTCAGCAGGACGCACATTTTTGGAACGTTCAGATAGAAACATGTCATGTAGAATAAGGAGTCATGTTGGCTCTATTCATGGCATTTCTATCTGCAATGCACAACAATGTTTGGCAACTGAACTTGGCCCAGTATAGACCAACATTCCCCTGTATGGGCACAGGAAATAAACGGTTTAAACACATTTACCCACAATGTATTTCACCATGGAACATTCCATTATATCACAGATTATCCATTATATTGACCAGATACTCCATTGGCTTCTCTAACGATGAAAATAATTGTCTTCAAAAACGGAAGGCTGTCAGGAATAGGCAAGATCAGGTGCAACCATTCTAGCCATTGAGAGGGCAGATGTGCGTGACAACAGGCACAACTCTGATATCAAGTGTTTTCATCAAAGTTGCCAGGATGTCACATGTCCTGCTCATATCAGTACACTTGTAACAACCTAAGCATTGTGAAACTTCTATTCTATCAAAAAAGACACATAGCAAATAAGCCATGGCCTGGGGGATAGGTTTATGGCAGTCATAAATACCTCTTCCCCCCTTTTTCCTCTCTCTACCCTACTGATGTTACATTTGCAAAACCCTTGGTTAACATAGAGATTCTGGGAACATCAGTCTAATCCGAAGAATTGAACATATGGGGTGGTACTTAATAATGAATATGATGTCAGTTCGGTTGTCATCTGAGACATTCTCATCAATGATAAGATGACAAAGTTATCGGATTCACATGGAATTGTTGTTCAATTTAAATGTTTGAAAATTATACATTTTTATTTTCATAAGATAGGGCTGCTCAATCAGTGGCCCGCCCTGTGAAGGGACATGGGCTATAAAACTTTTCAAACACGCCCTCCTCTCCCTTCCTATATAAGCCCTTGACGACAACATAACTTCCTGTTTCGATGAAGTGAGGACGACGGTCCTATGTCAGAATGGTTCAGATAATAACTACAGAACGAAGCCAACATCAGCGTGAGCTTTGGTTGAGAATGGTATGAACTTTGAACTCTTATTCACTACAGAAGTGATACCTCCTAGCCGTTGAGTTAGCAACAGCTGCTGCAAACGAGGGTTAGGAAGGAACAGACAGAGGATCCCGTCTATCACACAACGACGTTACTACAACTTATCCAATTGACCACCAGAGACATTCTTCAAAGGACAGAGGACTCGGTTTGGCAACACGGTCTTCCATCTACCACCAACCTACTGAAACGCAGCTCAGAGTAAATATTTATTGCATTATCCTTTTCCAAATTGGTGGTAATTTAGAATGCATAAGATACTGTATTTACGATAGCACAGCTTTGCCCTTTGTTCCTCAGTCTTCCCGCTCTTTCACTCAAACCCAGCCCTTTTCTTTTGTGTAACCAGCTGGCATATCTGTCAGCTGGCATATCTGGGCATATCTGTTCTGCCCGCTAGGGACTTTTTCCTTTATGAAGTCATTTGTAATCAAGTTAGGATTAATTGTGTGTATGTGTAATTCTGTATGTTTAGTTAGGTATTTAGTAAATAAATAATTAAACCCAATTTTGTATTGCTAATTCAACTTCATGCAGATAAAATAATTTACAACCTTCAGATCAGACTGAAATAAGATGACGATTGATATTGACTGCTATTGATGTAAAATAAGACTAGGTCATATTGACAGCTCTATAAATATTATTTTGTGGTGCCCGACTCTAGTTAATTACATTTACATGATTAGCTCAATCAGGTGAAATTAATTACAGAGAAATTATTTTATAGAATAGTATGTCATATCAATTAATCCAGCATAGCCAAAGACACGACAAGGTTCTGTTAACCAAATTCGACTCTCTCTCATTGACCTCCAAACCATATCATTGACCTCCAGACCTCCATACCACCCCTCGCTTGGTGATTGAAAAAAAAAGAAAAACTCCATCTGCTGGAGAAGACAGATTTTGGGCCCAGTTATCCCTCTCACTTCACCTCTTCCTCTCTATATGCATTTCAATGTTCACCAATTATCCCCCTCTCTCCCTGACAATCAAGGTTGGAATGACCCACAGTTTAAACATTGCGCTCTCAAACACACTCTCGTTTGCCTGTAAAACTCTGGTCAGGAAACATTATAGGACAATAACAGGTATGCAATCACATTTCAATTAAGCATACAGGTTTGATTATTAAACATAATCACTTTGTAGTAACTTTTAAATAACACATGCACATAGATGCATGAGTAATATATTAGTGGTTAACTCACATACATTTATTTGTCCTTCCTCATGATTGACAATTAAAATAACGCAAAAAACCTATATAGCTTGACCAGCTTCATCCATAACACCCCTATGTACTCAAACCCTATGTACTCAAACCATTTGTACTCAAACCCTTTGTACTCAAACCCTTTGTACTCAAACCATATGTACTCAAACCATATGTACTCAAACCCTTTGTATTCAAACCATATGTACTCAAACCCTTTGTATTCAAACCCTTTGTACTCAAGCCCTTTGTACTCAAACCCTTTGGGTGCACCAAAGCTGTATTATTTCAGAATCGTGTTAACTTGTGACTGAGTGACAATATGTGTCATGATATGGACAACCACCCTACTGGGCTTGACTGGCTGTGATGTTGGTTGTGTTCTCTATTTCTCTCTTTGGGGCAGGACTGTCTGTGTATGTGTGAGGGCCTGTCACCTTAGGGCTTGTGTTTTAAGAGGGGCAGTGGAGCGGGTAATGTGCTGGCTGTGCTGGCCTTCACGGTGAAGGAGGGTAGCAAGGTGTTTCTTTCTCCCCACAGGGCCATACAACCTGTCCCTCTCTGCTGCAGCCCCAGCCTCAGCCCTGTCCCCCTCAGCCCCAGCCTCAGCCCTGTCCCCCTCAGCCCCAGCCTCAGCCCCAGACTCAGCCCTGTCCCCCTCAGCCCCAGCCTCAGCCCTGTCCCCCTCAGGCCCGGCCTCAGCCCTGTATCTCTCAGCCCCGGACTCAGCCCTGTCCCCCTCAGCTCCGGCCTCAGCCCTGTCCCCCTCAGCCCCGGCCTCAGCCCTGTCCACCTCACATGTTTATAGGGGATGTTAACCCTGCCAGAGGACCACTTAATGTACTCCTAAGTCCCAGCTTCAGTCCTGTCCCCTCAGCCCCAGACTCAGCCAAAGACTCAACCTCAGGTAGGACCATCTAACCACAGGTACAAACCACAGAGACAATGCTCGGTTTAATGGTGGTAGCTCAACTTTGATTATATTGAAAAATAATATGACGTTGTGTTATGTATGTGTCAGGATGTAACGTGTTGGTAAGGCCTTTCAGATGGTCATTGGTCAGGGTACATTGATGTGGTCCTCTAGCAGGATTAACATCCCCTCAGAGAAAACACAGCACACAACTTACACATTCCTGCTTTACTGGGCCTAGGAAAATACCTCATCACGGGAGTAATATAACACTATTTTGGAGTCTGTAGTATTTTGCCTCCATGTTTTCCGAACCTGTAATCGCTTGTGTGACAGCCAGTGTGTGTGTCTGCCTGGTAGTGTGTGAATGAGAGTGATGTGTATACACTAGTAGCACTGCAGACAGAAGGCAATAACACCTGGCCTGTTCATCTGTATGCTGCTGCAGAATAGTGAGCTGCTATCAGATGAGGGGATGTCTTTGCAGGAGAAAGAGAGGAGGGAGGTACACTGTTAGAAAAAGGGGTTCCAAAAGGGTTCTTCGCCTGTCCCTGGAGGCTATCCCTATTTGGTTCCAGGTAGAACCCTTGTTGGTTATAGGTAGAACCCTGTTGGCCATGATTACAGACACCTGTGTCTTTTGACACTATATAAACAAGTCATCCCGCAGTGTTTGTGATTATACCCTGATGAAGACAGCTTGGCTGTCGAAACGTTGGTATTACATTTTTGCATCTGAGCTCCTAGAGTGTGCGGCTCTCTTTAATTTTCAAGAATCCTGTTGGGTTCCATATACTGTAGAACTCTCTGTGGAAAGGGTTGTACATGGGACCCAAAAGGGGTTTTCAAAGGGTTCTTCTATGGGGACAGCCAATGAACCATTTTAGGTTCTAGATAGAACCTTTTTTTCTAAGAGAGAGAGGGAGAGAAAGATAACAGGTAGAGCATTAAGGAGGAATGTAGTAGCACAATGAGAAGGTTCAATGTTTGAAAGACCTTAATTATATCCTTGACACAATTTGGATCCCTCCAAATAAATACATGATCTCACTCCAATACATTTTATAGAAAGATAGCAAAAATAGATAAGATCTAGCTGCCATGGAAAGGGAAACACCTGTCTATTTGTGGAGAAATCACCCTGATTAACTATTTAGTCATATCCCAGTTTACCTATTTGCTTATGGTCTTGCCTACACCTAGTGATCATTTGATTTGGAATGGCAAGCCAGACAAAATGAAACGGGCCTATTTATAGAATTAATATGAATTCAGAGGGCAGAAATGATTGAATATTAAAGCATTAGACCTCTCGCTAAAGCCTTCAGTTATACAAAAGTTATACTTAAATCCGAACTTGTTCTCTAGCAAATGAATAAGAACGTCTCACCCCATGTTCAAGAATGGCATTTTTCCCTTTATTCAGATTACAACCCCACACTTCACTAATTTGAAAAGGAAATCATCTCCCAAATATTGCTATTTTTAAAACAAGCCAATTTCAGTTGAATCCACCAGAAAATAAACTGAACAAAAAATACAACAAATATTATGGTTAAACAAAAATATACTAATAGACATAAACCATTATAATATATTTTTTAATGGTATAATCTTTGTAAATTATATCATAAATCGACTCGTGGAGTTATGTCACACATGCAGCTAACAAAAATATATGGAAATGTCTGCTCTACCCAAAATGACATCCAACTAATTGCAGCATTCCCACAAAAATGGACGAGGAAAGTGGAAGAGGGAAAAAGTAGGGAACTTGTCTGTCAGCCCAGCATTAAAGACCATAATTGGTTAAAGAAAATTGTGATAAATATAAAAGTATACCAGTTTCATTTCCAAAGAATTGACAGCTGTGCCATATAGATTGCAAAATAGTTGCGAAGAGATTTTCGACGTACCGATTACATGGCACATGGTTTATGAACTGATATGCAAAACTACTCCAGATTCAAAACTTAAAATATTTTTTCTATTTAAATTATTATACTAAATTCTTCAACCAATATAATGTTAAATATATGGGGTCACAACCTTCCCAGCTCTGCAGATTTTATGCGAAGAGAGAGAATCATTAGATCATTTGTTTTGGTACAGTCCATATAGAGCTTGTTTTTGGTCACAGGTCCAGGAATGGCTCAAGATCTGCAACATTTACCTGGAGCTAACTCTGAAGATAGCACTACTGGGTGATCTGAAAAGTCATAGTCAATCGATCAATAATATAAGAATAGTTTTGGAAAAATTTTTTTTTTGATTTACAATCTGTAGAAATTATGAGAATAGAAAGGTTCAGAACTTTTGTGAAACATCACAGTACAAATTCAATATGGATGGTGTTAAGAGATAGATGGGAGGGGTTGAATGGAGCTGAAGGTTGGGAATAATAACAACTAATAACAACAAGATAACTACTGTGTCTGTAAAAAGTATATAGGTTCAGAACGTTTGTGAAATAAATAGATGGGAGAGGTTGAGGTTAGAGGAAGGACAGGAGTAAAAACAAACAAAATATACCTATTGTAAAATAGACTGTGCCCGTAAAATGTATATAGTATGTATAAGCTGTAAGTAGAAGCCTAAGCGTTGTTGTTCACTAGCTTACTCCTATTAAGGGAGGGGTGGTAGGGTTAGAAGGTGATAAAGGAAAATATATTACAAAAAATATGTACACATGTATGTATATGTATTTATATGTATGTGTGTACAGTACCAGTCAACATTTTGGACATGCCTACTCATTCCAGGGTTTTTCTTTATTTTTACTATTTTCTACATTGTAGAAAATACTCACATGACAAACAATGTTTATAATCAATCCTCAGGTTGTTTTTCGCATAAATAATCGATAATATTTCAATAATATAATAATATATAAATATATTTTCACAGCTAGTGAAAGCCATAGGGAACGGAATCTGGGTCCTATCCCTTTAAATGGTGGATAGGCTTTCAATGGAAATCCACCCATTTCAAAATAATAGCACTTCCTGGATGGATTTTCCTCAGATTTTCGCCTGCCATTTCAGTTATGTTATACTCACAGACATTATATGCATATCCTAGCTTCTGGGCCTGAGTAGCAGGCAGTTTACTTTGGGCACGCTTTTCATCCAAAATTCCGAATGCTGCCCCCTATCCCAAAAAAGTTAACGCATTTGAGCCAATCAGGTGTGTTGTGTCAAGGTAGGGGTGGTATACAGAAGATAGTGCTATTTGGTAAAAGACCAAGTCGTTGATGTCTTCACTATTATTCTACAACGTAAATATTTATGCATATACAGTATCAGTCAAAAGTTTGGACACAACTACTCATTCAAGGGTTTTTCTTTATTTTTACTATTTTCTATATTGTAGGTCATTGTCCTGTTGTCCTGTTGTCATGTTGTCCTGTTGATAAACAAATTATACTCCTACTAAGCGCAAACCAGATGGGATGCTGTATAGCTGCAGAATGCTGTGGTAGCCATGCTGGTTAAGTGTGCCTTGAATTCTAAATAAATCACTGACAGTGTCATCAGAAAAGCACTCCCATACCATCACACCTCCTCCTCCATGCTTCACAATGGGAACCACCAATTTGTTGTTAACTGACTTGCCTAGTTAAATAAAGGTAACAATAATAATAATAAATAAACCACAAGCGCAGAGATAATCCGTTCACCTACTCTGCGTCTCACAACGACTAGGCCCCTTCTTCTTAAAAATCTAAAATTTGGACCAAAGGGCAGATTTCCACCGGTCTAATGTCCATTACTCGTGTTTCTTGACCCAGCAAGTCTCTTCTTCTTATTGGTGTCCTTTAGTAGTGGTTTCTTTGCAGCAATTTGACCATGAAGGCCTGATTCATGCAGTCTCCTTGTTGAGATGTGTCTGTTACTTAAACTTTGTGAAGCATTTGTTTGGGCTGCGATCTGAGGTGCAGTTAACTCTAATGTATTATTCCTCTGCAGCAGAGGTAAACATGGGTCTTCCTTTCTTGTGGCGGTCCTCATGAGAACCAGTTTTATCATAGTGCTTGATGGGTTTTGCGACTGCACTTGAAGACACTTTAAAAGATTTTCCGGATTGACTGACCTTCATGCCTTAAAGTAATGATGGACTGTTGTTTCTCTTTGCTTATTTGAGCTGTTCTTGACATAATATGGATTTAGTCTTTTGTCAAATAGAGTTATCTTCTGTATACCACCCATACCTCGTCACAACACAACTGATTGGCTCAAACGCGTTAAGAAGGAAAGAAATTCCATAAATGAACTTTTAACTGACTACCTCATGAAGCTGGTTGAGAGAATGCCAAGTATGCAAAACTGTCATCAATGGGGTTGTTACTATTAAGAATCTAAAATACATTAGGATTTGTTTAACTCATTTTTGGTTACTACATGATTCCATATTTCATAGTTGTGATGTCTTCACTATTATTCTACAATGTAGAAAATAGTAAAAACAAAGAAAAACCCTTGAATGAGTAGGTGTGTCCAAACTTTTGACTGGTACTGTATATATACATTTGCAAAAAAAGATATGGTGGATTGGAAGTGATGCAGTCAATTCCATTGATGGAAGCTACACTCTATCTGCCATATTAAAGCAGATCTACTCCCTGCATGCCCATCTTTCCTGGTTGAGGGTTGACGAGAGATGAACTGCTTCACTTCTAGGTTTTATGAGAAATATTCCTGTGACGAAAATTCCAGATTGTCTGCGTAACCAAATAAGATTCAGCTCAGACATCCATACATACTCCACACATTTCTTCATAGTCCCCAAGTCCAAAACGAATTCACAGCAACGCACAGTTTTATACACAGCCATGTTAGCATGGAACTCCCTTCCATCTCCAATTACTCAAGCAAACAAGCAAAATGATCATTAAAAACAGAGAAAAAGCAACTCATGGAACGGAGGGTACTGTGAAGGGACCCACACAAACACATGCACAGACAGACACACTCTAATAGTCACATAATTTTTGTTTGTTGTATTGTTTGTATATTGTTGTATTTTAGATTTGGGTGTCTATCACTGTGTCAGTGTTTTGTTACTTGTCATGTGTTTTGTTTTTGTGGACCCCAGGAAGAGTAACTGCTGCTTCTGCAAGACCTAATGGGGATCCTAAGAAACACATTACATGTTGTCTGAATGAGGTTGGTCCTTTACATGGTGTTATAGGTTAAACTTTGGTCCATCAAAATATATTTTTCAAAATGTTTTTTATATTTAGAATATTTCTGGGAAAAAAGTTGAGAATGTCCCATCTTTCAAGAATCCCTGAGCTTTGAAAACAGCAACATTTTCTCTCAGCCTGTAACGAGTTTCGTCTTCATACGAAGGAGAGTCGGACCAAAATGCAGCGTGTAGATTGCGATCCATGTTTTAATGAACAAATGTAAAACACGAATCAATACAAATACTACAAAATAAAGAACGTAATGAACGTAACGAAAACCTAAACAGCCTATCTGGTGAAAACACATAGACAGGAACAATCACCCACAAACACACAGTGAAACCCAGGCTACCTAAATATGGTTCCCAATCAGAGACAATGACGAACACCTGCCTCTGATTGAGAACCATATCAGGCCGAACATAGAACTGGACAAACTAGACATGTAACATAGAATGCCCACTCAGATCACACCCTGACCAACCAAAACATAGAAAATACAAAGTAAACTATGGTCAGGGCGTGACAGTACCCCCCCCCCCAAGGTGCGGACTCCGGCCGCAAAACCTGAACCTATAGGGGAGGGTCTGGGTGGGCATCTGTCCGCGGTGGCGGCTCTGGCGCTGGACGTGGACCCCACTCCATGACAGTTTTAATCCCCCTCCTAAACGTCCCTAAATAGGTTACCCACCACAATGATAACATGGGACAGAGGGACAGCTCGGGACAGAGGTAACTCGGGACAGATAGGTAGCTCAGCACTGAGAGGAAGCTCAGCACTGAGAAGAAGCTCAGCACTGCGAGGAAGCCCAGGCAGGTAGTAGAAACTACCAGAACCTGGCTGGCTGGCGGTTTCAGCAGATCCTGGTCGACTAGCAGATCTGGGAGAATCTGGTCGACTGGCGGATCTGGGAGAATCTGGTCGACTGGCGGATCTGGGAGAATCTGGTCGACTGGCGGATCTGGGAGAATCTGGTCGACTGGCGGATCTGGGAGAATCTGGTCGACTGGCGGATCTGGGAGAATCTGGTCGACTGGCGGATCTGGGAGAGTCTGGACGACTGGCGGATCTGGGAGAGTCTGGACGACTGGCAGATCTGGAAGAGTCTGGACGACTGGCAGATCTGGAAGAGTCTGGTCGACTGGCAGATCTGGAAGAGTCTGGTCGACTGGCAGATCTGGAAGAGTCTGGTCGACTGGCAGATCTGGAAGAGTCTGGTCGACTGGCAGATCTGGAAGAGTCTGGTCGACTGGCAGATCTGGAAGAGTCTGGACGACTGGCAGATCTGGAAGAGTCTGGACGACTGGCAGATCTGGAAAAGTCTGGTCGACTGGCAGCTCTGGCTGCTCCATGCTGACTGGCTGCTCCATGATGACTGGTAGCTCTGGCTGCTCCATGCTGACTGGCTGCTCCATGCTGACTGGCAGCTCTGGCTGCTCCATGCTGACTGGCTGCTCCATGCTGACTGGCTGCTCTGGCTGCTCCATGCTGACTGGCTGCTCCATGCTGACTGGCTGCTCCATGCTGACTGGCGGCCCAGGCTGCTCCATGCTGACTGGCGGCCCTGGCTGCTCCATGCTGACTGGCGGCCCTGGCTGCTCCATGCTGACTGGCGGCCCTGGCTGCTCCATGCTGACTGGCGGCCCTGGCTGCTCCATGCTGACTGGCGGCCCTGGCGGCTCCATGCTGACTGGCAGCTCTGGCGGCTCCTTGCAGACTGGCAGCTCTGGCGGCTCCTTGCAGACTGGCAGCTCTGGCGGCTCCTTGCAGACTGGCAGCTCTGGCGGCTCCTTGCAGACTGGCAGCTTTGGCGGCATCCTGCAGACAGGCAGCTCTGGCGGCTCCTTGCAGACTGGCAGCTCCATGCAGACTGGCAGCTCTATGCAGACTGGCAGCTCTATGCAGACTGGCAGCTCCTTGCAGACTGGCAGCTCCTTGCAGACTGGCAGCTCCTTGCAGACTGGCAGCTCTATGCTAACTGGCAGCTCTATGCTAACTGGCAGCTCTATGCTAACTGGCAGCTCTATGCTAACTGGCAGTTCTGAACAGGCGGGAGACTCCGGCAGCGCTGTAGAGAAGGAAGGCTCTAACAGCGCTAAACAGGCGGGAGACTCCGACAGCGCTGGAGAGGAGGAGGGCTCCGACAGCGCTGGACAGGCGAGGCGCACTGTAGGCCTGATGCGTGGTGCTGGCACTGGTGGTACTGGGCCGAGGACACGCACAGGAAGCCTGGTGCGGGGAGCTGCTACCGGAGGGCTGGGGTGTGGAGGTGGTACTGGAAAAACCGGACCGTGCAGGCGCACTGGAGCTCTTGAGCACCGAGCCTGCCCAACCTTACCTGGTTGAATGCTCACGGTCGCCCTGCCAGTGCGGCGAGGTGGAATAGCCCGCACTGGACTATGCAGGCGAACCGGAGACACCGAGCGCAAGGCTGGTGCCATGTAAACCGGCCCAAGGAGACGCACTGGGGACCAGCTGCGTAGAGCCGGCTTCATGGCATTAGGCTCGACGCTCAATCTAGCCCGGCAGACACGCGGAGCTGGAATATACCGCACCGGGCTATGCACCCGCACTGGAGACACCGTGCGCACCACTGCATAACACGGTGCCTGTCCGGTCTCTCTAGCCCCCCTGTAAGCACAGGGAGTCTGCTCAGGTCTCCTACCTGGCATAGCCATACTCCCTGTTAGCCCCCCCCCCAAGAAATTTTTGGGGCTGCCTCTCAGGCTTCCATCCGCGTCGCCGTGCTGCCTTCTCATACCAGCGCCTCTCTGCTTTCACCGCCTCCATTCTACGGTAACCCTCCTCGCACTGCTCCAGCGAATCCCAGGCGGGCTCCGGCACTCTCCCTGGGTCGACCGCCCACCTGTCGATCTCCTCCCAAGTAGTATACTCCATACTGTACTCCTCCTTGGGCTGTTCCTGTTGTTTCTTCTCCCGCTGCACCTTAGTGCGGCTACACTCCCCTGGTTTAGCCCAGGGTCCTCTCCCGTCGAGGATTTCCTCCCATGTCCAGAAATCCTTATTGCGCTTCTCCTCGCGCTGCTCCTGCCTGTTGACACGCTGCTTGGTCCGTTGGTGGTGGGTGATTCTGTAACGAGTTTCGTCTTCATACGAAGGAGAGTCGGACCAAAATGCAGCGTGTAGATTGCGATCCATGTTTTAATGAACAAATGTAAAACACGAATCAATACAAATACTACAAAATAAAGAACGTAATGAACGTAACGAAAACCTAAACAGCCTATCTGGTGAAAACACATAGACAGGAACAATCACCCACAAACACACAGTGAAACCCAGGCTACCTAAATATGGTTCCCAATCAGAGACAATGACGAACACCTGCCTCTGATTGAGAACCATATCAGGCCGAACATAGAACTGGACAAACTAGACATGTAACATAGAATGCCCACTCAGATCACACCCTGACCAACCAAAACATAGAAAATACAAAGTAAACTATGGTCAGGGCGTGACACAGCCTAATGGCAAAATGTGCAAAATAGCACAAGATTATCTATAATACTGCAAATGTTTCTCTCTGCTCCATGAAAAATATAAAATTATAAACAAAATCTGTATTTTTAGTGGGGGGGTGCCTTGCTCGGACCTTGCGGGAGGGCCTGCGAAACTGCGCTACGCCACTGACACTCACGAGCGCGCTCCCACACACTTATTCTCATACATGCAGCCATGTTTAGACATACACATTACACAGACACACACACTGCACCAGCAAGCCTGCATGGGTACCAATCCTGTTCGCCACAGCGCCTGAAGAGCAGGGAGAGAGGGAGGGTGAGCAGCGAGAAAGAGAGCGAGGGAGAGTACACTTGAGCTGGTAGCAGGCTTATTGGTGTTATTACCGCAGCTCAGAGTGTGATATAGAATAGTATGTTATTGCACATACAAGCAGTACGCACAAATGTACACACACACACTCCTCACCAGCAAGCCTGCATGGGTACCAATGGAGGAAGGGGGAGAGGGAGCAAAGAGAGAGTGGAATAGGGAGAGGGTGGGGGAGCAGTGAGAGTGGGAGAGGAAGGTAGCAGCATAGTAAGCGAGTGAGAGCGGGAGAGGAAGGTAGCAGCATAGTAAGCGAGTGAGAGCGGGAGAGGAAGGTAGCAGCATAGTAAGCGAGTGAGAGCGGGAGAGGAAGGTAGCAGCATAGTAAGCGAGTGAGAGCGGGAGAGGAAGGTAGCAGCATAGTAAGCGAGTGAGAGCGAGGCAGTTTTTTACATGCATGTTTTGGAATGGGTTTTTTCTTCTCTGGTCTCTTGTTGAGTGAGAGTGATGATTCTCAGAATGCCTGAGATGCTCAGTGCCTCCCACAGCTCTGTCCATCGCTCTGTCCGCAACTCCCTCCACAGATGTACAAGCAGCAGGACTATTAGAGAGAGGAGAGAAATAAAGAAATAACAATTGCAACAAGAAACCAAATCAATGCAGCAGCAAGAAGAGGGATATTTGACTTTCACTTAAAGCTGTTCTAGCTGTTCTATTTCTCTGTCCCCGTCTTCTTAATCTTTATATTTTCTTAGAAGGTGGTCGAAATAGTTTCACAGGAATGCAGAACACGAGAGGAAGATGGACTTTAGAGGCTAAAGAGAAATTGAAAGGTAGAGAGAAAAAGAGACCAGCATCAACTGCATTCCCCCTGTTCTGTTCCCTTGTTGTGGTTCAGAGTGAGGAGGAACGGAGGAGCAGAGGAAGAGGGAGCAAAAATAATTACACAGGGAAAGTGTACATGAGTGAGAGAGAAGGGGAGAGGAAGAGATAGAGAGAGCGGGTTCTGTGATGCGCTGCAGTAACATCCCACAGTAGACGGAGGACTGCCTCCCTGTGTGTGCGCGGCATGTGTGTGTGTGTGACTGCACTGCTGAAGAGGAGGAGGAGGAGGAGGCAGAATGTGAGCACGCCATCAGACGCTGCAGGGCCATACGTAGGAAAACACACTGGCACCATCAGCATCCACCCACGGCAGGCAGGACCTCCAGCACTGCAACCCCCAAGCCCCAGCCCCAACCCAGGACCTCCAGCACTGCAACCCCCAAGCCCCAGCCCAAACCCAGGACCTCCAGCACTGCAGCCTCCCAGCTCCCCAGCCCCAACCCAGGACCTCCAGCACTGCAGCCTCCCAGCTCCCCAGCCCCAACCCAGGACCTCCAGCACTGCAACCCCCAAGCCCCAGCCCCAACCCAGGACCTCGCCAGGCCTCTACCACCTTCATCTCCACCAGACAGTCGTCTCAACCAGGCTGAAATATGGCACAAGCCGCCAAACATCTCCGCAAGAATAAGGATTTAGAAGCCCAGATTGAGGCGGAGCGAAAGGAGAAGGAGGAGGAGAAGGCCAAGAAGAGGAACCGCTCGCGGGATAAGAAGCGCAAGGTAAGGGGTCCACTCACAGGGGGTCGGAGGGGGTGGGAAGGGGGAGAGATGGAGAGGGGGGCAGGAGGGAGAGAGACACCCCCCTTCTTTCTCTCTCATGCTAAGCTCTGATCAGGGGTGCTGGGGCACACATGGACATATACTGATGCATTTCTACAGTGTGTGCACAGTGGCACTGGCAGACATGTACTGTGCATGCAGACATGAGGAAACTGTAAACACACTGCATGCTCTCCTACTCCTCTTCCTGCTTTACTGACTGTCCTGTGGCAGAACTGTCCTATGGGTGTGTCTGGTACTCTACCTCTTTCTCTCTCTTCTTTTATCTCTCTGTCGCCCTCTCGCTCTATCTGCGTTAAGTATTAAGGAAGATAGAGGTAGTTTTGCGAGCCAATGCTAACTAGCGTTAGTGATTGGAAGTCTACAGGAACAGCTAGCATGAAACAACAAAACTGTATACACCAGTTCATCTGACTGGGGAAGAAGCTAAAGAGCCTCATTGCCAAAATCCGGAACTATCACTATTCTAATGACTGCTGACTAAGGAGTAATACATACCTGCAGGCTTTTCTCATACTGGAACCTTGTGCACAGCGCTGCCAGAGCTGGTGGCTGTTGTCGCACTAGTGGCACTTGCCACAAACACTAAATCTCTGCTTCATCAGTCACTGGCTGTATCAGCGGGATCCGTGATTATGACTGGGACAGTCACATTTCACTTAGTTTCATGAATGAAAATGAGCAGTGGAAATGCCCCTTCTTCTTTTATCACTTTTGTCTGTTATTACTTGCTGGTCTAATCCCACCCACATGGCTGTTACGTCCACAGTGTTTTTTTTTATCAGCCTCAGTATTGGTACAGGCCACAATCATTTGGGTTGTGATAGACTTGTGTTGAACAATACAACAGGTTTCACAGTTAATCAGAACAAAGTGCACGTGTTCAGCATTCCGCTCAGCCTTTTTGATTTGTGTGTGTGTGTGTGTGTGTGTGTGTGTGTGTGTGTGTGTGTGTGTGTGTGTTGAATCAAATCACATTTTATTGGTCACATACACATATATAGCAGATATTATTGCGGGTATAGCAAAATTCTTGTTGGAGTGGCATTGACTAAAATACAGTAGAATAGAATATATTATATACATATGAGATGAGTAAAGCAGTATGTCAACGTTATTAAAGTGACTAGTGTTCCATTATTAAAGTGGCCAGTGATTCTATGTATATAGGGCAGCAGCCTCTAAGGTGCTGGGTTGAGTACCAGGTAGTAGCTGGCTAGTGATGGCTATTAACAGGTCTTGAGATAGAAGCTGTTTTTCAGTGTCTCGGTCCCAGCTTTGATGCACCTGTACTAACCTCGCCTTCTGGATGATAACGGGGTGAAGAGGCCGTGGCTCGGGTGGTTGTTGTCCTTGTTTATCTTTTTGGCCTTCCTGTGACATCGGGTGCTGTAGTTGTCCTGGAGGGCAGGCAGTGTGCCCCCGGTGATGCGTTGGGCAGACCGCACCACCCTCTGGAGAGCCCTGCGGTTGCGAGCGCTGATACAGCCCGACAGGATGCTCTTGATTGTCCATCTGTAAAAGTTTGTGAGGGTCTTAATGCAACCCACGATACAAATTTCAATAACCCGGCCAAAAAATTGGGGAATATTTGTAAATAAATGCCTGCAGTCATCTTGTGCACTAGGTTAATAGATCAAGCAGATTGCGTTCATCATTTTGTCTGTTGCATTATTTTTTCATTCATTTTTCATTATTTTTTAATTTCCTAAATCAGCTGATATAGCCAGCCCAGTAGTCACATGGTACATTTGTTTATAAAGAGCCCACGGAGCAAACGGAAGCTTTCGTGATGTGACGATCCACTATTGTGCAGTGCAAGAGAGGTGATCAAGTTACACTTGAAATTCTCTCCTAATGTTTACCAGCTAAATGTCTTTTAAGATGTGCCAAAAAAATCTCTCCAGCTTAGGGCTCCAGCTGTGCATTTGGTTTGCTAACTTGCTTGCTAAGTGGCTAGCTTGTAAAATCAAGCTTCTTGGGTTACAGCAGAGACAATCAATCCCTTCTTGGATCAAGAACCCTGCTGTCTAATATTTGTTTTGTGTGTGCAGAAAACCTTTAAAGATTGTTGTACAACTTTATGAGCTGGGGTGTCTGTCATTGCAATTTGTTTATGTTCACTTGGGCTTGTTAGCATTTAGCGACTGTGCAAGAACTAATTCCTGTCTCCCATTATTTCTATTTGTATTTATTAGGGATCCCCATTAGTTTCTGCCAAGGCAGCAGCTACTCTTTCTTGGTCCAAGCACATTAAGGCACTTACATTACATATAAAACAAAAGATAAAACCGTACATCATATAACATTATTACACCACTACATATCTACAATACAAAATGTATAATACCACCATACAACAATATTACAATGCACTTGTGTATAGAGTGCATGTGCTTGCGCTTGTGTGTGTATGATTGTGTTGGTACCTTTTGTGTGTGTCTTGTCACAGTCCCGCTGTTCCATAAGGTGTATTTTTACCTTTAAAAAAGACAATCTGATTCCACTGCATGCACCAGTTTCCTGATGTGGAATAGAGTACTATGTGCCTCCCATTTTCTGTTCTGGACTTGGGATTGTGAAGAGACCTCTGGTAGCTTGTCTTGTGGGGTATGAATGGGTGTCCGAGATGTGTGCTTGTAGTTTAAACAGACAGCTCTGTACAACACTTCTTACAAAAACAAGTAGTGATGAAGTCAATCTCTCTTCCACTTTGAGCTGTGAGAGACTGACAAGCATATCATTAATGTTAGCTCCCCCTGCACTTTTAAGGGCCAGTCGTGCTGCCCTGTTCTTTCCTAAGTCCCTCTTTGTGGCACCTGATCACACCACTGAACAGTAGTCCAGGTGTAACAGTTTTGCTTCTGTCCCTCTCCTCGCCCCGAACCAGGGACCCTCTGCACATATCAACAACTGACATCCTCGAAGCATCGTTACCTATCACAAAAGCCGTGGCCCTTGCAGAGCAAGGAGAACAACTACTTCAAGGTCTCAGAGCGAGTGACGTCACCGAATGAATCACTATTAGCACTCACCCCGCTAACTAGCTAGCCATTTCACACCGGTTACACTCACCCCCCTTTTGACCTCCTACTTTTCCGCAGCAACCAGTGATCCGGGTCAACAGCATCAATGTAACTGCATTGCTTCCGTCCCTCTCCTCGCCCCTACCTGGGCTTGAACCAGGGACCCTCTGCACACATCCACAACTGACACCCTCCCACAAAGCATCATCACCTATCGCTCCACAAAAGCTGCAGCACTTGCAGAGCAAGGGAAACACCTACTTCAAGGTCTCAGAGCAAGTGACGTCACCCATTGAAATGCTATTAGTGTACACCCCGCTAACTAGCAAGCCATTTCACACCAGTTACACAGGTGCGACAAAACTAAGGCCTGTAGGACCTGCCTTGTTGAATAGTGTTGTTAAAACCTCTTAAGGATGTGCCCCTTTTTTTAAATTTTTGCCTAAAATGACATACCCATATCTACCTGCCTGTAGCTCAGGACCTGAAGCAAGGATATGCATATTCTTGGTACCGTTTGAAAGGAAGCACTTTTGAAGTTTGTTAAAATGTGAAAGGAATAAAGGAGAATATAATACAATAGATCTGGTAAAAGATAATACAACAATGTTTTTGTACTATCATCTTTGAAATGCAAGAGAAAGGCCATAATGTACTATTCCAGCCCAGGTGTAATTTAGATTTTGGCCACTAGATGGCAGCAGTGTATGTGCAAAGTTTTAGACTGATCCAATGAACCATTGTATTTCTGTTCAAGATGTTGTATCAAGACTGCCCAAACGTGCCTATTTTGTTTATTAATAACTTTTCATGTTCAAAATTGTGCACTCTCCTCAAACAATAGCATGGTATTCTTTCACTGTAATAGCTACTGTAAATTGGACAGTGCAGTTAGATTAACAAGAATTTAAGCTTTCTGCCAATATCAGATCTGTCTATGTCCTGGGAAATGTTCTTGTTACTTACAACCTGCTAATCACATTAGCCTATTTTAGCTCAACCGTCCCATGGAAGGGACACCAATCCCAAAGAAGTTTTAAGGGGCAGGACTGGTGTTTTTTTGCAACCAGTGGCTATAATTGGAGATGGAGTTGTTTCTCCTCTCATAGGAAATCAGCAATTATTATCAGGAGATGTGCTCTTCACCTTTGCAAGGAAATCAAATCAAATCAAATTTATTTATATAGCCCTTCGTACATCAGCTGATATCTCAAAGTGCTGTACAGAAACCCAGCCTAAAACCCCAAACAGCAAGCAACGCAGGTGTAGAAGCACGGTGGCTAGGAAAAACTCCCTAGAAAGGCCAAAACCTAGGAAGAAACCTAGAGAGGAACCAGGCTATGTGGGGTGGCCAGTCCTCTTCTGGCTGTGCCGGGTGGAGATTATAACAGAACATGGCCAAGATGTTCAAATGTTCATAAATGACCAGCATGGTCGTATAATAATAAGGCAGAACAGTTGAAACTGGAGCAGCAGCACGGTCAGGTGGACTGGGGACAGCAAGGAGTCATCATGTCAGGTAGTCCTGGGGCATGGTCCTAGGGCTCAGGTCAGTTGAAACTGGAGCAGCAGCATGGCCAGGTGGACTGGGGACAGCAAGGAGTCATCATGTCAGGTAGTCCTGGGGCATGGTCCTAGGGCTCAGGTCCTCCGAGAGAGAGAAAGAAAGAGAGAAGGAGAGAATTAGAGAACGCACACTTAGATTCACACAGGACACCGAATAGGACAGGAGAAGTACTCCAGATATAACAAACTGACCCTAGCCCCAACGACACATAAACTACTGCAGCATAAATACTGGAGGCTGAGACAGGAGGGGTCAGGAGACACTGTGGCCCCATCCGAGGACACCCCCGGACAGGGCCAAACAGGAAGGATATAACCCCACCCACTTTGCCAAAGCACAGCCACACCACTAGAGGGATATCTTCAACCACCAACTTACCATCCTGAGACAATGCTGAGTATAGCCCACAAAGACCTCCGCCACGGCACAACCCAAGGGGGGGGGCGCCAACCCAGACAGGATGACCACATCAGTGAATCAACCCACTCAGGTGACGCACCCCCTCCAGGGACGGCATGAGAGAGCCCCAGTAAGCCAGTGACTCAGCCCCTGTAATAGGGTTAGAGGCAGAGAATCCCAGTGGAAAGAGGGGAACCGGCCAGGCAGAGACAGCAAGGGCGGTTCGTTGCTCCAGAGCCTTTCCGTTCACCCTCCCACTCCTGGGCCAGACTACACTCAATCATATGACCCACTGAAGAGATGAGTCTTCAGTAAAGACTTAAATGTTGAGACCGAGTTTGCGTCTCTGACATGGGTAGGCAGACCGTTCCATAAAAATGGAGCTCTATAGGAGAAAGCCCTGCCTCCAGCTGTTTGCTTAGAAATTCTAGGGACAATTAGGTGGCCTGCGTCTTGTGACCGTAGCGTACGTGTAGGTATGTACGGCAGGACCAAATCAGAGAGATAGGTAGGAGCAAGCCCATGTAATGCTTTGTAGGTTAGCAGTAAAACCTTGAAATCAGCCCTTGCTTTGACAGGAAGCCAGTGTAGAGAGGCTAGCACTGGAGTAATATGATCAAATTTTTTGGTTCTAGTCAGGATTCTAGCAGCCATATTTAGCACTAACTGAAGTTTATTTAGTGCTTTATCCGGATAGCCGGAAAGTAGAGCATTGCAGTAGTCTAACCTAGAAGTGACAAAAGCATGGATTAATTTTTCTGCATAATTTTTGGACAGAAAGTTTCTGATTTTTGCAATGTTACGTAGATGGAAAAAAGCTGTCCTTGAAATGGTCTTGATATGTTCTTCAAAAGAGAGATCAGGGTCCAGAGTAATGCCGAGGTCCTTCACAGTTTTATTTGAGACGACTGTACAACCATTAAGATTAATTGTCAGATTCAACAGAAGATCTCTTTGTTTCTTTGGACCTAGAACAAGCATCTCTGTTTTGTCCGAGTTTAAAAGTAGAAAGTTTGCAGCCATCCACTTCCTTATGTCTGAAACACATGCTTCTAGCAAGGGCAATTTTGGGGCTTCACCATGTTTCATTTAAATGTACAGCTGTGTGTCATCTGTATAGCAGTGAAAGTTAACATTATGTTTTCGATAACATCCCCAAGAGGTCAAATATATAGTGAAAACAATAGTGGTCCTATAACGGAACCTTGAGGAACACCGAAATTTACAGTTGATTTGTCAGAGGACAAACCATTCACAGAGACAAACTGATATCTTTCCGACAGATAAGATCTAAACCAGGCCAGAACTTGTCCGTGTAGACCAATTTGGGTTTCCAATCTCTCCAAAAGAATGTGGTGATCGATGGTATCAAAAGCAGCACTAAGGTCTAGGAGCACGAGGACAGATGCAGAGCCTCGGTCCGATGCCATTAAAATGTCATTTACCACCTTCACAAGTGCCGTCTCAGTGCTATGATGGGGTCTAAAACCAGACTGAAGCATTTCGTATACATTGTTTGTCTTCAGCCTTTTCTACAATTTTTGAGAGGAATGGAAGATTCGATATAGGCCGATAGTTTTTTATATTTTCTGGGTCAAGGTTTGGCTTTTTCACGAGAGGTTTTATTACTGCCACTTTTAGTGAGTTTGGTACACATCCGGTGGATAGAGAGCCGTTTATTATGTTCAACATAGGAGGGCCAAGCACAGGAAGCAGCTCTTTCAGTAGTTTAGTTGGAATAGGGTCCAGTATGCAGCTTGAAGGTTTAGAGGCCATGATTATATTCATCATTGTGTCAAGAGATATAGTACTAAAACACTTGACCGTCTCTCTTGATCCTAGGTCCTGGCAGAGTTGTGCAGACTCAGGACAACTGAGCTTTGAAGGAATACGCAGATTTAAAGAGGAGTCCGTAATTTGCTTTCTAATAATCATAATCTTTTCCTAAAAGAAGTTCATGAATTTATCACTGCTAAAGTGAAAGTCATCCTCTCTTGGGGAATGCTGCTTTTTAGTTAGCTTTGCGACAGTATCAAAAAGGAATTTTGGATTGTTCTTATTTTCCTCAATTAAGTTAGAAAAATAGGATGATCGAGCAGCAGTAAGGGCTCTTCGGTACTGCACAGTACTGTCTTTCCAAGCTAGTCGGAAGACTTCCAGTTTGGTGTGGTGCCATTTCCGTTCCAATTTTCTGGAAGCTTGCTTCAGAGCTCGGGTATTTTCTGTGTACCAGGGAGCTAGTTTCTTATGAGAAATGTTTTTCATTTTTAGGGGTGCAACTGCATCTAGGGTATTGCGCAAGGTTAAATTGAGTTCCTCAGTTAGGTGGTTAACTGATTTTTGTCCTCTGGAAGGACATCAAGGAATCTTTGTGTTGTCTGTGAATTTATAGCACGACTTTTGATGTTCCTTGGTTGGGGTCTGAGCAGATTATTTGTTGCAATTGCAAACGTAATAAAATGGTGGTTCGATAGTCCAGGATTATGAGGAAAAACATTACGATCCACAACATTTATTCCATGGGACAAAACTAGGTCCAGCGTATGACTGTGACAGTGAGTGGGTCCAGAGACATGTTGGACAAAACCCACTGAAATTAGCAATTAGTGCTAGTACTTCAGTCTATTTTCTCAGTGGCATTTGTAAGCAGAGGTCTCAGCAAAACTAAGATCGTCACCGAAATAAAGAGGTTCTGCTGAGTTGTTCTCATTTAGCCTTTTTGTGGCTTTGGCAAATATTGGTGTGTTTTATATACCTGTTCGCTTCTCTCCCTGTAAGCTTTACAGACTCTCCCCCCCCCCCTTGGTTGCAACCCTTCTATGTTAATGTACCCTGCGCAAATAATGAATGTGGAATTCCTGGTCTCTGGCAGCATTTGCGGTCAAGAACGCAGAGTTAATTTCTATGCTGCCCTTTAGTCCCTTGTCTTTTTGGCCCTGACAGAGACATAGTTCACTCCAGAGAACACTCCTACTACAGCTGCTCTCTCATTTGACTACGTGTTCTCTCATAGTCCGAGAGCATCTAGTCATCGCGGTGGTGGCACAGGGCTACTCATTTCTTCTTAATCAAGCTTTTTCAATCTCACTCACCTGTCTATCTCCTCATTTGAATTCCATGCTGTCACTGTCACTTGTCCACTTGTCATCTATCGCCTCCCAGGTGCCCTTGGAGAGTTCCTCAATGAACATGACAACTTGATAAGTTAATTTCCTGACATTGGCTAACCTATCACCTCTCCCTTTTGCTAAATATTTCTCCCTCCTGACTCCTGATTGTGCCTCTTACATCCCTACTATCCTCCCTTTCCACATCCTATGACTCGCAATGTCCCTTTTCCTCCCGGCCGGCTCGGCCCTCCCTGTTTGCTCCGTGGCTCAGTGATTGATTTCAAGCTTACAGAACAGGGCTGCAGGCAACTGAGCAAAAATGTAGGAAAATGTAACTTTCGGAGGACCTATCATCCTTTCACTCCCTCCTCTCTACCTTCTCTTCCTCTATATCTGCTGCTAAAGCCACTTTATATTACTCTAAATTTCAAGCTTCTGCCTCTAACTATTTTCCACCTTCTTATCCCTCATTAATCCCTCCTTCCCACCTCACTCTTTGCGGATTACTTTGTCAACCACTTTGAAAATAAGTGAAGTTGACAACCACTGCTCCTCATTCACTCAGCCTATTGAGTCCACTGGTCCTACTCACACAGAACCACCCTATGCCTTGACCTCTTTCTCCCCTCTCTCTCCAGATGAAATCCTGCAACTATTGACTATTCGTCACCCGACAACCTGCCCGCTCGATCCCAACTACTCCTCCCTTCTCCAGACTCTTTATTTTCTTTCCAAAACACTTGAGTGTGCTGTCTCTGGCCAACTCTCTCTATCTCTCTCTGAATAATCTTCTTGACTCTAATCAGTCAGGCTTCAAGACTGGTCACTCAACTGACACTGTCAACCATCAGATCCTCCTATCCACCCTCTCAGTGCTGGGGGTCACAGGCCCTGCACAGTCTAGGATTGCATGCTACCTAGCAGGCCACTTCTACCAGGTGACACTGAGAATATATGTGTCTGCACTATGTACTCTCAATACTGGTGTCCCCCAGGGCTCGGTTCTAGGCCCTCTCCTCTTCTCTCTATACACCAAGTCACTCAGCTCGGTCATATCCTCACATGGTCTCTCCTATCATTGCTATCATTGCTACTCCACAACTTAACTCCTTCCACACTTCTAACACCCAGGAGGCAACATCCATCTCTAAGTGCCTGGCAGATATCTCAGCTTGGATGTCAGCCCACCACCTCAAGCTCAACTTCAATGTGTTACCCTCACTACCTTCAGGCTATGTTCAAACCCTACACCCCAACCCGAGAAAAGGTCAAAGACTAAAAACAAGAAATAGACATTCCAACGAAAGAAGAAGATACATGTTCACGCTATTGAGAAGGAGAACACTGAGGTGATTGACATATTAGACGAGGAAGTCACAAGGCTACCATGTTTCTCCCTTGCTAGAGGGGTAGCCGGTGGATATGGAGATTGACACAGGGGCAGCTGTATCTCGTGTCTGCTTGTGTCAGAGAGAGTCTACAAAAGACACTGAAATACCTTCCACTGCAGCCAGCACTCACCATGTACAATGATACATGGAGACAATTGCCTACCATCCATCTTAAAAAAACATGGAGAAGTCTTGAATGGAGAGCTGAGTAGCATGACAGACAGTGATGCTTAGCATTAAGCCAGACAGCAAACCAAAGTTTCTGAAAGCACTAAGGTATGGGTCGTACCTTATGCTATCAGACCAAAAGTCCACTCTGATTTGGACGATCTAGTCAATAATAAAAGTACTGGAGCTGGTCAGCGTGTATGAATGGGCTACACCCATTTGTACCAGTTCTTAAAAATATGGTGGAATCAGGAAATGTGGAGACTTTAAAGTCACAGTTAACCATGTGTTGTCCGCTGAGCAGTATCCACTACCTCACACCGACGACCTTTATGCGGGCTTAGCTGGAAGTCAGAAGTTCAACAAAACCAACCTCTGCCAAGCCTACTTGCAGATACACGTGGATGAAAAGTCAAGAGGGGTTCTTCGGGTACTGTTGTCTACAGTTTGGAATCATAAATGCTCCAGCGCTATTCCAGAGTGTGATGGACCAGATCTTGAGTATTACCGCCCAAGAGAATTCTCTTCTGTTACAGTCACAGCTGTGTATATTCACCCTCAAACTGATACCACGACGGCCTTCAAGGAACTACACTGACTTTATGCAAACTGGAAGCCACATATCCTGAGGCCGCATTTATTTTAGCTGGGGATTTTTTACCAAGCGAATTTTAGGAAAATGCTACTCAAGTTCTGTCAACACATTGACTGTAGTACTCACGCTGGGAAAACATTGGACCACTGCTATTCTCTCTCCTGGGATGCCTACAAGGCCCTCCCACGCCCTCTCTTCGGCAAATCAGATCACGACAGAAACTCAAACAGGAAATATCCGTATTAAGGTCTATTCAACACTGGTCCGACGAATCGGAATCCATGCTTCAAGATTGTTTTCATCACGCGGACTGGGATATGTTCCGGGTAGCCTTAGATAATTACATTGATGTATACACGGGCACCGTCACTGAGTTCATCTGGAAGTGTGTAGGGGATGTTGTTTCCACTGTGAATATTAAAACCTATCCAAACCAGAAACTGTGGATAGATGGCAACATTCGCGCTAAACTGAAAGTGCGAACCATCGCATTTAACCATGACAAGGTCACTGTTACATTCTGAAACTGTCACAGTTGCTGCCGGCTGCACTGAGCCACGTAAAACAATGGAAACCCATCCCCACCACCAAAAACATGTCAAATGAAGATCATACAAATAGGATGTGTTTTTCATTTGTAACCTTGTGTGGTGATTTCAGAGGCGGCACCACAGGCCCTAGAATGGTGTGGGGGGAATTGTTTTCCTGGGGCCCAGAGCTTTTCCTGATCTGGTAGTAGGTTAACTCCAGACCCTAGTTGTAGCATATGACATAGTAATAAATCAGCTGTAAAAAACGGTTTTATGTGGGCCATGACATTGGCTATGATGGGAACAGATCATTTTTCTATTCAGGTTATAGCTCGCTGAGCTTGCTGGATGCAGGGTTGCATCATGTAGGCCTTTGCATCAGTAATTAAAAAGATACTCATTCAGCATTTCATCACTATTGTGCTGATTGAAAACCTCTTAAGGATCTGCCCGTTTTTCAATTTTCGCCTAAAATGACATACCCAAATCTAACTGCCTGTAGCTCAGGACCTGAAGCAACGATATACATATTCTTGATACCATTTGAAAGGAAACACTTTGAAGTTTGTGGAAATGTGTAATTAATGTAGGAGAATATAACACACTAGATCTGGTAAAAGATAATACAAAGAAAAAAAACAACCGTTCTTTGCAACCAAATCTGGAAAAAGTCCAGGAGGGTAAATACTTTCTGAAGGCACTGTATATATTGTATACCATGCTAGCTCACTGCTAATGCACATAGTGTGTTTATGGTGCTACGTCCTGCTCTCTAGGCCAATGGTATTAGCCGCTACATGCTAATCTCTACTCATTAAATTGTGTGCATTACAGCTGTTACTGTTAGTCTGTGCAACATGCTACGTTGCTATTAGCCTTTGCTGTTGTGCAATAGATTCCCTGTTTCTTCTATTCCACTGTAGAAAACAACTATCACTGTCACTTTCACAATTTTTCCTTCTTGTTTGATGTGTGCGTGTGTCTGTTTGGTGTGGTAATAAAGTGTGAGTTGTATCCCTGTCTCCTTCTGGTCATTTTCGTCCTCTTATCGGGACTCTGGGATAGTTGCACCTACAGTAAAGCTAAACCGGCACCTCTTTCGGAGACCACCACAAGGTGGCGCTCTTTTTCCCAGACCATTATGGGTATTGTGTTTTGAGATGATCACGTTCTGGATAAATGGTTGAACTAATGGGTATAAAGACGTGGTTATAAATCCCACAACACAAAACAAGCATGTTTTATTTTTACACATTTGGAAAGAAGTATGTGTGGCCTACAACACAAACACGCAACCACTGTACCCTAGTTGAACTACTCCATTTTTTTACAGGGAAAAGGTTGTTTCCTGCAGTGGTACTGTATCTGTATACTGTATGTTTGGACAAAAACATTTGACAGTGGCTTCTTTAACTGTTCCTCAGTTTGGCACCATATGAAAGAGGTGGCATCAGGTGATGGCTCCAGTCTGGTACCCTGCGTCAGACACACAAAATCTGTTGGCCATGGCCAGTTATGCTAATCTGGGTCTGTGAGCACTGATGCATCTCCCTCTGTAACTGTCTTCACTATCAGACAGCAGTGTGACATTGGCCTGGTCTCAAAACAACTTCAATAGCAATGTATTTTACTCCACTGTCTGACTCACCCAGGTGTTTCAAGATGGTCTGTAGCTCTGCAGGTCTTTAGCAACGTCATCCTATTACACACAACATTGTTATTAATGATTTTCCTCCTCTTGAAAAATGAGTGTTGTCACTTTGGGAACAAAGACCTATTGTTCCAGTGAGCACTGAGTTTTTTTCTTTATGTTTGTGTGTGTGTGTGTGTGTCTCGGCATTTAAACCCATTCTATTCAGGGAACTCTATGTTAAATGCTATCGAGGTAGAGATATGGTGGAGATATTTTGCCAACTTTACCTTGCTCAGATTTCATTGTCATGTTAAGGCCTACAGTCCTCAGAACATTAACAACATATCTATAGCACAGGACCTTGGATACTTCCTCATGTCTCTTACCTGTTGTTTTATATTTTATACTGTGATATGAATAGATAGAACACCAAATATCTGACTTCAGAAAATAAGTGGAAATAAGTCAAACTGATACATTTAAGACTAAAATGTATACTTCTCCTCTGGTAATACAGCAAAGGTCAATTTAAAGCTATATAACCAGTTAGAAAAAGTCTTTCAATTTGACAGTTTGAATTTTAATCTGTATTTGGCCATTCGGGGACTGATTTGCTCCAGATGCCAACCCAGCTAGCACATATAGTTCTTTGGAAGTTGTGGGAATGTACATTTTTGGTTTCCCATACTTTCCTTGACAGATGAATTTTTTTTTTTTAAGTTCTGAAAACGTCACCTTTTCACTTTTTTGCTTAATGATTAATCATGTAAACACATATTTTTTTATTGTGGCACTGTGTCAGTGAGATTCAAACCTATGATCTTCTGTTCTATATCCATGGAATTAGTCCACTGCGCCACCAGGATGGAGCTAGCATGCCATGTTTGTTTTTGTACCCATACAAAGCTGTTCATTTTAGTCTATTCAAGCAGACCCCATTTCAAAGGAAACAAGGACTCATTAAGATCAGGTGTGGACAATTGGGCACGGCCAACACACCTGAACACATTTAACAAGATAAAGGATAGAGAGAGTTTTGTTGATGCTGAGAACATAATGTACTGTATATGTTTTTAATAACATTCAAAGAACGTTCTCTGAATGTTTTTTGGAACGTTTTCTTAACATTCTCAGAACATTTTGAGAACATGCCTTTAAATAGAACAATGAGGAAACCTGTAGGAAACGTTGTGCTGAAGTACTGAAATTCACACAGAAGAATGTTGTTTCTTAACGTTCTTGGAACAATTTGAGAACATGACTTTAAAAAGAACCATGAGGAAACCTGTAGGAAACGTTGTGCTGAAGTACTGAAATTTCAACAGAAGAACGTTGTTTCTTAACGTTCTTTTAACTATTGTAGAACATTTCCAATGTCAAACCAGTTGGAGAACATTCCTAGAGCATTACCAACATTTCAATTAAATGTTTAAACCATGTTTGAACATTTAAGAAATGTTCTGTTAAAGTAATGAAATACCAAGAAAATAACCTTTGTTTTTTTTCAAGTGTCTTATGTGCGGAGAATGTTCCAAAGCTAACAAACTATCCTGCGCAATTCCCAGAAAGTTGTGGCAAGGTTTTATGCAAAATAACCATAGGACAACCATGCTATCACCAAGAGCTAAGAAACATATGGTTCTCAGAACATTATGTGCTAGCTGGGAATTGTCTTAGTACCTTAAGGATAATTTGGTTCATGCGTCTCTGTCTTCCTTTCTTTTTCTCCTCCGCTCTCTCTGTCTATCTCTCCGTCTCTCTCTCTCTATCTCTCCGTCTCTCTCTCTCTATCTCTCCGTCTCTCTCTCTCTATCTCTCCAGTGAAAAAAACACAGTCTCTTCTCTAAGCGTTACAGTCTCTCTTTCCTCTCTCCTCGTTGTGAGTGTGTGTGTGTGTGTGTGTGTGTGCTGACAATACAACAGCCTGATTACCAACAATGATGAGACAGTCTACAGGGAGGAGGTTAGAGTCCTGGCAGAGCCCTATGCTTGAGACTTATTGGATGGCTGAATTGGGGGTGAGAGTTGCCACAGAGTTGCCATGTTCACAAAAATCTCTCTTTCCTACTACTTACTAAAATGACATACTGTAGACTAATCATACTGTATTCCATTTTGAACATACTGTTTAGTAAAATTGTATGCAATAAGTAACAAACATCAACATCCTACCCATACTGTGAATGTTTCATCTACTGCGCAATTGCATTGTTTCCCGCTATTCGTTCATTTTGGCACAGACTGTCCTCCTATCTGATTGTCTGATTATCAGCTGTTGTCAAACACACAGGTCAGAAAATACACTTCTCTTCCTCAGTAGTGTGCAGTGAACTCTACTAGACGAAGAGCCGAAACGAGTATGACATTCTGGCATTTAAAAGATACAACATTTTCGAAATGTCACATAATATTAAAAAAATTGCAGTCACAGTCAGCCTACTATTTAGAACGGAAGTACAAGTATTTGGACACGGCCAGTGTGTGTCAGCAAGTGTGAATAGGAATGTGTGCGTTAAATGATACAGTATGCCTCAATGTGTCTGTTTGTATGTAATGTATGTGTGAACCTCTGTCTGTGCATGTGCAATTCCAAATAAGAAGACGATATGCAAGGGTTTGGATGTGTTATCTCAGACATGGCTACTCCTGTCCCCTAGTCTTAGTGTCTGTAGCCTGCAAGCTGATAGTACCCCAGGCCAGTAGTGGAGATTGACTGAGAGACAGTGTTGGTGGGTGATGACTGTGGCACTAGTAGTAGTATCTCAGCCTTAATGCAGAGTAGAGGTGACAGCACTGTATCAGCAGCCCAGCACTGCCTTTTCCAAGCGTTCATGCGTCTCTGTCTTCCTTTCTTCTTCTCCTCCGCTCTCTCTCTCTATCTCTCCGTCTCTCTCTCTCCCCCTGAAAGAGAGAATGAGTCCAGTGAAAAAAACACAGTCTCTTCTCTAAGCGTTACAGTCTCTCTTTCCTCTCTCCTCGTTGTGAGTGTGTGTGTGTGTGTGTGTGTGCTGACAACACAACAGCCTGATTACCAACAACGATGAGACAGCCTACAGGGAGGAGGTTAGAGTCCTGGCAGAGCCCTATGCTTGAGACTTATTGGATGGCTGAATTGGGGGTGATTTGTTTGAAGTTGATTGCATTTGTTTCTTGTGCCTACTGCATAGAGTGGTTATTTGTGTTGTAGCAGTAGAGGTGAGCTCAGCTGTGTGTGTTTGTGAGTTGCAGCAGTGGGCTGTTTGACCCACTGCTGTGGATGGGAGGTCTCAGTAGGACCATAGGGCCCAGGCCAGGTCCTCTCCTCTGTCCCACAGTATGTCCTCTGTAGCTGGATTCAGCAGCTGCTACTGTCTGCCCTCACCCTCAGACCTCCAGGGTGGCTGCTGGTGTGGATCAGTGGAGGATTTTGGGCTGAGTGTGCATAAGTGTATCCGCATGTAAACAATTCAGTGAGAAAGCTGCTTACTGCAGCACACCTAACAGGCCACGAAACCAGACTTCAGCGGGCCCATCTCCCATCTCTGTGTGGTAACGGATCTGTCCCAATCCTAATCAAGATGTGTGTGTGTGTTTATGTGTGTGAACATGTGTGTGTGCATGATTTCCTGTGTCTGTCAGCACCTTGATCAGTGCTGCCCTTCTGGCCCCGTGGGACCCCTCCGACAGCTGACTCAGCGGGCCTGGACAGCCTCTCAGTTATTTTTATGGAGGCAAAACAGCATCTCCATCTGGGTGGCTGTATACCACAATGCACCGTGAAGCAGCCCACACTCCTTTAATTTAAAGTGGAAATGGAGGGGTCACGTGAGGCTGCCCCCCCCCCCCCCCCTCTGATAAAGCACTCGCCATCATTTCTTACAATAAAAATGCATACATTCGGCATCCGTCAGGGCAGGGTGCAGGACTCTGCATTAACACACTTACTGGTGTTATTGCTGCATGTATTATTCACTGAGTGTACAAGACATAAGGAACACCTGCTCTTTCCATGACATTGACTGATCAGGGGATTCCATGTGAAAGCTATGATCCCTTATTGATGTCACTTGTTAAATCCACTTCATTTCAGTGTAGATGGAGGGGAGTAGACAGGTTAAAGAAATATTTTTAAGCCTTGAGACAATTGCGTCATGGATTGTGTATGTGTGCCATTCAGAGGGTGAATGGGCAACACAAAACATCAAAGTGCCTTTGAACGGGGTGTGGTAGTAGGTGCCAGGCGCACTGGTTTGAGTGTGTCAAGAACTGCAATGCTTCTGGGTTTTTCATGCTCAACAGTTTCTTGTGTGTATCAAGAATGGTCCACCACCCAAAGGACATGCAGCCTACTTGACAGAACTGTGGGATGCTTTGGAGACAACATGGGCCAACATGTAACGCTTTCCAACACCTTGTAGAGTCCATGCCCCAACAAATTGAGGCTGTTCTGAGGGCAAAAGTGTGTGTGGGGCGGGGGTACAACTCAATATTAGGAAGATGTTCCTAATGTTTTGTACACTGTGTATATTCACATATCTCTATAGTTTACATGTCCTTGACTGTAGGTTCTAGGTAAGTGCAGCCACCCTGTTGTGATTCATGAAGTGTAGCTGACTGGGTGAATGGATGGATGGACTGTGAAGGGCAGGTGTTTGGTCCTGATTACTTATTCAACTGGCCTCTGGCCTGGCAGTAGTGATTATGATGAGATTGAGTTGCGAGATCATCAACTCCTGTTTACTGCAGTACTCATCTCACTGCTGCCAGGCCAGAGGCCAGTTGAATAGCAATAACATTATCTCCTTCTGTCAGTTAGTCTGCATTATAGAAGTAATGGCTAGCATTGTTCTGTCATTAGAGCTATGAGCTTGAGAGCCCCACATTCAGTCAGTAGCATAACCTGATTCTGCAGTGTTGTGTGGTGTGTGTGAAACTGCAGCGCTGTACTGTAGCCTCCTTGCCTCCCTCCCAGGTCTGGATTAGGCTCTTTATCTGTCTCTTAGCAAAACAGCTCCAACCCTGAACACATTAACACAGCCACCCTGTCAGAGATGCTATCTGAGCTCTGCTCCCATCCTGTCCTGTCCTGTCCCCACCTCACTGTTACTAAATTAATGGCCTTATTTAGAAGTTTTTAGTCCATGTAGATGCCATGGGAAATGGTGTGCATATGTAGAGACTATTCCTTAGTATTTCCCTCTATTCCTCTCTCTCTCTCTCCCTCTCTCTCTCTCTCTCTCTCTCTCTCTCTCTCTCTCTCTCTCTCTCTCTCTCTCTCTCTCTCTCTCTCTCTCTCTCTCTCTCTCTTTCTCTCTCTCTATCTCTCTCTCTCTCTCTCTCTCTCTCTCTCTCTCTCTCTCCCTATCTCCAGTGCGCTAAACTCTCCTCTCAATTGTTATTCTGATAGCGCAGCTCTTACGTAACTCCCTGAAACAAGAATTGAGAGATCAGGCTGATTGAAACGGATCCACATCATGGTCAAAAAAAGAGGGAAAGAGAGAAAGAGAGAGGGGGGGGAGAAAACAACTCTCCAGAAGAATGTGATATATTGGCACAGGACAGCAGCACATTTTTAAAAGGAAAGCATTTGGTGTCTGTTTCTGGGCTTGTGCTGCCCCCCCCCCCCCCCCCAATCCTTCCCCACCCTAAGCTTCTTCTGCCTCAATGGAGGGGACTGGAAAGAAGACGACAGGAAGCGGTAGTTACAGAGACAGGACAGGGGCTTAGAGGGGCTTGATCTCAGGGAATTCTCTTAGCAATGTCGTGAGACTCAGTTGAAACACACCACACTGTGTACTCATCTGCAGGCAGCGCACCTCTCTGCAGTGAGCAGCCTGCCTCTAGAGTACTGCATTCATAGTCTGCTCTGCTCTGCTCCACACAACAGGGGAGGAATGGAAGAGTGTTTACTGTAACAGCGGGCTGCTTACTGCAGAGAGGTACTGGAGATTGGATTCTGTCTCTTTCACGTTGTATTCATCTTATTTTCTGAGCAAACATTAATGTTTTGTCAGACAAATGCATGAGAGTGAGAGTGAGTGAGGGAGGATATGTGTGTATTGTGTGTGTTCCTGATGTAGATGTGTGGCACAGTCAGGGAGGCAGCCTTGTGTCCTGTGTTTACCCATAACTCTACAGTGGAGTGTAGATGTTCCATTTGGGTGCATCTTAGAAATCTTACTGGAGTACAGTGGAGCCTGTCTCTGTACCCATAATAAAAAGTCCCCTGTCTGTGTGTGTGTGTGTGTGTGTGTGTGTGTGTGTGTGTGTGTGTGTGTGTGTGTGTGTGTGTGTGTGTGTGTGTGTGTGTGTGTGTGTGTGTGTGTGCGCGCATTATGTATTTGTGCATGTGTACACACTGACTGTGTGTAGGAATAGAGAGAGAGAGAGAGGTGTGTGACTCTGGCTAGGGCTTTGGCCTTGGGTTGGAGGGGCTCCATGTGCCAGTGCTCCACTCCACTCTTTCCTAATGACAATAATATGTTATTGGAACACAGATTTAGTGAGTCATTTCATCTGTGAGGTTTTGGTCAAAGAGATCGTACAATTCATTGGATTCGATATATCATTCTATGGTTTGAGTTATATATAGAGCCCCTCATCTGAACTCCTATAGGAAGCATTAAGGATCAGTCTCTGACTGATTGATCCTCGTGTCCTTTTCTCTCTCCTCGTCTCCCCCATCACCTCTACAGGATGAGGCCATGACACCCTCCTCCTCCCTGTCGTACACACACATGCAAGCACACTGCCACAGTGCAGGTGGAGTAGCAACCCACACCCATGTAAGGGGTGATTAGAGCAGGCTGTATGGTGAAAGGTCAGATGCCACTGGAGACTCTGATTCTGATGAGACATAATATACGTTACTGATCAATGGCTGTTCTGTTACAGTTACACCCTCCTTCTGTCTGTCTGATTGTCAACTCACTGGCTAAACCCACCCACCACACTCAATGCGCTAATTCCATTTCTGGGCTATGAACTCTTTGCAAATTAAACAGAAACCCAGCTAAATGTAGAATATCTGTTGAAATAGATATTAGGGGTTATTGCAGGTGCAAACTGCCTAGAGAGACAGCAAGCCAAAGATTTGCTATGAACCTCCTTATCCTCAATTCAAGTCAAGGTCATGGGATCAACTGAATCCAGGATATTATACTCAGCAATTGGTAGTGTACGACACTGCCACTGTTATTCAAGACCACTCCATTGTGGCAGATCTGAACTCTTTCCAATCTGTGTGTGTGCTTCTAGTAATTAAAATTAGTGTGTTTTAATGCCAGGTACAGTGAAATGCTTTTTTTTGCAGGTTCTAAACCCAACAACACAGTAATCAATATCAATGTATAACTTAAAATAACATAAAGTAGAACTAAATCAAAATAATAAGAACACAAGAAAGTAAGTAAGCTATATACAGGGTCAGTTCAATAGCATATCTACAATGTGCAGGGATACTGGAGTGATAGAGGTAGATATGTGTAGGGGTAAGGTGACTAGGCATCAGGATATATGATAAACAGAGTAGCAGCAGCATATGATGTGTGTGTGTGTGTGTGTGTGTGTGTGTGTGTGTGTGTGTGTGTGTGTGTGTGTGTGTGTGTGTTGGAGCGTCAGTGTGAGTGAGTGTGTAAAGTCCTGTGAGTGTGTCAAGTCCTGTGAGTGTGTACATGTTTAAAGTCCTGTGAGTGTGTAAAGTCCTGTTTGTGTGTAAAGTCCTGTGAGTGTGTAAAGTCCTGTGAGTGTGTAAAGTCCTGTGAGTGTGTAAAGTCCTGTGAGTGTGTAAAGTCCTGTGAGTGTGTAAAGTCCTGTTAGGGTGTAAAGTCCTGTTTGTGTGTAAAGTCCTGTGAGTGTGTAAAGTCCTGTGAGTGTGTAAAGTCCTGTTAGTGTGTAAAGTCCTGTGAGTGTGTAAAGTCCTGTTAGTGTGTAAAGTTCTGTTAGTGTGTAAAGTCCTGTGCGTGTGTCAAGTCCTGTGAGTGTGTAAAGTCCCATGAGTGTGTAAAGTCCTGTGAGTGTGTAAAGTCCTGTGAGTGTGTAAAGTCCGGTTAGTGTGCAAAGTCCTGTGAGTGTGTAAAGTCCTGTTTGTGTGTAAAGTCCTGTGAGTGTGTAAAGTCCTGTGAGTGTGTAAAGTCCTGTTTGTGTGTAAAGTCCTGTGCGTGTGTAAAGTCCTGTGAGTGCGTAAAGTCCCATGAGTGTGTAAAGTCCTGTGAGTGTGTAAAGTCCTGTGAGTGTGTAAAGTCCGGTTAGTGTGTAAAGTCCTGTGAGTGTGTAAAGTCCTGTTTGTGTGTAAAGTCCTGTGAGTGTGTAAAGTCCTGTTTGTGTGTAAAGTCCTGTGAGTGTGTAAAGTCCTGTGAGTGTGTAAAGTCCTGTTTGTGTGTAAAGTCCTGTGAATGTGTAAAGTCCTGTTTGTGTGTAAAGTCCTGTGAGTGTGTAAACTCCTGTGAGTGTGTAAAGTCATGTTAGTGTGTAAAGTCCTGTTAGTGTGTAAAGTCCTGTGCGTGTGTAAAGTCCTGTGAGTGTGTAAAGTCCCATGAGTGTGTAAAGTCCCGTGAGTGTGTAAAGTCCTGTGAGTGTGTAAAGTCCAGTTAGTGTGTAAAGTCCTGTGAGTGTGTAAAGTCCTGTTTGTGTGTAAAGTCCTGTGAGTGTGTAAAGTCCTGTGAGTGTTTAAAGTCCTGTGAGTGTGTATAGAGACAATGCAAATATAAAAATAAAGTGTCAACTCAGTCCATGTAGCCATTTTGTTAGATATTTAGCAGTCTTATCGCTTTGGCATTGAAGCTGTTCAGGACCCTTTTGGTGTCAGACTTGATGCACCTGTACCGCTTGCTGTGTGGAAGTAGAGAGAACAGTCTATGGCTTGGGTGGCTCAAGTCTTTTAAACATTTCCGAGCCTTCCTTTCACACTGCCTGATATAGAGGTCCTGGATGGCAGGGAGCTCAGCCCCAGTGATGTCCTGGCTGTCCAATCGCCATACGATCGAGGGTGGTGCAGCTGTATAACTGTTTGAGCATTTGAGGGCCCATGCTAAACCCTTTCAGCCTCCTGAGGGGGAGGCTGATCATCGCCAGTGATCAGGCCTACTACCGTTGTGTCGTCAGCAAACTTGATGGTGTTGGAGTCGTGCATGGCCACGCAGTCGTGGGTGAACAGGAAGTACAGGAGTGATGATGGAGTTGATGTCTGCCATAACAAGCCTTACAGTCGTGGGTGAACAGGAAGTACAGGAGGGATGATGGAGTTTATGTTTGCCATAACAAGCCTTACAGTCGTGGGTGAACAGGAAGTACAGGAGGGATGATGGAGTTGATGTCTGCCATAAGAAGCCTTACAGTCGTGGGTGAACAGGAAGTACAGGAGGGATGATGGAGTTGATGTCTGCCATAAGAAGCCTTACAGTCGTGGGTGAACAGGAAGTACAGGAGGGATGATGGAGTTGATGTCTGCCATAACAAGCCTTACAGTCGTGGGTGAACAGGAATGATGGTGGTCAGGTTAAGACGTGGGGATTACAGACGACAGGACAAGGAAAGGTTGAAAATTAATATTCCTGCCAGATGTTCTGCGCATGCTCTGAGAACGTGCACTGGAACTTTACCATCCGGTCCTGTGGCATTGCGAAAGTTGACCTGATTGAAGACCTTACTCATGTCGGCCTTAGAGAGTGAGATCACCCAGTCCTCTGGGTCAGTGGGGGCCCTCATGCACGGTATGGTGTTGTCATTGTTGAAATAAAATGCATTGAGTTCATCTGGTAGAGTGGCATCGTTGGGCAGATCACAGCTGGATCTTCCTTTGTAATCCATAATGGACTGTAGCACCTTCCACATGCGGCTGGCGGCAGAGCCTGTGTAATATGATTCCACTTTTTCCTATTTAGTTTTTTTGCTCGTTTGATGACTCTGCAGATGTCGTAGAGGGACATATTGTGTGGGGTAGCCCTCTGTGTTAATCCAGGGCTTTTGTTTGGGGAAGCAGCGAACCATCACTATGAGGACAACATCGCAGAAGCATTTCCTGATGAATCCGGTGAAGGAGGTGGTTACTGTAGCTCATCGATGTTATCAGCGGAATCTCGGAACATATTCCAATTAGCGCTAGCAAAGCAGTCCTGTAGCTCTTATCTTATTATCAACTGACTGTACACTGAGTGTACAAAACATTAGGAACCTTCCACGACATAGACTGACCAGGTGAATGCAGGTGAAAGTTATGATCCCTTATTGATGACACTTGTTAAATCCACTCAGTGTAGATGAAGGGGAGGAGACAGGTTAAAGAAGGATTTTTAAGCCTTGAGAGAATTGAGACATGGATTGTGTATGTCTGCTATTCAGAGAGTGAATGGGGAAGACAAAATATTTAAGTGCCTTTGAACGGGTATGGTAGTAGGTGCCAGGGGCACCAGTTTGTGCCAAGAACTGCAACGCTGGTGGGTTTTTCATGTTCAACAGTTTCTTGTGTGCATCAAGAATGGTCCACCACTCAAAGGACATCCAGCCAACTTGACAAAACTGTAGGGGGCATTGGAGACAACATGGGCCAGCATTGCTGTGGAATGCTTTCAACACCTTGTAGAATCCATGCCCCAATGAATTGAGGCTCTTATGAGGGCAAAATGTGGGGTGCAACTCAATATTAGGAAGGTGTTCCTAATGTTTTGTACTTTCCAATAGACTGGAGGGAAGAGTTGGATGGTTTTCCCTTTGCCTTAATCTCGACAGGACTCCCCACTCTTGCCGCTCTAACTCCAGAGTTTCCTCTTGGACACCCCGAAAATTAGGTCAGAATTACAGAAAGAGCCCAGGGCAGATGACACAAAGTCGAAGTTGAAGCCGGAATTAAGATAAGTAACTGCCGATCTGAAAAAAAGTTATTGTCGGTTATAAGAAATTATAGCGGATACATTTTGTGAAATGAAAGTAAAAATAAACACCAAGAGAATCACAAAATGGTTAAGATGGGTCGGAGCTCGCAAACAGCATCGATACAGTACGGCATGTGTGTGTGTGTGTGTGTGTGTGTGTGTGTGTGTGTGTCAGGCACGTGTGCTGTCTTGGGGAGAATATTAGTGTCACCCTCTCTAATTGGCTGACCTCAAATATTTTTTTATGTCCCTCTTTCCATCTCTCCAGTCCTCCCTTCAACAGTCCTCCTCTGCTCGCACACTGGCTACATCTCCCTCATACTCTTTTCCTTCTCAATGTCTTTATTCATCCCTCCCTCCCTCCCTCCCTCCCTCCCTCCCTCCCTCCCTCCCTCCCTCCCTCCCTCCCTCCCTCCCTCACAGCACAGTGCAGCACCTCCCAGGATATTGCTCTGGCTCAAGCTCTCCCCCCCCTCCCTCCCTCCCTCCCTCCCCTTCTCCATCTACACCTGACTTTAGACACACATTTAGAGGGAGGGAGGGAGGGAGGGAGGGAGGGAGGGAGGGAGGGAGGGAGGGAGGGAGAGCTTGAGCCAGAGCAATATCCTGGGAGGTGCTGCACTGTGCTGTGAGGGAGAGAGAGAGAGAGAGAGAGAGAGAGAGAGAGAGAGAGAGAGAGAGAGAGAGAGAGAGAAGAGAGAGAGAGAGAGAGAGAGAGAGAGAGAGAGAGAGCAAGAGATTAAGTGAGCAGAAGAGAGAGTCAGAGAGAGAGTGAGACAGGTGATGGACCATCATTCAATTGTACTGTTGTCAGCAGCCCAATATCCTTCATCCACATTAAGAGAGGAGGAGAGAGCAAAAGAAGGAGGTTCTGTGCACTAAATAATGAAAATAAATAATTTTTATATAAGCTTTGATGTGGTAAACAGTGATGCATAACAGATAATGCTCCTAGCTGCGTTTAATACTGGGCTGAAGTGAACCAATGTTGATAGCCATTTTTTTAAGGACAGACAGTAGAGAGCAATTGTCTGTGCATTGCAGACTGTAGCCGTATCAGGTTAGGAGAGAGACTGCATATATGCGTCAACTCTCCAAGGTCAATCACACCTCACACAGGCTCACATGTAAGCTCAAATGTACAGTAGCCGAGCACACAGACACGCATCCACAAAGAGCCAACCCCTCTCTCTCTCTCTCTCTCTCTCTCTCTCTCTCTCTCTCTCTCTCTCTCTCTCTCTCTCTCTCTCTCTCTCTCTCTCTCTCTCTCTCTCTCTCTCTCTCTCTCTCTCTCTCTCTCTCTCTCTCTCTCTCTCTCTCTCTCTCTCTCTCTCTCTCTCTCTCTCTCTCTCTCTCTCTCTCTGCCCTTACTCAGCACTAGATTGGTTCTGGAAGAGACTAATGTTGCCCCCTGGTGTTGAAACAGCAGACCACATCATTACACTAAAACCTGACATCATCTCAACTCTCTCTAATAAACAATCACTCTCTTTCTCTCATTATTTCTCTCTATTACCAAGTTATTTTGTGATGATGATAATTATATTTTGTTCATTGTGCGTAAGGGAAACCAGTACCACACAGCTAGTTTTGTCTTTTGGGAAGCTCAATGGGGCCTCATGGAGCTACCCCCCAACTGCAGGGAGGAAAACGTTCTCTGAAGCTCTGAAGCTCAGAGGAGGTGCAGTACTTTGTCCCCTCTGCCCTTGTCCCAGGGCACTGTGGTTGTATGTGTGTGTGAGCCTGCCCCTGCCGAGAGCCAATAGCTGGCCAAGAAACGGCCCTAATTACCTGTTGTCAGAGACACAGCACAGCCACCTATTACATCCAGCTCACACACACACACGTCTGGCCCATGTGTAATTTGGTCGTGGATAACTGTGATTAGAGACTATATGTGCCAGATTGTGTTTGTGAATGTGTGATGGTCTATACTCTACCAATAATCTGTCTATTTCTCACGATTATGTTTGTTTCTCTCCCACATGCCCCTCTCCATCTCCACTCTCCCATTTTCATCTCTCACTCTCTTCTCCTCTCTCTTTCTCTCTCTATGTCTCCTTGATGAGTGTAAGTGAAGGGGTATAGATAGGAGAGTTGAAGGCAGTGGGAGGCAGGGCAGGAAGTCTGCTGGTAATAGAGAAAGTGTTTGTCAGAGCACTGGGACTTTGGCCACTACACCCAAAAACAACCATTGCATCAATATCCTTTATGCCCCTTCTTCCCTTAAGCGTAAAATAACAAAACATTTAACAGCTACAAATCCATCTGTACTTTCTTGCTACTGATCAAGGGGGCTACAAAATCTATATGTAGCTGTTGCAAGAGGGGCAGCAAGCTTGAACGAAGGGCTGTGATGCATTGATGTTCTCACTACTTAGTCTGCGTGTGGAAATGAGGAGATAAGTCACCAATTCACAAATACTAAACCCTTTCCTTTCGCGATCTCTGTCACACACACGGACACACTGGCAGTCTGTCTCTCTCTACCTTTCTCTCTGTCTCTCTGTCTCTCTGTCTCTCTGGCCCCGCCCTTAGCATCGTTGGCAGAACCTACACCTGCTACGTTACGTTACTCTGGCCCTATTTCTCTATCCCAGGAAACGCTAATTGACACTCTCTCTCGCGCTCTCTCTTCTCCCCACTACCGCTATCCTAAATGACCCATCTGGTCCTATGTTATTGATCAGCCCAGGCTCTGAGTCATTGTATTGCAGAGGTCTCTGTGGAAGAAAATGACTTCCTGTTCCAGTGAAGCGTGTAGTACACAGAAATCAAGTACAGTACATGTGGTCCAGGTGAAGCCAGCTGTAGTAGATGTGGTTCCATGTGCCAACTGGAGGGAGGGGGGAGGGAGAGGGGAGGGAGGGGGGAGTACTCCAGCTTCCTCTCCTCTCTGTATCCTCCCTCTCTTCCAAGTTTGGCGAGCCTTTTCCCCTGAGGACACTCCCTCCTCTACCACCACCCCCCCCTGCCCCCATCATACCCTTCCCCAGATGAACTAATTATATCCCTAGGTGAGGGAACTGCACCTCTGGTTCTATTCCTCCTCATGTGACATTTAAGCACTAGTGTCCACTCCAAATCTCTGGCCTGCTGTATGGGGCACGATTGTATCTCTGTATCTCCAATTGTGTCTTTCCACAGTGACACTTTATCCCTGTTGTACCATCATCCACAACACACTGGACATTATAGAGTCTGGCACAGCTGTGCTGTATGTTAGACCCTTTCTCAGCCACTGTTCCACCTCACTGTGTAAATCACTTGACGTGCAGAGGTGGTCCTCAACATATGCTGAGTAGATGAAGTGTGCACTGGGATGTTTCAGTTCCAGAGGAAGGGGTGGGGGTTTGCCCACAGCCCTGCACCGTCATCACTGCATCTGTTCCCATCAACAGCAAGATATAGCTGCATAGACAGATAGAACAGGACAGAGGAGAGGGGAGAGGAGAGGAAGTGCTAGAGGTCGAAGAGAAAGAGATGGATGGAGATGGATGGAGGTGCAGCAGGAATAGCCTGTGACAGGTAAACAGACGTTTTTCCAAATTAATTCTGTTTGAATGGAAAAAATATGTAGTACAGCAGGTACTATTTCCTGTTTCTCCATTCAGCAGATTGACTGGCAGACAGACAGACTGACAGACAGGTGAATGCCTGAAGGGGCTCTTCCTGGTCAATTGGGCTGTACTGGACTGACTACGGTTGGCTGGTTGTGTCCCAAATGGTACCCTCTTCCCTATTTAGTGCACTAGGGCTCTGGTAAAAAGTAGTGCAATATGTAGGGAATAGGGTGAAATTTGGGATGCGTACCTGGACTGACTGTGTTAGCCCACTGGTGTTCTGATACACAGCTCCACATCATACCTGGACTGACTGTGCTAGCCCACTGGGGTTCTGACACACAGCTCCACATCATACCTGACTGACTGTGTTAGCCCACTGGGGTTCTGACACACAGCTCCACATCATACCTGACTGACTGTGTTAGCCCACTGGTGTTCTGACACACAGCTCCACATCATACCTGACTGACTGTGTTAGCCCACTGGGGTTCTGACACACAGCTCCACATCAACCCAGTGTGTCTGCAGCATTTGGTGGAAATCACATCTCTGTAGCTTCAAAAACTTTGAGTCAGGCCAGGACACAAGTCAATCCCCAATGACTACTGACTAGAGTGAACCATGCCTGTAGATTATACTGAGTGGAGAGAACCACCGTTTGGAAATGGCCAATATGTGGTCTGTCCAGTGTCCACACTTGACACAGATGTACAGTTGAAGTTGGAAGTTTACATACACTTAGGTTGGAGTCATTAACACTCGTTTTTCAACCACTCCACAAATGTCTTGTTAACAAACTATAGTTTTGGCAAGTCGGTTAGTACATCTACTTTGTGCATGACACAAGTAATTTTTCCAACAATTATTTACAGACAGATTATTTCACTTATAATTCAGTGGGTCAGAAGTTTATATGCACTAAGTTGACTGTGCCTTTAAATAGCTTGGAAAATTCCAGAAAATTATGTCATGGCTTTAGAAGCTTCTGATGGGCTATTTGACATCATTTGAGTCAATTGGAGGTGTACCTGTGGATGTGTTTCAAGGCCTACCTTCAAACTCAGAGCCTCTTTGCTTGACATCATGGGAAAATCAAAATAAATCAGCCAAGACCTCAGAAAAAAAGTGTAGAACTCCACAAGTCTGGTCCAACGCCTGAAGGTACCACGTTAATCTGTACAAACAATAGTACGCAAGTATAAACACCATGGGATCATGCAGCCGTCATACCGCTCAGGAAGGAGACGCGTTCTGTCTCCTAGAGATGAACGTGCTTTGGTGCGAAAAGTGCAAATCAATCCCAGAACAACAGCAAAGGACCTTGTGAAGATGCTGGAGGAAACAGGTACAAAAGTATCTATATCCACAGTAAAACGAGTCCAATATCGACATAACCTGAAAGGCCGCTCAGCAAGGAAGAAGCCACTGCTCCAAAACCGCCATAAAAAAGCAATACTACAGATTTCAACTGCACATGGGGACAAAGATGGTACTTTTTGGAGAAATGTCCTCTGGTCTGATGAAACAAAAATAGACCTGTTTGGCCATAATGACCATCGTTATATTTGGAGGAAAAAGGGGGAGGCTTGCAAGCCGAAGAACACCATCCGAACCGTGAAGCACGGGGGTGGCAGCATCATGTTGTGGGGGTGCTTTGCTGCAGGAGGGACTGGTGCACTTCACTAAATAGATGGCATCATGAGGACGGAAATTTATGTGGATATGTGGAAGCAACATCTCACAACATCAGTCAGGAAGTTAAAGCTTGGTCGCAAATGGGTCTTTCAAATAGACAATGACACCAAGCATACTTCAAAAATTGTGGCAAAATGGCTTAAGAACAACAGAGTCAAGGTATTGGAGTGGCCATCACAAAGCCCTGACATCAATCCTATAGAATATTTGTGGGCAGAACTGGAAAAGTGTGTGCGAGTAAAGAGGCCTACAAACCTGACTCAGTTACACAAGCTCTGTCAGGAGGAATGGGTCAAAATTCACCCAACTTATTGTGGGAAGCTTGTGGAAGGCTACCTGAAATGTTTGACCCAGGTTAAATAATTGAAAGGCAATGCTACCAAATACTGATTGAGTGTTTGTAAACTTCTGACCCATTGGGAATGTGAAAAAAAAGCAAATAAAAGCTGAAATAAATAATTCTCTCTACTATTATTCTGACATTTCACATTATTAAAATAAAGTGGTGATCCTAACTGACCTAAGACAAGGAATTTTTACTAGGATTGAATGTCAGGAATTGTGAAAAACTTGAGTTTAAATGTATTTGGCTAAGGTATATGTAAGCTTCCGACTTCAACTGTATACATGCACGCAAACACACGCACACACGCACAGTCCGAGCAGCCTCTCTCCCTCTTCAATCCAGTTCAGTGATTTTATGCTGATCTGCAATGTTGTTACGCAGAGTCCTCAATTATTCATTAAGACCTGGATTTCTGCACTCGTTCAGACAGAGGGGGAAGGAGAGAGATGGAATACAAGGCGGATGATGTTGAAATAACAAGTATTTTTTCTATACATTTTATTCAGCCATTAAGTAAAGAAATGCATCTTTATTTGGTTTTTAGATTGGAGGAAGTATTCTACTGCAGGGCCATCAAACCTTTCTGCAGTGTGAGAAATAATTGTTCTATATCATATACGTGATGTGTAAACACTAAAGGCCAACAACAAGTTATTTCTAAGTCATATTAGTTAAGTTAACATGTAGCATTGTCTGCCTCTCCAGAGCCCAAACTTAACTGTCTATAAACTAATTTTCCAATCATGTAGTCATCCTGCCCCATAGTTCCTGTAAATGGTCATCCCGAACGTGACATGGATTATGTATTAGCTTGGTGATGAGCCTGTATTTTTTTGTGGTATTGAGTGAAAGTTATGTAAACTCCCCTGGTTTCTCAGCAGCTGCTGCAGTGGCTATCAGAGAGCAGGAATCGATGCGGCCCATGTGTGAGTGACTTGGTGAGGTCATTTGTCAGTAATCACGGAGACATTTCATAAGCTGTCAGGACGGACTGGAGGAAGTGAAACGTTAGTGGTCGGAGAAGGTGAGTGATGTCACATGGAACCCCCCAGGGAGGGCTTGTAGCCAGCACCACCAAGCCCTGTGAGGCAGAGGCCTTCTGTCTATCTGCAGCGCAGCATCATTAATATGGAGAGGAGGAGCTGATCGATGGTGCAGAGACGAACGGCCATGGAGAAAGAGGGATGAGGAGGAAGAGGAGGAGAGAGAGAGTGTCAGAGAGAGTCAGAGTTAGACTCAGGGCATAATAAAGAGACACTCAGAGACAGACTCTGACAGTCAGAGAACAAGTATATTTTTAGCAAGTGAAAGGGGTACAGAGTGAGGCGTAGGATACAGAATGGACATTACACACAAACTGAAAGCTGTGTGTGTATTAGAGGGATACCAGAGTGGTAGAGGCTGGCTCTCGATAGATAGTGTGTGTGTTGAGGGAGAGAGTTTGAGATAGACGCAGTGTTAGAGACAGGCCGGTGACTGTGTGGGGCAGAGTACTGCAGCCTTATGAATGATTTAACAGAGGAAGAGGTGAGCTCCTCCCTCCTTCTGACTCTCTTTCTCTCTCTCTCTCTCGCTCTCTCTCTCTCTCTCTCTCTCTCTCTCTTTCTCTCTCTCTCTCTCTCTCTCACAAGCACACGTTTTGATAATGAAACATAGGGTTTCATTATCATTAATTTATCCATTTGTTATATTGATCTATTGGCCGATGGTATATTTGTAACTTGGTTCTGCTACATCTACAGAGGGGAATGCAGCCAGCATAAAATACATCCCACGGAAGTGTACAGTCCCATTCAATCACAGGAGAGGGCAAACGTGTGTGTGTAAGTGAGTGTGAAATAGGCCTGGGGGAGGGAACGCAGATATCCAAGGACATGCATAGTGTATGCAAACTGTCATGCACACAAATACTCCCTTGCCCATGTTATCAGACATATTATAGTCTTGTGTTTCTATTGGTGGAAAAAGCATTTGTATTTTGTGAGTCCGTGAATCTGCCAGATCAGAGGCAGTAGGGATGACCAGGGATGTTCCCTTGATCAGTGTGGGAATTGGACCATTTTCCTGTCCTGCTAAGCATTACAAATGTAATGAATACTTTTGTGTGTCAGGGAAAACGTATGGAGTAAAAAGTACATTATTTTATTTAGGAATGAAGTGAAGTAAAAGTACAAGTTGTCAAAAATATAAATGGTAAAGTACAGACACCATAAAAAACGAATTTAAGTAGTACTTTAAAGTATCTGCCATGTCATACGTCATTAGCTGCTCTCTCTCTAACATACTGTACTGTGTGGCTGGCTGGTGCATGCCAGGGTTGGACTGCAACCATTTGACATGGTCATACACATTCATGAGCCTGCTGTCTGGGTTTATTCATGTACAGGATCAGATATCACACTAGAGGTCTCTCCTCCCTCTTTCATTACTCTAGCCAAATAAATACACATCTGGAGAATGCATAGATGTTTATCTCTTCATAAAGGGCTAGACAGTCAATGGATCCTTAAAAACAGTGGATCTCCTCTTTCCTCTTCAATCTCCTTTTTTTTCGTCTCCTACCCTTTTTCTTCTCATTCATCTTCCTCCTTGGTTATGATAATGAATCAGGGACATGGTTTTAGAGGTCATGACAGCGTTTACCTCCACATCATCAACACATTACTCCAACTGAAATATGAAATACGATATTTATATACTCTGTAATATCAAACTGGTACCATGCATTAATGTTCCTCAGAGAATTATCTTATTTCTTGTAATAGTCATGTATATTTAATGCTTTTCTCCTGTTAGCATATCCCAGCCGTTTAGCAGCAGCAAACAGTCATTTAATCTGGCACACGTTCCTTACTGGTAAGCCTGATGAATGGTGATATGAGTTTGCGTCCATCTTGACAGTATGCAGTTACATAAGCTGAAACTAAATATAATTGAACTCTGATGTTTCAGTTCTGTAAAGTTGTTTTAGCTATGTTGTACATATTTCATGGCCGGATGAAATTATTCAACCCAAATACATAATGTGTCTCGTAACACCCTTTTACACATGCAGTCTCAGAGATGCACCACAGTATTCAGCCTCGTAGCCCTGTCCTATCTACCATCACACGGCTGTAGCATTACTGCATCACTGTACCCATCAATGTCCCCTATCACTGTGAGAAGGACACGCATGTGTCAGAGATTGATGGGACAGAGCATCATGGAGCGTGCCTCAAGCTGGCCACTGATGGAGGGGAGAAAGAGGTGGGGGGAGAGAGAGAGAGAGAACACAGGACACACCAACCCAACAGACCCCCAACCCCACAGCCCACCTGTCAACTCCATGGATAGCTCTCCTGACAATCCCCACACATCCACTGAGAACACACAAAAGCCGGAAATGGTGCTCCTCATTGATTCAAATGGCAAATACATTCAAGAGAATAAACTTCTCAAACACAAAGTGGCTAAACTCTAGTGCCCAAACACTAGGCATGCCCTGGAATGTTGTCAGAGGACAGCCACATTATAATTCACACGGGCACAAACGACCTGAGGTCCCAGCAGAAAAGGATGGCCACAGCACTCAAGGGAGTGATTGAAAAAGCTTCTTCCACTTTCCCCTAAGCACAAGTGTTTTTTTCCACCCTGCTACCACGAAAATACATTAATCTTGCCACCACACAGCAGGTGAACGCAAGCATGTCGCGGGACTGTGCCTCAAAACCTAATGTCTACCTGGCCCACTACTCCACCCTGGTCTCGAACAGCCTTTATGACCAGGCCCACCACTCCACCCTGGTCTCGAACAGCCTTTACAACCTGGCCCACCACTCCACCCTGGTCTCGAACAGCCTTTACGACCAGGTCCACCACTCCACCCTGGTCTCGAACAGCCTTTACGACCAGGTCCACCACTCCACCCTGGTCTCGAACAGCCTTTACGACCAGGTCCACCACTCCACCCTGGTCTCGAACAGCCTTTACGACCTGTCCCACCACTCCACCCTGGTCTCGAACAGCCTTTATAACCAGGTCCACCACTCCACCCTGGTCTCGAACAGCCTTTACGACCAGGTCCACCACTCCACCCTGGTCTCGAACAGCCTTTACAACCAGGTCCACCACTCCAGCCTGGTCTCGAAAAGCCTTTACGACCAGGTCCACCACTCCACCCTGGTCTCGAACAGCCTTTACGACCTGTCCCACCACTCCACCCTGGTCTCGAACAGCCTTTACGACCAGGCCCACCACTCCACCCTGGTCTCGAACAGCCTTTACGACCAGGCCCACCACTCCACCCTGGTCTCGAACAGCCTTTACGACCAGGTCCACCACTCCACCCTGGTCTCGAACAGCCTTTACGACCAGGTCCACCACTCCACCCTGGTCTCGAACAGCCTTTACGACCAGGTCCACCACTCCACCCTCGTCTCGAACAGCCTTTACGACCAGGTCCACCACTCCACCCTGGTCTCGAACAGCCTTTACGACCAGGCCCACCACTCCACCCTGGTCTCGAACAGCCTTTACGACCAGGTCCACCACTCCACCCTGGTCTCGAACAGCCTTTACGACCAGGCCCACCACTCCACCCTGGTCTCGAACAGCCTTTACGACCAGGCCCACCACTCCACCCTGGTCTCGAACAGCCTTTACGACCAGGCCCACCACTCCACCCTGGTCTCGAACAGCCTTTACGACCAGGTCCACCAATACAAGGCAGCAATCCCAACTTTTGCCCTGAAGGACGTCACCCTCAACCGCTGCCCCAACACCTCACACAGGAGCAACAGAGCAACGGACACCCTCCCAGACCAGCGAGACACCCTCCCAGACCAGCGAGACACCCTCCCAGACCAGCGAGACACCTTCCCAGACCAGCGAGACACGCTCCCAGACCTGCAAGACCCCCACCCGTTGCACCGAGAAAACCCACGCCAAGAAGACCTACACCCAGACCTCAGCTTCACCAGCCACAGCCCAACTAGCTGAGGCCACCACAATCAAACCCTGGCCACACGCTATATAGGCCCACCCAGATCCGACCTATACCCCCTGCCCCTGCAGCAAGGGCCAAAACATGACAGCCGCACATATGCCCAGGCCGTGAGCAGAGCAACAGGCCAAAGCCCCATTCTGCGACCTAAGAGGTATGTATCAGATGCTCAACATGGTCTGCTCACACCTACTGTAATGGTCCAAGCCTAAACCACACGAAAACAACACTAGACACTATGGAACATAAAGCTTTCACTATCTCATCCTGGAATATACAAGGCCTGAGGTCATCTGCCTTTGGCCTAAAGTGCAGGAACCCAGACTTCATCAAAGAAATTGGAAATACAGACATTGTCATCCTACAAGAAACATAGTATTGAGGAGACAGACCCATTGGTTGCCCTCTAAGTTATGGAGAGCTGATAGTCCCATCTACCAAACTACCAGGTGTGAAACAGGGAAGAGACTCAGGGGGTATGCTAATTTGGAATAGAGCAGACCTAACCCACTCTATTAAATTAGTTAGAATAGGAACATTTTACATCTGGCTAGAAATGAATAAGGAAATGATCTCAACAGAGAAAAATGTCCCCTTGTGTGCTACCTATATCCCCCCAATAGAATCCCCATACTTTAACGATGACAGCTTCCCCACCCTAGAGGGGAAGATCAACCATTTCCAGGCCCAGGGACATGCCAGAACTGGACAAGAACCTGACACTCAGCACACAGCGGGACAAACACCTTCCTGTAGGTGACAGTCAGTATTCCCTCCCAAATATGCTCCCCTAGACACAACTATCACAAAACAACCAACAAAAGGTGTCACAACTCCTGCAGCTCTGTCGCACGCTGGGTCTGTACATAGTCAATGGTAGTCTTCGAGGAGACACCTATGGTAGGTACACCTACAGCTCCTCCCTTGGCAGTAGTACTGTAGATTACTTTATCACTGACCTCAACCCAGAGTCTCACAGAGCGTTCACAGTCAACCCACTAACTGATCAGATCTAATTGCTCAGATCACAGCAAAATCACAGTCTACCTGTACAGAGCAATACTCAATCATGAGGCATCAAAGCCAAAGGAACTGCACAATATTAAGAAATGCTATAGATGGAAGGAAAGTAGTGTAGAAACCTACCAAAAAACAATTAGGCAACAACAAATTCAATCCCTTTAAGACAACTTCCTGGACAAAACATTTCACTGTAATAGTGAAGGTGTAAACAGAATATTTGACCTTTCCGCTTCCCTATCAAATCTAAACATTTCAAGCAGACAACCTAAGAAAATGAACAACAATGACAAATGGTTTGATGAAGAATGCATAAACCTAAGAAAGTCTACGCCTTCACTATGGTGAATCACTAAAACAATACAGAAATACACTACGGAAAAAGCAGGAACAGCACGTCAGAATTCAGCTCAATGTAATTGAAGAATCCATAGAATCTAAATGCTTCTGGGAAAATTGGAAAACACTAAACAAACAACAACACGAAGAGTTATCTATCCAAAACAGAGATGTGTGGATAAACCACTTTTCCAATCTTTTTGGCTCTATAACAAAGAACAAATAGCAAAAACATATACATGATCAATTACAAATCTTAGAATCAGCTATTAAAGACTACCAGAACACACTGGATGCTCCTATTATATTAAAGGAACTACAGGACAAAATACAAACCCTCCAACCCAAACAGGCCTGTGGTGTTGACGTTATCCTACATGGTAAAATATACAGACTACAATTCCAATTGGCTATACTTAAACTCTTTAACATCATCCTCAGCTCTGGCATTTTCCCCAATATTTGGAACCAAGGAATGATAACCCCAAACCACACAAGTGGAGACAAATTTGACCCCAACAGCAACCTTGGGAAAATCCTCTGCATTATCATTAACCGCAGACTTGTACATTTCCTCAGTGAAAACAATGTACTGAGCAAATGTCAAATTGGCTGTTTACCAAATTATCAACAGACCACGTTTTCACCCTGCACACCCTAATTGACAAACAAACATACCAAAACCAAAGCAACGTCTTCTTGTGCTTTATTGACTCAATTTGGCATGAGGGTCTGCTATACAAATTGATGGAAAGTGTTGTGTGGGGAAAAACATACAACATATAATCCATGTACACAAACAAGTGTGCGGGTAAAATTGGCAAAAAAACACATTTCTTTCCACAGGGCCATCGGGTGAGACAGGGATGCACCCTCTTCCACATGAAAATCAATGAATTGCCAAGGGCACTAGAACAGTCTGCAGCACCCTACTAGAATCTGAAGTTAAATGTCTACTGTTTGCTGATGATCGTGTGCTTCTGTCCTCAACTAAGGAGGGCCTACAGCAGCACCTAGATCTCCTGCACAGATTCTGTCAGACCTGGGTCCTGTCAGTAAATCTCAGTAAGACAAAAATAATTGTGTTCCAAAAAAGGTCCAGTTGCCAGGACCAGAAATACAAATTCCATCTACAGTAGACAGCGTTGCCCTGGAGCACATAAAAACTATACATACCTCGGCCTAAACATCAGCACCACAGGTAACTTCCACAAAGCTGTGAACGATCTGAGAGACAAGGGCCTTCTATGCCATCAAAAGGAACATAAGATTTGAAATACCAATTAGGATCTGGCTAAAAATACTTGAATCAGTCATAGAACCCTTTATGGTTGTGAGGTCTGGGGTCCGCCCATCAAACAAGAATTCACAAAATGGGACAAACACCAAATTGAGAATCTACATGCAGAATTCAGCAAAAATATCCTCAGTGTACAACGTAAAACACCAAATTTGTCCGATACCCACTAATTATCAAAATCCAGAAAAGAGCTGTTCAATTCTACAATCACCTAAAAGGAAGTGACTCCCAAACCTTCCATAACAAAGCCATCACCTACAGAGAAATGAACCTGGAGAAGAGGCCCCTAAGCAAACTGGTTCTGGGGCTTTTTTCACCAAGACAAAAATACCCCACAGAGCCCCAGAACAGCAAAACAATTAGACCCAACCAAATCATGAGAAAACAAAAAGATAATTAACACTTTGGAAAGCATTAATAAAAAAACTGAGCAAACTAGAATGCTATTTGGCCCTAAACAGAGAGTACACATTGGTAGAATACCTGACCACTGTGACTGACCCACAATTAAGGAAAGCTTTGACTATGTATAGACTCAGTGAGCATAGCAGACCTGGCTCTCAAGAGAAGACAGACTATGTGCACACTGCCCACAAAATGAGGTAGAAACTGAGCTGCACTTCCTAACCCCCTGTCAAATGTATGACCATATTAGAGACACACATTTCCCTCAGATTACACAGACCCACAAAGAATTCAAAAAAACAAATCAAATTTTGATAAATTCCAATATCTACTGGGTGTGCAATTACAGCAGAAAGATTTGTGACCTGTTGCCACAAGAAAAGGGCCACCAGTGAAGAACAAACACCCTTCTAAATACAACCCATATTTATGTTTATTTATTTTCCCTTTTGTACTTTAATTATTTGCATTGTTAGAGCACTGTATATATACATAATATGACATTTGAAATGTATGTTATTTGGAACTTGTGAATGTAATATTTACTGTACATTTTTGATTGTTTATATTACTTTCGTTTGCTTTGGCAATGTAAACATACGTTTCTCATGCCAATAAAGCCCCTTGAATTGAATTGAAAGAGAGATCTGTGTCCACAGCAGATTGAGGAGATGGTGGGGGAAACTATATAGCATTGACGGTTCATTCCTCTTTCACGCTCCAGTTGCTTGGTCAAAATGGTAGCCAGTCTGTTGTCTCCATTTTGAGGGATCTCTTCTGTTCCTAGACGTTGTTTTTCCATGCCAGTAAGGAAGTTTTCTGTAAGAGTAAGAGTCTGTAATCTAGATTGAGCACATTTCACAGTATGCGCCCTCCTGTCCTTCCTATATAGCACAGCTTACCTTGGAACCATACTGAGCTGCCATAACACAAAACTACAATGACATCGTGCAAAAAGCCACATTAAACTGTCCACACATTTCTGTCTGTTTTTGGTTCTGTCCTTCTGAATGTTGTTGGTTGATGAGTTTCTAAGGTCAGAAATGAAACCATTCCCTAACATGTTGTGCAGGTGTGTACAGCAGGCGTCTTCAACCTCTTCTTGACATCGACCGACCGACCGCAAGGTACTACTACTATTTGCATTGCCACCAATCCCTCTTCTAAGCTGCCGCTACTCTCTGTTATTATCTATGCATAGTCACTGTAATAACTCTACCTACATGTGCGTATTACCTCAATTACCTTGACTAACCAGTGCCCCGGCACATTGACTCTGTACTGGTACCCCCTTTATATAGCCTCGCTATTGTTATTTTACTGCTGCTCTTTAATGATTTATTTCTTAAATTCTTTAGGTAGTTTCTTAAAACTGCATTGTTGGTTAATGGCTTGTAAGTAAGCATTTCACTGTGAGGTTGTATTTGGCACATGTGACAAATACAATTTGATTTGACAAGTAATCAACATTTTAAAATGTATAGATTTGGTAGATCGTGTAAACTCTAACAAAGCCTATTCGATAGAAAGGTAACTCCAAACTAGTGCTGTGCGATTATGGAATTTTAGGTAACGATTAATTGTCTTGCAAATGGCCACAGTTAAGATAATAATTGTAATTTCAGTTGAACATTTTTTCGAGCTTGTAATGCATCATAATGGTGAATTAGCTACGACATACCTCATGAATACAACACAGCTCTCTCAAAACAGCTCTCTCTCAAAAACAATGTTTTTTACTGATTAAAACTTTGGAAATGAAACTTCTCCTCCCAACCATGCCGTTCTGCTCGTAAAAACATATTGGCAACTTTCTCCACTTCATCTAAAAAGGAAAAACTACTATTGGGCAAACTATGTCTACTTGAATACAACGTTAAATTCCCCCTTCTCCTAAAATGAATGTCTTAGGACGATTGCAACAATTATTAAACCATAATTATGCCAGCCCTACTCCAAACCCATATTCGCTAATAGCAGCTGTTTAGTTAAAGAAAGGTTAGCAAGGTGTTGAAATGTATGTCCAAGTCAGGAAAGCTTGACCAGCAGTCAGTGTCACTTGCCGCAACTGGTACTTACAGGAGCTTTTTCAAAGCCTATGTCAGATACTCTAGTGACTGTAATTAGCTCCAATGAGTGTAATTTTAGGAGATGAGAAATAAAGTTGACCATTAGAAAGAAGATATTCCCTCTTTTCTACTGTAGGTATGTAATTAATTTAGTCTGTTGTTGCTATCGATATTCATAAAAATATTGAAATAAAAAATATATTTTTCCACACTAGGAACACCTTCCTAACAATGAGTTGCACCCTCTTTTGCCCTCAGAACAGTTTCAATTCATCGGGGCATGGATTCTACAAGGTGTCAAAAGCATTCCACAGGGATGCTGGCACATTTAGACTCCAATGCTTCCCACAGTTGGCTGGATGTCCTTTGGGTGGTGGACCATTCTTGATACAAACGAGAAACTGTTGAGCGTGAAAAGCCCAGCAGCGGTGCAGTTCTTGACACAAATGTTCATAGGCACTTAAATCTTTTGCCTTGCCAATTCACCATATGAATGCCACACATACACAATCCATTTATTTAACCTTTATTTAAGTAGGCAAGTCAGTTAAGAACCAATTCTTATTTTACAATGACGGCCCACCCCGGCAAACACTCCCCTAACCCGGAGGACGCTGGGCCAATTGTGCGCCGCCCTATTGGACTCCCGATCACGACCTGCTGTGATACAGCCCGGGATCGAACCATGGTCTGTAGTGATGCCTCTAGCACTGAGATGCATTACCTTAGACCGCTGCACCACTCGGGAGCCCATATCTAAATCCTTATTTAACCTGTCTCCTCCCATTCATCAACACTGATTGAGGAGACAATAAATTATCATAGCTTTCACCTGGATTCACCTGGTCAGTCTATGTCATGGAAAAACCAGGTGTTTTTAATGTTTTGTAAACTCAGTGTTTATACAGTATATATACATTTTTTTGCGGACCTCCTAGGTTAAATATCCCTGGTGTACTGTATGTTTGCCCCAGTTTAAATATCTCTGGTGTACTGTATGTTTACCTCAGGTTAAATATCCCTGGTGTACTGTATGTTTACCCCAGGTTAAATATCCCTGGTGTACTGTATGTTTACCCCAGGTTAAATATCCCTGGTGTACAGTATGTTTACCCCAGGTTAAATATCCCTGTTGTACTGTATGTTTACCCCAGGTTAAATATCCCTGGTGTACTGTATGTTTACCCCAGGTTAAATATCCCTGGTGTACTGTATGTTTACCCCAGGTTAAATATCCCTGGTGTACTGTATGTTTACCCCAGGTTAAATATCCCTGGTGTACTGTATGTTTACCCCAGGTTAAATATCCCTGGTGTACTGTATGTTTACCCCAGGTTAAATATCCCTGGTGTACTGTATGTGTATCCCAGGTTAAATATTCCTGGTGTACTGTATGTTTGTACAGGCGGTCATCTTCCATGCAGAGTTGTTGTTTTCTTGTTTTTCTTTATCTGATGATGGACATCACTTTTGCTGTGGTTGTTTCTTTGAAGGTCTTTGTTGAGTGTGATCCTTTTTAGATGAGGGACTTTTGTTTGTGTTTGTAGTTGTTTCAAAGTTTGTTCTGTCCTCTCTCACATTGAATTATTGAATGCAGTCTTTATTTGGAGACTTTGGCAGTCTCCCTAACATGCATATCTAACTTGTGTCTGCACGTCAACTCGCACTGCCAATCTGACTACAAAGAATTCTCACTTTGTTTCCTTATTACACACACAGAACAGAGAGTTGTATCCTCTCATTTTTAATTTCTTCCCCTCAACCCCTCAAAATAACTTGTCCATCTTTCTTTCCAAAAATCCAAACTTTTCACTCCACTCGCTCTCCTCTTTTCTTTTGTACTTCTTTCCTCTTTTTCCCTCTGGGCCTCCATGGTTTGCTCCCTCTTCACCTCCCCTCTTCCACCCATCCCAGCCCATCTCACATGCATTCTTCCTGCCTAATAGTGCTCCAGTCCTGCTATAAGAGGAAGGTGAGAGGGGTTTGTAGAGGGCAATTGGAGGTTGTATTGTGTCGTGTTTGGAAAGGGCACAAGTGATGATTAGAAGAGCACTTCATTGTATTTTGTCAGGCACAGACAGGTGTGGTAGGGTCATGCTGTTTGTGAGTTGTTACTGTGTGTGTTCTCTCTGTTCGGCAGAGGGAAGGTGGTATTGAAGGGAATGTTGGGAGACATTAATTTAAGGTATCTGGTGATTATAGGCTTTGTACACCCACCCACACGTCTTTGTCTGTAGCTAGCTGGCTGCGTACTGTAGGCTGTGGTCTGACTCGGCTGCATCAATATTGCAGACTTTCTGTTTTAGCACAGAGGGGAAAAAATAGGCACCTCTAATCTTTTTTGTGCCTATTTATTATTTATTTAAAAGTGCACTTGAACTTTGGTGCTGCTGTGTGTTTGTGGTGGCTGTGCACCCTTTCTGACATTCTACCTACCTCTCTGGCTCCCTTTGCAAGTACAGAATGCTACAGTATACAAGCTGTTTACTGACAGACAGAGAGAGGATGACAGAGAAGGTAGTCGGGAAGAGTGGGGAAGAGAGAGTGTCATAAACACAAAGAGAAGAGAGGAAGGAGAGAGCATGAGAGGGATGGAGAGAATGGAGACATGGAGGGATGGTTCGATGATGCACGTACATGATGCACTGTAGGTACTTCACTGCACTGGAACTAAACTAGTGAAAATGAGGCCTGTCACCCGATTGTGTTTTTGTCACAAAATTTATCAGCATAACGTTCATTAACCTATCTATTAATTGATTCGCAGAAGACTGGAAGCATCATAGGCTACTGTTTCTGAGCTACTTGATAACCCTTCAGATCTCTGGCATTGATACTTTGGGGTAAAATGTTTAGTGATGCAGTATCCATCACCAATGTCTTCGGTCTTAGAGTGCTCCTTTAGAGCAGCCTGTATTTATATGTACAGCATACTTCATGTTTCTTTAGACCTGCCTAACGCCTCCATCACACCGACCAAGTCATTGCATTTTGGTACACCAGAGAAGTACATTCATTTCCAATGGAACACTGTGTTCGCCTTGCAGCGTTGCGTTGCAGAGGCATTTGCAGTGCGTTCTGTGTGGTTCATGCATTGGATTAATCGAACGTACACTGTATGCGTCAAACTGAATGTGTAGATGGCTTGACAGAAATGGTAGCAGAAGGTGAATGTTGAACTTTTCTTGCTCACATATTCAGATTATGCTGCGTACCTTTTTGCGCAATGACACTGTCAGTGCTACATGTAATGCTGTATCCATATGAAAAGTTGTTTGCCTGGAAGCCTCTGCAGATAACATACTGCTACAATGAGGACCAACAGTCTCTGAGTCTAACACATCAGGACTTTTTTCTAAGGAAAGAAGGGGCCAGATAAAGAGGAGAGATGAAAATGATTTGAGCCTTTTGTTGAAACACTGTTTCACTCCTTCTCCTGTACTATTTGTCACATTCATTGTCTTTCCTCTGATACACTTAATAGACATTTAAGCTGTCTGATGTTTTGTTTCCATTTCTTTCTTCCCTTTGTCTTTTTGCCCTTTCTGAACTCTTCTACGTCTTTGTTGATGTCATTACATATATCAGAAAGAGTCTTTCAGTCTTCCTTTATCTTTCTCTCTGCTGCTGGGTGTCAACCACCAGCACTCCTATCATGTGGCCCCAGCTCATTTAAACACAGAATAGAGAGAGTAGCAGAGAGAGAATAGCAGAGAGAGAGAGAGAGAGAGATCAGGAGAGAGACAGCTCAGGATAGAGAGACAGGAGGAGAGAGAGAGATCAGGAGAGAGAGACAACATGAGCAGGAGAGAAAGCGAGCAGGAGAGAGAGAACAGGAAAGAGAGAGCAGGAGCGAGAGAGCAGGAGAGCAGGAGAGAGACAGTGTGAGCAGGAGCAGGAGCAGGAGCAGGAGCAGGAGCAGGAGCAGGAGCAGGAGCAGGAGCAGGAGCAGGAGCAGGAGCAGGAGCAGGAGCAGGAGCGAGAGAGTGAGAGCGAGAGCAAGAGCAAGAGCGAGAGCGAGAGCGAGAGCGAGAGATAATAATGCCTGTGGGGTTGATCTTTATACACTGATCAATAATGTAAACGCAACATGTAAAGTGGTGGTCCCATGTTTCATGAGCTGAAATAAAAGATCCCAGAAATGTACCATATGCACAAAAAGCTTATTTCTCTCAAATGTTGTGCACAAATTTGTTTACATCCCTGTTAGTGAGCATTTCTCCTTTGCCAAGATAATCCATCCACCTGACAGGTATGGCATATCAATAAGCTGATTAAACAGCATGATCATTACACAGGTGCCCTTTGTACTGGGGACAATAAAAGGCCTCTCTACAATGTGCAGTTTTGTCACACAACACAATGCCTCAGATGTCTCAAATTTTGAGGGAGTGTGCATTTTGAGTGCTGACTGCAGGAATTTCCACTAGAGCTGTTGCCAGAGAATTTAATGTTAATTTCTCTATCATACGCGTTTTAGAGAATTTGGCAGTACGTCCAACTGGCCTCACAACCGCAGACCATGTGTATGGTGTCATGTGGGCCAGCGGTTGGTTGATGTCAATGTTGCGAACAGAGTACCATATGGTGGCGGTGGGGTTATGGTATGGGCAGGCATAAGCTACGGACAACGAACATAATTACATTTTATCAATGGCAATTTGAATGCACAGAAATAGCGTGACGAGTTCCCGAGGCCCATTGTGAGGCCCATTATCTGTGACCAACAGATGCATATCTGTATTCCCAGTCATGTGAAATCCATAGATTAGTGCCTCCTAAACAAAACTACTCTGTTTGTAAATGATGTCTGAGTGTTGGTGTATGTCCCTGGCTGACCGTAAATAAAAAAATCAAGAAATTGTGTCATCTGGTTTGCTTATTAATATAAGGAATTTGATGTATAGCATTTACTTATACTATTTACTTTTACTCAAGTATGACAACTGAGTACTTTTCCCACCATTGTACTTAAGTACATTTAAAACCATATACAGGGTACAAGTAGTAATTTACTGGGTGACTTTTACATGAGTCATTTTCTATTCAAGTATCTTTACTTTTACTCAAGTGTGACAATTTAGTACTTTTTCCACCACTGCTGGCTGTCTGGTGCAGAGAAGAGAGGAACCCATAAGTACCACAGTGAGTGGCATTTGTTCTGACCTAGGACCTGCCTGCCTGTAGCAGACCATGTGTATGTGGGATATTACTGCTGCTGCAGGGACTACTCATTACACACACACCTAATACAGAGAGAAAGAAATAGAGCGAGAAACAGAGAGAGAGAAAGTGAGTGAGAGAGGGGGGAGAGAGAAAGCGAATGTGAGAGTGGGGGGAAATGGTGTGAAAGAGAGCCTGAGAGCATCTTATTAATACATGATTCCTTTTAATATCGTTACCTGTGAACGATTGCTTCCATAGCTCTCGCTGGCTCATACTGGAATCACACAAAGCACTGTAGCCAATGACCTAAAGCTCTCTAGGCTCTCTGTCTGACATGCACTATCTGCTGTCTATCGGGGATTTAGTCATTGTGATCCTACCATTACAGAGTCCTGTGTATCATGGCCCACTGAGTAGCTGAGTAATTTACTGCTATTACCAGACAGTCCCATTCAAGCCAGAAGAAGCAGGACTGCCTTGTGTCCACAATCTCCACATCACTCTCTCTCCTTTCTCTCCTGTGCTCTCCTCTCTCCTTTGTTTCTCTCCTCTCCTCTCTTCTCCACTCTCCTCTTCTCTTTTCTATCACCTCTCCTCTCTCTCCCCTGTCTCTCTCCCTTCTCCTGTCCATCCTATTTCCTCTACTCCCCTCTCCCTATCTCGCTCTCTCTCTTTCGTGCTCTCTCTACTCTTTCCTCTCATTTTTCTCTCTCCTCCCTCCTCTCTTCTCTCTTCTTTCTTCAAATCAAGTTTATTTATATAGCCCTTACATCAGCTGATACCTTCTCCTCTCTCCTCTCTCACCCCTCCAGCCAGGTCTCCAAGGCACTTAAGACTGGTGTTACACACTTAGTGAGAGCTTCAACATTGTGTGAACACCTCCAGGACAGAGCTGCTACACACACACACACACGGACGCACACACACACCCCAACACGGACGTGACTGCGGCCAACCAGTGCTGGTCTCTCTGGAAGCTGGTCTCTCTGGAGGCTCTCTCACCTTTCTCACCTGCACTCTCCTCTCCATCCTCTCTTCTCCACTCTCCTCTTCTCTCTCCTATCTCCAGTCTCTCCTCTCTCTCCTTTCCCTCCTCTCTTCTCCACTCTCCTCTTCTCTCTCCTATCTCCAGTCTCTCCTCTCTCTCCTTTCCATCCTCTCGTCTCCACTCTCCTCTTCTCTCTCCTATCTCCAGTCTCTCCTCGATCTCCCCGTATCTCTGTTCTCCTGTTCATCTTATCTGCTCCCCTCTCTCTCTCTCTCCCTATCTTTTGCTCTCTCTCTTTCTCTTTCTCTCTCTCTCCTCTTTCCTCTACGCTCCTCTCTCTCTCCTCCCTCTTCTATTCTCTCTTCTCCTCCCTCCTCTCTCACCCTTCCAGCCAGGTTTTAGAAGGCAAGATGTCGATCCACGATGGCTTAGCAGTTCAGACGTCTTTGTCTTTGTCTTGTCGTGTATATCGTATATATATATTTTTCTTCGTATATATTTTGTATATCTTTAACCTTAATTTCAACATACTCTCCTGCAACCCACCTCACCCAATGTGGTATGGATCTGCTATTTTCTATACTTTACAACCGGAACCCCCAACAGAAGGTAGCCAGCTAACTAGCTACGAGCTAGTAGTCAGTTAGCCACTGCTAGCGGTCATCAGCTACCCTTAGCCCGGTCAACTCCTGCCAGTCTGCACAGCGCAATTCAACCCAGAGCATACCGGAATCTCCGGATTCCTACCGCGAGCTCTGAACCTTTTCAACTGGATCATTGCAGCTAGCTAGCTGCTATCCGAGTGGCTACTCCTGGCGAACGTCTCCGTCCCGAAGCAAGCACCAATTAGCCTGGAACTAGCCTCATGCTAGGCCCATCTGCCGGCTATCTGAAGAGGTCCATCAGCCACTCCTTGGGCTACAATACCTATTTTGCCAATTGGCCTGGACGCCTTTTACTGCCGACACGGAGCCCCGTCGATCCATCACAACTGGTCTACCGACGTAATCCGCCCGAGGGGGTTGCAACAGGCTCCTCCGTCGCGACGTCCCCTGAAGGCCCATTCGCTAGCTTGCTAGCCGCGGCCTGCTAGCTGTCTAGAGCATATTGGACTGTTAGCTGAAGAGGTCCATCAGACATTTTCTTGGGCTACAATACCTATTTTGCAAATTGGCCTGGACCTTTTTACTGCCTACACGGAGCCCTGCCGATCCATCACGACTGGTCTGCCCCATTCAAAAAATGTAGAACAGGGCCTCCCGGGTGGCGCAGTGGTTAAGGGCGCTGTACTGCAGCGCCAGCTGTACCACCAGAGACTCTGGGTTCGCGCCCAGGCTCTGTCGTAACCGGCCGCGACCGGGAGTTCCGTCGGGCGATGCACAATTGGCCTAGTGTCGTCCGGGTTAGGGAGGGGTTGGCCGGTAGGGATATCCTTGTCTCATCGCGCACCAGTGTAGTATGCGCTAACCAAGGTCTCCAGGTGCATGGTGTTTCCTCCGACACATTGTTGTAGCAATGAGACAAGATAGTAGCTACTAAACAATTGGATACCACGAAATTGGGGAAAAAACAGGGTAAAATAAAATGTAGAACCAGACCTGACTGCGTACCTCATTAGCATCAAATGGCCCCCGTGATATGCAACTTTTCAGGGAAGTTAGGAACCAGATTTTTCAAACAGAAATTTTCATCCTGTTGCACAAACTCCAAAAAGTAAACACTGTAAAGTCCATGGAGAATAAAAGCACCTCCTCCCAGCTGCCCACTGCACTGAGGCTACCGATAAATCCACAATAATTGAACATTTCAACAAGCATTTTTCTATGGCTGGCCATGCTTTCCATCTGGCTACCCCTACCCCGGTTAAGAGCCCTGCACCCCCACAGAAACTCCCCATTTCTCCTTCACCCAAATCCAGATAGCTGATGTTCTGAAAGAGTTGTAAAATCTGGACCCCTACAAATCAGCTGGGCTAAACAATCTGGACCCTCTCTTTCTAAAATGATCCGCCGCAATTGTTGCAACCCCTATTACTAGTCTGTTCAACCTCTCTTTCGTATCATCTGAGATCCCCAAAGGCGGTCATCCCCCTCTTCAAAGGGGCGGCAGGGTAGCCTAGTGGTTAGAGCGTTGGACTAGTAACCGGAAGGTTGCAAGTTCAAACCCCCGAGCTGACAAGGTACAAATCTGTCGTTCTGCCCCTGAACCCACTGTTCCTAGGCCATCTTGAAAATAAGAATTCGTTCTTAACTGACTTGCCTAGTTAAATAAAAGTTAAAAAAAAAAAAAAAAAGTGGGAGACACCCTAGACCCAAACTGTTACAGACCTATATCTACCCTGCCTTTCTAAGGTCTTTGAAAGCCAAGTTAAAAAAAACAGATCGGGTTTCCAAACCTCAGCCATGCTCAAGGTCCTAAACAATATCATAACTGGCATCGATAAAAGACAATACTGTGCAGCCATATTCATCGACCAGGCATTCGACTCAATCACCACATACTTTTTTATTTTTTTTTATTATTTTTTTTACCCCTTTTTTCTCCCCAATTTCGTGTTATATAACTCCCGTACGGACTCGGGAGAGGTGAAGGTCGAGAGCCATGCGTTCTCCGAAACACAACCCAACCAAGCCACACTGCTTCTTGACACAATGCACATCCAACCCGGAAGCCAGCCGCACTAATGTGTCGGAGGAAACACCGTACACCTGGCGACCTGGTCAGCGTTCACTGTGCCCGGCCCGCCACAGGAGTCGCTAGTGCGCAATGAGACAAACCCTGCCGGCCAAACCCTCCCTAAACCGGATGACGCTGGGCCAATTGCAAAAATCACTGAGGCTGGAGTCTTGTATCTCCCTCACTAACTTTAAGCATCAGCTGTCAGAGCAGCTTACCGATCATTGCACCTGTACACAGCCCAACAACCTCATTCCCATATTGTTATTTGTTTTTTGCTCCTTTGCACCCCAGTATCTCTACTTGCACATTAATCTTCTGCACATCTATCACTCCAGTGTTTAATTGCTATATTGTAATTATTTCTCCACCATGGCCTATTTGTTGCCTTATTTGTTGTCTTTTTATTTTATTTTTTTAACTCTGTTTATTAAGTTTTACACACACACAGACAAGACAAAGCAATATAAATAATATACTCAACTAGAAAAAAAATACAAATAAAAATACAAATAAAAAAATAGCTTTAAAGATACCATACTTTAGACAAGTTAAACACACCAGGCAGAAGGCTACAGAGGTTAAAGGGCCATCTATAGTACAGGGACAGAGCAAACACCTCACCATTGTTCCTGTGAACAATGCAACCACTCACAGAGAGTCATGGCCACAGACCGACCCTCCACTGGACCAAAAATAAAGTTTACAATGCTTTAAAATAAAAAAAATAAAAAATAGAATGATTATTCATGTAGGCGTGAACAAAATGTAAAAATAACTGGGAAAAACAAGCTCACACTTCAGTCTCTGCCCGGGCAAGATGAACAAGGCATCTGCGGATCACAATCAATAAGCACATGGACCTTAATGCCCCCCCCCCCCCCCCCCCCCCCCCCCAGCAAAAACACAGAGAGATGCTCCTCCAACCCATAAGTCACAGACTTATTTTAGTATTAATTGGAATGCCATCAGAGGATGGACTGTTTAAAGTAAGACCGGAATGGAGCCCAAGCCTCATTAAACAGTTTGGGGTTCCCACGTGAGTTGAATTAATTTTTTTCAAGTTTCAGAGAGCACAACACATCCCTCACCCAATATTTATAAGATGGGGGAGCTGCCATCTTCCAGTTCTGTAGTATTAGCCGTCTAGCTAAAAAAGTTGTATAAGCAACAGTGTCCGACTGGATTCTTGATAGGGGTGAACCACCTTGAATTGAATGAGGCTGTGTCTAGTGCTAAAAGAGGACGAGTGCACCCTGTGCAGCACAGATTCCCAGGCGTCCTCCCCAAGTTCAAATCCTTTTCCCATCGAGTCTTTAAAGGCACCAAAGAAGGGTTCTGTAAGTCATGAATGATTGCATATACATCTGAAATTGCGCCCCTAGGAAGCTTGTTCAGCTCCAAGATGCTCTCTATAGCTGTATTCACAGGCCTATTGGGAAATCCAGGTGTGTTAGCTCTGACAAAGTTTCTAGTCTGGAGATAGTGGAAAAAGTGGGATTGGGGGAGATTGAACTTTTCCTGCAGCTGAGAAAAAGAGGCAAATGTATCATCAACGAATAATTGGGCTAGCGATGAGAGGCCTAGTGAGTGCCAAATGCCAAAAGCCCCATCATTCAAAGATGGTGGAAATAAAATGTTCTGATTGATTGGGCCTGATAGAGAAAAGCCTTGGCGGCTAAAGGCTAAACGGAACTGATTCCAAATTTTAAGAGACACACCTTTTGCCTAGGGCCACTGGGAGAGACGAGCACAGCAGAGAGGAAAGTGCTGCAGGTTTACACGATTCAGACTCCATCTGGACCCAGAGTGGTCTAGGGCCAGTAGGATCAGTCTGCAGCCAGTACAGAACGGCTCTGAAATTTGCAGCCCAGTAGTATGTCTGAAAATTTGGTAGAGCTAAACCCCCCAATGACCTAGGCTTCTGTAAATGTTTTCTACCAATCCGTGGTACCTTGCCATCCCAAATAAAATGCATGAATATTTGATCCAGTGAAATAAAAAAAGATTTTGGAATAAAAATGGGTAAATATTGAAATAAATATAAAAATTTGGGCAACACATTCATTTCAATGACATTAATCCTTCCGATAAGAGAAAGGGGTAGCGAATTCCAAAAAGTAAAAGATTGTTTCAATCTGTCTGCTAAAGCAACAAAGTTTTCCTGAAACAAATTTGAATATTTCCTTGTCACTTTTACTCCCAAGTAGGTGAATTGATCCCGGACAATCCTAAGCTGAGAACTTGTAAAAGAGCACTTTAAAGCAGCCTTGTTTACCGGAAAAAGCTCACTCTTGCCTAAATTCAGCTTGTACCCTGAGATTGATCCAAACTTTTTAAGAACAGAAAGGGCACGTGGCAATGAGGTATCGGGGTTGGAGATAAACAAAAGGAGGTCGTCAGCATATAGCGAGACTTTCTGCTCCCAGCCCGCCCTGATTATGCCTTGAATGGCACCATCAGAGCGTAGTGCAATGGCGAGAGGCTCGATTGCCAAAGCAAACAACAAGGGGGAGAGTGGGCAACCCTGTCTGGATCGGTGGTGCAAGGGAAAATAGTCAGAGGACACGTTATTAGTCCGTACCGAAGCCATGGGGGAAAAATAAAGAATCTTTATCCACGCAATGAATTTGGGGCCAAAGCCAAATCTATAAAGGGCAGCTGTTAGGTAATCCCACTCAACGCGGTCAAACGCTTTTTCGGCATCAAGTGAGACCACCACCTCCGGGTCCTCCGACGCAGGGGAGTAAAGTATATTCATAAGGCGCCTAATATTGAAAAATAAATGCCTATTTCTCACAAAGCCAGTCTGGTCAGAGTGTATTACTTGGTGCAGCAAGCCTTCCATACGGATGGCTAAAAGCTTAGCTAGGATTTTGTAATCACAGTTTAAAAGCGAGATTGGGCGATAGGATCCACATTCCAGGGGGTCTTCCAGGGGGTTTTTCTTTAGTAATAATGAAATTGAAGCCTGATAAAGACTAGGCGGTAGCTTTGAAGTATTAAGCCACTGCAAATAGTTGAGACAAGAATGGGCAAAGCAGACCAGAAAACGTCCTGTAAAATTTGGTTGGAAAACCGTCTGGACCCGGTGATTTACCACTTTTCATTGCGGACACTGCTGTTGCAATCTCCTCAAGCGTAAATTCTTCTTCTAGACAGTCATGGGAGTCTGTATCAATTGAAGGCATATTCAAGCCATTAAAGAAGGAGTCAATCAGCAAAGGGTCTTGAGGGGATTCAGAGGTGTATAGCGCAGAGTAAAATTGTTTAAATTGATCATTGATCTCTTTATGTATAACTGTGGTGGCACCAGACGGGGTCCTTATTTGTGGGATTAAACGTGAGGTCTCAGATTTACGGATCTGATGCGCAAGGAGTTTACTGGCCTTGTCGCCTTGTTCATAGACTTTGTATCGAGCTCGCAAGAGTAACTGTTCAGCTTGCCTGGTAGAAAGCTCATCAAATTCAGATTGGAGTAGTTGGCGCTCTTTATGCAGATCAGAGGAAGGATCCGTAGCATACTTCTCATCTAATGTGGCTATGGACTCGCTCAGGTCCCGAAGTCGCTGGGAGCGAACTCTGTTTTGGTTGGCTGTATAAGAAATCATTTGGCCACGTAGGTATGCTTTGAGAGACTCCCATATGCTAGAGCAGGACATACCTGGTGTTGAATTAGTTTCTAGGAATTATCTGAGAGTAAAATGGGGTTGAGACGCCATTGATAACACATAGGAGGTCGCTGGGGAAACTCTAGTTCAAGCACTAATGGTGAATGGTCAGAGATAACAATACTCTCGTAAGTACACTGCCGAAGGTTAGGCAGAAGTTTTTTGTCCAAAAATAAGTAATCAATCCGGGAGTATGTTTGATGAACATGAGAATAAAAGGAATCCTGTCTATCTGTAGGATGTAGGAAACGCCAGGCCTCAAACATAGCATATGTCTGAAGAAAGGATTGAATAAGTAGGGCACATTTAGATGGGCCTGTATTTGTTTGTGAGGACTTGTCAAGAACAGGGGACATTTTACAGTTGAAATCCCCCCTAAAATCAACAAATGAGAATCTAAATTGGGAATAGCAGACAGAAAGGAAGAAATGAAACTTGTGTCATCCCAATTGGGAGCATAAACACTAGCCAAAACAAGAGGGGTAGAAAACAGTTCACCGGTTACTATGACGCATCGTTCCTTAGGATCAGCAATAACCTCAGAAGCTACAAAGGGAGTAGCTTTATCAACCAGAATAGCAGCACCTCTTGATTTACTATGAAAGTTTGAGTGGAACACTTGACCAACCCAGTCCTTACGCATCCTAAAATGCTCACCAGTCCTCAAGTGAGTCTCTTGTAGAAATGCAATATTTGCATTCAAACCCTTTAAGTGTGTCAACACCCTCTTACGCTTCACCGGGTTGTTAACCCCTTTGGTGTTCCATGAAATGTACTTGATCGCATTATTTCGGCCCCTCTGGGCATTCCCGTTATTCAACCCTGTCATTAGAGCATAGAATGGAAAAGCAATGAGCGCCCAAAACCCCCAGAATAACTTGTCTCAGAGTAATAATGTACGGTGGTAAATGTTTGTAAAAAGTACAGAAAAAAAAACTTAAAAAAAACTAAAAAGACAAAATGACAACATTAGAACTGAACAATTCAACCTGCCCCCCCACCCCCTCCCCCCATCCCAGACAATACCTCCCCAAACGAGGTACAAGCCTAAATAGAACATGTTCTCTTCGCACAGTATGTCTGTGAGAGTGCGGTCTTAAACCTAAACCCACAGTCCCGCTCTTTAAAGTCGCGTTTTGTTAGTGGATCAAGCAGCAAAAAGAAAGATTTGTATGTATTTTTTTCAAATAAAAAAAAGGCGAATCCCTTGTGCAAACGGAATGACAAAAGCACCACTTGTAGATGTATATAACTGTATTCCCAATCTTATAACAGGCATTGAGAGAGAAAATAAATAAAATGTATAAAGGCTCTCAGCCAAAAATCTAATTTGAAGTTAGGAAATCGTAGTAAGACAATCAAAAATAATAGTAATTATAATAGTAGTCTAGTTGACGTTGAACGTTTGCTGGGCATAAATGACGCTCAAAACTTTTAAAATTAAAGTGAGACCCCAAAAACCGTGTAGCCTCGGGAGACATTTACTGTTTACTGGGTCAATGCAAACGGATGCAGTAAACAAATAACCAAAAATATTTTGAGTCACTGAGACAATGTGTAAACAGACTAAATAGGTGAGCGAGACAGCCTAGAGACACAGGAGTTAAGTAAAACCTTAATACAATTAAATTAAAATGACTGAATGCTTGTAAGGCACGCACACTAGATGATCAAAACATTAGATCACATCAAATAAGCCTAAATAGTTTAGCCAACTATACAAGACTAGCCTGTTATATCTAAACACAGTTCGCAAGCAACAGTTGCTGAACTGTGAGCATATTCAAGACTTCCTGATGTGACGTTGAATGTGAGCCATAGCCTCATCCGGAGATTCAAATGTGTAGTCTTTACCCTCATGAGATATCCATAAACAGGCCGGGAATCGCAGTCCATACTTCACACTTGGATGGTCCCGAAGCACTCGTTTGGCCTGTCCGAAAGCTGCGCGCTGCCTGGAAACAGTGGGGGAGTAGTCCTGGTAGATGGAGAAGCTCTGTCCTTGAAAGCTCAGAGTGGTATTGCGGGCTCGTCGGAGGATTTCCATCTTCTCATGAAAAAAGTGCACTCTTTATGTCACGGGGCCTCTCCCCATCCCGGGGCTTTGGGCGCAGCGACCGGTGGGCTCGATCAATCAGGGGCTTTTCATCTAAGGCAAGAACATCCTTCAGCAGCCCTGAAACTAAATCCGTGGCGCGATACATTTCCGCTGACTCTGGGGCCGATACAAGTCTCAGATTATTGCAGCGAGAGAATCCCTCTAAACTCACACAGCTCTCCTTCACCTTTTTCAAATCCGCAGCTAGGCGTTTAACTTCAGCCTCCAGGGATGTAGTTAAATCGGAGACGTTAGTAGCGGAGGTCTCCAGTGCTGCAATCTTGTAGTGTGTGACGCAGTTGTTGTTTTGAGTAATGTGATTGCTGGCAAAGTCTCGTTCCGCAGGATGGTTAAATCTGCTTTTAAAGTATCAGAAACCTCCTGTATTCTGGCCTCAATCGTAGCAACCACCTGTGTTTTCATTTCAACTATCTCAGAGCGTAGTAGAAGAGTCTTTGTGGTTCCAAACTTCTTCCATTTAATAATGATGGCCACTGTTTTCTTGGGGACCTTCACTACTGCAGAATTGTTGTTGTACCCTTCCCCAGATCTCGAGGCCATCAAAGGCCTCGAGAATGTTCATTTCAGCGCCGCCAGGCCAAGCCGCACCCCCGGGTAAAGTGTGTGTCCCCGGGCCCTCAGACTCAGGAGAGGGCGGTGATGAGAGCGGGTCTTGTAGGCCGGGTTTTCTCAAAGTCATGCTTTTGGCCTTATGTTTGGTCGACATGCTGACATTCGGAAGCAAAGTAGTCTTGGTTTTTACGGAAAGGGATCACCAAATTAATATTTGAAAATAAATACGGTTCTGCTACAAAATTCACATAAACTTTAGAAAGATACACTGCTTCTTTATGCAACCGCTTTGTTACATTTATTTTTAACGTTACAGAAATCGCACACTATTCAATATGCTGAGACGGCGCTCAGATACAAGCTACATTTCTCCGTAATGTTGGAGTCAACAGAAACACAGATTTAAGCATAAATATTCCCTTACCTTCGATGGTCTTCGTTCAGAATGTTCTGGAAGGGTTCATACTTACCCAATACATCGTTTGGTTTCAAGTCTTGCGTCTTTGTATTAGCTACTGCTAATAACATCAGCTGAAATGCACCCAAAATGTCCTCTGGTCCGGAAAAGTTGCGCATCAAAACTTCAAAATTACATATTATATGTCGACTAAACAGGTCAAACTAAGTGCAGAAGCAAGCTTTATGATGTTTTTAACACACAAAACAAATTTCAATTCAACCGGGCATCGTTTGCTCTTCCCAGGAGTGCTGGAACAAAGGAATGGCTGTGACCAATTCGCGCCCTAACGAACAGGTTTTTTCTCGCGGCACTTACTCAAATCACTCCCATAGGGCCAATTCTCGCGCGATTTGAACGATTAAACGCTCTACAGAATGAGGACATCTAGTGGAAGAGATAGAAAGTGTCCCCAGATCCATAAGTGGTTGGGAAGGGTGGGGGCGATGACGTCAAAGTTGCTCCAACTTTCATGACCACAAAACTAGTTTGGAAGAATGCATGCCCTGTGAGTTCTGCAATACGTACAGACATAATTCCAACGGTTTTAGAAGCTTTAGAGTGTTTTCTATCCAATAATAATTATTATATGCATATATTAGCAATTTTTGACATTTTTTTTTTCAGTTTACTAGGGGTACCCAATTTCTCCAAAGGGGGCGTAAATCTGCCATGTCCTCAACAGGTTTTAAGAATACCACGGGAGCAAACGGAAAACACGTCAGTCGCACATGTCGTCCCCTACCATCTTACCTCCCTAATCTTACCTCATTTGCACACACTGTATATATAGATTTTTTTCTATTGTGTTATTGAATGTATGTTTTGTTTATTCCATGTGTAACTCTGTGTTGTTGTTTGTGTCTCACTGCTATGCTTTATCTTGGCCAGGTCGCAGTTGTAAATGAGAACTTGTTCTCAACTAGCCTACCTGGTTAAATAAAAATAATTATAATAAATAAAACTTAAGACTGGTGTTACTGTCACGTCCTGACCATAGAAATCCTTTATTTTCTATGGTGGAGTAGGTCAGGGTGTGACTGGGGGTTGTTCTATTTGATTATTTCTATGTGTAGTCTAGTTTTTTGTATTTCTATGTTGGCCTGGTATGGTTCCCAATCAGAGGCAGCTGTCTATCATTGGGGATCATATGTAGGCAGCCTTTTCCCACCTGTTGTTTGTGGGATCTTGTTTTTGTATTGTTGCTTTTGAGCCCTACAAGGCTGTACGTTCGTTTGTTTATTTCTCTTTATTGTTTTGTTGCTGTTTCACATTTAAATAAAATATGATGAACCCAAATCACGCTGCGCCTTGGTCTCCCCATTTCGACGAGCGTTACAGTTACACACTTAGTGAGAGCTTCAATATTGTGTGAACACCCCCAGGACAGAGCTGCCACACACACACACGGACACACACACACACACAGACGTGACTGCAGCCAAACCAGGGCTGGTCTCTCTGGAGGCTGGTCACTCTGGAGGCTGAGTCAGCACCGTGAGGAGAAAGAAAGTGGGATGAAGAAGGGAGGAATGAGAACTTCAGCTCTTAACAGCTAAACATGTAGTATTTCTGTCCATTTATCTCTCTGTCCATCTGCATTTAGTTTTTGTAATAGTAGGTGCAGCATCTCTCTGCCTTTCTAAAGGTGCAGAGCAGCGGCAGAACTTTACTGACATATTGTATGTAAATATCAGGTTGATATTACATCAGGTTGCGCTTTGCCCTTCGGATAGACACGTCAGCATGGTCAGAGGAGGACATGGTGAGTGCATTATATATGTATAGGATTTGAGGCCTGAGGTTGTGAAATTAAATTAGCGTTAGAAAATAATCTTAAGAACGTGTGAACAGTACAACTCCCACTGGCCCCACACACCAAGGGTAACGTTGTATCATTCATTATTATGTCAGTATTATTTTCTAATTTCATTTCCTCCCCCATTGCAGTCTCTTAATGACATGTCCCGCTTAGCCGATTTTTGGGGCCTTTGTCTTTTAAAGGTTAGAAAGACAAATCCATTTATCTGTAGGGGTTCTCTGGCTCAATGTGTTGTCGCTCGCTCTCCCTGCTCACTGTTTTCTTACCTTCCCCTCTTGAGAATATTGCCCTTTAGATTCAATTCCTCCACTGCAAATCTAATCAAAGGGATGTAGGGGGCACAGCTCTGATAAATGACCACTAGGCCTTGCTTGGAGGGCAGATTGCATCTGGGAGCAGGAGTCACAACAGTGCACTCATATACATATAAACCCTGTCAGCAAGTTGAGCACAGGGCAACACACACCCACACACACACACACCTCTCTGAAGGGCAACTTCATCGCCCTTCTCTCTCTGTGTGTGCGGGCGTGTGTTCTGCCTCTGCTGTTTTTATATACAGTATGTGTATCAGTTGTGTTTGCTCTCAGATATAGACATTGAACTGCTTTCTTCTGCTGGTCTATACTGTATACGATACTGTCCTGGTTCTGCCCTGGCTAAAAGAGCTTCCCTGTCTGTCTGTCTGTCTGTCTGTCTGTCTGTCTGTCTGTCTGTCTGTCTTTCTGTCTGTCTGTCTGTCTGTCTGAATGCTCTCTGATGCTTGAGGTAGAGCAGCTGCTCCTATTGGTTTACCCACATGAAAAAATACTATAGCAGGAATGCTATTGTATTCACTGTAGTGTTTTTGCTGTCTTTACTGTAGTATTTAATGTAGTCTACTGTTGTATTAAACGTTACTATAATATAAATAATGCAGTAAAAAAGAGTAGTATATACTATAGTAATTACTGTAGTGTTTTTGCAGACTAGTATACTGTAGTATTTACTGTAGTTGTTTGGCGGACTATAGTATGCTGTAGTATTTACTATAGTTTTTTGCCAGACTAGTACGTAATGCTGTAGTATTTACTGTAGTGTTTTTACAGACTGTAGTATACTGTAGTATTTACTGTAGTGTTTTAGGGGACATTACTGTAGTAATGTAATGTAAACATAAGTGTTTATGTTTTATTATTTTTTGACAGAAGAGGGAGACTTTCACCTTGAGGAAACCTACTGGAGAAATGCTAAAAAAAACAAATTTTCCATAACCGGTAAGCATTGTAAGTACTGTAGGTAGTTCTGGGTTCTGAATGGAGAGTTCAGAGCTTATGCTCTTTTCTATAACCTGTAGAGAACACAATATATGGTCTATACTTGGCATGTAGGTTCCTCAATTATAAGCGGCACAAATTGGGATACAAATTGGTATACATGGAGGGAAATGGGCAAGCATTTTGCTAACCATGTGTATGTGACCAATCAAATTTGATTTGATTTGATTTGGCAGGGTATTTGCAAATGAAATACTGTAGTATTTGCCTCGCCTGGTTCACCAACTACTTCTCAGACAGAGTTCAGTGTGTCAAATCGGAGGGCCTTTTGTCTGGACCTCTGGCAGTCTCTATGGGGGTGTCACAGGGTTCAAGTCTCGGGCCGAATCTTTTCTCTGTATTCATCAGTGATGTCGCTCTTGCTGCTGGTGATTCTCTGGTCCACCTCTGCGCAGACGATATAATTCTGTATACTTCTGGCTCTTCTTTGGACACTGTGTTAACGGGCCTCCAGAAGAGCTTCAATGCCATACAACTCTCCTTCTGTGGCCTCCAACTGCTCTTAAACGCTAGTAAAACTAAATGCACACTCTTCAACCGATCGCGGCCGCACCCGCCCGTCTAGCATCACTACTCTGGACGGTTCTGACTTAGAATATGTGGACAACTACAAATACCTAGGTGTCTGGTTAGACTGTAAACTCTCCTTCCAGACATTGAGCATCTCCAGTTCAAGATTAAATCTAGAATCGGCTTCCTATTTCGCAGCAAGGCATCCTTCGCTCATGCTGCCAAACATACCCTCGTAGAACTGACTATCCTACCGATCCTTGACTTCGGGGGTGTCGTTTACGGAATGGCCTCCCAACACTTTGCTCAGCAGGTTGGATGTGGTCTATCACAGTGCCATCCATTTTGTTGCCAGGGCCCCATGTACTGCCCACCACTGCGACCTGTGTGCTCTCGTTGGCTGGCCCTCGCTTCATGTTCGGTGCTGGACCCACTGGCTCCAGGTCATCTATGGGTCTTTGCTAGGTAAAGCACCGCCTTATTTCAGCTTACTGGTCACCATAACGGCACACACCTGTGGCACGCGCTCCAACAGGTATATTTCACTGGTCGTCCCCAAAGCCAACTTCTCCTTTGGCTGCCTTTCCTTCCAATTCTCTGCTGCCAATGACTGGAACGAATTGCAAAAATCACTGAGGCTGGAGTCTTGTATCTCCCTCACTAACTCTAAGCATCAGCTGTCAGAGCAGCTTACTTTACTTACTCATTGCACCCGTACACAGCCCAACTGTGCGGGGCCCGCCCAACAACCTCATCCCCATATTGTTATTTGTTTTTTGCTCCTTCGCACCCCAGTATCTCTATTTGCACATTCATCTTCTGCACATCTATCACTCCAGTGTTTAATTGCTATATTGTAATTACTTTGCCACTATGGCCTATTTATAGCCTTACCTCCTTTATCCTACCACAATTGCAATTACTGTATATAGACTTTCTATTGTGTTATTGACTGTACATTTGTTTATCCCATGTGTAACTCTGTGTTGTTTGTTTCGCACTGCTTTGCTTTATCTTGGCCAGGTCGCAGTTGTAAATGATAACTTGTTCTCAACTGGCCTATCTGGTTAAATAAAGGTGAAATAAAGGTGAAATAAATTACAAAAAATAATATACATTGCATTCGGAAAGTATTCAGACCCCTTACATTTTTCAACATTTTGTTAAGTTACAGCTTTATTCTAAAATGGGTGAAATCCATATTTTTCCTCACCAATCTACACACAATACCCGATAATAAAAACAGAAATACCTTATTTACATAAATATTCATACCCTTTGCTATGAGACTTGAAATTGAGCTCAGGTGCATCCTGTTTCCATTGATCATCTTAGAGATGTTTCCACAACCTGATTGGAGTCCACCTGAGGTAAATTCAATTGATTGGACATGTTTTGGAAAGGCACACACCTGTCTATATAAGGTACAGTTGACAGTGCATGTCAGAGCAAAAACTAAGCCATGAGGTCAAACAAATTTTTCTAGAGCTCCGAGACAGGATTGTGTCGAGCCACATATCTGGGGAAGGGTACCAAAACATTTCTGCAGCATTGAAGGTCCCCAATAACACAGTGTCCTCCATAATTCTTAAATGGAAGAAGTTTGAAACCATCAAGACTCTTCCTAGAACTGGCTGCTCGGCTAAACTCAGCAATCAGGGGAGAAAAGTACATAGAGATCCTTCATGAAAACCTGCTCCAGAGTGCTCAGGACCTCAGACTGGGGTGAAGGTTCACCTTCCAAAAGGACAACGACCCTAAGCACACAGCCAAGACAAAGCAGGAGTGGCTTCGGGACAAGTGTCTGAATGTCCTTGGGTGGCCCAGTCTGAGTCCGGACTTCAACACATTGGAACATCTCTGGAGAGACCTGAAAATAGCTGTGCAGCGACGCTCCCCATCCAATCTGACAGAGCTTGAGAGTATCTGCAGAGAATAATGAGAGAAACTCCCCAAATACAGGTGTGCCAAGCTTGTAGTGTCATACCCATGAATACTCGAGGCTGTGATCGCTGCCAAAGGTGCTTCAACAAAGTACTGAGTAAAGGGTATGAATACTTATGTACAGTGGGGAGAACAAGTATTTGATACACTGCTGATTTTGAATGTTTTCCTACTTACAAAGCATGTGGAGGTCTGACATTTTTATCATAGGTACACTTCAACTGTGAGAGACGGAATCTAAAACAAAAATACAGAAAATCACATTGTATGATTTTTAAGTAATTCATTTGCATTTTATTGCATGACATAAGTATTTGATCACCTACCAACCAGTAAGAATTCCGGCTCTCACAGACCTGTTAGTTTTTCTTTAAGAAGCCCTCCTGTTCTCCACTCATTACCTGTATTAACTGCACCTGTTTGAACTCGTTACCTGTATAAAAGATACCTGTCCACACACTCAATCAAACAGACTCCAACCTCTCCACAATGGCCAAGACCAGAGAGCTGTGTAAGGAACAGGAATAAAATTGTAGTCCTGCACAAGACTGGGATGGGCTACAGGACAATAGGCAAGCAGCTTGGTGAGAAGGCAACAACTGTTGGCGCAATTATTAGAAAATGGAAGAAGTTCAAGATGACGGCCAATCACCCTCGGTCTGGGGCTCCATGCAAGATCTCACCTCGATATATAAGTTGTTTTTTTGTACATTTTGTTTCAAAAACGTCTAAAAACCTGTTTTTGATTTGTCATTATAGTGCATTGTGTGTAGATTATTGGGGGGGGGGGGGGGGGGGGGACTATTTAATCAATTTTAGAATAAGGCTGTAAAGTAACAAAATGTTGAAAAAGTCAAGGGGTCTGAATACGTTCCGAATGCACTGTATACTATAGTTAAAACATTTAGTGTTTTTGTATTGTTTTGAGTGGATAATACTGTCTTATTTACTATAATATTCTACAGTATACTACAAAAGTACTACACTTGATTGAGGAATACTACAGTTAGTAGTTTTCTACAGTTTACTACAGAATTCTATAGTACTGTGCCTTTAGAATGTATTTACACCCCTTGACTTTTTCCATATTTTTTTTGTGTTACAGCCTTAATTTAAAATGTATTACATTTTGATGTTTGGTCATTGGCATACACACAATAACCTATAATGTCAAATTGGAATTGTGTTTTTCCACATTTTTACAAATGAATAAAAATGAAAATACACAATGAAATGTGTTGCGTCAATAAGTATTCAACCTCTCACTTAAGACAAAAGATTGCAGTCTGAGTTCAGTATAACTGCAATACAATGCGGTGTAACTGCAGTTACAGTGCAGTCTAACTTCAGTATGCAGCAGTACACTGCATTTATTCTGCAATTACTGTGTCCAAAATACCACAGTCTACTGCAGTTCCTGCGCTATTACTGCAGTTTAAAAACTCACTCTGTGTGCAATAATAGTGTTTAACATTCTTTTTTAAGGACAACCTTCTCTGTACTCCACACATACAATTATCTGTAAGGTCCCTCAGTCGTGCAATGAATTTCAAACACAGATTCAACCACAAAGACCAGGGAGGTTTTCCAATGTCTCGCAAAGAAGAGCACCTAAAGGTAGATGTCAACACACAACAAAAAAGCAGAAATTGAATATCCCATTGATCATGGTGATGTTATTAATTACACTTTGGATGGTGTATCAATAAAAACAGTCACTACAAAGATACAGGCAAGAGCCATGCGTCCTTCGAAACACGACCCAGCCAAGCCGCACTGCCTGCTTAACCCAGAAGCCAGCCGCACCAATGTGTCGGAGGAAATACTGTGCACCTGGTGACCATTTCAGCGTGCATGCGCCCGGCCCACCACAGTTGCTAGAGTGTGATGGGACAAAGACCCTCCCCTAATGACGCTGGGCCAATTGTGCGCCGCCTCATGGAATCAAACCAGGATCTGTAGTGACACAGCTAGCACTGCGATGAACAATTTTGAAAATAATAATGGAAAAAGGTTACGCAATCCAGGTGTGGAAATCTATTAGAGACTTCACAGAAAGACTCACAGCTGTAATTGCTGCCAAAGGTGATTCTACAAAGTATCAACTCAGGTGTGAATACTTATGTAAATTATATTTTTCTATATTTGACTTTCAATAAATTTGCGAACGGTTCTAGAAACATGTTTTCACTTTGTCATTATGGGGCATTGTGTGTAGATGGCTGTTTGTTGTTGTTGTTGATATTTAATACATGTTTTATTCAGACTGAAACACCACAAAATGTGGAATAAGTCACGGGGTATGAATACTTTCTGAATGCACTGTAAGTACTGTAGTATTCAATATTAAACTGTGGTATTTATTTATGTGGGTAGTTTTGGCTCGGTTCTTTAGCTAGCTACACTTGTTATAGTATGTAACATTCATACAACAATTGGCAGTGTTCACAGATTAGAGGTGTTTTGAGTAGAAGTCAGAAGTCAGTAGTTGTTAGTGGTGTTGAAGTGGGGCATTTCCATCAAAAGGTACCCATGAGCACCAACATGGGAAGTTCATAAAGTTGTTTCACCTGCTACCGTCCTCCCTTCCACTATACTGTTATGTTCAGCTGATACCTGTTTTCTTTCTCTTTCTGTCATCTGGTGGTCAAACCAAGAGTGTTAAAACAGTTAGTCTGGACACCCCCCCCCCTCTCTCTGCCTTTCTCTCTCTCCCTCTGCCTTTCTCTCTCTCTCTCTCTCTCTCTGCCTTTCTCTCTCTCTCTCTCTCTCTCTCTCTCTCTCTCTCTCTCTCTCTCTCTCTCTCTCTCTCTCTGCCTTTCTCTCTCTCTGCCTTTCTCTCTCACTCTCCAGTTAATGTCACCTCTCCCAGCTCTTACTGACACCTACCCATGAGCCCCTCTCTTTCCATTTACTGTAACCAGCATCCTCACCCCCTGAGCTCCGACCAACACCGGACGTCCATAGACGTTGAAAAGTCGTTGAAATTTGGTCAGTCCACTCTGGCCTTCATGTTGACGTCCACAGATGGACTGTAATGGACCAAATCATATCATAGACGTACATTATGTTTCACAAGTTTGGATAGCACAGTAATGTACAATACAGTGAGTAGAGCGCAGAACTATACAGTACAAATTCTACATTACTGTACTGAACTGTACTCTACTGTACTTTACTGCACTATGCTGAACTCTACTCTGCTCTACTCTATTCGGCTCTGCTGTACTGTATTGTACTGCACTGTACTCTACTGTGCTCTGCTGTGCTGTGAAACATGAGGAGAATGACATTCATATCAATAATTATGCATTTCCACTTCACTTCCTGTAGTTCAATAACCAAAATAGATTTTGTTCAAACTCAAGGTGCCATGTCATAGCTGACACCCCATTCTTTCTGCAGACAGCTTTGAATCTTCATTCAGAGCAGATATGGTCACATAAGAAACTGAGGGAGATTTTACTTCGTTACCAAGGTTTGCATCTGCACAATTCTTCTACTAAGTTAGTTTTTGTCAGTGAACATTGTTAAAAGTAGTCCTTGTGCATAGTGTTGTATGGTCTGTTAAACTTGGAAATGAATGTTTTTTGTTTGGAATACATTTTAAAGTGGAAAAACTGAGTCAAAGCATAATTCCGTTGCCATGGATTTGCCCTGTGTTAGTGTGTGAAGGGTGGGAGCTTCTAGACTCAGACAAAAGAGAAGAGCTGAAAAGCATCATAATGACGCCCAGAAAGAAAGAAAGAAAAGGCATGTCTCTTTCCATTTCTCTGAGCGAAAAGAATGGAACAACAAAAAAGAGGGAGAGAAAGAAAGATGAAAATAAGGCCCTCAAATCCAGGTTTTTGGCTGTGATGTCTCTTTGGGTTTATTATTTTTGCGCGTGTGTTTTATTATGGTAATGAAATGGCAGTAAAAATAGTCTGGAATGGAAGAGTTCCCCCTCTCAAAGGAGGGAGGGAGTTAGTGAGAAAAGGACAGGTGCAGGGGGGGGGCTCTAAATGTCATTGATAAAAACAGATTAGAGTTTTCTCTCCTTCCTCACATTCTGTTGTCCTCCTCCTACCCTCCTTCTCTTCTCTCCTTCATCTCCCAGTCAGACCTTCTCTGCTTCACTGGTCCCATGGGATTACATGAGAAATGTTCATAGGTCTTCTCTGTACAATAATACATTTACAGTATATTCATCAGGTGCCATATGTGAGCTGGTTATTTTCATTGTATATGCCCACATGAAAAAATACTACAGTTTACTATAGAATACTACACTACTTACTATAGCATTCTACAGCAAAATGTAGTATACAATACTACAGAGTGTAGTATGCCCCGTTCATGTGTAATACTTACTATATAATGTTGTTGTATACTGTAGAATACTATAATAAATACTACAGTATTATCTGAAGAAAAACCACTGTAGAAATTAGCAGGCAGAAATACTACAGTCCACAAAAAACTACAAAAACCTACCTACCTACAGGTTATGGAACATTTGCTCTTTTAGTATTTCTACAGTAGGTTTCTTGAAGGGGAAAGCCTTCTCGTATATGGCAAAAATCTTTTTTTTTTTTTTAATCCGACAGTCATGTCTGCAAAAACACTACAGTAAATACTACAGTATACTACAATCTGCAAAAACACTACATTAATGACTATAGTATATGCTACAGTTTTCTTTTGTTAGTGTTTTTACTATAGTTAACTGTAAATTCTACAATATACTATACTATTACTACAGTATTCACTGTAATGTTTTTGCAGAAATAAAGTCTGGGTAACACTACATAGAATACTACAGCAAAGTCCACAAAAACACTTCAGTGAATTCTATAATATTTATACCATAGTATACTATAGTATTTTTTTGTGTGGGTAGGATCCTTTAACCAGAATCATTAGGCTAATTGCTCAAGGCAGTCACTACACAACCACTACAGATAATTGAAAAAAGGCAATAAATAAAGAATAATTGAAACATCTTACTAACTAATTTAGGATCTCAACTTGCCCCATCTTCTGTCTATCATTGACTCCCAGTTTAAAACCAGCTAGAGGTCATGTGAAAGTTACCAACCAAAAGCAACAGGAGACGATCAGTGCTTCAGTGTGTACAAAGCAGGCAAAAGGGGATTTGATGTAGCTCTTTTGAGTTTTTGCTGTACAGTAAAGTCATGGCATCACCCAATGCTTATTCATACCCCAGGCTTCTAAAATATCCTTTGTTAAAACAGACTCTTCCTTCCCCCCCTTTTCACTCCCCTTCTTCTGTCTCCCTGGAGCCTAACTGCCTGAGAGAGAAGGAACAGAGAGAAAAAGAGGAGAGAGAGTTGAAGTTCAGCAGAGGCGACGCTCCCTCTCAACCACAGAGCAGATCAAAGAGCTGCTCTCCTCTCCTCTGCTGTGATGTGAATCGGTTTAAAGGGAAATATCCACAGGCTTCTAACAGAGAGGCTCCAGGGGCCCCTAACAGAGGGGGCAGTGAACCACTGTCTTCCCCTCCAGGCTGAGGCCTCCACACACAGGTCCCCTGGCAGTCCCGGACCAGTCCGCTGCGTGAGGCAGAATCTCAACAACACAGAAAATGAATAGAAAGATGGATAGCACCGTGCATGTGTATGTTCATCTGTGTGTCCTTGAGTGAGAGAGAGAATGTAATGGTGTAGAGAGTGAGAGAGTGAAGGTAGAGGTGACTGCAGTCCCTATCCTCTCCTCTCTTACCTGGCTCCTCCTCTACCTGTGTCTCTCCAGATGACATCTCAGCTCTCTGCTGATGGAGAACTCTGCTGCTCTGCTCTCTCTGCTCTGCCCTGTGGAGCTGGCAGCTCTCCCTCCACAATGCATTATTTATCAGTCTGGGATCTGAGTAATTCTCATTTCTCGCTTACTAGCAATTCCTTTCAGAAAATAACAGGTATAAACTTTGCACAGCTGCAAGTGTTTAGTAAATCTGGTCCTTCTAATGTTTGCATCCTGTGACATGTGGTCGGATCCCCCACCTGCAAATCTGCACCAGTGTGGCTAAAACCCTCCATCGATCTGTGATGTGTTTTCCAGGCCCCAGGTTGAGGATCAATCTGACAGGAAGGATTCAGGACTATCTTGATGTCCACTAATCAATGTTCTAATATTCCTAATATTGTTACTTAATAGCCCAGCTAGGACGTGTACTGACCTGTGGTTGTCTATGTGTGTGACTGAGACAGAAGAAGACTTTAGCTAGCAATGTGTGTGTGTCTGTACGCTCTCCGTGACTAGTCCACTGCCTACCTGCTGTTTAATGGGATTTTATTTGATATTAATTCATGCACTACCCTTAGAACACAGTTCCTCGTTTTTAACACGATGTGAATGATTTAGTACGGGTCCATTTAGTCTAGAGATACTGCCTTTTTACAGGACTGGCAGGTTTGAAGCCAGGCGTACTGTAGCAGTGGCCCTTGATGAGGATGACAGGGAAAGAGGAGAGAAAGAGCGGTATCATTTTTATTTGTATTTTACCTTTATTTAACTAGTCAAGTCAGTTAAGAAAAACTTCTTATTTACAATGAAGGCCTACTCCGGCCAAACCCGGACGACGCTGGGCCAATTGTGCGCCGCCCTATGGAACTCCCAATCACGGTCGGATGTGATTCAGCCTGGATTGAAACCAGGGACTGTAGTGATGCCTCTTGCACTGAGATGCAGTGCCTTAGACTGCCGCGCCACTCAGGAGCCCTAGAATACAGGAACTCAGGCTCTCTCTGGCTATGAGTCGGCCTATCTCCTGGCTCTCTCTGCTTCATTTTTGTTCTGTTTGCACTATCTTTTCTCATCCTGTCATTGGCCTACCATTCACTTTCTGTTTAACTTGGATCCCGAGACACACACACACCTCTCCCCATCCTATCCTAGCTCTTGATCCTCTGTGCTGCTGCAGTAATTGACATTGTGAAGGATGAGCTGCAAATGAATGTGGAGAGATGACAGGTCTCCAACTGGCCCTGCTCCAGAAGTCATCAAGGGGGCATCGTGATTAAAACCCCATTTAATCCAACTGCCAAGAGACAGAGAGAGAGAGAGAGGGAGGGAGGGAGAAAGAGAAAGAGATGGAGGCAGGGCCGGATTAAGAAATCATAGGCCCCATGGGTTTTTTAAATGTTTATAGTGAGATGCGGAGATGGAGAGAGATGGAAAGATGCAGGAAAAGAGAGAAGGGAGCATCTGATGATCTCTGTGGGTTGTTATTTGTACAGTATCATTAGTAGGGCTAGTGCTTATAAGCCATGTTTGGCAGAAGCCTAGCAATTATATTTGTAGATCATCTATTTGCGCTATACAGTAAGTATACAAAACATTAAGAACACCTGACCAGGTGAATCCAGGTGAAAGTTATGATCCCTTATTGATGTCACTTTTTTAAAAGTGCTGTAGACAGTGTAGATGAAGGGGAGGAGACAGGTTAAAGAAGGATTTTTAAGCCTTCAGACAATTGAGACATGGATTGTGTATGCGTGCCATTGTGTCAAGAACTGAAACGCTGCTGGGTTTTTCACACTCAACAGTTTGCTGTTGGTACCAAGAATGGTCCCTCACCTAAAGGACATCCAGCCAAATTGACACAACTGTGGGAAGCATTGGAAACAACATGGGCCAGCATCCCTGTGGAATGCTTGCAACACCTTGTAGAGTCCATGCCCTGACGAATTGAGGCAAAAGGGTGAGGTACAACTCAATATTATGAAGGTTTTCCTAATGTTTGGTATATTCAGTGTATTTTCCAGTAGTCTGTCCATAGTTAATCTAATTAACCCAATTTTATAGTAATATACATGTTTAATTGAGTTTCAAGCATACGTGCCTGCCAAACTACCTGGAGACTAGTTAGTCATTGAGGGACTTTGAGAGACCCTGCTCCTAATCTAAAGTGTAACCATTCACGTGTGAAGTGTTTCCTCTGAGGACTTTGTATCTCTCCTCCTTCTCTGGTTTTCCCAAAGGCTTTAGAGTCAATGACCTGTCACTCTTATCAGCAGCTCTTCTACCTCTCCCTCCTTCTCTCTCTCTCTCTCTCTCTCTCTCTCTCTCTCCCTCCTTCTCTCTCTCTCCCTCCTTCTCTCTCTCTCTCTCTCTCTCCCTCCTTCTCTCTCTCTCTCTCTCTCTCCCTCCCTCCTTCTCTCGCTCGCTCGCTCGCTCGCTCTCTCCCTCCCTCCCTCCCTCCCTCCCTCCCTCCCTCCCTCCCTCCCTCCCTCCCTCCCTTTCTCCTTCCCTCCCTCCATTTTTCTCCTCCTTTCTTGCCTCTCTCCCTCCCTCTTTCCCTGCCACCACTGCCCATCTGCTACATAATCCAATTATTCTATAAACTAACTGACACGCTCTGTGACTCTCCACAAACACTATAGCAGGCTGCGTCACACACACATACTTACACAATCACACACACACACACACACACACACACACACACACACACACACACACACACACACACACACACACACACACACACATGCAAACACATACTGTATGTACGTACACACTTACACACTCAGATACATGTCAAGTCAGTGTATGTAATTATTCCCTTGAGGTGACTCTCTGTCTCTCTTCTCTGTTCCCTTGAGGTGACTGTGTCTGTCTTTCTGTGTTTCTGTGTGATGTTCTTCTGCTGCTGTGCTGCTCTGTGATTATGAGCCATCACATCTGTCTTCTCAAACACTGGCGTGTCACAAAAAGGTTTCAGTTCTACGTGTGAGGTTCACCTCACTGCATTCTCAAAGGCATCCAAGTCATGTAGCTTTTTTGAACATACTATATATAACAAACTCTTAAAAACAATGTTTCAGCAAAGGATATTAAATGCAAATGTTGCTTCAAGGCCCTTTTCAGAATTCCATTATTATTTAGTTATACATTGTGTTCAGTGATTTAAATTCAGTCAGCACCTCGCTCAAAACTATTCTGATGGAAAACATAATTATCTCACTGTTTAGAAATGGCAAAGCTTCACTGGTCATTGTACACAACAGAAATCAGATTGCTTTAGTAAACGTCCTGTAGAAGACCCAGTCCACTCTATTCCCTTGATGAGAGTGGCTCATCTGAAAGCCCAATGAAGTTTGGGATTGTGAAATGTTAGCCCACTGCAGGAGAATTGCAGACCTTGTCAGGTATTTGTGCTCCTCAGAGCATCACCAAGAGGCCGTGTTGTGTTATTTTTAGTTCGGACACAACAAGAGTGCAGAGTAACAGGGTGGATCACAGCAGAGGGAGGGAGTCTGAACAGGGCTGTTACTCTCTGCTTTACTCTGTAAAACAGCAGAGGGAGGGAGTCTGAACAGGGCTGTTACTCTCTGCTTTACTCTGTAAAACAGCAGAGGGAGGGAGTACGAAAAGGGTGTCTCTTGCATGTTGACCTGCATGTTGATCTCTCTCTTATCTGTGGTTCCTCTTCCCTGTGTGGTAGTGTGGTTGTCACTGAGAAAAGAGGACTGTACCTCTCTAGTGGCGAGGAGGCATCCCCTGCAGAGCCATTCGGCCCTGCTTGCACTAAATGTTGTGTATTAGGGGTGGTGGTTAAAGTCCCCTGTACCTGGCTCCTCTAGTCTCCTCATCCACCCCCCGTGCTTGCTTCAACCTAACCTGCACTGCTCTTCTCTTTCTCACACATGCCCAACTGTTCCTAAATATACTGTACGTGTGACAGTAGCTCGACAAGCAAAATAACAATATTCTCTGACACTACTACGTTCTATGCACAGTACATGACAATGTTGCACTGTGTATTTTACAACATAAATGTTTCCTAATAGTGTATGTGGATAACAATACAAAGTAACATACTTGTGTAAAACTGGTGAGGAGTTTTGTGTACATATATTGTTTCAGTGTTACAATCAATCTCAGTGTAATAATACAGTTGGGGATTTGGTTTCTGTGTATCTACATGTACTATACGTGTTTGTTCGAGGTACTGTAACTACAGTGTACTGTCAATAACATGTTTCTGTGTTGAGTGTAATTTCCATGTATTCACCCTTAACACAGTACTTATTTTAACTGTACCTTGTCCTATGTGAAGCCATGGTAAGTACACCACATTTCCACAAAATAAATTATTGGCATGAACCTGTAGTTAACTGTAATTGCCCAGAAACATGTTATTCTTATGTTTTAAGTAAGACATCACATAGGGAGAAATTCTATTGCTAAATACTCACTGGAAGAGTAAAGACCACAATAGTAAAAGCCACTGTAGTATAGATCATAATCGTACAGCCGAGCCATCCATTATGACACATCACTATGGATACAGGACATGTAGCATCAGCGCAGGCTAGTACCACTCCTTCACAAGCACACCGATCCCTAGCACCCACTCCTGATCCCCCATGCCAAGCACTGACCACTGTGTGTGGTGTCATATCCCATAGTCCTACCCCATGGTCCTGCCATGCCCATACATATGTCCCATCTTAACCTGACCTGTTTCCCACAGCCGAGTGCGTGTGAGAGAGGGGAGGGGGAGGGGGAGGGTGAGGGAGGGTGCGGCCATGGGACTGGGATGGGGTGGGATGCTTCCTCTCCTGCTTCTGTCTCCCTCCTCCTCCTCTCCTCTTGTTTTCTAGCTATGTCTGAATATGATGCTCTTCTCTTCCCTTTCTCCTCCCCTTCTTTCTCATTGCCCTCCCATTATTCTGTACACTCTCTCCCCTGTCTACCATCTCTCTCTCTCCATTCTTTCTCTCTCTCTCTCCCTCTCTCTGTCTCTCTGTCACTGTGACTGTTGAGATTAACTGGGCTCTGTGTTTATGTCGTGTGTCTTTTTAGGCCCACGCGGTGCATCGCTGGCTAATCGATCAGGACGATAGTTTGAGCTCTGAGCTGCCGGATGGCCAAGGAGTATGGCACTTTGATGAAGCAGTAAATATCCGCCACACGTATATCTGGCTTTTTTACTCCTTATATATATCTATATATCTATATATCACCCTCTTGTATCTGTCTTTTTAAAGTTTATGTCACTGTTGCTCTTGCTGTTGTTTTATCTTACTCTCTTTTTTATTATCTGTTGCTTCTGGTAATTGTAGTTCTATCTGGTTGTGTTGAGAGTCCAGTGTTGCTGTTGTGGTGTAAGCTGGTTTAGTCAGGTGTCGTAAAGTCAGGCTGGAGTTTTTTCTTTCTTCCTGTTATCGTTGCTTGACCTATTTAACTTCCGTCTTTGGTTTCTTTTGCGTTTATGCTTAATTTGTGTGTGTGTGCATATCTATATCTTTGTGTGTGGTTTATCAGATAATGTTCTCTCATGTAGTATATTACATGCCAAGAGTCCACGGGCAAAATATACGACGATGATAGTTCTCATGAAATAGTACCCATACACATTCCTGTACTTATACAGATATTACGTGTATATGGAAAATCAAAAAGTTTTTTTTTTAAAGCATGCAACACAGGTACTGTGTAATCAAACATTCAGGAACAACTATTTTTCCTGTGGGTTCTTCTGATTTAGAAAAAAATATTCTGTTTCGGTGCATTTGTGTGTATTCATGTGTGTGTGTGTGTGTGTGTGTGTGTGTGTGTGTGTGTGTGTGTGTGTGTCTGAGAGAGAGAGAGAGAGAGAGAGAGAGAGAGAGAGAGAGAGAGAGAGAGAGCGAGAGAGAGAGAGAGAGAGAGAGAGAATACATAAACAGTATGTGGTTGTGGGAACTTGTGTCTTCACCTTCTGATTGTCTGTATGTCTGGTGCTGTACCCATGTTTACGTGTTTGCACACTTGCACAGCTCCGAGCTGTGTATTGGTGTTAACTGTGTTTGTGTGGATGTGTTGTGTCTTTTTCTGTGCTGAAGCTGTTGTGAATTGTGTCAATGTGGTGTCTGTCTTGTCAGTTATGTCAGTGTGATGTTTGTCTTGTGTCAGTGTTGTGTTTTTTGAATTTTCTGTGTCAGTTGCTGTGCGGTGCTGTGTTGTGGTGTCTTTTGTCTATGTCTTGTTATGTCTAATGTTGTGGTTTTGTACGTTGTGTCTTGTTAGTTCTATGTGATGTCTGTTTAATTTAACCTGATGCTTTCCTGTTCCTCCTGCTTCACCACTCTACAACCTCAAATGACACAATGACTCCGCCTTTATTCCCTCAGTCGACATCCTCTACACACTATACAGGGCCTTCAGAAAGTATTCACACCCCTTTTCTTTTTCCACATTTGTTGTGTTACAAAGTGTGATTCAAAATTATTTGATTGTCCATTTTTGTCAACGATCTACACACAATACTATGTAATGTCAAAGTGTAAGAAGAATCCGTACAACATTAATCAAAAATAAAACACTAATTATATATATTGATTAGATAAGTATTCCGCCCTCTGAGTCAATACATGTTAAAGTGGCAGCAATTACAGCTGTGAGTCTTTCTGGGTAAGTCTCTAAGAGTTTTGCACACCTGGATTGTACAATATTTGCAATGTTTTTATTTTTTTATTCTTCAAGCTCTGTCAAGTTGGTTGCTGATCATTGCTAGACAGCCAAGTTCATGTCTCGCCATAGATTTCCAATCCGATTTAAGTCAGAACTGTAACTAGGCCACTCAGGAACATTCAATGTCGTCTTGGTAAGCAACTCCAGTGTATATTTGGCCTTGGGTTTTAGGCTATTGTCCTGCTGAAAGGTGAATTTGTCTCCCAGTGTCTGTTGGAAAGCAGACTGAACCAGGTTTTCCTCTAGGATTTTGCTTGTGCTTAGGTCTATTCCATTTATTTTTATCCCCCCAAAAAACTCTGCATTCCTTGCCGATGACAAGCATACCCATAACATGATGCAGCCACCACCATGCTTGAAAATATTAAAAGTGGTACTCAGTGTTGTGTTGTTTGACTTACCACAAACATTGTATTCAGGACATAAAGTAAATTATCTTTGCCACATTTTTTGCAGTTTTACTTTAGTGCCTCATTGCAAACAGGATACATGTTTTGTAATATTTGTATTCTGTACAGGCTTCCTTCTTTTCACTCTGTCATTTAGATTAGTATTGTGGAGTAACTACAATGTTGTTGATCCATCTTCAGTTTTCTGTTCTAAAGTTTCCTTCCTGTCCGGAAAATGAGTTAGGAAGGACGCCTTTATCTTTGTAGTGATGGGTGTATTGCTACACCATCTTAAGTGTAATTATACTGAAAAGAAATATAAACATGACAAAATTTTAAAAAATGTCCATCTGCACAAAAAGTTATCAAATTGTGTGCACAAATGTGTTTACATCCCTGTTAGTGAGCATTTTATCCTTTGTCAAGATAATCCATCCATCTTACAGGTGTGGCATATCAATAAGCTGATTAAACAGCATGATCATTACACAGATGTACCTTGTGCTGAGGACAATAAAAGCTCACTCTAAAATGTGCACTTTTGTAGCACAACACAATGCCACAGATGTCTCAACTTTTGAGGGAGCATGCAATTGGCATGCTGACTACAGGAATGTCCACCAGACTAATTGCCAGAGATGTTATGTTAATTCTCTACCATAAACTGTCTCCAATGTCGTTTTAGAGAATTTGTCAGAACATCCAACCGGTCTCACAACCGCAGACCAGGTGTAACTACGCCAGCTCAGGACCTCCACATTCTGTTTCTTCACCTGCCCTCCTTTGCAAGACATTGGAAAACCTCTTTGAAATTCACTGCTCGACTGAGGGACCTTACAGATAATTGTATTTGTGGGGTACAGAGATGAGGTAGTCATTAAAAATAAATATTTTTAGCACTATTATTGCAACTTATTATGTAACTTGTTAAGCACATTTTTACTCCTGAACTTATTTAGGTTTGCCATAACAAATATTGAATGGAGATTTTTCAGCTTTTCATATTTTATACATTTCTACCAATTTCGAAAAAAACATAAATCCACTTTGACATTATGTTTTTTTGTGTGTAGGCCAGTGATACAACATCTCAATGTAATCCGTTTTAAATACAGGCTGTAACAACCAAATGTGTATAACGTAAAGGGGTGTGAATACTTTCTGAAGGCTCTGTATACTACAAGTGTAACAGTACAAGTTTTTAAACCGTCCCCTCGCCCATACCCGGGCGCGAACCAGGGACCTTCTGCACACATCAACAACTGACACCTACGAAGCATCGTTACCCATTGCTCCACAAAAGCCGCGGCCCTTGCAGAGCAAGGGGAACTACTACTTCAAGGTCTCAGAGCAAGTGACGTCACTGATTGAAACGCTATTTAGCGCCCACGCTAACTAAGCTAGCCGTTTCACATCTGTTACACAAGTCCAAAGGGGTTTCACAGTACCCTTTCCACACAGCACATGCTCCTTCAACTGATTTTCTAAACAGTGTAGCTCTTATGCTGTACTGTATATTCACACTCTGCATCACAGAAAAGTAGGTCACAGATAAGACATCCCAACAGTTCACAAATGCACTAATAATGACCATAAGTCTGACAACACATACAGGCCTTACCTACTTATCAATGTTGAATGTTATTTTTCCTTTTGTGGTGTCTGTATGGATGATTTCACTAATTGTTTTTGGTTTGTATTTTTGGTTTTCCTATGTTGTAGTCATTTTCTGTGTTTGAACAAACTTAGAGCGTAAGAGAGTGTTTTTGTTTGTCTACCCAAGTATCTATTGGTTTGACTACGAGCCAAACCCTATCCTTATCCACTAGCAGGACAATGTAGTTTCCTTCACGTGCCCAGACAAGGAAAGCTACCAATGGAAATACAAGTTCCTGATCTTATTCAATTCATTTACGTAGAAATGGAGATGGTAAGGAGATAGCATTTGGGGGTATTATCTATCCCCATGTGACAAAAAAAAACAGACACAAAATAGCATGTCAGTTTTGTTCCTGTCCTGGGCTGAGATAGGGGGCAGAGAGGTTGTCTGTTTTCAGAGAGGAGCGAGAGAGTGTTCACAGTGCTGCAGTGATGAATCTTCGTGTAGAATCCAATCCCCCTGCCTGGCCCCTCGCCAATGCAGCAGAGCAGTGAAAAACAACAGCAGCACAAGCCCCTGCAATGGAACCCCAGCAGTCTATAACATGCTCTCTCCCCTCAAGCCCCCCTTCACTCTTCCCTACACAATCATTTAAATGATGACCCTCCAAAGGTTCTCCTTTCCCTTCATCGTCAAAATAGGAAAAGTCAAAGTGTAGTGAGAAATGTGCAGACAGTTTAACAGGGCAGTTGAGTGATTTAAAGCAAACAGTCACCTCCTAAACCCTGCTCTACGGGCCATGACACATCACTCGGGCCCAATTTAATTTACACCAAATGAAAAGCTCCCTAGAACCTCCCCCTCCCTCCCTGTAAGATAAAAAATATGAGGTGTCAGTTGTTTATGTAAAGCGTTGGTCTCTCACATCTCCAGTAATGGCTGCTTTAATATGTGCTATAGTAGCGTGTCCCTTATTGTCCCGACATCCCTGATCACCCCTCATTGAGCCCTCAGCAGCAGATGCCCAGGAACACCAAAGCCCCATTGGTCACAGTTCAACTCCACCACAGTCACAATATGAGAAAAGTGACTGTCACTCCCCAGCACTGTCAAGTGGATTCATCTCTCTTAGTCACAGCTGCTCTCCCAGCCTACTGTAGCAAGAGACTAAATTAAGAAGCCCATTGATGCCCAGTCACCAGCAGTCCACTCTAATTTGTTTTGTGTAAGGGTGTTAGATTTGAATTTGCATGTGAAAAACCCTGGCTAGCATTTAAAATAGCGTCTTTAAACTCCAATTTTACTCATAGTGAAATCGATGCTGGCAGTACAGAAATCAGATTAAGGTTATGGGAGATTTTATTAAACTACAAAAATTGTTTTATAATATCTTTGGCAACCTACCAAATGTTTGGAAGAAGAAATGATAGCATAATATTTCCCTTAGTTCTCTGGCTGACCCACTAGGAAGGGGTAATATTTTGGCTTCAGCAGAAGTGCTATGCAGTCTGGCCTAATATAGATGGACCCCACCCAAGCAAGGATGGCCCCTAAAGTCTTAATTAAAAAACATAAACCATAGCACTTAATTCATTTGAAGGGCTTTTAAAATCCTTCGAAATGCTGCTTAAGAAGAGTCCAACATCTAGACCTATGAGCTCAACCACAGGCAACTCAAATTAATTTAGTCTAGATAACTTCTACAACTTTTTCTATAACAGTGAAATGGAAGTGTTTGAACAATCTAAAAGCCAATATCTCCTGACAGATTCTTGTAGGCCTATGTTTTAAGGTTAGGGTTAAGTCTAGGCATTAACTCTGAATGGTTAAGGTGAGGGTTAAGGTTTGGGATAGGCTTAAAACAAAAATATCTTTCTATCGCTGGATTTGAACTTCCAACCTTTGGAATCAGAGACAGATAATAAAACACACATACACACATATTTTTCAAAATATATTTTCCTTTATTACCTTCAATACTTATGCACATCCGCCATCCACAACACCTGAGTAAAACCAAAACCTACTTGAAGGTAACAACGCTCACTGTTGCCCCAAGTGGCCAGTTTCCACATAATCTTCCGACATCCTCAGACATGGATGGACGTTGAATACTGACTTGTATCACAGGTGACCCGGCTGCTCTGACGTATCACAGGTGACCCGGCTACTCTGACGTATCACAGGTGACCCGGCTGCTCTGACGTATCACGGGTGACCCGGCTGCTCTGACGTATCACAGGTGACCCGGCTGCTCTGACGTATCACAGGTGACCCGGCTGGAAAATCCATACACCAGAGCAGGATTCCCAGTGTGCAATGCTACTTAATAATATAAACCTTTGCTATCTTCAGCTTGGAAGTACAGTGTGTCCATCTCAACTTTCAATGACATTGACACGCGTTATTATAGCCTTAAGAAAAATGAAGGATTTGGAAGAGCCATCTGTACACACACACATTGAGACAGGACCTGGAATCAAAGAGAAGAGAAGACAACTGTTTCTATTTCCTCTATCAAAATCCATGCGTGCTTGGTAACATTTTATGGACTTGAAAGTACTAAGAAAAATAAATAACTTTTTCCTGTTGCTCTCAGGAACCCTTCTCCATTTATGTAATCAGTTTGATTTCTGCATTGTTTGGTTTTCATTGGATTTGTAGTATCTATAGTAATTGACCATCTTATCATTTTGATAGACTTGCCACCATGTCATCTCTTTTCTTGCTTCAAATGTAATCCATCATATTGCCAATCTTTCCTTTTCCTCTACATTACACTTGTGTTTGCACATGAGAGTGTGCAGATGTTGGCGTATGGGAGTGTGTGTGTGTGTGTGTGTGTGTGTGTGTGTGTGTGTGTGTGTGTGTGTGTGTGTGTGTGTGTGTGTGTGTGTGTGTGTGTGTGTGTGTGTGTGTGTGTGTGTGTGTGTTGAGGGAAACGAGAGGTGAGATGGAGGTGGTGGAGCAGGTGATAGAGTGATTGGCGTCTGATATACCGCATGTCTGCTGGCTGCCCTTGTGTTGACTGATGAGAGCAACTCTTAATCACATAGATCTCATATTTATTAACAGTACACCTTCTGATAGGCCAGACAGCAGCTTCACAACTACCCCCAGAAAGGATGGAATGATGAAAGAGCGAGGGATAGAGGACAGAGACAGGCAGATGGGGAATATTTACTGCCCAAATTGATGGGAAGCAGATAGATTAGTATGGTGATTAATATGTCTCTGTGGGCCTGTGTTTACAACACTGTTTGTGTACCCTGCTGTATACTATTGTCCCACTCTGCTGCAGCAGCCTCCACTGTCTGCACTAGCTGATGATTGAAAGATTGATGGAGAAAAGCGGGAGGGAGGGATGGAGAGAGCGAGAGAGCTTAGGCACCGTCTTAGTATAACATTGTAAATGAAGACTATCACACTGTCAACGAGATTCCTGAACAAACACACATGCAGAAACTCAATAAAATGTATTTATAAAGCCCTTTTTACATCAGCAGATGTTACAAAGTGCTGTACAGAAACCCAGCCTAAAACCACAAACAGCAAGCAACAGTGGCCAGGAAAAACTCCCTAGAAAGGCAGGAACCTAGGAAGAAACCTAGAGAGGAACCAGGCTTCGAGGGGTGGCCAGTCCTCTTCTGGCTGTGCCGGGTGGTGATAAGAGTATATGGCCATTTAAGGCCAGATTGTTCTTCAAGATGTTCAAACTTTATAGATGACCAGCAGGATCAAATAATAATGACACTGGTTGTAGAGGGTGCAACAGGTCAGTACGCCAGGAGTAAATGTCAGATGGCTTTTCGTAGCCGAGCATTCAGAGGTCGAGACAAAGGGGCGGTAGAGAGAGAGATAGTCAAAAACAGCAGGTCCAGGACAAGGAAGTATGTCCGGTGAACAGGAAAAGGTTCCCTAGCCGCAGGCAGAACAGTTGAAACTGGAGGAGCAGCACAACCAGGTGGACTGGGAACAGCCAGGAGTCATCAGGCCAGCTAGTCCTGAAGGGTAAGGGAGGGGGAAAGAGAGAGAATTAGAGGGAGCATACAATTCACACAGAACAACAGAGAATTACACTAGATATAACAGACTGACCCTAGCCCCCCAGCACATAGACCATTGTAGCATAGATACTGGAGACTGAGACACAGGTGGGTCGGGGGACACTGTGGCCCCGTCCGATGATAGTCCCAGACAGGGCCAACCAGGCAGAATATAACCCCACCCACTTTGCCAAAGAACAGCCCCACACCACTAGAGGGATATCAACAGACCACCAACTCACTACACAGAGACAAGGCTTAGTATAGCCCAAGAAGATCTCCTCTACCGCACAAGTCCGAGGGGGGCACAAAACCAAACAGGAAGATCATGTCTGTGACTCAACCCACTCAAGTGATGCATCCCTCATAGGGATGGCAACAAAGAGCACTAGTAAGCCAGTGACTCAGCCCCCGTAATAGCATCAGAGGCAGAGAATCCCAGTGGCGTGAGGGGAGCCGGCTAGAAGAGACAGCAAGGGCAGTTCGTCGCTCCAGTGCCTTGCAGTTCCCCGTCACACCCCTGGGCCAGACTACACTCAATCATAGGACCTACTGAAGAGATGAGTCTTCAGTAAAGACTTAAAGGTCGAGACCGAGTCTGCGTCTCACATGGGTAGGCAGATCATTCCATAGAAATGGAGCTCTATAGGTGAAAGCCCAGCCACCAGCTGTTTGCTTAGAAATTCTAGGGACAATAAGGAGGCCTGCATCTTGTGACCGTAGTGTGCGTGTTGGTATGTACGGCAGGACCAAATCGGAAAGATGGGTAGGAGCAAGCCTATGTAATGCTTTGTAGGTTAGCAGTAAAACCTTGAAATCAGCCCTAGCCTTAACAGGAAGCCAGTTTAGGGAGGCTAGCACAAGATTTTTTGGTTCTAGTTAAGATTCTAGCAGCCGTCTTTAGCGCTAACTAAAGTTTATTTAGTGCTTTATCCAGGTAGCCGGAAAGTAGAGCATTGCAGTAGTCTAACCTAGAAGTGACAAAAGCATGGATGAATTTGTCTGCATTATTTTTGGACAAAAAGTTAGATTTTTGCAATGGTACGAAGATAGAAAAAAGCTGTCCTAGAAATATTCTTGATATGTTCGTCAACTATCAAGATTAATTGTCAGATCCAACAGCATATCTCTTTATTTCTTGGGATCTAGAACTAGCATCTATTTTGTCCGAGTTTAAAAGTAAAACATTTGCCGCCATACACTTCCTTATGTCTGAAACACAGGCTTTTAGGGGGAGGCAATTTTGGGGCTTCGCCATGTTTCATCGAAACGTACAGCTGTGTGTCGTCCACATAGCAATAAAAGTTGACATTGTGTTTCCGAATGACACCACCAAGAGGTAGAATATATAGTGAAAACAATAGTAGTCCTAAAATAGAACCTTGAGGAAAGCCGAAACTTACAATTGATTTGTCGGAGGACAAACCATCCATAGAGACGAACTGATATCTTTCCGACAGATAAGATCTATACCAGGCAAGAACTTGTCCATGTAGACTAATTAGGGTTTCTAATCTCTCCAAAAGAATGTGGTGATCAGTGGTGTCAAAAGCAGCACTAAGGTCTAGGCGCACGAGGAGAGATGCAGAGCCTTGGTCTGACGCCATTAAAAGGTAATTTACCACCTCAGTGCAGTCTCAGTGCTATGATGGGGTCTAAAACCAAACTAAAGCATTTCGTATACATCATTTGTCATCAGGAAGGTAGTGAGTTGCTGAGCAACAGCTTTTTCTTATTTTTAGAGAATGAGAGATTCGATATGGGCAGATAGTTTTTTTGACATTTTCCAGGTCAAGGTTTGGCGTTTTCAAGAGAGGCTTTATTACTGCCACTTTTAGTGAGTTTGGTACACATCCGGTGGATAGAGAGACGTTTATTATGTTCAACATAGGAGGGCCAAGCACAGGAAGTAGCTCTTTCAGCAGTTTAGTTGGAATAGGGTCCAGTATGCAGCTTGACAGTTTAGAGGCCATGACTATTTTCATGAATGTGTCAAGAGACACAGGATTTAAAAAATGTGTGTCTCCATTGATCCTAAGTCCTGGCATTTTGGATTGTTGTTATTCTCCTCAATTAGGTTGGAAAAATAGATTCTCACTCACTGTACATCTGGACATGCCAGGCTAGCTGTCCTGAAGCCCCAGAATGGCGGAGCCCGTTTCTGACAGTGTCAAAGGAGTGCCTTAGGTTTGAATGGAGTCAGTCACTTAATAAACAGGTTGAGTGAATTGTGGGCAGGCGGGCTGCTTGGACCAGACTCTCCCCTGAATGCATCACCATGTCTCTCAGACTCACTTATTCTGCAGAGAGGCTCGTTCAGACAGCTCTGCAGCTCATACCCTTGCAGAACAGAGACACAGGGAGTAACAACTCCATGAGGCTGCCATGCAATAATGGTACCCAGCACAGGCCACTATAGTGTAGTGTAATGGGGCTGTGTGTTAGCTGGCCCAGCCCAATTGGTGCAGTGCGAGTTAGCCAGCCTGTGTGTTTAATTACCAGACTGGAGCAGATTGAAGTGACAGAACATTATTATAACAGGACATGGCCAGCATAGATTGGCATCCCTGATGGCAGTGCAGCACAATCTCTCCCCTTTCAATATCATATCATTTTCCCTGCTTTCTCTCACACATATACACTGAGTGTACAAATAATGCTCTCTCCATGACAGACGACCAAGTGAATGCTTTATCCCTTATTGATGTCACCTCTTCATCTACACTGAAGTGGATTTAAAGGGAGGAGACAGATTACAGAAGGATTTTTAAGCATTGAGACAATTGAAACATGGATTGTGTGCCATTCAGAGGGTGAATGGGCAAGACAAAATATAAGTGCCTTTGAACGAGGTATAGTAGGTGTCAGGCCCAACGCTTCGACTGTGTCAAGAACTGCAACGCTGCTGGGTTTCACACTCAACAGTTTCCCGTGTGTATCAAAGGACATCCAGCCAACCTGAGAAAACCGTGGGAAGCATTGGAGTCAACATGGGCCAGAATCCCTGTGGAACGCTTTCCATGCCCCGACGAATTGAGGCTCTTCTCAGGGCAAAAGAGGGTGCAACTCAATATTCGGAAGGTGTTCTTAATGTTTTGTACACTCTGTACAAACAGTATTCATACACACTAACACACTCATTCCATAAGTTTCACGCTCCCCCTCCGCACAGCACCACACAGCCAGGAGAGACAGAGGGGGAGGAGAGCTCAATGACCATGACTCATTCTGTGCGTTAGCCAGCTCTCTGATGCCCCTCTCACACAAACGCTCTTCACACAAACGCTCTCCCCCCTCCATTATATTTCTCTCCATCTCGCCAGTCAAAAAGACTAATGGGTCGCTAGTCTTGGTCTGAAGTTGCTGCCATTGCTCTGAAATGCTATGGTCACAGTGTTACACGGGTCCATTTTGTCTTTACCTCTCTACAGGCAAATCTCTCACCCGGTTGGTGTGATTGGGGCACAGTAGCTTACAGTATGTATAGTGCAGTTAGATTAACAATAATGTAAGCTTTCTGCCAACATCAGATAAGTCTACGTCCTGGGAAATTGTCTTGTTACTTACAACCGCATGCTAATCGCATTAGCCTACTTTAGCTCAACCGTCCCGCGGCGGACCCACCGATCCTGTAGAGGTTATTAATTAAATCACAAAACAAGATAGCAATCTCTGTCCAGGGAAGTCCCCAAAGCATAGTGCATGTACAGTAACAGACAGTTACATAACGTACAGCATAGTCAAGCATGTTCATGTTTCCAACATTTTCGGACCACTAAACTATTGATTTAGAGTCAGAGAGAAAACAGGAGCCGCCTCCACTATTCCAGCACCATTTCATCATCATCAAATCACCACTGCTTCGTCTAATACAGTGACAACTATGTAAAAGATGCCAAAAACAATTTAGTCCAATCAACGTAAGTTTTCCACATTTTAGACTTTTTTAAAACTTTTTCCACATTTTGTTACGTTACGGCCTTCTAAAATTGATTCAATCGTTTTTTTTCATCAATCTACACACAATACACCCGTAATGACAAAGCAAAAACAGATTTACATTTTTTTTAAATAAAACTGAAATATCACATTTACATAAGGATTCAGACTCTTTACTCGGTCGGTACTTTGTTGAAGCACCTTTTTTCTTCATGGGTATGACGCTAGAAGCTTGGCACACCTGTATTTGGAGAGTTTTTCCCATTTTTCTCTGCAGATCCTCTCAAGCTCTGTCAGGTTGGATGGGGAGTGTCACTGCACAGCTATTTTCAGGTCTCTCCAGAGATGTTCGATTGGGTTCCAGTCCGGGCTCTGACTGGGCCACTCAAGGACATTCAGAGACTTGTCCTGAAGCCACTCCTGCGTTGTCTTGGCTGTGTGCTTAGGGTCGTTGTCCTGTTGGAAGGTGAAACTTCGCTCCAGTCTGAGGTCCTGAGTGCTCTGGAGCAGGTATTCATCAAGGATCTCTGTATCTCTGTGCTCCGTTCATCTTTCCCTCAATCCTGACTAGGCTCCCAGTCCCTGTCGCTGAAAAACATCCCCACAGAATTATGCTGCCACCACCATGCTTCACCGTAGGGATGGTGCCAGGTTTCCTCCAGACGTTTAGCATTCAGTCCAAAGTGTTGGTTTCATCAGACCAGAGAATCTTGTTACTCATGGTCTGAGAGTCTTTAGATGCCTTTAGACAAACTACAAGCTGGCTGTCATGTGCCTTTTACTGAGGAATGGCTTCCGTCTGGCCACAACCATAAAGGCCTGAATGGTGGCGCGCTGCAGAGATGGTTGTCCTTCTGGAAGGTTCTCCCATCTCCACAGAGGAACTCTGGAGCTCTGTCAGAGTGACCATCAGGTTCTTGGTCACCTCCCTGACCAAGGCCCTTCTCCTTGGTTGCTCAGTTTGGCTGGGCGGCCAGCTCTAGGAAGAGTCTTGGTGGTTCCAAACTTCTTCCATCTAAGAATGATGGAGGCCATTGTGTTCTTGGGGACCTTCAATGCTGCAGACATTTTTTGGTACCCTTCCCCAGATCTGTGCCTCGACACAATCCTGTCTCAGAGCTCTACGGTCAATTCTTTTGACCTCATTGCTTGGTTTTTGCTCTGAATTGCACTGTCAACTGTTGGACCTTATATAGACAGGTGTGTCTCTTTCCAAATCATGTCCAATCAATTGAATTTACCACAGGTGGACAACAATCAAGTTGTAGATACATCAAGGATTATCAATGGAAACAGGATGCACTGGAGTTCAATTTCGAGTCTCATAGCAGAGGTTCAAAAATGTGCAAAAAAAAACAACAACAAAAAGTTGTTATATTTCAGATTGATGAGGGGAATTTAAAAATATATATTTTAGAATAAGGCTGTAACGTAACAAAATGTGGAAAATGTCAAGAGGTCTGAGTACTTTCCGAATGCATTGTATGATGTGGCTGTCCAGGGATGTGGTTTATGTGTGTGCGCATGCGTTCGTGCAAGTAGAAAAACATGGTGACTCACCCTACTTGAAGAGAAACTCCAATGCCATCCTCCTCTCTTTCATGTTGACGAACCGGTCTTTCACTCTTTCATACAGTACACGCTTTTATTTTTTGTTGTCCTAAGCCCTATTCGCACAGGACAGGGAATGTACGCACAGTATCATAGAATGTCGTTTACATAATTACTACCCCAGCATGTCCGTTTTTCCAGCGGATGATTTGGAGGTGATTAGTTTTACCAAACTACCCCTGTAATATTATTATTATTATTATATTTTTTCCCCTCATTCAAAATTGACCGTTATGACGGAAGCCTGGAGGCTCTTCTAGGAGTGAAGATATTTCACATGTCTAAGGATAGCCTAATGTTGGCCTAATGGCCAGTCAAAATATTAATGCATATCAATATCCTAAAACCATGAAGGGTAACCTATGCAGACATTTAATTAACTGATGTATTTGGCAATTTATCAATTCAATATTGTCCACTTCTTTAAATAGAGAAGTATGGCACTAGGAAAGTTGATGTGTCAAAACAGCTAGGTCCATAACACTTTGTTTGAAGCATCAATTTGTTCCTATGTTCTTCTTACCCAAACTGGGTGCAGCACCTTAAAACACAGGGATAACGATATGCACGGGATAAGCATTATTAGAGGACCTGGGAGTTTGCCGGAAAACGCTAGGCTTTTAGGGCTGGGATAATAACCTTCCTACGTAGTAAAAATTACTGACATGGCAGAGTCGGACGGAAACAAAATGACAGATGTTGTGATTTGAGCACATAATTACATTACCTGAGCTACTGCAGTAAAATGTATCCCGTCCTAATAGGGCTCTAGGCTACCTGGCTAAAATGCTTGCTAGCTAGCCTAACTTCCATTAATGGGCGTTAGCTAGTTAACATTAGCCTTCTACATCTAGCTACATATTGAACTTCCATCCTCTCAAGCCAGGGGCACAACAATGTATGAAATAATGGTTGGATCAGAATCGTCGTTATAATCATTGGCCAGTACGGAGAATTAAGTAAAATCACAAGTCCAATCCATATGTCCATCCATGGCTAATTTAGGAAAGGGACAATTTTAGCTACTTTCTGTCAATGATGTAAGCTCTCAATGGGATTTGAACCGCGCTTCTTAACACCCGCCCGCTTAACCCAGAAGCCAGCAACGCCAATGTGCCGGAGGAAACACCGTTCCCTAACCCGGACAACGCTTGGTCAATTGTGCGCCGCCCCAGTCACGGCCGGTTATGACACAGCCTGGGATGTGGCGTCTATAGTGACGCCACAAGCACTGCGATGCAATGACTTAGACCACTGTTCCACTCGGAAGGCCAGTTTTTTAAATACTTTTGTCAAGGAGGCCAGACCCTTGCTGGCTTCCCTTGTCTTTAATGTAACGGGCGGCAACAATGTCATACTCGTTTGGACTTGACAGCATCAGATAGATAGCCTACATGTAGAGACAACATGTAGAGAGACAGAGGGGCGCTGTTTCACTCACTCGGATGCTTTCTCCGGTGAGATACATTCAGCCTCTTGTGAAATGTAGGAAAATTAAATTGATGTTTTTTTCTTGGCATGCATGAATACACACCACTGGAAATAGCGTGCATTGTGTCAGCCATCATCTGAGCATTGTAGAGGCATCGGTTCGGCTCCACCCTCTTGGGCGAATAGCAGTCACGGAAGTAAGCTCTGAGCTCTCCTTTTGAGCAGTGCAGTGGCTCGTTAGAGTGAATCAATACAGGTGTGCCAGTCCAGGGCAACGCCCATCTCCAAGGAGACCAGCCAAGGGGGTGGGACTAAATTAATCAATTAGGGGAAACACACAGAGGAGAGAGAGGCACAGCAAACCAACGAAAACATGCACAGCCAAGAATAAAGCACACAGTTACAAAACAAATGTCCCCTGCAACTGAAATAAACACTATATTTACAAATGAAGAGCTGGTTCTCTAAAAAGTGAATAATAACCGACTGGGACCTGCGACTTGTGTGTGTAACAAGCCTGTTCTAAACCCTCTCTGGAGTGGTGCTGAGGCTGCAGGCCAATAATACACTTCCCCACGCAGCCACCAGATGGCTGTAGCTCCAGTGCTATGGTCTACATTACAGTATCATCGCTACACAGGCGCATGCCAGGGAGATTTGCTCTCCAGTATCTGTGCATTATCTCTGTGGTAGCTTTGATCTGGATCAGATGGTGTCAGTTAGTCTTCTACTGTAGCAGCCCTTCAGTTTAGTTGATTTTAGCTACATCTTAGTCATTTGGCAGACACTCAAGTCTAGATGCACTATACTGTGTGTGCGTGCCTTCCTGCACACCTGTGTTCGTGCATGCAATAAAGAGTCTGTTTGTGTGTGTGTGTGTGTGTGTGTGTGTGTGTGTGTGTGTGTGTGTGTGTGTGTGTGTGTGTGTGCGTGCGTGCGTGCATGCGTGCGCGTGTGTGTGTGTGTCAACGAAAGTGTGTGACAGAATGACAGGTTAAAAGAGGGGGACTGACGGAGTGTCCGTGTTGATGTTGATTCCTCCCCCACATTTTGAAGTCTCCTCTGTGTTTCAGCAAGCATCAGGAAATAGGCAATAAAACCCCACAAAGCGCCCGCCACATGCTGATGGCAGTGGCCCTAAAGAGCAGGGAGAGAGAGTAATTGTCCTGCTCATGAGGGGGGCAAGATGTGAAATCTAGAGGGTCTGTCCCCAACCTAAATCAGCCACACCACAAAACAGGAGAGCACAGTATATCTCAATATATAACCCTGGGCCATACACATTCTGAGTAGTGGGTCGTACCTCTCTCTGTCCCTCTATGTACCCGTCTAGGCCTAGTCTTGAGCTCATGTGTGGGCCAGAAAGAATGTTTGGTAAAAGTATGAATATAGGAGGCCAGACAGACTGTTTGGTAAAGTATGACTATAGGAGGCCAGACAGACTGTTTGGTAAAGTATGACTATAGGAGGCCAGACAGACTGTTTGGTAAAGTATGACTATAGGAGGCCAGACAGACTGTTTGGTAAAGTATGACTATAGGAGGCCAGACAGACTGTTTCGTAAAGTATGACTATAGGAGGCCAGACAGACTGTTTGGTAAAAGTATGAGAATCAGTATCAGAATGTTGCTGTTTTAGAAGTCTCTGTAACAGGAAACATCATTGGCTCTTGAAAGATACCAGACTGGTTCCATCATTATGTACATCTGGAATCTGAAGGGCTCTTATCAGTATGTTATTCCTGCTATGTTATCATTCAACTTTAGCTTCCTCAGTGGACTCAGAGCCATGGGATATGACAGAGCAGAGTTTTGTTCGATAATACTAGGATTATGAAAGGAGCTTGTTTTTCCTCTATAGCTGAGGACCACGGGCTAATTTGTCATCTCTTCATGTACATTAGTGTCTCCAGTCCCCTGCTCTGCAGTGGTTGGCACTGGTAACTCTCCCCCACAAACACACCCGAACACAGGGCTGAGCCAGTCACGAGATATGTTTACCGAGGTCACGGTCCAGTGCTACTGAGTGGTGTATAACCCCCTCTCGGGAGGGGCTTTGGTTCCCCTCTCCTCACATCCCCCTCTCCCCACATCCCCCTCTCCTCACATCCCCCTCTCCCCACATCCCCCTCTCCCCACATCCCCCTCTCCCCACATCCCCCTCTCCTCATATCCCCCTCTCTCCACATCCCCATCTCCTCACATCCCCCTCTCCTCACATCCCCCTCTCCCCACATCCCCCTCTCCTCACATCCCCCTCTCCCCACATCCCCCTCTCCTCACATCCCCCTCTCCTACAAGCATTTATCTCTCTGCGTGGTTTTGGCAGCGATGTGCTTTTCCCAGCGTTTAGCCAGGAGAGACAGAGAGGAGGAAGAGGGGGAGAAAAGGAGGCCTTTTCAGGCAGGGAATGACGGACGCTTTATTAAAAAAGGCAGGGCCCTTTGAGAGACTGGCCTCCCCCCGCCCCGTGCGTCTGGTCCATTGTCATGGGGTAGTGGCAACGTAAATGGCCCCCCCACTGGGCGCTTTGTCACTGTAAGTCATTCCACAGACTGGAACAGACCCGCTCACAGAGCACAGGAATTCTCCACCCAAAACACAACGCCTGTCTGTAAATGGCAGGCTGAGAAAAAAAAGATTGTCTGGCTGTCACAAAAAAAGGCAGGAGGGACAGAGAGATGTGGGAAGACATGTAGCTAAGGAGGGATAGCAGAAAAGAAGGGATCAACACACACTCTACACTCTCTCTTTCACCCCGAGGGATCAATCTCGAGGTGAAAGAGAGAGAGCTGGGGGACATCAAAACAAGTGAAAAGTAAAGAGAGAGAACGTGGGGGGGAGCTGGTGGAGAGAGAGGAAGACAGTAAATGGAAAGTGTCATGGAGGAGAGAAGATGAAGAAAGAGAGAAAAGGAAATAGACAAATGAGTGAAAGAGAGACAGGGAGAGGTAGTGGGCGAGGCGACACAGCGTGAGATTGAGGGGAGTGTGTGTTCAATGTGTGTCTTTAGATACAGGCAGCATTCCTCTAGAGATAAACACCCCCTCCCCTCCCACACTGGACGGGCCCTGTGCACTCAAGTGTGTGTGTCTGCGTGTGTGTGTTTAGGTAGGACATGGTCTCAGTGCCCAGTCCCAGCAGACACTCTCGGGGGGCAAGGAAACAACAGTAGAGTGTGTGTGTAAGAGAGTAAGAGAGAGAGAGAGAGAGAGAGAGAGAGAGAGAGAGAGAGAGAAAGAAAGAAAGAAAGAAAGAAAGAAGAGAGAGAAAGAGAGAGAGAGAAAGAAGAGAGAGAAAGAGAGAGAGAGAGAGAGAGAGAGAGAGAAGCAGAGAGAGGGAGTGGAGGGCCAGCAAGCATGCCGGCCAAGCTCATCACCTGTGGAGTGAGTAGAAACTGGATTGTGTTCCATAACTGTCTCCTTATTATTCCTGTATCACTGTGATCTCTTCACTCTCTCCTTCACTCTATTCCTCATGCTACTGTCTCTCTGACAATGTGTATTCCTCATGCTACTGTCTCTCTGACAGTGTGTATTCCTCATGCTACTGTCTCTCTGACAGTGTGTATTCATCATGCTACTGTCTCTCTGACAGTCTGTATTCATCATGATACTGTCTCTCTGACAGTCTGTATTCATCATGCTACTTTCTCTCTGACAGTCTGTATTCATCATGATACTGTCTCTCTGACAGTCTGTATTCATCATGCTACTGTCTCTCTGACAGTGTGTATTCCTCATGCTACTGTCTCTCTGACAGTGTGTATTCCTCATGCTACTGTCTCTCTGACAGTGTGTATTCCTCATGCTACTGTTTCTCTGACAGTGTGTATTCCTCATGCTACTGTCTCTCTGACAGTGTGTATTCATCATGCTACTGTCTCTCTGACAGTCTGTATTCATCATGCTACTTTCTCTCTGACAGTCTGTATTCCTCATGCTATTGTCTCTCTGACAGTCTGTATTCATCATGCTACTGTCTCTCTGACAGTCTGTATTCATCATGCTACTGTCTCTCTGACAGTCTGTATTCATCATGCTACTGTCTCTCTGACAGTCTGTATTCATCATGCTACTGTCTCTCTGACAGTCTGTATTCATCATGCTACTGTCTCTCTGACAGTCTGTATTCATCATGCTACTGTCTCTCTGACAGTCTGTATTCATCATGCTACTGTCTCTCTGACAGTCTGTATTCATCATGATACTGTCTCTCTGACAGTCTGTATTCATCATGCTACTGTCTCTCTGACAGTCTGTATTCATCATGCTACTGTCTCTCTGACAGTGTGTATTCATCATGCTACTGTCTCTCTGGCAGTCTGTATTCATCATGCTACTGTCTCTCTGACAGTCTGTATTCATCATGCTACTGTCTCTCTGACAGTCTGTATTCATCGTGCTACTGTCTCTCTGACAGTCTGTTTGTGGGTTGATCTGTTTGCTCTGTTTAGCAGTCTTGTTTCTGTATACTAAAGTTTAACCATGTTGTGGTCTTAGATCACTTTCTTAGAACTTCCACTACCTTTCCCGGTGATTTCTAACTAACCCAACTGTCAATTTCCCCTGTCTGTCCACCTAAATCATTTTACTGCACAGTTATTCAACTATCCTTTTATTTTGATCATCTCTCTATTTTGAATCAATGAACGGATGCAACTCCAACCCTTCTAATATATTAATCTTCAGTTACAGTATAATTCACTTAGATCATCTCATCTTTACTTTCCTACATCTTCATGCAGCTAAGATTCTCTCTTCATTAACTATTTGGAGACCTCTTCCTCGCTTCCCTCTCTCTATGTGGTCTTCCCTTCATTAATGAATCTGTCCTTGTCTCTGTCTGTCACAGAGAGAAAGAGAGTGAAGGATAGAGGACAAGGAGATGATGAGTAGAGGGCTATTTGAGACAGTGTAAACACAGTTGTCTATTCCATATTGATGCTTCCTGATGACATTTGTCTCATATTAAACAGATTCATCTTTTAGTTAATTCGTATTTTAGTTGCCTTCAATAGAATAGAACAATAGTGACAGAATGTTGACTGAATCTTTTTTTTTACTTTAACTCTCTCAAAACAGAACTTCTGGCTGTTCATGTTTTGTCCATTACATTCATTTGACTTGGTGTCCCATAGCAACTACAGATCTCCGTAGGGGAGAGAGTCTAGCTAGTCGTTTGGGATACATTTTAGGGAGTAATGGTGCATGTGTGTCTGTGAGATTGTGTGTGAGACGTGCGTGTGTGTGATGGCTGTGTGTCCTGTTCTGTAGTCTTCTTTGAATCTTGTTATGACTTAGTTTAGTGCTCAGTTCTGTTCTGTTGTGGAATGTCTGTTCTGTTGTGGAATGTCTGTTGTGGGTGGGTGGTAAGTAAGCTGATGATCAGTACACTTATCTCTCATTAGCTACATCATTTTATCTCGACTTCACTGAAGCTCCTGCTAATTTAGGTAGTATGAAGATTAAAAGACACACAGCAGACATCTACGATATTTTGTCTGTATACTGTATAGCCAGAGGACTGCTGATTCAGCACTTAGGTTTAGAGGGGGATTGTGGCTACAGCAAAGACGCTCAGCAGCAGCAGACATCATCTGGTTAAGCATGCCGTGAAAGGACAGATGATGCAACCTTAAAGATATGTAACATTCAAAATACAGAAATCATCCCCTTATGATGCATTTTGCATCATATAATTTAACTCTTTTTTTTAAATTCCACCTTTATTTAACCAGGTAGGCTAGTTGAGAACAAGTTCTCGTTTACAACTGCGACCTGGCCAAGATAAAGCATAGCAGTGTGAACAGACAACAACACAGAGTTACACATGGAATAAACAATAAACAAGTCAATAACACAGTAGAAAAAAATAAAAAAAAGAGTCTATATACATTGTGTGCAAAAGGCATGAGGAGGTAGGCGAATAATTACAATTTAGCAGATTAACACTGGAGTGATAAATGATCAGATGGTCATGTGCAGGTAGAGATACTGGTGTGCAAAAGAGCAGAAAAGTAAATAAATAAAAACAGTATGGGGATAAGGTAGGTAAATTGGGTGGGCTATTTACCGATGGACTATGTACAGCTGCAGCGATCGGTTAGCTGCTCAGATAGCAGATGTTTAAAGTTGGTGAGGGAGATAAAAGTCTCCAACTTCAGCGATTTTTGCAATTTGTTCCAGTCACAGGCAGCAGAGAACTGGAAGGAAAAGGCGGCCAAATGAGGTGTTGGCTTTAGGGATGATCAGTGAGATACACCTGCTGGGTGGGTGTTGCCATCGTGACCAGTGAACTGAGATAAGGCGGAGCTTTACCTAGCATGGACTTGTAGATGACCTGGAGCCAGTGGGTCTGGCGACGAATATGTAGCGAGGACCAGTCGACTAGAGCATACAGGTCGCAGTGGTGGGTGGTATAAGGTGCTTTAGTAACAAAACGGATGGCACTGTGATAAACTGCATTGCTGAGTAGAGTATTAGAAGCTATTTTGTAGATGACATCGCCGAAGTCGAGGATCGGTAAGATAGTCAGTTTTACTAGGGTAAGTTTGGCGGCGTGAGTGACACCTAGGTACTTATAGATGTCCACATATTCTAGGTCGGAACCATCCAGGGTGGTGATGCTAGTCGGGCGTGCGGGTGCAGGCAGCGAACGGTTGAAAAGCATGCATTTGGTTTTACTAGCGTTTAAGAGCAGTTGGAAGCCACGGAAGGAGTGTTGTATGGCATTGAAGCTCGTTTGGAGGTTAGATAGCACAGTGTCCAAGGAAGGGCCAGAAGTATACAGAATGGTGTCGTCTGCGTAGAGGTGGATCGGGGTAATCGCCCGCAGCAAGAGCAACATCATTGATATATACAGAGAAAAGAGTCGGCCCGAGAATTGAACCCTGTGGCACCCCCATAGAGAATGCCAGAGGACCGGACAACATGTCCTCCGATTTGACACACTGAACTCTGTCTGCAAAGTAGTTAGTGAACCAGGCAAGGCAGTCATTAGAAAAACCGAGGCTACTGAGTCTGCCGATAAGAATATGGTGATCGACAGAGTCGAAAGCCTTGGCCAGGTCGATGAAGACGGCTGCACAGTACTGTCTTTTATCGATGGTGGTTATGATATCGTTTAGTACCTTGAGCGTGGCTGAGGTGCACCCGTGACCGGCTCGGAAACCAGATTGCAAAGTGGAGAAGATACGGTGGGATTTGAGATGGTCAGTGATCTGTTTGTTGACTAGGCTTTCGAAGACCTTAGATAGGCAGGGCAGGATGGATATAGGTTTGTAACAGTTTGGGTCCAGGGTGTCTCCCCCTTTGAAGAGGGGGATGACTGCGGCAGCTTTCCAGTCCTTGGGGATCTCAGACGATATGAAAGAGAGGTTGAACAGGCTGGTAATAGGGGTTGCGACAATGGCGGCGGATAGTTTCAGAAATAGAGGGTCCAGATTGTCAAGACCAGCTGATTTGTACGGGTCCAGGTTGCTGCGTTTTGCATTACCGGATGCAAAATGCATCATACGGGATGATTTCTGTATTTTGAATGTTACATATCTTGAAAACTTGATTGCTGACAAGCAAAACATTTTGGGACTATGTCAACAATGGACCACTGAAACAAATACCAAAATATCGTTTAGTAGTGGAATGTTCCATTAAGAAATTTTAAATTCACCTATGTGTGTGCATTATTTATAGTTGTGAGGATGGGCTAAACATTTTGTACTGTTACAATTACTGTATCTGATAAGGTTGCAATTCTCACTCCCCCCTTGCTCTCTGTCTTGTCCTCTGTCTCTTTTTATCACACGCACACGCACATGCACACGCCCACGCACACACACACACACACACACACACACACACACACACACACACACACACACACACACACACACACACACACACACACACACACACACACACACACAGAGCTTAATGCTGCAGCCATATTTAATTGTCAGTATAGAGTCACACTCAGTGATGGTCGGATCAAAGCTGTAGATCCGCTGACTGTGCTTCTGTTTGATATTTCATAGATGACAGCTCAGACTCCCTCTGAGTTCTCTTCACAGCTCACTCAATCACCCACTCTCTTCTGCTCAGACTCTAAAGTGTAACCCCGCAGTGACTACTTAGCTATTTAGTTGTTAACCTAATTACAAAGTATATTATAAACATGGGACTTATTAGCAGTCTCTAGTAAATTCTCTCTACTTGCATCCTTGTTACCAAAAGTAATGATAGCGTAACTACGCAGTAGTACACAGGCTACATGATTATCGTCACTTTCTACCATTCTTTCTCACGCTCTGTAAACAGTCCCCTCGCTACTTCTATGGTTCCCCCTCCCTCCATCTTTCCACAAAAGATCTCAAAAACCATGACAATCTCATCCACTGCTGAGGGGTCCAGATAGAGGGGTGAGTCAAAGAGAAAGACAGACACACAAGAACACGGAAATAGAAAGAGAGATAGAAAGTGTGAGAAAGTAAACAGTCAAAAGGAGAGGGAAATTTAGGCTTGTGATCAGTGTGTATAGCTGAAGCAGACAGACAGACAGACAGACAGACAGACAGACAGACAGACAGACAGACAGACAGACAGACAGACACAAACACAGACCCAGACCCAGACAGACAGACTGTGTTGAGTGAGTGGTTGTAATTGCTTGACCAGGCTGATTCCTGTAAGTGTGTCCAGAGTAGAGTCCCTGGGGGTCTCTGTCTGACTGGCTCCTCCTCACCACAACACCACCACCCTGACCGGAAACAACGCGTTCACTCTGCAGCTAGCTTGCTAAAACACTGAGAGATGGAGGGATGGAGAAAGGTGAAAGATGCAAAGAAAATCAATTTCCTGAACAAATGCAAGTCAGCAGAAAAGGGAAACGGAATAGCTGCAGGAATTTCCACACCCATTTAGTTATGTTGTGGCCCTAGATAGCATGCTGTAGCCATACTATATGGGCAGGATACTATCTCGTCATAAACTGCACGTAACACCCCTTATTGGCACCTTTCTGCTGGGTCCACAAATAGCTGAGGTGTCATCTAAGATATTTATGATTTGCACCTGGTGCACCTTTGCACCTCTGCAAAGTCTTAGTGTGCCATTTGCTTATGGAGAGGGGATTGTGTGTGTTATAAACATAAAATCAAATCAAAATTGATTTGTCACGTACTCCGGATATACAACAGGTGTAGTAGACCTTACAGTGAAATGCTTACTTACAGGCTCTAACCAATAGTGCAAAAAAAGTATTAAGTGAAAAATAGGTAAGTAAAGAAATAAAACAACAGAAAAAAGACAGGCTATATACGTACAGTAGCGAGGCTATAAAAGTAGCGAGGCTACATACAGACATTCATGCATTCATTCTCAAGAATGCATCTATCACAGTGTTGACAGCGATCTGTGTACTTCAGGCTATGCATAGTGCAGACTCAGCACTGGTTTCTGCATCCGTTTCATTGCAGGTTAGTGGTTAGCTGCCTGGGTCAGCCTCACACACAGGTTCATAGGGACCAGAGGAGAGGGTTACCTTAAGATCAATGGCCCAGCCCTGTGATACTCCCTGGGAGAGCAAGAGCCTGAAACCAGGCAGCTCCATGCCTCCATGCACTGTTCCTCCTTTCCTATCCCAGCCACAACCTCACATGGTCCTGTCATCCAGGGCTTAAAGTAGAACCGTCACTGTTTAAAGCATGTCATCAAACACACACAGAGGCATTTGTGCCTTGGTTATCCCCTGGTCTCTGTGAGGTTTCACACCTACTTAGACACTGAGAGACAGTTATCCCTTACTATTGACACTACTGAACGGGACTCATGAGACATACATGCACGCACATGCACGCACACACACACACACACACACGCACCCACACACACACACGTGTGCGCACACACACACTGAATCTCTTACAGACAAACACACACTCACACACCGACTGTGTCACACTGCTGCAGTACACCAGCTAGAAGGTGATGTCATCATGTCTGCCGCAGCACCAGCATGAGAGAGGGGGGGAAAGAGAGGGAGAGAGAGAGAGAGAGAGAGAGAGAGAGAGAGAGAGAGAGAGAGAGAGAGAGAGAGAGAGAGAGAGCACGCATTGAGAGGAGAGGGAAATGGAGGAGGGAAAAGAGGAGAGGGATTGAACAAGGATTATATGAGACAGGGATGAACAAAGGAAAAGGAAGTAAAGCAGGGTAGAATTAGTCAAATGTGATAAGGGAAGAATGTGAGGATTGAAGAGAAAGAGACAGAGGTACAGTGGACAGACCCTGAGGACAATGGGATACCCCATAGCGCTACAGTGTGATGTGATGCTAATGATGACACACTGCAGCTTATTGTCTCTCCTTCCATACAGTGCAGTAACAGTAGAGGGTGATTTATGATGTGGTTCCACTAACCCCAGCCAGCCCCTCCACACAGCACTGTCCTCTCTCTGGGGCTTCTAGGATCTAGACCCACATCCATCTCCATCACACTGGGTTAGTTAAGATTAGCATGAGGATTTACAAGGCATGAGAGGATTTCAGGCTTCTGCGTATGCGTGTTTGTATTATGGTTTGTGTGTAAGAGAGAGGGGATAGGGATAGACAGGCTAGTGAGCCAGTGAAAGTGTGCATGTTTACACTGAGAGTGGGGTGACTCTGCGTCAGCCTGGCATGCAGAGTTCGGGTGTGGCCTACAAAGTGCCCCTTCTACCCTTATCTGACTGCACCACACACTTACCTCGCACAGTAGTATAGACTGAACTCACACCAACATAAACACACTGTACTGAACATTACAAATGTGCATAACTTCTTGTAAATTTTATCCAAAGATCTTCATTGACATTGCATGGTTCTCCAAGTTATTGAACTGAAAAAGTAAGGCTACTGTTCGTGCTCTGTCCAGTCTGTCCACTGCAGGGATAGGTCATGTCAGACTTCTGCACTCTCCCTGTGCTAAAATGACCCTCTGAGATCTGAACTTTGGCTGACCTAGGGGAAGGTGGACGATGTGCCTAGTGTGTGTGTGTGTGTGTGTGTGTGTGTGTGTGTGTGTGTGTGTGTGTGTGTGTGTGTGTGTGCGTGTGTGTGTGTGTGTGTGTGCGTGTGTGTGTGTGTGTGTGTGTGTGTGTGCGTGCGTGTGTGAGTGCGTGCGTGCGTGCGTGGACACTAAGCATCTTTTAACACATCACCTACTCTAGCCCTTAACAGGTACATAATTTCCCCACTACTCTTCTCTGTAATGCAGTGCTGGTCAGGTCTTGATCTCCCTCTAGCTCCAGGACAGGTGGAACTGCAGGCCCAGGGTTGGGGTGGGCTAGGGGCTAGTGGGGGTTGGCTAAGGGGTGCAGTAGGGGTGGTTAGAGATTGGGTGGTGGTAAGCCAACTACGGAGGCCTCAGTGGGAGTCACCATGGTGTTACCATGCCACCTCATACTGGTTATCCACATATACTCTCCTGCTTGGCCTGTGTGTGTGTGTGTGTGTGTGTGTGTGTGTGTGTGTGTGTGTGTGTGTGTGTGTGTGTGTGTGTGTGTGTGTGTGTGTGTGTGTGTGTGTGTCATCAGCTGTCTTTGCTTGAACTGTGGAGAAAATATTTTCTCTGAGTCACCATGGCAGTGACTGCACACACAATCAACTAGAAAAGACAACCTAATTACACTCTGACCAGCTGTGCACAGTCTTTGGTGGAATGTGAAGCACCCTATGCATCGTGTGTGGGCAGTATCTATTTGAGGCTAAGTAGGTTTCTAGACATCTGTGTGCGCACACACACACACACACACACACACACACACACACACACACACACACACACACACACACACACACACACACACACACACACACACACACACACACACACACACACACACACACACACACACACTGTATGAGTTTCTATTTCTGTCAGGAGGGTACCCCACCACGGTAAGTTTAACTGTTGTAACAGGTGTGTGTGTGTATCTGTGTTTGTGGGTACAACAGGAAGAGTAATTGAGGAGTACTAAGGGGGTCAGTTTGTTGTCGTGAAGCAAGTTGGAGGGAGGGGATTTGGGTGCTATCGCCTTTCTCACAGTGGACGGGTTGGAGAGGCAAAGTATGAGAGGAAAGGAGAGAGAGGAGAGAGGCCATGGCTGACCAGGACAACTCTATCACTGTGAGTAACTGATGAAGGTCTGCTTGCGCAATCCTAGTGTTGTTGTTCACCTTCTATATCTTAGATAACTAGCTGCTAAGTGCTTGCAAAAAGCTAAGTGCAGTTTGGTGTTCACTCCAAGAAGACAGTGTCTCAGCTTTGACTTTCCACATGGGACAGACGTTGATCAAAACAACTTTAAACACTAACACTCTTTAGTGTGTATGCAAGAACAGTGTGTGAGTAAGTCTTTATACGTTTTTAACATGTGTATGGGCATGTCTGTGTGACTATGTGTTCAAGGTCTTGTACATGTATAGCGTTTCCAGAGTGACAGTGTGAAGAAAGGCGTTGACAGACGGAGAGAAAGAGTTAAGTAGTGAGTTAATGAGGTAGTTAAGGAGGTAGTTAATTAAGGAGAGAGTTAAGAAGAGAGTTAAGGAGATAGTTAAGGAGAGAAAGGAGAAAGTTAGGAAGGTAGTTAGGGGAGAGTTAAGGAGAGAGTTAACCTCACTAGGGTACGTGGGACACTAGCATCCCACCTGGCCAACATCCAGTGAAATTGCAGAGCGCCATGTTCAAAAACAGAAAAATTATAAAAATTAATAAAACATACAAGTGTTATACATCGGTTTAAAGATTAACTTTTTGTTAATCCAACCATGGTGTCAGATTTCAAAAAGGCTTTACGGCGAAAGCATACCATGCGATTATCTGAGAACAGCGCCCAGCAGACAAATCATTACAAACAGTTACCAGCCAAGTAGAGTTGTTACACAAGTCAGAAATAGCGATAAAATTAATCACCTACCTACCTTTGATGATCTTCATATGGTTGCACTCACAAGACTCCCATTTACTCAATAAATGTTCGTTTTGTTCAATAAAGTCCCTGTTTATATCCAAAAAACTCAGTTTTGTTTGCGCGTTTTGTTCAGTAATCCACAGGCTCAAACGCAGTCACAACAGGCAGATGAAAAATCCAAATAGTACCCGTAAAGTTCGTAGAAACATGTCAAACGTTGTTTATAATCAATCCTAAGGTGGTTTTTAGCCACCCCATTTTTAGCCACCCCATTCACAAAAATGGATTGCTCCTACAGACAGTGAGTCACATGGCCGTGGCATGCTATATAAAGCAAGCAGACAGGCATTGAGGCATTTAGTCACGGTTCAATTGAATGTTAGAATAGGCAAAACGAGTGACTTTGTCAGCAGGCAGTCCTGTTGGCGAAAACAGTTTGTTGATGAGAGAGGTAATAATAAGCAATAATCATGCAAGCTAACAGGCGGGCCACAAACAGACAAATAGAGGTGCAGTACGACAGTGGTGTGCAGAACGATATCTCGGAACGCAAAACTCTGTGATCCTTGTCACGGATCGGCTATACCAGCAGACGACCACACCGGGTTCCACTCCTATCAGCTAAAAACAAAAAGTATTGGCTCCAGTGGGCACACAATCACCAACACTGGACAATTGAGTAGTAGAAAACATTGCCTGGAACATGACAGTGAGTTCAGTTTACTTGAGCGGCCTGAGCAGTCCCCAGACCTCAATCCAATGTACTGCCGTCCAATCTGCTGCAACTGTGTGATGTCATCACGTCGACATGGACCAACATCCCTGTGGAAGGTTTCCGGTACCTTGTAGAATGACCCGAATAATTCAGTCTGTTTTGGAGGCATAGGGGGGTCCAATCCGGTACTAGATGGGTGTACCTGATAAACTGTCAAAGTGTATATATACAAAAAAAAAATGTAAAGTGAGAGCCATGAAGTTACCTAAGACTAACTAGCGTTCACTTCCCAGAAAGAACTGTAGCTTTTCCTTTAACTAGGGAGCGATGTTAAACAAGATTACATTAACCTTTAGGTGGAAAGTTGGAAACATTGTGACTTTTTCTTGATGAATCTCTCATGGCTGAGAGATACATGGTGAGTTTTGAGTGTGCTCAGGCTGTGTGGAGTTAGCGTGCTGCTAGCTAGCGGCCCAGCTATCAAGGCCTACCAGTTTGTTACAGGGAAATGCTCTGAAAGATTTTCTGCTGCAGGCAGCTGGAAATAGCTTTCCCTTTCATTCTTTTTCCTCTTCTCTTTATCAATCATGCCATCTCTTTCCCTCCCTCTCACTTTTTTTTAAGTAGTCCCTTTCTTTGCGCAGTGCTGCACCACTTGCACTAGTGCTCTGTTGATGGGTGATGGTTTGTATCATAAGTTGCCATGCCCACAGCATGGGCTTGTGGGTCTTCATTCTCTCTGTTAACACTGTCTGAAAAGAGGGCCAGTGTTTCACACATAGCTGAACGGGGGCCAACATCAATGTCACTGTGACTGTGTGTGTTGAGTAACTTGTGATGAACACATTTTTGAGTCACTGTGTGTGTGGTTGCACTTGCTTGGGTGGGTATGTGTGTGTGTGTCTGTTTTTGTTTCTGAGCGTGGCCTATGTGTAAATGTGTGTGTGTTTGTAGTTCTGTAGGATTTTGGGACTTGGGATTTCACAACAAGTGTATTGACGGTTGCTCAGGATCTTATTGACATGGAGAAATCCCTGTCCATACTTTAGTCAGACACCAGAGAGAAAAAAAGGGAGGAAAGAAGGAGAATGAGGGATGGACAGAGAGACTGGCGGCGTGATACCACGTGTTATGACCTAGACATTAAGAAAATGAGTCATGAGTGCTCCTGAGGAGTGTGGGAATAATTGATAGAGCTAGATACTGTAGATAGAATGAGAGAGACTAATGGTGGGGGAAGGATGGTTTGCCGCAGTAGACTCTCTCTCTCCCTTTCCCCCCTCTCTCTCCATCTCCCTCCTTCTCTCTCTCTCTCTCTCTCTGTCCCTCTCTCTTTTCCCCTCTCCCCATGTCCCTCTCCCTCGTGCCGCATGAGCAATCCTGTTTCAGCACCCCTGCCTGAGAGGCATGAAGCCCCCAGACACAAACAAAACAGAGACAAAAACACAGCCAGACCATGTGTTAGACCATTAGGCAGAGCGTTCACTAAACACACACACACACCACCCCAGAGCACCAGCCAGACCGCCAGCCACACCACTGGGCAGCATAGCAGAGCAGACACACACCCCACCCACCATAACGCTAAGATTTGCATCCCAATTGGCACCCTATTCTCTACTTTTGACCAGAGCCCTATGTTGGGAATAGGGTGCCATTTGGGACACAGCTGGTTCAGGGAGTCAGAGGCGACGGGGATGGAGCCTGGGACAGAGGCTGTCTGTCTTTATGGACGCCAATCCCCTGCACCCCCTCCTCTAGGGTCCCCACCCTGCCAGGCCTGGCTCTGATTGGCCAATGGGAGGGGGCTGGGTCGACTGTCCTGTCCTGTTCAATAACAGTGAGGAGGGAGATGAGGAAAACACCAATGGAAAGCGTCTATAGTCTGTCCGTGTGTCTTTGACATTGTGTGGTTTTGATTTGAATGATGACAATAATAGAAATCTCTCTCCATCCCCCTCTCTGTCTTCCCTTTTTACATATATCTGTCCCTCTCCCACTCTATGTACCTCTGTTCATCCCCCACCCCCTTTATCCCTGCCTTTCTTTCTCTCAGGCTGATGCTGTCAGTAGTTTTCTGCGGGCGGCTCGTTCTGGTAACATGGACAAGGCCATTGACCACATAAAGAATGGCATAGACATCAACACAGCCAATCAGGTGAGAGAGCTACAAAGCCCGGTTACCAATCAAAATGCTCCTAGAGAGTGCATCAGGGCACGTCCCCAAACTCTAAGATGTATTTTGGATTTACCAGGAGGACCAATTAAATCTTTCCTTTTTGTCAAAGTTTCATTATCTGTTAATGAACCTGATTTATTACGGTCTTTCATTTAATTTGTCCATTTATATTGGCTGTGATAATATAGTTGCATATATGATGTTGCATCATCATACTGCAGCGCTAGAACAATGCATGAATACACGTAAGAAAACAAGTTAACTACTGTAAAGGTACAGCAGATCAAAAAGACAAGTCATCTTTCATTCCGCGCACGTGCAAAACAACAGCACACACACACACACACAGGAAGAGTCTTATCAGCAAGGTTCAGAACAAGATGGATAGACGGAAAGAGCGGGAAATGGCAAGAGAGAGAGGTTAACCCTAGCCTAGTCAGTGTAGGGCACTGGTTAAACCTAGTCTAGTCAGTGTAGGGCACTGGTTAACCCTAGTCTAGTCAGTGTAGGGCACCGGTTAACCCTAGTCTAGTCAGTGTAGGGCACTGGTTAATCCTAGTCTAGTCAGTGTAGGGCACTGGTTAACCCTAGCCTAGTCAGTGTAGGGCACTGGTTAACCCTAGTCTAGTCAGTGTAGGGCACTGGTTAACCCTAGCCTAGTCAGTGTAGGGCACTGGTTAACCCTAGTCTAGTCAGTGTAGGGCACTGGTTAACCCTAGCCTAGTCAGTGTAGGGCACTGGTTAACCCTAGTCTAGTCAGTGTAGGGCACTGGTTAACCCTAGCCTAGTCAGTGTAGGGCACTGGTTAACCCTAGTCTAGTCAGTGTAGGGCACTGGTTAACCCTAGCCTAGTCAGTGTAGGGCACTGGTTAACCCTAGTCTAGTCAGTGTAGGGCACTGGTTAACACTAGTCTAGTGAGTGTTGGGCATCTGGTTAACACTAGTCTAGTCACTGGTTTTACACTAGTCTAGTCAGTGCAGGGCACTGGTTAACACTAGTATAGTCACTGGTTAACACTAGTCTAGTCAGTGTAGGGCATCTCACAAACACATGTTTCAGAAGCAATCTAAGAAACCCTTATGTAGATAACATGCTGACTGTTACTGTGAGATGGCTGTAATGATCCCCTCTCTATTGGAATGAGGTGATTGAGTGAATCCCAAATGGCACAATATTCCCTAAATAATGCACTACTTTTGACCAGGGCCCATAGCACTACATAGGGAACAGGGTGCCATTTGAGACACATCCATCGTCTCTCTCTCTCTCTCTGTCTCTCAGTGAGAGCTTTGGCTTGGAATGTGTTTGATGTGATATCAGCAAGCAGAATGTCTGTCTTGGCTCTGGGTCTAACTCAGTGTACAGTGTGTTCTGTTCTGCTCCAGTACCTACTTTTGTGGATTGTCTCTGACTGCATGTACGTTATATCATTGTTTGTGTTGAATGGAAATTACTGTATGTGTTTATTTTTGTGTGTTAGATTTCAGTGTTTGAAATGTGTGTGTGTGTGTGTGTGTGTGTGTGTGTGTGAGAGAGAGAGAGAGAGAGAGAGAGAGAGAGAGAGAGAGAGAGAGAGAGAGAGAGAGAGAGTTTGGAGACCCAGGTAGCCAGTCTCCTAGCAGCAGTTGACAGGAAGGACTGAGTGGGACTGATGGGGAGGTGTTAAATAGGGCAGGAGTTACTCCTCTAGCCACTCTCCTCCATCCTGCCTGCTTTACCCTGACGGCTTCTCCCATGGTGGCCAGAAATGGCCACATCGTGAGGGGAATGGGGCTGCCCACAGGCCACACAAACAAAGCAGAGTTGTGTGTGTGTGTGTGTGCTACAATCAAGATTAGCATCAAGCACATTCACAGCTGTAAATCTCATTACTAACATAGGATTCAATGCATAGAGTGAATGTAGTCAATACAGTGAATGTATTTATGTGTACTATATTATCTTTACATAATTATATGCAATTGTATGATTCAGTAACTGTAGAAAGACCTCAGGCTGCTAAAGAGAGACACCCTGTGGACAAACAGGAACACTACAGACATAACCTGAACAGTTTATCTGCAGTCTCAGGATACCATTGACAGCCAGGCTCATGCCATTCTTCTTCAAGTCATGTATGAATTAATGCAATGTGTGTCATTTCAAACCAAGTCCGTATTAGTGTTTTGGAATTGTGTTGTTTTTTTTGGAATTGTGTGTTTTGAAAAGTGTGTTGAATGTGGTTGTGGAAGTGATATTAGTTCTGTGTTGTGTGTGAGTAGTGAGCGTCACCATGTATTGTTGTTGTATTTATTCGTGCGGTGTCGGTCTGATGGAGGTTAGGTAGAGGCTTTGCTGTGGCAGTCGTGTCTCTCGTACCCAGTCTGAGTAGATGCCTCTGCCATGGGCTAGCTCACCAGCCACCCAGCCGCATTGCCTCTCTGCCTCCCCTCCCTCCCTTCCTTCCCCTCAACCCTCCTCACATCCTCTTAACCCCTTAAGTTATTTCTCTCTTACTCGCTCTTCTTCTTTTGCATCATCCCTTCTTCCTTTCACCTGTTTTTCTTTCTCATCTATGCTCCCCCCTCCTCCCTTCCCCCCTCTCTCCCCTCCCCCGGCCTGCAGTAGAGTGATGGTGTGCTGTGGTCTCTCCACTCAGAGGAATAATATCAGTGGTGTGGGAAAGGTCCAACCTCACATGTCCTGTGTGGCTGAAGGAAGGCTGTGTGAGGTCAGACCTATCCCACACGGCTCGTATTCTTCCCAGCCCCGAGACCACCGGCCTGCCATCCCCCTCCCATCCTCTTCCTCCTCCTCACCATCATCTTCATCACCTTTCCGGTCACCATTATTGCTAAATAAGCACAGTTAATATCTGGTAGATGCTGTATGTGTTGAAGCTGTTTGTCCTAACCATAAGGTACAGTTTGGCTCAGTAACATGCTTTTGCATTTTATACATCTAGCAGGTGCTGTATAATAAGAAGATCAGTGCTAGTCTGAGGATCTGATCCTTTGGTGTGTGTCAGTATGCAGTGTGTTCAGTGTGATCAGTGTGTTAGGGACCCTACAGTGTGAGGTCTCCTCTTCTCTCTCTCCTCCCTCAGAACGGGCTGAACGGGTTGCATTTGGCCTCTAAAGAAGGCCACGTTAAAATGGTGCTGGAGTTACTACATGGAGGCATCGATGTGGAAACCCAGACTAAGGTACTCAGTCAACCTCATACACTATGCCACATTACCACACCCATGAACTCCTTAAGCCTATGTCACCACCAAAGTACAATATACTGAATGATTCAATTATTGTACTTATTAAAACATATTCCTCATGTCTTCTCTTGTCCTGTGCCTCCACAGAAAGGCAACACAGCTCTGCACATTGCTGCCCTGGCTGGGCAGGAGCAAGTGGTGGCAGAGCTGGTAAATTACGGGGCCAACATCAATGCCCAGTCCCAGGTGAGACCCCAGCCAGTGTCGGATGAGACCCCGATCCCCCTGGCAGAGCCCCCCGCAGAGGAGCCACCAGCCACAACGGATAACCATACAGTTAGAAACAGTTATAATACAGTTATGCTGCATTATACTGCATGGAACTCAGGGTTTGGGGTCTGAATTTCTGAATGTATTTCAATTCAAACCATGAATTGAAATGTGAATTTGAATTAAAGAAAGCAGAGATTAATTCAAAGAAATTCAACTGAGACATGAAACATGAAAGTCGCATTCCGTTGTCACATCTGCCACTTATTACTAAAACAAATATAGATACCATTTCAAACATAAGCTTGATTATAACTCAGATATGTCAACAGTATTTAGATTTTTGTCATGAAATGTTAGGTTCCCTTCCATTCTGGAGTGTTTGATCTAATGGGAAATGTATTTTTTCCAATATTTCATAACATGCAAGAGAATTAGGAATTATTACAGACCAACTACAAAATGATCTCAGAATATTTCCAGACCACTTTAATGATTTAAACTCATTTTAAGAGGAATTTAAAAACTGAAATAATTCAATGTTATACATAGTATTACCATACATGATGTCGAAATAAATATTTGTACTGTGAATTGTAAAATATATTAGCAATTAGCATTTAATTGAATTTCATTTAATTCAATTGTGCTTCCTTTAGTTAAAATTCAATTACATTTCTGCTGCCTGTGGTATGTGGCCAATTCAAATCAATAATTGAATTGGAAACATAGCTGTGAGCAGCATTAAGAGCAGCATTAACAGGGTCTGAGCAATAGAAATAGTATATCTTGGTCACCCATTGGGCACTCTGGCAATGAAATGGGCAAAGGCCATACCTTTAATAAGCATGTTTATCATTTGCATGTTTTCCAAGTTGCAAGATTCTACCTCTAATATGTAATGAGTTATGTATAATACATGCTACCATGCTACCGCCATAGACTACTGTCCCTTCCAACTTCATGTTTACCAAATTCCTATGGTTCAATAGTAATAGCCTTCAGTGAACAGTAGTGCCCTCCACTGGCGTAGAATAGCCATATCCCTCGCTAGGAACTAGTTAATTTAGCTAGGGACTAGTTCAGAGATTCTACATACCAAATATTGGGTGAATCTGAGTTGTGGTTTATGAGAAGAAGATTTTTTAAGCAATTTAGCATTACGCTAGCACTTTTTTGGTCAAAGTTTGATGATCTGTGGTTTCCATGTTTTTTTTTAATGTATCACTTAACTTGGAACATATCTTCAGGGACATGTTGTCAATCATCTGTACGAGTTGGATTTGATAGTTTGGGCTAATGTTTTGAATGTGTTTTGAATGTGTGCATGGTTTTTAATGAACTGCACCTAGGGGCCAATGAGTGCTAATGTTGGCACCATAGGTACGCATTATGGGTTCTAACATCCTGCCAAATTAGAAGTTTTTACCAATGTGTTGTTGAGATATTGACAAAAATGAACAACAATGGGGTCAATTTCATGCCTTAAGTATTGAATTCAAAATCAAATTAATTGTAAACATGAAAAATGAAGTTGAAAATGTAGATCAAAACCCCCCCAAAAGTATCAATAATGATATAAAAAACAACAAAATTAAATGAAAGCAAATGTTTTTTTAGCGTGAGCAAAAGTCTAATTTATTGAATCCTATTGAATCTGTTTAGCCTACCAAATCAAATCAAATGTCAAATAGTGGTTATACAGAAACCCAACCTAAAACCTCAAACAGCAATCAATGCAGACGTGAAAGCACGGTGGCTAGGGAAAAACTCTGTCGAAAGGCAGGAACCTAGGAAGAAACCTAGAGAGGAACCAGGCTCTGAGAGGTGGCCAGTCCTCTTCTGGTTGTGCCGGGTGGAGATTATAACAGAACATGGCCATTAAGGCCAGATCGTTCTTCAAGATGTTCAAACGTTTACAGGCGACCAGCAGGGTCAAATAATAATCACAGTGGTTGTAGAGGGTGCAACAGGTCAGCACCTCAGGAGTAAATGTCAGTTGGCTTTTCATAGCCAAGCATTTAGAGAGAGAGAGAGAGAGAGAGAGAGAGAGGGTTGGTTGGTTGGTTCTTGGAATAGTTTAACTGAAAATCCTTCTTGCAATAGTTTTAAAATCATTTGATCTTGCTTTGTTTATGATTTCAACTTCCATTAATTTAACTTTTCCTTGAAAAAAATGTCATAATTTATTTGTATTTTATTTTGAATTCAATACTTAAAGTGTGATATTGACCGCATAAAAAAACACAGAAAGAACTAGGAGAACACAGAAAACTATAGGTGCTACTGTAGGATGCCTAATTAAGAAGAAATTTGCAATTAAATTCCGAATTGACTCCATCCCTGATTGAGTAAGAATAAAGAAAGTTGTTGGGAGCACTTATATAATGTGAAACTTTCTTTATTTTTACACAGTTTCAGTTTACTATTCCGTTAGTCAGCACCTCTACTAACATTTTTTGGGTGTGCATAAGCTCCTGCATTTGACCCAACCCCCAACTGAAACATGACGTTAGGCCAACGTACACTCTTACAAGAAAAGGGTATCTAGAGCCTAAAAGGGTTCTTTGGCAGTCCTTATAGGAGAACCCTTTGAAGAACCCTTTTTGGTTCCAGGTAGAAACCAAAAGAGTTCGACCTGGAACCAAAAAGGGTTCTAAGTGGAAGCAAAAAAGGTTCTCCTGACGGGACAGCCGAAGAACCCTTTTGGAACCCTTTTTTCTAAGAGTGTATTAACTCAATGCAACTCTATGTTAATATCTGTCTGCCTTCCTGTCTTTCTGTGTGCCTGTGCTTCCTTCCTCTGTGTGTGTGTGTGTGTGTGTGTGTGTGTGTGTGTGTGTGTGTGTGTGTGTGTGTGTGTGTGTGTGTGTGTTGTGCTACTGTGTTGCTGTGTTGTGCCCCTCCCTGTGTGTGTGTGTCCATGTATGTGTCTGTCTGTAACAGAAGGGCTTCACTCCGCTCTACATGGCCTCACAAGAGAATCATCTAGAAGTTGTGAAGTTCCTTTTGGAGAACGGGGCCAATCAAAGCCTTCCCACTGAGGTAACAGCCAATCAGCAGAGCATAGGGTTGGAAGATTCCCGAAATCAGAAAGGAATAAGCAGGAAATTATTCCATTTACACCTACACCACTACACCTCCTGCACTATTCCCTCCATCACTTATCAATCATTTTGACTCTCACTGTCCTTCCCTTCGCCATCTGTTTCTTTAGGTCACTTAACCTTTCTTGAGCTCTGTCTCCTCCTCTTTCCTCTGTCAGGATGGCTTCACCCCTCTCGCCGTGGCTCTTCAGCAGGGACATGAGAATGTCGTGGCCCTGCTCATCAACTATGGCACCAAGGGAAAAGTCCGTCTCCCCGCGCTGCACATTGCGGCGCGGAATGATGACACACGCACAGCTGCCGTGCTTCTACAGAACGACCCTAACGCAGACGTCCTGAGCAAGGTAGGTACTCACTGTGTGTTTGTTTGTGTGTTAGTCTTCACTTTAGTGGCAAATTTTAGTTTAGTGTGTGCCACAGTGAGTGACGATGATACTTGTAGAATTAGAGGCCGTCAGTTTTAGAGAATAAGGTTTGGTCTCCTGTGTGTCACTATAGACAGGCTTCACACCGCTCCATATCGCCGCACACTACGAGAACCTGAACGTAGCCCAATTGTTGCTCAACAGAGGAGCCAATGTCAATTTCACCCCTAAGGTATGTCTGTTCCCCTCTGCCCTAGTATCACTGACACATAGTATTGTTACCAGTCCCTCACTGGTCTCTTTATGGTCTTACTGTCGATCCCCTACTTAATGTGTCTGCATTTCTCTCTAGAATGGCATCACACCTTTGCACATCGCATCCAGGCGGGGGAACGTGATCATGGTACGACTCCTGCTGGACCGAGGGGCACAGATTGATGCCAAGACCAAGGTACTGTACTGCATCCCCTCCCCGTGTCTCTCTCTCTACCTCATCTGGTCAGGTCCTGCCCTGTTACACATACAATGCTATATTGTCCCAGTCCAGGAGTTAACTGTCCTGTCTCCCTCTCTCTCTCTCTGTCACACACACTCTCTCTCCCCCCTCCCTCCCTCCCTCCCTCCCAGGATGAGTTGACTCCACTGCACTGTGCAGCCAGGAACGGACACGTGAGGATCATTGAGATCCTACTGGACCAAGGGGCTCCCATCCAGGCCAAGACCAAGGTACACATAACACTAACCCACCAAGGCCTGATTTCTGGACTGTTGTTCTCAAATACTGTACGCACACAACACAATAAGTCATGGATTGTATCGCTCTCTCTTTCCTATAGAACGGCCTGTCTCCCATCCACATGTCAGCACAGGGGGACCACATGGACTGTGTGAGACAACTCCTGCAATACAACGCTGAGATTGATGACATCACATTGGACCACCTGACCCCCCTGCACGTGGCAGCCCACTGTGGGCACCACCGCATGGCCAAAGTGCTGCTGGACAAGGGAGCAAAACCCAACTCCCGTGCACTGGTCAGTACTACACTCATAAATACCTACCACACATACCTACCACACATCTTTGTTGAAGTGTGTTGCCTTCGTGACCATGCTGTTGTGTTGTGTTCTCAGAATGGTTTCACTCCGCTTCACATTGCCTGTAAGAAGAACCACATGCGTGTGATGGACCACCTGCTCAAACACTCAGCGTCCCTAGAGGCTGTGACAGAGGTGAGAGAGACAGGGGCAAGAGAAAGAGTTTGAATGTAATCTAGGGTAAGAAAAGAGAGGGATTCTACCAAGGAGAGAGGGATGGATATCTTTATTTCTACGTGATTCTTTCATTGCTTGTTTTTTCTCTCCCAAGTCTGGCCTGACTCCTCTACACGTGGCCTCGTTCATGGGCCACCGCAAAATAGTCACCCATCTGGTACAGAAGGGGGCTTCTCCCAGTGCTTCCAATGTAGTGAGTACCCGAATGTTACCCATCCACCCACCTCATCACTGACCGAACCAGCTACTCTGGCCAATTTTCACAATGTTTTGTGTCAGTGATTTACACACACTTGCCTGGTTATGTGTGAGCAGAAAGTGGAGACTCCTCTCCACATGGCATGTAGAAGTGGACACTATGAGGTGGCAGAGTTCTTACTGACCAATGCAGCACCAGTAGACGCCAAGGCAAAGGTAATGACACACACACACACACACACACACACACACACACACACACACACACACACACACACACACACACACACACACACACACACACACAATCTAAACAACATTAAATTATCTTGCCACTTGACTCCCATGTATATTTATCTCTCCTCTTCTCTCCCTCTCTCCTCTCCTCCGCCACACCCTGTCCAGGATGACCAGACACCACTCCACTGTGCGTGTCGGATGGGCCACAAGGAGCTGGTCACTCTGCTGCTGGAACACAAGGCCAACCCCAACTCCACCACCACAGCCGGACACACACCCCTCCACATCGCTGCCCGTGAGGGACACACTCAGACTACACGCATCCTACTGGACATGGAGGCCCAGCAGACCAAGATGACCAAGGTACAGTCTGTTGTCCAATGCCCACACACTCTACATACACACCCCTCTATCAACTGTATAATACTTACACACTCCTAACCTTTTCTCTGTGTGGGACTGTGTGGTCTGTGGTCTCTCCCTGACGTCTCTCTATCTGGGATGTCTCTGCAGAAAGGCTTCACTCCTCTCCATGTGGCTTCTAAATATGGCAAAGTGGACGTGGCAGAGCTGCTGCTGGAGAGAGGGGCCAACCCTAACGCTTCTGGCAAGGTACAGTAAAGGTTGGAGAACATAGGGAGGGGGGGAAGAACAGGGGTGTTGGGAGGGAAGGGTCAAGGTATTTCAGGTGGAAAGATGTTAGAGTTAAGTTATGGTGGTTTATATGTGTGTGTCTCCTTTACCTTTAGAATGGACTGACTTCTCTCCATGTGGCTGTCCATCACAACAACCTGGACGTGGTTAATCTGCTGGTCAGCAAGGGAGGCTCCCCACACAGTGCAGCTAGGGTGAGAGACTACACACACACACACATACTCACAGACGCAGATATCATCTTACAATGCACTCATAACCATTAACTCCGGTCCTCTTGTTTCAGAATGGCTACACCCCTCTCCACATAGCTTCCAAGCAGAACCAGGTGGAGGTTGCCAACAGCCTGCTGCAGTACGGCGCCTCGGCCAATGCTGAATCCCTCCAGGGGGTCACGCCCCTTCACCTGGCAGCTCAGGAGGGCCGGCCTGACATGGTAGCCCTGCTCATCTCCAAACAGGCCAACGTCAACCTGGGGAACAAGGTGAGGCCTCAGGGACTGATGCAGGGAAGGAGTTAAGATTATTTGAGTGAAAGCTGTTAGTACTGCTGCACCCTCAGCGGGTCGGGAGAAACCGGAAACATCTGTTTTTTATGGGAAAAGAAAGACAGCCTGTGACACGACATTCACTTTTGAACTTTCGCTCACTGTTTACAGTCCCCGGTGAAATATATAGCGGACAGCTATAGATAATGCCTTTCTTTCTTTGAGATTAATTCTTGTATCTATGATATGTGCTAGCTTGCTCTCTGAAGTTGTTTCCCTCCAGAATATGAACAAGGCAACACTCTATCTTAACTCCTCCTCCATATTTACTGGATTGGTTGAACAGTGCAGAAGAAAACCTCATCTGACAGTTTTTTATTTTGTTGTTATGACCAGATGTGGGGCATCCCGCTCAGGTGATTCTTTATGACTGCGACGTTAGGTTAGTTCTGCTGTAACAATATGCCTGATTTTTGCCCCTGGCTCCTCTCCCCTCAGAGTGGACTGACTCCTCTCCACCTGGTGGCACAGGAAGGCCACGTGGGCATCGCTGACATCCTGGTGAAGCAAGGGGCATCAGTGTATGCTGCCACACGGGTAAGACCACACTCCTGTTGACCTCTGGGACAAGGCAAGGGACACAAAAGTCTCTCTCTGCTCAGTAGCATCCAGCGACACACTGTACCACCTCTGGAGTCTGTAAACACCTTTAATTTTTAAAGCATCTCAGTAGATAATAGGATATTGCAGTAGAGAATTGCATTCCACCCAACATGAACACTCCTCCTTTGTGCCAGGTTGTAGAAAGTTGATATAAAGTACACACCCCTGCCTTATCATGACATACACACTGTTACAGTTCATTGCTATCTGAAGCTAATCTTAACCTCAGTGAATCTTAATGCAAGGTCAGTGTGGTATGGGACCTAACAGTAACAGTGCTACATAGTGAACGATGGGGGCTCCATGGCAGATAGAGTATCTGAGACGTGACCTTTCCTCTCCTTAGTATAAATAGCCACTGACTGGTTCTCCTGTCTCAGGGTTACATTACCATCATCATTACACAGCCTACGTACCCTCAGGCCAGCTAGGGCCTCCTACCCTGAAACTTAGTATGTCAACCGCAGAGTATATATGGTAGGAGACATACTATAGATATTGTGTAGTGTGTATGTGTTGAATTTGTAATCATGTGACTCAGTGTTTAGTTAACTGTCTGTCTCGTAGTAAGTCTGTGCTGGTTGTATTGGATACTGATGGGATCCTAATCTCTCTTTCAGATGGGATACACCCCTCTCCATGTTGCCTGCCACTATGGCAATGTAAAGATGGTGAAGTTCCTCCTGCAGCAGCAGTCCAACGTCAACAGCAAGACCAAGGTGAGCACCTCCCTCTGGACATCAATGGAACTACACTTACACAAAATGATCCTTCGATTTTAACAGTGAATCACAGTAAATATGAACTGGCTATGTGATGTGATTCCTTCCATTGTGTCTCGTCAGTATGTTAATGTTTGTGTCTCTTTCCCCCAGGTTGGTTACACTGCACTGCACCAGGCAGCCCAACAGGGCCACACAGATATCGTCACCTTATTGCTCAAACATGGAGCCCCGCCCAACGAGGTCACCACTGTAAGTACCACTGCTTTTCACTCTCTTTCACTCCTCCACTCATCCCTCGATCCCTCCACCTCACTCTCTCTCTCTCTGTCTGTTAGAACGGTACGTCAGCCCTGTCCATCGCCAAGCGGTTGGGGTACATCTCCGTAATCGACGTTCTCAAACTGGTCACAGAGGAGACGGTTTCCATTGTAAGGAGTAAACAAGTACCAACTCTTCAAATATTTATATTACACTCCTTCTGACTCAATGCAGACAATCCTTCCATACTCTTTGTCTCATCTTGAACCTGTCTCTCTTCTGCCATTCTCTCCCTCAGACCACCACAGAGAAACATCGTATGAGTTTCCCAGAAACAGTGGATGAGATATTGGACGTATCAGAGGATGAAGGTACACAACACTTACAATAATTTACAGACAGTAGAACACACGAAGACAGATACCCCACAGAACACACTTTCTCCTCTTTTTGGGAAGATAGGAGATATTTTGTACATGAATTTCTTATTAATAAAAATCCTCATATCTTGCAGTACAGTTAGTTGCCAGTCCATTCTGGCTTTAAAAATGTATGAACAATTTGAACAGACTTATTGCAAATGATTTTATAATATGGCAGGGCCTCCTAAAATATCCCTCTTTCACCTTTTGATTTTTTTAGGAATTGCACAGCTAACAATGGGTATGACTGTCTCCTTCTCTCTTCTCTGTGCAGTGCTCATAGGTCGTCTTAGAGTGTGTGGCTCCATTTCAAGCTTTTACAGTCTTTCTCTCTGGTTCTCTTTCTCTCCACCTCTCTTCTTCTACACCTGGTCCTTTTGGGACTGTCTCTCTCCTGATGTTCAATGTGGTGCATGCGTTTCATGGTTTCATGTCTATAACCTTTCTTTATCCCTCCAGTAACATAGACCTGACTCTCAGTCACTAACTCCCCAGATCAGATCAGTACTCTACAGTATCTCTCTCTCCATGTCACCACAGCTGGGGGGCTAGGGATGGCTGTCCTCACCAGCCTACAGTACTCTAAGAGAAAAGCCCAGTAGTGGAGACTGGACACTCACCCATTCAGTTTATCAAACCACTCACTACAATTTTTTTATCAAGTTGAAAATGGAATTCTCTGGTAAAAAAAAATGTGCCAAAGCTACTGTACTGTATCAACATTCCAACTTCCTGGTAGAAACTAAGAGGGGTAGAACAACACAAACAAGAAAACATAATAGCATAATGAATTTATAGATGGAAATGAGATGCATGGATGCTTTCGTGAATATATCATGCCAGTCTCTTGTGAAGTACATACTCCTGTGCTGAGATTGTGTGTCTGCATTACTGTGCATAATTGTATGTGTGTGGCAGTCAAAGATATATGGAGGACTCATCTTTATATCTGAGCCATTATAGCATCTGTAACAGCATGGGCAGCACAATTGAGGCTACAACCCGTAGGAATCCCCAACCAGTTGACTACTTTGACTACTTTAAAATGGAGGAAGCCCTCAATGGCAATGTCCATGCTAAAATAGGATAGTATAGTCATTCTGGTCGGCTCGACTATAGTAGGGATTGATTGAAGCACAATGTTAAATTCAAAACACCTGATATGGGCCGATTGTGAATGTGTATTATTGTTTCTTAGCCTATGTCAATATTACAGAGGTAAATTAACGGTTACAGAAATCAGAAGTGGTTTAAGGAGGTGGAACTACAGGCAGGCACCACGTTAATACAATACAAAACAGCTCGCTCCATCAATGATGGTCTTGTAAGTATAAAAGCAAAGCTTGCTTTCATATAATAATAAAAAGTTTGAAAAGGTAGTAGAAAAGGATTAGTGTGGTGTGTGAAAAATACAATACTTCAACTTGTATGCGGTACAAATCCCATTATTGTGGGAGCACCTCTTCTAAGAGTATGAATTAGGCAGTTTGAGAAGGTTTGAATCCTAAGCAACCTGCATACACATTGTTTGGCATAGCTACTATAGTAGGTCAAAACTGTGTGCTGGAAAACCTTGGTGGAGCATGGGTGGAGTAGGCATTTTGGTGCTCACCTGAATTTCCTTTCTACTTCGTAATCAGACCAATCCCTGCTTCTCACTTAAAAAAAACGTTGTTTTTTGTTTTAAAAATCCATGATGAGTCCTCTATCTATCTCTATGGTGCAGTGCACTTGTGTGTCCATGTAGTAGTACTCTATGTACTTTGTGTGTTTTGTCACAGCCAGGACTCCCAGAGGGAGAGAAGAAACCTCTCAACCCTGTTTAAATCAGTTTAATCGTGCCAGATTGGGTCCATGTTGACGTGGACTATGTCTAAAGGGACAGCAAAATCCCAACGGACATGGCTCTGGTGATGTCTTGTTTTAGACTCAGTTCATGCTGGGCCATATTGTAACTCTCCAGATGTTAAGGAAATCTGGGATATTTTACCATACATATCCAATGTGCTGTGCTCCAAATATTCAACTACTGGAAACAGTTTATGGATGAAAAGTATTTCAACACATCACATTTGAGATGAATATTGAACAAAGTGTAGGGGCCATCTTATTTCTGTCTTTCTCCATGTTCTCTCTCTCCATCTGCCTTTGGGTCTCACTGTGACCGTGGCTTCACTAAATCTCTTTCCATTGACACATGTACAGCATTAACACATGCACAGTGTGTGGAGTGTAGTAGCTAATCCCTTTAACTCACCAACCGAACTACTATATAAACCTTGTGTTATATTTACTGAACTCATTCCATGCTCTCTAACTCTGACTCACATGTTTCAGTTATCTTGTATGTCTTTATCTATTACACCCCTCTGACCCGGTCTGACCTCTCTCTCTGCCCTTCTTGTTGTTGTCTAAAGGGGAGGAGCTGTTGGGGACGGAAGGAGCCAGGTACATGAAGATGGATGACTTGAAGGACCATGATGACGATTTCCTGTCACCCAAGAAATCTATGGAGTACGAGAGAGGGCTGGGCACTGTGTAGGGGGCCTAGGGTGGGGGGGGGTAGAAGGTTGGGGTTAGAGTATGAGTGAATGGGGGTATATTGGTAGTAAAAGAAAGGTGGAGGTATTGTAAAGAATGGGGAATGGATGGGTTAAAGCTATACTGGGATGTAGGAAGTGGAAGGAGAATATATCCCCTACACACTCCTTGTTTTCTTCTCTCCAACAGCAACTACTCGCCTGCCATTCCCAGGATCCCTTGTGTATCCCCAGAGATGGTCCACCTAAAGGAGCATGAGATGGAGCAGGTACAGAACAAACTGGTTAGGTTCAATCCCATGAGGTTTCCATATTATTAATGAAAATATTTGTATCGCTGTAACCCTGTGGAGGATGAGTAGAAAAGTAAAAATGCTACGATAAGACAAGGTTTTTCGGTCTATATTTTAGGTACACACTCCAATGCCATTACATAGGGAGTATGATGACGACTCCCTGATCCCCAGCAGTCCAGCTACAGAGACTTCTGACAACGTCAGTCCTGTGGCCAGCCCCATACACACAGGGTCAGTACACAACCCTAACCCTAAGTCTAACCCATACACACATGGTCAGTACACAACCCTAACCCTAAGTCTAACCCATACACACAGGGTCAGTAGACACAGCCATGTGTGTGTCCATCCTGCCCTGCCTGCAGGCCTACACTGACAAATGTCTTATGTTGTCCATAAATCAATCTCTAAGAGTGAAAATATAAACGTTATTATACCGTGTAATAATGTGAAGCATGTCTCTTGTCAGGTTCCTAGTGAGTTTCATGGTGGATGCTCGGGGTGGCTCGATGCGAGGCAGCAGACACAACGGTCTGCGTGTCATCATCCCTCCACGGACCTGTGCCGCCCCCACACGTATAACCTGCCGTCTGGTCAAGCCCCAGAAGCTCCCCACCCCTCCCCCCCTGGTGGAGGGAGAGGGCCTGGCCAGCCGTATCATCTCTCTGGGCCCAGCCAGCATGCAGTTCCTAGGGTGAGGACTTGAATAAACACCATGTAGAGTATTGAAGGGAGGACAGGTGCATGAGTTTTCAGCAAAAGACAATAGGTCATATTTTGAGATCAGGATAAAAATTGTGTTCCACCTTCTGTGAGGGTATCCCCTAATTCAGGGGTGTCAAACATACGACTAATTACATTGTGAGAATGACGTTTGAAGCCTCATTGATGTGTGTCTCTATGTCTGTGTGTGTCTGTCAGGCCTGTGATCGTGGAGATCCCACACTTTGCAGCCCTGGGTCGAGGGGACCGGGAGCTGGTGGTTCTGAGGAGTGAGAATGGCTCTGTTTGGAAGGAACACCGCAATCGCTACGGGGACGATGTGCTGGAGACTATCCTCAATGGGATGGATGAAGGTAGTAGAATGAGAAGTTCTACTAACTCAGTCATACCTGATTACGGTCACTGATAATGGCCTGTTTGGTGATTATTAGTGCTTTCTTATCGGTACTGTATCAGTATTCCCCACTCTTATTGACCGCTACGTTCTGCCTGTTTATTCCTTTAGATCTGGAGAGCCAAGAGGAGCTTGGGAAGAAGCGTATCCGACGAATCATCTCCACTGACTTCCCCCTCTACTTTGCTGTGGTGTCGCGTGTCCAGCAGGAGAGTGACCTGATTGGCCCAGAGGGGGGTCAACTGACCAGTAAGCTGGTGCCGATGGTCCAGGCTACGTTCCCTGAGACAGCGGTCACCAAGCGAGTCCGTCTGGGCCTGCAGGTGAGATGGGAGGATGAGGAGGAAGAAGCAGGAGGAAGACATTATCGTTAGTGCCTGCCTGTATGACCAAGCATGCTATATGCAGGGTTGTGGAGTAACTACATTACAGTTACATGTAATCTTTTTTTTTTTTTTTACTGTAACTCCTAATCAGTTACTTTACCAGCAAAAATATTAGAATCAGATTACAGATCATTTAAAACATGATGATTACTTCTTGGATTACTTTTAAATATAGAAGGGATGTTTGCGAAAATATATTTTGTCACCTTTCTGTTTTCTCAATGACATTAATTCAGCATTAAAAAAGGCGCAAGTTTAAGTTTGTTCCAGCTGAGCAAGCCTGACCACAAGTCAAAGACCACTATGATGACACACCAAATGCGTTTGATGGATCCTTTGTCTTCTTCAAATGCCTCTTAATGGGAAAGTAATCCAAAAGTGTCGGAAAGTAATTAAGTTACTGAGTTTAGGTAATCCAGAAGTTACATTACTGATTACCATTTTGGACAGGTAACTAGTAACTGTAACAGACTACATTTAGAAAGTAACCTACCCAACCCTAGCTATATGTATGCTATATGTATTTGGTTTGATTAGCACATTTATATAAATGTTTTCCTTGCCAAGGAAATTGCCTTTTTCTTTGTTCTACACACAAACAATGAGATTTACTACATACACGTAGTACAGTAGTCACTTAACAGTGAGAATATTAACCTTAAAGTTTATATGAGGCTGTTTTGAAAGGGAATCATCGAGTCACTAATGTTTGAAAATGATTATGCCAGTATCCTAAAGCTTAATGCATCATTCACTGATGTGGTTATGTTCTATAACTATAGTCATGGTTACATAAAGCAGAGGGACCTTGTTACAGTGAACGTTCTTTAGCAGCATGCCTGTTATGATCCGAGTGAGTGGTTTTATTGGCCTACATACTGAAGTAGTCTCCTATTTTGAGGGAAATATGTGTATGTTACGGTGAACATGGCACAGCATGGACTTCCATCTCCTCTGCTGCTTTGGAGCATCCCCTGTGCTCCAGTACATGCAGCCTGTAGAGCTGTGAATGTAGAGCCTTATAGCCTCATAACCCCAGTCCGGGCTTTACGCTAGCAGGTACGCTAACCTTTTGAAAGGATGTACTAAGTGAGACAGTTCACGTGAATGTGTAGCGAGGTTTAGACTTTCATTGTCAATGTACACTGAGTGTGGAATTAAGTGATAATGCCCAAGAAGATGGTGTATGGTGGATATACGTACTAGCACAGGTGTTGTTAGGCCCGAGATGAAGTTGAGGACCGGCAAACCATGCCAATCTATCCTCCAAACATTGGCTTCGAGGGCATTATCACTTTTATACAACGGGTTACCAACATATTAGAATAATGATTTACATATTTTCATTAAACACATTTGTATTAATTTATTAATACAGTTCACCCTTCCACAAGATATAGTCCCGACACAAATATAGGGTTGCTACCGAAGCCGGCTGGTCGTTTGTACTATCAATTCTGTTTGGTTGCCAGAGACACAGTCATTCATTCTAAATGTTCTACTGCCATACTGGCTGGCAACGTTCTTATCCCTTGCTTGCTAGCTAACCAACTACGGCTAACTTAAAGTCACGTCAAATAGTGCAGTCAGAATAACAACAAGTAGCTGCATTTGTTTTTGTTTAAATTGTTTTCTAGTGATTTATTTGGATACACCCATAGCAATGAGCTAATGAGGAGCGATTTCACCTGGCATAGAAAATGTGCTCTCTTGTCAGGACACTGTTGTTCAGAGGAGCTAGCTAACGCAATCACTTCAAAATTAAGCTGGAAAACCTACAAACATTTTACCTGTTTTCTATTGATATTTCTTTGTATATATCCATAACAATTATGCTGATTCATGATATTCTCAATCCATGTCTCAAGGCTTAAAAATCCTAATTTAACCTGTCTCCTCCCCTTCATCTACACTGATTGAAATAAGGGATCATAGCTTTCACCTGGATTCACCTGGTCAGGCAATGTCATGGAATGACCTTAATGACCTTAATGATCACTGTTTTACAGCCTGTGTTCGTAATGGCTGCTCAGTGAAATGACCTATCCTGATTTGACATAGACGCTTGCTAAAAAACTAAAATGAGCAAGCCTTTCTGTAACGACGTTCGTCTGTAGGAGGAGAAGCGGACCAAAAAGCAGCGTGGTGGTTATTCATGTTCTTTAATGGAAAACTGAACGATACATGAAATAACTAAAATCTACAAAACAACAAACGGAACGTGAAAACCTATACAGCCTATCCTGTGACAACAAACACAGTGACAGGAACAATCACCCACAAACACACAGTGAAACCCAGGCTACCTAAGTATGATTCTCAATCAGAGACAACTAATGACACCTGCCTCTGATTGAGAACCATACTAGGCCGAAAACATAGAAATGCCCCAAAACATAGAAAAACAAACATAGACTGCCCACCCAACTCACGCCCTGACCATACTAAATAAATACAAAACAACGGAAATAGAGGTCAGAACGTGACACTTTCTTCATGAACAGGCCTCTGTAAAATGGTATAGAATCAGCTCTGTCGAAGACGCTTGGACCTTATTTTTTATATAATTTCGGTTATATTGTTAACAAACACACCCCCATAAAGAAAATGAGAATTAAAAACAGGTTCATCCCCTTGTTCGAAAGTGATCTTGCAGAGTTACTCCACCTCAAGAATTGCATTTGGTGCTAAAGGAGCTCCTTAAACTTGACCCCAAAAAAACATATGGGTCAGATGGTTTAGACCCTTTCTTCTTTAAGGATGCTGCCCATATCATCGCAAAGCCTATCACCAACCTTTTTAACCTGTCTCTCCTTTCTGGGGAGGTTTCCATTGCTTGGAAGGCAGCCACGGTTTGTCCTTTATTTAAAGGGGGAGATCAGGCTGATCCTAACTGTTAAAGGCCTATTTCTATTTTGCCCTGTTTATCAAAAGTGCTGGGAAAACTTGTCAATAATCAACTGACTGGCTTTCTTGATAGTATTCTTGATAGTACAGTAGTCTATAGTATTCTCTTGGGTATGCAATATGGTTTCCGCTCAGGTTATGGATGTGTCACTGCAACCTTAAAGGTTCTCAATGATGTCACCATTGCCCTTGATTCTAAGCAATATTGTGCTGCTATTTTTATTGACCTGGCCAAAGCTTTTGATACAGTAGACCATTCCATTCTCGTGGGCCGGCTAAGGAGCATTGGTGTCTCTGAGGGGTCTTTGGCTTGGTTTGCTAACTACCTCTCTCAAAGAGTGCAGTGTATAAAGTCAGAAAATCTGCTGTCTCAGCCACTGCCTGTCACCAAAGGAGTACCCCAAGGCTCAATCCTAGGACACACGCTCTTCTCAATTTACATCAACAACATAGCTCAGGCAGTAGGAAGCTCTCTCATCCATTTATATGCAGATGATACAGTCTTATACTCGGCTGGCCCCTCCCCCGATTTTGTGTTAAATGCTCTACAACAAAGCTTTCTTAGTATCCAACAAGCTCAAATCAAAGTTTATTTGTCACATGCGCCGAATTTAACAGGTGTAGGTAGACCTTACAGTGAAATGCTTACTTACAGGCTCTAACCAATAGTGCAAAAAAGGTATTACGTGAACAATAGGCAGGTAAAGAAATAAAACAACAGTAAAAAGACAGGCTATATACAGTAACGGAGCTATAAAAGTAGCGAGGCTACATACAGACACCGGTTAGTCAGGCTGATTAATAAGGTAGTATGTACATGTAGATATGGTTAAAGTGACTATGCATACAGTGCCTTGCGAAAGTATTCGGCCCCTTGAACTTTGCGACCTTTTGCCACATTTCAGGCTTCAAACATAAAGATATAAAACTGTATTCTTTTGTGAAGAATCAACAACAAGTGGGACACAATCATGAAGTGGAACAACATTTATTGGATATTTCAAACTTTTTTAACAAATCAAAAACTGAAAAATTGGGCGTGCAAAATTATTCAGCCCCTTTACTTTCAGTGCAGCAAACTCTCTCCAGAAGTTCAGTGAGGATCTCTGAATGATCCAATGTTGACCTAAATGACTAATGATGATAAATACAATCCACCTGTGTGTAATCAAGTCTCCGTATAAATGCACCTGCACTGTGATAGTCTCAGAGGTCCGTTAAAAGCGCAGAGAGCATCATGAAGAACAAGGAACAACCCAGGCAGGTCCGAGATACTGTTGTGAAGAAGTTTAAAGCCGGATTTGGATACAAAAAGATTTCCCAAGCTTTAAACATCCCAAGGAGCACTGTGCAAGCGATAATATTGAAATGGAAGGAGTATCAGACCACTGCAAATCTACCAAGTCCTGGCCGTCCCTCTAAACTTTCAGCTCATACAAGGAGAAGACTGATCAGAGATGCAGCCAAGAGGCCCATGATCACTCTGGATGAACTGCAGAGATCTACAGCTGAGGTGGGAGACTCTGTCCATAGGACAACAATCAGTCGTATATTGCACAAATCTGGCCTTTATGGAAGAGTGGCAAGAAGAAAGCCATTTCTTAAAGATATCCATAAAAAGTGTTGTTTAAAGTTTGCCACAAGCCACCTGGGAGACACACCAAACATATGGAAGAAGGTGCTCTGGTCAGATGAAACCAAAATGGAACTTTTTGGCAACAATGCAAAACGTTATGTTTGGCGGAAAAGCAACACAGCTGAACACACCATCCCCACTGACAAACATGGTGGTGGCAGCATCATGGTTTGGGCCTGCTTTTCTTCAGCAGGGACAGGGAAGATGGTTACAATTATTGGGAGGATGGATGGAGCCAAATACAGGACCATTCTGGAAGAAAACCTGATGGAGTCTGCAAAAGACCTGAGACTGGGACGGAGATTTGTCTTCCAACAAGACAATGATCCAAAACATAAAGCAAAATCTACAATGGAATGGTTCAAAAATAAACATATCCAGGTGTTAGAATGGCCAAGTCAAAGTCCAGACCTGAATCCAATCGAGAATCTGTGGAAAGAACTGAAAACTGCTGTTCACAAATGCTCTCCATCCAACCTCACTGAGCTCGAGCTGTTTTGCAAGGAGGAATGGGAAAAAATGTCAGTCTCTCGATGTGCAAAACTGATAGAGACATACCCCAAGCGACTTACAGCTGTAATTGCAGCAAAAGGTGGCGCTACAAAGTATTAACTTAAGGGGGCTGAATAATTTTGCACACCCAATTTTTCAGTTTTTGATTTGTTAAAAAAGTTTGAAATATCCAATAAATGTCGTTCCACTTCATGATTGTGTCCCACTTGTTGATTCTTCACAAAAAAATACAGTTTTATATCTTTATGTTTGAAGCCTGAAATGTGGCAAAAGATCGCAAAGTTCAAGGGGGCCGAATACTTTCGCAAGGCACTGTATATGATGAACAGAGAGTGGCAGTAACGTAAAAGAGCTTTGTCGTGCCCTCTTCACGACTGTCTTGGTGTGTTTGGACCATTCTAGTTTGTTGTTGATGTGGACACCAAGGAACTTGAAGCTCTTAACCTGCTCCCCTGCAGCCCCGTCGATGAGAATGGATGCGTGCTCGGCCCTCCTTTTCTTGTAGTCCACAATCATCTCCTTAGTCTTGGTTACGTTGAGGGATAGGTCGTTATTCTGGCACCACCCGGCCAGGTCTCTGACCTCCTCCCTATAGGCTGTCTCGTCGTTGTCGGTGATCAGGCCTACCACTGTTGTGTCGTCTGCAAACTTAATGATGGTATTGGAGTCATGCCTGGCCATGCAGTCGTGGGTGACCATGTGGGACTGAGCACACACCCCTGGGGAGCTCCAGTGTTGAGGATCAGCGTGGCAGATGTGTTGCTACTTACCCTCACCACCTGGGGGTGGCCCGTCAGGAAGTCCAGGATCCAGTTGCAGAGGGAGATGTTTAGTCCCAGGATCCTTAGCTTAGTGATGAGCTTTGAGGATGTTGAACGCTGAGCTGTTGTCAATGAATAGCATTCTCACATAAGTGTTCCTTTTGTCCAGGTGGGAAAGGGCAGTATGGAGTGCAATAGAGATGGCATCATCTGTGGATCTGTTTGGGCTGTATGCAAATTGGAGTGGGTCTAGTGTTTCTGGGATAATGGTGTCGATGAGAGCCATTACCAACCTTTCAAAGCACTTCATGGCTACGGACTGTGTGCTACGGGTCTGTAGTCATTTAGGCAGGTTGCCTTTGTGTTCTTGGGCACAGGGACTATGGTGGTCTGCTTCAAACATGTTGGTATTATAGAGTCAATCAGGGACATGTTGAAAATGTCAGTGAAGACACCTGCCAGTTGTTCAGCACATGCCCAGAGCACATGTCCTGGTAATCCGTCTGGCCCCGCAGCCTTGTGTATGTTTAACCTGTTTAAAGGTCTTACTCACGTCGGCTACCGAGAGTGTGATCACACAGTCGTCCGGAACAGCTGATGCTCTCATGCATGCCTCAGTGTTGCTTGCCTCGAAGCGAGCATAGAAGTGATTTAGCTCGTCTGGTAGGCTCGTGTCACTGGGCAGCTCGTGGCTGTGCTTCCCTTTGTAGTCTGTAATAGTTTGCAAGCCCTGCCACATAAGACGAGCGTCGGAGCCGGTGTAGTATGATTCAATCTTAGCCCTGTATTGACGCTTTGCCTGTTTGATGGTTCGTCGCAGGGCATATCAGGATTTCTTGTAAGCTTCCGGGTTAGAGTCCCACATCCTTGAAAGCGGCAGTTCTACCCTTTAGCTCAGTGCGAATGTTGCCTGTAATCCATGGCTTCTGGTTGGGGTATGTACGTACAGTCACTGTGGGGACGACGTCCTCAATGCACTAATTGATAAAGCCAGTGACTGATGTGGTGTACTCCTCAATGCCATCGGAAGAATCCCGGAACATGTTCCAGTCTGATAGCAAAACAGTCCTGTAGTTTAGCATCTGCTTCATCTGACCACGTTTTTATAGACCGAGTCACTGGTGCTTCCTGCTTTAATTTTGCTTGTAAGCCGGAATCAGGCGGATAGAGCTGTGGTCAGATTTACCAAATGGAGGGCGAGGGAGAGCTCTGTACGTGTCTCTGTGTGTGGAGTACAGCTGATCTGGTTGCACATTTAACATGTTGATGGAAATTTGGTAGAACTGATTTAAGTTTTACCTGCATTAAAGTCTCCTGCCACTAGGAGCACCGCCTCTGGGTGAGTGGTTTCCTGTTTGCTTATTTCCTTATACAGCTGACTGAGTGCGGTCTTAGTGCCAGCATCTGTCTGTGGTGGTAAATAAACAGCCACGAAAAGTATAGCAGAAAACTCTCTAGACAAGTAGTGTGGCCTGCAATTTATCACAATATACTCTACTTCAGGTGAGCAAAATCTAGAGACTTCCTCAGATTTCGTGCACCAGCTGTTATTTTCAAATATGCACAGAACCCCCCCCCCCCCCCCCCATCTTGTGCTGTTCTATCTTGCCGGTGCAGCGTACATCCCTCTAGCTGAATTTCCATGTCGTCATTCAGCCATGATTCCGTGAAACATAGGATATTACAGTTTTTGATGTCCCGTTGGTAGTATATCCGTGATCGTAGGCGAGTAGTATTGACGGTAACGGCAGCTTTCACACTCGCCTTTTCTGGGTCCTGACCAGGCATCCGGCTCTTTGTCCTCTGCACCTGCGTCGCTTCCTCTTGCAAATAACGGGGATGTTGGCCCTGTCAAGAAAAGATCTTTGTCTAATCCGAGGTGAATGATCGCTGTCCAGATATCCAGAATCTCTTTTCTGCCGTAAAATACGGTTGCAGAAACATTATGTACAAAATAAGTTACAAATAATGCGAAAGCTTTCTCTACCCTTACCCTTAACCTTGTCCTCCAAAACAAAGGTCATGTGGTTTGGTAAGAAGAATGCCCCTCTACCCACAGGTGTTATTACTACCTCTAAGGGTTTAGAGCTTGAGGTAGTCACCTCATACAAGTACTTGGGATTATGGCTAGACGTTGCACTGTCCTTCTCTCAGCACAAAGCTGCAGGCTAAAGTTGCAGGCCAAAGTTAAATCTAGACTTGGTTACCTCTATCGTAATCGGTCCTCTTTCACCCCAGCTGCCAAACGAACCCTGATTCAGATGACCATCCTACCCATGCTAGATTACAGAGACATAATTTATAGATCGGCAGGTAAGGAGGGTGCTCTCGAGCGGCTAGATGTTCTTTACCATTTGGCCATCAGATTTGCCACCAATGCTCCATATAGGACACGTCACTGCACTCTATACTCCTCTGTAAACTGGTCATCTCTGTATACCTGTCGCAAGACCCACTGGTTGATGCTTATTTATAAAAACCTCCTAGGCCTCACTCCCCCCTATCTGAGATTTCTACTTCAGCCCCCCTTCTCCACATACAACACCTGTTCTGCCAGTCACATTCGGTTAAAGGTCCCCAAAGCACACACTTTCCTGGGTCGCTCCTCTTTTCAGTTTGCTGCAGCTAGCGACTAGAACGAGCTGCAACAAACACTCAAACTGGACAGTTTTATCTCAATCTCTTCATTCAAAGACTCAATCATGGACACTCTTACTGACAGTTGTGGCTGCTGTTGACTTTGCCCAATAATGTTTGTGCCATGTTTTGTGCTGCTACCATGTTGTGTTGCTACCATGTTGTTGTTATATTGTGTTGCTACCAAAGCTGTGTTGTCATGTGTTGCTGCCTTGTTATGTTGTTGTTTTAGGTCTCTCTTTATGTAGTGTTGTGTCTCTCTTGTTGTGATGTGTGTTTTGTCCTATATTTATATTGTAATTATTCTTTATTTATTTTAAAAATCCCAGGCCCCCTTAAACCCACAGGAGGCCTTTTGCCTTTTGGCAGGCCGTCATTGTAAATAAGAATTTGTTCTTATTAACTGACTTGCCTAGTTAAATAAATGTTAAATAAAAATTAAATGGAAAGAGCAGGTGTTCCTAATGTTTGTACACTCAGTGTAGGTTGTAAATGTTTTATGAACAACACTGACGAATAATGAAATGCACTGTGTCTTTTCAAGTTGTTTGTATGTTTTGGTATGGTATAAAATTGCATTTTATTGACCATAGACTTCTCTTTCTCTTCATCCTTCATTTCTCCCATTTGATTGATTTACCTGTCCATTGTCATCCATTACATCATTACATACCTCATATTATCTCTCTTCTTTTCTCATCCTATTTCTCTCTACATTGCTATCAATCTGTATCTTTTTATCAATCTCTCTTCTCCACACTCATCCACCACATCATCATCCCTCTTTCCACACATCCTCTCCCCTCTAACCTCAGGCCCAACCAGTCCCAGACGAGCTGGTTGCCAAGCTGCTGGGTAACCAGGCAACCTTCAGCCCCGTGGTGACTGTGGAGCCAAGGCGACGCAAGTTCCACCGGCCCATCGGCCTGTGCATCCCCCTGCCCCCCTCCTGGAGAGAGAGCCCCCGGGACTCTGGGGAGGGGGACACCACCAGCCTACGCCTGCTGTGCAGTGTCATCGGTACGCCAACACTGTCTGTCACACTTTAGTAAGCCTGACTGAGGCCTTATGGTGGACTAATGGCACAGTGAAACTGTATTACTTAAGGAATAGTTTAATGGTGCCCCTTAATAGTGCCATGTGGCACAGATGGTAGAGCATGGCGCTTGCAATGGCAGGGTTGTGGGTTTGATTCCCACGGGGAACCAGTATGAAAAAAGTATGAAAATGTGTAAACTCACTACTGTAAGTCGCTCTGGATAGGAGCATCTGCAAAATCACCTAAATGTACAATTTTGAGTAAACTATGAGTTAGACTGCATGAACACCTCATAGAAGGAAATTGATTGAACATAGTGATTCAATGTCTCTCATCTGTGGGATGGGATCCACATTTATGTAGAAGAAGAAGCAATGTCATTACTATACTGAGCAACTGTTAATTATCTTAATTACGATGGGTGTAAAAGTGATATGGTGAAGTAAAATCACCTCGCATGAATGAATTACATTTTATTTTCGTGTCAAATCTCCAGTTGGCAACCAATATTTTACGGGATTAATTGACACATAAACATTACAATGATTCACAGTGATAATTCATTCAGTGATACTTATTCCGGTGTTCTGTGCAGTGTGCACCTCATAAAAAATGAAAAGTAAATCAATACATAATAGTAGATAAGGTTATCCAAGCAATAATAATAGCCCTAGAGCAGTAAAAAGGTTTAAGAAAAAAATTCAGATAAATAAATACAGAAACATGAAACGGAAAGCGTTTATCCAGGTCTGACACAAAGAGAAGATGAAACAGGCTGATACACAATCTATATACATACAGTTGAAGTCAGAAGTTTACATACACCTTAGCAAAACACATTTAAACTCAGTATTTCACAATTCTTGTCATTTAATCCTTGTAAAGATTCCCTGTCTTAGGTCAGTTAGGATCACCACTTTATTTTAAGAATGTTAAATGTCAGAATAATAGTGGAGAGTATGATTTATTTCAGCTTTTATTTGTTTCATCACATTCCCAATGGGTCAGAAGTTTACAAACACTCAATTAGTATTTGGTAGTATTGCCTTTAAATTGTTTAACTTGGGTCAAACGTTTTCCACAAGCTTCTCACAATAAGTTGGGTGAATTTTGGCCCATTCCTCCTGACAGAGCTGGTGTAACTGAGTCAGGTTTGTAGGCCTCCTTGCTCGCATAAACGTTTTCAGTTCTGCCCACAAATCTTCTATAGGATTGAGGTCAGGGCTTTGTGATGGCCACTCCAATACCTTGACTTTGTTGTCCTTAAGCCATTTTGCTACAACCTTGGAAGTATGCTTGGGATCATTGTCCATTTGGAGACCCATTTGCGACCAAGCTTTAACTTCCTGACTGATGTCTTGAGATGTTGCTTCAATATATCCACATCATTTTCATTTCCTCATGATGCCATCTATTTAGTGAAGTGCACCAGTCCCTCCTGCAGCAAAGCACTACCACAACATGATGCTGGCACCCCCGTGCTTCACGGTTGGGATGGTGTTCTTCGGCTTGCATAATAACAATGGTCATTATGGCCAAACAGTTCTGTTTTGTTTCATCAGACCAGAGGACATTTATCCAAAAAGTATAATCTTTGTCCCCATGTGCAGTTGCAAACCGTAGTCTGGCTTTTTTATGGCGGTTTTGGAGCAGTGGCTTCTTCCATGCTGAGCGGCCTTTCAAGTTATGTCGATATAGGACACATTTTACTGTGGATATAGATACTGTTGTACCTGTTTCCTCCAGCATCTAACACAAGGTCCTTTGCTGTTGTTCTGGGATTGATTTGCACCTTTCACACCAAAGTACATTCATCTCTAGGATACAGAACGCGTCTCCTTCCTGAGCGGTATGACGGCTGCGTCGTCCCATGGTGTTTATACTTCCGTACTATTGTTTGTACAGATGAACGTGGTACCTTCAGGCATTTTTAAATTTCTCCCAAGGATGAACCAGACTTGTGGAGGTCTACACATTTTTTTCTCTAAGGTGTTGGCTGATTTCTTTTGATTTTCCCATGATGTCAAGCAAAGAGGCACTGAGTTTGAAGGTAGGCCTTGAAACACATCCACAGGTACACCTCCAATTGACTCAAATGATGTCAATTAGCCTATCAGATGCTTCTAAAGCCATGACATAATTTTCTGGAATTTTCCAAGCTGTTTAAAAGCACAGTCAACTTAGTGTATTAACCTTCTGACACACTGGAATTGTGATACAGTGAATTTTAAGTGATATTCTGTCTGTAAACAATTGTTGGAAAAATTACGTGTGTCATGCACAAAGTAGAAGTCCTACCTGACTTGCCAGAACTATAGTTTGTTAAACAAGAAATTTGTGGAGTGGTTGAAAACAAGTTTTAATGACTCCAACCTATGTGTATATGTAAACTTCCGACTTCAACTGTACGGGCACTTTGCTATATGTCTGGAAATAAATATTTGTATAATTTAATTATAGGTCACCTTTTCTTTTATTCCAGGATTGATCTGAAAATTCAGTAAAAATTCAGTAATTCAGCACAAAGGACAAAAAAACATTTCAGTTTCTCCTCATTGCTCTGCCACATAATGCCAGGGTGTATCTGGTGGACTTTCTGGAATAATGAAAAGTGTATAATCGTGGTACAAAAGGGCAATAGAGGATAAAATTAATTTCATTCTCTGTCTCTTCAAGGTCATAGTGGTTAACCTACATAGTCTTTCATGGAAAAGGTCACATTTCAGTTGCCCAGGCTCTCTCTATGGAGTGATCACATTGAAACCTTGCTGGCTATTTTGGCAAGCCTGCCATCTCACCTCCCAGGGTTCCTAGCCCATGTTCCAAGTATAGGGACAAACTTGTTATACGGGGGAACCCAAGAGCAGACTCAGACGAGGAGACTGGGATGAAGTAACCAAGGTATTTATTGACACACGGGGGAGATGGAGTGCAGGTCAGGGGAAGCTTGGGCGGGTTGCTGGAAACCAGGTGCGGAGGCTGAGGCTGGAGCGAGAAGATTTGAGACAGGGTAAGCAGGTCCGGAGGGGAATCCAAGGGAGTAGTAGAGTGGGGACAGAGTAGCAGGATGACGAGACGTGGGACTGGAGACAGTGTCCAGAGTCAGAGCGGGCAGAACTGTATCAGAGAGGAAAACAGACACAACAGGATAACCGGATCTGAATAGTAACAAACGGCTAGAAACATAGACTGACTGAGCAGAGATTACAATCTGGCAGCATGGAAGTGGCAGGGCTGAGTATTTGTAGAGGTCTTGATTATGGAACAGGTTGCAGCTGGTGGGGATCTGCTCTGACTCCAGCACACCTGTCTCCGCCCACACAATCACACAGACAGAGAGAGAGAGAGAGGGAGAAGTAGAGAGTACTGGGGGAGTGGTGGCAGGTCAAGGAGACACAGGATGAGAGGTAGAGGGCGTTGCAGGAGCAGATGTGACACTTGTGAACAAACCTAAACAATGACGTACTGCTCTATTATGGATATGTTGGTTTTTGAGATACAGTACCTCTTAGATACAGTACCTCTTAGATACAGTACCTGTTAGAACTCCACACTCCTTCTGAATGAGGTTTAGGATGTCAACTTGTGTGTCTAATTTACAGGATTGCATGTTTAATATACCTTTTTCTCAACCTATTCGTCAACCTATTCGTCGACCTATTGCGTCAACCTATTCGTCAACCTATTGCGTCAACCTATTCGTCAACCTATTGCGTCAACCTATTCGTCAACCTATTGCGTCAACCTATTCGTCAACCTATTGCGTCAACCTATTCGTCAACCTATTGCGTCAACCTATTCGTCAACCTATTGCGTCAACCTATTCGTCAACCTATTGCGTCAACCTATTCGTCAACCTATTGCGTAACTGCAGTAATAGAATTACGCCAGGGCTTGACATATTAATTACACCAGGTGTTGTTGTATTTTAGCTGTCAGTTAAACTCCTCAAAAGTTAAACTAAAACTTAACCGAATGGTTATGGTTAGGGTTAAGGTTTGGAAAAGGCTTAAAAAAAAGAAAGAATGTCTAGCACTGGGATTAAACACGCAACCTTCGTAGCCGGAGTCTGCCATTTAAATGCCCATCCTCCATCCCCCATCCAACATCCCTGTCCACAATGCCCTAGCAAGCCTACTAAAAGGTAATAGGCGCTTATGTTGCCCCTAGTGGAATGCGTTCACATTTTTTAGCGTTCACATTTTGCCAGCTCCAAACGTAATCTGGTACCTGCAGAATCGGCACCTCCTGGCGTATTCTATAAGAGAATGGGTTGCTTTTTCTCCTCCTTCCTATATCTTTGTGTAACTGATGTCTCTTCCTTCTCTCCAGGTGGCACAGCCCCAGCCCAGTGGGAGGACATCACTGGTACCACCAAGCTCATATATAGCAAAGACTGTGCCAACTTCACAACCAATGTGTCAGCACGGTAAGTATAGTGTAGCAACTCACTCACTAGCATTCATGTTAATTAGACAAATAAATCCACATCCTAAATCTCACAATCTAAACCTCAATCCAGCTCTTTGGATTGGGTTGCCATAAGTCCTACACAATGGTGTCTCTTCTCAGGTTCTGGCTGGCTGACTGTCCTAGGACAGCCGAGGCTGTGTCTTTCTCCAACCTCCTGTATCGAGAGCTCTCAGCTGTGCCCTACATGGCCAAGTTTGTGGTGTTTGCCAAGATGAACGAGGTTCGTGAGGGCCGCCTGCGCTGCTACTGCATGACTGATGACAAGATGGACAAAACCCTGGAGCAACACGAGAACTTCAGTGAGGTGGCCCGCAGTCGTGACATCGAGGTCAGTACAGGGAGTCATAATGATGGTTATCATGATTATGTCATTGTTTATTAGCTTCAGCTATAGAGGCACTGTAAAGTGAGTGGAGTGAGTGGATCAGTCTGTATAACCCTCTCAGGTGATGGAGGGAATGCCACTGCACCTGGAGTGTTCTGGGAACCTGGTTCCAGTGAGGAAGGCTACCCAGCAGCCTCGCTGTTTCAGCTTCCAGGCCTTCAAAGACAACAGACTCCCCGTCTCAGTCAAGGTGCTTAACCCTCCATCTCTGTGTCTTCATCCCTCTCTCCATTACTCCCTACCTCTCTGGGTCTTCATCCCTCTCTCCATTACTCCCACCCTCTCTGGGTCTTCATCCCTCTCTCCATTACTCCCTACCTCTCTGGGTCTTCATCCCTCTCTCCATTACTCCCACCCTCTCTGGGTCTTCATCCCTCTCTCCATTACTCCCACCCTCTCTGGGACTTCATCCCTCTCTCCATTACTCCCACTCTCTCTGGGACTTCATCCCTTTCTCCATTACTCCCTCCCTCTCTGGGTCTTCATCCCACACTCTATTACTCCCTCCCTCTCTGGGTCTTCATCCCTCTCTCCATTACTCCCTCCCTCTCTGGGTCTCCCTCTCTCCATCACTCCCTCCCTCTCTGGGTCTCCCTCTCCCTCTGAAAATGTATCTTGTCTGTTTCTCTCGGTTCTCCTCTCCAAGGTGAGAGACAGTAGCAAGGATCACTCTGGATTCCTGTCCTTCCTACGCAAGTCTACCAAGTATGAAGACAGCCAACATGTGCTGTGCAACCTCAACATTACCATGCCCCCGTGTATCAAGGTAGGCCTCAACAAATAGTTCAAGTTTTTAGGGTGCTTTGAAAAGCACTGTACTTTCATTTTAGAATACACACATGCATATTTCATGTTGTGAACTTGTGAGATCTGACACAAATCTGCTGTGCTGATTTATTCCAGAGGCTTTTGCTTGTATTTGATTGCTAGGCTGCTGGTAGTGAAGACCGGAGGCGAACTCTGACCCCATTAGCCCTGCGAGAGAGATACAGCGCCATGAATGAGCCTGCCATGGGTAAAGGTGCCTGCCATCCCATCCTATCCCATCCCTATGATACTCCATACAGACCGCCATTGTCTTCCGACAGGTGGCATCATTCCTACACGACGCTCGACCCTCAATCAGTGCAGACGAGTTAGTCAAGCTACCTGACATAAGACAATGCCATACCCCACACCAACACGTTCACATTCCATGTGCCCCTTCATGCAGTAATAATCACAACGGTGCATTAACTTCTCATGTTAAAGTATCAGTTGTGGTCTGGTTTCTGCAGCATCAATGAGTGCCATGGAAAGGACAGAGTTGAAGATGGCTTTGATAGCTGAACAGTTGGGACTGAGCTGGGCTGGTGAGTGAGTGGAATGAGTGTCTGTGTCTCGTGCCTGTGTTGTATCAGTGTTTAATGGCTTGGGGCTGCTTTTCCCTTCCCCCCTGCCTCTGTCTCTCAATGGTCTGTACCTCCTCCACCTTTGTCTCTCCAGAGCTGGCGAGGGAGCTACAGTTCAGTGTAGATGACATTAATAAGATCCGTGTGGAGAATCCTAACTCCCTATTGGAGCAGAGTTCTGCCCTGCTCAACCTATGGGCCACCCGTGAGGGCAAGAGAGCCAAGAGTAAGTACCTGAGATCCCATATATAGGTCAGTGGATCCCTCCTGTGCATCCTCTTGTCCTAAATTCATCATCTCCATTCTCCACTCGTCTTGCACTGGCTCCTGGATTTGCACGTGAGACTTCTCCAGTCTATGCAGTATCTTATATTAACATTGTGCTAACTCTTTAGTTTTCTGGGACAGACCTGGGTCTGTCAGAGTACTGGTAAACAATTTCCTTATTCTCCTCATAATATCTTCCACTTCCTTGTCTGTTATTTAACTGTCCATTTCCCATTTTCCTGCCTCTCGTCTCTGTTTTCTCTCTCTCTCTATCCTTCTCTCCTCCCCCTTTCTCTGTCTCTCTTTGTCTCTTGTGGCTCCTATGTGCAGTGGATAGTTTGTATACAGCTCTGAAGAGCATTGACCGGATGGACATAGTGAACATGTTGGAGGGCCAGGGGCCACAGCCTGCAGGGAGGCAGGCCCGGGAGTCAAGCAGACGCAGACACAACGAGACTGACCACGTCTCCCCGAGCCTGAGCAATGGTAAGGCTTCTCCCCTCCCCATGCAGCCCTTTCCCACACCCAACCCCCATATCCTACCAGTTCTTCTCTCTCCTCTTCCTCTCTGCTGCAACCATCACCTTCCTACCTCAATCCTCAGTCAAGGGCTGTTCTATGCTACTGCCGTAAACTTGAGATTTCTACATGTAACGCAGCAACCTGGACCAGGGCTCAAGACACTCTGACAACAACTGCCTCTGTGGTGGCACTCTAAAGCCTGACTCGGATACATTCTCTTGTTTCTGGTGGAATACAATGAATCAATGACCTATAGTGCCTTCAATCAGAATCACAACCTTGTCTAATAGTACCAGCTAGATTTTAGGACTTTAGGATCTCCCACTGAAAATTACTGGTATATGGATTTAAGAAATATGAACGGGGGGGCCTCCCGGGTGGCGCAGTGGTTAAGGGCGCTGTACGCAGCGCCAGCTGTGCCATCAGAGTCCTGGGTTCGCGCCCAGGCTCTGTCGTAACCGGCCGCGACCGGGAGGTCCGTGGGGCGACGCACAATTGGCCTAGCGTCGCCCGGGTTAGGGAGGGCTTGGTCGGTAGGGGTGTCCTTGTCTCATCGCGCACCAGCGACTCCTGTGGCGGGCTGGGCGCAGTGTACGCTAGCCAAGGTGGCCAGGTGCACAGTGTTTCCTCCGGCGCATTGGTGCGGCTGGCTTCCGGGTTGGATGTGCGCTGTGTTAAAGAAGCAGCGGCTTGGTTGGTTGTGTATCGGAGGACGCATGACTTTCAACCTTCGTCTCTCCCGAGCCCGTACGGGAGTTGTAGCGATGAGACAAGATAGTAGCTACTACAACAATTGGATACTACGAAATTGGGGAGAAAAAGGGGTAATATTAAAAATAAAATAAAAAAATATGAACGGAGCCTGCCAATAATAGTATAGATTAAAATAGAGATACTTATTTGATTATTATTTTTTATATATATATTACAACTTCAAGAAACATTTGTTTTAATTTGTGTTTGATAAGGTTATTAGCAATAGGAGAGTTGATGATTTAAAAATAAAGAGATAAAATGACTGAAATGCTTAGTGTTAGTTGGTGTGTATGGTGTGTTGGGTGAGTCTCAGATTCTGTTCATGCCAAATGTACATTTTGTTGGATCTTTATTCAGTGCATAAGTTATTACACTGCCTCACTACTGTGTCATATCTGTGTATGTGACAGATTTATGTTATTACATCCTATAAAGTATGATATTGGTTATGAGTGGATTATGTTCATCTTCATCCAACATGATTTTAAACCCCAATCTGCCTACATAGGCCATATGTGAGATAAAGTGCAGGATATCTTCTGTCCGTAAAGAAAACTCATACATCCAGTCTGTAGCTTTTATTTCAAGCGTACTGTAGTTGGCTTTCCTTCCAGTGGTCACTTCTCAAACGTTGACTACTTTTCCTCATGGTTTATTATTTTACACAAGCATGATATACATCAGATTGACTCCAATTTCATCCCCGGACCAGTATGAGAAAAACAAACGCACTGGTCTGACCATCACTGGAGTGCTGTGACCTCTCTTCTGGCTCTGCTCTGTGCCCCAGTGTCTCGTGTCATCACTGCAGGTGCCAGTGCCAGGTCCCTTCAGTGAAAACTGGAGCAATAACTGGTGATGTAACTCATGCATAGATATGACCATGAGGGACAAAGGGACAAACAGGAGATGCTCAGTCAGATCACAGCTGCAGTGAATCTGATATCTGACACCTGTCCAGTCTGCCTCCCAAAGCTCTTTCCTTTGATGCTGTCTGTCTGGCTGTGTAACAAGGTGGTCACACTCTCACGGGACAATACCAACCTGACCTCCAGATATGGTATTGTGTGTTCATTACAACAATGATTTTCAAGAGGTCTATGATTTATATGAGTTCAGACTGATGACAAAGAAGAGATGTAGATAGATAACACGGTATGTGATATCAGGGGATGGTACAGAATGAGGATTCACTCTCTGGCTCACTGTCAGTCTGGAAGATGATTACTCCCTTGGTGACTATTACAAGAGTTCCCTAATTAACCTTCACAATCATAGGAATTGAGATAGCAATAGATTCTGAAGTGGGAATCTAAACCTGGAGACTGCAACTAAATCCCACATTATACTCTTAACCCAGGCAGACTATCTATAGGAACCATGTTTGTTTTAGACATTGTGTAAAACATGTATTTTTACGGTACCTTCCAGTCTACCTGTCCCTGTCTTTTCCTTTTTTTTTGTCACATTGGGCTCTTAGTGATTTTGCCACCCTTTCTTAGCTCTAGTGTTTTGAGTGGTTTGAGTCTGAGACACATAATTTGTGATTCAATAAAAGCGATATGATCAGTTTAGTAATACCAGAGAGGTTTGGGAGGCTCCTGTAAGGGTAACACATGACTTTCTCTCTGCATGGCTGAGTAGTATGAGTCTCTTCAGACAGGGGGTCGTTCCGTTCGGTGTACTGTTTGTTCCTCTGGGATCCCCCTACTTGTTCCCTTTGACTATCTGTCCCCTCTCTCTTTGTGTTTCTCCGGACATGTCATCTGCAGCCCAGCCGCCCTACTCTTCCTCCTTCTCACTCCTCCTCTCCGACCTCTGAACTCATGCCCTCCGACCTCATGTTGACCTTTGGCCCTCACCTTTATTTTGACGACCAGTTGTGCATAATTTTTTATAACTCTTTATTTTTGTACTCTTGAAAATTCCACTTTTTTAACCGTCTGCTCTGTGACCAATGCCCCTCACACACTGTGTGCTCAGCACCCCCGGAAGGGGGAGGTGTCCCTCGCTCTGTCACACTCTGTCCATCTCTCCCTCTTTCTTCCTTGTCTCCTGTCTCTGTCTGTCTCTCTTTTTCTCTGGGCCTGTCTTTTTCTGTCTTCCTCTATCTGTCCTCTTCCCTCCTATGTTCCCTATCTGTGTTTTCCTCCCTGCCCTGCCCTGCATGAGGCCCACTCTCGTCTCCCACCTCCGATATGCTTGCATGGAAGCATTGTAATGAGTTTGCAGTTGCAGTGGCCTGTGGGAGACTTAGTCTGGGAGCTGTGCATGCCTCTGCGCCTTGTAGCTGCTTTACTAACAGACTGATATTGCATGGTATGCATGCTGGGCACAGGTGGCCCCTTAATTGGGGAGAACGGGCACGTGGTAATGGTTGGAGCAGAATTAGTGAAATGATATCAAATACATCAAACACATGGTTTCAATGGTTTCCAGGTGTTTGATGCCATTCCATTTGCTCCGTTCCGGCCATTATTTTGAGCCGTCCTCCCCTCAGCAGCCTCCTGTGATGCTGGGGAATGACCCGACTGTTTAGTCTGCCTGTTTAGATCCTCTATAATATTGTATTCCTTGTGGGTGGTAAAAAAAAAAGGACCTGAACCCTTTTTTAACCATGTATTGTGACTGCTCTGTTCATGTATGAGTGTTGTGAAGTGTTGTTGGTCTGTTTTCTGTGTGTATGTGTGGGATTGTCATGTGTCTTTGAGTCACTCCAGAATTAGGGGATGTAGTATTTATGCCCCTTCTCTGTCACACACCTCATTATTGCGGGGAGTGTGTTCATGTGACCCTTCCATTGAATCTCTCTGTTCTTTGCGCATTGGTGTGTGTGTGTTTCTGTTTTTGTTTTTGTGTGTGTGTGTGTGTGTGTGTGTGTGTGTGTGTGTGTGTGTGTGTGTGTGTGTGTGTGTGTGTGTGTGTGTGTACATGTCTGTGTTTTTATGTGTTTTGTCCAGTGTGTTGTCTTTGTGTATTTCAGTGTGTGCCTTTTTCCAGTCTGTGTGTGACTGTATGTGTTTCACTCTGTATGTGAGCTTCAGCCAGTTTTCTATGTTTACAATGTGTTGTCTTTTCACCAGGAGGGTCAGGCCACCATGTTCATTCCTTCTCACTAACACACTCTAATAATCCCCCATCCCCTCCTCCCTCTCTCTGTCACCATCCAACTGACCATGGGAGTGACACCACCCCCAGACACAAACATAGAGAGAGAGAGAAGGACTGGCAACCAGACTGGATGGCAACGAGACTGGATGGCAGGATCACACACTAACACACAGATTTGAGACTTTTTAGATTGTAAGAGACACAAACAGACAATCTAAAAACATGTACAGTAGAAACATATTGATCACCAGGAGGCACTATTGTCAGCTACCGTAAGTGTTCAGATTATTCAAGTGCACATTGTTATGATATGAGGGGAAGGTTAGTGTTAGGGCATAGACTAACACACTACCAGGATATCCTTCCAAACTCCATCCCCAGGTGGCAGCACCAACCGGGTCAAAGTCTGTTCTGCCAGGAAGCTTTGATATTTCCTCAGGTGCCAGCGATCAAGATAATTGTCAGTCCTGGAGAGAGAGGAGGCCAGAAGCCTCTCAGGCGGCCTTTGTTTGTTTCTTTGTGTTAGTTAACCTCTTTAGTTGGCATGCCTTTTGGTTTTTGTACATATTTATTTTGTTACCATGAACATATGAATAATCTGCTTGGACTGGCTGACCAAGAGGCCCTGGACTAGCTATAGATTGTAACACCAGGTAAGGTCTTGAGACAGTTTAACCCGAAGAAATTGATATCCATTATACTGGAAGTTACAGGTTTGCCCATAAAAAAATATCACTGGAGATTTTTTAACTAACCTGGTATTAGCGATGGTACCGTCATTCTCAATTTGTGGAAACAGTCTCATAAAATGTCAGTATCCAGCTGCAGGGAGTCGTTTGAATTTAGAAAATGCTCCGTTATTAAAATAAATGTTTTGCTACATGAAGTAATCCAAAAATGTGTACGCGGCCATCTTGTCTATTTCAAGTCTCCTCTCATTGATTGAGATAAGTGGGTGTCCACCCCAAAGTGCTGCATGTCATGATGACAGACACCTGTCTCGATCAATGAGAGAAGACTTGAAATAGATAAGATGGCAGCGTACACATTGTTGGATTACTTCATGGAGCAAAACTTTAACTTCTTATAATTACGGATCATTGTCTTAATTCAGACAGACTCCTTGCAACTGGACACAGACAATTTAGGAGACTCCTGTTTCAACAAATTGAGAACAAAGATAGTATCGCCAATACTAGGCTAGTTGAAAAATTTCTGACAACGTTTTGTATAGGCAAACCTGTAACTCCCAGTATAACGGATAACATCATTTTTTTGTTAAATCACATTATCTGTTGTTACAATCTGTAGCTAGTCCATGGACCGAAGGTAAGGTGACTGTCTCCCTGGGCACATGTACATACAACCGTCCTCATACACTGATTTCTCACATACATGCACATCTTAAAAAGGTTACAGACCAGTTAACTAAGACTAAGACCCCTAAACTTAGCAAGTGCAACAATATTAGCAGGCAAGTTATTGGTTCCGTGACAACATACACAACCTCAAAAGATGGTATTACAAACATACATTATACTGTGATATTTATATGACATGAATCATCCTCACCCCACTGGCTATAGAGTAATGTGTATAGGAAAGTTTATCAGCTGGAAGTCTGAAAGGTTGTGGAAATGTTAAGAGAATTCTATAGTACAGGGTTTATGTGCATCTTATTGAAGGACGCTTGGTATGTGAATAACTGATATAGAGAAATGTGTTGAACTTGTGACCCACATGTAAACAGCCTCCCAGGTCGTATGGCCTTCTGAGTGGGAGGTCTTCAGAGAGGTTCTGCTGTCTTGTAACTCAGAGAGATGAGAGGTCCAGGAGGCCAGCTGGAGTCCCGCATACCTACTGCACATTCAACATAATCACCGGCAACAGTGAATCATGTTGCACCTCTCTCTCACGCATGCATACACACAAACACACACACATAGTGTTCTTACGCTTGCACACACACACTGCTGCCTCCTCCACTCCCTCCTCAAAGCTCTTGTCTTCTCCACCTCATGCTAAATCTAGTATCTTCTCTCGGTTGATGCCAGTATGTAATCAATTCCATTTCTACCACTGGTCAGTCAGAATTAAATGGCGCAATTTGTCTTTATATACATATCCATTCATCACTGGGTTTATTTGTCTGATTCAAAATATCTTTATGTTCCTCATGGTCATCTCAGTTGCAGAGAAGTACAGTAGCTACTGTTGCACAATAGTATTTTACTATAGCCATACTTAGTTAGTTGCACTGAATGGACAACTTTTCCTCAACTGCAGTACCGCTGTATCTGTCAAAGCCTGATGGTTAGCTGATGGTTGTTCAACTAATCAAAACATTTCTTTAGTCTTCCTGACCTTGATTTTGACTTTTCATTTACTTTACTTTACTTACAGTGGGGCAAAAAAGTATTTAGTCAGCCACCAATTGTGCAAGTTCTCTCACTTAAAAAGATGAGAGAGGCCTGTAATTTTCATCATAGGTACACTTCAACTATGACAGACAAAATGAGAAAAGAAATCCTGAAAATCACATTGTATGATTTTTTTGGGAATTTATTTGCAAATTATGGTGGAAAATAAGTATTTGGTCAATAACAAAAGTTTATCTCAATACTTTGTTACATACCCTTTGTTGGCAATTACAGAGGTCAAACGTTTTCTGTAAGTCTTCACAAGGTTTTCACACACTGTTGCTGGTATTTTGGCCCATTCCTCCATGCAGATCTCCTCTAGAGCAGTGATGTTTTGGGGCTGTTGCTGGGCAACAAAGGACTTTCAACTCCCTCCAAAGATTTTCTATGGGGTTGAGATCTGGAGACTGGCTAGGCCACTCCAGGACCTTGAAATGCTTCTTACGAAGCCACTCCTTCGTTGCACGGGCGGTGTGTTTGGGATCATTGTCATACTGAAAGACCCAGCCACGTTTCATCTTCAATGCCCTTGCTGATGGAAGGAGGTTTTCACTCAAAATCTCACGATACATGGCCCCATTCGTTCTTTCCTTTACACGGATCAGTCGTCCTGGTCCCTTTGCAGAAAAACAGCCCCAAAGCATGATGTTTCCACCCCCATGCTTCACAGTAGATATGGTGTTCTTTGGATGCAACTCAGCATTCTTTGTCCTCCAAACACGAATATAAAAAGTTATATTTTGGTTTCATCTGACCATATGACATTGTCCCAATCTTCTTCTGGATCATCCAAATGCTCTCTAGCAAACTTCAGACGGGCCTGGACATGTACTGGCTTAAGCAGGGGGACACGTCTGGCACTGCAGTATTTGAGTCCCTGGCGGCGTAGTGTGCTACTGATGGTAGGCTTTGTTACTTTGGTCCCAGTTCTCTGCAGGTCATTCACTAGGTCCCCCCGTGTGGTTCTGGGATTTTTGCTCACCGTTCTTGTGATCATTTTGACCCCACAGGGTGAGATCTTGTGTGGAGCCCCAGATCGAGGGAGATTATCAGTGGTCTTGTATGTCTTCCATTTCCTAATAATTGCTCCCACAGTTGATTTATTCAAACCAAGCTGCTTACCTATTGCAGATTCAGTCTTCCCAGCCTGGTGCAGGTCTACAATTTTGTTTCTGGTGTCCTTTGACAGCTCTTTGGTCTTGGCCATAGTGGAGTTTGGAGTGTGACTGTTTGAGGTTGTGGACAGGTGTCTTTTATACTGATAACAAGTTCAAACAGGTGCCATTAATACAGGTAACGAGTGGAGGACAGAGGAGCCTCTTAAAGAAGAAGTTACAGGTCTGTGAGAGCCAGAAATCTTGATTGTTTGTAGGTGACCAAATACTTATTTTCCACCATAATTTGCAAATAAATCAATTAAAAATCCTACAATGTGATTTTCTGGATTTTTTTTCTCATTTTGTCTGTCATAGTTGAAGTGTACCTATGATGAAAATTACAGGCCTCTCTCATCTTTTTAAGTGGGAGAACTTGCACAATTGGTGGCTGACTAAATACTTTTTTGCCCCACTGTATCTCTCTCAGGTCATTTCTCATACAGTAGATATTTAGTTCACTCCCACTGAAATGTGAGCTAGCGTGAGAGTTGGAAGAGAGCAGACAGAAAGCAGCTTTGGCACCGTTCTCTTGTTCAGAGGCTGTCCACGAAAGAGAACGTACCATGCTTACTGCACCACACCACTGCATGTTCAAAACCTAAAGCACTCTTAATGATACCAGACAAGAAATGTCTATTCTCAACTAGAGGTGTTGTTGGAGTGACTTGAGTCAAAGGTTCATCAGTCATCATGCATAGCAAATTCTCAACGTTAGATTCCCTGTTGATATAAAATGGGGTTTGGGGTAGGTATGCTTGCTGTTGGCTATAATAAATGAAACTGTATATAAACATGTATGTGTGGTGTGAGTGCATCTTTGTGTGTGTATGTGTGTAGTGTGTACCTGTATGTGGTTGTGTTTTTTTGTTTTCTAAGGTTTGTACTGTAATATCTGTTGTGGTGGGTGGATAGGTGAGAGTGTGTGTTTGTGCGTTTGTTGAAGAACAAGATTGCTTGCAAGCATGCTGTTCAGCCTGACTAGAATATTTAACTTGCCTGGTTTGTGTGGGTGCGTGTGTGGGACAATTAGTGTGTGTATGTCTGGGTAAGCTTTTGTGTGTATGGACGTGTGTATGGCATGTGTACGTGTTTTTAAGTGTGTGTCCCAGGCGGACAGGTGTGTGTCCCAGCCCCAGGTTGGTTCGGGGCAGAGGCAGTAACTCCTGTCCCTCTACCTGCAGGTGGCAGACAGCGGAGCAGCACCAGTCACCAGCGGGCCTCTCTCTCTTGGTCTGTCTCTCTGCCTGGCCCTGGCTCTGGCCATGGCTGTGTGTCTGCTGCTGCCTCCACTGCTGCTCTCACTGTCAGTGCTGGCTGATCTGGCTTGTTAACCCCCCCCCCAGAAGCCCCCCTTGCTCCCTTGCCCCCATCTCCTTGCACCTCTTCTTGAGATCCCACTGTCTGGCCCCTTCCTCTCCCCTCTCCCTCCTTGCCCCCTGGGCTCCCCCTCTGCCACCTCCCCTGGCTGCCCTGCTCCTGGGCAGGGGCACATCCCCCCCCCCCCCCCCCCCCGCCCTGGGGTCCCTCCCGGTGTTGGTGGGGCGAGGTGGGGGGCGAGGTGAGGTAAGGCGGGGGGCCCGTGTCAGTGTGCCTCTCTCTGTGTCGCTCCAGGTTACGGGCTGATGCAGGAGGAGCTGCTCTCCCCTCCCTCCATGCAGTACAGCCTGCCCTCCCCGCTGGGCAACGAGCCCTACTGGCAGGAAGTCTCCAGTCTGGAGTGTGCTCCAATGGCCACCACTGAGGAGGACACGCTCATGGAGATGTCCGATGTGCAGGTGTGGCCCTCTGGCAACAGCCCCTCCCTAGTGGCCGTGGAGGACTCCTCGCTGGAGTGCAGCAATGCCGACGACTCGGAGGGGCTGCTGGGGCTGCCGTATGGGAGCCTGGGCCGGCCGGGCAGTGGGGCCAGCGGTGGGGGGCTGAGTGGATCTATGGAGCTGGTGGAGGACAACTCAGAAATGGGGGCTGTTGACTCATTCAGCACCGCCACACATGCCACCCCTGCCTCGTTCAGCACCGCCACACCTGCCACCCCTGCCACCCCTGCCTCGTTCAGCACCGCCACCCCTGCCACACCTTCTTCGTTCGGAGGCACCATCGCCGCCGCGGTCAACAACATTAATGGGCTGGACAAAGGTCAAGTGTCAAATGTCGTGAGGTCGGAGGCAGCAGCGGTCGGAGGCAACATGACGGGTGGAGATGGAGCTGGAGGAGGAGGAGGAGGAGGGACAGGCTCAGAGGAAGGGCTTTCTCTTGTTGCAGGACAACAGCAGCGGGTGTACGCCCGGCTGAGCGAGTCGCCCGGTCTGAGCCGCGTGGCAGATCGTAATGGAGACAGGTGAGTGTGTCCTCAGACCTCAGTCAGTCAGTCTGCAGCTCAGCTGGACACCGCACTGGCCAGACAGGGGGTGGTCCAGAGTCCAGACACTCACCTCTGAGACAACTCACTGAGCCTCAGGACAGGTCAATGTTGCTGTGTTTCCTTACCTAATAATACAATATTTAGTTCTGGTAAAAGAGTTCTATGAAGGAATAATAGCGTCAGCTTATGTTTGACACACATTTGATACACATTGGCCTTTTTCTCCTTCTTTGACTCTGTCTCTTTTCCTCTTACTTCTCATTTCTCTCCTCTCACTTGTCCTCTCTCTTCACTTCTCTTCATCTCTCTCCTCCTATTCTCACTCATCCTCTGCCTCCTTAGGTCCAGTGGTGGCAGTGGTGGTAGTGGAGGCAGCGGTGGAGGTGGTGGAGGCTCTTTCCTGTCCTACCTGCAGGAGCAGTCGGGTCCAGGCTGGCAACCTGTCACAGACCACACTCAGGCCTGGGTGGGCTCGCAGACAGCCAAACCCAGGCAGGCCATGGACTCTATGATGTCATCAGTACGCGCCGCCATGGACGTGGACCCCAGCCAGTCCCGCGTGTCCCAAGAGGCCTTGCTTCAGCCAGTGCGTGACATGGGGCACACGGAGATCCTGCGTGGGCACTTCAGAGGCACCCAGCCATTTGAGAAGGGCCTGGGGTTCCCTCACAGGGTGCCAGAGCTGCGGACCTGGGACGAAGTACGCCTGAGGGGGCAGGTGAGTAGGAAACCCATGCTCTTATCTTAGCTATCACATCTTATACGACACTTAAATGAAGTACAATAACTCTGGCCCAAGTATGCATTTTGACATATCCTTGAGATGGTTAGTAAACATTGATTAAAGGCAGCTATAATACATTAGGTATGGACAGGACTGTAAACGATCCAACTCATCATGTAAAAACTGTTTTAATGCTGTAGGAGTTGTCTGACCAGAGTCCAAACCCAGTGGCAGTAGGCTATGACTGAATTCCATTATTTATGGTACTGTAATCCCACACCCATATAAACACACACACAAGGCCCAAGAAGGGCAGGAACAACCTGTCAAGCCAAATATAGCAGCCCCTGTCACTGGATCCCCAATCCCACCCCATCACACGTGTCATCTACTGTGGTATACTGGCACTGCATCAGACCAATCAGAGCACCCTGAAGGACATGTCAACTTTACCACGCTGTGAGAGGGCAAAGAGGGACTTTTGCTGTTTGAGTCACTGGGTTATCCCTGGTAGGTGATTATATTGTGACTGCCAGTGTGTTGGTACAGTTACCACAGATAACATTGTTCCCCATGGAGAACCAGTGTCAGGAAATGGTCTTGCTGCAGACTATCTGCATCTTACTGTACTGTGTAAGTGAAATTGATCCCAAACCATTACAGAATAATAATGTATGTATGTGTGGTGGAATATATACCTACATGCCATGAGAAGTAATAACGTAAGTTGTGTGTACCAGAGGGAGAATAGTTTGAGTTCCTGAGGGAGGCCTGAAGGTCGGGGTGCAAGTGTCTCAGTGTTCTTCCCTCTCAGCCACTCAGCCTCTCAGACTTACAGAGCAGAGCACCTCTCTAGAACAGCCAGAGGTATTTAAAGACTACGGATCATATGGCTGGGAGAGAGAGAGAGCAGAGGGGTGAAGGGTGAGAGGGTTTGGTTTTGAAAGCACAGACGAGGGGAGAGAGAGAGGGTGAACGAAAGAGAGGGAAAGGAAATAGGAGCCTCCCAAGGTTGCAGCCGCCTGGATCTGATGGCATGGGTCAGCCATTCCTACTGACCAGCTGACAGACAGAGAGCAAGGGAGAAGGAGCCAGAGAAAGAGGGAACAGGGTCCGGTGGAGTAGAGCTGAAGAAGGGACACAAACAGAGGGAGAAATAGAAGGAGACGACGCCAGCCCTGTTGAAAGAAGCGAAGGCCCCGAGGGTGCAGCTGTTGCTCCAGACTGACGGAGAGAAGTATCGGTGGAGAGTCGACGAGAGCCTGCACAGGCCTGTGTTTGTTTGTGTGTTGTGGGTGTGTAGTGTGCTCCACTGGATCGCTTAGTTGGACACACTCTGCCCAGAGGTAGAAGCTTGGAGGGGCAGTGATGTGGGCCATGGTAACTGAGCTGCTCTTCAGCTTTGTGCTGCTGGCCTTCCTGGTGATAAGCTGTCAGAATGTGATCCATATAGCCAGCGGCTCCCTGCGCTCTGTGCTCTCCTACATGCACGCTGCGCTGGATCGCGAGCTAGGTGAGGCTGAAGGTGTGGCTGACGAGGAGGAGAACGTCACCACCCGTGTGGTCCGCCGCAGGGTCATCCTCAAGGTACCCCACAGAGAGGGGAGGGGAGGGGTGGGGAAGAAGATGAGAAAATTGACTAGCAATGGAAAAACATCAAAAGAAAGCGTGGTGGAAACAAATTGTGTGTGTGTGTGTGTGTGTGTGTGTGTGTGTGTGTGTGTGTGTGTGTGTGTGTGTGTGTGTGTGTGTGTGTGTGTGTGTGTGTGTGTGTGTGTGTGTGTGTGTGTGTGTGTGTGTGTGTGTGTGTGTGTGTGTGTGTGTGTGTGTGTGTGTGTGTGTGTGTGAAGCTCAGAGGTAATTGTAAAGCTCAGAGGTGATTTAAGGTTTGGCTGCAACAGAGGGAAATGTTGGTTAGGAGCGAGTGCAGAGACATACCTCTCTGTTTGTGTACCGCATTAACTTCTGACAATGCAATTTCTCCCCTGTAATGGGTTCAGTGAGCAAAGATTGTGTTAATAAAACAGTCATTCATTTATATTGTAGAATTTAATTATACAGGATACATGATAGAAGCAGTTTGCACAACTTTTGTTTTGCAGTATTTTCAAGGAACATCTCTCTGGATCGTATTGTTCATATTTGGCCAGGTGAGATGGGATAGTGACAGAGGGAGGTAAGAAGAAAACTAGGGATGTTCAAACAAACCATAGGCCTACAGTTGAGACCCACTTATACAGGCCTTATACATGCTGTTGTGGCTGTGAATGGTTCAACTTGTGTGTTCTAACTGTGAGTGTTTAAACCTATGAGCTTCGTTGTTGTAAGACTCGGACCAGAGTGCAGTGGTATGGTTCCATCATCTTTTATTAGAAGTGAAACATATAAAAAAACAATAAAGTGCCAAACAAAACGTGACGCTAATGTAGTGCTCCCAGGCAACTATACATAGACAAGATCCCCCCCAAAAAACAGTGGGAAAAGGCTGCCTAAATATGATCCCCAATCAGAGACAACGATAGACAGCTGCCTCTGATTGGGAACCATACCGGGCCAACATAGAAATACAAAAACTAGAGGACCCACCATAGTCACACCCTGACCTAACCAAATTAGAGAATAAAAGACTCTAAGGTCAGGGCGTGACATGAGCTCAGCTCAGTCTCTAAACTCACTGTAATAAGGACTGTGACATTACCAGTATCGCAATATTTTTTCCATGGCAAATATTATAGCACAAAAGCAGACCAAACTCTTTGGTCCATTAAAAACCTGCTGTATGTAAAAAAATGGTGTGCTAAAGCTTGGAAAATAAATAAATGTGACTCTGGATGACATAATGGTGTTTGTTTCCAACATTAGGGCTGTTTTCCTAAAGAAGTTACATCTACTTCATGCTTTGTTTCCTTGTCACAATACTAACGAGTATCGCGATACTGGCATCATCCCGGCCCTAATAAGGACTGTAGTCCTCTACCACCCCATTATCATATTCTCCTCCTCCTCAACACCTCTCTAATAACTCTATTCATTCCTGCCTCTATCGATTGTGGGGGATAGGGCAGCTTTTCCCATAACCATATGGGAAAAGCTGTCTAGCTCTGTGTTCACTAGTTAAACTGTGGGACCTTTTAAGATTATAAATAGCTGTGCTGGCGCCTCCATGTTATTAGGGAGTAATAGCTGCATTATCATGAACCTCATCCACTGTGATTTTATTAGTGCTAACACCACAGCAGTACCATTAGTGATCCCCTGATCTTTACTGTATATCTCTCTGTTGTTTCTCTCTCTCTCTGTCTCGGGGGGTTGGGGTTGGTGACAATGGCTAAATGATGAGACTCTCTCTCTCTGGGGGTCTATTTTAAAGTGCTCTAGATTCCAGGAAACTTTTCGTTCTGTTCGACTCTTGGTTTTCTCTCTGAGTCAGACTCCTTACTGTGTAAGTGTGTGCTGTTGATTCATTTGCCATGAATCTATGAGCAGGTGTGTGATGTAGTACAATATACCATGTGTACTACAGTATGACAGTATTGTTTTGTGATGTTCAGTACATGTTGTCTGTCCCGTAGGGTGATGAGGCCAAGGATCTCCCAGGGGAACAAGTGAGCGAGGAGCAGTTCACAGACGAGCACGGAAACATTGTCACCAAGAAGGTCAGATATCAAACCCAGCATGCCTCTCTCTACTCTACAGCCCTGCGCTGTGGCTTATCTACCAGTTCCCCCCTGTTACTATTCATGTTCAACTCACTACACTCATCCTCATAGAAATGATTATCACATTGATAATCAAGAACCATCACATTCATCATCATGCCTTGACTTATTCCCATGTCATGATTCTGTAATCGTGTCATGGGAAAATGACATGTCACAGTCATGTGTAGTTACTGTATGAAAGGTTGTGGGTCACAGCTATAAGGAGGATGATACATATAACCAGGACAATGTTTTGTAATGAACATTAAGGTCCTTTACTATGAGTGAGAGGTACACAGAGAACTCAATATAGTGAGTTTACGTGTAGGTTCAACCTCATTCAATCTTTCCTTCCTTCCCTGCATTTCTCTCATTCTCTCTCTCTCTTTACCTGTCTTTCCCACCACCCTCTATCATCCTGCTCTCTATCCCTCCCCTGGTGTGTGTGTGTGTGTGTGTGTGTGTGTCCGTGAGTGTGTGGCGTAGATTGTGAGGAAAGTGGTGCGCAGGGGGAAGGGCTCAGGTGATGAGGGGTGTCAGGAGCGTTCAGTGGGCGTGGATGGCTCTCTGCAGGATGAGCTGGAGGCTGAAGCGGAGCAGTTCATGAACTACGCCGTCCTGAGCAGCAAGGTGGGCCACTGACCTGCATCAGCCAGGCTACACTCACCTGGGCTACTGTACGAGGGGCTGAGACTCTAAACAAACACAGTCATCTGACATAGGAAGAGCATTGGTTCACAAAGTGGACTCAAACTAAAGGGACCCATGTATACTGCCTTGAATGTATATAGGGACTCAATGTAGCAATCAACCACTACAGAAGATGACTAGGGTGTAGCTGGGAACTAGGAACTCTTTACTGTGCTGGGATATATAGATTCCTCTGCTAGTCCAAACTAGACCATAGTGGGCTAAACCTGCATGGCCTATGGTGTGTGAATGAGGTATGTGTGTTTGTAATTTAGATCAACCTGTGTTATCAATCCCCAACCCCCTTAGCGACAAACAAACGGAAGAAAAAAAGATTGCTTGCTGTAGTGTACTATCCTCTTGGCTTCCCCTTGCTGTAGTGTACTATCCTCTTGGCTTCCCCTTGCTGTAGTGTACTATCCTCTTGGCTTCCCCTTGCTGTAGTGTACTATCCTCTTGGCTTCCCCTTGCTGTAGTGTACTATCCTCTTGGCTTCCCCTTGCTGTAGTGTACTATCCTCTTGGCTTCCCCTTGCTGTAGTGTACTATCCTCTTGGCTTCCCCTTGATGTAGTGTACTATCCTCTTGGCTTCCCCTTGCTGTAGTGTACTATCCTCTTGGCTTCCCCTTGCTGTAGTGTACTATCCTCTTGGCTTCCCCTTGCTGTAGTGTACTATCCTCTTGGCTTCCCCTTGCTGTAGTGTACTATCCTCTTGGCTTCCCCTTGCTGTAGTGTACTATCCTCTTGGCTTCCCCTTGCTGTAGTGTACTATCCTATTGGCTTCCCCTTGTTGTAGTGTACTAGCCTCTTGGCTTCCCCTTGCTGTTGGGTACTATCCTCTTGGCTTCCCCTTGCTGTAGTGTACTAGCCTCTTGGCTTCCCCTTGCTGTAGTGTACTATCCTCTTGGCTTCCCCTTGCTGTAGTGTACTATCCTCTTGGATTCTCCTTGCTTTAGTGTACTAGCCTCTTGGCTTCCCCTTGCTGTAGTGTACTATCCTCTTGGATTCTCCTTGCTTTAGTGTACTATCCATCCACCTTGCAAGCCTCACTCATCCGTGCTTAATTTCCCCATCATGTCCTGACCTGCAAGTAGGACCAACCAAATAATCCACAACTTTATCTTGCTCTGATAGCTTGCACTGTCTCTCTGCATTGGCTGAAACAACAAACAAATACTTCCAGGTTTCCTAACAGCAGTCATGGATATCTGCTTTGTGTCTCCAGTCAGTACATAGATAAATGTCTCTTTCTCTCCAGTTGATATGAATGGCTGGGTGTTGGTTGGTTTCTATTGCTGTGCTAATGTAATGAGGTCCATTCTTTCCCCCTCAGTAACCCACATTGACTGACTGTCTATCTGTCTTCTCTACCTCCATCCATTCAAAGACTCTGGTCCATTAACTGACTGTGTGCTGTATCACTGTATCACTCCAACCTGCAGTACTCTCTATTCCATGTCAATGTTTCTGATGCTTCTCCCTTTTCTCTTTTCCTGTCTGTCTTTCCCAACCCCCACCCCAACTCTCTTGGCTTGGCTGTCTTTCCATCATTGAATTCTCTCCATTCCTCTCCTTTTGTTGTCTTCAACTCATCTCTCTCTTCGCTCCTTACCTCAATTTTCACTTTTAACCTCTTCTCCTCTCCATCGTCTCTTCATACACCTCTTCACCACCTCCTGTTTCCCTTCTCACACACTGTCCCACTATTCCCTCTCTCTCCCTATGTCCTGATTCCCTCCTCTGATTCCCTCCTCTATCTCCTGATTCCCTCCTCTATCTCTCCCTATGTCCTGATTCCCTCCTCTATCTCTCCCTCCTCTATCTTTCCCTATCTCCTGATTCCCTCTCGCTCCTCTCCATCTTTTTGTTCTCCCACTAATTCCCCCTAACTTTAACTTCCACCTTTCCATCCTACTTTCATCCTCTTTTCCATCTGTCTCTGTCCCTCCTCTTCCCATCTTCCTCTCCTCCGCCTCTCCACCCCTTCTCTGGCCCTCTCCTATCCTTCTCTCCTCCGCCCCTGTCTCTCCCCCCCGATGTAGCCGGATATTGTGGATGTGAAGAAGGGTGCTCAGATAGTGAAATGTGCCAGTCTGCGGAGAGTAAAGCAGTGAGGCATGCAGACAGAGTGGCAGAGTGACGCGTCCCCGCAGGTACGGGACCGACTGACCCAATGAGACCCCTCTCACCTGGGATAGGGCTCCTCCAGTTAATCCTGCCTCTCTGTCTGGATTAAATAGACCTAAATAGACCTGATAATGTTGTTACAGTAATTCAGTATTAATTTTAGTACTGCAGTGGAGAGTGACATTTGATGTGGATTAGCTTTGAACTAATACGGTATCATTTGCATTCGATGCCACTACTGTGCATTATTATATTACAGTATGACTGTGGTGTGGTATCCATTTAGTAGATTCACATTTAATGTTGTGCTGGCAACGGAGGTACAAGTCCCGACTCAGCCTTTCCCGCCTATGGCCTTGAACTTTCCTCCCTTTGTCTCTTAATTGCCCATCTCCCCCTATCTACAGCACTTCCAAATATTATATTGGAAAGTAACATAGAACTTTATAAGATATTATATTAGTGTGTAGAGTTTTGTTGTAGATGAGTATCGGTGTGTCATATACAGTTGGATCATGGATGTACAGCACATTTGTTGTCCTAATGTCTTCGGAGAGACTAAACTACAGCTGAATTTGTGCTCAGTGTGTGTAGACTGTGTTAGAGTGGGTATTCAGCAGGGTGTGAAGGTCAGTTCAATGTGTGTCAGTGTGTGTAGACTGTGTTAGAGTGGGTATTCAGCAGGGTGTGAAGGTCAGTTCAATGTGTGTCAGTGTGTGGGGGTGTAGTACTAATAGAGTACATGTCTGACTGGATTTGATAAGAAAAATACAGTAGGCCTAGCTACATGCAGTATTTTTCTCCCTATGTTTATGTTAGCGCTGACTGTTGTGCCTATTACAGATGGCATGGCATGTAGTTCTAGAATGGCAAAGGGTGCTGGGGATCCAGAATGTTTTCAAAGGTCAAAGTTGACAGGCTAGTTGTTCTTTCAAATGAAAACAAATCAAAATCAAATCAAATCAAATTTATTTATATAGCCCTTCGTACATCAGCTGATATCTCAAAGTGCTGTACAGAAACCCAGCCTAAAACCCCAAACAGCAAGCAATGCAGGTGTAGAAGCACGGTGGCTAGGAAAAACTCCCTAGAAAGGCCAAAACCTAGGAAGAAACCTAGAGAGGAACCAGGCTATGTGGGGTGGCCAGTCCTCTTCTGGCTGTGCCGGGTGGAGATTATAACAGAACATGGCCAAGATGTTCAAATGTTCATAAATGACCAGCATGGTTGAATAATAATAAGGCAGAACAGTTGAAACTGGAGCAGCAGCACAGTCAGGTGGACTGGGGACAGCAAGGAGTCATCATGTCAGGTATTCCTGGGGCATGGTCCTAGGGCTCAGGTCCTCCGAGAGAGAGAAGGAAAGCGAGAATTAGAGAGAGCATATGTGGGATGGCCAGTCCTCTTCTGGCTGTGCCGGGTGGAGATTATAACAGAACATGGCCAAGATGTTCAAATGTTCATAAATGACCAGCATGGTCAAATAATAATAAGGCAGAACAGTTGAAACTGGAGCAGCAGCACGGCCAGGTGGACTGGGGACAGCAAGGAGTCATCATGTCAGGTAGTCCTGGGGCATGGTCCTAGGGCTCAGGTCCTCCGAGAGAGAGAAAGAGAGAAGGAGAGAATTAGAGAACGCACACTTAGATTCACACAGGACACCGAATAGGACAGGAGAAGTACTCCAGATATAACAAACTGACCCTAGCCCCCCGACACATAAACTACTACAGCATAAATACTGGAGGCTGAGACAGGAGGGGTCAGGAGACACTGTGGCCCCATCCGAGGACACCCCCGGACAGGGCCAAACAGGAAGGATATAACCCCACCCACTTTGCCAAAGCACAGCCCCCACACCACTAGAGGGATATCTTCAACCACCAACTTACCATCCTGAGACAAGGCTGAGTATAGCCCACAAAGACCTCCGCCACGGCACAACCCAAGGGGGGGGGGGGCGCCAACCCAGACAGGATGACCACAAAACAATCTGGAGCACCTGTGTTTATGGGTGTGTAAAAGCTTGACTTGCTTTGTGCATGCGTGTGTGTCACCCAGACGAGAAACATGTCCCATGAATTTGCACTCTGAGGAATGCAGTAGCTTTCTTCCAATTGCTGACATTTCCGACCAGAGACGGCACACTATTAAATGTCACCTACTACACTAAGTTTCACTTTGGTCAGTAAGACAGAAAAACATACATTATAAACAGACTAATCACATACTTGACTTACAATGCACAACACTCTCATAAAGCAGGAGAAATAGAGCCCCCTATAGCCATAGATACGGTGCCTTCCAAATTTTGTTGTGTTACAGCCTGAATTTAAAATGGATTACATTGAGATTTTATCACTGGTCTACACACAATACCCCATAATGTCAATGTGGAATTATGTTTTTCAAATGTTTTATTTTAATCAATTAAAAATGAAAAGCTGAAATGTCAATAAGTATTCAACCCCTTTGTTATGCCAAGTCTAAATCAGTTCAGAAGTAAAAATGTGCTTAACAAGTCACAAAATAAGTTTCATGGACTCACTCCGTGTGCAATAATAGTGTTTAACATCTCTGTACCCCACACATAATTATCTGTAAGGTCTCTCAGTCGAGCAGTGAAACACAGATTCAACCACAAAGACCAGGGAGGTTTTCCAATGCCACGCAAAGTAGGGCACCGATTGGTAGATGGGTAAAAAATTAAAAATAATTAGACATTGAAAACCCCTTTGAGCATGAGCAATTTTAATTACACTTTGAATGGTGTATCAATACACCCAGTCACAACAAAGTTACAGGCGTCCTTCCTAACTCAGTTGCCAGAGAGGAAGGAAACCACTCAGGGATTTCACTATGAGGCCAATAGTGACTTTAAAACAGTTACAGAGTTTCATGGCTGTGATAGGAGAAAACTGAGGATGGATCAACAACATTGTAGTTACTCCACAATACTAACCTAATTGACAGAGTGAAAAGAATGAAGCCTGTACATAATACAACTATTCCAAAACATGCATCCTGTTTGCAACAAGGCACTAAAATAATACTGCTAAAAATGTGGCAAAGCAATTCACTTTTTGCCCTCAACACAAAGTGTTATGTTTGCTGCAAATCCAATGCAGCACGTTACTAAGTGCCACTCTCCATATTTCCAAGTATAGCGGTGGTTGCATCATGTTATGGGTATGCTTGTGATCGCTAAGGACTGGGGAGGTTTTCAGGATAAAAATAAATGGAATGGCGCTAAACACAGGCACAATCCTGGAGGAAAACCTGGTTCAGTCTGCTTTCCACCAGACACTGGGAGATTAATGAATCTTTCAGCAAGACAATAACCTAAAACACAAGTCCAAATCTACAATGGAGTTGCTTACCAAGAAGACAGTGTATGTTCCTGAGTGGTCAAGTTACAGTTTTGAATTAAAATCGTCTTGAAAATCTATGGCAAGATTTAAATGGTTGTCTAGCAATGATCAACAACCAATTTGATGGAGCTTGAATAATTTTGAAAAGAATAATGGGCAAATATTGTATAATCCAGGTGTGCAAAGCTCCTTAGAGACTTACCCAGAAAGACTCACAGCTGTAATCGCTGCCAAAAGTGATTCTAAAAATGTATTGAATAAAAATGTGTGAATATATACAGTATGTAAATGAGATATTTCTGTATTTCATTTTCAATACATTTGCACAAAAGTTCTAAGAACATGTTTACACTTTAACATTATTAGGTATTAGGTGAGAAAAAATGTATTGAATCCATTTTGAATTCAAAATGTAAAATAAGTCAAGGGGTATGAATACTTGCTGAAGGCATTGTAGATATGACTCTGGTGTCCGGAGTCCCCTATTTCCAAGCTTGAAAGGAAGGTTGGGGTAAATTGCCTCTTTATGCAAGCTCTGACAAGCTCTGACCTAGCTACTGTTAGAAACCCTAATATGTGAATGCTTCCAACCACAAACGCCGCCATAGATTTTAGCTAACCCGGTATTGCCGATACACTCTTTGTTCTTGATTACAGAAAACAGTTATATTACAAATGTCCAGTTGCAGATGGTTCTACAAACAGTAGAGAAAACTGCATACCGAAAAACCCATAACTGTTTGGTCTGATTCTCCTCACACTGATGGGAAGCTTGTCCTTGTGCCATATGAACCTTTGTTTCTCTTTCCCTCCAGGAGTTGAACCCCACACAAAAACAACCCTACTTAGACACATGACCGGCAGCAGGAGACAGGGGGAAGAGTGCACATGAAGAGGAGTGTAATAATGGAGATAAAAGAAGAGAGATCTGAATGACAAAACACCAACTTCATAATAACGACAACCACAACGGCTACGCCGATGATCAGCACGCACCGGAGAAGGAAATGGATTTACTTGTAGTTTTCGTACTTTTTTTTTTTTAAAGAAACAATAAAAAAAAACATTAACTACTAGGCTAGAAGCATGATTTCGTATAAAACAAAAACCAAACAGAGACAACAAAAAAACTAGCAACCAAAATGTGCTTCCTGTTATATGTATCAGCATGAATGACTGCTGGCGCATGGCCTGTCTTTAACTACAGTACTAGGGGTTATGGGAGGGGGGGGGGACCACTCCCATGTGGGATGGGAGGTCATGATGAGGTGTAGGGAAAGGTGAATATGTCATACATCCCTTTCCTGAAGAAAAAGGGAAGTGTTTGTTTGTGAAACTTCTGAAAAGGGAGTCTGTTAAATACTCTGAATTATCTCTAGGCAAAGGTTTGCTCCCCTCTCCCTGTCACACTAATCAAACTCTTCTAGCAAACAAACAAACATCACCACAGGCTAGTTTCAGCCTTATGTCCCACTGTCCCACTCCAGTAGCCTACACTTAGGATTTTGGTGTTGTACATACTATATGCACTTAAATGATACGTGACTGAGTGTTACGTGTGTTTTATGTCACAAAAACCTTATGCGATGCTGATGATGATGCTGCTGTTTCAGATCTGCCCTGGTTTTCTTGTTTGGTTAACTCTATGTGCATATTCTATATATCTTGATCTGTGTGGACATAAGAACAAACAAAACAATCTTTGTGTCATTCTGCCTGTTTTATCTGTCAGTTTTTGTTTGTCTGGTTATTTGTTATTTTGTGATTTTCATGTGCTCCCTCCCTTTGCTCCCTTCATCTCACCTACAGGGCATTATTGGCTTCAGAAACATTTCATAGTTCTTTGTGTTTTAGGAAGAGGAGTTTCTGTGTTGACTTGCATCCCCAACCCCATAACCAACCTCCCCCAGAGTGGTTTGTGTGTTTCCAAGGTGAATGTTATTGGAGTAAATGCTGGTGCGATTATTAGGACTTTGAATAGGCCTTTCCCCTACCCTACAGTATGTGTACAGCTATAGTCTAGTTTGTCTGGTGGATCCTGTCACCACCATCTCCTGTATGCAGCCCACTTCAGGCATCTATACACCCCATCCTCCCTACACCTCTCCCTGCACTCCCCCGTCCCTCTCAATGTGGATGTAGCAGTCCTGTCCTGTCCCTATCGATGTGGATGTAGTAGTCCTGTCCTCTACCAGCAGGGGTCAGGGTTTCCTAATAATTAATGTAGCATCTCCCCTCTGTTGTGTCTGTCCAACAGCGACAGTGTTTCTGTCTGATATCACAGGATATATCCAAGAAAGAGTTTACAGATCATCTCAGCACCTACCCATCATTCGATAAGGGTAAATAAGTAACTTGACCACCATAGGCAATAATGTAGCTTTGGTTAAGCTGGTTACAGGTGAGAGTCAGCCAGAGAGAGGAACGTAGCTATTGAGATTTGTAAGTGTTGGGATTGTAAGTGTTGTTTGTATTGTTGGCAACTCTCAGAAGTGTAGCGAAGACAGCCAGCCACCAATCACTGTGATAAAAAACTGTAATATTGACCCCACAACTGTGAGCCCACACAAACCCACCCCAAACCTTGATCCTGTCCTCTCACCCCTCTCTTCATGTCTGTACAATCCTACCCTGTTTCCCATCAGAAATGTATTGTTGGATGTTTGTTTAAAGGAAAGCAATAACTTTGGTTGAAGGAGTAGGTCTTTGTGTGTGTGTGTGTCTTTGTGTGTGTGTGTGTGTGTGTGTGTGTGTGTGTGTGTGTGTGTGTGTGTACTATGATCCCCTTGATCACTCACTACTTTGACTTTAGATGTACTGTCTGATCAGGAGCTATGCCAGAACCCGAGTAACCCACTTGCTATCCACTTGACCTGAATGGAACAGAAAGAGTTTTGGTTGTGTAAGGAGACATGTTAGTGGACTGAGTAAATGGTTATGGGTTGTTGGAGAGTTCTCTTAATCCAAATGTTTTTCTCCCAGTCCCAACAGTGTTTATTTTTTTGTGTGTGATTGTGTGTGTTTGAAGGTTGGGGGGGCAAGGAATCTAACTTCATACCAGCCATTCCCTGAGTTTTATGCAAGCTGTCAAATGTCTCATTTTCAAACTCATCAAGGGAATGTAGCAACACTGAAAAACAGCTAAAAGTGTCCACTCATTGTTGATTTAAGCCTTAATGACATTCATATTTTACTTTAAGGAAACATTTAAATGTTGTGTGCGTGAGTGCATGTGATGAGTCCTCTGATTGTAAGTACAATTGAGACTGACACAGTACAACAGCATTTAGTTTCGACAAATGACAGTGCAGGGTTGAAGGAGGTAAATCGGCATGGGTGTGAAAGTGATATGACACTACTGGTGGACATAACAGAGGCTCTCCAGTCCCTAACCTAATTCATACAAAACATGGTCACAGTAATGTTACCTCAGTACATTATACCATCCTACATCATATTAGATGTATAGATCATCTTGGCACTGTACCGTAACTGATCTAATACATTACATTTCTCATATCGAAGGAAAATGTGTCACAAACACTCCAGCGAGTATATGAATCAACACTCTGCAATAATAATACCTATACATGTAAATGAATCTCCAGTCCAGGTCCATGCTTTATCCGCCTCTGTAGCCACAGATAATGAATGTAAGGTGTTGCTCTGTAGATGTTAGTTGAGTAGGAAGGCTAGATGTCAGGCTGTTTGAGTCTATCTACAGAACTCAGGATCTGTTGTTTATCAAAGAAACTGTATAAAACTGAACACTCTTATATATGCATACATATTCATAAGTCAATACCCATCCATGCGTGATCAGAACAAGAGAATGAGCAAGAGGCAAGAGAAAGAGAACAGATCTTCAGCTCAGGATTTTGTATTGAGACATTTTATCATCTATCCCTCTCTCTGCCGGGGGGGGGGGGGGGGGGGGGGGGGGGGGGGGTGACAGGGAAAGCAGACTGGGCTATGTGGATCTATGGGAGAAGAGCGTTAGACAACTCTCTGAGAATACATGGGGACTTCATTTGCTAGGTTTTTTTTAGATGACAAGCATTTTTACTCAACACCGCCCACCCCCATTCCATCCCTGCTCCCTATAACCAAAAAGAGATTGAGCCAGTTCTAAGGCTTCCTTCCACACAGTGACAGGTTGAGCGGAGGAGTCAATGAGAGGGAGGAGTGGATAGGACTTTAGACTTATTCAAAGTTATAGTGAAAATATCATGAACTGAAGGACTATGGAGGTGACGACATAAACCAAGTTCATGCAAAAAATATGAACTGTTGCAAAAACTAGAGAACACATATACTCCTTTAGAATGTATTGAAGACATTATTAACGCAATAGCATATTACTCAATACTTAGGAATGCAACTGCGCACATGCACAGAAAATGTTTTTAATATAAATGAATATATATATAATATATGAAAATATATATTTACTTAGAATGCTATGCACCCTTGTCAACAGGATTATAGTAATGTTATGGATGTACTTTTGGCATCATAGCTACCAAGAGACTGTTGAGTTATGGGTAATGCCTGAAACCTGGGAAAAAATAGGGGTCTTGTGGGTATTTTAACTTGTTTTGTTTGCTTTTTTTTATTGTTATGAAGAGGTCAAATATGGAAAACGTATATAAATGTACAATCCTTTTAATCAAATGGAATCCGATGACATCTATAGATAATCTACCCTGTACACCAGCTCAAATCATTTACAAAATTAATAAAGAAATGAAATGTCCCTGTGTTTGTGTGTGTGTGAGTTTGTATGAGATTAGTATTATTTTACCTGTTGAATGTATGTGAACAATATTAATACAGTTCACCGGATGGCCAGAGTCCTATAGCTTGTTTTTTTTCAATGGCACTAAAGTTTTCACAGTTGGGGTATTCTTTCACAGAAGGATATGTTAGGGAGCAGATCTGGCAATGAGAAATTGGTTGTATTATTATGAAAGTTGTATTATGAAAGTCCTGGAGCATTATGTCACCTTTACTCAAAAGCCATGCATTGCATCCGTCATCATATGACTATAATGTTTCTAACATTTTCAAGAACACAGACACACTGATTAACAGTATCATATTATTACACCGCATTGATTGATGCCTAAATCAGTTTGGCTCACTCGCTATTTTCCAATTTGGACATTTGTCGATATACTGTGTCTAAGAAGCAACACCATCCAACAGTGGGGGGCGATATAATATCAATGAGTACGTGCTGAGGGTGAGTTTGGAAGAACGTGTGCGAAAGTCCTTTAATAAATAAAGAACCTGGCCTCTGCTATAGGTTTGCGTGTTGGATGGAATGTGTGACTAGTTAACATTATTTGTACTTATTATTTTATGAAAAGTAGCTAGTTTGCTATTGAACCAAAGCAAAGAACTGAGAAACCCAGAACAAAAGTTGAATGTCCAGGATCTTTACGTTGTTTAATTTGTAGATATTAGAAAACGGCCCTGTGTTTGGAAAATGTCTTCGGGCTGTCAGAAAACCACTACTAGCAAGTCCATTCCGACCAGATGGGTGACTATAAACGACGCGGCGCACATGCCCCACGACTACTCCACAACTCCCGGAGGAACTCCGTTCAGCATAACTCCTGGAGGTAACAGTAGCTAGCCTTTATATATGTGTGTTATGCCATATGTAACTCAACGGGAAATGATTAGATTGCTAGCCTAATTACTATGCGTTCGAGCTATGCAGGTGCCCCGAACACAACCTCGATGGGTTGTCAAATCTCTAGATAAAGGACAAGGCTAGCAGTCAAATTTCTCTAGCAAAATGTTTGCGGTGCAGTATTGTACACTGACAAACGCATTAACTTCAGCCTGCAACATGCTCATGTCTTAGTGACTTGGTTTTGTTTCTGATAGCGTGCCATTGTTTTGCATCCGCTTGTTAACTATAAAGCGTATATAGTGTAACTTTACGTTGTTTAATTTGTACCACCACGATCATATCATCATCATGTACCAGCTGGTGTGACTTGATATCAGTAGGAATCTTGCTTCAATCAGCTGTCTCGGCTAATAACTGGAAGTAGTGGTAACTTATAGACAACTACAACATAGCTACGAGAGATCGTCACTTGGCTTAATTATTTAGCTACACAAATGTTAGTTTGGTAGTAGTTACAGCAGGGTTTCCCAAACTCCGCCCCTAGCACTAGGCAGATGATTCAAATAACCAACTCATCGTCAAGCGTTGCTTATTTCAACCCCTGGTTTATAGCATGGCAACAATAGATTGATTGTTTTGTTAAACCTTTATTTAACTAGGCAAGAACAAATTATTACAATGACAGCCTACTGGGAACAGAAAACTGCCTTGTTTAGTGGCAGAACAACTAATTTGTACCTTGTCAGCTCGGGGATTCGATCTTGTAACCTTTTGGTTACTAGTCCAACTCTCTAAACACTAGGCTACCTGCCTTCCCAGCAAATTACCGAAGTGATTATGCAATGGAAATCACAGGTTTTCCTTTTTTTAATTGAGTTAAATGAAAACAGACAGGGCAGGGATATGGGTATGATTACCTATAATGATTACCGCAAATTAGACCTAATTGACAACATGGACTTGTCAGCTTTTTCCTAGATCAGAGTTTAAGTGTGCACTATGTAGGTTCAATTCATATTCTGTTTTATGACAGGCGTCTGCATCATTTAATCCATTCAAGGATTTGGGGCTTTTATTAGGATCCCCATTAGCTGTTGCAAAAGCCACAGCAATTCTTCCTTGGGTCCACATATAACATAACAATACAGAACAATAATAGACAAGAACAGAGATGCATACGTTTAAAAATATATAATGTGTTGACCGAACACTACATACATAACCAGTTAACATTTACATACAAGTGTAATGAAGTCAGATAGGGGAGAGGTGTTACTTTATTTGTTTTTTTAAACCATTTTTGGTGTTCACTTGGGCTGTCTGAGATGGAAGGGAGTTCCATGCAATCATGGCTCTAAAAAGTACTTTACCTGAATTTGTTCTGGACCTGGGGGCTGTGAAAAGACCCCTAGTGGAGAAAGTTAATTTTGGGGGGAATTTTCATATTAATGTTTCCTATAAAAACAAGAAGCGATGCAGTCACTCTCCTCAACTTTTAACCAAGAGAGGCTGGCATGCATAGTAGTGCTAAATGCTAATAAAACCAAAAGTATTTTGTTCTCTCGGTCTTGTAATATTGACCGTGAGAACCTGAATATTTGCACATTAAAGAGAGCCTAAATTGAGCAAAAATACTTGGGTATTTTGATTGACAATAAGCTCTCGTAAAACACACATTGGCAAGTAGCCCTCTGATTACAGTGAAGAGCAAGACTGGCTGCTCTGTTCTGGACCAGCTGCAGCTTTCTTAGGTCGTTCTTTGCAGCACCTGACCATATGACTGGGCAATAATAAAGATAACATAGAACTAGAGCCTGCATCTCTTTATCACGGACAGACTTCTCTCCATCTTTACAACCATTGAGTTGTAATTGAACCAATATGCTTTGACCAAGACAGTTTACAATCTATGGTAACACCAAGTAGTTTAGTCTAATCATCTTGATCAACAGCCACATTATTCATTATCAGATTCAGCTGAGGTCTGTCTATAACTTAAGGAATGCTTTGCACCAAATACAATGGTAAAACCATTGTTTGAGAGATGTTTAGGACTAGTCACCCATTCTAAAACGGAACAACTCTTTGTTTAGGGTTGCAATTATTTCATTATCTGCGTTTTCTGGCGTGTATAATGTTGAATCATTCGCATACATTGACACAGGCTTTACTTAAGGCTAGGTATGGCATTAGTAAAAATAGAAAACAGTAAATGCCCAAGAGAGCTGCGACATACCAACATCAACTTTTTTAAATCTTTTTTTTTTTTTACATAGGCAAGTCTGGCAAGAACAAATTCTTATTTACAATGAAAGCCTACTGGGAACAGTGGGTTCACTGCCTTGTTTAGGGGCAGAACAATTGATTTTTACCTTGTCAGCTTGGGATTCGATCCAGCAACCTTTCGGTTACTAGCCCAACGCTCTAACCACTAGGCTTACCTGCCACCCCACTTGTTGTGTTCATAGGATGCATTATATGCACATGCATGTGTGGTTACATCTGTGCAACAACTGACATGAGTCCTTTCATATCGTGTGAAGCAGGTATAGCAAGCAGGTAGAGACTAGAGTGCATTGCAAAGTAAAAGTATCTGACATTTTAAGTAGTCCCAGAGAACATATTTGTTGCATGATTAATGCATGGATTGCATGCCATTGTAAATTGAATTATGAATATGTAGGCTAGGACACTGTTGCCTGTCATGCTTTTTAAAGCGTTTCCACACGGAAAAGTCTAAACAGAATCCTTGTGACATCCCAACTCTGATGTAACCCTATTGAAAATGTCAATTTCAAACGGCTATGGTTTAGGTTAGGGACGATTCAAGGATCCAGGAAAGCACTAAATGTTTCCACACAAGGCCTTTCACTTCCTCCCTCTTCACTTGGTCAGAGCTGAAGTGTTGTTGGTGGCGTTCAACACTGATTCAGAGATGATTAATGCACTAGCAGAACCTGCCAGATTATGTTGCAGTTTCTTATCTTTCAGCAGCAGCTGTTTTGAACCCTCTGTCACAAGATGCCATTAACAAATGAGACACATAGAGTTTCCTAGAACTTAAATGCATTGAATGATATGTAAAATATGCAATAACAAGCAAGATATGAGGGATAAAAATGTTCCTACTAATTTCCTGAATAATAGCTCAGGTACAGCCAACTAGCACAGGTACAGCCAACTAGCGCAGGTACAGCCAACTAGCTCAAAAAATAAATACAGTTACATTTTTGGGATATTACTTTTTGACAATGTATCGTTTTGACAATACCGCAATATTATTTTTTGAGCTAGTTGGCTGTACCTGTGCTAGTTGGCTGTACCTGCACCAAAACCACAGTATTTTTCCTTCAAAGCTTGTTATCCAAATAGGGAGACAATTTGTTTTCAGCACTTTTATTTCCATGACTGATAAACACTTGTTTTCCCATGTCTCTCTCTTGTCCCTCTGCAGCAGACATATGGTGAGCAATTTGTTTGGAACATCGAATCGCAATAAAATCACAGTATCGCATTACATATAGAATTGTGAGAATCACTATACTGTGTGTGTGTGTGTGTGTGTGTGTGTGTGTGTGTGTGTGTGTGTGTGTGTGTGTGTGTTAATTTGTTTTACTTTTATTTAGACGGGGATCACCATTGAGACCAGGGTCTCATTCTCAAGGAAGCCTTGTGAACATGAATCCACAATTCAATACAACAAGATTAATCAAAACAAACACAACTATCACATATTATCTCCCTCAAAATGGCTCTAAACTGTCCAATGGAGACCAGCGAGTCAAGTCCCCAGCTCAGTGGAGACCCATGGGTCCTCCAGAACCAGACAGTCCAGAGAGCGGGGCTGAAAGTTGCTGGATCTCCAATTAATACGTGAGCCGAGGTAGTTGGGGATTCTGAAGAACCCTTTTAAATACAAAAAGTAGGCAATGTTGAGCCCTTCTGGTAGTCAGACTCCCAGCCAACAGAACTATACAAAATGCAGTGATGTGTATGAAAATTGTCCCCAGTGATAAAACACACAGTGCTGAGTGATAGACTGAGTCTAGAGGTTTTAAAACAGGCTGCCACATGTCTGTAGACTATATCACCATAATGAAGTACTGGGAGAAGTGTTGTTCAAGCAATCTTCCTCCTACTTTCCAAAGTGAGGCAGGATTTATTACTAGAAAAGAAACCAATCTTATTTCTCTTTTTTTTGTTGTCAGTTTTTCAATGTGTGTTTTAAGAGCTTATTTTGATTGGGGAACTTGCTCAATTTAGGCTCCCTTTAATGTGCAAATATGCAGGTCCTCACGGTCAATATTATGAGACGGAGAAAGCAAAATACATTTGGTTTTATTAGCATTTAGCACTAGTTTAAAATCAGTAAGCAATTTTTGAATTGAGTCAACAAAGTTGAAGGTCATGAATGGCCTGCTGTACTGAGGGCACGGGGGTAAATAACTGTATGATCCGTGTAGAGATGAATGTTACAGGTTTTAACAAACCTGTTCACAGGTATATTATTTATATAAATAGCGAAGAGAGCAGGGCACAAAATCAACCCATGTGGCACACCTTTCGAAAATATTGAAGAAACTACATTTTGATACCGTTAGATAGGAAACTTGCAATTGGTTCAATAACTATTTCAGACAACCTTTGAACAAGTAAGAAATGGTTAACAGTGTCAAACGCCTTTGACAAGTCAATATATAAGTCATTGCAATGACTTTTTTATGATCTAAACAATATAGCACATCATCTAAGATAATTGTAGCCACTGAAACAGTGCTATGTCCAGGTCTAAAACCAGATGGGTGCTCATTAAGAACAGAATGAGAAGTTAAAACTGTTCTAGGCTGAGAGTTGGCCAGGGACTTTGTCAAGGCAAGATGGCTTGGAAATTGGACAGTAGGTATCCAATTCAGAAGGATCTCTGCCTTTGTGTAGGTGGAAGACTTGTGCCCCTTTCCAGATCTTACGGGTAACCACAGAATAAATTGTCAAGTTAAAACTATAGGTTAATGATTCTGCAATAAGTGGGGCAGAAAGCTGCAGCAAAAGGGGATCAAGCCCCAGTGGATTATTTTACATCGCTCTTCAATAAGGCACTTAGTACATCATAGACCTCAAATGGTTGAAATAAATTAGGAATTGGCACCTAGGTATTGTAATATCATATCCTGAGGTCCCTTGCAATTCCCTAATTCCCTATAGTGCACAACTTTTGACCAGGGCCCATATATAGGGAATAGGACGCAGAGAGCTCAGTTTCTTGCTCTAATATTAGTCCAAGGTTAACAGGAGGGGTAATGCACGGAGGGCTCCCACGGGTTACTCCTCTGCCTTTTAGCTGAGGTTTGTCCTTTTAGGCCACTCATCAGTAACGTGGGAAATTCTGGCACAGAAAGCAGCTGGACGATTATATGTAGGCTAGCTTGCCTTGAACCACCATTCGGTGAGCAGATATCAGTGACTGACTACCCTGTGGACAGGACAGTACAAACAGAACCATTTTGCACCATATATATTATATGCAATCCCTGCATTTGATTCATTTGTTGATGCCATTAGTTGTAGTTTTTTTCAGACATACACATGCATATCAAATCATTGGGGCGGTATGTTGATTTATGCACTTGTAGATTATTAAAAGTACACACATTTTTAATTATCATTTATGTAGAGCTTTCACTTCACACACGTTCTCAGTGTTCCAAAATATCCAGACACCTGTTGTGAAAAGTATGAAAGAGTATATGATGTGTGAGGTTTCACTGCAGGGAGGGTTCAACCAAATAGGACTGCGGAACAGGATGAGTGCTATGGAGGGATTGTGCTCCTGTTTGATCCATAACATTTGCATCACTATTTATTGAACATTTCTACCCCTACCCTCCTCTTTCACCTTAGGTACAAGAATTATCTACGACCGGCAGTTCCTGCTGGAGTGCCGCACTTCCCCGCTGGCCAGGACTCCCCCGTACTCTCTCCCTGACATTCCAGGGGTCACCAGCCCACCCTCAAAACACATCATCAATGTAAAGGCCCATAACGGAGAACCACTGAACAACAGCATCGTGGCACCTGCTGACAAGAGCGCTGGTAAGAACGTGATCCAGTCAGGCAGGAAAACAATTTACAACAAAATAACATTCCTGAAAACAGTCATAGGAAATCAATTTGTTTTATGGAAAATGTTATTTAATGAGAGAAAATGTTCAGATTTACTGAAAGCTCAATGTTTGGATAATTTTCAGGTTTCAATATTTGCCCCTTATGAAAGTATTGCCTGTCAGACTCTTCAAATAGGCTATTATATAGGTTCAGTAGGAAATAAATGAACACATGTGTTTTTGTTTGTGAAGGGGATGATGCACAGTTTGAAATGGACATCTAACTGGTGGTGAAATGAGCATTCTAGAAGGATGTGAAACAACTTCACATACTACCATGATGCTAAAGAAGAGGCCCAGCCAATCCCCTGTCCAGACTCGCTACAATATTGTCACCCTGTGTTTACAGATGTGTCCATTAGTTGCTGTGTGTTAACTTTCAATATCAGTGGTGTTGTTACTGTGAAAACTGCTCAAAGGTAGTCTGTTGCCTTTCTCTTGTGAACCCAGCAACAACACTGAAAAAGACTGCCCCAGAGGAGTGGTGTGGAGGTAACGATTCAATACAATTGTTTTCATTCTTTAAAATTATTTTGACACTCAAATCACCCTAATCATGGGCTAACCACCCTTCACCTCTCTTCAAATACTGCCTTCAAAAAAACTTTACATTTTTACAGATAGTCATACAAAGGAATGTTTTTGTCACCTTAAGTTTTGAGACAAAATAAATACATTTTCCCATGGTATGTAAAGAAGAAGAAATAAAGCAAAGAGAACATATATTTGGTAGTAGACTTGTTTCCTAAACGGTAACTCGTGTGAATAGAATGGGTATGTGTATTCCAGAATCACAGGATAGCTTCTGTCAAACCCTCGGGCACTCTCTGTAATCTGGCAAGTGTCATTAGTCTCATGGTAAATGGGTTGCTGACTGCAATACATGTTCCCCTACGGGAAAACCCCTTGGCATCTGACAGGAAAAAATGAATGACCCACAAATGGTTATTCCACTGGTAATATAATGTAACAGTAAAATAAAAGACATCGTTACTATGAGTTCTAAATTACAATTCCAGCTTTTCCTGTAACGTTTCATTTTAAATGTACATGAAGCCACTAGATAATTTTACCTCTAGTCAATGTTAAATTTAGCTCGAACTCAAAACGCACTACAATGTTTGAATTTGATGTCACTGTTCACATCCATCAGAAGCTATCGGCACCGCAGCTACACATCCACTGGCACGCTTCCATTCTTCTGTGAAGCAAAGCGGTAAATGTCCTGTGTTTGTAGTGTTGCAGGAGTTACATCTGTGGAATTCTTTAGGAAGTTCCCTCCTGCAACTGATAACATTCCAGAACCAGCAGCCTGGAAAGCAGTAATCAATACACACCATGATGTCCTTCCTCTCATCCAAAAGCCACACTGTCTGTATGCACGTTATAAGCTGTAGGCCTATATGGTTGATTTTAGAAATGCAGTTTATTTCTGATCTTTTTTTCACTAATTGGTCTTTTGACCAATCAAATCAGCTCTGGAACAGGTCTAATGTGAAAAGATCTGATGTGATTGGTCAAAAATCGGAATTGGGCTGCCTGTCTAAACGCAGCCTATGATTCATATTGGCTGTAAATGGAAGAACTTGAACAACAAGACCTATGATTATTTTAAAAGTAGGTTTGTCTTTTTTTTAAACATCCATTATATGCTTTAGAGGTGATACATTCATGACTTTGTTATTTAGAGAATTAAATTAAATGGGTACTTACATATTCTGATAAATCCCAATGTAAATTGGGACATTTAGCCTTCAAGCGACTGTGATATTACCTGTCTGTGAGACCCTGTCAAACTAGTTATTTAGCAGTAAGTCGGGTATCGGGTCCAGTCAGAACAAAGCAAGAATGACACACCACACCACAGGGCCCTGCAGACGTTTTTCAAATTGTAATCTAGCACTTAATTCTGCCTAGCCACTAGGAGTGTCAACCAGATGCCCTACTTGCCAAGCAGGAACCAAGGTATGTTCCTCTGTCAGAATTCAATAATGCATAACATCCTATGCACTGTCAATCTTTGTTTTTCTCTGTGGGAATCTGTACCAATAAAAGTAAGGGTGCTATGCATAGGACATTGTGAAACAACATTTAGGATACATAAAGTGTTGCATCAGTATTAGCCCACTTGACTATCTGAACAATGGACTGACCACCAGGGTTATGTGTGCGTGGTGGGGAACAGAAGGGGGTTGTTCATGAGGGTTCAGTGTTTTGTGAAAATCGACACGTACTAGAGAAGCTGTGACACCTGGCTCCTTGTCACTAACGGGAAACCCACTGGGCCAGTTCCCCATGCCCTGCCGTGGTGTCTGAACAAACACTCAAGGGTCCAACCCCAGGCCCCATAATGACCACTGCCATAGGAGGACCCAATGACCATGACAGACTTTTGTCACCCCAACAGATCAGCCTGTTTAAATTGCTTTACTATTGATCAGCATGGATTGTCATGGAGGCAACAGTGATTATTCATCTGGGCTGAACACTGAGCTTTAGTTATTAGTTAATGCGGCTTTGATGATAGCTTTGAATTCAGATTTGACCTCTTGACTGTCTGTGATCACACTTTTTTTTTTGGCTGTACTTGCATAAATTACATTAACAGCTTAGTTTTGGAACGCAACCTGTCTCTTAGTTGGTGCACGGGTTAAAACTGTATCTGAGGGCAGTGTCTTTTCTTTTGCTAAGAGAGAGACTTAGGATAGGTGTAATTTCAGGGCAGGGGAGTGTGAAGATGTGGGACGACACTTTGCACTTTACCACTCCTCCTGGCCATGCACACAGTAGCTTCACTAACACCACTCTGCTCTTGTTAGGGGGTCTATATTCCCCCATTCCTGTCACTCTTGCTTCCTGGCACCCCTAAAATAAACAACTGTTTTTTTCTTTCCACCATTCCCCACCCCTGTCTTGACCCATTCCTAGTCATTGCTCTGTTCATTTCCTCCCTACACCCGTTGCTTTGAACACAATCAACTAGGAAATTGCTTGGATGGGCCTTTTTACAAGGGGCACTGATGTCTCCCCATAATCTGTGCAGTAATACTATAAAAATATATGTGGATTTCAGGTGAGGATGGTAAAGCAGTTCACAAGTAACTGGTCTGAAAAGCCATACACACGCTTGTCTTGTTCAGTTCATGACAGTTTAAGAACATATTAGGCTTGTTGGGGGCCATCCTATTCTCAAGTACACTGTAAAAAAAACAACAGTTGTATCTACATACAATATCAATATTAGATATATATATATATTAGATATTAACATTGTTTAGGCTTACCACTTATTTTTCTTAGCACAAAACTACCTCGAGATTTCCGTTTGTTTGTATAGGTTACCTTCAGATGAGTACTAGTGATACTTGTGGGGGTCATGGAGCAAAATTAAGAACATCATCTTGTTCGTGAGAGGCTTCGCTAGTGTTCAAAATAGTTTGTAGGCAAAACCGTTCAGACATTTTTGTTACAAGACCGATTTTTGGCTCGGCCACCTTCCACCGCAGATGCGGAAGACCGAAATGGAGGGATGTGGAGGGTTGATTGAGATTCTTTTTTTTTTTTACCTTTTATTTAACTAGGCAAGTCAGTTAATAAGAACAAATTCTTATTTTCAATGACCGCCTACACCAGCCAAACCTGGACGATGCTTGGCCAATTGTGCACCACCCTATGGGACTCCTAATCACGGCCGGATGTGATAAAGCCTGGATCTGAACCAGGGACTGTAGTGACGCCTCTTGCACTGAGATGCAGTGCCTTAGACCGCTGCAGCCCATGCAATTTTGATGGGGATTTTTTTGTTAGTGACGCATGGATGCATCAATAGAATATCAATCATGCTCCACAACAAGCTGCTTGAAGCTGCAATATCTCACTTTTTGATAAACCCGAACAAATTCATGTAGAAATCTGAGTTATCAATCTGTCATTCGCATTGAAAGCAAGGATGAGAAGCAGTAGATCCATTCTGTGTGTACTATTTCTATGCCTCCTGTTCTTAAGTTTCCTTTTTGTGTCTAACTTTTGGGTTTTGTACACCGGCTTCAAACAGCTGAAAATACATTTTTGGTTATAGAAAATGTATTCAGTGGTTTAGATGGTACAAATATTCTCTACACTCCGAATGTTTCTTTGTCACAAAATTTGGCAAACTACTAGATTTTTAGCAACCAGAAAATGGCAGAGCAATTTCTGCATATTGCACCTTTTAACACTAATATAGAAATGTACATTTGATTCAAGTTGTATGCATGTTCTAAGAGAAAAGTAAAATAAATCAGTCAAAACAATTTGAATTACCCACAATCCTCTAAACGGAGCCAAGTGGCAAGTTGTTGCAAGAACTTAAAATTATTAAATGGAGCCAAATATTACAATTTTTTAAATTTAAATCACTTAATACCGTTTGGGAACATGAAATTAACAAATCATTGAAAGGACTTGCATTCATTTTTATTAAATATAAGTGGTTATTTTTTTGGTAAATTTAAATTCACCACAGAATAGATTTTTGGCAGTCAAAAATACAGGCCAATACAATACTGAAATGTCCTACATTTCTCACTTAAGTGGATTAAATCAATAAATGTCACACTTCGATGAACAGAATAAAATGCTTTAATATATATTTTTTTCAATGTACAAAAATATCTTTAATAAATGAGTGACAAAGTAATCATAACAAGATACCATTTTGGCAGAATATTCCTTTATAAACTTCTTAAATACCAAAACTGCCGATATAAATGCATACAGCCAAAGTACGAACCAAAAAGTGAAGTCTTTTTCTTCTTGAAATATTCAAATAAATAACCGTACATCTTTATCATAAAGTAAATACATTGGCTCAATCTAAGGACGCATCTAAGATGCAATGCTGTTACAGATAAGAACACCTGATATGATGACTGTATAAGATATAGTAAGTATCAAAGAAATTGATCTTCCATGTTACAGACCACAAACAGCCTGAAGTATAAATTGAATCAGATGAACACCTTCAATAATAGTCATTTCATGGTGCACAACATGCCATTCTAAGTGAAGCGTTTTAAATAAGTGGTATTTTTGGTTACAGGGTGAGGTGACATGGCTGGGGTATCAGTGACAGCCACACTCCTCCACGATCATGTCCTCATGATGCCGTAACACCAGGTCTTCATCACCATAGTACAGCATGGACAGCGGGCTGAGGCGCGTAGGCACGCAGGAGGGACACCCCACACGATCCGGATGGTACAGTCTCAACAGGCTCTGAAAAAGAAAATAAGCATATTTTACGGAAAGCTGCACTAAGCATAAATGCATAGGAACTTAAACGTTTCCATTTGGTTTAGGTATGTTTTTGTTTTCATATCTTACCTTCATGTATGCATGGTTGGTGGGACTGAAGGATTCATCCACCGGAGTAGGGCACTCGCCCTCGCAACGGAACGCGTTGTAGCGCTTTGGATACACAATCCACTCGTTCCAGCCGATCTGGTCGAAATCTACCCACATGTCCACCTTCCGACATAGTGGGCGTTGGACGGCTTCAGCCAGTGACCCAGTAGCATTCGCTGCAATTCCGCCAGCCATCCGCACTCTCTCCATTCGGTTTCTCTTGTGGCGTCGCCCTTGAGCTTCATCGCTGACTTGGTCCAAAATTGCGTATTTGGAGTGCTCCACAGTACGGATGAGAGTGGGTGCGCTCTCGCCATCCCGAGGCAGGTTGTGCTTGGAGAAGACAACCATCATAACCCGTTCGGCTGTCGGGTGGTGAACCTTCCTTCGCCTGTGCGTAAAATGTTTAATGTAGGGCATGTCGATCTCTCCATCTACCCCACTCCCGTGATCTTCCTCCATCACATCTTCAACTCTTGCTTCTTGACTCTCCGTCACTGCGTCTCCCTGGTGCAACCAATATTTGAGCAGAGCTGTTACATTGAAAACGTTCAATGGAGACTTGGTGTCACTGGGCGACGCGCCAAAGCTGCCCAAGAGAAGGCGCTCGTCGCGGCACATTTCAGTGTCAGAATCGCAGTCCTGCTTTCGCGAGTGATAAATGTCCAATGTGACGCGCTTGGAGGCGGAGAAAGCTGGTAGTCTGACCCGAAGCTCTGACAGCTGGACATCGTCAGTCGCAGAGATGGAGGACATGTCGAAAGTGACGGTCCATTTCTCACCCACTTGATGGCAACCTGGAAGAAACGAACAAAGTCAGTAAACCAGCTGAATACAGTCAGTGTACCATCAACAAAACGTACGTATACGTCACCACAAACTAGCCAAACCACTCGGCCTAGCCTACTAGACAAACGTCAAAGCTTTGGAGGGAGTGGGAGGAGAGGGCAGCAGAGGGTGAGAGCAGGATGTGTATTGAACCCCCTTTTGTATAGCGGTCTGAGGGGCTAATACACACACACCCGCTCACATAAAAAAGCCTTTAAAGTCGAATAAGCATTGTGACACTTCTGGGTTGTAAAGAGGGAAGATCTGATAAACGCAGATAACACACCCTGCAACCAAAGTGGCTGGCAGTGATGGAGAGGACATGTGTGAAGAGATCTAACCTGGCTCGGACGCTTGCTTGAACTACAAGTCAACACACATTATCGTAAACTACAATACACACGTCAAACTAAGTATTATTGGTCCAAAAAGTGACAAGTTAAAGACGTGTCAAACTGAATGGCCAGTTCAATAATGTTTGAAACGCAAATTCAAAATGCTAAACCAACGAAACAAAATAAGAATAACCTGAAAGTGTTTCCAATAGAGCGTAACACGTTTTAATATGCCTAACATAAACTAAAACCAATACCCACCTTTTGCTATGAGACTGATGACTGAGTCAGAATGCCGCAGTAAGTGGCTGGCATCGGCTGCGCTGACGGTGTTGACAGCCGTGGACTGTGAGGAGTCTGCAGCCTTGAAGGAGCGGTACAGCTGCATCATGTAGAGAGGGTACCTGCTGGGATGGTACGAATTTAGATTTCCTAAACTGGACTCGGGTGCGCTCTTGTGATACCGGGAATGGTGCGACAGTTTCTCCGAACTGCCAAGCCTGAAAAAGCAGATGAGGAGCGCGCAAAGGACGAGCCATGCCAAGCATTCCATTTTTGACAGAAGCGGTGTTTCCACTGTAGCGTTAAGTCACGTTGAAAAGTAAAGAGAAGATGGCATCAACTAGTCAGCCTCCTTCTAGCTTGTCTTGGTTTGAAATGATGCTGTGAGCAGACAGAAGTCCAGACAGGGCATTTATAGTGGACAGCTGCCCTTTGACTCCAGCCATCTTAACAACTCTCTGATTGATCCCCAGTGCACATCAGAGGGACGACAACAAGACAGCATTTAGCCAAGGTCATTGTCTGTCGAAACTATCCAGACATTTACATTCATTAGGTCGTAGGACTATACTCCCAGTTGATGGATGATCCTAGCTGTTAGAACCCCTTTTGATTTCACACTTTAAAAAACAGTAATATCAGTTAAAACATTTCAAACTATTTTCATTAGACAAGCCATGTGGAGATTAAGATTCCACTAATAGACACACATCGTTTTTATTAACCAGTTATGTATACCATTGCTTGTTTCTAAATAGTCATTACTATTGAATAGTTCATTAAAGTTCCCTGCATCATTCTTGCCGCCTTTTTTAAAACAAACAAAAGTCAATTGAAAATGTTCATGAAAAACTCGCATGACCAAAGATTCTTGACAGTAGTAAAACAATTATTTATCGGTTTTCTGCCTATCAATATTATGAAATCGAAACCTATTGACGTACTTACATTAGGTAGTAAAAGCCATGCAATTGATGCTTTCCAAAGTAGCGGATCCATTGATCGTGGGAAAATATTAACTGATTGGAATTTAATAGCTGAAAACGTATATCTTTTGAAATTGGCGGAGGCCTACATTAGTTTTAGTTGAATTATTAAATTCTCCAAGATTAGTTCTCGAAACCGATGTCCACGTTTCTAAAGCAATATTTTGCATGTTGTTGAATCGGTCAACTGTGAATCTGAACCAATTTATACTGCGTTACAATGAAGACATTGGTAAATAAAGCTTATACTCGATAATAACAAAATCTAAAAAAGGTATACAAAATAATTAAATAAACCACTACAACTTTAATTAAATTTATTAATTTACCTTTTATCAGATTTGGCTACAAAATATTTATTGATGTGGTATTCTGAATTACATGTCAAAGCAGCTCAAATAGGATGCAACTCTGACACCATAAATACAGGAATAAGTAAATAACTAAATACCCAAAGTAACATTGAAGTCGAAACCAATATAGAGGAGAAACAACATCTGTAACAGACTACTTGACCAGTGTAAGGGGAAAAATCCTGTAAGCGCTTTAATCTTGTATACAGTAGCAGAGACAATGTGATGAAGAATTACTTTAATAGTTCTTAATGCTAAACTTTTATGCACATGTGCTGTATGAGCCTTAAACCTGTACATTTCCACTGTCTGTTTGAAGGTATCTTTCCACTCTGCCTCCTGAGAGTGACCAGTGTCTCAGTCCATCCCGTTCTTCTCATATCTTTCAAGGGCACAGCTGTGTGGAGATATGAGGTGAACAGAGTCTGGTTTGAACAGAGGAGTAACGGAACTAACATTACTTGTTTGTGCGCTATGAACCATTTTTAGGTCCACTCTAAGACCTTAACATTGACCAGCTCCATAATTGCAATAATTAATTGATATTAAAGTATGATTGTATGAAGAAAGTCTCTCCTGATTGGTTAGAATTCCCACAACACCAGACAATTTTGCATCAGATTGTGGCCTATTTATTTTTTTACAGTTCCCAGATAACAATCCAAAATCTGCTTCTTTATTTATGTTGAATATGGTCCAATATAGATCTGATTCTATATTCACAAACTGCATACTAAAATCTGTAATTAGCCAACGGAAACCCCACAATTGGAAGTCTGACATACCCCAAAATAAGTGAGGATATAGTGAAAGGATGTGGGGGATAAATCAGACAGAACAGTTGCAAATGCCATATACTGACTGAGGTCCAAATGGTTGCAGATATCTTGATCCCATGGAGTTCATAGCCGCACAACTGACTGTACCTCATAGTCCACTGAAGAAGTCCTTCACCTAAGTAGAGGGAAATAAGAGACCAAGAACCCAATATATCAAACAACCTCATTACAACTCCAATAAATACTTCATATCAAACACACAAGACATCAGAAATATTCAAATGGGAAAACATCAAATGTTAATGACATATTAGCACCTTACTACTAATATTGAAAACAAACAATAAGGTAAAAATTCAGGTCTTTGAAGCCAAGTTAAACGTTTTCCAACAGCAAGACTGTCATAAGTTCCCCCATGTGGTCAAACTGGGTTTTGTCTAGAAGGGATACAGCTTCTATCAATATATATTTTTTTCACCTTTATTTAACCAAGTAGGCTAGTTAAGAACAAGTTCTCATTTACAACTGCAACCTTGCCAACATAAAGCAAAGCAGTGCGACACAAACGACACAGAGTTACACATGGAATAAACAAGCGTACAGTCAATAACACAATAGAAAAAAAGTCTATACAGTGTGTGCAAATGGTGTGAGGAGGTTGGCAATAAATAGGCCATAGTAGCGAAGTAATTACAATTTAGCAGATTAACACGAGTGATAAATGAGCAGATGATGTGCAAGTAGGGATAATGGTGTGCAAAAGAGCAGAAAAGTAAATAAAAACAATATGGGGATGAGGTAGGTAGATTGGGTGGGCTATTCACAGATGGACTATGTACAGCTGCAGCGATTGGTTAGCTGCTCAGATAGCTGATGTTTAAAGTTAGTGAGGGAAATATGAGTCTCCAGCTTCAGCCATTTTTGCAATTCATTCCAGTCACTGGCAACAGAGAACTGGAAGGAGAGGCAGCCAAAGGAGGTGTTGGCTTTGGGGATGACCAGTGAGATATACCTGCTGGAGTACGTGCTACGGGTGGGTGTAATCGCGACCAGTGAGCTGAGATAAGGCGGAGCTTTACCTAGCAAAGACTTAGATGACCTGGAGCCAGTGGGTCTGGCGACGAATATGTAGCGAGGGCCAGCCTACTAGAGCATACAGGTCGCAGTGGTGGGTGGTATAAGGGGCTTTGGTAACAAAATGGATGGTACTGTGATAGACTGCATCCAGTTTGCTGAGTAGAGTATTGGAAGCTATTTTGTAGACGACATCGTCACCTGCAGCAAGAGCGACATCATTGATATATACAGAGAAAAGAGTCGGCCCGAGAATTGAACCCTGTGGTCCCCCCAAAGAGACTGCCAGAGGTCCGGACAACAGGCCCTCCAATTTGACACACTGAACTCTGTCTGCGAAGTAGTTGGTGAACCAGGCAAGGCAGTCATTTGAGAAATCAAGGCTATTGAGTCTGCCAATAAGAATAAGGTGATTGACAGAGTCGAAAGCCCAATATTGACTTTTCGTAGTAGGTTAAAGAGAACTTCTACAGCAGGTAAGTAGAATTAACATAGCAGGTTAGGAGACTTGGTTTAAGGTGAGGAAATGGGTTAGGGTTCGCGAAAACGCACCAAAAATACATAATTTGACAAAAGCCGTATCCCATCTAGATATGACCGTCAAACTGTGGTACAACCTTCAGATCAAGAGGTAGCTATTTGCATGTGTGTGTAGTTGTGCATGAAAGTAGAAAAAAATATGAGTCACATACCTGTGTGATAAATTTGGCCCACACCTTAGGGTCCTCCTCAAACTCTAGACTGGCATCCAGCACCAATACAGGCACCCGGGTCAATTGCTCAAAGTGCAGCCTAAGGAGAGAAAGTCACTGCATGAAACACTGACCATTACAACACCCAAGAACCTTCAGAATTACACTGACCATTGCTGCAAATTCAACAACGGGAAATGTAATACCTCAAAAGATCTTAGCATCATCACTTCATAAGTATAAGATAACAATCAAGGGAAAGTCTCACATAATAAAAACTGAGTGGAACAACAGGATGTTAGTTTGTCTAAACATGTTGCGTACTCACTTAGTGCTCTTGTCTATGAGCCACCTCTCATGCTGGGTGTGTAGTTTCTCCAGGTAGTCTAGCTGCACTCCTTTCTCCTCCACCCGCCCCCGTTGTCCCAGACGCTCCATACACTTCTGACAGGAACACAAACACAATCCAAACCTTACACAATCTACTACAAAACATCAACTGTAACCTCCCAAAACCTTTGGCGGAGTTGTACTCACATGTGTACAGATACTCATATTTATTTATATTTAGGAAATGCTGTATGGCTTGTGAGTCACCCTTGACAAAAGCAACTTATACTAGAGTGAATGTAAGGCTGTACCTGTGGGGGGGCTTGGAGGTAAATTATGCCCTCCAGTTCCACCTGACGGCCAAACTGTTCCACCAGGAAGGAATGCCAGTCCTGGTAGACAGCCCACTCAGTAGAGTTGATGCAGCCCAGCTCAAACATGTTCAGGGCAAATACATACCTGAAGAAATGAAATGTGTATGGGGAGGCAATGGAGACGGGCAGCATGGGCACAGCTGCACAAACTATCAAGCAGCAGCATCAATTGCCCTCTCCCCATCCTCTTACCTATCACTGTACACAGAGCGCTCAAAGACCTGCACAGGGACGCCCTCTGCTCTGAACAGGTGTGCTGGTGGTGGCTGCAGCTGGGTGCGCATGCGGCTCATGCAGGAGTTGGTCTGAAAGGTGTAGGACCATCGCTGAGGGTCCTGGTACATCATATCCAACAGGTTACTGACCTTCTGCTGATGAGATGGGCCAGAACAAAGTGACCAAGCAATTAGATAAAACATACAATAAACAAGGATTTTCCCCAGCCCGTCTCTCTTATTGATTGTGTAGCTAACAACATTTAATTTAAGGAGACTGAATGTAAACTATCTTTAATAATATGGCATATGAATACGTGACCATTCATGACCCACATTCATAAGCTGTCAACATTGGTGATTAACTTACTTGTGAAGACCCACTCTCGATGCTCTGCCATTTCCCCACGGGCTCAGGAACCACTTCCCAGTCTTGGCCAGCAAACTGCAGGAGTTGTGCGAATGTCGACTTTCCTACCGCTGAAGATGGCATAGAACAAGAACAGCATCACCAACCCAGACAAGTCAATACTCTTCTTCGATGGGGTTTAACGGTGGTTGGCATCCAACCTTAATGGTGCATTACCGCCACCAGCTGGACGGGATATTGAATAAGACAAAAAAAAAAAAAAAACATTGTGGGAAAGTGGGAAAACAACATCATACAAAATAAAACACATCAACTAAGAAAACCCATCCCACTTCTTCAGTCACAGTCCACTCCAAAATACATCCCTACACAGGCTCAGGGGCCTGTGATGGCAGTACATTCACAGACAGGAATTCTTGCCCGGCCTCGGCTGCGGATCACGAAGACCCCAAAAAAATTCAGTGGCATTCACAATGATTCCCGTTTTCTTAGACTTCTCCTCCGCTTATGCTGTACAGTTTATGACCATTGCAATAAATAATACCAAGTCCACCTTTTTAACATGTAGCATTTCACAATCCCTCAGTTGATGAGGACCCTTCACTGGTTGTGGTGGCTCTACTATCATTGTTTCTTCCCTGCCACTTGTTCTTCTCACCGCCTCTAGATAGGAGACACGCTGGACACTCCTTACCCTTGCCACCTCATTCGCCTTCACCCTAACAGGGCACTCCAGGAATTCAGGGGCATGTTCACCTTTACAGTTGCAGCATTTCACTTCATCTGGCACAGATACTCTTCCCTTCTGCACACATGACCAAATATTTTACATGTATGACACTGAAGGGGCGTGTGCACAAAAGCTCTTACAGGGTATCTCACGAATCCTAACTTTATATGAGAAGGGAGAGACTTCATCAAAGAACAGTAGCATGGATGAAGTGAATTCATTTTTCCATCCACCATACAGGTCAGTCGACGTGAACCAACCACTCCATCGATGTCTTCAGTAATATCCTCTGCCTTTTTCCTGCGCCACCCCAGAAATAACTCCCTTGATATGCGCCTGGCTACGAAAATCCATACAGGAAATATCTCACTCCTATATCTTTTTGAGTCTTAAAGCAGATTTTCCTTGAAACGTTAAACGGATTTCCCAAGTAGCATTGATCCAAATCCCTCACTCTGACAACAAAAAAGTATAGTTTCCTATTTTACACCACAGCGTTACTTCTTTTGTTTCCCCTTTTCTTCGCCACTCATTCTCACTTTCTGTATTATTAGCTCCACCGGACTCACTAAACAGTTTCAAACAAAACCCCAGTTTCCGCCATCTTCTCCACGATCAACTTCCTCAAGTCAATATTCTACTCGTCACCTCAAATTTACTCCAACTGCCTGAAAATCATGCTCACTCTTACCAATGTTGCCTTCAATTGAGACCCTCTTAACTCGGTTAATGTCGTCCATTGGCCCGGTGCTTGAATGACAGTGTGGTGAGCGCAACAGGCAGAGGTTGGTCGCCCTTCTCGCAATTGTTGAGTAGAGAAGCACTGGATTTTCGTCTCGGCGGGTTCTCAAAACATGCCGCTTAACCGATCCGATATATCGCAACGAGACTGTGAGGTTTTTACAATGGGAAATCAGATTCAACACCAGGAACCGGTAGAATGAGTACATGACATTAGTGACCAGATGGCTAGCTATCGCTAGGTCAAACAAACTGTTTGGGGCTACAGTAACGTTAGCTAGCTGTCACAAGAAATCAATGCCAAGTTCGGCCATTAAATAGCATACACAAGAGGCATGATTTGAACATCATTACATTAAAATATATTTTACAGCGCCGTCATACAAGTTTAATTAATGCTCTTCTAAAGGCTGCGTTTTATTTATTTTTGGCTTCTCAGACGTCTTAATATGTCACACGCTTGCTAAAGCCGGATGTTTTGGACAGCAGCCCTGCATTTCCGGTTGTCGAGTTAAAAATAATCTTAGCTGGTGCATAGCTACTGCCACCTGCTGTTGATTCTGGGTGTGAAATGTAAGGGTGAGGAGGTGATTTGAGTTTTATTTCATTCTCACCTTCACATAATTATTTACTATTACTGTAGTATAGGCTCAGTCTACTTTTTTTTTGTACACTGTCCACCCCAACCCTTAAGACAATAGAGCTAAAATGTCTGGATATTTTGTTATCATATTTCTGTAACAACTAGCAAAATAAAGCAGACAAGTTTATCCAAAGGTTTATTATCATGTTGTTTCTTCAAATGCAAAAACGTTCAAACCACGCATTTAACAGATAATATAATTGCCTTGTTATACCTCTCTATAAAATGTGAATTCACAGAATGTGTGTAGTAAAATAATCCATAGAGGTAGAAGTAAAAATGTATCGAGTTGATTGTCTCTGCTAAAACAGTGAATTTTCACTCCCCAGGGGACTGAATCAAGTCCATAAAAGATGTTGCAAACCTTTGAGGATCCTAAAATCTCCGATTTTTTACTCCTAAAATCTCATACAGTACATGACAGTATAAAGCACATTTTTGAGCTGGATTGCTTTCCCATCAGATAATTTGACATGACATATTTGTCAATCACTGTGCTTCACACATTTTGATTCTCAGTATCTGGTGTTTTTGATGGTGATCTGTTGAGCCGTCTCAATCTTGAAATCTTTGATACCTAATAGAGAAACAAATCATTGATTTTTAGTCATTGAGGAAATCAATGTTTAGATCAAAGCAGTTAAGACCGTAATTGTATTGTTGAGTAATAACTAGTAAACGACATAAGAAAGTTATCTTTTGCATGTGCATTTGTTTGTGTGTTGACTATGCCACATAACCCTCTGTGTTCTTACCCTGGCTGAGAGTGTTGCCGTCTGAGGAGAGGTGCCAGTATCTGCGGTCGGTCTGTCTAGCCAGTTCCCCATTCACCACACTCAGGAAAGGTCCCCAAAGGCTGGTCTCCTTCTCAAACCTGCAGTGTAGGCAGAGGATGGAGCAAGGAGGACAATTCATCATGTTCTACTTATGATAGGACACTTTAAGCTATTCACAACACTGGGAAGTTATATAAAGTTATTTTTTATACAAGACAAATTAGCTCACCAAAAAGTATACATTTGGAACTTGATTAATGTCTCAACCAAAAAAACAGAAGCGCCCCATTAACTCACGTGAAGTCAATGTTGGTCTTTTGAAGGAGTTCAAGAGCATCAACCAACGAGGTGCCCGTTGGCACATCCACAGAATAGACAGCAGATGCCCCATGCGATTTGACCACCTCCACCTTCAGGGCTACGTTGGTATGACTCTGTAACACCGTCACTGGCTCCCTGGCCTCCAGGACCAGGCTGTCTGCAGAGGAAAACCACAAAAAGCATTGTGAGGAGGCTCACACCTCAAAAACAGATTGACCACTATTTGGTTAGGTGATAATGCAGCACTTGCCATCCTCATTGCGGCACTCCTTGCCCTTGACTTGCAGATAGGATTTCTGCTGGAGAGCAGGCAGAGTTTGGGACATAGCCATGGGGTTGAGATAGGTTCCTTTCCTCACATCTGACCTCATGGCCTCCATGGAGCTAGCACACTCCTGCACCTGGCTGCCCATCGCCAGCAGGGCCTGGGACACCATGTTATTGGCATGCGAAATGCTTGTATTGCACCAATCAGTCATTTACTTAAATGCTGCACATGTTAATATAGGCCTCGAGAGGGGAAGTGGCCCAGTCCTTACCTGCACTGCCAGGCCTGTGCTGAACTCATTGCCCATGTGACCATCAGCCCGCTGGGAGTCCAGTAGCTTCAGCTTGATGAGGTCCAGGGCTTTGTCCAGAGCCGCATCCTGCACCTGGGTGTCAGACTCCTTCAGGCACTGCAGGGCCATCCCAGCCATGGCAAACGTGTCTAAAAAAGGACAGAGGGGATTAAGCAAGGCTATAGAGTCATCTCCATGAAATCACCTATATAGAATCTAATTGGGAGGGAGCCAGTGTGAGTGAATACATTTTTAAACAGCTTAACTATAAAAAAAACAGATTCAGAGTAGGGAGAGGCTACTGAATTTCCTAGGTCAGACTTACCAATGCTATCGGAGGCTTCATGTTTGATATGTCCATGCCCTACAGCCCTGATGAGCTTGTTGCTGACGTGAGAGTTGACTCTAACTCCACTCACACACAGTGCCAGCACGCCCAGAGAATACTGGTAGTAGTTAGTCAGAGGACGCTGGCTGACTGCAGCAGAGAAAGACAGACATAGCAGACAAAATAATTAACAGCAACTGAGAACAAACAAAGAATGGCAGACATTTTATAGAGCATTAACAAAGATGGTAGAGATAGATGGAGGAATGTGGAGGCTTACAGGCGATGTGGTCTTTCTCCAGTTCCATCTGTCTCTTGAGATGAGTCAGCAGGGTCTCGCTCCTCTGATTGACAGTGAAGGTCAAGGTGTTGAGGTCGTAGCAGGAGGCCTTCAGGGCCAGAGTGTACAGGGCCAGGAGACCCACCACTGGCTGGCTGTTGGCCAGAGAGCTGAAAGGAGAGGATACAGGGTAAGGCGGAGAGATGGAAGGTTTTTGAAGGGTAAAGATTATTCAATATAATCTTAAATCAAACTATTTGTCACATGCTCCAAATACAAGTGTAGACCTTACTGTGAAATGCTGCCTTACAAGCCCTTAACCAACAGTGCAGTTCAAGAAGAGTAAAAAAAAAACATTTACCAAAATAAACTAAAGTACAAAATAATACAATGTAAAACAATAAAATAACGAGGCAATATACAGGGGGTACTGATACCGAGTCAATGTGCAGGGGTACAGATTAGTCGAGGTAATTTGTACATGTAGGTAGGGGTGAAGTGACTATACATAGATAATAAACAGCGAGTAGCAGCAGTGTCAATGTAAATAGTCCAGTGGCCATTTGAAAGTATCAATTGTAACTGAAAAGAAGAAATTGAATACAACCACACTGCAGGTCATTTTTAAGACAAGGAATACATAAAATGATGTTTGCACTTATTAAGAAGGGCTTTATAAACATGCTATTTTACCTCTCAATGTCAGTGTGTAAATCTGTTTTAAGTGCATTCAGGTGATCACTCTCCATGCCAAGGTTGTGGTGAGTGGACAGGCGCAGGGCCAGGTGCACACTGGGATTGGGGGACGTTCCTTCATCCTCCAGAGAACGCAGCAGATTCTTATTGAGTGAGAGGAGCAGCTCACCAGGCTCTGATCCTACAGGATCTGGACACACAATACAGATTGAAAACTGAAGAAACAAGAAAATGATGCCGTATGGAAGTAAAATCACTTCACGTTTAGCATAACCACAAGTTAAATAACTTGCCTAAGGATACCTTCCAATGTTACCAAGAGATATGAGATATGACTAATAAACCCACAGTAAGACGACAAAAGACCTGTTGTGTGCTCACTGAGATCATATAAAGTGTCATCGAGGTCAAAGCATTGCACAACCAGTGTGTTTCCTGTGCTGTATCAGCAATCATGCACACACAATGGAGAAGCAAAGACCTTAGCAACTTAATAACCAAAAGGAATTTCCACAAGGCAGCCAATGTGTCCTAAGAATGCCTTCTCCAACGGTCACCTTGATGTAATTGACACATGACAAGTACAACCGGCTCAGAGAGAATCTCAATTGCACACTCCTCGCCTCCTTCTCAAAACCCACTGTCCCTCTTCTCTGATCTCCTCCACTGGGTTTTGAGAAGGAGGCTAGAGGACACAAGGAGTATGCAATTGAGATTCTGCCCAGTGCCAGTGGGGTTTTGCAGGCACTGACATAGACATATGTACTGATAAGAACACCTTAGCGACATGAAATACATTCTGTGCATCAAATTACAGAACATCAACAGAGCAGAGGTGACAGGACACATGTGAGAATATTTGCATCACAGGAGATTTGTTCAACAAAAGGGGTTGTGGATTATCTATTCAAACTCATCCAATAATCCATTGCAAAATCATTGACAGTACTGCCAGTGGATGAATTGGTACGTGGTCCACCTCTATACTTTCCAACTTGCTCTTCAAATAACTTGTTTTGAGTAAATACATTTGTGAGGAAACTCAGGCCTAGACAGAGGCATGCACATGTTTACCAATCAGATGTTATTGTGTTTCAGGGATAAATTATAGTTACCACAGGGTTTGCTTGCAACCAGTGCCAGCAGTCCACTAAGAATGTATAGGATATACATTCTGACCAACCTATAGAGGAAAAAAACATAGCTGGTCTCAATAGATTTTAGTTCAGTAGCCAACTATGAAGTGAAAATAACATGCAGTGTCCATCCATACCTTATTGTTTGTTGGCACAGATGATCTATCCCAAACATTACATTTCAAACATTACTAATCTTCTTGTAATGGTCAAGATATACGTCACTTACCTGTAGAGCGAACTTGTCGTTATGAAAGCGTTTGGGTACAGATTTCGGTACACACTGATTTTATGTTGACATCGCGCTTATGGTCGAGTCACATGACCTGTGATTTGATAAACTACAACATATTTTCCCTTTACAACTACAAGTCCCAGAAGCGAGTGCTCACTTATTTTCTAGAACGTCAACGAGTGTTTTTTTTTGCGTGCCTCGATTCTTCATGAACATTTGCGAATCGTGCTTGGCTCACTGTTGTTAGCGCCTAACTGCATTCATTCAACCCAGAATTGATTCTCAGAAAAGCGGAACACGTGACAGAGAAAATAAGGAGGTAACGTTATATAAACACAGTGAAAGTGATACAGGTATGTTTGCTAGCTAGATGCGTTCAAAAGTTCCAACTGCATCAGGTTCAAGTTAAATAAAGGTAGCCCTTTATAATCAGCAAAATATTCGTTTGTTTGCCTTCCTCTTCTGCAATAGATTCGTCTCGGCTATCTATGGCTAGCAAGCTAGCTAACTGAGCTAGCAAGGTCCAACATGACCTGCCTGTTGTTGTGAACCCCCTTTAGACTGTGCGTTTCTTCCTGCCAAATAAAGTTTGCTAGATAGCTACTAGTTAGCTAGCCAGCTGACTTAAGTAGCTAGCTAGTGTTAGCAAGCTTGCCAGCTGGCTACAGTTTCAGGGCCTCCTAACTTTATATAAAAAAGGCAGCTAGCCTAGCCAAGAGTGACAACAATTTACATTATTCTGCGTTAGCACCTAACATTAGCCACAATACCCTAGTGAGTTAGTATTTGTTATGATGGATTGGTGACCAAAACAGTTATGCCTGCTGTACCAAAAATTCCACCCGTGAAATGGTTCATTTTTTTTATCATATATCTTTGTATTTTAGATTAGTCTTCGAAAACTCAATTTATCCTCCCTGTGTTTTCCATTTGCGCATCTACCATCCAGAGTTCTGTTCAAACCTTCCACCTCACCTAAACCTGAGGCATCATGCATCATCCTAGCCCCATGAGCAGTGAGCTGGGCTTGTTGCCTGCCATGTACTCATTCCCTGGCCTTATCAACGTCACTGAAATCGGGATCAATATTGGCCCTGCAAATACCTGTCAACACCTGCCGGGAGTGTTGCCCCCAAACACGTGAGTAGAGGAGTCTAGTGATGAGAGCACTGCACTACACACACATATGTAAGCATGTGCTTTACAGGAGATTTGCCAGAACCAGACTTGCTAACACATTACATTTCACTTCAATTTCTTTATCTCTTATTGCTATTCCTTCAGGAGTTGGGAGAGACGATGCCTGAGAAAGCACAGGAGGAGAGCAGATGACGAGTAAGTTAAGAATGGAAAAAAAATCAATAATATTAACATTTAGTGTTTATTCTGAAGCGCATTTTAGTTTCAAATGTTAAATGATTTGCTTCAAAACAATGTTTGTTCTCCAGAGGATGCAGTGCCAAAAAGAGGAGGCTGATGGAAGAGGCAGGATGCGATCCTTTGGATTACCTCAGCCCCAAAGTGTTTCATAACTGGCCACCAGGCAACAGCATCCCCCCTCTACCTGAATCATCTAGCCAAGCACTCCCCCAGCCCTGTCTGGGGACTCAGGACCTGGGGCTGCCCTTATCCGGGTCTTCCTCCGCTCTGGCCTGTCCAGAAGCAGAAGGCTCCTGCATGGAGGTGGAGGCAGCACAGAGGAGACTGCAGGAGATTGAGGAGAGGTGAGTCATGAGACCATATGGGGGCAACCATATGGGGGAAATGTGAGAGTCCAGACTACTGGCCATAACTCATCATAATTATAATGTGCTTTATTACTGTATATGATTTGTATCAGCTTTACCACCATTTATTTTGTCTGCACAGTGCATTACACACTCTGTATAAACACTGTCACACAGTGAAGTTAGTCTGTTTCTGTCAGGATCACCCTGGAGGATGATGACGACGATGAGGACCTGGATGTGGAGCCAGCACCCAGGAGGCCCATGCTGGTGATGTCTGACAGTCTGAGGGAGGGGCTTCAGCGTGGCATCAGTGACATCCTCCCCCACACTGTGGCCCAGTCTGTGTACGTACCTTTTCCTTCTTATACTCCACCTTAGAGGAACCTTTAATTGAAGTACCTACCCATCTGTCATTGTAGCCAGTAGTGAATAATCGTTATAACTTTGGGAGATGTCCACTATTTATTTCTCTCTGTCAGTCTCGTCGACTCACCTGTTCCTCGTCTGTTACTGTAGGAGCCACTCCTGTATGGAGCTGGTAGTATGGCGCCCCCCAGAGGTTGCGCTGGCCCGGCGGCTGAAGGACTCCCTACAGAGGCAGAGGAAGCAGCAGATTACCAGCAGGCAACCCCCGAGCCCTAGTGCCTCTCTGAGTTCCCTCACCCCCACAAACACCCCAGGGGAGACATACTCCCCTATGTATTGCAGCCCAGGGGCAGGTGCCCACAGCGCTGGAGAGGAGGACATGGAGCTGTAGGGCCTGGGAGAACCAGCATCAGTTGTGCCGAGAACAGCTACAGCTCTCAGCCTTGGTTCACTTTGTTGACCTTCGAGAAGCCATGGAGAGGCAGAGAAGACAGCATAGACAGATCCAAAAGCTTCATAGTGATATGCGTTCACATGCTATCAAGGTTATCAGAAGCTCCTAGTTCCCAGTGGAAATTTTACTTGAACGACTCTCCATGTTGGAATTACAAGTGGGAAACTGAGAAAATGTTGTTACTCGAGATGTGATGTTTCAAAATTGACCGTTCACCTTTTCAAACAATCAATTTGACAAATACAACCTTATCAATATTGATAATCTAGCTAGTTTGACCCTATTGTCAATGTTAAGCAAACTTGCTAGCTAAAATCTTAGTGGTTGAAGAATTGTTAAGACTTCAAAAGCATTTGAACACAATCATGTCGGACTTCCCAGTTTCCCATTTCTCACGAGCGTGTGAAGCCACCATATTCAACGTCCACTTTGGTTCAAGACCAGACTGTTGGGCAGCATGGCATGTGTATGCCACTTTGCCAAAAGAGGGCAAGCAACCCCTTTCTTTGCGTTACAATCAGATAATGCTGGATTTGAGTCTTTACTATGATCCAGGAAAATATGCAATGGGACAAATTGTAACAAGTACCACAAAGCCACAGTCATTTACAAAAGACACCCTTTAAAGCTGTAATATGTAACCTTTTGGGCGACCTGCCAAAATTCACATAGAAATCTGTTATAGATCTGCCATTCTCATTGAAAGCAAGTCTAAAGGCGTCCTCATGCTTCCCAGCCAAAACAGTTAGTGCATATATTATGACATTTTGAAATGTTTTTGTTTGTTTTGGACTTCGGTAACGGTTGTTTCGGGCAAACGTTTTTTTCTTGAGGCAAGCCAAAGTCTGTAGCCAAAGTCTACGCCCCTTCGTCAGTGGTTGGTCAACCGTAAGGATTCTTTAATAGTTTTTGTTGTGATTCAACAAGAGACGACTTGTTTTGTACCAAATATCTTAGTTAGATGTAGAATTGCGCGACTAAGATCTCCTTGGGAAAAACGTCAATTAATGACAGATTTCTTGAGTTATCTTAGATTTATTCTGACTACTTTGAGGAAGTGTATACAGGCTACGGTGTCTCAAAATAGACAAATGGTACTATTGCCGCTTTTTACCTGTTTTTCAAGCAAAGGTCTTAAGGGAGTACGCGAGCACACTTGTTCAGCTGGCCTAGCCGAGTTTGGCTAGGCACCAGCTGAACTGAAGCATGCTGATGCCTTAAGAAGTGTTAGATCTGTTCTATGTGCACTATTTCTATGCTTCCCGTTCTTGAGATTCGTTTTTGTGTCTTTTACTTTCGGTTTTGCACACAGTTGAAAATACAATATTTTTGGTTATGGAAAATATATTTAACAGTGGTTTAGATGGTACAATGATTCTATACTTTACTTGCTTGTTTTGTCACATAAACTGAAATTAGGCGAACTAATAGAATTTTCGCAACCAGGAAATGGTGGAGGGATTTCTGCATAGTGCACCTTTAATGGATTGTCTCAGTTGAAACTTTAAGACCAGTGCCAGCACACTCTGTTGTAATCCTAATGTAACAACTTGGCTAAGTGGTCTGCTTAGCCAAATTGGAGAAGTCTCTGTTTTGTTGTAGTTACATTAAATGCAAGCAAACCTGTGCTCAGCAAATGCTTTGTTTTACAGAGGACAAGGGTGTAAGACATTCAAAGGGAAGTAGAGACATTGAGCTCAGATTGTCACTATGAACGTTTTATACTCAGCGTTTAGCTTGGGGTTATGTTTTTAAGAACAGTTACTTTTCAAAGCTGGTTTGGTCCTTTTTTTCGCATTCAAGAAAACGTTTTCTGGAAGCATGTCAGCTGTCTTGAAACTGTTGTAATGTGTTGTAAGCTACAATATACCAGTTTGCTTTGGAGGGAAGATGGCTATGATGCTCTACCTACAATAATGTGAAAAATAATGCAATTCACTGTCATTGTACATTTTGATTGTATCCTTAATATGCACTTTAGACATTAGCCAATGTCTACATTGGGCATGATGATTACAATAGCTCTCTTGCAACATAGCAATCAACCGTTACAAGATGACTTGTAGCTTCAAAGGATCCTTCTGATTGCAGCCTGGTCACGTGATCCTACCTCCTATAGAGACATTTCCTGAATATGCAGACATGTCAGTCGATTAAACATTCACTCACTCCCCAGCCTTTAGACGAGCAGTTAAACTTAACTGCTTTAAAGCCAGAGGAACGTGAACTTAACAACCCATTTTGTTATTGTGACCTTTAGGCCATTTACCCCATCATTTAGGATGTCATCCATTTTATGAGCGTGGTTACACGTGGTCTGCGGTTGTGAGGCTGGTTGGACGTGCTGCCAAATTCTCTAAAATTATGTTGGAGGCGGCTTATGGTAGAGAAATGAATCAATTCTCTGGCAACAGCTCTGCTGGACATTCCTGCAGTCAGCATGTCAATTGTACTCTCCCTCAAAACTTGAGACATTTGTGGCATTGTATTGTGTGACAAAACAGCACATTTTAGAGTGGCCGTTTATTGTCCCCAGAACAAGGTGCACCTGTGTAATGATAATGCTGTTTAATCAGCTTCTTGATATGCCACACCTATCAGGTGGATGGAATATCTTGGCAAAGGAGAAATGTTCACAAACAGGGATGTAAACAAATTTGTGCACAACATTTGAGAGAAATAAGCTTTTTGTGCGTATGGAAAATTTCTGGCATCTTTTATTTCAGCTCATGAAACATGGGACCAACACTTTACATATTGCGTTTATATTATTGTTCAGTATGGTTGCCCTAGACTCTATGGTGACCAGATGTCACAATTCTACCCAGGGCAGTACTTACATCTGTCCCGTATTTCAGACTTCTCAATCATTTGATGAGAATTGACATTGATATTGATTGCGTTCCAAGCCGTCTATTTTTGGAGGGGTGTGGACATGAAGCTAGGATTAAGTTTAGGTTTAGGGCTATTTCTAGGGTTAGGGTTGAGCTAGGGTTAGGGTTATTGATTAATTTGGGTAAAGTTATTATTTTGAGTTAAAAAAAATATATATAATTGTAATCCAACTTAAAATAATACATTTACCCAATTTAAAAATTATACTTCCATCCAAAAATAATACATTTCAATCCAACTCAAAGAAATGCATTTACCCAACAAAACAATTACAATTCCATTCAAATCAAATTATTTAAATCGGTTTAGCTGCAGAATAATCCAAATCAAAATTCAATTTTTTTAACGGATTGTGCTAACCCTTACCCTAACTTTAAGGGCACATCCTGTTAATCCTAACCAGTGAACTACTTCAGCACTAAAAAAGCTCCTTTGTAGCTTCGTGTTAAGGCTCCCCCAGGCCCTATATGGTGATGTTAACCCCAGTAATGCATCTCATCTCCCCTTCCAATTTCTTCAGCTTCCTCTGCTTCTACTCTTGTGCCTTTCTGCACCACAAACATAACTAGATGTAATAGATTGTCTGTAAGAAATATCTTCTCCTGACACAGCATAACTAATGTGCAACTTTGATGGCTAAAGTATATCACTTTTTATTTTACCTTTATTTAACCAGGTAGGCTATTTGAGAACAAGTTCTCATTTGCAACAGCGACCTGGCCAAGATAAAGCAAAGCAGTTCAACACAAACAACACAGAGTTACACATGGAATAAACAAACATACAATCAATAATACAGTAGAAGAATCTATATACAGCATGTGCAAATGAGGTAGGATAAGAGAAGTAAGGCAATAAATAGGCCATGGTGGCGAAGTAATTACAATATAGCAATTAAACACTGGAATGGTAGAATGTGCAGAAGATGAATGTGCAAGTAGAGATACTGGGGTGCAAAGGAGCAAGATAAATAAATACAGTATGGGGATGAGGTAGATTGGTGGATTGGCTAGTTTACAGATGAGCTATGTACAGGTGCTGTGAGCTGCTCTGACAGCTGGTGCTTAAAGCTAGTGAGGAAAGTAAGAGTCTCCAGCTTTAGTGATTTTTGCAGTTTTTTCCAGTCATTGGCAGCAGAGAACTGGAAGGAGAGGCGGCCAAAGGAAGAATTAGCTTTGGGGGTGACCAGAGAGATATACCTGCTGGAGCGCGCGCTACAGGTGGGTGCTGCTATGGTGACCAGTGAGCTGAGATAAGGCAAGGCTTTACCTAGAAAATACTTATAGATGACCTGGAGCCAGTGGGTTTGGCAACGAGTATGAAGCGAGGGCCAGCCAACGAGAGCGTACAGATCGCAGTGGTGGGTCGTATATGGGGCTTTGGTGACAAAACGGATGGCACTGTGATAGACTGCATCCAATTTGTTGAGTAGAGTGTTGGAGGCTATTTTGTAAATGACATCGTCGAGGATCGGTAGGATGGTCAGTTTTACAAGGGTATGTTTGGCAGCATGAGTGAAGGATGCTTTGTTGCGAAATAGGAAGCCGATTCTAGATTTAATTTTGGATTGGAGATGTTTAATATGAGTATGGAAGTAGAGTTTACAGTCTAACCAGACACCTAGGTATTTGTAGTTGTCCACATATTCTAAGTCAGAACCGTTCAGAGTAGTGATGCTGGACGGGCAGGCAGGTGCGGGCAGCGATCGGTTGAAGAGCATGCATTTAGTTTTACTTGCATTTAAGAGCAGTTGGAGGCCACGGAAGGAGAGTTGTATGGCATTGCTCATCTGGAGGTTAGCTAACACAGTGTCCAAAGAAGGGCCAGAGATGTACAGAATGGTATGATAACATTGTAGAAACTACTGAACAGAGCTGCTCTACAGTGAGTTGAGATGTTTTCTAAGGAGAATGGGATGACTAGTGTGAGGGCAATTTCTGTTAAACCTTACTAATGCTTGTGTACTAAAATATAATTCTTTAGGTCTAGGGATTGGGCTTGAGATAGTTTCTTTAACAAACTCATATAAAGATAGAAAAGTGTGTGCACATTAATAAGAGGCCTGTTCTAACTGTTTGTGTGTGTAGAATGACCCCATTTCGTCTGGGCACTCAGCCAAGAATATGACAGAAACTGACTGGTACTTCTTAAGTTAACTGGAGACAGAGTAAAGGTTATATGCTGCACACCAGTAACAGAGCTATTGTTCTGTTTGGAGCCTGTTTCTGGGCGAAAGATACATGTTTTGTGTGTGACCAGTACGGCCATATATAATCTGGGCCGACAGTCAAAAGCACTTGCCCAACTTGAACCGTTGAGCTACTGTTAGAGAAAGTATGTCTGGAGTGACTTCCTGTCATTCTGGCGCTTATTGTCCTCACTCAGTTGCGACAGACTGAGGCAACCTTTTCACCCAGTTGTCTCCCTCACACACACATACATAGGGTCACGTGTTTTGCAGATGCTTGCATGGGGTAGCTTGACTATATAAATGCTCCTGTGCTCTGTGTACAGGGAGGCTCTCACTCCATCTCACCTGTGGGGGTGGGGCAACCAGCCTCATTATGATAATATGTTTTTAATAAAAGTAATACCTTGATTGATTATTGATTTTACCTCTCCTCATTATTAGTTAAAGGTAGAATTTCCACCACACGAGTTAATGAGTTAGAGTCAAGGCTTAGTCTCTAGACATGCTGTCTCAATGGTAAAGTCCGTTCCCACCCCTTCAACAACTTTCCTTTGCACCTGCGGAGTGGAAAAAGTGAAAATGCTGAACACAACAGAACACTTCCCAAAGTCTGTTAATGATATAACCAAAGCCTGCACACCTTCGTCAGAAACATGGGCCAAAAGTAAAGTGACTACTTCAATAGTCCTTTAAAAGTCCCCTCTGTGTACATAATGTGGGATTTGATGGTACAAACCTCTCCAGTTTGGCTGTCAGCTCCTCCTTAAACTTGCATGCCAAGCAAGCCGTGGTCTGTTCTTTCTACTGTCCCATGTCCTCTGTACCAGGCACAGTTCCTGGTCTTTGGCTTGCAGCTGCCTGCGCAGGGAAGCAGCCACACCACCTGCCTCGTCTCCACCCTCCCGCACCTGGGCCCGCTGCAGACTACGCAGCTCCTCAATTTGCTCCTGTAGCATCAACATATGACGTGGACAGAGTGTGTGTGTGTGTGCGTGCGTGCGTCTGTCACAAAGATAGTCAGATCTATACCTGAATGAGTCTCTCCTTCAGTGAGTCCAAGGACTGCTCTTTCTTTATCCCCATTTGTTCTCTCTAAATACGTAACCTCTGCTCCTAAAGCACACATCTGATTCTTAACAGTGTGTGTAACGCAACAAGAATGTAAGCATGTTTGTATGGGCTGTATATCTGTGTTTTTTTGTGTGTATTTAAGTGAGTGTGTCTTCCTGAACACACCTTGTCCCGGCTCAGCTGCTGAGTGCTGCGTCTCTGTGAGTCCAGCTCCTGCTGTGGTCGAATGATTGTCTGCAGAAACTGCTCGTTGAGGGCCTACAGGGTTTGGAATGCCTGGGCCACCGTAGGACTGCAGCACAGCACCAATATAGAGCACAACAACAAAATATTAGAATACACAGTACTATATACAAATTCATATGCTGATCAAGAATAGTGTGCTTCTATATGAATATGAGAATGTGTGAAAAAGTACCTGTGTGGGAGCTGAAGGGAGCGGTGTTCCAGCAGGTGCTGCAGATCCTGACACTACCCCCAGCTCCTGGGCCCAGTGTCGTTCTGCTGCTCTAGCTTGGCTGTGGCCTGCTTGTGAATGTGGCCTGCTTGTGGCTGTGCTCCCCCTTGGCCTTGAGATAGAAGTCTCTTGGCCCCAGCTTTGATGCAACTGTACTGACCTCGTCTTCTGCATGATAGCAGGGTGGTCAGGCCGTGGCTTGGGTGGTTAATGTCCTTGACAATCTTTTTGGCCTTCCTGTGACATCGGGTGCTGTAGGTGTCCTGGAGGGCAGGTAGTTTGCCCCCGGTGATGCATTGGGCAGTACCATCCTCTGGAGAGCCCATTCATCACACTGTCGGTGTGGGTGGACCATTTCAGATCGTCAGTGATGTGTACGCAGAGGAACTTTCCACCTGCTCCACTGCAATCCCATCAATGTGGAGAGGGCTGTGCTCCCTCTGCTGTTTTCTGAAGTCCACAATCAGCTCTTTTGTTTTGTTGACGTTGAGTGAGAGGTTATTTTCCTGGCACCATTCACCCAGGGCCCTCAGCTCCTCCCTATAGGCTGTCTTGTCATTGTTGGTAATCAGGCCTACTACTGATGAGTCGTCTGTGAACTTGATGATTGAGTTGGAGGCGTGCATGGCCATGCATTCATGGGTGAACAGGGAGTGCAGGAGGGGGCTGAGCATGCACCCTTGTGAGGCCCCTGTGTTGAGGATCAGCGAAGTGGAGGTGTTGTTTCCTACCTTTACCACCTGGGGGCGGACCGTCAGGAGGTCCAGAACCCAGTTGAACAGGGCGGGGTTGAGACCCAGGGCCCCAAGCATAATGATGAGCTAAGAGGGTACTATAGTGTTGAATGCTGAGCTATAGTCAATGAACATCATTCTTACATAGGTATTCCTCTTGTCCAGATGGGATAGGACAGTGTGCAGTGCGATGGCAATTGCATCGTCTGGATCTATTGGGGCGGTAAGCAAATTTAAGTGGGTCTAGGGTGTCAGGTTAGATGGAGGTGATATGATCCTTAACTATCCTCTTAAAGCACTTCATGATGACAGAAGTGAGTGCTACGGTCATTTAGTTCCTTTACCTTTGCTTTCTTGGGTACAAGAACAATGGTGGACAACTTGAAGCAAGTGTGGACAGCAGACTGGGATAGGGAGAGATTGAATATGTCCATAAACACTTCAGCCAGCTCTGCGCATGCTTTGAGGATGCGGCTAGGGATGTCGTCTGGGCCAGCAGCCTTGCAAGGGTTAACACGATTAAATGTCTTATTCACGACGGCAACAGAGAACAAGAGCCCACAGTCCTTGGTAGCGGGCTGCGTTGGTGGCACTGTGTTATCCTCAAAGCGGGCGAAGGTTTTTAGCTTGTCCGGAAGCAAGACTTCGGTGTCTGCAACGTGTCTGGTTTTCCCGTTGTAATCCATGATTGTCTGAGCAGGTGAATTGCGATTCCACTTTGTCTCTGTACTGACATTTTGCCTGTTTGATTGCCTTACGGAGGGAATAACTACACTGTATTCGGCCATATTCCCAGTCACTTTGCCACTGTTAAATGTGGTGGTTTTGCCTAAATGCTGACATCTATCCACTGTTTCTGGTTTGGGTAGGTTTTTATAGTCACAGTGGGTACAACATCTTCTATACACTTCCTGATGAACTCAGTCACCGTATCTGTGTATTCGTCAATGTTATTTTCAGAGGCTACCCAGAATATATCACACTCCGCGTGATCAAAACAATCTTGAAGCATGGATTCCGATTGGTCAGACCAGCATTGAATAAACCTTAGCATGGGTACTTCCTGTGAGTGTCTTCCTATAGGAAGAGAGGAGCAAAATGTGAATGTTTTCCTATAGGAAGAGAGGAGCAAAATGTCGTGATCAGATTTGACAGAGGGCCTGGGAGGGCCTTGTAGGCATTTCGAAAAGTTGAGTAGCAGTGGTCCAATGTTTTTCCAAAGCGAGTACTACAGTCATTGTGTTGGTAGAACTTCGGTAGCATTTTTCTCAAATTTGCTTTGTTAAAATCCCCAGTTACAATAAAAGCTGCCTCAAGATATGTGGTTTCCAGTTTGCATAAAGTCCAGTGTAGTTCTTTGAGGGCTGTCGTGGTATTGGCTTGAGGGGGAATATACACAGTTGTGACTACACCGAAGAGAATTCTCTTGGGAGGTAATACGGTCAGCATTTTATTGTGAAGTATTCTAGGTTGGGTGAACAAAAGGACTTGAGTGTCTGTCTGTTATTACAATCACACCATGAGTAGTTAATCATGAAACATACACCCCCGCCTTTCCCGGAGACTTCTTTATTCCTTGTCTGCGCGATGTACTGAGAACCCAGATGGCTGCATGGACCGGGACAGTATATCCCGAGAGAATCATGTTTCCGTGAAACAGAGTACGTTACAATCCCTGATGTCTCTCTGGAAAGAGATCCTCACCTTGCACTCGTTTACTTTATTATCCAGAGACTGAACATTAGCGAGTAATATATTCGGAAGCGGTGGATGTTATGCACGCCTCCTGAGTCAGACAAGAAGTCCACTCCGAATACCTCTTCTCTGCCGGCGGTGTTTTGAAGCAGCCTCTGGAATAAGTTCAATTGCCCTGGGGGCTGCAAACAATTTGGGAAAGTTGTATTCCTGGTCGTAATGCTGGCGAGTTACCGCTGGTGTGATATCCAAAAGTTATGTGTAATAACACATAACACAAAAAAAAAAATCTGGGCTAATAATGTAAGAAATAATACACAAAAAAAATACTGCAAAGTTGCTTAGCAGCTAAAAGCAGAGCTGCCATGTCTGTCAGTGCCATCTTACTTCATAAACTGTACATGATATGTTGTCATTTTGTAGTGATCTCTAGATGCTAGTTCAGGAGGTGGTAGGCCTCTCATCATCTGCTCCATGTTCCTGCGCAGTCTCTGTAGCTTAGCTTGGTGATCCTCTCTCAAGGACCTACTCAATACAGTCAGAGCAGACACCTGCTCCCTCTGCTGCACAAGGCACTCACTCTCCAGGTCCTGCACACTCTGACAGAGCGGGGAGAGAGGAATGACATACTGTATCTATTCTTCACCCGTTTCCTTTAATTCATGGTAATTAAGTGAAATCTGATGGTTTGTTGGTGACCAGTGATCTTGGTTCTGTTTACTGTAGTTCCACCACTTTGTTTTGAAGAGCCAGGGCATTCCTCTTCTCTCTCACTCTCCAGAGCATCCCGGGCTTGCTCCTCCAGTATCCCACACTGCACCTGTAAAGCCTCTTCTTTCTCTACCTCCCATTCTTTCTCTACCTCTATGGTGCTGTGTATCGAAGGTAGAACACAGATACGGTGTTATCCTGTTTGTTTAAGTTTTAGAATACATTTCATCTGACATAGAATAGGAGACACGGGGAATAGAAACCTATACCAACTGCTGATCCTCAGCATACAGCTCCTTCTCTCGCCTCGCCATAACCCCCTTCTGCTCATTAAGATTCTCCTTCAGCTTCCTTCCTTCCCCCCTCCTCCGTTATCTGCAAAGGAAACTGTAAGACTGACCCGGGACTCTCTGTTTCAGAAGTTGGGTTAAAGACACATTTCAGTTGTACAACTGACCAGGTATCCCCTTTTCCTTTCCCTTTACTTTTAGAGGGCAGGACATCCTGAGATACTGACCTGGATGCAGCTCTGTGTGGACTCAATGTGCTGTGTGTGAGAGATGGCTTGTTTTCTGAAAGCAACTGTTTTCTTTTCCTCAGCTTGCCTAGACACACACCAGCAAGTAAAACATCAGTGTTTGAATCTGATAGAACACAAAGGAAATACTTTGCAAATTTTCAATAAACCCAGTTGCCGGAGCCTCTCACATGCTGGATGTCTTCCTAACCACTAGGCTACCTCAAGCAAACCTCTTCCTTCAACTTCTTCAGCTCTCGATGCTAAAGGAGACAAACAAAACCACCCCTTACATACTGCACACACACATTTAACTACATATGCTCTCACACTATCATGCACACAGTGAGTTACACGCATTTATACGCACAGTTAAACAGACTCATCCATAGACACTGTGTTCTAGAGGCTACCCAGCCCACCAACCATCTGTGTGAGTGCCTGCTCCTGGGTCTCTCTCAGGAAGATGCTGTGCCGCTCCCTTAGGTTCTGGAACTCCCCATGCTCCTGTTTCTGCCTGTGTTTCTCCTTCAGACCTTCAAACCTGTCCCTCAGTGACCTCTCTCCTCAGTCCACAGACTGGAGCACCTCACAAGCCTCGTCCAACTTCTGCTACATATACACATAAGAAAACAGATGGAGAGAAACAATTTCAAACACATTCAAAGCGGTGACTATCACTTTAAAGCACGTTCTGGGCACCAGTCTAATACTGTACTTCTTGCATAGAGTCCAGCTTGAGTCTAGAGTGCTGCTGCTCAGAAAACAGCTCTGTTTTGGCACTGTCCAGCTGTCTGTCCAACTCCACTCTCTCTGAGACTGTGGGGGAGAAGGGAAGGGAGGGGAGATAGGGGATTAAATATTGTAATAATCAAATCATTTTTAGATTGTAATAGAGCTGGGAAAAGTGCCATGCGGGCTATAAAAATTGTGTTACCCTGGTCCCATCTATCAAGGATGTTCTGTGTTTACATAGAGCAGCCAGCTCCTCCTCCAGATCCCTGACCAAAACACAAACACGATGAGCAAGATTCATGGATGCCATTAAAAGTAAGATGTTCCATTTACAAAATGCCCCACACACATAGATTGAGCAGAGTGAAAATCTTACCTGTCTGAGGGTAGCCAGCTCCTCCATCTTCAGCCAGTCTGACCTCACCTGCCCCAGGCAACACCCAGGCCTCTGCTGTGTGGAATCAAGGGTTTGAGAGAGAGAGCATCAGGAGGCCTGTGATTGCACATCTCCATTGGAGAGTAACTACCCATTAGGAGTGAACAACGGTTAACAAGCATAAGATTCAATGGACATGTCCCCACACTATCTTACACAGGAGTTATCTTTGGTTAATGTGTAATCTGTTTAGTCTTTGGTTAATGTCTAGTTAAATAAAGGTTCAATAAAAAAACTATTACAAAAAATCTCCCACCACACACATCCCTCTGTGGCCTTGTTAGTGCTGCATCTCCTCCAGCGGACACACCCCTCATCCGAGTCCTCATCATCCTCACTCACAAAGAGCACATACCTGCTGACAGATCCAATACAGATATAAAACAAGAGGTGGCTCGTGGCCAGAGACTATATTGGAGACACAGTATGTCACTTAATTCTGATTCAGTGAAGGCTGCCTAGGAGTGTCTCTTCTGCTATGGCGTGCTTTACGGAGGAGTAGACTTCCACAGGTCACATGCTCCTGGCTAGCTCTCAGCGTTTCACAAGTACAGAACAAACAAAGAAATAACATTTACTTTCACATTGGGTAATTAGTTAGTGTTAGTGGCATATTATTTTATAATCAGATGGTCACGCCTGGGCCTGGACCTGGAATATATGCTTTATATGGTGTGTACTTGAGAACCCTTGGCTCCTGTGTGGGTCGTCACTCTGGTTAGTGTAGAGGCCATGTTCATGTATCTGACAGACTGAATGGCATCTTTTGGTGAAGTAAAACAGATGTTTATGTGAACTTTTAATTTTCCTTCTACATGTTGGTTGAAGCCCCTAGCTCCTGCCTCTCACCTGGCCTGCTGTGGATGTGTTGCTGGACCTTCTCTGTGCGAACAGGTCACTGTCAATAGTCAGTGTCAAAACTCCAGGCACTCCTGGCGGAGACAGGAAGAAGCTGCAGTTACCGTTAGTGATGAATTCATTATTTAGCTTAAAGAATATCCTGGGTGTCTGGTAAATGACTAAACGTAAATATAACTGTAACCATGAAATAGGATAGATTGTAGGAGCTAAACGAGTAGAGTACCTGCCAGGTATCTGGTGGTGGTTCTAGAAGCGTGGAACTGGAACAGGCCTCAGTGAGAACCCCTATACCAACATTGCTGTTGCTGGAAGACCAGGGACTGACACTGGAACCAGTAGGAAAAGGCAGAAGCATCAGTGTCAGCATGGAGGAACAAAATAAGTGAGAGCTCTTACAGTATAACAGTAACTTCTATGACTACTGTCCCCTTTACCCTCAGATGACTACCCCAAACTCTGACACTAGACCCACTGCATGAGGATTTCAGCCCTCTCACCTGTGGCTGGCTGGTAAAACACAAAGGACTGTGAGCATGATTATATTGACAGCTGTGTATCACCCCCTGGTGGAGTCACTAGATACCGAAGTGTCTGCTGTCCTTTCAGCCTCTTCCTGTCTATAGGGCTGTCCCAGGCTGTTATTCCTGTCTCTGGCCAGTCTTTGTATAGTCCTGTCTGGCAGCCCCACCACCACCATCTCAGTGCAAAGTCCTCGGTGCAGACACTGCCTAAAGGGGGGCACAGCTCTACTGCTAACCCTCCTCCTCCACAGGCATCAACCCCCAACAGCCTCTCCAGCGACACTGCTCCCTACACCCTCCTCTTCATCTTTCACCACTTCCACTGTCCTTTGCTCCTCTTCCTCCAGATCGGCGGGTTCCACCTGGCCTCCTGAGCTCTTCTCTGAGGCGAGAGGAGAGGTGAGAGACAGACTAAACCAAGGTTCAGGTCAGAGGAGGGGAGATGCTTGGCCAGGTGGGTACAGTCAGGAGGGTAAGGGTAAAGGAGTCTCTGTAAACGACAGTGAGTTCTAATATCTAGTGGTCCTTTTTCTGAGGGTTCTCTCCATAATGGTTGCTCAGTTTTGGCACATTATTCTTGAACAATCCATAATCCTCACACTCTAAAAGGGATCACATTATAATGTATGTAAGGACTGGATTAAGACAAGTTGAAGAGGACAATGTGTGTAGAATTTCTCACCTGAAGAAAGGTCCTTGGTCTCAGAGCGTACCAAGTCAAGACAAGAGATGGGGGTGTCGTAAGTAAGTACCACTCAAAATACAAATCAAATGCATTTTATAAAGCGCTTTTTACATCAGCAGTGTAATAAAGTGTTTTTCAGATACCCAGCCTGAAACCCCAAAGAGCAAGCAATGCAGATGTTGAAGCACAGTGGCTAGGAGAAACTCCCTTGAAAGGTAGGTAAGGATGAAACCTAGAGGAACCAGGCTCTGGGGGGTGGCCAGTTCTCTTCTGGCTGTGCCGGGTGGAGAGTATAACAGTACATGGCTATTCAGGCCAGATCGTTCTTAAGACAACTACAGACAACAACATGCCTGTTTTGATGCAATCATGTTTTCTGGAGATACCCTCAATCCCATTGCTATGGCTCCACACCGGTAAACATTTAGCTACTCAAGTGGGTTCATAACAGTATGACTTTGTAGATAAACAGAACAAAAAGAAGATGAACCCTGAGGATGGAAGCAACACATTGACCTGCAGGCGGCTCAGCTGGGCATTTTAAGCTTTATTTAAGTAGGCAAGTCAGTTAAGAACAAATTCATATTTACAATGGCGGCCTACCCTGGCCAAATCCGGACGACGCTGGGCCAATTGTGCGCCGCCCTATGGGACTCCCAATCACGGCCGGATGTGATATAGCCTAGATTCGAACCAGGGACTGTAGTGACGCCTCGTGCACTGAGATGCAGTGCCTTAGAAAGGCTGCACCACTCGGTAGCCCAATCTATGGTATCTAGGAGGTCACAGTGATCCTGTGGCAGAGGGGTATTGCTGTCTACACCAGGTCTGGGTGAGCAGAGAGTATATAGGGAACAGGAAGAGAAAAAGTCCAGAGAGAAAAGAACGAGTAGGAAGAAAGACTGATTGAAGTATCTATCTTAACTGATTGAAGTATCTATGGTCTTAGATAGGACATAATCTGACAAGTATAAAGAGGCTCATTCTGCAGCATCTCATTCTGCCCCTTCATGACTGCCATCGGCAACTTCCTGTGAAACACGTCACACACTCATGAATAGACACAACATTCTCTAATACCAAACAGCAAAGTGAGGTCGGTGGTGGTGAGTGGGGGTTGTTGTTGATCATAGGTTGCCCTGGAAATAAAACCTTTGCCAAGGGGCCTTCAGGTCTTCCTTTCAAAAAGTAGTCAATTGATTATGGTGACACTATGGCCAGCTCATATGAAAATCTACACTTTGTAGTTCACAGTGATTGTGGATTTCCTTCCATTGAAGACTGAGTAGGAAAGCTGTCCATTAGGCTTACAATTTGGAAACACCATTACAAATTCCCAATGTTTTCAGAAAAATGATTAACCAGCTATGAGTAGATATGATGCTGGTTCCATTCAAATTCACACACTCTCATGAAAACTCAATGCATGGGTGCATTTGATTGAAAATTGCACATAATGCGCAAACAAGACTATAATTTGACTTATACAATATCCGATATCTATACGTTTCACATTTACACTACACAGCCGGTAGTCCATGTCGTCAAAACAGAAGCAGCATATTTGGTTTCCTCTCATTGTTTTAATTTAATCATAAATCCACACCTGCAATCCCAAACACGAATGAAACAAGACTAACTTTCTGGATGGTATGAAACAAAGTTGGTAGCTATGTTCTACACCTGCTTTGCTTGCTGTTTGGGGTTTTAGGCTGGGTTTCTGTACAGCACTTTGAGATATCAGCTGATGTACGAAGGGCTTTATAAATACATTTGATTTGATTTGAAACTGCTCATCCAGAAGCGGTGCTCCTAATGGCCGGGGACTTAAATGCAGGCAAACTTTACCTTATTTCTATCAGTATGTCACATGTGCAACCAGAGGAAAAACAAACTCTAAACCACCTTTACTCCACACACCAAGACACGTGCAAAGCTCTCCCTCGCCCTCCATTTGGCAAATCTGACCATAATTATATCTTCCCGATTCCTGCTTACAAGCAAAACCTAAAGCAGGAAGTACCAGTGACTCGCTCAATAGGGAAGTTGTCAGATGATGCGCATGCTACGCTACAGGACTGTTTTGCTAGTACAGACTGGAATATGTTAGTACAGACTGGAATATGAGTATACCAGCTCAGTCACCGGTGTTGGGATTTGTTCCTTGTCAATCATTTGCTTATTGGTGAAATTAGCATTCAGAAAATATCTTTAAGTAAATCAATCATTCATTTATTAATGCAATTGCAGACAGAAGTTGACAACGGCAACATAGCACGCAGTTTTCCGAGTAAGTTCTGCCAAATAGGAAAGGGTCCAAGTTGCTTTATTATGCTTGCAGTCAACCCCTAGTGATGTCACTGCCCACGTCAACACCATCTACTCATGAGACCAAGCCCATGCACACACAGCTATACAAACGATAGTTCCAGTGTTATCTAAAGGCTCAGCAAGTAATTGTCCCCAAGTTGATTTATAGTGGTACGTCTGACTAGTCTCTTATCTCTTACACTCCCCTGCAGGGTTCTGTGTCTATGAATCTCTTTAAGCCTTAAGGCGCTTTCTCACCCTGTTTTGACTGCAATAACTCACACATCTCTCAGACCTTTTCTTTATAAGAGGCAGAGACTAGAGAAGAATAGCGGAGCAATATTAAACCTTATAATGAATATATATTGTTAATCTGTAGTCTAGGACCCCATACATGTAGTGGGGGAAGGGTCTTATAGCCCTTCCCCTTCTATTAATACAACATAAGCATAATTCATTATTATAATACATCAAACATTTGGTGCAGCCCCTATCATGACCCCAAGGTGAACCCCGTCACCGGCTTCATCAGTAAGTGCATTGACGTCATTGTCCCCACAATCACCATACGTGCATATCCCAACCAGAAGCCATGGAGTACAGGCAACAAGGGCTAAGATTGAATCCTACTACACCGGCTCTGATGCTCGTCGGATGTGGCAGAGCTTGCAAACTATTACGGACTACAAAGGGAAACCTAGATGCAAGCTGCCCAGTGACGCAAGCCTACCAGATGAGCTAAATTCCTTTTATGGTTGTTTCGAGGCAAGCAACACTGAAGCATGCATGAGAGCACCAGCTGTTCAGGACGACTATGTGATCACACTCTCTGTAGCCCATGTGAGCAAGACCTTAAAAAAAGGTCAACATTCACAAAGTCGCGGGACCAGACGGTTTACGAGGACATGTACTCAAAGCATGCGCAGACCAAATGGCAAGTGTCTTCACTGACATTTTCAACTTCTTCCTGACTGAGTCTGTAATCCTACATGTTTCAAGCAGACCACCATAGTCCCTGTGTCCAAGAAAGCGAAGGTAATCTGCCAAAATGATTACCGCCCTGTAGCACTCATATCTGTAGCCATGAAGTGCTTTGAAAGGCTAGTCATGGCTCACAACAACACCATCATCCCGGAAACCCTAGACCCACTCCAATTCACATACCGCCCCAACAGATCCACAGATGACGCAATATCAATCGCACTCCACACGGCCCTTTCCCACCTAGAAAAAAGGAACACCTATGTGAAAATGCTGTTCATTGACTACAGCTCAGCATTCAACACCATAGTGCCTACAAAGCTCATCACTAAGCTAAGGACCCTGGGACTAAACACCTCCCTCTGCAACTGGATCCTGGACTTCATGACGGACCGCCGTTGGTAAGGGTAGGCAACAACACATCTGCCACGCTGATCCTCAACACTGGGGCCCCTCAGGGGTGCGTGCTTAGTCCCCTCCTGTACTCCCTGTTCACCCACGATTGCGTGGCCAAACAAGACTCCAACACCATTATTAAGTTTGCTGATGACACAATAGTGTTAGGTCTGATCACAGACAACGATGAGACAGCCTATAGGGAGGTCAGAGACCTGTCAATGTGTTGCCAGGACAACAACCTTTCCCTCAATGTGAGCAAGACAAAGGAGCTGATCGTGGACTACGTGAAAAGGCATTCTTTGGTGTCCACATCACCAACAAACTATCATGGTCCAAACACACCAAGACAGTGAAGAGGGCACAACAACACCTTTTCCCCCTCGGGGACTGAAAAGATTTGGCTTGGGTCCCCAGATCCTCAAAGTTCTACAGCTGCACCATCGAGAGCATCCTGACCGGTTGCATCACCGCCTGGTATGGAAACTTCTCGGAATCTGACCCGTAAGGCGCTACAGAGAGTAGTTGTTACGGATACAGGTATCCTGTGTCTGTGTGTATCCTGTGTGTTTCTTTTCTCTCCTTCTCCCCTCACAGGTGAAAATCATTACTCCCCAATCAGTCAACAATCAACCCATCAATCAGAAGACACACCTCCTCCTGTTTCCTACCCTATCACAGTTCCTTCCCCATGGTTTAAAAACCCCATCATTTGTTTGTTCAAGAGCTCAATCTTTGTAATGCCATGTTGGTAGATCACTGTTCTTTGTAGATTTCAGGAGAGCTCAATCTTTGTAATGCCATGTTGGTAGATAGCTGTTCTTTGTAGATTTCAGGAGAGCTCAATCGTTGTAAATGCCATGTATGTAGATCTCTCTCTTTGCGTATTAACCTCATCTTTTGTTTGAGCACCTCCAAATCACTTTCATCTCCTGTGAGTATTGTTTTTGCTTATGGTGTTTGCTGGTGGGAAAAGGGGAAACCAAGACAAGTCGCCCATGGGCATACACTACCCGTAGGTAAACTTTGTTAAAACACACTAGTTAGAACTGGGCGGACCACCCACTGTATTTTTGGTTAGTTAGTTAGCTGTTGTTGAAATAGGCTAGTCTAGCTTAGGGGTGTTTTGAATACTTATTGTTTCTTTCCTTGGGTCCAGCTCAGCCCCTTTTTCCTGCTCCCCCATTTCCGTGTGTTTTACAATAAACCCTGAGTTTGACGGTATAATTTCAGTTGTCCTGGTTATTACGTTCACACTTTTACTTTGTCACAATTATAATTTGCATGAGTTATGTTACGCGTCTCATTACTATCCCCCCTAGACTGTCGGGCCAAAAGGGATTCGTAACAGTAGTGCATACGGCCCAGAACATCACTGGGGCCAAGCTTCCTGCCATCCAGGACCTATATACAAGGCGGTGTCAGAGAAAGGCCCAAGGAATTGTCAAAGACTCCAGTCACCCAAGTCATAGACTGCTCTCTCTCCTATCGCACGGCAAGTGGTACCGGAGCGCCAAGTCTAGGACCAAAAGGCTCCTTAACAGCTTCTACCCCCAAGCCATAAGACTGCGGAACAGTGAATCAAATGGCCACCCTGACTGTCTACATTGACATAGCCCCCCCCCCCTTGTTTATACACTGCTGCTACTCGCCGTTTATTATCTATGCATAGTCGCTTCACCCCCACCTACATGTACAAATTACCTCAACTAACCTGTACCCCCGCACACTGACTCGGTACCCCCTGTATACAGCCTCGTTATTATTTTATTGTGTTATATTTTTTCTCATTTATTTAGTAAATATTTTCTTAACTCTATTTTTTTAACTGCATTGTTGGTTAAGGGTAAGGTCTAAACCTGTTGTATTCTGCACAAATTTGATTTTGATTGTCTTCTTGGCATGTCTCTAATGTAAGACTAGACTGGTGATTGTGTGTTGCAACCCTCACCTTCAATTACTCATGTCTCTTCTACCCACATTTTCTGAAATCAAAAAATGTCTCAGTAGTGTTCACCTTTGCAAAAAAGACTCCTACTCCCCACATTTTAAGCTCAAAATGAGTAGAAGGCCACACACAGATCAAATTGAACAGACACATCCAGTTTCAACAGAAACAACTTTATCATCTCCTTTTTGTCATTGTGTCTTTCCTTTAAAGACAATGTCACGTGTAGAAATGAAGGGAGAAGAAACACAATTAAAAAGGAATACCAACCCCAATTGGAAACACTGGAGTTACACCTGAACACAGGTGCATATGTGTCCGTGTGTCGAATATGTTTGTGAGAGTGCGGTTGAAGTGAGAATGGTAAAAGGCAGGACCCCTGCTCACGTCTGTCCTTCCACCCACCCCTTCAGTACCAGGCATCAAGTGATTTAGGTCACACAAGCTCTTAGTGTATTAGAACAAGGCCAAACAGCACAGAGTCCACAGACCAGCAGGGTTTCATTCAGATGAGGTATCTCACGATCTTCATTACAATACTCCTGCCACAGAGCAGCACACAACAAAAGACACATGTACAGTATCAGTCAAAGGTTTGGACAAACCTACAAATTTTTCTTTATTTTTACTATTTTCTACATTGTTGAATATTAGTGAAGACAGAACTATGAAATAACACATATGGAAGCATGTAGTAACCAAAAAAGTGTTAAACAAATCCAAATATATTTGAGATTTGAGATTCTTCAAAGTAGCCACCCTTTGCCTTGATGACAGCTTTGCACACTCTTGGCACTCTCAACCAGCTTCACCTGGAATACTTTCCCAACAGTCTTGAAATATTTCCCACATATGCGGAGTACTTGTTGGCTGCTTTTCATTCACTCTACGGTCTAACTCATCTCAAACCATCTCAATTGGGTTGAGGTTGGGTGATTGTGGAGGCCAGGTCATCTGATGCAGCACTCCATCACTCTCCTTCATGGTCAAATAGCCCTTACACAGCCTAGAGGTGTGTTGGGTCATTGTCCTTTTGAAAAACAAATGATAGTCCCACTAAGCGCAAACCAGATGGGACGGCGTATCGCTGCAGAATGCTGTGGTAGCCATGCTGGTTAAGTGTGCCTTGAATTCTAAATAAATCACAGACAGAGTCTCCTCTGAACAGTTGATGTTGAGATGTGTCTGTTACTTGAACTCTGTGAAGCATTTATTTGGGCTACAATTTTTAACACATTGTTGGTTACTACATGATTCCATATGTGTCATTTCATAGTTTTATTCACCAATGTTGAAAAAAAGGTAAAAATGAAGAAAAACCCTTGAATGAGTAGGTGTATTGACTGGTACTGTATATCTTAGATACACACGCATTTTATTGCACATACATACAAATAGTCTGTAAATGAAAGACAAAAAAATACAACAAAAACAAAGCATTGATATTAAAGCTAAATCAAACCATTACGGATGATGTGTTGTTGGGTGAGAAATAAAAAGCGAAGTGTCTTTCATTAGGAAGGCAGGCAAATAGTATTTTAGGATTCAGTACCATCTGCACTGACCCTTTAGTTGTTCCGTTTTTCCTTTCTGCACAGAGCAGAGAAGACCATCTTTTATAACCCCATTTTTCATTATTTAAATGTTTTAATTTAACCTTTTATTTAACTAGGCAAGTCAGTTAAAAACAAATTCTTATTTACAATAACGGTCTGCCGGGGAACAGTGGGTTAACTGCCTTGTTCAGGGGCAGAACGACAGATTTTTACCTTGTCAGCTCAGGGATTCAATTCAGCAACTTTTCAGTTACTGTCCCAACGCTCTAACCACTAGGCTACCTGCCATGAATGAATAAATCATCTAAATCAGTCTCTTACACATGCTGGCTATCAACACACACACACACACACACATTTTTGAGATCACGTCATTTAGATATTCAAAATAAATGGATTAAAATGTATGATGTGTTTATATTATCATTCAAAATATATGTATATTAATATATAAAAATCATTATGTTTCAAACCCAATATATTCAACTTAATCTATAAGGAGTTGATAATTGAGAAAAAACAGTAATACTTGACCTGCACATCCTATCATTTCTTCCCCACATTTCAATACTGTTTGTCACACAGTAATACTGTGCATGACGGTATAGTATTATCTATACAATGACACATTTACAATACAGCAAAACTAAAACCCCTTACTGGGATTGTGTCCAGTTTAGTTCATTCAAATGTGGGGAACCATGTCATCCTATTTTACACCTTGATTTGTTCCACTAATATTGTACTGTTCTCGCCAAAGTGGTCAGTACTTATACATGTGCTTGTTTGCATATGTGTGTGTATGTGTGTTATAGTTATGTGACTAATGTATGAGTGCCTGTATGTCTGCTGAAAGGTAATGGCTACAAAGTGGATAGACTGGAACCAAACATAAATAGTGCAGAAAATGAAGGCTGTTGTTAAGGGGGTTAAATAGAATAAGTGCCTGGACAGAATGTGCTTGTAACAATCACTAGTCACTAATTCTCTAAACCTTTTAGGCTTGATCTTACAAGCTTCAGGTGGAGGAGGGTAGTTGAACTGAAAAACAGTTGGGAGCATGGAAAAAATATTTTAAAACGTATGCACTTACTACTCACTCTGTAAGTCGCTCTGGATAAGAGCATCTGCTAAATTACGAAAATGTAATTGGGGTAGAATTTCATTCAGCACTTGACAGTTTCTATACTGAACAAAAATATAAATGCAGCACGTAACATTTTCAACGTTATAGTTCATATAAGGAAATCAGTCAATTGAAATAAATGACTTAGGCCCTAAACTATGGATTTCACATGACTGGGCAGGGGCGCAACTATGGGTAGGCCTGGCAAGGTATAAGCCCACCCACTTGGGAGCCAGGCCCAGCCAATCAGAACGAGTTTTTCCCCACAAAAATAGCTTTATTACAGACAGAAATACTCCTCAGTTTCATCAGCTGTCTGGGTGGCTTGTCCCAGATGATCCCTCAGGTAAAGAAGCCAGATGTGGAGGTCCTGGGCTGGCGTGGTCTGCGGTTGTGAGGCTGGTTGGACATACTGCCAAATTCTCTAAAATGAGGTTGAGGCGGCTTATGGTAGAGAAATTAACATTAAATCCTCTGGCAACAGTTCTGGTGGACATTCCTGAAGTCAGCATGCCAATTGCATGCACGCTCAAAACTTGAGACATCTGTGGCATTGTGCTGTGTGACAAAACTGCACATTTTAGAGTGGCCTTTTATTGTCCCCAGAACAAGGTGCACCTGTGTAATGATCATGCTGTTTAATCAGCATCTTGTTATGTCACACCTATCAGGTGGATGGATTTACTTGGCAAAGGAGAAATGCTCACTAACAGATATGTAAATAAATTTGTGCACAACATTTTTGAGAAATACGCTTTTTGTGCGTATGTAACATTTCTCCGCTCTTTTATTTCAGCTCATGAAACCAACACTTTACATGTTGCATTTATATTTTTGTTCAGTATAGTTTGCATGCTATGTTTATCACATCACTCCCAGCAACCCCTCTAGCTCAATATGTTGGGTTGAGAATGGTATTCTGTGCGTCTTCCACTGTCCTCCAGAGCACATGCCAGATCCCTGTAGCTGCCCTCAGAATCCTTAAGGGCCACATCAGAATGTGATTGTTTGTGAACTTTAAATCTAAACCAAGTAAACACTATGCCAGTATCAAGAACTTTGTATAAAAATGATGTTCAGTGTGTAAGTCTCTTTTAATATAAAACATTAAATATGCAACCAAACCGTGGGCGCTAGTCAGAATCAACTTCTAACTGGCTGGATCAATTTGGATTAAAAGGTACATTTTACAGTACATTTTAATTAAAACTTCAGATTTCAACTACACACAACTTATTATTCAGATTATTATAACTTTGTTTTATAATCATATTATTGTCTTGGTATTATCTTATCACAAAATATACACACAGAAGGCCAGACAGTGGGTACAATACTTCCAGCCCAAATTCTACATTCCTAACAGTAATTACAAAATAATCATCTCCCCTAAGACATGAAGTGCACAAGTCAGGGGACTTCTCCCTTATTCAGTTTCTTAAAGGCAAAAGACTGACAGTGTCTTCACCAGCTGATCCCAGATCAACCTCTCCACAGCTCTTCAACACTGGGATTCAGGACCAGGTTTAAGCTCAGGTGAACCTGGATCAGTGCCTGGGAGTCAGTGTCCCCACTAGCAGCCCTCCCTGGCTGTAGCTCACTGAACAGTGGTGTGCTATGGGAGGCCTGAGCAGCATGCTCTGTCTGTCTGTAGTAAGATGCCAATATGCTGTCAGTAGCCACCATGGGCTTTCTTCAGCACTATAGCAACATCAGACAGTTCTGTATAAATGCATCTACAGGTCCAGAGCAGACTGATCTGTCATGTAGGCTGTAGAACTATACACTGTGGTGTAGAATTCACACTCTGCCTAGATATTAATGTGTGGGATGATGGATTAGTTTTAGGGATGAGTAATTGGTGTGTAGGTTCTAGCTACAATACACTTTATATCCTGTAAATGACTCACTGCACGATATAAGTGTTATATGTGTTTCAATGGTAAAGCACCAAAAGACTGGGTGTGTGCAGTGCACAGGCTGAAGTCTCCTCAACATCAACACAGATATGGATTAGGCTGTGGAAACCTACAGTGAAAAGTGCTCATTTACCTCCATAGATACAGCTTCAATTACCAGTGGAGTGAAAGTGGGACAGTGTTTGGATGGTAATATGTCACAACATACCTAGTTTGTGTGAGGAAAAGTACTCTGGTTGTGTGGTTCTCTCTGAGCTAACTCCGTCCGAGAGCAACTCCAGACAGGTCGTTCAATACGGGCCTCAATCAACTGTTTATATTATTATATTTGCCTAGTTAAATAAAGGTTAAATGTATTTAACTATCACAGTCCCTATAGCTGCTGCTAACAACAGAGGAAGCAGCCTTGGGACCATGTCACTCAACATCTAATATGGTTAAACTGTATGTACAGTGCCGTGAAGAAGTATTTTCCCCCTTTCTGATTTTCTCTATTTTTGCATATTATTGATACAGAATGTTATCAGATCTTCAACCAAAACCTAAGCTTACAAATAACAAATGAATGCTTATTTTATGTATTTAATTAAAGTTACGCAACACCCAATTTCCCTGTGTGAAAAAGTAATTGCCCCCTTACACTCAATAACTGGTTGTGCCACCTTAAGCTGCAATGACTCCAACCAAACGCTTCCTGTAGCTGTTCCATCAGTCTCTCACGTCGCTGTGGAGGAGTTTTGGCCCACTCTTGCATGCAGAACTGCTGTAACTCAGCGACATTTGTGGGTTTTCAAGCTTGAACTGCTCGTTTCAAGTCCTACCACAACATCTCAATTGGGATTAGGTCTGGACTTTGACTAGGTCATTTCAAAACATCAATGTGTTTTATTAAATTGTTTGAGCTATTTTCATGTAGATTTGATTGTGTCTTTCGGATAATTCATTGTCTTGCTGCATGGCATTCTTCTGTAGAATTCTCTGATAGAGAGCAAAATTCATGGTTCCTTCTATTAAGGCAAGTCGATCAGGTCCTGAGGCAGCAAAGCATCCCCACACTATCACACTACTACCACCATGCTTGACCATAGGTATGAGGTTCTTGCTGTGGAATGCAGTGTTTGGTTTCCGCCAGGCATAATGGGACATATGTCGTGCCAAAAAGCACCTGATCAACAGGAATCTTCTAAGAATGTACTATGGGCAGATGATTAAAAGGTATAACTTTTTGGATGTTGTGGCAGTTCATGCTTGAAAATCCACAAATGTCGCTGAGTTACAGCAGTTCTGCATGGAAGGATGGGCCAAAACTCCTCCACAGCGACGTGAGAGACTGATGAACAGCTACAGGAAGTGTTTGGTTGGAGTCATTGCAGCTTATAGTGGCACAACCAGTTATTGAGTGTAAGGGGGCAATTACTTTTTCACACAGGGGCATTGGATGTTGCACTTTAAACTTTGTTTAATGAAATAAGTATGTAATTGTCGTGTTATTTGTTCACTCAGGTTCCCTTTATCTAATATTAGGTTTTGGTTGAAGATCTGATTACATTCTTTTTCAAAACTATGCAAAAGTAGAGACAATTTGAAAGGGGAAAATACTTTTTCAGGGCAATGTAGGTCTAAACCTGGTTCCTCCTGCAATGGAGAAAAGAACAGAGTGCATTTAAATTGTTTACCAGGCACAGACATAGATGGAGAACTAATTCAAGCTTTGGAGTCTGTACCTACTGCACATTCTCAATACCAGTTAATAAAATAGGGGTCAAAATAAATGTCCATCCTTTTGGGGGCCATAAGCGAGATTTGGTTGGGTCAAATACACTGCATTTCAAACAGTCAGCAATAATCAAATTAATTCAGGGCTTGTGATATTATACCCAGGCTAAATATATAACGTCTTTCACAACTATAAGACCCACTAATAATTGAATTATTTTATCAAAATAGTTTAAATCAGTTTTTTTGCAAGAATCACTTCTCTGTCTTTCAAGTCGGTCTATGAAAATGGCATTTTCGTTACAAATTTAACCAGAACCATGCATAATGCACATCCACTAATAATGACTAACTTCTTGTAGCAGGCATTATCGAAAACTAACACAGGTCTCATAAGCACGTGCTAGTGAGTAGCCAGCTAATCTTAATCTTTTAAGTTTAGCAAACTTGGATATATTTGCTAGCTAACAAGGCATAACAGTTGAATTGTTATGAGCACACCCTTCCGTTTGAACAGCATGCTAGCCTGCCCACTTTGTTGAAATCAAGTGGCCTACCGTATTTCCCCGAATTAAAACGAGTTGCCCATTCCTTATATAATTGCGTTTTGTGTTTTATAAATGTGCATTAAGCATAGACTAGACAGCTAGTATAACAGTCTTTGGCTAAAATGCTACTAGTGGAACGTGATACCGCACGGCAAACTGAGCATTAATTTTCCAGAATCAATGTTCATTGATACTCCCGTTTTAGTACTGATTGCTCTGCGATCAATTTGAATATTTGAGACATAAAAAGGGTATCGTTAGAAATGTTAACGTGTCCTCTATTACAGTACAATTATGTCCCAATGCGTTTCCGTGTCCATATGATCGATTTTGTGGGACCAAAGCTCAAATGCATATAGCATAGCGAGTTGAAACCTCTTGTCAGAGAGGAATTAGTGATCTCTCAGCTTTGTTGTAAGTGGAAAGAGGAGGGTCTTGGTATGTGTGTGTGTGTGTGTGTGTGTAAACAGAGAGGAAGAGGCGAAGCGAGAGTTTTCGCTCTCGCCAAAATCGGTCCTCCAAAAAAAATGCGGTTCTATGGTCTTATTTTGGACCTAAGCTTGTCGCCTGCCTTCCTGCCTTTGCGAAAACGACTCCCATTGTCAGGGCGGAGACATGAGCATTTCATCATTGTATCCAGTACTCTGGTGTAAATGGGAAGGTGCACACAGCACAGGAGTGAAGGAGACGAGACCAGAAAGAGATGAGAACAAGCGGACATAAACGCTCATAAAATCAAAAAATATTCTTGTGATACAGGCATTTGGAATATTGCGCAAAAACATACATTCGAATTAATCTAATTAATTCGATATATCACCCAGCCCTATCCCCCACTTAACGGTGTAGAGACAAATGTTCATTTTAAAGTTAATTTCCTGCAATTCTACACATTTTTCCATGGGGCAGAGAGAAAATGTTGCAGTTTAACAACACATTTCCAGCAATTCTACCCATTTTGCCATGGGGTGGATAGAAATCTTTTCAGTTTGAATGCCATGTTAATATGATATCTGAGTAAGAATGACTAACAAAATCAAATGGGGGGCCCCCTGGATGTCAGGGCCGCTGGGCAAATGCCTTGTGTGCCAGGTCAGTATTCGACCATGATTACTATAAGTTAGATAGCTGGCTAGACAAGCTACCAATCTAAAATTGCTAGCTGACATGGCTAATTGAGTGACTGTCAGTGACTGACATAAAAAGTTAAAAACTGCTGATGCACAACCACATTTTGAAATTGCACCTGGTGTATTCTCCTATTATTTCTCTCATTAGTAAATTGAGACCCTGACTGAGTTCCTAAAAATAAATATATAAATGGCTAAAATGGGTATCGTTATATATATGTGTGTGTGTGTGTGTGTATTTTCTACATTGTAGAATAATAGTGAAGACATCAAACTATGAAATAACACATGGTATCATGTAGTAACCAAAAAAGTGTTAAACAAATCCAAATATATTTATATATATATTTCAGATTCTTCAAAGTAGCCACCCTTTGCCTCGATGACAGCTTTGCACACTCTTGGCATTCTCTCAACCAGCTTCATGAGGTAGTCACCTGGAATGCATTTCAATTAACAGGTGTGCCTTGTTAAAAGTACATTTATGGAATTTCTTTCCTTCTTAATGCGTTTGAGCCAATCAGTTAAGTTGTGACAAGGTAGGGGTGGTATACAGAAGATAGTCCTATTTGGTAAAATACCAAGTTCATATTATGGCAAGATCAAATAAGATAAGAGAAACGACAGTCCATCATTACTTTAAGACACGAAGGCCAATCAATCTGGAAAATTTCAAGAACTTTTAAAGTTTCTTCAAGTGCAGTCGCAAAAACCCTCAAGCGCTATGATGAAACTGGCTCTCATGAGGACCGCCACAGGAAAGGAAGACCCGGAGTTACCTCTGCTGCAGAGGATAAGTTCATTCGAATTAACAGATTGCAGCCCAAATAAATAATTGAGTTCAAGTAACAGACACATCTCAACATCAACTGTTCAGAGGAGACTGTGTGCATCAGGCCTTCATGGTTGAATTGCTGCAAAGAAACCACTACTAAAGGACACCAATAAGAAGAAGAGACTTGCTTGGACCAAGAAACACGAGCAATGGGCATTAGATCTGTCCATTGGTCTGATGAGCACAAATTTGCCATTTTTGGTTCCAACCGCTGTGTCTTTGTGAGACGCAGAGTAGGTTAACAAATGATCTCTGCATGTGTGGTTCCCACTGTAAAGCATGGAGGAGGTGGTGTGATGGCGTGGGGGTGATTTGCTGGTGACACTGTCATTTATTTCGAATCCAAGGCATACTTAACCAGCACGGTTACCACAGCTTTCTGCAGCAATACGCCATCCCATCTAGTTTGCGCTTAGTGGGACTATCATTTCCTTTTCAAAAGGACAATGACCTTTTATTTCACCAAGGAGAGTGATGGAGTGCTGCATCAGATGACCTGGCATCCACAATCACCCGACCTCAACCCAATTGAGATGGTTTGAGATGAGTTGGACTGCAGAGTGAAGGAAAAGCAGCCAACAAATGCTCAGCATGTGGGAACTCCTTCAAGACTGTTGGAAAAGCATTCCAGGTGAAGCTGGTTGAGAGAATGCCAAGAGTGTACAAAGCTGTCATCAAGGCAAAGGGTGGCTACTTTGAAGAATCTCAAATCTCAAATATATTTGGATTTGTTTAATACCTTTTTGGTTACTACATGATTCCATATGTGTTATTTCATAGTTTTGATGTCTTCACTATTATTTTACAATGTAGAAAATAGTAAAAAATAAAGAAAAACCCTTGAATGAGTAGGTGTGTCCAAACTTTTGACTGGTAGTTTGTGTATATATATATATATATATATACACACACACATTATTACATACATACATACATACACACACTGTCTTTCTATAAACTTCTGAAGCATTATTTTTGTCTCTCTGTCTGTCCGTCCATCTGTCCGTTAGACAGGATGGACTTCATCTCATCCCAGTATACAAGTGGAGGAGAGGAGAACTGATTTAGATGGGTTGCTGTTCAATCACTAAAACCCCTAGAAACAGATGTGCTGAGCAGAGGAAAGGTGCATTGTGGGTAGAGTGTGTGGAGCACCTGATTATTTTGGAAGCCTCTTTGGGGCCCCTTTTCTATGGTATTCAATCTCCCATCTCTCTCACACACCCCCACACAGCTCAGTGTTAGGTCAGGGAGGATCTAGAAAAGGTCCCTTCTCTCCCTTGACTCTGTAAAAAATATGACCTCTGTGTGTACATGGGGAGGTACACTGTGTTGTGAGTGTGTGAGAAATTCTCATTCTCATGCACACAGAGGTCCACATCCAGACCCCCATTCCTCCAGGGCCAGTGGTGGAGCAGTCTCCTGGGCCTGGGTGGGTCCAGTGATGGGGTAGGATGGGTCTGGTCTAGGCTTAGAAGATTTCAGAGCACGTACTCCAGTCCTGACTGTCCTTAGCCTCCCAGTATCCACCCTTGTACACAAAGGTTGTCTCCCCAGTGATGGCGTTCTTCCTCTTGTGGAACCACTGTGGCTGGAAGCCCTCATACTCTCGACCTGGGGAAGAGACACAAGCGTCACTCAAATTAAGGGCTCAGGGAGTTATTCTGTATGGTTTACTGTCACTCCCACACATTAGACACCTCTATGTCTCTGGCTCTGAAACAGTACAGGCATAGTAAGGCCAAGTCAAGTCTGAATGAAAAGGGCATATGGCAGCAGGACCGGGTCATAGTCTGGACCAGTAGGTACAAGGGAAAAGCAGTCAGCATGCAGACCCCATACAAAGAACGCCTTCCAGGTCATCTTTATTGCAGTCATGATTATCAGCTTTTTCCATATTTGAACTTTGCAAAATTCTGAAGCTTTTTGTGCAAGAATGATGCAGAAGAGCTAATCCATGCTTTCGTCACTTCTAGATTAGACTACTGCAATGCTCGATTCTCCAGCTACCCGGATAAAGCACTAAATAAACTTCAGTTAGTGCTAAAAACGGCTGCTAGAATCTTGACTAGAACCCCAACATTTGATCATATTCTTCCAGTGCTAACCTCTACACTGGCTTCCTGTTAAGGCTAGGGCTGATTTCCAGGTTTTTACTGCTAACCTACAAAGCATTACATGGACTTACCTCTTACCTATCTCTCCGATTTGGTCCTGCCGTACATACAGTTGAAGTCAGAAGTTTACATACACTTTAGCCAAATACATTTAAACTCAGTTTTTCTCAATTCCTGACATTTAATCCTAGTAAAAATTCCCTGTCTTAGGTTAGGATCACCACTTTATTTTAAGGATGTTAAATGTCAGAATAATAGTAGAGAGAATGATTTATTTCAGCTTTTATTTCTTTCATTACATTCCCAGTGGGTCAGAAGTTTACATACACTCAATTAGTATTTGGTAGCATTGCCTTTAAATTGTTTAACTTGGGTCAAACGTTTCAGGTAGCCTTCCACAAGCTTCCCACAATAAATTGGGTGAATTTTGGCCCATTCCTCCTGACAGAGCTGGTGTAACTGAGTCAGGTTTGTAGGCCTCCTTGCTCACACACACCTTTTCACTTTTGCCCACAAATCCTCTATAGGATTGAGGTCAGGGCTTTGTGATGGCCACTCCAATACCTTGACGTCGTTGTCCTTAAGCCATTTTGCCACAACTTTGGAAGTATGCTTGGGGTCATTGTCTATTTGGAAGACCCATTTGCGACCAAGCTTTAACTTGATGTCTAACTGATGTCTTGAGATGTTGCTTCAATATATACACATCATTTTCATTTTCTCCTGATGCCATCTATTTTGTGAAGTGCACCAGTCCCTCCTGCAGCAAAGCACCCCCACAACATGATGCTGCCACCCCCGGGCTTAATGGTGGGGATGGTGTTCTTCGGCTTGCAAGCCTTCCCTTGTTTCCTCCAAGCACAACGATGGTCATTATGGCCAAATAGTCCTATTTTTGTTTCATCAGACCAGAGGACATTTCTCTAAAATGTATGATCTATGTCCCCATGTGCAGTTGTTTGTACAGATGAACGTGGTACGTTCAGGCATTTGGAAATTGCTCCCAAGGATGAACCAGACTTGTGGAGGTCTACAATTTTTTCTGAGGTCTTGGCTGATTTCTTTTGATTTTCCCATGATGTCAAGCAAAGAGGCACTGAGTTTGAAGGTAGGCCTTGAAATACATCCACAGGTACACATCCAATTGACTCAAATGATGTCAATTAGTCTATCAGAAGCTTCCAAAGCCATGACATCATTTTCTGGATTTTTCCAAGCTGTTTATCTTACTGTATGTATTTCACTTATAACTTAGTGTACATAAACTTCTGACCCACTGGAATTGTGATACAGTGAATTATAAGTGAAATAATCTGTCTGTAAACAATTGTTGGAAAAAAATACTTGTGTCATGCACAAAGTAGATGTCCTAACCGACTTGCCAAAACTATAGTTTGTTAACAAGAAATTTGTGGAGTGGTTGAAAAACGAGTTTTAATGACTCCAACCTAAGTGTATGTAAACTTCTGACTTCAGCTGTACCTACACGTACAAGACGCAGGCCTCCTTATTGTCCCTAGAATGTCTAAGCAAACAGCTGGAGGCAGGGCTTTCTACTATAGAGCTACATTTTTATGGAATGGTCTACCTATCCATGTGAGAGACGCAGACTCGGTCTCAACCTTTAAGTCTTTACTGAAGACTCATCTCTAAGTGTAGTCTGGCCCAGGGGTGTGAAGGTGAATGACAAGGCACTGGAGCAACGAACTTCCCTTGCCGTCTCTGCCTGGCCGCCTCCCCTCTCGCCACTGGGATTCTCTGCCTCTGACCCTACTACGGGGACTGAGTCACTTTGTTGCCGTCCCTATGAGGGGTGCATCAGTTGAGTGGGTTTAGTCACAGACATGATCTTCCTGTCTGGTTTTGTGCCCCCCTCGGGCTCGTATAGTAAAGGAGATCTTTGTGGGCTATACTCAGCCTTGTCTCAGGGTAGTGAGTTGGTGGTCTGTTGATATCCCTCTAGTGGTGTGGGGCTGTGTACTGAGGACAGTGCTTTGGCAAATTAAGTGGGGTTATATCCTGCCTGGTTGGCCCTTTCCGAGGGTATCGTCAGATGGGGCCACAGTGTCCCCCAACCCCAACTGTCTCAGCCTCCAGTATCTTTGCTGCAATAGTCTATGTGCCGGGGGGCTAGGGTCAGTCTGTTATATCTGGTGTAATTCTCCTGTTTTACCTGGTGTCCTGTGTGAATTTAAGTATGCTCCCCCTAATTCTCTCTCTCTCTCCCCCCTGGAGGACCAGAGCCCTTGGACCATGCCTCAGGACTTTCTGGCCTGACGACTCCTGGCTGTCCCCAGTCCACCTGGTTCTGCTGCTGCTCCAGTTTCAATTGTTCTGCCTACCGCACCTGCTGTCTCGACCTCTGAATGCTTGGCTATGAAAAGCCAACTGACATTTACTCCTTAGATACTGACCTGGTGCACCCTCTACATCCACTGTGATTATTATTTGACCCTGCCGGTCATCTATGAACGTTTGAACATGTTGAACAACAACCTGGTCTTAAATGGCCATGTACTCTTATAATCTCCCCTTCGCACAGCCAGAAGAGGACTGGCCACCCCTCAGAGCCTGGTTCCTCTGTAGGTTTCTTCCTAGGTTCCTGCCTTTCTAGAGAGTTTTTCCTAGCAACTGTGCTTCTACATCTGCATTGCTTGCTGTTTGGGGTTTTAGGCTGGGTTTCTGTATAAGCACTTTCTGACATTTGCTGATATAAAAAGGGCTTTATAAATACATTTGATTTGATCTGAGATGTGCAGCGTGACTGCAAAAAAGACAACCTGGAACGCTGTCATAACCACAAAGCAGTGGCATAAAGTAACTAAGTAAAAAATACTTTGAAGTACTACTGAAGTCTTTTTTTGGGGGATCTGTACTTTACCATTTATATTTGACAACTTTTACTCCACTACATTCCGAAAGAAAATATGTACTTTTTACTCCCATACATTTTCCCTGATGCCCGAATGTACTTGTTACATTTAGAATGCTCAGGCAGGAGGACATCAATATGGTCCAATTCACACACCTTTCAATATAACGCCTTGCCATCCCTACTGTCTCTGATCTGGTGGACTAAACACTAAATACTGCGTTTGTATATTATGTCTGAGAGTTGGACTGTGCCCCTGGCTCTCTTTAAAAATAAATGTTTTTTTAAAGAGACAATCGTGCCATCTAGTTTGCCGAAAATAAGGAATTTGATGTCTAGCTTTTACTTTGACTCATTTATGAAAATGAAGTACTTTTTCCACCGCTGTACATTTTAAACCAGATACTATTAGACTTTTACTCAAGTAGTATATTACTGGGTGACATTCACTTTTACTTGAGTCATTTTCTATTAAGGTACACTACAAAAAGTATGTGGACACTTGCTCGATGAACATCTTATTCCAAAATCATTAATATAGGAGTTGCACCCCCTTTTCTGCTATAACAGCCTCCACTCAGCTGGGAAAGCTTTCCACTAGATGTTGGAACATTGCGGCAGAGACTTGCTTCCATTCAGCCCCAAGAGCATTAGTGAGGTCGGGCACTGATGTTGGGCGATTAGGCCCTATTCGCAGTCGGCGTTCGAATTCATCCCAGAGGTGTTCGATGGGGTTAAGGTAAGGGCTCTGTGCAGGCCAGTCAAGTTCTTACACCGATCTCGACAAACCATTTCTGTATGACCTCGCTTTGTGCATGGGGGCACTGTCATGCTGAAACAGGAAAGGGCCTTCCTCAGAATCGTCTAGGATGTCATTGTATGCTGTAGCATTAAGATGTCATTGTATGCTGTAGCGTTAAGATCTCCCTTCACTGGAACTAAGGGGCCTAGCCCGAACCATGAAAAACCACCCCAGACCAATATTCCTCCCCCACCAAACTTTACAGTTGGCGCTATGCATTGGGGCAGGTAGCGTTTTGTCCGTCGGACTGCCAGATGGTGAAGCGTGATTCATCACTCCAGAAAACGAATTTCCACTACTCCAGAGTCCAATGGCGGTGAGCTTTACATCACTCCAGCAGACGCTTGGTATTGTGCATGGTGATCTTAGGCTTGTGTGCGGCTTGCTTAGCCATGGAAACCCATTTCATTAAGCTCCCAACGAACAGTTCTTGTGCTGACATTGCTTCCAGAGGCAGTTTGGAACTCAGTAGTGAGTGTTGCAACCGAGGACAGACAATTTTTACGTGCTACACACTTTAGCACTCGCCAGTCCCGTTCCATGAGCTTGTGTGGCCTACAACTTCGCGGCTGATTCGTTGTTGCGCCTAGACTTTTTCACATCACAATAACAGCACTTACAGTTGACCGGAGCAGCTCTAGCAGGGCAGAAATTTTAAGAATTGACTTGTTGGAAAGATGGCATCCTATGACGGTGCCACGTTGAAAGTCACTGAGCTCTTCAGTAAGGCCATTCTACTGCCACTGTTTGTCTATGGAGATTGCATGGCTGTGTGCTCTATTTTATACACCTGTCAGCAACGGTGTGGCTGAAATAGCCAAATCCACAAATTTGAAGGGGTGTCCACATACTTTGTATATATTGTGTATCTTTACTTTTACTTAAGTATGACAACTGGGTACTTTTTCCACCACAAATGGGAGGGTCAACATAAAAATATGGGGTGGGGGAGGGTGATGCACAACAGGGCCAGGCCAGCCCCACTCACCAGAGTCATCATAATCACACTCTGACCACCAACAGAGGGAGGAAAAGAGAGACGTGTCATGGGTACATCAAATACAGCCTACAATAGGTCACAGCGCTACACAGAGTGTTGGACTATAACAATGTTACCAGGATTAGAAGTGTCTGTTGTGTCCTCTCTCTACAATCTTCCCCTAGTAGCCTTCAGTAGCTCTTCACTTCAATACTAATCTGTTCTTTTCCTCTACTTGACCTGTCATTACCCCTCCATTTGTCGTGAGGCTCACTTCAGGTAATACTGTTATTCTCATAATAATTTACATAAAGGTCATGGGACCTGGAGGAATGATTCAAAGTTATGTGACTGAAAAAATACCTTTATAGAAATCCCTCAATCAATCCAGCCCTACTTCTGGAATGTCTGAAGTGTCCTCTCTCCCCACTTCGCTACCCAGACCCTTTCTATCAGTCTTTTTCTTTATCAACTCTCCCTTTACCTTTCTCTCCACCCTGCCCACTTTCTCCATGTCTTACCGTTGTCCAGTGCATCTGTGGCCTCTGCCTCTCTCCTCCTCCTCACAGCTCTCTGTTTCTCCTCTAGTCTCTGTTTCTCAGAGTTGGCCTCGTCCCATCTCCCTGCTTCCATCAGCCTCTGGTCCGGTCTCAGCCGGCTGTCCGTCAGCCCCACCCCATCCTCCGGCTCATTCAACGTCAGCGCCAGCGAGGAGAAGAAGTACATGTTCTCAGCGTTATCCCTGACGGAGGGAGAGAGAGAGAACAGGATTAGGGAGGAAGTGGGGGAGTTGCTCTGTAATGTAGCATTCTTTACAAGTCAGTGTTTTTGTGTAAGGTGCATCATAGGCTTAGTGCGTGATCTGTGTTACTGTATAAACTGTTGTGCTGGAAAGTGCTTACGGGAGAGGGTATTTCTTCCACAGTAGTTTGGGGGACAGGGTCTGGTAGACAGTCTTCTGCTTGCCCTCGGAGCCGCTGCCCCCTTTGCTGCTCTGGACGATCTTGGAGCTTTCGATCTTATCGTCCCACGTGCCAGACAGGATATAGTGGGCCTGCCCTCCACTGTCTGACACCACCCCTGTCACCTGGACAACACACACACACAGATAGAAGAGAGGGGGGTGAGGAAATGTATCAAACCTTATATAGAAAATAATACAATATACCTCTATAGTTTATCATAAACAACTATTATGAAAGAATAGTCCATTCAAAAATGATACATTTGCTTGTACTATCCAGCAGGGGGCAGCACACAACAATGTGACAGCCGACCCTACGAGCTCATCATGCCACAGTCAGGTTTCAGCCAGGGCTAATTAGAGGGTGATGGTGGAACATGTACCTTGCGTGGGACATCCCTGGAGAAATAGCTGTAGGGGGAGAACTTGAGCTGGCACGTCTCCTTGGTCCTGTGGTTGACTATCTCAATGTCCCCCGACTACCCATTGACAGTGGGAGGGATAGAGAAAGAGGGAGAAGCGAGGGCAGAATGGGATGAAAGACAGAACAAAAGAGGAGGAATGGATAGTAGAGAGAATTGCTGGTAAGCATCAATAGCAATCACGCATATTGCATACAGGAACAACCGATGAGTCATCATCAGAGTTCAGAAGGAGAGAAAGAACCACTAACATCTCAACATTCCACAGCTGCATCAGAACAGCGTCTGTACCATAGAGATCTTATTAAATTGCAGCCATATTGGTCAGGGAGAAATCCAAACCAGTCTAATTGGAATGAATGGCAGTAGAGGCATAATCCTGATTTTACTAATGCAGGAAAATAAAAGTAAGGCATGTGATATCTCAGAAATTGTGTTATAGAATTATTGTCAATCTAAAATAATATATAATTATAAAACAAGTTTATACAGGTTTTATACACATAAATGTTTCAATTGTGCCATTGTATGATACAATGTCAGCACTTGTCTAAGTCCTATCACCAACAGATTTCAGCCAGTGTATGGCTGTGGATTTATTGGCTTGTTTGACTGGAAGCTAGCTAGCTAACAAACACAGTGAAGATACATTCTTCAAATTCATTATTTTACATAATATCTTATCACAGCACTGGGAAACCATGGTTACCCATCTCCCTGACTAAAATGGCTGACCTTTATTCCATCAAAAAGGTTAATGTCCATTCTAGTATTCTAATTCCTGATTCTATGGTCTGTACATTCAGTCAGCCTCAGTGATATAATTGGATTCTAGAATGAAGCTCTATATAATTGACACTAAGTTGTGCTATAGGGACTGTTAATGAGAAGCTGTTTGTGAGTGTGCCATATTCTACCATATGATAAGAGTTTATTCCCTGGCCCACGTCTCCCTCCTTCTCCTCCTCCTCCAATGAGGGACTGGTATGGTTTTTGGCACTAGCACTACACAGCTTATTCAAATAACCAACTCATCATCAAGCCTGGATGATTTGAATCAGCGGTGTAGTGCTACGGCAAACACCAAAATGTGCCCCAGGACAGAGTTTGGGAAACTCTGGTATAGAGTACAGAGTAGTTCTACAGACAGACAGACACTTACAGACTGTAATTGGGTCATCTCAGAGAGAGGGGAGGGCGTTACTCGAGATGAAAGGGGAAGAAACCCCTAGAGACCACAGGCAGGCATATTCATGTGCTATGCTGTTCTGTTCTGATTGAACTTTGCCTCTACACAACACTCATTCCAGTGGCCTGGATTACATTACCGAGATAAAGAGACGGACCCCTCTAACACACTGAGGGACTAAGTAGACCCCATGAAGTAGTTAGTAGACACACCTGGTCAATCCACAGCTTGCCCACGATGATGTTGTGCACGGTGGAGATTACCTTCCTCCACACATAGTGGTTCTCACTGGAGTGGAACTGCAGGTGAATGGCACCTGGGAAGAGGGGGAAGGGAGAAAAAAGGAGGGAACATTGAGATATAATTGAGAGATTGAGTGGTGGGGATGAAATGCAGTCACAGAAAGAGTGACAACAAAAATGAAATCGATATCTTCGCATTCTCTCTTAGTGTTAGTACCATGGCATTACAGTGTAACAAGGCGACATGTGTTGTGGTTGATATTCTGTGGTTCTTATTTTGGGTCCTTTGTAAACAAGGTCAGTCCTACCTGCAGGGACTTGGCCTGGTAATGCAGGCCAAGTCCCTGCACTCACACACTTAGGGCATTAATCAATCAGATCCGCTTTGGCCAACATCTGCATAGCGGTTGCCATTGGTTGCAAGGAGTCGTATGATCAGAAACCCCATGCAGCCTTGTTTACAAATCAGAACAGTGGAATGTGAGATGTAATCTACACCTCCATTAGGATGATAGAAACCCTCATTATTTAGTTTCATGATTTTTACATTTGAGAATAATTATTTCTATATAGCTGATTATTTCTAACGTGAGTGGGGCGGGTGTGGCTTCGTGACAATTATCGCAAGAGCAGCTGCTTACTGATTTGACAGCTCCTTCAACAATGCCAGAACATCCACTATGAAAGTGTGGGCTATCGTCAGTTAACGCTTGATCTGATTGAATCTAGGCCTTATACTCTGTTGTCACATATTACTTACCTACATCTCACTAGGCTCACAAACATACAATATTATATGCTTTATAGTTCAAATGAATCTCATGGCTTCATGTTATGGGAAATCGATCAATCAAATCTGCGGGATCTATTCATCTCTAATTTATCAGGGTCTTAGAGACCCCTAGCCCATCTCAGTAGAAAACATCCCCCCTATACATCCACATACACTCAATTAGTATTTGGTAACATCGCCTTTAAATTGTTCAACCTGGGTCAAATGTTTTGGGTAGCCTTCCACAAGCTTCCCACAATAAGTTGGGTTAATTTTAGCCCATTCCTCCTGACAGAGCTGGTGTAACTGAGTTAGGTTTGTAGGCCTCCTTGCTCACACATGCCTTTTCAGTCCTGTCCACAAGTCCTCTATAGAATTGAGGTCAGGGCTTTGTGATGGCCACTCCAATACCTGGACTTCGTTGTCCTTAAGCCATTTTACCACAACTTTGGAAGTATGCTTGGGGTCATTGTCCATTTGGAAGACCCATTTGCGACCAAGCTTTAACTTCCTGACTAATGTCTCTAGATGTTGCTTCAATATATCCACATAATTTTCCTCCCTCATGATGCCATCTATTTAGTGAATTAGATGGGGGAAGAGAGTTCATGAGACATTTATTTTCATATTGTGTTGACAGCGATCAGTACATGTTGAATATGTATTCAGCAAACGCACCCAGAGGCATTATGGAGAGGTATTTGCCACGGAACTTGCTGGATATGGTGATTTGCTGCCAGAGGGTCCAGCCTCGCTGAGAAATCACATGGTGAGCTGCTGCTGGGGGGTGATGGCTCACCTACAGAGTGGGGGTGGGGGGGAAAGGTTATTTACACATTCAAAGGAAGATCACTGCTCTGGCTTCTAGTATGCCAATGATTGGAACTGTTGTGTATAATGGCTTGTATCTACATTAGAGGTACAAAATGACAGTGCCGTCTGCAAATATATGGAGTATTTTTTGGTGTTTTTGTGTGCGTTTGTCTCAGCGTCATATTGTACTGTATCTCTGTCTCTGTGTGTACCTGCTCACACAGCGAGCGGTAGCCCAAGTCGTCCAGGCGGTCCAGCTCGTAGGTCTCCCCCAGCAGGGGGTTGAAGGGCTTGGCCGTGCGGTGGACGGTGGTGGAGTAGGAGGACACAGAGAAGGCTGCCACCAGACACAGCTGCTCCAGGGAGCTCTCGCAGCGCGCCGCCTTGTCCAGCAGTTCATGGTACTCCAGGTCCTCTGTCAGTCGCTGCAGCATGGACAGAGGCTCGTTGAAATTCACCTGCAGGGGAGGGACAGACAAGACAGAGAGACAGTCAGATTTCTATAGTTACAAGAGTTGTCACTGACTTGCACGTTTGAGGCCCAAATAGCCCAATATTGGGATGCCGCTCTCTCCACCTTTCAAATACTCACACCTAGGCTCATTCTACTATATGGACACAAGCACGCCACACACACTCACAGGCATGGGGATCTTGGAGAGCTCCTTGCCGATACAGTTCTTCATGATGCTCCACAGGTTGAGGGAGTAGTTGGGCTTGTCTGGGATGTGGCTCCGCCTCCTTCTGAGGGGCTGAAGCTCCTTCCCGGAATCCTTACAGCTAGGAGACACCTGAGGGAGAGAGTGAGAGGGAGGGAGAGAGAGGGAGAGAGTGAGAGGGAGGGAGAGAGCGGGAGAGACAGGGAGAGGGAAAGATGGAGAGAGAGAGGGAGGGAGAGAGCGGGAGAGGGAAAGAGAGAGAGGGAGGGAGAGGGAAAGATAGAGAGATGGGAGGGAGGGAGAAACAGGGAGGGAAAGAGAGAGAGGGAGGAGTGGGAAAGAGAGAGAGAGGGAGGAGAGGGAAAGATAGAGAGAGATGGGAAGGAGTGACTGAGACACATCTACCTTTAGATTTGTTAACATCATAGAACGCTGTGAAGAGAACTCTAACTTAACTATGGACAGCTTGTCAGGGACACAGTGAGTCACCATTTGTAGAGTGACACAGAGAGAAGAGAGAGGGAATAAGAGAGGAGAATGAGAGAGAGCAGGAATCGGGAGAGCAGATGTCTAACTGGTAATTAAGATCCAGAGAAATGACGGAGAGAGAAAGAGAGAGCAGCTGTGCATCTCCAGCACTGCAGAGGGAACAGGCCACAGGGAGTACACACACAAAGAGAACCTGTGAGCGTGTGTGTTTATTTGTGTGGTAAAAGCATGCAAGTGTGTGTGTGTGTGTGTGTGTGTGTGTAAAAACACATTACCAAGTTATAGTTTGTGATATGCAAATTTCCTTAACAGGATCCTAGAAAACGTCAACTGGAAACAGGCTTAAAATGACACAAAGAGCTTCACAAAAAGTGACGAGGGTGGAACTACAGTGAGGTGGTGAAAAAGCCTAGTGTGTCGATGTGGATTATTACTGAGAGCTGTTTGTAGAAGACACACTCACATTGTCCTGGTTCCAATCATTGGTATGGCCTCCACTCGCTCCACACAGGTTACTCTGAGAACACCTGGAAGAGGAACATCATCTTAACAACAACAGACACACACGCACGCTTGCACACAAACGCATCCACACACTGAAGACACACAAAATAACCAAAACAGACGGAATAAGGCAGGCACACAGACACAGATGGATGGCTCTATTCAGCAGTGATCGGTCTCTGAGCTGTTCTGTTAGTGGTGGATAGATGTGTCTGAGCTGGAGAGGAGCAGAGTATGCATCTGGAAAATAGAAACACTATTTTCTTCACAGGGAAAGAGTCCTGTGAGACAGGTGTTGAAGTAAAATAGCGCAGAAACACGACAGCAAAAAAATCAACTCATTCAAATGCAGCAACAAAGTTCTAAAACTGAGCCACATATTTTGGAGGTGAAAGAATGAATCCAAAACAGAGAAGTGTCTGGGCTTCTGTGACTGGTTCATTCCCTGGTAGAGGAGCAGTAAGAGGCACGAGCTATCTTTTATCATAGAGAGGACAACATCTTGAGCTGTTAATGGTGCCAGAGCCATTACAGGACAGATAGACACTCATTAAAAACAGACCGAGGATGCTCGCAGTTGCAGACAGACAACACTGCCACCGTACAAGCAAGTGTGTGTTTGTGTGTGTCTGCTGTTCACGTGCGTGTGTGTGTGTGTGTGTGAGTGAGTGAGTGTGAGAGAGAGATTATGAGCACAGAGGGGAGAATGTTATTACGTTTTAGCGCTGGTGGTTTATTGGGCCGCTGATGGAGGGAATGAGTCTTACACAGGCAATATGAGGTGTACTATATGGCTCTGGGCTTGACAGATGCTCTGGTGCAAACACTACGGAACCCATCAACAAGGCACAATCAAGTCATCACATCTTTGTATTCATCACAGTCTATTCACACTGAATCAGTCTAAAGACAAACTAATACCAAACTAAACATCCATGATCCATTTAGGCGGAGGTGAAGAGCAGAGGGCGGCCAGGCAGGGACTTTACTGTACAGGCCACAGGGTGAGACTGACTGACCTGTGCTGTGTGTTCTCAGTGGTGGTCACTGTGATAAAGGCAGGGGAGTCCTCCATGGCGTCAAAGTATTCTGTATCCTCATCTTCATCACTCGCCTCCCCTTTCTGAGGCCTCTCACTCCCTCCTGAGGGAGGGAACACACACACGCACGCGCACACACACACACACACACACACACACACACACACACACACACACACACACACACACACACACAATACCTTACTGTGTGTGTGTGTAACACGCACCCTGCTCTATACTGGTGTGGCAGTAATCACATGATTTGTGGAGGGGAAGGTACAGTAGGTTACAGTAGCTAATCAACAAACCATGGATATTAATTATGGATAATTGACTTTAATAGGTAATGTCCCTGCAGGCCAACGAAGTACTGAACTCAATTCCTGACGAGATGGGAGGGAAAACTCCAACTTCAATACAACTTCAGACGGACAAACAATACTTCTATATCCATCCATTTCTGTGTGATACACGGCTACTCTGATACACTAGAATGGCTATCACGATGGAGAGGTGATTATGCCCATTTCAATACTATTAGTATCATGCTACTTCACTACTCATAAGAAATGTATCTTCTAGTCTATTCCAGTCTAATCCTTAATTACATAGACAATCTAATTCAAAACCATCTGACATGGCTTGCATGTCCTATTTCCACAAATTCACAGAGGCCTGTTAGTCTAAAGCCCTAAGGACCATGGACTAGGAGGCCTGTTAGTCTAAAGCCCTAAGGACCATGGACTAGGAGGCCTGTTAGTCTAAAGCCCTAAGGACCATGGACTCGGAGGCCTGTTAGTCTAAAGCCCTAAGGACCATGGACTAGGAGGCCTGTTAGTCTAAAGCCCTAAGGACCATGGACTAGGAGGCCTGTTAGTCTAAAGCCCTAAGGACCATGGACTATTAGACCTGGCTAAGGGGCCTTACCCTTCTTGGTGGTGGGGGAGCTGGGTGTGTTGGCGGATAGTGTGGGGGCCTCTCTCCAGGCTCTCTCCAGACTGTTGTGTTGCTTGGCTAGCTGCTCTATGGTCTCCTCCAGGTGAATACGCTGCTCTCTCTCATACTGCAGCGCCCGCTGCCATCTCCTGCTGTGGGTCTCCGCTAGGTCCAGGAAGTCGCGACACGCCTATAATTACAAAACACAACATACAAACGCATGACGTCAGACATGATAAGAAGGACGAGAGACATGACAATATGCACAGGGATATTTCTTAGTCCAGTCCTGGGGAATCTGTAGATGTTAAAGGGCTCCTAGGCCTTTCTTGATTGGTTGAAGGAAAACAGTTTTCCAACCGAATTGATCGTTGTGTTACCATTCTAATCAAGGTTAATGTAAATATTTAGACCACTGTTGATTAGCACCATTCTCAGCATCTTGACCATTAGTTATAATGGCATGCCTTGTAGCTCCCTCCAGTAAACCACGAGCACAACCGTTCCTTGACTTTAACTGGCGGCTTGATTCTGTAGTTTTAGTCAGAATTATCACCTTCCGTGAGAACTATAAAGTAAATGAAAATACAGTTAAGCACATTCTTACAACCTTCTTGTCTTACGAATGACTTATTAGCTTGGTATAACTCTGAAGTGCTTACAGACATAAACAGTTTAGCCGGAGCTATAACAGTATCAGATTAAACACATGAATAAAAGGAAAAATACCTCATTGGCTGCTTATTACAGAAGGGAGGAAATCAAACTTCACACTTATTATTCCTGGCATGAATTCACGCTTCATCCTTAATTATTATAACGTTACCATCCTAACATTCATGCTTCATCCTTATTATTATTATTATAACGTTACCATCCTAACATACACACTTCATCCTTAATTATTATAGTGTTACCATCCTAACATACACACTTCATCCTTAATTATTATAGTGTTACCATCCTAACATACACACTTCATCCTTAATTATTATAACGTTACCATCCTAACATACACACTTCATCCTTAATTATTATAACGTTACCATCCTAACATATACACTTCATCCTTAATTATTATAACGTTAACATCCTAACATACACACCTCATCCTTAATTATTATTATAACGTTACCATCCTAACATACACACTTCATCCTTAATTATTATAACGTTACCATCCTAACATACACACTTCATCCTTAATTATTATAACGTTACCATCCTAACATACACACTTCATCCTTAATTATTATAACGTTACCATCCTAACATACACACTTCATCCTTAATTATTATAACGTTACCATCCTAACATACACACTTCATCCTTAATTATTATAACATTACCATCCTAACATACACACTTCATCCTTAATTGTTATAGCGTTACCATCCTAACATACACACTTCATCCTTAATTATTATAACATTACCATCCTAACATACACACTTCATCCTTAATTATTATAGCGTTACCATCCTAACATACACACTTCATCCTAAATTATTATAACGTTACCATCCTAACATACACACTTCATCCTTATTATTATTATAACGTTACCATCCTAACATACACACCTCATCCTTAATTATTATTATAACGTTACCATCCTAACATACACACTTCATCCTTAATTATTATAGCGTTACCATCCTAACATACACACTTCATCCTTAATTATTATAACGTTACCATCCTAACATATACACTTCATCCTTAATTATTATAACGTTAACATCCTAACATACACACCTCATCCTTAATTATTATTATAACGTTACCATCCTAACATACACACTTCATCCTTAATTATTATAACATTACCATCCTAACATACACACTTCAACCTTAATTATTATAACGTTACCATCCTAACATACACACTTCATCCTTAATTATTATAGCGTTACCATCCTAACATACACACTTCATCCTTAATTATTATAACGTTACCATCCTAACATACACACTTCATCCTTAATTATTATAACGTTACCATCCTAACATACACACTTCATCCTTAATTATTATAGCGTTACCATCCTAACATACACACTTCATCCTTAATTATTATAACGTTACCATCCTAACATACACACTTCATCCTTAATTATTATAGCGTTACCATCCTAACATACACACTTCATCCTTAATTATTATAACGTTACCATCCTAACATACACACTTCATCCTTAATTATTATAACGTTACCATCCTAACATACACACTTCATCCTTAATTATTATAACATTAGCATCCTAACATACACACTTCATCCTTATTATTATTATAACGTTACCATCCTAACATACACACTTCATCCTTATTATTATTATAACGTTACCATCCTAACATACACACTTCATCCTTAATTATTATAACGTTACCATCCTAACATACACACTTCATCCTTATTATTATTATAACGTTACCATCCTAACATACACACTTCATCCTTAATTATTATAACGTTACCATCCTAACATACACACTTCAACCTTAATTATTATAACGTTACCATCCTAACATACACACTTCAACCTTTACGAACTCCACCCGAAGACATGAAAACTTAGCTAACACAGCGTGTGATTGCCTTCACTCCAAAAGGTGTGTTGCTACGATAATAATCCCCGTTACAACAGTTCTTAGCCACGTAGTTCTGCTTGTCTTATCATTTTCCCCGCATAGCGAACCCACAAACTTTTTTTTTTAAACAAAACAATGACAGACTTACAGGTTAATTGTCAGTTACCTGCCTCTCTCATGCTGTGTGCAAATTAAGTCAAAAAAGGCATTCTGAGTTACTGCATTCTTGGCAAAACGGAGAGGTTACTCTAGATCAAACACACAAGTAGAGTCTGTCAGCCTTCGCCTCCCTCTACATCGTGTGTCAGACCATGGAATGTGTTGGGAGGTCATTGACCTGAAACCACAGGAAATGGAACACACATTGTGATAAGCAGACTGTGGGGCAGAAACACACATCAGCAAAAACATCAGGCTACCACTGCTTCCCCAATGAAGTATCAGAGTGAATGGTCAAACAACTAGCCTAAACAGTATAACATGACAAACCTGTCTAAATCCATCCATGAACTTCCTAGTCCGGAAATCTACACAACCACGGAGTGCTCTGATCCTGTGAGCACATTGTTATGCAGTCAGTGCAACATCCTGTTCAACATCCAGCCATTAAAAACCTATTTGGTCCCGGTGCCACAGGATAGCTGAAACCACTTGGCCATGGCTCTGGCTGTGGTGTGTAGCTGAGGGCCATGTGTGTCACAGAGCACAGATAATCAGTGTCCTCAGGTCAGTGGGTTGCACAGATAGGACATATCGCCCTCAGAAAGACGGAACAGGGACATGGCAGGGTCCTATATATCCCCCCACACTAAAATAATTGGATATTTTAATATTGAAGATCTTTGTTGAAACACACACTAACCATGTACAGTAGGATCTTAATTTGACCCGTTTCTCACAGCAGGACAATAATCCTGCAGCAACATAGTTTAACCAATTGACATGTTATACGTTTAGTCTTCTCACAGTACAGGCCATCACATGAATAAATCAGAGAGCAGCACGCTAGCCTAACTGACAATTAAACAACCATCTACGCTGATGACCTGACACCAAGACCAAAAGTCTAAACTTACATCCCAAAGTGTTTGTCATTTCACAATTCACACCAATTCAAATGAACAGCAGTCTTATTATAGCTAAATCACAGCCTTACTCACAGATAATATATATCCTCTTTCCTTCAGAAGTCAAATAGTAAGTGTCCTGATTGCAGAGGTTTGACTTCTCCCACTGAAAGTGTATCATGTGACAGATCTACTCACTTCCTTTTACTCCTCAGGCACATATACAATTAAATCCAACTTTGGTTCCACTTTTTTTCTGCTGAATCCATCCTTTCAACTCAGACTGCTGCTCGTGACTTTCGGTGGGGGAAATATCATCATGTCTGTACTCTGTGGATATCACATAATGATTCAACATGCAAATCAAGCAGATTTAAGAGCTGTTGGAGTTGAAATAAATGTTCTGGTTCAGTTTACAGTGTGTGCATGGTCGGGCAAGTGTGACATTTCTGTCAAGGTTTCATATGGCTTGAGTGCATTAAATGGAAAGGGGCCACCCACTCCAATCAGGGTGAGATCCGCATCCCTCCAAATCAGGGTGAGATCCGCACCCCTCCAAATCAGGGTGAGATCCGCATCCCTCCAAATCAGGGTGAGATCCGCATCCCTCCAAATCAGGGTGAGATCCGCATCCCTCCAAATCAGGGTGAGATCCACATCCCTCCAGTCAGTGTGAGATCCGCATCCCTCCAGTCAGGGTGAGATTCGCATCCCTTCAAATCAGGGTGAGATCCGCATCCCTCCAAATTAAGGTGAGATCTGCATCCCTCCAAATCAGGGTGAGATCCGCATCCCTCCAGTCAGTGTGAGATCCGCATCCCTCCAGTCAGGGTGAGATTCGCATCCCTTCAAATCAGGGTGAGATCCGCATCCCTCCAGTCAGGCAGGGTGAGATCCGCATCCCTCCAGTCAGGCAGGGTGAGATCCGCATCCCTCCAAATCAGGGTGAGATCCACATCCCTCCAGTCAGTGTGAGATCCGCATCCCTCCAGTCAGTGAGATCCGCATCCCTTCAAATCAGGGTGATATCCACATCCCTTCAAATTAGGGTGAGATCCGCATCCCTCCAAATTAGGGTGAGATCCGCATCCCTCCAGTCAGGCAGGGTGAGATCCGCATCCCTCCAGTCAGGGTGAGATCCGCATCCCTCCAGTCAGGGTGAGATCCGCATCCCTCCAGTCAGGGTCAGATCCCCCCGCCCCTCTCCTACCACCAGTTGGTGTAAAATGAGATCAAGAGCAGTGGTTGTGGTGACATATCAAATACATCACAAACCGAACGAACCACAACCTACTGTAGCTATCAGCAAATAGCCTACTTATCTACTCCCCCCTTTCCTCTACTTACACAAAACCATTCAAAAAATGGTTCAGAAGTAGCACTTTTTGACCCCCTCCCTCATCAGCCTCCCTCATCAGCCTCCCTCATCAGCCTCCCTCATCAGCGCCTCCAGTTTGACCAGCTCTAACAGTGGTTTAATAAGATAGGAAATGTTTTACTGCCTGTCCAGTAACGTTCAGTTCCCACTCCAATTAATCAACACAGAAATTAACTGCATGCAGAAACAAAAGGCCTTTAGAGGGAAGACAGCTACATCTATGATAAAAGTGTAGACTTCTCCACACAGACGTAGAACACTCTAAATGGGGCTGAACTTTTTACAAAGCTTCAGCTGAGCAAACACACCCCATAATTTCCTCACAGTATCAGTTCAGGCCATGTTTAAAAAGGTCAAGTACATGTGCCCTGGTTACACTATCCCACCTGCATGTGACCCATGTTATGGGAACATTCCCCATGTGTCAGAAACACATAACCACAGAAATAACAGTCTGTGTCCCAGACAAAACAAAGCTATATATTGTCAAACATACAAAAAAAACATCAAACACATCAAAGCCAAGCAGCATAGTAAAAGACAGACACACAAACCTTGTCTGATTGTCTGTGTAGCGTCTGGCCCCTGTAAGAGCATGTCTGTTTTGTGGAGGCAGGGGGGGCTCTGGCATTCGTCTCTGAGCTCATGTCCCTGGGCTGGGAGGGTCTAGGGAGGTTTGGGGAGGGGGCAAGACTATTCCTGTCCCTCCCCCCAGCCCAGATCCGGTATCACTCCTTCAGCACTGACCTCTCCTTTCCTCTGCCCTCTAGTCCACTATAATACCACATGGCCTATGGAAATGACTCTCTGTGGTCATGGTAACCATAGCAATAGAGGAGCTACTGTAGTTCTGATGCTAACAACCCCAGCGCACATATTTAACATACTGTAACTGGATGGGTGGCCTGATACGTCACTGATAGAAAGAGATAACACCTAAGAAGAGCTTCCCATTGTCGTCACATTTGCAAGAGCATTTGAGATTCTAAAGCACATCACTACAGTAAATACACAAATCAAAATCAAAATCTGCTGACCTGTGTCATTCCTGTCACATCTACTGTATCATACCATAGCACTGAGAATGATGGTCACTCTACACAGTACCCATTGCCATGTAAAAGGCTTCAACGAATACAGCGCATTAGGAAAGTATTCAGGCTGGATTAAATGGATTAAAGTGTCCCCCCCCTTCTTCAATCTACACAAAATACCCCATAATGACAAAGCAAAAACAGTTTCTTTTTTTGAAAATGTATCTAACTGAAATATGACATTCACATAAGTATTCAGACCCTTTACTCAGAACTTTGTTGAAGCACTTTTGGCCGCGATTACAGCCTCGAATCTTCTAGGTATGATGCTACAAGCTTGGCACACCTATATTTGGGGAGTTTTTCTCATTCTTCTCTGCAGATCCTCTCAAGCGCTGTCAAGTTGGATGGGGAGTATCGCTGCACAGCTATTTTCAGGTCTCTCCAGAGATGTTCGATCGGGTTCAAGTCTGGGCTCTGACTGGGCCACTCAAGGACATTCAGAGACTTGTCCCGAAGCCACTACTGAGTTGTCTTAGCTGTGTGCTTAGGTTCGTTGTCCTGTTGGAAGGTGAACCTTCACCCCAGTCTGAGGTCCTGAGCGGTCTGGAGCAGGTTTTTATCAAGGATTTCACCGTACTTTGCTCTGTTCATCTTTCCCTCGATTCTGACTAGTCTCGCAGTCCCTGCCGCTGAAAAACATACCTACAGCATGATGCTGCCACCACCATGCTTCATCATAAGGATGATGCCAGGTTTCCTCCAGACGTGACACTTGGCATTCAGGCCAAAGAGTTTAATCTTGGTTTCATCAGATCCGAGAATCTTGTTTCTCATGGTCTGAGTCCTTTAGGTGCCTCTTGGCAAATTCCAAGCTGGCTGTCATGTGCGTTTTACTGAGGAGTGGCTTCCGTCTGGCCACTCTACCATAAAGGCCTGATTGGTGGAGTGCTGTAGTGATGGTTTTCCTTCTGGAAGGTTCTCCCATCTCCACAGTGGAAATCTGGAGCTCTGTCGGAGTGGCCATCGGGTTCTTGGTCGCCTCCCTGACCAAGGCCCTTCTCCCCCGATTGCTCAGTTTGGCCAGGCGGCCAGCTCTAGAAAGAGTCTTGGTGGTTCCAAACTTCTTCCATTTAAGAACGATGGAGGCCACTGTGTTCTTGGGGACCTTCAATGCTGCAGAAATGTTTTGGTACCCTTCCCCAGATCTGTGTCTCGGAGCTCTACGGACAATTCCTTCGACCTCATGGCTTGGTTTTTTCTCTGATATGCACTGTCAACTGTTGGACCTTATATCTACAGGTATGTGCCTTTCCAAATCATGTCCAATCAATTTAATTTACCAATCTCGTTGTAGAAACATCTCAAGGATGATCAATGGAAACAGGATGCACCTGAGCTTAATTTTGAATCTCATAGAAAAGGGTCTGAATACTTATGTAAATAAGGTATGTTTTTTATATTTTTATAAATTTGCACCATTTTATAAAATCCTGTTTTCGTTTTGTCATTAAAGGATAGTGTGTAGATTGATAAGAAAAATATTAATTTAATCACTTTTGGAATAAGGCTGTAATGAAACAACATTTGGAAAACTTCAAGGGGTCTGAATACTTTCCGAACACACTGTATATCTAACATACAGCCAACCCAAATGCCTATGGACGGTTGTGGAAAGAATCTGCCCGGTGTGTAGTCTCAGTTGATCTCCGCTGGACATAGACCAACTTCTATATTTGAATAGGGACCTGAGTTGGGGGAAAAAACAACCTAACATTTCATCCGTAGTTAGCTAGCTTTATTTGGATAGATGTGTAGAAGCCTTAAGTCTCACTACTCACATTGATCATAGCATTCGAGGTGATGCGGAAGAGGGTGGCGCGTTCATTGACGCCCTTGATCTTCTCTCCTCCCTCCACGGGGACTCTCAGCGCCTCAAGTTCACTCAGAGAGCGCTGCAGGGCCGCCCCATGCTTGGCGATTAGGTCGTTACACGTGCTGAGGTCATCAAGCTTGCTGATCAGGGTCTTCAGAGTGCCCTGGATCCCCTCACTGCGGTCCGACTGGGTCGTGGGCTCCTCGTCCCCTGAGTCATCTGCAGAGGAAAGATCAGAGTTCAGATAAGAGGAGACTTCAAATAAAGGAGGGAAATCAAGGATGCAGGGTCATCGCCACAGTCACGGAAAACTAAATCAAACATTAGAAAGACATTAGCACTTCTTACTGCTATTTGGAGTAAATTCCCCTAAACTGTAAACTCCATATTCTAAGTCCAATACCCAGTGACTGCATGAACTCATGCATCCATCTCCCTTTATTGATTGCTCTCTAAGAAATGAGTTTGTTTCCCAAGTTAGAGCACTTGATAATCTCACCACTCATCACCCACTCACTAGACATGTAAAATGGAGGACACTGCAGTAGGCTCACCAGCAGCAGAGTCCGTGTTAAATTCATACAGAGGCAGCCAACAGATGACCATCAATATATTATTGGAGGTCCTAATGAGCCAAATATATGGTTGACGGCTTCATTGCAGATTCATCATATTCCAAGAGATACACACATGCACAAGTTTGCATCTAAAATACACAGGGTCATCTATGACTTAGCTATGAAGAGATTCAGAGACACTATGAAAAAATACATTAAATAGTCATTACTGCCACTGATAAAATGTGTGTTGGAATTGCTCTGCGGCTGGATTTTACAGCTGGTTTTCACTTACATATACATATATATATATACACCATACACTATACACTACACACACCACACCACACACACACACACTACACACACACACACACACACACATACATACAGTGCCTTGCGAAAGTATTCGGCCCCCTTGAACTTTGCAACCTTTTGCCACATTTCAGGCTTCAAACATAAAGATATAAAACTGTATTTTTTTGTGAAGAATCAACAACAAGTGGGACACAATCATGAAGTGGAACGACATTTATTGGATATTTCAAACTTTTTTAACAAATCAAAAACTGAAAAATTGGGCGTGCAAAATTATTCAGCCCCTTTACTTTCAGTGCAGCAAACTCTCTCCAGAAGTTCAGTGAGGATCTCTGAATGATCCAATGTTGACCTAAATGACTAATGATGATAAATACAATCCACCTGTGTGTAATCAAGTCTCCGTATAAATGCACCTGCACTGTGATAGTCTCAGAGGTCCGTTAAAAGCGCAGAGAGCATCATGAAGAACAAGGAACACACCAGGCAGGTCCGAGATACTGTTGTGAAGAAGTTTAAATCCGGATTTGGATACAAAAAGCTTTCCCAAGCTTTAAACATCCCAAGGAGCACTGTGCAAGCGATAATATTGAAATGGAAGGAGTATCAGACCACTGCAAACCTACCAAGACCTGGCCGTCCCTCTAAACTTTCAGCTCATACAAGGAGAAGACTGATCAGAGATGCAGCCAAGAGGCCCATGATCACTCTGGATGAACTGCAGAGATCTACAGCTGAGGTGGGAGACTCTGTCCATAGGACAACAATCAGTCGTATATTGCACAAATCTGGCCTTTATGGAAGAGTGGCAAGAAGAAAGCCATTTCTTAAAGATATCTATAAAAAGTGTAGTTTAAAGTTTGCCACAAGCCACCTGGGAGACACACCAAACATGTGGAAGAAGGTGCTCTGGTCAGATGAAACCAAAATTGAACTTTTTGGCAACAATGCAAAACGTTATGTTTGGCGTAAAAGCAACACAGCTGAACACACCATCCCCACTGTCAAACATGGTGATGGCAGCATCATGGTTTGGGCCTGCTTTTCTTCAGCAGGGACAGGGAAGATGGTTAAAATTGATGGGAAGATGGATGGAGCCAAATACAGGACCATTCTGGAAGAAAACCTGATGGAGTCTGCAAAAGACCTGAGACTGGGACGGAGATTTGTCTTCCAACAAGACAATGAACCAAAACATAAAGCAAAATCTACAATGGTTCAAAAATAAACATATCCAGGTGTTAGAATGGCCAAGTCAAAGTCCAGACCTGAATCCAATCGAGAATCTGTGGAAAGAACTGAAAACTGCTGTTCACAAATGCTCTCCATCCAACCTCACTGAGTTTTGCAAGGAGGAATGGGAAAAAAATTCAGTCTCTCGATGTGCAAAACTGATAGAGACATACCCCAAGCGACTTACAGCTGTAATCGCAGCAAAAGGTGGCGCTACAAAGTATTAACTTAAGGGGGCTGAATAATTTTGCACGCTCAATTTTTCAGTTTTTGATTTGTTAAAAAAGTTTGAAATATCCAATAAATGTCGTTCCACTTCATGATTGTGTCCCACTTGTTGTTGATTCTTCACAAAAAAAATACAGTTTTATATCTTTAAAGCCTGAAATGTGGCAAAAGGTCGCAAAGTTCAAGGGGGCCGAATACTTTCGCAAGGCACTGTACATACATACATACATATAAGTGAAAACCAGCTGTAAAATCTACACCTCTCTCTTAATGACCCCTTTCCGGAGACAGACACTGGTGAAACCCTCGGAAGCAGAACAAATGTATTTAAGCCGAGTCAGGGTATTTACATGAGGCAGTCTTCCATTCCCTCAGTGGGCCCCTGCCCTGCCCTGCCCTGCCCTGCCCTGCCCTGCCCTGCCCTGCCTTGCCCTGCCCTGCCCTGCCTTGCCTTGCCCTGCCCTGCTCTGCTCTGCCCTGCCCTGCCCTGCCCTGCCCTGCTCTGCTCTGCCCTGCCCTGCCCTGCTCTGCCCTGCTCTGCTCTGCCCTGCTGCAGTGGTGACTCGGGACCACTCTGAACATACAGTATGAGAACAGTGTGTCAGCCTCTGTCCAAACATTACATAGACTCTTACTGGGACCAGAAATACCACCCGGGTCAGGCACAGAACCAGATATAGCCCACATCCAGGCATTATGGCACATCCCCTGGGATCTGAGGGATTTCACATTGCAATGACGGTGGTGGTCATACAAACATCAATGGTCAGTTTAATAAAGACACCTCCCACACAACATACTGTATGACTTGATCAGAGACAGGTGTGTTAAGTCTGTTAGAGAGCAACCACATCTTGACCACGCATTTCCACAAACAAAAACCCTTTAAATGTCAGGTCAGAACACATGATTTATTGAGTCAAATTCGGAAAAGTCTGACATTTGTTCTATAGTCCAGAAGTGGCATGGATCAAACTGATTCTCCGCCATTTTCTCAGCCCAAGCTGCACAAAGTGACAGTGTATTTGTTGCATAATGCCAGCGGATCTTACTGTTATGGAAATTGGTTTGAAGATGATACACACTATTATAAGGGTAACATAACGCACTGGTAACAGAGAGACGTATGTGTGCACGGTACGGTGGCAGTGGGTGCATGCACATGTGTGTTTGAGTTAAAAGCTATACACGGAGTGTACAAAACCTTTTTTTATAATTATTTATTACAAAAAAAAACACAAGGAAGGGGTAACAAAGTATTAGAACATGATGCTGTAGTGTTTGTCCTTCAAGACACAATCAAACATGTATCAGTCTTTCCGCAACAGAGCCATCCTTATGTGCGAGGGTGCGTGTGCATGATAGTGATATAAAATATATGTCATAGTTTCCTTTTTCATGATCCTAATCTTGTGAAACCCAAACCCTCCACACTTCCCCAATAGCTGTCCCTCAACCATTCGAGACCCCTCCCACAGTCCCCCCCAGAAGAAGAAAAAAATTACAATACAATTAATTCCATTCCCCACCCCCAAGAACCCCCCAACAGCAAAGAGAATGAACTAAAGAGAAAAAAGGAAAAGACAGAAGTATACAAAACATTAAGAACACTTGCTCTTTCCATGACAGACTGACCAGGTAGGTGAAAGCTATGATCCCTTATTGATGTCACTTATTAAATCCACTTCAATCAGAGTCAAGGTTAGAAGACAGGTTAAAGAAGGATTTTGAAGCTTTTAGACAATTGAGACATGGATTGTGTATGCCTGTCATTCAGAAGGTGAATGGGCAAGACAAAATATTTAAGTGCCTTTGAACGGGATAAGATAGTAGATGCCAAGCAAACCGGTTTGAGTCAAGAACTGCAAAGATGCTGGGTTTTTCAAACTCAACAGTTTTCCGTGTGTATCAAGAATGGTCCATCACCCAAAGGACATCCAGACAACTTGACACAACTGTGGGAAGCATTGCAGTCAACATGGGGCCAGCATCCCTGTGGGACGCTTTCGACACCTTGTAGGGTACACGCCCTGACAAATTTAGGCTGTTCTGAGGCAAAAGGGGGGCGAAGGGGTGTAAATCAATATTAGGAAGGTGTTCTTCATGTTTTGTACACTCAGTGTATATAGGAAGTAAAATTAATATTTTCACGAGTGCAACAGCAGACATTATTGTAGTCAGTTAAATAAAGGAGGTGAGGTATCATCACCCTCAACACTAGAGTGTTGGACGCTGGAGCCTTGGAAACATGCCTCTACTGCTCTGGCAGGTTATTGAGTAGATGGGAGGGTCTTTCACATTTTCGAAAGGAATGTAGCTTCTCTTGAGGAGTGAGCGGTCATTGATTTAGCCTAGAATCTATCTAGAAGGATCAGGAAACCCACCATCACCCCAGGTCAGAGGGCGACATGGAGAATCATTTTCTCACATTTTCTCAAAGTCTCTCTGAAGAATGACAGTTACATTCAGATCCTTTTCACAGTCTTTCAGCTCTTCTTCGACCACCTTCATCCTCCTCACTTTCCATCTCGCATAGCTCTGTTGTATTCTTTCTTGCCGTCTCACTCTCCCTTCTTTAGTCTATTCCTGCATACACATCTCTGTCTGCCAGTCCTCTTCTGTTATTCCTCTCCTCCTCCTGATCTTCATCTGTTATATCAGGGAGTAATCCTGCACAGCCTAGGGTGGTGGTTAGAATGTTCCAAGCATGTCACTTGAATGTGAAAGTGTCAGTTTAGCAGCTAGCAAAGGAAGCTGTCATAGAGGCCGTTCTACTTCCACATTCCCACTAGCTACATGCCAGCTCTTTCTCTGAACTCACAGAGGAAGTGACTAACACTACTGACAAACACATTTACAACATGTAGGCCTACATCGGTGACGACAAAAACCATCACATGCTGCACACACTACTGACAACAAAGCCTGAAAGGCACTACTACCCGTTTCCACTTCTACACAAGCATAGCAGAGTCATAAAGACAGCAGCACCAGGAGCAGTGAGAACCAGGCAGTGGAGTGTATTAAAGTGACTCATTCCCAGTCCCAGGCTAGCGGGCTGTATGTCTGCGGACAGTCTAGAGCCTTGGCAATTACTCCACAATCTGACCTGGCAGAATGACATGCTACCAACAGACAGTTGCTCACGAATAACAACAAGAAATGGCAACCACATCAACAGACATTCATGATAACCCAAGACCAAATATGATCCAGAGAGCCAGGGACAAGTCACACAATCCAATACAAAAAGAACTCATCTCCTAACTGTTTGGTTGTGCTAAAGAGACTGAACAATGACAGCACAAGACGTCTCTCTTCATGCTAATCAAATGTCCTCCAGTAATCCATAAAGAGGGGGGAACCAACCCTCCTATTTGAAAGGGGAGACGTCCTGGAAGAGGGAGGAGAGAAAAGAGAGGAGGGAGAGAGAGGTAAAACAACACAAGAAAGGGAAGACGAGGGCACTCACCATGTTTGCCACCTAGGGCCTCCATCTTCACCCAGTGGGTGGTGACCAGTAAGCAAGCACAACCAGCATAGACAGCCAGAGACTGACTGCTCTGACTAGGTGATGTAATGCGTGAGCGTGCTGAATGGCCACGCTGTGTGCAGGAGCACAGAGAGACAAAACTGTCCAGCCCGAGGAAAAGACAAAAGCAGGCAGAGCTTCTGTAGAGACAGTCCAGCCCTACAACAACAGAGATGGGAGCCCAGAATGACCCTCCCCATGACCATCTCCCAGACCTGGAATTGAATTATAATTAGAGCAGTTAGGCTCAGTTAGTGCAGGAGGCACCACAGAGAGAGGGGGGGAACAGTAGGACTGTTTGGCGAGGCACCGAGTGACTCACCGCCTACTATAGGATGTATACTAACTAGTAGTGGTCTATAGAATACATTAGGGTAGAGCAGAGACATATAGAGGAGAGGAAGCGTGGCAGAGGCATCCCCCAGGATCATTAATATAGCCTCCAGAACCCAACTCTGCAACCCAAGAGGGGCTGCCCTATGCAACTCAACCCTCCAACACCATGGCATGGCTGCCACTACAGCAATGCCGCTCATCCTGATCCACAGTGTTCAAGTCATCCACATTCAGTTAACTGCCAAAATAATGGAAACACTTGAGTAAATAGGGATACAAAGTATATTGAAAGCAGGTGCGGTTTTGAGTTAATTAAGCAATTAACATTCCATCATGCTTAGGGTTATGTATAAAATGCTGGGTAGGCCATTATTTTGGCTACAATGCCCCCATCCATAGAGCACAAGTGCTCACTGAATGGTTTGGTCACTTAATGGTTTGATGAGCATGAAAACAATGTAAACCATACGCCATGGCCGTCTCAGTCACCAGATCTCAACCCAATTAAACACTTATGGGAGATTCTGGAGCGAAGCCTGAAACAGCATTTTCCACAACCATTAACAATACACCAAATTATGGAATTTCTTGTGGAAGAATCCCTCCAATGAGCTCCAGACACTTGTAGAATCTATGCCAAGGTGCATTGAAGCTGTTCAGGTGGATCGTGGTGCCCAACGCCCTATTAAGACACTTTAAGTCGGTGTTTCCTTTATTTTGGCAGTTACAGACTGAAATTACAGCTGCGCGAAGCGGCAGGGTAACATCAGGACATCCCAAGATGAGAGGCCTAAGTGGGGCTGTAGGGAAGGAATAAATAGACCAGCAGGCAGGAACAGGATATGGCCAGGGTATGATCAGACTGGGCTTAAACCGTTTATGAGGAGAAAATAAATGTATTAAGTCTGTATTAAGTTTTAAATGTCCATGTTGCTATACAGATATCATTTTAGGCCAGGGCTACCGAAATTGTTGCTTTGCTGTGATTGGTTGTAGGTTATTGATAGGCCTCTACTATTGGCTGACATAGCCTATATCACTAACTAAAGGAGGCGATGGAGAATGAGCTTGGGACAGGTGGGTTGAGGCAGGTAAGTTGGAACAGACATTTAGAGTGGAGGTAGAGGAACTCTGCAGCAAAGCCCTGCTCTCATTATTCACAACTCACTGCCAAGGAGTTCACCAGCCAAGTGATGGCACTTAAAAATAAACTGTCACATGCACCAAGGACTATGCCTATGTGTTTAATGGATAATCTGCTTACAGCAGGTTGTCTGCATAACTAATTGCCATTCCAGCACCTCCAGGCCCCCGGCATGCAGTCTCTGAATCCATAACAGTCAAACCACCCTACCATCATCAGTACACTCACCTCACAGCTAATGGGGAGGCTGTCTTCTGTGAACAGAAACACTGGTTTCATGGGGTGAAATCACAGAGGGGAGAAATACTGCTATTCTTTGTCTAATAAGAGCTAGGACATTAGGATGTGGAGAAACTAAAGCTGGGATGTTTTTAGCTATTACACAAAAGGGGACTTCGTTTGGTAGTGAGCCAGAGGTGAAGGAAAGTTGTCATGATCATCATCTATCAAACATACAGAGGAAATGAAATGAAATATAAAACAAAGGAAGTTCATTTCAAACAACATTAGATTACAGGATATGAGTGGCTGATCAGTGAACCAATCATGGCTAGCAGCCCCAGGGTACACAGAGCGTTGTGTGGGGGGCTTAATGGTAATCTTATGCAGGTATTGGTGCAGTGTACTGCTACACTCAGTGTCCGTGCTCAGCCCCCCCACCCCTCGGAATGCACAGGACAACGGATGTGGCGGGATGGCTCCCCTTAGCAAGGTCGACGACACAGAGCGAGAGAGTCGATTACCACATGAGTCACGACTCAAGGGCGGCGTGTCATCCTCCTCCCCACACCTCAGAAAACACCTATTACACAGAGACCAATAGAACGCTGAGGCTCCCTCTACTGCTCTGATTTTATGCCTCAATTTCAGCCGATCTTGATGTCTATGATCTTCCTGTAAGAAAAACAGTCATTACACGTCAAGTAAACCCACAACTAAATGTCCAACCTTCCACATCCTTCTTAGCATGCAAACTGCTAATTTCTCACATGTCTGGTCTGACAGAGAGCAAGAAAGAAATAAGAAAGAAAGAAAGACAGAGAAAGAGAGAAAAAGAGATGGTTGTGTAATTAGGAGAGCAGTGCAGTACTACTAAACTGACAGACCCCGTCTCCAGCTCCACTGAGGATGTGCTGTCAGATCAGTGGTCTGGTTCAGGGTACATCCACTAGCATGGAGATCTGATCTACCCCAGGAGCACGCATGGAGTCATGCAGGAAGCCTGTCTCTGTGTGTTAACACTGACATTCACACACCAAACAGAACAGACGGCTGTACTTTAGTCTCTGGGTAGCATAGACATAGAATGATGGGATAATGATGAGGTAATAATGAGATAATTATTAACAGTTCATCATAATAAATAATGTGAAGAATCACATCCTCACTGCATAAATCATATAATGGCTAATACGTTTATGAGATACAGTACCAAATACCATTTTAAGTGATCAATGCATTGTTTTGCAGAGAACCCATTACAATTAGTGGCAGGAGCGTTGGGTCAGTAACCAAAAGGTCGCTGGTTCGAGCTGACAAGCTGAAAATCTGTCAATGTGCCATTGAGCAAGGCACTTAACCCTAATTGCTATTGTAAGTCAATCTGGATAAGAGCTTCTGCTAAATTATTAAAATGTAAAAATGCAAATAATCCCACTTCAGAAATCCTATCAGATCCCTCTCCACTCAGCTCCATATATAGCATATTCCAAGTACAGACTCAAGCTATTCTTCCTCATCCAGCTCAGCTCACATCCCAAACCACAGGTTAAAGGAGGCCGTGGATGGAGAAATGGTGCATTGGTAGGTAATGCATAACTACCCATGAAATCTGGAGAGTAGGTTATATTTAGTAGTACCGACGGACTAGTATGTACTTGCGTGTCTGTCTGCTTTTAGAGTAGTCAGATTCATCAAGGAGAAGAGACACAGGGAGCTGAGCGAGGGAGTTTGAGAGAAAGAGACTAGAGTGAGATAGAGAGAGAGAGAGTTAGAGAGAGAGAGAGTTAGAGAGAGAGCGAGAGTTAGAGAGAGTTAGAGAGAGACAGAGACAGAGAGAGAGAGAGAGAGAGAGAGAGTTAGAGAGAGGATAGAGAGAGAGAGAGAGAGAGAGAGAGAGAGAGAGAGAGAGAGAGAGTGAGTGAGTGAGAGGATAGAGGGGAGAGAGGATAGAGAGAGAGAGAGAGAGAGAGTTAGTGAGAGGATAGAGGGGAGAGAGGATAGAGAGAGAGAGAGAGAGAGAGAGTTAGAGTGAGAGGATAGAGGATAGAGAGAGAGAGAGTTAGAGTGAGAGGATAGACGAGAGAGAGAGAGAGAGAGTTAGAGTGAGAGGATAGACGAGAGAGAGAGAGAGAGAGAGAGAGAGAGAGAGAGAGGATAGAGGGGAGAGAGGATAGAGAGAGAGAGAGCGTTAGAGTGAGAGGATAGAGGAGTGGGATAGAGAGAGAGAGAGTTAGAGTGAGAGGATAGAGGGGGGAGAGGATAGAGGATAGAGGGGAGAGAGGATAGAGGGGAGTGAGAGGATAGAGGGGAGAGAGGATAGAGGGGAGAGAGGATAGAGGGGAGTGAGAGGATAGAGGGGAGAGAGGATAGAGGATAGAGAGTGTGTGAGCGGTGTGTCCTGGGCCAGGAGAGGGAGGAGAGTGTAATCCTGAGCGGTAATTGCTAACTGGCTGCTGAGCTCCCCTGAGATGCATCAAGTGAAGACAAATGGAGGAGACGGCAGGTTAAATCCAGTAACACAGCGCCCGGCTCAAAGCAACCAAATTAGGAACTGTGCAGAGCAACCTATCACTGTCCCCCCAACCTCTAGTAGAATATTGAACACAATATAAAAACAGACTGAGGGTTTGGTGAGTAAGGGGCAGCGTAACTCACATTTTACCAGAAAGCAAAAGATCAGCTTTCAATGAAAACACATGTAAAATGTAATTGTAAAAAAGTTCTGAAAGGGATCTGAAATAAATCCATATGAATATTTATTAGACAGAGGGGCAATTCTATTTCCTGCCTGGCGTAGTATAGCAGGCTTTACAAGGAAGGGATATTTTAGAGAGCCAATATGTTGATCGATCCACAGCACATTCAGGTTCTGTCCCAAATGGCACCCTATACCCTATATAGTGCACTACTTTTGATCAATCAATCAATCAATGAAATGTATTTTTAAAAGTCCTTTTACATCAGGGCCCTTCAAGGGGAAATTTTCCTCTGCTCTCCCTCCCACTCTCTACAGGCATGGACATTCATTTGTCCATGCCACTAAATGCAAATGCAGCACCTCAGTGGCACCTCCTCGTCCTTGTGAGAGGGCATGCTGGGAAGGGAAAGTGTGTGAGTCTGGCCTGGGAACCCACAGTGGTGCTGTAGGGTTCTGCTGCATGCATGATGACAGGGTTATTGAGAAATAGCAATTCAAGAGGCCAGAAGAAAAGTTCATGCAACGACTGTAGATGACGGTCAGTTACACTGAAACAGTCTGTACTGAGTTCTACATGGTTTCTGGTCACGGTTTTATCTGAGAGTAGTGGGGCCAGGACCATACCAGTATCGTGATACTTGTTAGTATCGTGGCAAGGATTTAACTTCTTTAGGAAAACAGCCCTAATGTTGGAAACAAACATCATTATGTTGTCATTCAGAGTCACATTTCCAATCCAAGCTATAGCAGAATATTTGACATACAGCAGGTTTTTAAAGGACCAAGAGTTTAGTCTGCTTAGTGTGTTCAGTTATGCTACGGAAAACATATTGCAATACTGGCAGGGGTGAAAGTAGATTTCATTTCTTACCAGTACGGCGTACCCCCACTATTTATTTTGCCGGCACACCATACCAGACCACCTTAATTTCAACCCTGGATACTGGTATCCTCACAGCCCTAGTAAGCAGCCTCGGCTTGTGCAAACCGGAACAGCTCATAGGAGCAGGAGACTCTCTCCTTACCGGTACGGAACTCCCTATGTGTGTGATATACTAGACAAGATGCTAACGCAGGGCCCCAATCTACCTCCTTAATGCTGAGTCTAGTCTAACGCAGGGCCCCAATCTACCTCCTTAATGCTGAGTCTAGTCTATCGCAGGGCCTTAACCCCAATCTACCTCCTTAATGCTTAGTCTAGTCTATCGCAGGGTCTTAACCCCAATCTACCTCCTTAACGCTGAGTCTAGTCTATCGCAGGGTCTTAACCCCAATCTACCTCCTTAATGCTGAGTCTAGTCTATCGCAGGGTCTTAACCCCAATCTACCTCCTTAATGCTGAGTCTAGTCTATCGCAGGGTCTTAACCCCAATCTACCTCCTTAACGCTGAGTCTAGTCTATCGCAGGGTCTTAACCCCAATCTACCTCCTTAACGCTGAGTCTAGTCTATCGCAGGGTCTTAACCCCAATCTACCTCCTTAACGCTGAGTCTAGTCTATCGCAGGGCCTTAACCCCAATCTACCTCCTTAAAGCTGAGTCTAGTCTATCGCAGGGCCTTAACCCCAATCTACCTCCTTAATGCTGAGTCTAGTCTATCGCAGGGCCTTAACCCCAATCTACCTCCTTAATGCTGAGTCTAGTCTATCGCAGGGCCTTAACCCCAATCTACCTCCTTAATGCTGAGTCTAGTCTATCGCAGGGCCTTAACCCCAATCTACCTCCTTAAAGCTGAGTCTAGTCTATCGCAGGGTCTTAACCCCAATCTACCTCCTTAACGCTGAGTCTAGTCTATCGCAGGGCCTTAACCCCAATTTACCTCCTTAACGCTGAGTCTAGTCTATCGCAGGGTCTTAACCCCAATCTACCTCCTTAATGCTGAGTCTAGTCTATCGCAGGGCCTTAACCCCAATTTACCTCCTTAACGCTGAGTCTAGTCTATCGCAGGGTCTTAACCCCAATCTACCTCCTTAACGCTGAGTCTAGTCTATCGCAGGGCCTTAACCCCAATCTACCTCCTTAATGCTTAGTGACAAGCAGAGATGCATCAGGTCCCATTTTTAGTCTTTGAAAAAAAGAAACGCTCTGTGTGTGTGTAGAGCAGAGAAAGTACAGAAAGCCCAGGGCAGAAGCACACAGCTGTCCTACTGAAACATCACTACCAGCTCCTGGGGGAGAGAGGGATAGAGAGGGGTAATGGAGGGTGGGAAAGGGGGATGGAGGGAAAGAGAGAAAACATGGTCATTGTGCAGTAGAGTCTACGGCAGGGGTAGTTTGGCTACCCTGGTCCTGGAGTGCCGCAAGAGCTTCATGTTTTTGATTTAACTGACCTGGAAGACCAGGTGTGTTGAATTAGGCAATCATTGAACTGATCAATTAGCCTAGTTGGAACAAAATCCGGCAGTACCTGCGGCCCTCCACGAACAGGAGTGCCTACCCCTGGTTTACGGTATAAGAGACTGTGACCAATCAAAGCACCAAATTATGACAATAAAAAATACAAACTTTAACTGACATAATTTCAACCACAGCTCAACTCACTCAACACACAAACTGTAAAGTCCATGAATGGGTTCATCCCCATCACTTCACCTCACATACCATGCTTGGTTAGTGAGGTTACACAGGCCTGCACCAACAGTCACACATGCCCACTCTGACACACAGCTGACATGGAGTTCCACAAATAAAGTTTCAAAACTAAGGACCAAATTTAACCTTGGACTGATAAACTGCTGTTACAAATGTCGTAATCCCCTAACGGAAACATAATGTAAATCAATTGCATATTCACATGGTGATAAAGTAGTCTAATTTCTTAAACTTACACCCAGAAAATAAATATAAAGTAACCCAAAGTAGATTTATGCTGGTACAGTAACTATAGTGCAGTATCACACACTGCATTGAACTGCATAAGTGTGGTCATCATCTCCATGACTCTGCGGAGGGGCTCTAGGACCCAGGGAGCCGCAAGAGCTAGCATCTTTACAATCCTCAATGTCATCATTATATATGGACTACTGCTACTATTAACACTCTACTCACATACTGTACATGCACAGACAACTACGGCATGCAGATATACACAGCTAGGGGCTAGCTAGCATGTGCAAGTTTCATAACTTCCAAGTGCAAACACAAAGTGAAGCAGCCGGAAGACAGAGGGAGTGAATGGGAGAGGGAGAGAGAGAGGAAGGGAGAGCAGGAAGAGAGGGAGGGAGGGAAAGGAGTGGGAGGGGAGGCTGCATCCCTATGAACGCACGTCCACCCATCTCAACTCTGCTGCTGCTGTGGATGGTCCAAAGCACTAACACCGGCCAGGCTGCAGTCGGTCCCAAGCAGCACGGAACTGAGCCAAAAGCCAGAAAGCGGCGGTTCGATACAGAGAGATGGATGGATAAATGGATGGATACCTCCGAGGCATACGAGGTGGAGGAGGTGGCAGGCCGAAGTTTTCCTCCGGGGTGGTGTGAGAGGAGTGTGGAGGCTGTCTCCTCCTGAGGCTGAGCTGTAGCTGCTGTACTGACCCTGGTTCAGTTTACTGAGGCAGCCCGAGTTGCAGAAGGAGCGGACCGTCCCTGGTTCCCAGCAGCCCCGGCCCTTCATCCCCCTCTCTCTCCTCTCTGCTCTGCAGGCCCGGCGCTCCCCGAGACGCGACACTAGCCTGGGCCGCTACATCATCCTGGCGCGGGGGGGCGGAGGCAGCAGCGATTGTCCTTATTCAGCATTGCAGCGGGCACACACACTGCTCACACACACATTCACACGCCCGCACGCTATGACAAGGGAAGGGAGGCAGGCGCTCCCCTCTTGCATTCGTGTTCTCTCCCTCTCCTAGCTTCGGCTCTTCTTCTCTGTAACGCTCTCGCTGCACACACACTCAGAGCACAGCACATTTACAATTCTCCTCCACATGCTTCTCTCAATGCAGTGCAGAGTGGAAAGGAGGGAAGGAGGGAGGGAGGGCGAGGCAGAGAGGAGATAGATGACTGCCGGCTGCCGAGACCTATAGAACCTAGACCAGAATGCATTACTACTTCCCCACTGCCATAGCCCCCCTCCCTCCCGCTGCTTGCCTTCCCTGCTTGACGGCATAAATCAATAGTTAACGGCTTCACTGCTGCACAGATTACAGTGAGCATTAGGGACAGTGCTTCACAGATCACCAAACTACCATGGTGTGCAGGTGTGTGATATGATACTGGTGTTAACCTCATGTGGAAACTACAGTCAAGGACATACAGGTCAAGCAATCTGTCATCTCTTTGCGGTCTTCAATAAAATATCTATCAACCGATCACCTCTCTGCTATTCTCTCTGCCTCTTTCCCACAACCAGTGAAGCTTTCCTGGAGAGACCAACAGTAGCGATCAGGCCACTGCGCAATTCTGACCCCCTCTAAAAGGGCAAGGTCAATGCAGAGATGTGATAGCAGAGATATACTACTGTTACTGTGGCTGCTCTTCTCAGCAGCATGCACTGCTCTGCTGCACCCACAGCAGTGTTCAGAAGGGGGGAGGTGATCATTTTAATACGGCTGCCAAGAGTTCATGCAGTGTAATGCATTTGCATTCCAAGGTGACCTTGACCGCCCACAAAGCTTTCTGCCTCCCTCTGTGTTGCGCTCGCACACGCACACACCTTGAGAAAGGGGAACAGTCTCACACACACATGTATTACCAACAATAACTAGGCTGTCCTCTGATCATATCCTCTGTTACCCTCTATAGGCTCATAACAGCAGCTAATGTCGTCGGAATTCGCATACACATTGGAGCATGGCAACAGAGACCGTTTATTTATAGTGATCCACTTGAATTCTGCTCAAGCTGCTGCTGACGCCTCTGGGAAGGACACACCATGACGATGTGTTTGTATTATCGGCAGCTGTATGAGCTGTCATTAACCATGGCATGGTTCCAGGGGTGCAACTTTCATTGGGGACAGGGGTGGACATGTCCCCCCGACATTCTGAAATTGCATTTTTGTCATTGGAATGTAATACAAAACATGGCAAGAGTGTGCTTTAGGACCAGGCGGACGCCTCCGAGCAGTCGGGAAGACTATTTGGAGTGTTTATCCGACTGGATTTACAGTGGTTCTTTGTTTAAAAGTTGTGTCGTACTGCAACAGAGCTTGCGGGCTGCCGCAGAATTATACGGCACGTTGTGTGTCAGCCATTGTTGCCATGGCATGTTGCCATAATGCTAGTTAGTGATAGTTTGACCACCAGAGGGCATCTTTGAGAAAACTTTTACATCTTTAATATTGGCTGTACTAGAGAAGTTAAAACCTTTTTTTGTAAGAACATAGTATATGTGATTGATTAAGAAATGTAGCTTAATTCATTTGATTAATATTATGGTGTTTCTATTCCAAGAAAAAAAAGTATACATCTGACAGACAGCGCCTGATTCAGTAACACTAAACAAGGATTAGATGGAGGCAGATGTTATAGGAAGAGACTTGGATGTATAGCTGAGGGAAAGGTGGGAAGCATCTGGGAACCTACAGTACCTTTTATTTAGCAAGAAGAAAATAGGAGAATAAGAAAGAGAGAAAAAGTTGTGTTGACTGGCTTTCAAAAGTTGGCGCTGTACAACGTGACCGGTTGGGAGTAGGCTACTAAGTGACTGCGTGTGAAGAGCAATATAATCCTAACATTTCCACACCCTAATTGTAGTCTAGCCAATACCCAAACAGAGATTCAGTGAAAATAAAAATCTCATTGATTTATTAATACCATTCCCCATGCTCATCTCAGAGCAGCGCCAAACGGTGCTGAAATAGTTGACCACACGCGGGTAGGCTATTGCTTCAAATCCTATTATAACAATTGGATGAATTTGGGTGTTCCAGTAAGCAACAATTTGTTGCCTTCTTTGTTGCCTTCATTAGCCTACTTTATTCTTAAAAGAACTCCAGCACAGAGAAGAGAAAGGAGCCTTAAATTATTTTTTAAATGATTTAACTAGGCAAGTCAGTTAACAACAAATTCTTATTTACAATGACGGCCTACACCAACCAAACCCGGACGATGCTGGGTCAATTGTGCGCCATGGGACTCCCAATCACGACTGAATAAAGCGATTGAATTCACAAACTAATTTGACTGTTTTTCATATTGGCAATCAACCATAAACACAGCATCTACCGTGGTATTCCATTTCCAGCAAGATTATTCAAGCCATCAACTCACTGATGGTTGAAGATGATGAGCGATCAGCAAAGGCAATCTGGAATCTGCTGGCATCAGCGTACAAGATCGCTCTAATCACAGTCAGAAAACAATTGAAGAAACTTGAGTGGACTTATGGAAAGGCTCTGTAAGAGATGATATATATATAAAACATTAACCATGTGTGTTCTCTTGTTTTGTACTGTTCTGTAGTTTCAACCTAATGATTCGTCTGACAAACAAAGAACTTTGCGCGCCGCAAAACCAGTTCGTATTGAAGTATAACTTTTGTATGACTGACGCATTTAGTGAGAGGTCTAATGCTTTAATATTTAATCATTTCTGCCCTCTGAATTCATATTCATTATATAAATAGGCCCATGTCCACCTTCATCAGATGAACCGCAACATGTCGGCTAAAGCGATTTAATTAATTTAATTAATTAATGCAACTGAAAGTTTTTAATATTGTGATAGTGAAGAGCAATATTATTTTATTTCCAAATAAAAATCTGATTGATTATCAAGACCAGTCCCTATGCGGTCCTTCAGTGATATTTATTCCCATAGTAATTCGCTATGGAGCCATTCATATATTTAAAGTCCATTAACTCGGCAAGAGTCAACTGTCCTGCTGATAGTTGAAATAAACACCTGCATTTTGAAAATGTATTTTTATTATTTTATAAACAAAAGCATAAAGATGTTGATGTAGAAATCCTGTAGAGTATATAACTTACACAACATTTTGCAGTTGCATGATGTTTGTAGTTAGAAATGTAAAACTTTAGAGTACTTAATACATAGCAAATTGGGGGGATTATTTAAAAAATTATAATAATTCACACCTAGCACAAGCTATCCTTTTGTAAAGGTTGAAGAGTCTATTGTCCTGCTAATAGCCCATTGTGGAAACAACGGCTGTGCGCTACTCTCTTCACAGAACAGCACAAACTGGCTCTAACCAGAATAGAAAGAGGAGTGGGAGGCCCCAGTGCACAATTGAGCAAGAGGACAACTACATTAGTGTGTCTAGTTTGAGAAACAGACGCCTCACAAGTCCTCAACTGGCAGCTTCATTAAATAGTACCTGCAAAACCACAGTCTCAACGTCAACAGTGAGGAGGCGACTCCGGGATGCTGGCCTTCCTTTCCTGTAGCGGTCATGAGAGCCAGTTTAATCATAGGACTTAATGGTTTTGTGACTGTACTTGAAGAAACTTAACTTTTAACAAGGCACACCTGTTAATTGAAATACATTCCAGGTGACTACCTTATGAAGCTGGTTGAGAGAATGCCAAGAGTGTGCAAAGCTGTCATCAAGGCAAAGGGTGGCTACTTTGAAGAATGTAAAATATATTTTGACACTTTTTTGGTTACTACATGATTCCTTGTGTTATTTCAAAGTTTTGATGTCTTCACTATTATTCTACAATGTAGAAAATGCTAAAAAAATAAAGAAAAACCCTTGAATGAGTAGGTGTGTCCAAACTTTTGACTGGTACTGTATATATTTACAAAATAATATATATGGGGGATTTGAAATTATGCAGACAATTACGTTGATGGAAGCCACAATCTATCTGCAATATTAAAGCTGATCTAGCCCCTAAAATAAAATGTGACCCACCCCCAACTTCTAAAACCAAAGTTGTGCCCCCGATGGTTACACTTTTATAAACAGTGCATGTCTGTAAGATGGATACTAAAAAACCATGTCAGCAGTGTCCTGAGATAGGGATTTGGAATAGCATCTCTGCTGCATTTCTTGTGCGTGATGTGCACTACAGGAGGTTGGTGGCACCTTAATGACTGGAGCGAAATTAGTGGAATGATATCAAATTTATCAAACACATGGTTTCCATAGTTTCCAGGTGTTTGATGCCATACCATTTGCTCCGTTCCGGCCATTATGAGCTGTCCTCCCCTCAACAGCCTCCTGTGATGTGCACATAAAGAACACATATGTATGGATATTTTACACACTGTCTGTGACATTCTGCTATGAAGTAGATATGTAGTGAAGGACATGGTGATAAACAGTCTTATATACTGAAGTAGATCTGTAGTGAAGGACATGGTGATAAACAGTCATATACTGAAGTAGATCTGTAGTGAAGGACATGGTGATAAACAGTCATATACTGAAGTAGATCTGTAGTGAAGGACATGGTGATAAACAGTCTTATATACTGAAGTAGATATGTAGTGAAGGACATGGTGATAAACAGTCTTATATACTGAAGTAGATCTGTAGTGAAGGACATGGTGATAAACAGTCTTATATACTGAAGTAGATCTGTAGTGAAGGACATGGTGATTAACAGTCTTATATACTGAAGTAGATCTGTAGTGAAGGACATGGTGATAAACAGTCTTATATACTGAAGTAGATCTGTAGTGAAGGACATGGTGATAAACAGTCTTATATACTGAAGTAGATCTGTAGTGAAGGACATGGTGATAAACAGTCTTATATACTGAAGTAGATCTGTAGTGAAGGACATGGTGATAAACAGTCTTATATACTGAAGTAGATCTGTAGTGAAGGACATGGTGATAAACAGTCTTATATACTGAAGTAGATCTGTAGTGAAGGACATGGTGATTGATGGTCCCCTCAATGTAACATGATGCTTCGTGCTTAGGGATTGGGAGAGGGGGTGTAGGGGTGGAAACAGTTCACACACCCACCCACACACCCCTGTGGCTATAATCCCCCACCCCCCAACCGGTGGAGGAGGGAATGACAGTGTTACTGAGGCTGTCAGGCTGCCTGGTAAATTGGGGAGTGTTCGCTTGATTAAGGGAAAAAATAAAAGTGACAGTTATTTTTCGGACTACAGTGTCATAAATTCCGCAGCAACTTTCCTAATAGCCTAAAGTGAGAAAACAGGGGCTGTGGATTCAGAGCTATAATAGTGTATCAGTGAGAGAACTGAGGCTGCTGTTGAGTGGTGGCCTGTGTGTCCCAAATTAGCACCCTCTTCCCTATAAAGTGCACTGCTTTTGAAAATAGCCCTACAGGCCCTGATCAAAAGTAATGCATTATAAAGGGAATAGGGTGCTATTTGGGATGTATCCAGTGTGTTGGGGAGAAGGTGTGCTCTTCCGTAAGTAACTCACGTATGTCCTAAGTCTTATACAGGGGAGGGAAACAAAGCCAGGTACCTCCAATTAATATCACACTCACTTGACCTGCATTTATTATTATCTCCTTTAAAAGAGCTACAGGCAACAGCGCAAAGACAACTGAAATGGTTTCCACCGATGTGAGTGAGTGAGTGAGTGAGTGAGAGAGAGAGAGAGAGAGAACTACAGTAGCAATGGTCTCTGAATGTCATGCCACTTCATCACAACAATAGGATCCAACAGAGAACACGCATTTTCCATGGAGATGAGACATTTTTGCAGTTTTGAAGCCAATTCCTGCAATCCTACACATTCTGCCATGGAGCTGAAAGAAAATGTTGCAGTTATAAAGCTAATTTCCTGCAATTCCATGCATTTTGCCATAGCTAATGCTGTGTTCAAGTTGACTGGATGCTCTTTAGGTGATGGACCATTCTTGATACATACATACGGGAAACTGTTGAGCATGAAAAACCCAGCAGCGTTGCCGTTCTTGACACACTCAAACCGGTGCACCTGGCACCTACTACCATACCCTGTTCAAAGGCACTTAAATCTTTTGTCTTGCCCATTCATCTCTGAATCGCACACATGTTTTAATTGTCTCAAGTCTTAAAAACCCTTCTTTAACCCGTCTCCTCCCCTTCATCTACACTGATTGAAATGGATTTAATAAGTGACATCAATGAGCGATCATAGTTTCCACTTAGATTAACCTGGTCAGTCTGTCATAAAAAGAGTTCCTAATATTTTGTTCACTCAAGGTATGTCCATTATATTATTTACATACTTTATACAGTGGGGCAAAAAACGTATTTGGTCAGCCACCAATTGTGCAAGTTCTCCCACTTAAAAAGATGAGGCCTGTAATTTTCATCATAAGTACACTTCAACTATGACAGACAAAATGAGAAAAAAATGTATTTATTTGCAAATTATGGTGGAAAATAAGTATTTGGTCAATAACAAAAGTTTCTCAATACTTTGTTATATACCCTTTGTTGGCAATGATAGAGGTCAAACGTTTTCTGTAAGTCTTCACAAGGTTTTCACACACTGTTGCTGGTATTTTGGCCCATTCCTCCATGCAGATCTCCTCTAGAGCAGTGATGTTTTGGGGCTGTTGCTGGGCAACACGGACTTTCAACTCCCTCCAAAGATTTTCTATGGGGTTGAGATCTGGAGACTGGCTAGGCCACTCCAAGACCTTGAAATGCTTCTTACGAAGCCACTCCTTCGTTGCCCGGGCGGTGTGTTTGGGATCATTGTCATGCTGAAAGACCCAGCCACGTTTTATAGTCAATGCCCTTGCTGATGGAAGGAGGTTTTCACTCAAAATCTCACAATACATGGCCCCATTCATTCTTTCCTTTACACGGATCAATCGTCCAGGTGCCTTTGCAGAAAAACAGCCCCAAAGCATGAGGTTTCCACCCCCATGCTTCACAGTAGGTATGGTGTTCTTTGGATGCAACTCAGCATTCTTTGTCCTCCAAACACGACGAGTTGAGTTATCAAAAAGTTATATTTTGGTTTCATCTGACCATATGACATTGTCCCAATCTTCTTCTGGATCATTCAAATGCTCTCTAGCAAACTTCAGACGGGCCTGGACATGTACTGGCTTAAGCAGGGGGGCACATCTGGCACTGCAAGATTTGAGTCCCTGGCGGCGTAGTGTGTTACTGATGGTAGGCTTTGTTACTTTGATCCCAGCTCTCTGCAGGTCATTCACTAGGTCCCCCCGTGTGGTTCTGGGATTTTTGCTCACAGTTCTTGTGATCATTTTGACCCCACGGGGTGAGATCTTGCGTGGAGCCCCAGATCGAGGGAGATTATCAGTGGTCTTGTATGTCTTCCATTTCCTAATAATTGCTCCCACAGTTGATTTCTTCAAACCAAGCTGCATACCTATTGCAGATTCAGTCTTCCCAGCCTGGTGCAGGTCTACAATTTTGTTTCTGGTGTCCTTTGACAGCTCTTTGGTCTTGGCCATAGTGGAGTTTGGAGTGTGACTGTTTGAGGTTGTGGACAGGTGTCTTCTATACTGATAACAAGTTCAAACAGGTGCCATTAATACAGGTAACGAGTGGAGGACAGAGGAGCCTCTTAAAGAAGAAGTTACAGGTCTGTGAGAGCCAGAAATCTTGCTTGTTTGTAGGTGACCAAATACTTATTTTCCACCATAATTTGCAAATATATTCTTAAAAAAAATCATACAATGTGATTTTCTGGATTTTTTATTCTAATTTTGTCTGTCATAGTTGAAGTGTACCTATGATGAAAATTACAGGCCTCTCTCATATTTTTAAGTGGGAGAACTTGCACAATTGGTGGCTGACTAAATACTTTTTTGCCCCACTGTATCTGGTTACTGCATTTGAGAATAAAATCCAGACATTTCTTCTCACGGCCCAATCAAAGAACTTTGTGCTCATAAGTTCTAAACCCACTCACTGAAGTGTCTAAGTTCAAAAGAGCAAACATTTCTCTCTGAGAAAAGGAAGCAACATTATAAAAAAGAAAGGTTGTGTTATGGATGAAACCGTCTCTGAACAAAGATGGTACTAGTTATGCTGATGGCAGCCAAATTGAACGGAATGTTAAAATCTTTTTTCTTTTTTTACATAAAGGACCAAGCAATGCCTACTACAAACTAAATGAGCATGGCGATTCCCTCTGAAATATGATCTCCATTCCTCCTGCCCTCTCCCTATGGGCTGATCTCCTCCTATGGTGATAAGCCAGACATCAAAAGAAGGTTGAGGATCTTCAAGTAACCATATGGTTAGAGCAGAGAGTTACTGCTTCTTGCCTGAGGCTGGGCCTGGGGCTGCTTTATTGCAAGGGGTAATGTATTGACTTGATGATTTGGCAATTACAGGCTGACACAACACTTCATATTAATGTCCCACGGAGCACCGCCCAATTATAGCTGACCGTCAATACACTAGACCAACGAGTCATCCCAGCTAGCAACTACTAAAAGAATATGCATAGCCACACATACAAACACCAAACTGAGAATAATCTGAAATAACAAAATGTAACTCCAATGACAACAGTTAGCAGAAAAGACCAGAGGGAGAGGAAAGGTGACAGGAAGGAGGACAGGTCCTTGTCTACATTGAGCCTGGTGCCAGGTTTGCCCTCTTGTGGTGAGGGGGAAGGAAGCCACAGGTTTCCCAGCAGACCTCATGAAGCTGCTTTATTCTGTGTCCCAATGGAACCCTATTCCCTACATAGTGAACTACATTTGACCAAAATCTTTGGCCCATGGTCAAAAGTAGTGCACTATATAGGGAACAGGGTGGCATTTGAAGCAGCTTCAGTGTTCCTCCCCTGCTATTCCCATCAGGATGAAACCCCTCCATGGCCCCCAGCCTCAGCCTGCCAGCCCTGGCACAATGCCCAGCTGGAATAGTGATCCTCAGCCAGCCAAACAGAGAATGACTGAGTAAAACAAGTCACTATCTAGAAGGAGAGGCAGCTGTCTGATCTTACTGTACATGAGATTCAAGACCGACTTCAACATCAGGGTCCTGAGACATGATGATGATTCAGTCAGAGCCCCAAGCCATACAGATGAAAACTGATCTAGATAAGCCACGGGACAACAATCCAATTATGAAGGAAACCAGAGCAAACCAGAATACAAAACCCCCTAGCTATACCTGTCATAACCCAACGTTTTAGGAGTTTAGAGGTTTCACTGTTTTAAGAGGGGGGGGGGGGGGGGGCACTTCATCTATGCACTGAGTATGTGTGACATTCTGCATCCCAATGGATTGGTCTTTGAAGCAGCACAGCATACAGAGATCCTCATTGGACACACCTAGGGCTGAGGCGGTCATGACATTTTGTCACTGCCGGTCTCTCAGTAACTTACCATTAATTAACAAACACATTTAGCATCTCCTGGCTTCCACACATGGAGACCTTTGGAACATCTACATTTTAAAAGTATAATAAATAAATGTAATATAGCCTACACCTTCACAATAAGTCCATTATCTATTTTAGACAGGTCTAAAGAAACATGATATGAAGAAAATGTCATGTATTTCAGAGGAACAGAATAGCATACTCCGAGTTGTCCTTATATTAGGTCCTGATCTGGCTATGCCATATGGCTGTGGGCTATACAAGTTCATTTAGCAGACAAGATTTGCTTAGAAAGTAAAAGTGCAATATGTGCCATGTAAGAAAGCTAACGTTTAAGTTCCTTGCTCAGAACATGAGAAAATATGAAAGCTGGTGGTTCCTTTTAACACGAGTCTTCAATATTCCCAGGTAAGAAGTTTCGGGTTGTAGTTATTACAGGAATTATAGGACTATTTCTCTCTATACCATTTGTATAAAGTGCTGTTTGAATGAATGCTTACGAGCCTGCTGCTGCTTACCACTGCACCACTCGGGGGGCCTTCGACAAAACATTTCTGTATGGACCTCGCTTTGTGCACGGGGCATTGTCATGCTGAAACAGGAAAGCATCTTCCCCAAACAGAATCACAGAATTGTCTAGATTGTCATTGCATGCTGTAGCGTTAAGATTTCCATTCACTGGACTAAGGGGCCTAGCCAAACCATGAAAAACCCCAGACCATTATTCCTCCTCCACCAAACTTTACAGTTGGCACTATGCATTTGGGCAGGTAGCGTTCTACTGGCATCCATTAAACCCAGATTCATCCATCGGACTGCCAGATAGCGAAGCGTGATTCATGACTCCAGAGAACGCATTTCCACTGTTCCAGAGTCCAATGGCGGCGCGCTTTACACCACTCCAGCAGACGCTGCTCGGCCATGGAAATCCTTTTCATGGAGCTCCCGACGAACGGTTCTTGTGCTGACGTTGCTTCCAGAGGCAGTTTGAAACTTGGTAGTGAGAGTGTTGCAACTGAGGACAGATGATTTTTATGCGCTACGCGCTTCAGCACTCGACGGTCACGTTCTGTGAGCTTGTGTGGCCTACCACTTCACAGCTGAGCGGTTGTTGCTCCTAGACATTTCTACTTCACAACAAAAGCTAAAGTAGGGCAGAAATTTAACAAACTGACTAGTTGGAAAGGTGGCATCCTATGACGGAGCCACGTTGAAAGTCACTGAGCAAGGCTATTCTACTGCCAATGTTTGTCTGTGGAGATTGCATGGCTGTGTGCTCAATGTTCTACACCTGTCAGCAGCAAGTGTGGTTGAAATAACCAAATCACTCATTTGAAGGGGTGTCCACATACTTTTGTATATATAATAAATGTTTGGAACATCCCATCACAAAATCGCAGTATCGAATCGCAATACATAACATATCGTCACCGAAGTACCGTGATCATATCCTATTGGGAGGTTCCTGGCTATTTCCAGCACTACTAGATAACACTACCCTCTCGCTAACGCACATCAGTGTAAAATGTAACAGGAACAGAGAGAGCCATACACTGGCTCTTTATGAGTATTGCCTCCAGCCCTGTGCCTGCGTGATAAGGGAGGGACTGGAATGGCATCATTGTCTCGTCCATGCAGCGGTTTCCCCCAATGGGGAATGTTTAAAGACCATTCAAACCACAGGTGCTAAATATCTGGGACACTGTCTACCTTGTGTCACCTCTGAATGAGATAGGAGAGGAGGGAGAGAAAAAAACAGAAAGAGAAGAGGAAGAGATATTGCGAGGGAGAGGGAAGCCAATGACTTTTTTTGAAAGATGCAGTGGGAAGGAAAACAGGGTGAGACACAGATGGAAGTGGGATGACAGACTGGAAAGAGTTGAGGGATGAGTGAAAGAGAGAGAGAGAGCGAGAGCGATGTGTTGGCATATCAGTGCAGCGGGTCCTGGAGTTCTGCACTGTTCATCTGCGGAATGTGCTAGTTTAGAAAGGTCAGACTTAGTATGTGACAGCACAGCTTCAAACTCAGGCTGACACCCTGCCCAGAGCACAGCAGCAGGCCAACAGGGAAAGACAGGGAAAAGAGAGGGGGGGTGAGCATGGAGCCATACACATCACCAAGGACTAGAAAGGGATGGAGGGACTTGAGCTGCTGTCACAGCATAGAGACACAGAGACGGAATAACAACAGACAGTGGGAAAGGATAAGAATGGAGAGAGAGAGAGTCCCACTAATGGTGGCCTAGTTTTAAAACAGTAGCAGGGTAACTGGACTGCTAATGTGTTACTGATCATAGAGCTTCTCTCTCCTCTACTCCCAACCCACCCTCCATCATTCTCCTCTCCACACAGCACCGGCTTCGTTCAGCTTCATTAGAGGGACAGGATCACACTCCCAGACAACCAGTGTGTCTCTGCCCAAGCCTGCAGATCTGAGACCAAACAGAAAAGACAACCCAGACACAGTGATACACACATTTTAAAACGGACTGATTAGCGAGGAAAAAAACATCTGTCAGCTACCCCATGTCATTCTGAGCAGGTTGTTATTCGTGTTCATATCTGAAACATTGCGATATAAAGTAATGAGATACAAAATTGAGCGCAATACACACAAATACAGAGATTGATCAAATGTATGTTAACTGATTTGCTCTCATCTACACTTACTAACACACGCACACGCGCGCACACACATCTAAACAAAAACATCCAGGAAGCAGGAGTCCGGTCCATCAGTTCAGTATCTGAATATAGCAGAGTGTTGAGAGAGACAGTGGGAATAGCAGCAGCACTGTGATCCACCATGGTAAGCAGGACAGAGACAACATGATTGACTCCCCCTCAACAACTCCACCACAAACCAAGCATATAGGGGACAGTGAATAGCCCAATAACCTATCCACCACACACACACATGCATAAGCACACACACGGACACTCAAACAAATAACCAACCTACCCCAACTATATCCTCAACCGTTTATCTCAGAACGTCAGTTGAATGGAGAAAAAGCTGTACTTACTCACAGGTCTGAATGTGCCTGAAATCCTGCTCTTTCCTTTTTCCCTGTCAGGTCCAGTCCCAGTGGGATAGAGGAACTCTTTAGGAATGGGAAGAGGTACGGAGCATGAGTTGGAAAAAGCAGAAAAAAGTCATTCCATTCAGAACTGAGTCCCTCAGAGTGAGAAGCACAGTAAATTGCATACTGAGACAGAATGAGAGTGGGAGAGAAAGAGCGAAAGATAGAGTGAGCAAGCAAGAGAAACAGAGAGGGAGTGAGCGAGAGAGAGAGGTAGAGAGGGAGTGAGCGAGAGAGAGAGGTAGAAAGGGAGTGAGCGAGAGAGAGTGGTAGAGAGGGAGTGAGCGAATGTGGGGAAAGAAAGCAGAGAGATGGCCAGGGAAAGGAGACGGGAGGGAGTGTAAAGAGGAGGGAGAGTAGGGAGAGGGAGTAGGAGAGAGAGGGAGAGGGAGGAAGAGAGAGGGGGAGAGGTAAAACAGAGGGATGCATTGAGGCATGTTCCATCATGCTTTCCTAATCAATCCCCACACTGTCCCCTTAGATATGCTCTCGGTTTCAGGATCACGGACAGAGAATTACCATTCACTACTGTCCACTACCCACCCAGCCTCCTCAGTGGACGGGGTGGGAGAGAGGAGATGCAAGCAGGAAAAGAGAGAAAGAGGGAAGGATTTAGCCTACTTGTATTATTATGTGAGAGAGTGAGGGAGGATAGAGGGTGGGACTGTGGGGATGTGTGAGAAGAGGAATGTCGCGTGGATGGATGCTTCCCATCCCACGGGACCGTTCTAACAGACGAGGGGTGTACATAAACAGAGGTGTGGACAGGGATAAACATGGGAAGGGAGGGAGCGAGTTGTCCCATAAAGCTGAGCTCAGCGGAGGGCAGGCAGATATTAGGCAGATATCCCTGGTCCCCTGGGTGTACTGGTCCTAACCTACAATACACAGATGAATCAGTTCACGCTTCAGCAAACAAAGGAAAGGAGGGGTGGTCAACAACAATGACAAAAATCAAAAGGAGTAATTCGAGGCAGAAAGCAGTTGGAACACTCAACAAAAAAGGCAGAGATTGATTTATTTTAGCTCACTTTAATCCATTGTACAGGTGAGAAGGTGACTGACGTTTCAAAGTCAAGCTGACGTCTTCTTCAGCTTGATATCGAAACTCCAGTCACCTGCTCTCATCCTGTACAATGGATTAAAGTGAGCTAAAATAAATCAATCTCTGCCTTTATGTGCCGAAACTCCTTTCTGCCTCAAATTAGTCCTTTTGGAAGTTTTTCTTGATAAACTCTTCTCACAGAAATGAATCACTCACTACCGTACTGACCCCACCAGCCAGGATCCACAGATTACATACGCAAAAGCATATGCTCTTGTCTCACACACAGCAGCAGCACCACCACAGCATACTCACATACTGAAGATTTGTGTCCGGTAACAGACTCATCGACATAGCGTATCGAGCGTTTAGCCAGTCAGATCAATGCATGGCCATGGCTTTCACTGTGAATCACTTACTTAGAGAGGCACATAGCTCTGGTCCCACATGGAGTTGGAGAGCACACAGAGGGAGAGGTTGCGTCCCAAACAGCACCCTATTTTCAATATAGTGTACTACTTTTGACCAGAGCCCAATATGGGCACTAGTCAAATGCAGCGCATTATAAAGGGAATAGGATGCCATTTGGGATGCACACATGGACAGGGAGCCTCCTCTGTGCTGCTCCCCCCACCTGACTGGTCCCGTTCTTCTGCACCTGAAGCAGCCCAATCGATTGGCTCCTCCTGCAGCTCCTCCATTAGTCTAATCTAGCAGGGAGGAGAGGAGAGGACTGAAGGGGCAGCATGGAGCTTCATGGAGAGACCAGGAAGGAAGGCAGCTGCCCACAAGCTGCTTGATGTTCACATAGAGGCTCTGCTCTGAATTGCCATTTAACACGGATGATTCATTGCCAACTGCTGCACAATTTGTTTACCTTACTCTTGTTTATTATTTGTGTTCTACTACACATTTTCTTGAAGTATTTCTCATTGAATTCATATTGGTTATCAAACCAAGTGGGAAATTCATTGAGTTGGGAATAGGAGGGGAATCACTGTCCCCTACTGGCTGCTTACGTAGCACAGGGTCTGCACATGACTAGCCATTTATTAGCCCTAACAGCAGTGCTGGACTTTTTATTTAACCTTTGTTTAACTAGACAAGTCAGTTAAGAACAAATACTATTTACAATGACGGCCTACCAGAAGGCCTCCGGCGGGGACGGGCGCTGGGATTGAAAAAAAAATTTTAAACAAATTTTAAAAAATTACCTGACTTGGGCAGGAGCTCACCGAATCAGAGTACCTGAACCTCACATTTTTCACTTCTCGAGTTGTGGTACTTCTAGAATATTAGCTCAAAATGATGGTGGAGTTCCAGCACCTAAATATAAACAGCATCTATTTAAGTACAAGTCAAGCTCTACCTAACAGCCAGTTGTGCCTCCAGAGGATTCGTTCTGTTTAACCATGGCAATCCTAACTCCATTCATGAAGAAAGATCGGCAGCAGCTCTGTCACTAACTACAGATTAAAGAGGAACTGACTGTGCTGCTGTGCTGGTCATGCCTGCTTTGGTGTGAGTCTGTCCACCATCACAGATGAATGGTTTATGGATCTAGTACAGACAGAGTCTGGGGAAGACAGAGTGCTGGAGGCAGGGGAATATGTAAGGGATATTAAAGGGTCTATTGGGTCTCGGCTGAGAGGGAAGGATAAAAATAAGAGTGAGAAGACAGCTAGCGGTAGTGAGAACAAGGAACACAAGCTGGACTGATGATGAAAGGTGTTTAATGATAATATGTGTGTGTGTGTGTGTGTGTGTCTTCCTCCTCAGGAGATCAATAGGAGGTGGAGAGGATGTGACAGACAGCAACACTGGGAGACGGTACTGTACCAGGACCTGTGCTAAAAGCACCTAATGACATAACACTTTCACCAGCCACGTCTTGAGTTTGATGAACATCTCAGGCCCACACAGTTATTCATTCCCTCACACTGAGTTAGTCTATTTACTCTTCCAGCTCCTAAGAGCAACTCAACTGACTGTAAACATGGTTGTGTGTGTCATTCTCTCCCTGTTAAGTCTGTGTTAACTCATCCTCCTAGATGCAGTAAAGCGTGAGGGAGCTGGAGAGAAAAGGATCCACACAAGCACACACAGAAATGATACTGCATGGTCTCCCTGAGAAGACAAACGTGTTCACTTCTGAAACACGATGACATAAAGCACTGAGATAAAAAAATTTAGCGCAATACACACAACCACAGAGATTGATCAAATATATGTTAACTGATCTGCTCTCATTTACACTTTCTAACATATTGGCCTAATCGGCTCAGCCCGTGCGTCTGATTTGTTCTGTCCCCAACAGACCCGGTCATAACACAAAGGTCAAAATACCAAAACCAACTGTGAACCAACAATATGAATTTGGGGACACATGAAACATTCATGGACATTTAGCCAGCCTGCTGTTGCTAGCTACATTGTCCTGGACGATAAACATGTAGTTGATATTTTACCTAAAATTAATATGGTCCTATTGGCTGGATCTTTATATAATTTGTACCCATTTTGAGTCCTCCAAAATTGTGTGTTTCCTACTCCAACAATCAATCCACAGATAAAAAGGGGAAACCTAGTTAGTTCTATTTTAGCACCTAGCTACGCACACGCCTGTTGACGCACACAAGCAGCTTGGATGAAATGATTGAATAACATGTACAGTACCAGTAAGCAGTTTAGACACACCTACTCATCCAAGGGTTTTTCTTGCCTTGATGACAACTTTGCTCACTCTTGGCATTCTCTCAACCAGCTTCACCTGGAATGCTTTTCCAACCGTCTTGAAGGAGTTCCCACATATGCTGAGCACTTGTTTGCTGCTTTGTCTTCAACTTCAACTCATTCCAAACCATCTCAATTGGGTTGAGTTTGGGTGATTGTTGAGGCCAGGTCATCTGATGCAGCACTCTCCTTATTGGTCAAATAGCCCTTACACAGCCTGGAGGTGTATTGGGTCATTGTCCTTGTAACGTGTATGCTGGGAGTCGGGAAGCAAGTACAGGGAGTGACTTTAATAATAAATAACACGTCCACCTCGGTGGCGCAGTGGTTAAGGGCGCTGTACTGCAGTGCCAGCTGTGCCATCAGAGACTCTGGGTTTGCGCCCAGGCTCTGTCGTAACCGGCCGCGACCGGGAGGTCCATGGGGCGACGCACAATTGGCCTAGCGTCGTCCGGGTTAGGGAGGGCTTGGTTGGTAGGGATTTACTTTATTACGTTTGCAATTGCAACAAATAATCTGCTCAGACCCCAACCAAGGATCATCAAAAGTCGTGCTATAAATTCACAGACAACACAAAGATTCCTTGATGTCCTTCCAGATTCCCTCTGTCTACCCAAGGACGCCAGAGGACAAAGTTAACCACCTAACTGAGGAACTCAATTTAACCTTGCGCAATACCCTAGATGCAGTTGCACCCCTAAAAACTAAAAACATTTCTCATAAGAAACTAGCTCCCTGGTACACAGAAAATACCCGAGCTCTGAAGCAAGCTTCCAGAAAATTGGAACGGAAATGGCGCCACACCAAACTGGAAGTCTTCCGACTAGCTTGGAAAGACAGTACTGTGCAGTACCGAAGAGCCCTTACTGCTGCTCGATCATCATATTTTTCTAACTTAATTGAGGAAAATAAGAACAATCCGAAATTCCTTTTTGATACTGTCGCAAAGCTAACTAAAAAGCAGCATTCCCCAAGAGAGGATGACTTTCAGTTTAGCAGTGATAAATTCATGAAATTCTTTGAGGAAAAGATTATGATTATTAGAAAGCAAATTACGGACTCCTCCTTAAATCTGCGTATTCCTTCAAAGCTCAGTTGTCCTGAGTCTGCACAACTCTGCCAGGACCTAGGATCAAGAGAGACGCTCAAGTGTTTTAGTACTATATCTCTTGACACAATGATGAAAATAATCATGGCCTCTAAACCTTCAAGCTGCATACTGGACCCTATTCCAACTAAACTACTGAAAGAGCTGCTTCCTGTGCTTGGCCCTCCTATGTTGAACATAATAAACGGCTCTCTATACACCGGATGTGTACCAAACTCACTAAAAGTGGCAGTAATAAAGCCTCTCTTGAAAAAGCCAAACCTTGACCCAGAAAATATAAAAAACTATCGGCCTATATCGAATCTTCAATTCCTCTCAAAATGTTTAGAAAAGGCTGTTGCGCAACAACTCACTGCCTTCCTGAAGACAAACAATGTATAGGAAATGCTTCAGTCTGGTTTTAGACCCCATCATAGCACTGAGACGGCACTTGTGAAGGTGGTAAATGACATTTTAATGGCATCGGACCGAGGCTCTGCATCTGTCCTCGTGCTCCTAGACTTTAGTGCTGCTTTTGATACCATCGATCACCACATTCTTTTGGAGAGATTGGAAACCCAAATTGGTCTACACGGACAAGTTCTGGCCTGGTTTAGATCTTATCTGTCGGAAAGATATCAGTTTGTCTCTGTGAATGGTTTGTCCTCTGACAAATCAACTGTCAATTTCGGTGTTCCTCAAGGTTCCGTTTTAGGACCACTATTGTTTTCACTATATATTTTACCTCTTGGGGATGTTATTCGAAAACATAATGTTAACTTTCACTGCTATGCAGATGACACACAGCTGTACATTTCAATGAAACATGGTGAAGCCCCAAAATTGCCCTTGCTAGAAGAATGTGTTTCAGACATAAGGAAGTGGATGGCTGCAAACTTTCTACTTTTAAACTCGGACAAAACAGAGATGCTTGTTCTAGGTCCCAAGAAACAAAGAGATCTTCTGTTGAATCTGACAATTAATCTTAATGGTTGTACAGTCGTCTCAAATAAAACTGTGAAGGACCTCGGCGTTACTCTGGACCCTAATCTCTCTTTTGAAGAACATATCAAGACCATTTCAAGGACAGCTTTTTTCCATCTACGTAACATTGCAAAAATCAGAAACTTTCTGTCCAAAAATGATGCAGAAAAATTCATCCATGCTTTTGTCACTTCTAGGTTAGACTACTGCAATGCTCTACTTTCCGGCTACCCGGATAAAGCACTAAATAAACTTCAGTTAGTGCTAATTACGGCTGCTAGAATCCTGACTTGAACCAAAAAATTTGATCATATTACTCCAGTGCTAGCCTCTCTACACTGGCTTCCTGTCAAAGCAAGGGCTGATTTCAAGGTTTTACTGCTAACCTACAAAGCATTACATGGGCTTGCTCCTACCTATCTCTCTGATTTGGTCCTGCCGTACATACCTACACGTACGCTACGGTCACAAGACGCAGGCCTCCTAATTGTCCCTAGAATTTCTAAGCAAACAGCTGGAGGCAGGGCTTTCTCCTATAGAGCTCCATTTTTATGGAACGGTCTGCCTACCCATGTCAGAGACGCAAACTCGGCCTCAACCTTTAAGTCTCTACTGAAGACTCATCTCTTCAGTGGGTCATATGATTGAGTGTAGTCTGGCCCAGGAGTGGGAGGGTGAACGGAAAGGCTCTGGAGCAACGAACCGCCCTTGCTGTCTCTGCCTGGCCGGTTCCCCTCTTTCCACTGGGATTATCTGCCTCTAACCCTATTACAGGGGCTGAGTCACTGGCTTACTGGGGCTCTCTCATGCCGTCCCTGGAGGGGGTGCGTCACCTGAGTGGGTTGATTCACTGATGTGGTCATCCTGTCTGGGTTGGCACCCCCCCCCCCCCCCCTTTGGTTGTGCCGTGGCGGAGGTCTTTGTGGGCTATACTCAGCCTTGTCTCAGGATGGTAAGTTGGTGGTTGAAGATATCCCTCTAGTGGTGTGGGGGCTGTGCTTTGGCAAAGTGGGTGGGGTTATATCCTTCCTGTTTGGCCCTGTCCGGGGGTGTCCTCGGATGGGGCCACAGTGTCTCCTGACCCCTCCTGTCTCAGCCTCCAGTATTTATGCTGCAGTAGTTTATGTGTCGGGGGCTAGGGTCAGTTTGTTATATCTGGAGTACTTCTCCTGTCCTATTCGGTGTCCTGTGTGAATCTAAGTGTGCGTTCTCTAATTCTCTCCTTCTCTCTCTCGGAGGACCTGAGCCCTAGGACCATGCCCCAGGAATACCTGACATGATGACTCCTTGCTGTCCACCTGACTGTGCTGCTGCTCCAGTTTCAACTGTTCTGCCTTATTATTATTCAACCATGCTGGTCATTTATGAGTATTTGAACATCTTGACCATGTTCTGTTATAATCTTCACCCGGCACAGCCAGAAGAGGACTGGCCACCCCACATAGCCTGGTTCCTCTCTAGGTTTCTTCCTAGGTTTTGGCCTTTCTAAGGAGTTTTTCCTAGCCACTGTGCTTCTACACCTGCATTGCTTGCTGTTTGGGGTTTTAGGCTGGGTTTCTGTACAGCACTTTGAGATATCAGCTGATGTACGAAGGGCTATATAAATAAATTTGATTTGATTTGATTTCCTTGTCTCATTGCGCACCAGCGACTCCTGTGGCGGGCCGGGCGTGGTGCGCCCTAACCAAGGTTGCCAGGTGCACATTGGTGCAGCTGGCTTCCGGGTTGGATGCGCGCTGTGTTAAGAAGCAGTGCGGCTAGGTTGGGTTGTGTATCGGAGGACACATGACTTTCAACCTTAGTCTCTCCCGAGCCCGTACGGGAGTTGTAGCGATGAGACAAGATAGTAGCTACTACAACAATTGGACACCACGAAATTGGGGAGAAAAAGGGGGTAAAAATTCCATTAAACTAAAAAAAAATAACACAAGGAGCAAAACAAGAAACAAAACAAGAAACACAACTAGCGTACAGACATGAAACACTGAAACAGAAACAATAACGCCTAGGGAAAGAACCAAAGGGAGTTACAAATATAGGGGAGGTAATCAGGCAGGTGATGGAGTCCAGGTGAGCCTGATGAGACGCTGGTGCGCGTAACGATGGTGACAGGTGTGCGTAATAATGAGCAGCCTTGTGACCTGGAGCACCGGAGGGAGTATACATAACAGTCCTGTTGAAAAACAAATGAAAAGTGGGACTAAGCACAAACCATGGGATGGCCTATTGCTACAGAATGCTGTGGTAGCCATGCTGGTTAAGTGTGACTTGAATTCTAAATAAATCACAGACAGCGTCACCAGCAAAGTACCCCCACACCTCCTTTCAAATCATATGCTATTTGTCACATACACGTGATTAGCAGATGTTATTGCGGGTGTAGTGCAATGCTCCTCCTCCATGCTTCACGGTGGGAACCACACATGGAGAGATCATCCGTTCACCTACTCTGCGTCCACACGGCAGTTGCAACCAAAAATGTCCAATTTGGACTCATTAGAACAAAGAACAACTTCCACCGCTTTAATGCCCATTGCTCGTGTTTCTTGGCCCAAGCAAGTCTCTTCTTATTATTGGTGTCCTTTAGTAGTGGCTTCTTTGCAGAAAATTGACCATGAAGGCCTGATTCACGCAGTCTCCTCTGAACAGTTGATGTTGAGATGTGTCTGTTACTTGAACTCTGAAACATTTATTTGGGTTGCAATCTGAGGTGCAGTCAACTCTAATGAACTTATCCTCTGCAGCAGAGGTAACTCTGGGTCTTTCCTGTGGCGGTCCTCATGAGAGACAGTTTCATCATAGCGCTTGATGGTTTGTGCGACTGGACTTAAAGAAACTTTCAAAGTTCTTGACATTTTTCTGATTGACTGACCTTCATGTCTTAAAGTAAGGATGGACTGTCATTTTTATTTTCTTATTTGAGCTGTTCTTGCCATAATATGGACTTGGTCTTTTATCAAATAGGGCTATCTTCTGTATACCACCCCTACCTTGTCACAACACAACTGATTGGCTCAAACGCATTAAGAAGGTTAAGAAGGAAAGAAATTCAACAAATGAACAAGGCACACCTGTTAATTGAAATGCATTCCAAGTGACTACCTCATGAAGCTGGTTGACAGAATGCCAAGCGGGTGTGCAAAGCTATCATCAAGGCAAAGGGTGGCTACTTTGAAGAATCTCACATATAAAATATATTTTGGCTGGGTTTGTTAAACACTTTTTTGGTAGCTAGATGATTCCATGTGTGCTGTTTCATAGTTTTGATGTCTTCACTATTATTCTACAGTGTAGAAAACATTAGAAATAAAGAAAAACCCTGAATGAGTAGGTGTGTCCAAACTTTTGACTGGTGCTGTATGTCAAACATTTTTTGCAGCGCTAGCTAATGCAATGTGGGCGGTTTGGTCAGCATGTAAGGCATTTATAGGCGTGCGCGTACGAAAACACACACACACACAAAAGTGATATTGCATGGTCTCCCTGAGGAGATAAACATCACATATACACACACTCAACACATGCAACCGCCACCAACAATTCCACATATGATGCAATCTCCATTGCACTACACACTGGCCTTTCCGACCTGGACAAAAGGAACACTTACATGAGAAAGAAGTTCATTGACTACAGCTTAGCGTTTAACACCTTTAGTGCCCTCCAAGCTCATCACTAAGCTAAGGACCCTGGGATTAAACACCTCCCTCTGCAACTGGGTCCTGGACTTCCTAACGAGCCACCCCCAGGTGGTGAGGGTAGGCAACAACACATTCGCCACGCTGACCCTCAACACAGGGGCCCCTCGGGGGTGCGTGCTTATTCCACTCCTGTAATCCCTGTTCACCCAAGACTGTGTGGCTGCGCATGACGCCAAAACTATCATGTCGTTTGCAGACGACATGACGGTGGTAGGCCTGATCACAGACTACAATGAGGCAGCCTACAAGGAGGAGGTCAGAGACCTAGCACTGTAGTGCCAGGACAACAACCTCTCCCTCAACGTCTGCAAGACAAAGGAGCTGAAAGTGGACTACAGGAAATGGAGAGCCGAGCACGCCCCCATTCATATCGACGGGGCTGTAGTGGAGCGGGTCGAGAGCTTCAAGTCCCTCTGTGTCCACATCACTAAGGACATATCATGGTCCAACCACACCAACACAGTTGTGAAGAGGGCACGTCAAGGCCTCTTCCACCTCAGGAGGCATGGGCCCTCAGATCGTCAAAAAGTTCTACAGGTGCACCACTGAGAGCATCTTGACTGGCTGCATCACTGTAAGGCAACTGCTTGGCATCTGTCCCCAAGGCGCTACAGAGGGTACGGGGTACTCATTATTTTACTGTGTTACCATTTCCTTTTTTTATTTGAACTCTGCATTGTTGGGAAATGGCTTATACGTTAGCACTTCACGGTAAAGTCTACACCTGTTGTATCGGGCGCATGTGACAAATAAAATGTGGTTTGATTTGAATGTTCCTTTGGCCTCCTGGCCCTCTCCTCAGCACTGGTTTACTGGGATTCTCCTGAGTAAAAGACATCAGTGGGTACTAGTCTAACACCTCCCCTTCTAAACAAGGCTGTCTCCAAGACATTTTAGGCTAAACACAAACTGATCCACACTTCCATCTCGCTTCCTTCTGTATCAGTCTGTTCTAGGGTAGAGAGGATCAACATAAATCCAGCCTATCCAGCTATCTGTTTGTGGGTCTCTATAAATCTATGTCGCTGTATGTGTATGTTTCACTGGCTCTCCTCTCCTGCCTGGTTAATGACTCTACAGGGGGTGCTGGTGTCCAGTACTCACCACTTACCACCCACAGCCTCAGACAGACAGCAGAGACGGCTCAATTACCACACCTAAGACTGAGGCGACCGAACACCCACGCCACACACACTCAGAGACAGACACACAGGCCTGGCTACACAAAACACACAGGGTAGAGCCTAATGTTGTTAATACCCAAAACACACAGGGTAGAGCCTAATGTTGTAAATACACAAAACACACAGGGTAGAGTCTAATGTTGTAAATACAGAAAGTGTCGTTTCAAACACACGTGTGCCAGTCTAATTGTGAGTGACATGTTTTCTTCACATCCTCTTTCGCTCTCTCTCTCTCTCTCTCTCTCTCTCTCTCTTTGCTTCGCTCAGTCACTCTAAAATTAGAGAGCTGACTTTAAAATGGAGCACAGGGAAATATATAGCCTGTCTTTCTTGAGACACTGTGCACTGTAGTTAGTAGACTAGACGAGAGCAAGCAGGGGTTGGGCTGCTGCCAGGCAGGGTTAAATGTGAAGACGAAAGCCCTCCCAGGATTTTCCCACAGCCTTTTGACAACAGACACCAATCACATGCAACAAGAATGAGTCCTTTTGGAAAGGAGAGAGTTCTGTTATCAAGAGTCTGAATGAGCGGCTGGTTCTCACAGTAATGGTAGCAACCTACAGTAAGTAGTCTGTGTTCCAACCTCCTCACTGAGAGAGAGGACCACACTGCCACCCTGTGGCCACAATGGGGACTCTACAGAGTTTTCTAGTTAGAATGTAGACCCAAACATCCGGCACAAATACCAGTGGACACTGGAGACCTGAGCAGAGGCTGGATGTCAGATATAGCCAGTCTGTCTGGACAGAGTGACATACTGAACATGCTGGACCATAAAGTGAGTGAAATACCTTTCACCTACGGGGTATTTGTTCAACTAAACTAACAGACCTGTCAACAAGACACACAGAACACAAATCCTCCCTCTGTAAACACTGACAACCTCCTCCTCCAGTTCCCTTGCAGGGTAATCTATCTATTCCACCTTTATTTAGCCTGGTAAGATATCGAGATCAAACTCTCTTTTACAATGACTGTCTAAATAATCTATTAGCAATACAGGACTCACAGTGTGAAGTCACCTTACATTTAAAGTGTGACAGAACAAAAAACAGCAACTTATCCTTTTGAAAGGATCGTTATGAGTCTAAAACGTTTATTCTTGTGTCAAAATGTACTACAATGTGTAAATAGGATCATTTTGGTCATAAAGTCAGTCTCGTCCAAAACAGAAATTTGCAAGATAATTAAGGGGGAAATTAAGGGTATTGTAACAGTTCTCATTGAGTTGGGTTTATTTCAATCCTGCCCACAGCTAGCAGCACCCAAGTAATCATCCATTCAGAGCGCAGCTGCACATGACCCCATCGTTATGACCATGGTCAATTTGGTTTGATAGTTGGCAGTATACGGGTTTGCTGACAAATTCACAAAAATGATATGCGCACGTCGATGTGGCTGGAAACCGCAAGTTGTTATGATTCTGAACAGTCAGATAGTAGCAACAATGAAGAGAGGCTGCCGTGTGGGGAGTTGTAAGTGGCTCGTTTCAGATAGTATCAAGATCAAGACAAAACTATGTCTTATTTTGAGGTGTTTTTACTGATTTCATGTTAATGCTAATATGGCTCAAATTCACTAGCTAGCTAACCAACAACTATAACAATATATTTGAAAGACAACAAGTGCTCATTGTGCAAATGTATTTATGACTAAATACAATTTACATGTTGTCAACAATCTAAGCCAACCCCCCACATCAAAGCACACCTCCAAAACCTAAATCTTCTTCTCAGTCACATTTCCTAATGAGGAGAATTGAAACCAAGGTGCAATCAGCAAGTTCAGCCTCCCTTTAAAAGCATAACATTATCAAACAACACGCATTCTTACCAGACTGGTCATTCATCATGCGGATGGCTTTAGCCTTGGCCAGCTCCAGCGCTGTGACCCATCTCTGACGTTCCACCTCTGTGCTGGCCTTCAGGTGGTAGGTGCGCCCACCGCTGCTCAGGACGATGTTACAGGCGTCCTCCGTGTCGATGTGGGCCGTGGCCAGGTTGATGGTACCGCGACACGTATGGGCCATCTCTGCCTGAGTCCTGCAGGGGAACAACCACAAAGACAGACAGAGAGACAGAGAGAGACAGGGACACAGACACAAGAAACAGAGGCAGACAGAGAGACAGACAAGACACAAAGTCACAGAAGCAGAGATGGAGACACGGGGACAGAGACAGGGACAAAAACAAAAAAGAGAGAAAGGCTGATTAGTAGTAAAATCCCAATGCTTTGTATCTACTACTAACCTACTGTAACATTATGTCTGACTGGACAATGTATGCAGTCGCTTGATAAACAGTCATGACAAAACACTCAATTATTCCAATATTTGGCGATGGGGCCCGGCTCAGGTACAGGTTCATGTACAGGCTCAGGTACAGGTTCAGGTGAGAGGAAGCTAGTAAGCAGGGAAGCAAGGCAGCAGAGGGATAGAGAGAGTCAGAAATAGGGAGGGACACATGCAATAGTGAAAATAAAAGACAGTGGCGTTGAAAGTTAAAACAGTCAAGAGCCATCCTTGGCTTACTGTCTTGTAGACTGTATTAAACGACTGCGTAACAGTGTTCTCTGTTCCCAGCATGTCTATACACACATTCTTACATACAGCCAGCACCAGAAATCCCCACAAGGATAGTCAAACAGGGGTTGGGTTTAGGAGTTAGGGTTAGGTTTATGAGTTAGGGTTAAGGTCAGGTTTAGGAGTTAGGGTTAAGGTCAGGTTTAGGAGTTAGGGTTAAGGTCAAGTTTAGGAGTTAGGGTTAAAGTCAGGTTTAGGAGTTAGGGTTAAGGTTAGGAGTTAGGGTTAAGGTCAGGTTTAGGGTTAAGGTTAGGTTTAGGAGTTAGGGTTAGGAGTTAGGGTTAAGGTCAGGTTTAGGAGTTAGGGTTAAGGTCAGGTTTAGGAGTTAGGGTTAAGGTCAGGTTTAGGAGTTAGGAGTTAGGGTTAGGAGTTAGGGTTAAGGTCAGGTTTAGGAGTTAGGGTTAAGGTCAGGTTTAGGGTTTTAGGGAAAATAGGATTTTGAATGGAAATCAATTTTAGGTCCCCACAAGGATAGTAAAACATATACTGTGTGTATGTGTGCACACATGCTTTGGGCAAAGAACCTTGTATTGCACTTTCAGTGGGCCACAGAATGTTGGATAACAAGGCCATTGTGTGGCTCCATACCCCCATGGTGGACAAAAACAAACAATGAATAACAACAGTGCACACAAAGGACAGAGAGAAAGGGAGAGGGTGTGAGAGAGAGGAAAAGGGAGAAAGACCACAGAGAAAGAAAGAGAGAGAATTGCCTTCGACCAACTTGTTTCCACATTTTCAATAATCATCAGTCTGAGCTAACCATAGACACTGGACTATCATCAGAGAACAGACACAGGTGAATGAAATCCTTCAAATCCTTGATGCAGATAAGTCCTCAGGAGAAGAGCAATACAGTTATTACTCAAACAAATAGTTTTGTCATGTAGGTACATTGGGACACTTCAGTCTAATTAGTATTGGCTAGGCTGTGTGGTAGGACCAGGGTGTCAGTCTAACTCCCCTCTGAGGACAGAGCAGGAGCTCAGTCACAAGTCATAGGCTTTATCCTCAGCAACCCAATAAGGAGCAGTTTAATGTGAACAGGCTCAAAGAACAACAGACATTATACAGGATAAGGGGCTGGGACGGGCAGTGTGTGTGTAGGATATCTGTTTGTACACAGTTGTCCAAAGCCCAGACATAAGTTACTTAGTAACAGTTGCAGTGCCCTGGAGCTGTGTCCAATCGCTGACCTCCTGTAATGGTGAGAACAGCTGAACTCAACCAGCTTCTGAGGAGGTAATACAGCCCACAGTGTGTGTGTCAATAATGTCCCACGGTGTGTGTGTCAATAATGTCCCACTGTGTGTGTCAAATCAAATCTAATTGTATTGGTTACATACACATGGTTAGCAGATGTTATTGCGAGTGTAGCGAAATGCTTGTGCTTCTAGATCTGACAGATATTACCTGTTAGATACTGCTGCACTAACAAATTCCACAACTAAACCTAATACACACAATCTAGTAAAGGAATGGGATAAGAATATTTAAGTATAAAATACACTGCTCCAAAAAACAAAGGGAACACTAAAATAACACATCGTAGATCTGAATGAATGAAATATTCTTATTAAATACTTTTTTCTTTACATAGTTGAATGTGCTGACAACAAAATCACACAAATTATCAATGGAAATCAAATGTATCAACCCATGGAGGTCTGTATTTGGAGTCACACTCAAAATTAAAATGGAAAACCACACTACAGGCTGATCCAACTTTGATGTAATGTCCTTAAAACAAGTCAAAATGAGGCTCAGTAGTGTGTGTGGCCTCCACGTGCCTGTATGACCTCCCTACAACGCCTGGGCATGCTCCTAATGAGGTGGCAGTCTGTGGTGCAATGTGGCGTTGGTGGATGGAGCAAGACATGATGTCCCAGATGTGCTCAATTGGATTCAGGTCTGGGGAACGGGCGGGCCAGTCCATAGCATCAATGCCTCCCTCTTGCAGGAACTGCTGACACACTCCAGCCACATGAGGTCTAGCATTGTCTTGCATTAGGAGGAACCCAGGGTCAACCGCACCAGCATATGGTCTCACAATGGGTTTGAGGAGCTCATCTCGGTACCTAATGGCAGTCAGGCTACATCTGGCGAGCACATGGAGGGCTGTGCGGCCCCCCAAATAAATGCTACCCCACAATATGACTGACCCACCGCCAAACCGGTCATGCTGGAGGATGTTGCAGGCAGCAGAATGTTCTCCACGGCGTCTCCAGACTGTCACGTCTGTCACATGTGCTCAGTGTGAACCTGCTTTCATCTGTGAAGAGCATAGGGCGCCAGTGGCGAATTTGCCAATCTTGGTGTTCTCTGGCAAATGCCAATCGTCCTGCACGGTGTTGGGCTGTAAGCACAACCCCCACCTCTGGACGTCGGGCCCTCATACCACCCTCATGGAGTCTGTTTCTGACCGTTTGAGAAGACATATGCACATTTGTTGCCTGCTGGAGGTCATTTTGCAGGGCTCTGGCAGTGCTCCCCCTGCTCCTCCTTGCACAAAGGCGGCGGTAGCGGTTCTGCTGCTGGGTTGTTGCCCTCCTACGGCCTCCTCCACGTCTCCTGATGTACTGGCCTGTCTCCTGGTAGCGCCTCCATGCTCTGGACACTACGCTGACAGACACAGCAAACCTTCTTGCCACAGCTCGCATTGATGCGCCATCCTGGATGAGCTGCACTACCTGAGCCACTTGTGTGGGTTGTAGACTCCGTCTCATGCTACCACTAGAGTGAAAGCACCGCCAGCATTCAAAAGTGACAAAAACATCAGCCAGGAAGCATAGGAACTGAGAAGTGGTCTGTGGTCCCCACGTGCAGAACCACTCCTTTATTGGGGGTGTCTTGCTAATTGCCTATAATTTCCACCTATTGTCTATTCCATTTGTACAACAGCATGTGAAATTTGTTGTCAATCAGTGTTGCTTCCTAAGTGGACAGTTTGATTTCACAGAAGTGTGATTGACTTGGAGTTACATTGTGTTGTTTAAGTGTTTTTTTGAGCAGTGTATATGGATGAGCAGTGACAGTGGCTAAGATGCAGTAGATAGTGAAGGATGCAGTATACATTATATACATACGAGTTAATGCAAGATATGTAAACATTCTTAAAGTGGCATTATTAAAGTGACCAATGATATCAAGTCTGTAGGTATGCAGCAGCCTCTGTGCTAGTGGTGGCTGTTTAATAGTTTGATGGCCTTGACTCAAAAACAGCTTCTATCTCTCTGTCCTAGCTTTGATGCACCTGTACTGACCTCGCCTTCTGGATGGAAGCGGGGTGAACCGGCAGTGGCTCGGGTGGTTCTTGTCCTTGATGATCTTTTTTGCCTTCCTGTGACATCGGGTGTTGTAGGTGTCTTGGAGGGCAGGTAGTTTGCCCCCGGTGACGCGTTGTGCAGACCGCACCACCCTCTGGAGAGCCTTGCGGTTGTGGGCGGTGCAGTTGCCGTACCAGGCGGTGATATAGCCCAACAGGATGCTCTCAATTGTGCACCTGTAAAAGTTAGTGAGGGTTTTCGGTGACAAGACACATTTTTTCAGCTTCCCGAGGTTGAAGAGGCGCTGTTGCGCCTTCTTCACCACACTGTCTGTGTGCGTGGACCATTGCAGTTTGTCGGTGATATGAACACAAATTAACTTAAAACTTTCCACCTTCTCCACTGCTGTCCCGTTGATGTGGATGGGGGGGGGGGGGGGGGGTACTCCCTTTGCTGTTTCCTGTAGTCCAATAAAGTCCAAAAATAGAAGAACTGTTTGGCCAAAATGACCATCGTTATGCTTGGAGGAAAAAGGGGGAGGCTTGCAAGCCGAAGAACACCATCCCAACCGTGAAGCACGGGGGTGCCAGCATCATGTTGTGGGGGTGCTTTGCTGCAGGTGGGACTGGTACACTTCACAAAATAGATGGCATCATGAGGGATTGAAAATTGTGTATATATTGAAGCAAGATCTCAAGACATCAGTCAGGAAATTAAAGCTTGGTCGCAAATGGGTCATCCAAATGGACAATGACCCCAAGCATACTTCCAAAGTTGTGGCAAAATGGCTTAAGGACAACAAAGTCAATTATTGGAGTGGCCATCACAAAGCCCTGACCTGAATCTTATAGGAAATTTGTGGGCAGAAGTGAAAAAGCATGTGCGATCAAGGAGGCCTTACAAACCTGACTCAGTTACACCAGCTCTGTCAGGAGGAATGGCCAAAATTCACCCAACTTACTGTGGGAAGCTTGTGGAATGCTACCTGAAACATTTGACCCAAATTAAACAATTTAAAGGCAATGCTACCAAATACAAATTGAGTGTATGTAAACTTTTGACCCACTGAAAATGTGAAGAAATAAAAGCTGAAGTATATCATTCTCTCTACTATTATTCTGACATTTCACATTCTTAAAATAAAGTGGTGATCCTAACTGATCTAAGAGGGAATTTTTACTAGGATTAAATGTCAGGAATTGTGAAAAACTGAGTTTAAATGTATTTGGCTAAGGTGTATGTAAACTTCTGACTTCAACTGTACATAGGCGTACAGAGGCCCATTATCAGCAACCATCACTCCTGTGTTCAAATGGCACGTTGTGTTAGCTAATCCAAGTGAATCATTTTAAAAGGCTAATTGATCATTAGAAAACCCTTTTGCAATTATGTTAGCACAGCTGAAACCTGTTGTGCTGATTAAAGAAGCAATACAACTGGCCTTCTTTAGACTAGTTGAGTATCTGGAGCATCAGCATTTGTGGGTTCGATTACAGGCTCAAAATGGACAGAAACAAAGACCTTTCTTCTGAAACTCGTCAGTCTATTCTTGTTCTGAGAAATGAAGGCTATTCCATGCGAGAAATTGCCAAGAAACTGAAGATCTCGTACAACGCTGTGTACTACATTCACAGAACAGCGCAAACCAGCTCTAACCAGAATAGAAAGAGGAGAGGGAGGCTAGTCTCTCTTGACTGTTTAGCCAAGACATGAGTAGCTGGCCAGCCTGCTTGCAATATTTCATTCTGGGTGCTGAGATTAAAGGTAAAGCTGATCGTAAACAAGCAATTTGTGGTCAACTTTTCCCTGGCTACATCTTAGACCAGATAGGGACATGGTCATGCAAAGCAACAGGGAGAGAAGGGTTCCTCAACAGCCCAGCTTCCAGCGTGCGCTGCCTTCCCAGAGCTCTAGCTCTAACTGGGTCACACCACTGTAAGTGTGCTGATGAGAAAGATGAGATCCATTCTGATCCCTCTGCTCTGTGAGGAGGCAAAACCATGCAACGGCAAAGGGATTACAGAGCCAAGGCACAGCAGAAGCTGAGAGAGATAAGGACGGTGGGGCAGAAAGAGAGAGAGAGATAAGGACGGTGGGGCAGAAAGAGAGAGAGAGATGGACGGTGGGGCAGAGAGAGAGAGAGAGAGAGAGAGAGAGAGAGACGGTGGGGCAGAGAGAGAGAGAGAGCGAGAGATTGATGGAAAGTGGTGTTGGTGGTAAAACATACGACATTATAAAATCCATGTACACAAACAACAAGTGTGCGGTTAAAATTGGCAAAAAAACACACACATTTCTTCACACAGGGTCGTGGGGTTAGACAGGGATGCAGCTTAAGCCCCACCCTCTTCAACATATATATCAACGAATTGGCGCGGGCACTAGAAAAGTCTGCAGCAACCGGCCTCACCCTACTAGAATCCGAAGTCAAATGTCTGCTGTTTGCTGATGATCTGGTGCTTCTGTCACCAACCAAGGAGGGCCTACAGCAGCACCTAGATCTTATGCACAGATTCTGTCAGACCTGGGCCCTGACAGTAAATCTCAGTAAGACCAAAATAATGGTGTTCCAAAAAAGGTCCAGCCACCAGGACCACAAATACAAATTCCATCTAGACACTGTTGCCCTAGAGCACACAAAAAACTATACATACCTTGGCCTAAACATCAGCGCCACAGGTAACTTCCACAAAGCTGTGAACGATCTGAGAGACAAGGCAAGAAGGGCATTCTATGCCATCAAAAGGAACAAATTTCAACATACCAATTAGGATTTGGCTAAAAATACTTGAATCAGTCATAGAGCCCATTGCCCTTTATGGTTGTGAGGTCTGGGGTCCGCTCACCAACCAAGACTTCACAAAATGGGACAAACACCAAATTGAGACTGCACGCAGAATTCTGCAAAAATATCCTCTGTGTACAACGTAGAACACCAAATAATGCATGCCGAGCAGAATTAGGCCGATACCCACTAATTATCAAAATCCAGAAAAGAGCCGTTAAATTCTATAACCACCTAAAAGGAAGCGATTCCCAAACCTTCCACAACAAAGTCATCACCTACAGAGAGATGAACCTGGAGAAGAGTCCCCTAAGCAAGCTGGTCCTGGGGCTCTGTTCACAAACAAAAACACACCCTACAGAGCCCCAGGACAGCAGCACAATTAGACCCAACCAAATCATGAGAAAACAAAAAGATAATTACTTGACACATTGGAAAGAATTAACAAAAAAACAGAGCAAACTAGAATGCTATTTGGCCCTACACAGAGAGTACACAGCGGCAGAATACCTGACCACTGTGACTGACCCAAAATTAAGGAAAGCTTTGACTATGTACAGACTCAGTGAGCATAGCCTTGCTATTGAGAAAGGCCGCCGTAGGCAGACATGGCTCTCAAGAGAAGACAGGCTATGTGCACACTGCCCACAAAATGAGGTGGAAACTGAGCTGCACTTCCTAACCTCCTGCCCAATGTATGACCATATTAGAGAAACATATTTCCCTCAGATTACACAGATCCACAAAGAATTCGAAAACAAATCCAATTTTGAAAAACTCCCATATCTACTGGGTGAAATTCCACAGTGTGTCATCACAGCAGCAAGATGTGTGACCTGTTGCCACGAGAAAAGGGCAACCAGTGAAGAACACACACCATTGTAAATACAACCCATATTTATGCTTATTTATTTTATCTTGTGTCCTTCACCATTTGTACATTGTTAAAACACTGTATATATAATATGACATTTGTAATGTCTTTATTGTTTTGAAACTTCTGTATGTGTAATGTTAATTTTGATTGTTTATTTCACTTTATATATTCACTTTATATATTATCTACCTCACTTGCTTTGTCAATGTTAACACGTTTCCCATGCCAATAAAGCCCTTGTTGAATTGAATTGAGAGAGAGAGAGAGAGATGGACGGTGGGGCAGAGAGAGAGAGAGAGAGAGAGTGGGGCAGAGAGAGAGCGAGGGATATAGACAGTGGGGCAGAGAGAGAGATGGACGGCGGGGCAGAGAGAGAGAGAGAGAGAGAGAGAGAGAGAGAGAGAGAGAGAGAGAGAGAGAGAGAGAGAGAGAGAGAGAGAGAGAGAGAGAGAGGGGAGATATGGACGACAGGGCAGAGAGAGAGAGAGAGAGAGAGAGTGGGGCAGAGAGAGAGCGAGGGATATGGACAGTGGGGCAGAGAGAGAGATGGACGGCGGGGCAGAGAGAGAGAGAGAGAGAGAGAGAGAGAGAGAGAGAGATGGACAGCGGGGCAGGGAGAGAGAGAGAGAGAGATGGACGGCGGGGCAGAGAGAGAGAGAGAGAGAGAGATGGACGACGGGGCAGAGAGAGAGAGAGAGAGAGATGGACAGCAGGGCAGAGAGAAAGAGAGAGAGATGGACAGCGGGGCAGGGAGAGAGAGAGAGATGGACGGTGGGACAGAGAGAGAGATGGACAGCAGGGCAGAGAGAGAGAGAGAGAGAGAGAGATGGACGGCAGGGCAGAGAGAGAGAGAGATATGGACGGTGGGACAGAGAGAGAGGGAAAGAGAGAGTGAGAGAGGGAAAGAGAGATATGAATCAGAAACGGGGAGTGTGAGGGCCAGCGGGTCCTGTGTGTTGTGCTGTGCTGGTAAAGTATTAAGGGGCTTTTACCTGTCGTTCCCCTGAGTACCACACAACCACACAACCACACAAACACACAAAACACAGATCCACCGATTTGAGGGCGTGTAATGAAACAGAACAGCGTCTCAACACACTAGAGAGACTAGCTGGCACAGGCATGAGCAGACAGGCAGGACACACAGAGACAAACAGGTAAGCAGAGAGACATACAGGAATAAAGACCAGGACAAATATACAGCATGGTAAGAAGGGAACACAACAGGATACAAGAAGAGATAGGCACTACATGTCCCTTGGTGTTTTTCTCCTAAGGAGGGAGAGAGTAATGAAAACATGAGACAAGCAAACCGAGACAGAGATACTGCGGCACGTACAGTATGACATGACCTGCTGAAAGATTAAAGCTGAGGATGTTAAGTGTTTCTATTCAGCATTGTCTCTCGCACACACGCACACACACACACACACACACACACGGCACTGAGCCCAAGGCGGAGCCCGTTAATTTGATTAGACCACGTCTTCCCTCCTCTCCAACATCTCCAGGCCAGAGCGAGCCTACGTCCGAGGAAGGCTCTGAGCTCAGTGCTGAGCAGGACTGTCCCTGCCCCTCCAGCTGGCTCTTGTCTCATAATTCTTCTTTCCTCCCTTCAGGCAAGGACACAGTGTGCCAGCAGGACCAAAAACCTAACTGAGAGATGAAAACGATGCAGAACCCCCACCTAGCCGTGTAACTATCCAGTTAAAACTGGATTAATACTATCTCAGAGCCAAGCTGAGATGTGCATGGGGCCGCCAGGCTGAGTGTGTGTGAGGCAGTGATAGCAGGGCTTGCATAGGGCTCCAGACATTAATGCTTTGTAATCTTTACTAAAGCACTGTCAGATTTCCTCTCAGAGGTAAGTAAAGCTGTGATGAGAGTTAAAGCCGGAAGAAAGAGTCAATGAAGCAATACAAAATGAAAGACGTGAGGAGGGGAAAGGCCTTGTCACACATTGAAGTGAGATAATGGTGGGTGTTCACCTCACTACCTGACTGGTGATGGGAAAACAGTAAACAGACAAAGGTTGGTAGGGGAGGTGGCGGACGTGGAGTAAAAGAGAGGCAGAAAAACAAATCAAAGTTGATTGGTCACGTACATAGTTTAGCAGATGTTATAGCTGGTGCAGCAAAATGCTCGTGTTATTAGACCGGACTGCCGTTGACTAGCACAAAAACATCCTGTGGCGTACTGCATTAGCATCGAATAGCCCCCGCGAAATGCAACTTTTCAGGGAAGTTAGGAACCAATATACACAGGCAGTCAGGAAAGCAAAGGCTAGCTTTTTCAAACAGAAATTTGCTTCCTGTAACACAAACTCCCAAAAGTTTTGGGACACTGTAAAGTTCATGGAGAATAATAGCACCTCTTCCAGCTGCCCACTGCACTGAGGCTAGGAAACACTGTCACCACCGATAAATCCACTATAATTGAGAATTTCAATAAGCATTTTTCTACGGCTGGCCATGCTTTCCACCTGGCTACCCCGACCCCGGTCAACAGCCCTGCACCACTCACTGCAACTTGCCCAAGCCTCCCCCATTTCTCCTTCACCCAAATCCAGATAGCTGATGTTCTGAAAGAGCGACAAAATCTGGACCCCTACAAATCAGCAGGGCTAGACGATCTGGACCCTTTCTTCCTAAAATTATCTGCCAAAATGGTTGCAACCCCTATTACTAGCTTTTCCAACCTCTCTTTTGTGTCGTCTGAGATCCCCAAAGATTGGAAAGCTGCCGCGGTCATCCCCCTCTTCAAAGGGGGAGACACTCTAAACCCAAACTGCTACAGACCTATATATATCCTACCCTGCCTTTCTAAGGTCTTCGAAAGCCAAGTCAACAAACAGATCACCGACCATTTCGAATCCCACCGTACCTTCTCCGCTATGCAATCTGGTTTCCGAGCTGGTCATTTGTGCACCTCAGCCACGCTCAAGGTCCTAAACGATATCATAACCGCCATCGATAAGAGACAATACTGCGCAGCTGTATTCATCGACCTTGCCAAGGCTTTCGACTCGGTCAATCACCATATTCTTATCGGCAGACTTAACAGCCTTGGTTTCTCAAATGACTGCCTAGCCTGGTTCACCAACTACTTCTCTGACAGAGTTCAGTGTGTAAAATCGGAGGGCCTGTTGTTCGGACCTCTGGCAGTCTTTACGGGGGTGCCACAGGGTTCAATCCTCGGGCCGACTCCTTTACTCTGTATACATCAATGATGTCGCTCTTGCTGCTGGTGATTCTCTGATCTACCTCTACGCAGATGACACCATTCTGTATCCTTCTGGCCCTTCTTTGGACACTGTGTTAACTAACCTCCAGACGAACATCAATGCCATACAACTCTCCTTCCGTGGCCACCAACTGCTCTTAAATGCAAGCAAAACTAAATGCATGCTCTTCAACCGACTATGACCTATTTATTGCCTCACCCCCTTATCCTACCTCATTCGCACACACTATATATATATACTTTCTCTATTGTGTTATTGACTGTACGTTTGTTTATCCCATGTGTAACTCTGTGTTGTTGTTTGTGTCGCACTGCTTTGCTGTATCTTGGCCAGGTCGCAATTGTAAATGAGAACTTGTTCTCAACTAGCCTACCTGGTTAAATAAAGGTGAAAAAAAAATAATAATAATAATAAATTAGCTCCTAACAATGCGGTAAAATGTCAAACAGGTAAATTATGCAGTACCAGTTAAAAGTTGGGACACAGCTGCTCATCGCATTGTAGAATAATAGTGAAGACATCAAAACTATGAAATAACACGTATGGAATCATGTAGTAACCAAAAAAGGGTATATTTGAGATTCCTGCCTTGATGACAGCTTTGCACACTCTTGGCATTCCCTCAACCAGCTTCATGAAGTAGTCACCTGGAATGCATTTCAATTAATAGGTGTGCCTTGTTAAGTTAATTTGTGGAATTTCTTTCCTTCTTAATACGAAAACAAAAACAGCTGAAATAAGCAAAGAGAAATGACAGTCCATCATTACTTTAAAACATTAAGGTCAGTCAATCCTGAACATTGAGAACTTTGAAAGTTTCTTCAACTCCAGTTGCACAAACCATCAAGCGCTATGATGAAACTGACTCTCATGAGGACCGCCACAGGAATCAGATTGCAGCCCAAATAAATGCTTCACAGATTTCAAGTAATAGACACATCTCAACATCAACTGTTCAGAGGAGACTGTGTGAATCAGGCTTTCATGGCCAAATTTCTGAAAAGAAACCACTACTAAAGGACACCAATAATAAGAAGAGACTTGCTTGGGCCAAGAAACACGAGCAATGAACATATCCTGCCTGTTTGGTTCTGTCCGGGGGTATAGTCGGACAGGGCCACATTGTCTCCCGATCCCTCCTGTCTCAGCCTCCAGTATTTATGCTGCAGCAGTTTATGTGCCGGGGGGCTAGGGTCAGTCTGTTATATCTGGAGTATTTATCCTGTCTTATCTGGTGTCCTGTGTGAATTTAATGTCCAGTAACAGTTCAATTACAATGAGCGATGCAGAGAATACAGTATTTGCAGTCTGAGCAGAGATGCTGCGCCAGACCAAAGACGAGTCGATGGAGGAAGTGAAACATTACAGCTCTATAAACATCCATAAAATGTTAAGTGGCTTAAACGCTGTGTGTCAGATCAGCTGCAGCCCAGAGATTATAGTCCATGTTCACCACTGGCCTTTGACTGCCACTAACAACTTTACATATCAAGCCCTGACTTCTCCATATCAGCACAACGACTGGGAAATTGAGATCCTTTGAACATCATTGGGATCAAATAAGAAAGTGGCATGGGTCAAGTAGGTAGTGGCTCACCCCCTCAGGCATAAACAATTTGCCCTGCTTTTGAAAAGGGCAACTAAAGAAAATAGGCTACAACAACTGACGTTCAGTAAGCTATTCTGGCATCCATCTACAACTGGCAGGTAATCAATGCTACGTAGTGATACTACAGTCATAATATAGCCCTACATAATATGCATGTCTGACACTTTTCAAAACACAAACAAGAAAAAAGGAACTGACTGCTGCTCAGAGCAGATGAAGTGTCCATTAATGCAACGCTGGATGTTTTAACGGTACAACCTGACTTTAGCCACAGAGAGCTGTAACACACATAATGGTACAGCTGTAAGATCCTGGAGCGCTGACTGACACAGAACAACACTTCCCCTCTTTGCTTCTATAATAATGAGAAAACGGGAGATGGGATGCAGGAAGTGAAGAACAGTGTTGTGAAGACAAAGACATAGTGATGCATGCAATGCCTCCACCTCAGTCCTGCTGAGCCAACAATGTTTTACAATCATGGTGGTACATCAGAGGGAGACATCAAAGGTACAGTAGAAAACCTCCAGACATGGAGAAGACACATCATTGACATGTTAGGCGCTACTGATTTAATTTAAAATCCCTTTCAAATTCAGACAGTGACAGACAGGCAGCTTCTGTACGCAAGCGGACAAAAACAAAGCCTCCAGCCAGACGCACACAGAGAGCTCTGCCAGGCAGAGGAGACGAGGGGCATTACTCAGGTTTGCTTTTTTGGGAACCTGTGCGCTCTACTGCCTCTGTGCTCAGATGTCAACAAGCTACCTTCACATCAGACAGCAGTCACCTTCCAACATTTGATTTGATTTAACCTTCATTTGACTAGGCAAGTCAGTGAAGAACAAATTCATATTTTACAATGACAGCCTTTGCAGAGTCAAAATGACTATTAATAGAGGGAAGACTGAGGGGACAGAGTTCTTTCCTTTCACCATCAGCACAAACAAGAGTTGGACTTTGGCTCCCCTGTTTCAGTTTCCACTAACCCTTTACTCAATGGCTAAAGGACAACAGGGCTGTGTGAAGGTGTGGTCGTATGCATCTTATTCTATAGCACAGTATAACATGTGTTAAGTAAAGTCCACCAGGTCCCACTCCTTCAGAGAGTATAAATACCTTTGATTGAGTAGACCTACTACCGGTAGTTAGCCTACATTTTGTTCTGATGAGAGAGGTAGGCTACTTGTTTCCTCCAGTGAAGTCAAAACAAAATATTTAGACTAAGTAATTGTAGGTTGATGTGACACGTTTATAGTTACACTATACATTAGCTGTCTCTGCTCTTTACAAACACCTGCTGTCATGAACCCCATCATCTGAGAGGTTTAAAAAGCCTAAACTGGTTTTAGGAGCCAATTACACTCCCCTCTACAGCAGACACTCATGTTTCTGGATGGACCTCATTTGCAGGATCTCAGAGGAATAGACCTACTTTCTGCTATGAACCAATTAATTAACCACAGTAAAACTGGGTTGGGTGAACAACAGTTGTTACATGTGACCCACCCTCCTTCTCCATTGACTCCTCCTGTTTAGAAGGCTGCCCAGAGGAAACTTGACTCTCATTCGGAAGCACCCGAGCCACAGGTGTTTTAGTATAACACAGGTGGCAACTGTGCACTGTGTGGAGAGACGATGCTTGTCTTCTACAGGTGAATGTTGTTTTACTCCCAGGGAAAACATTTAGTGGGAGTGAAATTTGAAATGCAATAATTTGGGGTGTGTGTTATATGTAGCTAACAAAATAACATGGGTGGCAGAAAATAACTGATGACAGAGACTAGTTAGCTAGCTATATTTGTGCTAACCTTAGCAAGCTAGCTAGCTGGACAAATCATTATTTCATATGATAGCCCAACGCTATAAAAAGGTATAAACTGAATTCATTAACATTTCTTCCTATTAGACTTTGAGTTCCAACTCGTTAACATCAACAATTACTTGACAAGTCTACCTAGATCTATACAAAATCTGGTTAGCTCGCTGAGCTAGCAACTTCCAGCTAGCTCAGTCAGTGACAGCTAGGTCGTACCAGAGCCACTCGCATTATGTCAGCCTGTCTGTGTACCGTTACAGTAACTACAATGATTTGAACATTCTAGCTAATGTAGATAGTTAGCGATATATATATATATATATATATATATATATATATCGTTTTTAAATAGTGATAGCTATCATTCCTTTGTTAGCTAAGTTTTTAAAGGGCTTGAAATCATGTTATATATTAGTTATCTGTGAAAATAGTGCCCACTGAAGTTAACACATGATGAGGCTTGTCTGAAGTCAAGAAGTTGTCATAAGTATCTCCGTACCACACTGGCTAGATACCTAGTTAGCTGTCATCATAATGATTGTTCGTTTGACTCTTGCAATAAAATACAATCAAAGTGTATATAGTACTAGTAGCTAGCTAGCCTGCAATTGCGGCTTATAAAAATGTATTTTAATATTATAACCCATGCTGATGCTGACATGGTTAACGTTTATTTTGACAGACAATGACACTGTAATTAGCTAGCTACACAGCAGCTAGTGACTGCATGTTTACCTGTAATACGACAGAAGGCCATTGCTGAGGACGAACCATCGGCGTTGATACCCTTTCAAATAGTTAGTCCATTTAAAAAGCCAGCCTTTGTAAGTATCCGATCCCGGGGCTGGGGCACCCGCAAGAGTGGAAACCGAGCTCTTCCCCTGGTCGCTCATCCTCCGCTCCGCCGCGGGTTGGGGTGTGCAGCCGGACAAACAAGGTACCGCGGAAAGGAATGACACTATCCTCCCCGAGCGACCACAGAGAGCGATCGCTCTCCCCATACACACCGCCGATGAGTGAGCTAAACCCGGGAGGGTCCGGACCAGAGAAAGCAAGATTAACACTCCACGCCCCTTTCACATGACCCTGGAAACCCGAGGAAGGATGAAAACTGATGCGAACTTTGCGAAGGAGGTACTGGCATGTGACGCTGGTGTCAGAAATTCCTGAAACATCAGGAGGCATGTGATTCACTACTTCTGCGATTGTTTTATTTTCTATACGAAATTAACTATCAAAAAGCAAAGACTATCTCCTTTGATAAAAACTGATACAACTGGATTTGTTTTGCTAAATAGCTGAGATATTGGAAACATTACAGACACTAAATATACCTGTGTATACATGTTCAGTATCAGTAGTAATTGTGTTGTGTGAATTTTCTTAGAATTTCACTCCAGGGACCACTGTGGCTTATTTTTTACACTCAACATGCACAATTAGTCTCCACTGATGCTGACATTTAGCAGATGAAGAACAATGTGTTTACATATTTTTGGTTTCTAAGTCAAGTTTAATCAATCGTTTTTGACCGTGGGAAATATTTTCATGATAAATCCTGTCCCCTGGCCTATGCATTTACCAAAATAGACGCACATTTCACTAAATATATTATAACACATTTATTCCACACGGTGGCGACATTGCCACATTTATGTGACGTGTGGAATCACCTCCGGGAATGAGGAGTGGTATCACTAGTGGCAGTGTTCTGGGCAACAACTGAGTCATTGAGATGAGGGATAATCATAATGAACTATTATTAGTGTATGAATAATGAAGTGAATGAAAAAATACTGACTAAGAGACAAGAAGGCCGGTTATTGTGGGCAACACGTTTAATTTGACCATTGTCAAAAACAAAACAGCTAACACCTACTATTGAAAAAAAAGTGATGTTTCTGTTAGAAAATTTAGCCCTTGATGTTGGAACATGACACACTCACACAAACAGTCTAATTTAAATGGATGGCCATACATGTTACTCGAGAAATTACCATTACTCTCAGATGCTACATAATCTCTCTCTTTAAGAAATCTGTCTAACTATCATTTCAGTAAAATGGAGCCTGTGCACACACACACACACACACCTCACCTGCTTTTGATAGTCTCCAACATTAACCATATACAGTACACACAGGTAAATCAATTACAGCTACACAATCACACCAGTGCAATTAACCCCTGACCTGCTGGCTTGGCAGCAACAACATGCAAATCAATGATGCACATACATACGTACAATAAAGGTACTCATTTTCAGTGCAAACATTGTCACAGGGTGTCTGCAATCACATGTTTACCACATTCTCAAACAATATAAATATATTGCACAATTCAGACACTGCTTTGATATTTCCAGAAAGTCTTCTGTTTGTTTGGTAGGATGCTAATATATTGGAATGCTCTGGGGGTGTATGCTCTCTTGTGTGTGGTGGTCTGGGTATATCCTAGAGCAGGGAGGTTTAATACATTCTATGTGAGGCATTCTAGACTTGTAGAGGGTGTCTGTGGTTGGATACAACTTGTCGTGCTGGTCAAGGTGCTCTGCAGCTTTATTGCCCATAATATAGTCTCTACTTCTTTCTATTCTCCTTCCATTGGCCTTCTGTTTCACTAACCCTGCCCATCAACCTGGGCTTAACCTTACAAGCATTTTAAAACCACACCTCCTGCCTACTATCCCTGCATCACATTCAATATCTGTGCCAGACATCCCCTCTAGCTTCCTGCAGGCACCAGAGTGCCATTGATATAATGTATAGAAGCACACAGACTGAGGAAGAAGGGAGGATTAAAGTCCTTCATCATGATAGCGACAGCAGTGTTTTTCTGATGCAAGATAACCTCACATCCCCCTCTAAACAATAGACTTTAAATGAGAAGAGGGAGTGACAGCACTATAATTTTGTACCAGCACCTCCAATCAGTGAATGTTTGTTTACCTGGAGTACAAGGACAATTCCTGAACAAGAAATGAATTGGTTTACTGTTTAGGGGGCATTTTGGAGAGCTGTGGTTTCTGGTGCTGCTACCCCTAAAAGAGGAAGTAGATGTACTAAACCAAGAGTAAGCCATCCATCTTGTTGACTCACCCACATTTACCACACAAACCCTGTAACCTAGCCTTTCCTATGGTGCATCGATCTTAGAATAATGCAATTTCAAGTATGACAGCCAGGGCATTTATCTACCTCACATGACACTGCCTCAAGTTTAAAAAAAGGAAAACTTCTAAAGAAGTTGCATTCTTTCCACTCACATGTATGAGACTAAGCTAATATGGAGAGAATACCTAGTCGTGTCAGTAATGATACTTATTCCCACTAGATGCACACAGTCCACAAGCTCTCAACCCAGCAGACAACCATCAGCATGTATGAGCTGTTGCCTTGCAATCTGGGGAGCTCAGAGCCACAGCTGGTGGTGTGGTGCTAATTGTTTGGGTGACCTGTGACCAGAGCTGTGGAAGTAGATGTTCTACTCCTCAAAATCCATTGACAAAACCTCTTCTTCATCCGGCTCCTCTTCCTCCTTCCTCTCAATGGGAACATTGTGACAGAACTGGGGTGTTGTGATAGGTGATAAAGATGCACGTCTAGTACAGGGACCAATGTCAGTCCTAGTAGCTACAGGATCCGAGTCAGATAAACCTCATATGAAAATGAGCTCAGTAAAGCAGGAGGCCTCGGGGTGTTTTCCAGCCATTTAGATCGAAGTCTTCTCTGTATAACCATTCCCCCTGAGGTGTGACTGAGATTCCTACAGCTCTGACATAGGAGGGAAGGAAGTGCTCCGGGGTGAAGTTTCCCCTAGTTATAGATCTAGGATCAGCTTCCCCTCCCTCAATCCTAACCTTTATCATTAGTGGGAAAACTGCAAAACTGGGGCAACTTCACCCTACACCGGAGGGAGTCCACTGGGTCACATGACAGTACAGCGGTTCCTCTGCAGCGCCCCTTGTAGGCGGATCCCAGGGGTGTGGTTCTGTTTCATGCCACGCCCTACAGCGATGCCCAGCAGCTCTTTGAAGAGCAGGACCACATGCCAGTTGAACTTGGCAGAGCACTCCACATAGCCACACTTCCAGGTCTTCTTGACCAGCACAGAGACGGCCCTGCGAGGCGTGAAGCGCTGGCGCTGCAGGTCTCTTTTACTGCCCACCACAAGGATGGGAACCTCACTGCTGCTACCCTCCCTACAGGGACAGGGAGAGGGATGGAGAGGGAAGACAGAAGAGGGGGAAGGAACAGAGAGAGAGAGCACAGGGATAAAGGTGAAAAATAATTGCAATGTGATTAGCTAACAAACATGTGATCCAACAGCTACAAAGAAATCCCAGTCACATAATCCCTATTCTCCACACATCCTGTGTATAAATACAGATTTAAAGGTGACTGCACTGATGAAGAGTCTCCTGGTCTGTGAGTAAGTGATCCTTCTCCCCCTCCCCCTCTTCTTCCAGAGAGGGCAATGGGTGTTTGTGTGTGAGGATTCTGCAGTATGAGTGTTTCTGTACATGTCAGGGCTTGTGTAGTGTCTACCCACAGCCACAGTGTGTGTGTGTGTGTGTGTGTGTGTGTGAATGCCACTATAAAACAATGTGATGTGTGTGTTCTGATTCCTCTGACTGTGTTGGAGGTGTGTGGGGGTGGATCAGAGCTTTGGGGCCCTAGGGGCCTCCCTCCACACTCTGTATTGACAGAGACTAAATGTGGAGGGAAATGCTTCTCACAGCACATTGGATTGTGAAGCTGTATGGCAGGCTGCAAGCTGGGCTAAAGCAGTGATGACTCAAGTGAGGCCGACTGTAACGCTATTGTATACAATAAGCTCAGATTTGCTGCTAGCAGGTTGAGTTGCAAATGTAATGATTCAAGAAAGAACACAGACATACACACATACATATAAATACCCCCTCCCCTAAACACAAACAGATTCATAAAAAGACAACGTTTAAAACAAAATAAGAATACAAAGGGAAATTGACACTAGTGAAACACCTTGACCTACAAAAAATGCTCAATTTCACTTCAGGATTTATATATCCAAGATTAACCTGCATCTAATTGCGATGTGATGATATCTTCTGGTGGACATAACTTAACACTTCCATATAAACTCAGTCCGAACTAGCTACTTGTACTGAGAGGTTGAAATTCAACTTTGTAATGAGGCTGTGGGGTGACATAAAACCAACCCCATTAATCCCAACACCAAGCAGGCATCTGCTACCCTCTCAAATACCCATCCAGGCCTGAAGGTCTCTGGAGCAGCGGTTTAGAAGAGTATGTGTGTGTGTTTGTATGAGCTGTCAGAGTCTTCATTACATCAAAGGAAGGCAGCTATGGGCTTTTGGGCAGAAAGAAAACACAGCCAAAAAACTGACAGCGCAGGGATTCTGGGTGAGGGAGAATGTTTACGGGTGTGAGAGAGTGTGCAGTATGTGCGTGTTTGTTTTGGAGTGAGTTGAGTAAGCAGCAGAAGAAAGACAGGGGCAATTCCTCCCAGGCATCTCCCATCCTTCTAGCCCACACAAATCCCAATAACCTGCACCTGGATGTCCCCTACTCCATTATTCCAATTTATTCACCAGGAAACTCATCCATCCATCTTCCCTATCTCTCTCACCATGTCCCTATGTCAATCAACCAGACAGTCAGTCAGCCAGTCAGTCAGCCAGACAGACAGTCACCCAGTCAATCAGCAATGCAGCAAGTCAGCTAGCTAGCCAGTCAGACTATCCAGGACAGATCAGGACAGCCAGTCAGACTATCCAGGACAGATCAGGCCAGCCTGGCAGGTCATCCAGTCAGCCAGACAGACAGTCAGACAGCTTGCTAGCCAGTCAGACTATCCAGGACAGATCAGGCCAGCCTGGCAGGTCATCCAGTCAGCCAGACAGACAGTCAGACAGCTTGCTAGCCAGTCAGACTATCCAGGACAGATCAGGACAGCCTGGCAGGTCATCTAGCTTTTCACACCTGCAGCTCAGGAGGGGAAAGACTAGTACATGTGAAAGGGATGGTGCACTGCAGTTTAAAGGCAGGTCACGTCACAGAGCTGCAAAGATGTGAACCTCTTTAGAGCTCAACAAATGAGGGCCATTCATTCCCCTATCAATATGCAAATGAATGCAGGTGCAGAGACCTGCAGTCGGAATGACAGATGTCTTTTGTCCTTTTTCTCTTTTACATACAGTACATGACTGCTGGTCTTCTGTGGCCATTGATGGGTCTCTCCACAGGTGTTTTACCTAATTGGTCCATATTTGTCACTGTGTTGTGGTTTTCCCTTACCTGTGCTCCATGATCTGCTGGCGGATCATCTTGACGTACTCAAAGCTCTCCACACAGCAGATGTCATAGACCAGGATGTACGCGTTGGCATTACGCACCCCTCTGCAGCGTAGGTCCAGCCACTCCTGACAGAGAGAGAGAGAGAGACAGACATCACTCACCCACTACAGACGCACAAAGATCCAAAAAATAGGAAGGATATCGAAGGCATATTGTTTCACTTGTCACTGACTTGACAAGTGAAACAGAATTTTAAATGATTTATATTTCAAGACCCAATATAACATCTTCAAATGGCATGTATTCTGCTCATATATCTCCCATGAAACAGTGAGGCTTGTGAGGACAGGAGTTCTTTTAGCAGGTTTCTGAAACAGAGGTAGCCACAGATCACATCCAATTATTCAAAAGCTGTCAGGAAGTTTTGTCCTCTTCATTTCGGTTGAAGTTGAAATAGCGTAGAGTCAAATAGATTTTTAAGACAACTTTGAGTCAGTCAGAGTGATAGCCCAGGTGTAATTTGAATTTGAATTGAACCTTTATTTAACTAGGAAAGTCAGTTAAGAAGGAATTCGTTGTCTGACTCTACCTGGCGTGTGTATAATGCAGGTCCAGTACAGTTCTCTGGGCTACACATGGCTGAGGTCAGAAACAGAGAAACAGAGCACTGGCAGAGGGCCAGTCTCCTGTCAAGCGTAACACTTGGAACTCATCAGTCCCACAGCGCTACACTGTTCAGCCCTGCTGTACGCAATGACGGGAGGGCAAACAGCTGACAGATGAATGGTAATGATTTGCTAACAATAATTAAAACACACAGCACAATGGGAGTGATTTGCTACAGCCATTAGGGTAATTGCTTCGGCCATGACACAGTGACCCAATCTCCTCCCTCCCGCTCTCTGATTTTCTCTCACACACACTTTCCCTCGCTCACTCTCTCTCTCTCACTCTCTATGTCGTCAGCTCTACCTACGTGAGCTGAATCTATAAGGAGTTCTGTTAGCTGGGGGAGGGAGAGAAAAAGGGAAGGGGGTTATTGGGGAGGGAGGGATGGATGGAAGGAGAAAGCAGAGAGAGAGAAGCAGAGAGATTAAAGAGCAGCAGGTGGATGGACAGGAAGGAAGTGGGAGGGAAGGGTAGAGCGATGGAAGGACCAACAGGGTGTGAACATAAGCCCTGGCCTGAGCCCCACCAGGCTGACAGGCAGTGGGTGGAGGAGTGGGCGAGGTGGCAGAGGGCACAAGCATTCTCCTTCACTCACCTCCAACACCAGCATTCTGAACAGAGTGAGAAATCAATACGGCAAGAAGAGCTGAATGTCATTGCAGTAATGAGAATCAACAGGACAACACTGGAGGAGTAATCTAAATGTATTTATTCTGTAGATAAGTCTAAACAGGGAGTTTGTTAATAAGTCATTTTGGTGGGAAATCAGATGTAAACTGACGAGACGAGAGCGAGAGAGTGTGTGTGTGTGTGTGTGTTTTAATTATTGTTAGCAAATCATTACCATTCATCTGTCAGCTGTTTGCCCTCCCGTCATTGCGTACAGCAGGGCTGAACAGTGTAGCGCTGTGGGACTGATGTGTTCCAAGTGTTACGCTTGACAGGAGACTGGCCCTCTGCCAGTGCTCTGTTTCTCTGTTTCTGACCTCAGCCATGTGTAGCCCAGAGAACTGTACTGGACCTGCATTATGCACTAAACGCGAGTCAGACAACATGTTTTATGGCTTCAGTCTGGTTTACCGTAGGCTATCTGACTGACTCAAAGTTGTCTTAAAGGCCAACACTACAGTTCAAAAGTTTGGGATCACTTAGAAATGTCCTTGTTTTCCATGAAAACATACATGAAATGAGTTGCAAAATGAATAGGAAATATAGTTAAGACATTGAAAAGGTTATAAATAATGATTTTGATTCAAAGAATAATTGTGTCCTTCAAACTTTGCTTTCTCTAAAGAATCCTCCATTTGTAGCAATTACAGCCTTGCAGACCTTTGTCATTCTAGCTGTCAATGTGTTGAGATAATCTGAAGAGATTTCACCCCATGCTTCCTGAAGCACCTCCCACAAGTTGGATTGGCTTGATGGGCACTTCTTACATACCATACGGTCAAGCTGCTCCCACAACAGCTCAATAAGGTTGAGATCCATTGAGAGTGCTGGCCACTCCTCTGTCCAGTGTCTGTGTTCTTTTGCCCATGTTAATCTTTCATTTTTATTGGCCAGTCTGAGATATGGCTTTTTCTTTGCAACTCTGCCTAGAAGGCCAGCATCCCGGAGTCGCCTCTTCACTGTTGACGTTGAGACTGATGTTTTGCGAATACTATTTAATGAAGCTGCCAGTTGAGGACATGTGTGGCGTCTGTTTCTCAAACTAGATACTCTAATGTACTTGTCCTCTTGCTCAGTTGTGCCCCGGGGCCTCCCACTCCTCTTCTATTCTGGTTAGAGCCAGTTTGCTCTGTTCTGTAAAGGGAGTTGTACACAGCGTTGTATGAGATCTTCAGTTTCTTGGCCATTTCTCACATGGAATAGCCTTGATTTGTCAGAACAAGAATATACTGATGAGTGTCAGAAGAAAGTTCTTTGTTTCTGGTCATTTTGAGTCTGTAATCGAACCCACAAATGCTGATGCTCCAGATACTCAACCAGTCTAAAGGCCAGTTTTATTGCTTCTTTAACCTAATTGCAAAAGGGTTTTCTAATGATCAATTAGCCTTTTAAAATTATAAACTTGGAATAGCTAACACAAATGCCATTTGAACACAGGAGTGATGGTTGCTGATAATGAGCCTCTGTACGCCTATGTAGATATTCCATTAAAAATAATCTGTTTCCAGCAACAAAAGTAATTTACAACATTAACAATGTCTACATTATATTTCTGATAAATATGATGTTATTTTAATGGACAAAAAAATGTGCTTTTCTTTCAAAAACAAGGACATTTCTAAGTGACCCCAAACTTTTGAACGGTAGTGTATTTCACTCTACGCAATTTCACTCACTCTCTCACCAGCACTACCTGCTTGAGTTTAATCTAAAAGTGGTTCTGTTAGCTGGGGGAGGGAGAAGAAGAGATAGAGAAAGAGGGGGAGGGAGAGAGAAAGTCAAGAGAGTGATTGGGGAGGGATGGATGGAAGGAGAAAACCGAGAGAGAGAAGCAGAGAGATTAAAGAGCAGCAGGTGGATGGACAGGAAGGAAGTGGGAGGGAAGGGTAGAGCGATGGAAGGACCAACAGGGTGTGAACATAAGCCCTGGCCTGAGCCCCACCAGGCTGACAGGCAGTGGGTGGAGGAGTGGGCGAGGTGGCAGAGGGCACAAGCATTCTCCTTCACTCACCTCCAACACCAGCATTCTGAACAGAGTGAGAAATCAATACGGCAAGAAGAGCTGAATGTCATTGCAGTAATGAGAATCAACAGGACAACACTGGAGGAGTAATCTAAATGTATTTATTCTGTAGATAAGTCTAAACAGGAGTTTGTTAATAAGTCATTTTGGTGGGAAATCAGATGTAAACTGACGAGACGAGAGCGAGAGAGTGTGTGTGTGTGTGTGTGTTTTAATTATTGTTAGCAAATCATTACCATTCATCTGTCAGCTGTTTGCCCTCCCGTCATTGCGTACAGCAGGGCTGAACAGTGTAGCGCTGTGGGACTGATGTGTTCCAAGTGTTACGCTTGACAGGAGACTGGCCCTCTGCCAGTGCTCTGTTTCTCTGTTTCTGACCTCAGCCATGTGTAGCCCAGAGAACTGTACTGGACCTGCATTATGCACTAAACGCGAGTCAGACAACATGTTTTATGGCTTCAGTCTGGTTTACCGTAGGCTATCTGACTGACTCAAAGTTGTCTTAAAGGCCAACACTACAGTTCAAAAGTTTGGGATCACTTAGAAATGTCCTTGTTTTCCATGAAAACATACATGAAATGAGTTGCAAAATGAATAGGAAATATAGTTAAGACATTGAAAAGGTTATAAATAATGATTTTGATTCAAAGAATAATTGTGTCCTTCAAACTTTGCTTTCTCTAAAGAATCCTCCATTTGTAGCAATTACAGCCTTGCAGACCTTTGTCATTCTAGCTGTCAATGTGTTGAGATAATCTGAAGAGATTTCACCCCATGCTTCCTGAAGCACCTCCCACAAGTTGGATTGGCTTGATGGGCACTTCTTACATACCATACGGTCAAGCTGCTCCCACAACAGCTCAATAAGGTTGAGATCCATTGAGAGTGCTGGCCACTCCTCTGTCCAGTGTCTGTGTTCTTTTGCCCATGTTAATCTTTCATTTTTATTGGCCAGTCTGAGATATGGCTTTTTCTTTGCAACTCTGCCTAGAAGGCCAGCATCCCGGAGTCGCCTCTTCACTGTTGACGTTGAGACTGATGTTTTGCGAATACTATTTAATGAAGCTGCCAGTTGAGGACATGTGTGGCGTCTGTTTCTCAAACTAGATACTCTAATGTACTTGTCCTCTTGCTCAGTTGTGCCCCGGGGCCTCCCACTCCTCTTCTATTCTGGTTAGAGCCAGTTTGCTCTGTTCTGTAAAGGGAGTTGTACACAGCGTTGTATGAGATCTTCAGTTTCTTGGCCATTTCTCACATGGAATAGCCTTGATTTGTCAGAACAAGAATATACTGATGAGTGTCAGAAGAAAGTTCTTTGTTTCTGGTCATTTTGAGTCTGTAATCGAACCCACAAATGCTGATGCTCCAGATACTCAACCAGTCTAAAGGCCAGTTTTATTGCTTCTTTAACCTAATTGCAAAAGGGTTTTCTAATGATCAATTAGCCTTTTAAAATTATAAACTTGGAATAGCTAACACAAATGCCATTTGAACACAGGAGTGATGGTTGCTGATAATGAGCCTCTGTACGCCTATGTAGATATTCCATTAAAAATAATCTGTTTCCAGCAACAAAAGTAATTTACAACATTAACAATGTCTACATTATATTTCTGATAAATATGATGTTATTTTAATGGACAAAAAAATGTGCTTTTCTTTCAAAAACAAGGACATTTCTAAGTGACCCCAAACTTTTGAACGGTAGTGTATTTCACTCTACGCAATTTCACTCACTCTCTCACCAGCACTACCTGCTTGAGTTTAATCTAAAAGTGGTTCTGTTAGCTGGGGGAGGGAGAAGAAGAGATAGAGAAAGAGGGGGAGGGAGAGAGAAAGTCAAGAGAGTGATTGGGGAGGGATGGATGGAAGGAGAAAACCGAGAGAGAGAAGCAGAGAGATTAAAGAGCAGCAGGTGGATGGACAGGAAGGAAGTGGGAGGGAAGGGTAGAGCGATGGAAGGACCAACAGGGTGTGAACATAAGCCCTGGCCTGAGCCCCACCAGGCTGACAGGCAGTGGGTGGAGGAGTGGGCGAGGTGGCAGAGGGCACAAGCATTCTCCTTCACTCACCTCCAACACCAGCATTCTGAACAGAGTGAGAAATCAATACGGCAAGAAGAGCTGAATGTCATTGCAGTAATGAGAATCAACAGGACAACACTGGAGGAGTAATCTAAATTTATTTATTCTGTAGATAAGTCTAAACAGGGAGTTTGTTAATAAGTCATTTTGGTGGGAAATCGGATGCTGTAATGGGGCAGAATCTGAGAGCAGATAGAGATCAATGTGAGCTGTAATGATGACAATGGTAACATACCCATGTCGACAAGGAATAATAGCCTTTATTTAATTTGGAGGGATTTTCGGCATCACTGCGTTTGTGTGTGTGAGAGCGAGGGAGGGAGGGAGAGTCTCACACATACAGTAGGTCTGAAACATAATGAGGGCGATCAGCCATGGAGGCAAGCAATGTGGCACCGAGATCATTACACACAAAGGTGGGAGAGAGTGAGAGAATGAGGAGGAAGAGAAGGGAGGACAGCAAAATACATAATGGTTGACAGTGAAAAGAATGTACGTAGGGAGATTCAGTTCTATACATTTTTGCTGCTATTGCCTTTTCTCCCTGTGGGTTTATTCAATAGTTTTCCAGGGGAAATTAGGGGGGGGGGGGTAGTGACCATAGAAGACAGATCATCAGCATTCCTCTACCATCTCTCCTCTTTCTGCCTCAGTTTTTTCTGCTCCCCCCCCCCCCCCCCCCCCATTTTCTATCCATCAATTCCTATTTCCAGATTATTAACTCTCTTTACTGTTTAAGCAGTACACATGATCACATCCCTCACTATCTACAGTAGGTGTGTTAAATGCACCCCCATCTCTCGGTGGGCTAAAAATAGAGGTTGCATCCTCGGCTCATATCTCTTTGTCATCCAAGTACTATTTTTTATGTGGAGGTGGAGCTCTGTACACAGAAACGATGGCAACACTGCGGCTTGTAAACTCACTATTTAACCTTCTCACACCTGTAGGACAGAGAAGAGAACAACAGAGAAAGAGAGAAAAGAGGACGTGGAAAGGAGCTATATAAAGTAACCACACATGGAAATTGTGTGTGCGAGTGTGCGTTTATGTGTGTGCGTGCACAGGTGTGTGTGTTTATGTGTTCTCCAGTTGGCTCTTTGAAAACTATTAAAACTCGCAGCTTAGCCTGCTCCCTTCAAGTGCCAAACAGAGCAGGTTTCCCTGACAACCCAGGTCCTTGGTCACTTTTGTACCAGGATGTGAGGGAGCTGGCATCCCACTGCTCCCAAAGACAGTAATGGTGTCCAATCACAGCTCATCCAGAGAGAAGAGAGCATGGCCATGAAGGGTTATACCTGAAGACATACCTCAGACACTATTCTGTCCCTTTGGGATTGAGCTTCTCAGGACTCATTGAGGTACTGTTCACAAGGGAGACAGACCCACATTACATCTGTGAGTGTTTGCAGGGTTTATTAGGGTTTAAGATGGCATTGATCTGTTGTCTCCTCCAGCTGCCGTACTCTGATGATAGCGCCGGCCTTTTAATACACACACATCACCTGCTCTGCTAGTCTGTGTGACAGAGCCTATCTGCAGAGGCTGACAAAGGGCCAAGAGAGCATTTTCTGACAACATTTCTGATTCATCTGATGTATTGAACAGTAAAATAGATGCATTGTACACTCAGTTGCCAGTTTATTAGGTACACGCATCTAGTACCGGGTCAGATAAGGCAATGTATTTCCACTCCTCAATTTGTCCAGTGTTGGTGATCGAGTTCCCACTGGAGCCACTTCTTCTTGTTTTTAGCTGATAGGAGTTGAACCCGGGGGGTCATCTGCTGCAATAGCCCATCCGTGACCAGGATGGGTTGTGCATTTTGTAGAGGCCATTCTGCACACCAGTTGTGCTCTGCTGTTATTTGCCATTCCGGGTTGCCATTTGATTAGCTGTTCAGGAGTCTTATGGCTTGGAGGTAGAAGCTGTTAAGATGCCTTTTGGACCTAGACGTGGTGCTCCGATACTCGCTTGTTGCGCAGTAGCAGAGAGAACAGTCTATGGCTAGGGTGGCTAGAGTTTTTTGTTTGTCACACCATTCTCTGTAAACCCTAGACACTGTCGTGCGTGAACATCCCAGGAGGCTGGACGTTTCTGAGATACTGGAACCGACGTGCCTAGCAAAGACGATCATACCACACTCAAAGTTGCAAACAGCAATTTAATGCCTCGATGCCTGTCTGCCTGCTTTATATAGCAAACTCACTGTCTGTAGGAGCGAACGGGATGGTGTATCTAATAAAATTAGTATACATTATCATAGTAGGAGAGAGAGAAGCAAATAGAAACAGAGAGAGAGAGACACGAGAGCGAGACGAGAGAGTGATAGAGCGAGAGAGCATTATGTGTGGAAGTCATGGTGATATGATACAATATCAGAAGATGAATAAATCTGAATGGGATCCACTGTAAGGCTTAAGTCCATCTGTCATCACATCCTATCGATAAACTGTGACAGATGCTCTGGGAATGCAAACAGCAACAAATTAAAACAGACAGCAGCCCCGCCAGAACATCAATGATTGTTACCATCCCCAAAGTTAAATAATGAAGTGTCGTCTGCCCTGCCTGCCTAAAGAGACCTAAACAAGTAAAACATCCTGAGTCTAAATGATGGACCAGAGCCAAAGTACAAGTACTACGTCCTTTATTGCATGCACTTACCTAACAGAAACCTGGGCCCCTTCCATAAACATGGAGACATACTGACGCACATCACTTTATCCACCATCTTCCTCCCCAGGTACCATGTGGGGGAAGAGGAACCGCATTTAGTGAATCTGGATTTCTATGGTGGCCATTAGACTCTTTCTAACCTATCTAATAGGCTGCAGCAGCTCCACTCTCATCTCTATTAGTCTCTCTATTCCCTCAAGGCCTTCAGCAGGGCACTGTGCTTTAATCCAATCAGCTCCAAATAAAATGAGAGTAAATCTCAAATCGGGTCTCTGGGTCTGTTCTTGTTCCTGTGATGTTGGTCCAGACAGCCTCCCCTCTGCAGACCACCATGGGCCTCCTGGCTCATTAAATATGGAAGTAAAAGAGGAGAGCGCTCGCTCGGAGTGGAGAGCGGGAATGCCTCACCACCCCTGTCACAGCCAGTAAAGGAAGACCAGATAGCGTGGTTCAGAGGCTGGGCTACAGAACAGAACACAGAGGACAAGAGTAAGAGATGCGAAGGCTTCTGCTCTCAGAGCCATTCCTGAGGAAATGAACCATGACAAATCTGCCTGATAGCAGTGCTCTTGTTGCACTCAACTAATGATTCCCTGGTCCTGTTTGGCTCAGTGGTAGAGCATGGTGCTTGCAACGCAAGGGTTGTGGGTTCGATTCCCACGGGTGGACCAGTATGAAAAATATGAAAATGTATGCACTCACTACTGTAAGTTGCTCTGGAAAAGAGCATCTGCTAAATTACATAAATGTACCTAAGTAGAGGTGTTGGTTAGATACTGTATGCCGATATCTTAAACTGCTGTCTGAAGAGGTTGAGGCTGTTATGTACATATTCCTACCATTCAACCAAGGCCAGAAATTCTCCATTTAAGTATTAAACTGTTGAAAGATATAACTAATCTATATGCAGACATAATGAATCATGGTGCTGTAATGTGTGAAAGGAAAGCACAATGCTCATGCAGCATTATATATGTAGGAATCAGAGAACAGATGTGCAATTTACACTGTTTTATGTGATGAGGCGTCTGGGGATGTACTGTACACAGACACAAACACACCTTGCAGACTCTATAATGTGATCCATCCTGTCTTCTTTCTGCTGTTTGCACTTGCCAGACTGCTCTAATGATGGCTAAGAGGTATTTAGCTGAAGAAAGAGCAAAGAAAATCAGATTGATTGTGTTGAGGTGCTCCACTCCACAGATTGGAGACAATGAAGCACACTGCAGACCTTTTATCACATACAAAGAGACAGTTGTCATATTCTCCTCTTTTCTTTCTCTCTCCTGTAAATGGCTAGAATCCTGAATTCTCCCCTACATTCCTGCTGGATCTGTCTGGCGGTGCCTGGCTGGGTTGAGGCTGTCTACTCTTCAGTGTGTTGGATCTTCTGTTTACAGGAAGCACAGTGCATGCCCACTTTGAATTCAGAGGGCTTTCTGTTTGGCTGCATGGCCTGATCTCTCCTCCATGGCCTGATCTCAATTTCTCAGTGGCACCACACCTGTCCAAAAAATACAGTTGTTGCAATGGAGCCGAAAGGCCGCAACGCGTTCCCTCAGCCAATGACAAAAGCCTGGCAACTATCAGTAATATCTGTGTTTCACGCCAGTCCCAGCCAGCTCTCCCAGCCAGCTCCATAGTAACCTTGGAGAACCCCATCTGGAGCCCCAGCAGCCAGGTCCAGGGAGGGAACAACAGACATGGTTCCTGTGGACCGGTGAGGAGGTCAAGATTGGTGTGTGAGGGTGTCATTAGACATTCAGAAACACCCTTAAGCATGAATACAAGCATGTATGCACACACACACTAATATATGCATGTGTGTCTGTCACTCATTTAAGGTGAGGACAAGGAGATACAGAGAGAGCAGGAGACTGGTGCAAGTGCTGTCTGAAAGTAGAACAGCTTTGAGAAAATAGATTGAATTGATCAAACCACTGGCTGTCAGTGGAAAAAGCTGCAACTACTGGATGGTGTTTCATCTGACATTAGCTTCTCTTGCCAGGGCATGTATATGGAGGTACAGCGTACTGTAGGTCACTAAGAGAATCTCCATTTTGGTTTTTACTCATTTAATGCATTGGTCATTATGTCGGAGCCTGCTGTGTTTTTAGCAGCAGTAAGTTCAACCATTTGCCATCGATTCAGAGTTTATGATTCAATGTGGAATTGTAGCACTTACTGCCACTCCAAACACTATAATGCTACTTGATGGGCTGTGAATCTGTGTGCCAGCTCTAACAAAGTCAAAGCACATGTGCTTCCAGTTCCTTCCTCTGATAAGAGCACACATCACTCCCCTCAGCCAGGCAGACAGTCTCCATCACCCCAGCCAGGTTCAGGTGCAATGAGGCAGGGCAGCTGAGTGTCCTCTGGTAGTGGGTCTAGGAGCAAATAGCCAATAATGACTTACTTATGGAGTCATAGAGGCAGAACATATGGATCAATTCAACATGACATAAACATCCCTCCTTTTGCCTGAGGGTGGCAATATAATGCAGTGAGGAGCCCAGAGAGAGAGTGTGTGTGCTTGCGTGCGTGTGTTTTAAAACACCAAATACATAAAGTAGCCTATAGCCTAGGCTTACCACTGAAGTAATACATCAGGTCTCCATAGAAACTACTGCTCTAAGGGGCATCTGATTAAGAGAAAAATGCAACGGATGTCTTTTGAAGAAGCGCGCGATGGTCATTTTCCAGGGCTCTAACTATTAGCGAGAGGCCAAATAGGTTCTGATAACCTAAAGGTAAGTTAAAGACAATGAGGCAAACCCTTACCACATCTCGAAATTATACCATTAAAGCCTAGGATATATTTTGAGCCCAATAAGAGAATGCTAATATCTTTCCTATAAGTGAAAAACCCAAATAGAAAGTAACTTTCTATCTTACCTGGCTCGAGCTTGAGGGGAATGACGAAATTGGCGGGACATCCAAAATCTTCAGGTCGTACATGTTACCGTTCAAAATGACAGAGGGTCTGTACACATACCTGGTTCGGGTTGGAGTGTAAACCTCTGAGAAGTCATTATAAATAAATTGACGGATTATGGAAGTTTTCCCGACTCCGGGAGCTCCGATAACAGCGATACTTAGCGTCTCCACCATTCCTGAAACATCAGCACCATGGACAGCGACCAAACCAATTTGCAAATCAACAAAGATTATCCTAGCAGCGGTCGTTTCCAGGAAATATTGCTGCTGCTGCTGTTCCGACACAGATCAAAGCCAACAGTTATTTTTACGTTGAACACTTTTTGCTTGCTGCGGCCCAAAAATGTAGATTTTGCTAAACCTTATAATTAGGTAAAGAAAGGTCGAAACAGTCATCCGTCGTCAATGTTTTTAAATTCATTGATGGTTATGTTTGCTGTTATCCAATCTCTCTCACATCGAAACACAAATAACGTCACTTGAGTATATTTCGTTTAATAGTCCTAAGAAAAATCAATCACTCCAAGATTCAATACCGGGGAGGGGGTTTTCGCAACGTCTCCGCATTCCATAGGGAGAAACGTATGCTAATCTTCTGGGGAACAACCCCCCGCGCCCTCGTCCCCTAGGAGGGAGCGCAAAGTCCGTCCTCGGAATTTCCACAGGGACATAATCTCACTCACTGTTTGAATTATCTCAACATTAACGAGCCCATTATTGCTTTTCTTATGGATCTTCAGTCTGTACAGTTATTCTATCCGCACCTCTTACTCGTCTCCAGCCGATGCACCAATACGACTGACTCCTTGCGCTCACCAAAGCCTTGGAGAGGCACGCTAACTCAGCAGCCCGGTATCTACAGATAGATTTCCACGTGCTCCAGAATGAGCATATTCTGCTCTTCACGACGTAAGAAGGCACAGCTGATAATTTAGATGAAACGATCCAAAAACAGAGACAAGCGACCAACTGCTGCATAGGCATCAAATGAATGTATCTCCCCTGTTCACTGGCGTGTCTGTCGGTATGGTGCGCGTTCCGTGTGTGTGTGTGTGTGTGTGTGTGTGTGTGTGTGTGTGTTCGTACGTGCGTGATTGGATGTGTATGCTTTTGTCATCTTTTAACGTTTATGTGCGTGTTAATCATGACAGTCGTGCCCAGGTTTTGTGTAATGAGCTACTATTTAGAGGTCAAATACCTGAAATGGAACCACGAATGATGTAACCTATCACACAAAATGCACATTGACGTGTCGACCAAATTAATATTTCAATTTTTCCTCCTGGACACAGAATCCTCAAAGGAGGCTCCCATGGAGACAGAATGCTGCATTTACACTTCCTTAAAGCGCAAGGCTGACGCACAACTGATTGTGTTCCTAAAGCTAAGGGATTGATGAAGGATGGCTCCCTATCAATAGCAATACCTTGAGTGGCAATTAAGGTTTCACATATGATTAATTATACTACACTATTAATGATGAAAAGCCTGTGTGCTTACTTGCTCCTAAAACAATGGTCATACAATGAATGCTTCTCTTGCTCTTTCCTATTCAATTGCGACATCTAGACTACCTGTCTCAAGAGCTCTGTGTGTACTCATTAGCTATAGTCAAGCAATAATGACATATTTAGCCTACATAAAACCCTGCGTCATCACCATTTGTTTGTCTGTATGATTTCATCAACGATGAACGAGCGGGGAGAGTGACGACAACCTGCTGCCATTCCAGTGATGGACGCAGTCAGAGTGAGAGACTGACTAAATGGGTGATATGAGCGCAGTGTGCTCTTGTCGCATTGACCAATTTTAACTCACCCTCACCTCACTGTTATAAGCAAACCGTTTAAAAATATATTTTGAGAGGTCAGTTGCAATCCAAACAATATAGTGAGGTTAATGTAAAGCCCCAATTATGTCAAGGTCATGCAATCACATCAGTCAAGGTATGTCGATCAACCTACACGTATTGGCATGCCAAAACAGTTCCTCACAATTACCACAAGACTATGAATGTGTCCAACAATCTGTGCGATCAATAGAAATTCATGCTGCAGCACGTCTTTTAAAGTTCATGTGCATCAATATTTTTATTATTCTGGAACTTCATTGGATTCGCAGAAGTCCTACCTGGTGACAGGTGTAACAGAATATTAACTTTCCTCCTTATAAATAACGCAGTTCTCGATATGGTGAGTTGTTAGCACCCCCTGTTGGTTAAGGTTCATCCACCCTTCTGGCCATCAGTGTTCCTCAAGAGTGAGCTGGGCTTTCTTTTGGATCCTGAGCAGAAACAATGATATTTTTGGGTCACATGAACACCATCAAAGCTGCTTCACATGTCCTCATTCATTGACACTGAGTGGTGTGTGGATGACAGCCATAGAGAAGATTGCTTGTTACTGCCAAAATCATCTAGAGCCTCTATTCAATACTTTGAGCTAAAGCCCAATTGAAATTTATAGGCAATGTTCCCGCGTTAGAGGAGACTGCATTCACGTTAAACCCTGCATATGTCCGCTAGATCGCGTAATACCTTTACATTTCTATTACGCAATCTGTAACACTTCAGCGATACAGACTAAATGGAGCCATAGGTCTGGCACCACTCCACTGAGGGCATACCTCATACTGATGATAACAGAACCACAATATTAGACAACCTGATAACATTGCAGTTTAGGAAACACACAAAGCAGCTATGATGTTAAGGGAGGTTTTATTCTATTATAAAAAAGCAGTGTTTTTGTTAGGCACTGAACTGCAACAGTGTGTTTTATAAACCTTAAACACACACACAGTGAGGATGAAGTTATTATCAGTGATCTAGTCCTCAGTAAGCTACACACGGTGTGGAGAGATAATGAAACAGTGATCAGCGCTGACTCCAGATCAGCTCATAATTGCCACTCCAGCTGCGCTGCTCCGATAACCAGTGGTGTAGTGCTGTTTTTGTAGGTGAGGGAGCGCAATTTATTTTAAATTAACATCCTCAATCAAAAAGTTGTACCAACAGATGTAGCCTATTATTGAATAGCCTGTCATTATAGAATATGCATAAAATGCATCCTCCAGTTGAATACCCTCAAACACCAAGCTAAGCATACCTAATTTCAAAATAGGCCATCATCACTGTCAATTGTGAATGAGGTAGTTTGGAACTCGGTAGTGAGTGTTGCAACCGAGGACAGATGATTTTTACGTGCTTCACGCTTCACACTCGGCGCTTACGTTCTGTGAGCTTGTGTGGCCTACCACTTCGAGGCTGAGCCAACGTTGCTCCTAGACAAACTAACTTGTCGAAAAGGTGGCACCCTATGACTGTGCAACGTTGAAAGTCACTGAGCTCTTCAGTAAGGCCATTCTACTGCCAATGTTTGTCTATGGAGATTGCATGGCGGTGTGCTCGATTGTATACACCTGTTAGCAGTAGCGATTTTAGCATGTAAATCTCGGTGTGGCAAAATAAAATAAAATAAAAATGTAGATACATGCCAGCAAAACCACTACACAACAACACAATAATTGGACTATAACGGTGACCACAAACTGTTAGGGCCTACATAAAGCTGTCCCAACAGCAGAGTCCCAACACCTTACCACTGCTACACCTGGCTATCAGCAGAGCCGTGTCTGGCAGCAAAACAGTTAATTCAGCCTCATTTACTGCCTTTTAAACAAACATGGCTGACTTGCTTAAACAAATGTGATGATTGAGATGTACACACTATGGCATAAGGGGATGACGAGCAGATAAGAGGCAATCTGTAATTTCGAACTAGGCTGGACGTAGTCAATATAACTATTTGTTCAGCACTTTTGAAATTTACAGCGACAGAACTCAGAACATGGCAATTCTTACTGGATTCTCCCTGTACACCAAGTCAGAACTGTGAGAAATAAAGGGGGCATATAAAACAAACAATGAAAGCTCTTACAATATTCAATGCTGACAGTTCTCTAAATCAGGCTATTGGCTACAAGTGCACCACCAAGTCAGAACAGTTTACTAAATTATGAGGGGAAAAGGGACCAAATTATTAGGGTGAGACACGTGGGCTACTAACAGCTTACTACGCAACATACACTTAATATTACTTAGCTACAATCTCCCTGGGATATTACATAATTTATGTAGCACAATACAATACATTTTTGGATATACCTTATGGATTTCCTCTTATCCACTCGTCATCCCCTTATGCCATAGTTTGTACATCTCAATTGTCAGTAGAAACCGCATTTGTTTAAGCAAAACAGCCATGTTTGTTTAAAAGGCAGCAAATGAGGCAGAATTAAATGTTTTGCTGCCAGACAAGGTTCCTTTAATAGTCAGGTGTAACAGTGGTAAGGTGTTAGGGCCTACATAAAGCTGTCCCAACAGTTTGTGGGCACTGTTATAGTCCAATTAATGTATGGCTTAGTGTGGTTTTGTGTAGTGGCTTTGCCGGCATGCATCTAAAAAAAAAAAAATTGGGGGAGTTTGCCCCACCAAGATTTACATGCTCAAATCGCCACTGGAAAGGAGAACAGCACCCAGTTTGTTTGTGTAGCATCTGAATGCAAGAGCAAATTGTTTTTGCGTCGTAGAGGACCGAAATTGTTTTAGGTTGTGGCACTCAAGTGAGTGTGACTCATTGTGGAAAAAAGGCACCAGGAAAGAAACTTGGTTGTCGCTCTGGTGTTCACTAGCAATTTTACCTCTGTTGCATGTTTCCATTTCCTGCAGGTACCCATTCTCCTGCATGCCAGCCTCCCTTTATGTTTCATTCATGACTCAAATGGCCTTGTTAATTGTAAGGACTGTAAAATAATGTTGTGCTTTTGGAATTGTTCCCATTCTTACTCTTTATGTTATAGACAATATGCTAGTTGAAAGTAGAAATTGTAGTTGTAAAATCTAATAATTGTTATATGCCTTACTTGTTTCACATTTTGTAATTCCAGTTGGATTTTGATGAAAGTAGCCTTGAAATGAATATTGTATAATGTTATGGTTATGATAGATTTAAACGTGTCTTCATTTTCAGGTTTGAATGAGGTTTGAATGAGGAAATGTATTCCCCTATGATTAGTTCGTTTTATTATTATATCACTTGTTTTTGTCTTTCCTTATATGTAATAGTGAATGCCATGTGTCATTTGTTTTGGTGCAGATGTGTTTGATCACCGAACATCCCATAGAATGAGAAAATTCCATTGGTCACTAAAAGGTCTGTAACCAATTCACAGTAAAAGGTACTTATATTCTGATTTTAGATGATCAATCCTTACAAAACAAGGAAGAGTCAATATCCTCCAAGCTTTTATCTATCATTCTTTAGAAAGTTTGGTTTGGGAGAAAAACATTGATTTTCATATAAGACACATTTTCACATGTTTTTCTTGACCGATTACAATTTGATTGATGTGTTGCTATTGTATGTCATATCAATTTAAAGAGCTGTTTTCAGCTTTTAAAATATGTATCATGTTTTCATATAAGGTTTAACACCAGCAAATTATTCTAATTTATGCACACAGAGGTCATGATTCAGTAAAAAAATTTACAATTCCCACCAGGCAGGAAAGGGTTATTAATGACAGTTATGACAGGGTTATTTGTCATTATGAAGCATTTACCATTGAACTTAAACCCTGCACGAATCATGGATCTTGGAGGTCTGGGAAAATGCGCTGTAAGTGTAACTATGCCTACATAACATTTTGCCTTGAAAACAGTTATCATGGGGAGACAAATCTACAATAATGTAGGCCCATGGCATTGCAAAATCGAATGCTTTTAACCGAACGTTAAAACCTCTTCTTACCGAAAGAATCACCTTATAGTAGTCCTACTGTCATTCATGTAGAGCCAGCCTACTTGTTGGATAGATTGGATGCGTATTGGTGTCTTGCTGTAGGGTAGTTGTCTACTGATATTGTCGACTATCATCATCTGATCCATGAAAGCAAACAAAAATTACAAAGCTAAATAAATGGTCTACTTCTTCTGGCCTAGGATGGCACGGAGAACACCAGTACCTGTGCGCACCTGAAAAACAACGCAATGAGCGCTCTAAACAAATGATTGACTAAAGCAAACAATGATCAAATCAACGAAACAATGAATTTGGAATGAAGGCTATTTTTTCAAATCAAGGACAAATTGCAAACAAATGGCAAAAATGAGCACGTACAAAGGAAAGTCTATACGTACAGGAGCTCAGCTGAGGCCGAAATTCAGCACTGCTGAGTGGACAGCACCGCCACATAGAAATAAATGGTTTAAACCACGATGTCAAACTCATTCCAAGGAGGGCTGAGTGTCTGCAGGTTGTCATTCCTACCTTGTACTTGATTGATGAATTAAGGTCACTAACTAGTAAGGAAATCTCACCTGGTTGTCTAGGTCTTAATTGAAAGGACAAACCAAAAACCATCAGACAGTAGGCCGTCCATGGAATGAGTTTGACACCCCTATTTTAAACCATGACAGAGAGGTTGGGGCGTTTATTTAATTTGGATGCTTTAATTTTCATATTTACCACTACATTTCAAACAAATAGAGAATGGTTCAATTAGCATTATTTAGAAACCCTCCTAAAGTTAGCTCTCCTAAATGCAACAAAAAGCTAACGTCTCATTCAGGGGAGCCAAGCCCCCCCCACCCCCGTAATTCACACCTTGATCCACAGGCTGTTCCATGTACTGTAGTAGCATATACTGTGTATGGTGCTGAGGAATATTAATGTAAGTTCTTCAACCCACTGCTGGTAACAAGATTTGGGTTCCAGTCAACAAACCAACCACAAAATTGAGCAGTTTAGCTTATCCACCCACCCCAGTCACTCTTGGCAGCTGCTAGATTGAGTGGGTACAGCTCAGAGAATGTAAAGCTTCTATCTACTATCACTTCAAAACCTCACCATCTTCTTGCTCCCAGTCTGTCATAGGGATAAATAAAGCCCTGAGCTCCAGATAAACCTTGGGTTTCACTCTGGACTCATGGAGAAAGAAGGGGTGAGGACAGAGAGAGAGGAGCAGGGATGAAGGGAGAGGAGAGCAGATATGTGAAGGGATTAGGGTAGAGGAGAACAGGGATGAGGGGAGAGGGGGAAGGGAACATCAAATTAGTATGCAAAGCTGTTTAAGGCTGCCCAACAATACTGTAAAAAAAAAATGACAGCTCACTCAACCGAGTGTGGACAGCCCTATACCTTCCGAAGGTCATTGTAAAGATAACTGTAGATATGCCTATAATATATAACATGAACCCATTTGTTAATATGGAATCTGTATGTACATATTACACAAAATGACAAAAAATGATTTAAAACAACTTCTGATCATCTTCCCTACTTCAGAGACTTATAAAGCAGACATGTTCTCCCTGTCCATCAAGCAGTGTCTGCATATGTGGCCAACTGTGGAAGAAGAGTTACTCATCAGATTGTAAATTCTACTAGTACAATACTAACCAGTGTTGCGATTGGCTTAGTCCTTTATTTTACTTCGTGTCTATATATACAGTGCCTTGCGAAAGTATTCGCCCCCCTTGAACTTTGCGACCTTTTGCCACATTTCAGGCTTCAAACATAAAGATATAAAACTGTATTTTTTGTGAAGAATCAACAACAAGTGGGACACAATCATGAAGTGGAACGACATTTATTGGATATTTCAAACTTTTTTAACAAATCAAAAACTGAAAAATTGGGCATGCAAAATTATTCAGCCCCCTTAAGTTAATACTTTGTAGCGCCACCTTTTGCTGCGATTACAGCTGTAATTCGCTTGGGGTATGTCTCTATCAGTTTTGCACATCGAGAGACTGAAATGTTTTCCCATTCCTCCTTGCAAAACAGCTCGAGCTCAGTGAGGTTGGATGGAGAGCATTTGTGAACAGCAGTTTTCAGTTCTTTCCACAGATTCTCAATTGGATTCAGGTCTGGACTTTGACTTGGCCATTCTAACACCTGGATATGTTTATTTTTGAACCATTCCATTGTAGATTTTGCTTTATGTTTTGGATCATTGTCTTGTTGGAAGACAAATCTCCGTCCCAGTCTCAGGTCTTTTGCAGACTCCATCAGGTTTTCTTCCAGAATGGTCCTGTATTTGGCTCCATCCATCTTCCCATCAATTTTAACCATCTTCCCTGTCCCTGCTGAAGAAAAGCAGGCCCAAACCATGATGCTGCCACCACCATGTTTGACAGTGGGGATGATGTGTTCAGCTGTGTTGCTTTTACGCCAAACATAACATTTTGCATTGTTGCCAAACAGTTCAATTTTGGTTTCATCTGACCAGAGCACCTTCTTCCACATGTTTGGTGTGTCTCCCAGGTGGCTTGTGGCAAACTTTAAACAACACTTTTTATGGATATCTTTAAGAAATGGCTTTCTTCTTGCCACTCTTCCATAAAGGCCAGATTTGTGCAATATACGACTGATTGTTGTCCTATGGACAGAGTCTCCCACCTCAGCTGTAGATCTCTGCAGTTCATCCAGAGTGATCATGGGCCTCTTGGCTGCATCTCTGATCAGTCTTCTCCTTGTATGAGCTGAAAGTTTAGAGGGACGGCCAGGTCTTGGTAGATTTGCAGTGGTCTGATACTCCTTCCATTTCAATATTATCGCTTGCACAGTGCTCCTTGGGATGTTTAAAGCTTGGGAAATCTTTCTGTATCCAAATACGGCTTTAAACTTCTTCACAACAGTATCTCAGACCTCAGGCCTGGTGTGTTCCTTGTTCTTCATGATGCTCTCTGCGCTTTTGACGGACCTCTGAGACTATCACAGTGCAGGTGCATTTATACGGAGACTTGATTACACACAGGTGGATTGTATTTATCATCATTAGTCATTTAGGTCAACATTGGATCATTCAGAGATCCTCACTGAACTTCTGGAGCGAGTTTGCTGCACTGAAAGTAAAGGGGCTGAATAATTTTGCACGCCCAATTTTTCAGTTTTTTATTTGTTAAAAAAGTTTGAAATATCCAATAAATGTCGTTCCACTTCATGATTGTGTCCCACTTGTTGATTCTTCACAAAAAAATACAGTTTTATCTCTTTATGTTTGAAGCCTGAAATGTGGCAAAAGGTCGCAAAGTTCAAGGGGGCCGAATACTTTCGCAAGGCACTGTATATATATTATAATGTAAGATCTCAGTGTACAAAACATTAACAACACCTTCCTAATATTGAGTTGCACCCTCCTTTGCCCTCAGAACAGCCTCAATGCGTTGGGGCATGGACTCTACAAGGTGTCGAAAGCGTTCCACAGGGATGCTGGCCCATGTTGACTCTAACGCTTCCCACAAGTTGGCTGGATGTCCTTTGGGTGGTGGACCATTCTTGATAAACATGGGAAACTGTTGAGTGTGAAAATCCCAACAGCGTTGCAGTTCTTGACAAACTCAAACCAGTGCACCTGGCACCTACTACTATACTCCGTTCAAAGGCATTTAAACCTTTTGTCTTGCCCATTCACCCTCTTAGTTGCACACATACACAATCCATGTCTCAAGGCTTAAAAATCCTTTTTTAACCCCTCAATCTACACTGATTGAAGTGGATTTAACAGGTGACATCAATAATGAATCATAGCTTTTACCTGGATTCCCTTGATCAGTCTCATGACAAGAGCAGGTGTTCCTAATGTTTTGTACACTCAGTGTATATCTTATGGAATCCTTATTGGATGGAACTAAACGTGGTATACCATTCCTAATTGATGATTCAAGTCAATTCAGAAAATGCACTTGTGGCATTTGTGAATCTATCTGATTTTTAATAGTTTTGTTTCAAATGATGTACACACAAACGGTCAGTCAAAAAAACATTAGATTTCTCCTTCACCAGCTATTTTACAGCTTCTCATCACATACACACTAGTCAGTTTTCACCACACACAGACCACGTAAATCCACTCATCTCCAAGTAGTGAAAGTGCTCACTGTGGAGCTGTTCCAGAGGGTTCTGATTCAATGACTCAAAAGTTTAAATATCCAATTAATTTTCCAAAGAGACTAGGTAAAACAGAATGGTGAAGTTGAGTTGGTCAGATTTTCTTCATACAAAAGACTTCATGATGTGTGCTACCTCTACAGTTAGTTTCCTATACAGATAAAGTATAGAACATACAGGTGGTTTGAAGCCTCTATGACAGGTGGCAGAGGTACTTGACCAACTAAGAGGGGAGGAGAATGCAACAACCTGGCAGGGAGCCCAAGCAGCCCTGATTAACAGAGCGCACACAGCAGAAACAACATCCAAACATCTGTGGCCCTCGCCCGCCTGCATGCCCAGAGTTAAAACTTCAATTACACTGCAAACACAAACCTGGCAATTCATAATGGAATTACTTTAAAGAAGAAAAGGGGCAGGAATTAGGGAAAGAAAAGGTATTGTATGTAGTAGTGAGGCGTATATTGCTGAGTTTACACAGGCAGCCCAATTCTGATCTATTTGGCAATAATAGTTGGTCTAATAATTGGTCTTTTGACGAATCAGATCAGATCTTTCGCCAATAATTGGGCAAAATATCAGAATTGGGCTGCCTGTGTAAATGTAGCCTTAGATGTTGCTCCAACCCTCTCTAATAACAAATAGCACACAGGCACCCCAACACACAAATACATGCACACACACACACACACACACGGGAGAGAGAGAGTCCTGCTCCAAGAGACAGCAGAGATTGAGAACAACAACAATAAACAAGCCCAATGGGCACATCAAGAGCAAACAACAAACTAAACACATATGTGACATGGTGTGTTCCAAAACATTTAGTGTCTCTTACTAGCTGGGACATCACATCCCTTTAAAATAAAAAGGAGGAAAGTGTTTGTGAGAGAGAAGAAGTGAAGACATTGAGAGGGGCGGGGGGGGCTGAGGGGCGAGTGAAGTGAGAACAGGAACACAGCAGGTGCTTCACAGCCCCAAGATATGGGGAAACAATGTGTCTGTACTGCCACATTTTAATGTGAAGCACCAAAAGGTATGCTGACAGTAGAGATTTAACTGCTGATTACACACACTAAATATAGGTACTAATTTGCAGAGACGCGAGGTGAGATAATCGTGAAAAGAGAAGACATCAGGGGGGAGGGGGGGGGATATGGAGAAACAGTCACAAGGAACAAGAGTCCATCGCATCACAGTCTCCTCCAGCAGCACTAGCTGAAAATCCCTACCAGGTGTGTCCCAGATTAGAGGCTCATGGGAGAAGGGTGAACTGAATCAGATCAGCACGGGCTGGACTGGAGTTAGGCCATCATGCAAGGGAGATCTGACAGGGTAGTGAACTCTCATTGAAGACCGACTAGACTTGGTGGGTTATGGGAAACCCCAACCATGTTCAAGGTGAAGAAGACAAAGGCCATTCCAACTATTGACGTGAGTGACAGGATTGGTCTATAGAAAGCTTTGGGACCATGAGGGCTAGAGACTTCAGACTTAAATCAGATAAGGACTTGTAGAGTGGAGGGTTAGTGCTTGACAGAAAGAACAGATAGAAACCAGAGTCCCCAGGGAGGCACACAGACAGACAGCAAAGTTGGAGATTCTACAAGGAAAGGGTCTTTCAGAAGCCTGTATGTCAGGAGGAGAAGGGGGAGGAGAGAGTCAGGAGGGTTGGGGGTCCAGGAGGTCCCTCCAGTCAGGGCCAGTCTCCAGTCTCCATGCCTCAGGTTGCACCCCCTACTTCAGCCCTGTCAGGGGTTCAGTTCTTCAGCACTGCCTCATAGCACTGGAACACACACTGGGACACCTCTGGTGCTCTGCACTTCAGAGAGATCTGAGGAGAGAGAAGAGAGAGTTAGTTACTACATGGTCTGGCTGGGCAAGGAGATAGTAGTCCTTCTGTTAGCAGGTGTTAGGTGTTGAGAGCACCTGATCAATAAGAATACTAGTTCAGATGTTCAGTCAAAGCAAAACAGTTTCAAAAGCCAGCTATTGTTTTAGAAAAGACATGGACAAGCTAGCTAAGCAGTCAACAATATACAGTACATTTCTATTTAATAACTAAAATCAACAAAACAGCTGTGTCATTTCTTCATAAACAACAAATATAATCTCTCATGTGGAGCAGCTGCTGCCCTCGTCTTTATCTCAGGAGTCAAGTGCTATGAGAGATGAACTATAGTTCAGTGATCTAAAACAGAATCACACTTTTCCTGGTCATCATTTGACCGAACATCCTTAAGAGAGAGAGAGCCTTTTCAGGGATGAGGAAGCTGTATGGACGGGATGAAGGCGAATTCGCCGGGCCACTTTTTCATACCTTCAAGAAAAGCTCCTTTCGATATGCTAGTCTAGTCAGTTAGTGCAATGCAACTGTAATGGCAGGACTTTAAGCACCGTCTGATTAATAAGCATGGTAATTATTTCAGCAGCTTCACTGACTCATGACTGAAGAGAAGAGTGAATAGCTCCCAACCTCCTCTATTCCCACAATTTCAGCAGAGGCATTTTGTTTCATTTTATTTGCAGGGGAGAATTTATTAGCATTATAAATGCTGCCTTCTATTCAATCTTATCAGCTTGGAGCAGAAAAAAAAATGTCTCATTCCTTCTCTCCTTGTGAAGTTGAGAGAGTCTGTTGCTGCAGGAACTAATAGAGCTCTTAGAGGCGGTTTCCTTTTCATTAGAGCTCATGCAGGAAAAGCTCAAAATTCTGTGTGTAGCCGTGCGTTTGCAGCGGTACTACTGCAGCCGTGCGTTTGCAGCGGTACTACTGTAGCCGTGCGTTTGCAGCGGTACTACTGCAGCAGTACTACTGTAGCCGTGCGTTTGCAGCAGTACTACTGTAGCCGTGCGTTTGCAGCGGTACTACTGCAGCGGTACTACTGTAGCCGTGCGTTTGCAGCGGTACTACTGTAGCCGTGCGTTTGCAGCGCTACTACTGTAGCCGTGCGTTTGCAGCGCTACTACTGTAGCCGTGCGTTTGCAGCGGTACTACTGTAGCCGTGCGTTTGCAGCGGTACTACTGTAGCCGTGCGTTTGCAGCGGTACTACTGTAGCCGTGCGTTTGCAGCGGTACTACTGTAGCCGTACGTTTGCAGCGGTACTACTGTAGCCGTGCGTTTGCAGCGCTAATTCTGTAGCCGTGCGTTTGCAGCGGTACTACTGTAGCCGTGCGTTTGCAGCGGTACTACTGTAGCCGTGCGTTTGCAGCGGTACTACTGTAGCCGTGCGTTTGCAGCGGTACTACTGCAGCGGTACTACTGCAGCCGTGCGTTTGCAGCGGTGCGACTGCAGCGGTACTACTGCAGCCGTGCGTTTGCAGCGGTACCACTGCAGCAGTACTACTGTAGCCGTGCGTTTGCAGCGGTACTACTGTAGCCGTGCGTTTGCAGCGGTACTACTGCAGCGGTACTACTGCAGCCGTGCGACTGCAGCCGTGCGTTTGCAGCGGTACTACTGCAGCCGTGCGTTTGCAGCGGTACTACTGCAGCCGTGCGTTTGCAGCGGTACTACTGCAGCCGTGCGTTTGCAGCGGTACTACTGCAGCCGTGCGTTTGCAGCGGTACTACTGCAGCCGTGCGTTTGCAGCGGTACTACTGCAGCCGTGCGTTTGCAGCGGTACTACTGCAGCCGTGCGTTTGCAGCGGTACTACTGCAGCCGTGCGTTTGCAGCGGTACTACTGCAGCCGTGCGTTTGCAGCGGTACTACTGTAGCCGTGCGTTTGAGGTGCCAGGGTGATTGTGTGTTGATTGACAGTTCCGGCTGGCTCGTGCTTAGCAGTTCTAATAGCAATTGTCATTAACTGGCCAGAAGCATTTGAAGTCCCATTAGACAGAAGTTCACACCAGGTCCCTCTCTGACCCATGGGACAAGAGATCACACTGCTGTACCATGGTGACAGAGTGTCCCCCAGCACTGCATTGGTACATTCCACAATGCTGCGCTAGACGAGTGGGAACACTACACAACTCCTCCCTCCAGGGCTGCCGCTGCTCTGTGTACTGCTGGCTCTTTACTAATGCATAATGGTGCTGGCATGATTAGTCAGAAACACACAACCTAGGCCAAGTTGGAGAAAACGAGGCCTAGCTGGCTGTCATAAGGATCAGCTTATTAAACCAGGTTGTAGAAAAGCTCTGATCAACTAGGTTTACATGGTGTGTGGGCATTTTGTTTAAGGCTTTGTAAAATGCTGCTGAATAATGTGCCTGTGAGTCAATATGAGGGTGGCGTGTGAAGGAGAGAGTGAGAGAATAAAGGACAGAGGAGAAAAATAACTAGCTGTAGAGAACAGTGACTGGTAGAAACAGTGCAGGTGGGTGGTGGTAGTGTTTTAGGAGAATGGAAGAAGATGTAGGAAGATGTAAAGATGCTGTGATTTCTGCACCATATAAGGATATCCGAGATTGAACGATGAGTGGGGGAAGAAGGAGAGCTGAAAGTTGAGTAAATAGAAGTTGTGTATGGTGGCACGGTCATGGCGCTGGCTGTACCAGAGCACCATTCTCCCACAAACCCCTGCAATTAGCCACTCTTGGGGAGGGGGGAGTGAACCAGCCCTTGCCATTGGTCATGCTGTTGCCATGGGGATGAGAGGTGAGGGCCCGGTGCTCCACTTTAAAAGACAGAGCTAAGAAGCTGAGCATCATGGGATAACTGGGACCAAATAGGTGGGGTGATGGAGGAGCATTGGGGTTAGCAACGTTACGTTAGAGTAGACCCAGTTAGTATAGAAGGTTTGGTTGTTTAGCAACCAAACCGACTTGTGCTCAACTATGAGGCAAAACAAACAGGGTTGGCTTAGATTGTTGACATGTAAACTACATTAGTTAGTCTCCAACATTTATTGAAAACAAATGATTTGCACAATGAGCACTTCTCTCAAATACATTATTACAGTTGTTGGTTACCTAGCAAATAGACATGACATCAGTCAAGACACCTCAAAATGGTATCAAGAACAAGACAACTAGCTGAAACGAGCCACTTACGACTCCCCACATGGCAGCTTCTTGGCATTATTGTTAGCTATCTGGCCATCCAGAATCACAACAGACTTTTGCCCCACTGAATCACGCGCATCGCTTGTGACGTTGTCAGCTAGCCAATATATAGAGTTAGGAGGGCATCATTTCTTAACTGATGTCAGCTTTACTGCCTTTCTACAGGGAGCTGTGGAATCTTCCCACAGGCTGAGTACGATCCACAGTGTTATTTTCTCATGCTAAAAATAACTGCTCAACACAAGCATGTGTCAGGTTGACTTTCACGTGTTGTACTGAGAGAGCATCAGATCCATGCAGCAGCAGCAGCACAGAGATGTGAGAGTGCATGCTGCACATGTGAAAAATGTTAGCATCTTCAGTAAAGATCTTCTGATGGTAGTCATCTGTAGGGAGGAAGAGAGCCTTAAGGGGTAGTAGGAATAGGAGAAAGCAACAGAAAGAGGGCATATCCTGACAGGTGTTCAGGCTGAGAGATGTATATGAAAAGAAGAAAAAAAAACGAAATCCTAGACAAATTAAGAACAGCACAAGAGGAGACAAAAACACATCAACTACAAAAATGACTACAGACATACTAATAGAACAAGACAAACAGTCAAGGGCTGATCAAACACCTCAGTTGAGTCATTTCACAGACTGAAAACTCATTCATCTCCTGAACGAAAATACCAACAGACCAACAAATACAGAGGCTTCAACCACTGACAGATGAGTCAAGCTGAATGCACAATGAACTGTGGAGGAATTACATTTAAAATGCTACATTTGAGCGAGATGGATAAAACAGATTGACTGACTGAAATGGACTCATCTGGGCTGGGGAAGGAAGACAGTAAATGCCTGTATAATGAATAAAAACATGATCCTAAAGCACATTGACAAACGAGATGGGCTGAGGAGTCACGTCAAGGTCACTGTTCGGAAATACTCATGCACAAGGTCCTGGGCTACTGCTAACAACCAAGTAAGCAGACAACAGTACACTGACACACAATGCATCACAAATGAAACAATACACACACACACACACACACACACACACACACACAGACACCCCGCCTCAGGTGAAATACTCTTAGCCAGCAGGGTTGGTGGTGATGACGACTCACTCACCCATACCCACTCCAGATCATCCCCATCTCTCTTCACCCACACTCTATCCCTACACTCCAGAGCATGCCCATCTCTATTCATCCCTACACTCCAGAGCATGCCCATCTCTATTCATCCCTACACTCCAGATCATGCCCATCTCTATTCATCCCTACACTCCAGATCATGCCCATCTCTATTCATCCCTACACTCCAGATCATGCCCATCTCTATTCATCCCCACTCCATCCCTACACTCCAGATCACGCCCACCTCTATTCATCCCTACACTCCAGATCACCCCCACCTCTATTCATCCCTATACTCCAGATCATGCCCATCTACATTCATCCCTACACTCCAGATCATGCCCATCTTTATTCATCCCTACACTCCAGATCACCCATCTCTATTCATCCCTACACTCCAGATCATGCCCATCTCTATTCATCCCTACACTCCAGATCATGCCCATCTCTATTCATCCCTACACTCCAGATCACGCCCACCTCTATTCATCCCTACACTCCAGATCACCCCCACCTCTATTCATCCCTATACTCCAGATCATGCCCATCTACATTCATCCCTACACTCCAGATCATGCCCATCTTTATTCATCCCTACACTCCAGATCACCCATCTCTATTCATCCCTACACTCCAGATCATGCCCATCTCTATTCATCCCTACACTCCAGATCATGCCCATCTCTATTCATCCCTACACTCCAGATCATGCCCATCTCTATTCATCCCTACACTCCAGATCATGCCCATCTTTATTCATCCCTACACGCCAGATCATGCCCATCTTTATTCATCCCTACACTCCAGATCATGCCCATCTTTATTCATCCCTACACTCCAGATCATGCCCATCTCCATTCATCCCTACACTCCAGATCATGCCCATCTCCATTCATCCCTACACTCCAGATCATGCCCATCTCTATTCATCCTCACTCCATCCCTACACTCCAGATCATGCCCATCTCTATTCATCCCCACTCCATCCCTACACTCCCCTCTGCTGTCACTGAAGTGATTCTTATCTACCCGTCTTTCCTAGATTTCTCTCTCCTTTAATAACAAGTTGTTCTCAGTCCCTCCCCTGTCCCTGTGCTCACCGTGTAGTTGGGGTTTCCAGCCTGCACCCTCAGTTCAGCCAGCACCCAGATGCCATTGGACAGTTTGATGGACATGTAAAGCATGTCCTGGCCCTCCACCGTGCGCTTGGCTATGGTGAAGATGTTACTGCCCTGCAGCTTGCTGCTGGCTGCATCTGTTTTGGGGGATAAGAGAATAAACTTGAAATACACAGTTCACATTTTAAAACATTATATTGTCAGTGACTTCAGAAAGTTCAAACCCCTAGACCTTTTCCACATTTTGTTACTATACAGCCTTATTCTAAAATGTATTAAATATATATTTTTTGCAATCTACACAAAATACCTATAATGACAAAGAAAAACACAGGTTTAGAAATATGTGCACATTTATTAAAAATAAAAACAGAAATACCTTATTTACATAAGTATTCAGAACCTTTGCTATGAGACTCGAAATTGAGCTCAGGTGCATCTGTTGAGATGCATCATCCTTGAGATGTATCTACAACCTGGGAGTTCACCTGTGGTAAATTCAATTGACTGGACATTTGATTTATTTCACCTTTATTTAACCAGGTAGGCCAGTTGAGAACAAGTTCTCATTTACAACTGCGACCTGGCCAAGATACAGAAAAGCAGTGCAACACAAACAACAGAGTTACACATGGGATAAACAAACGTACAGTCAATAACACAATATAAAAATCTATATACAGTGTGTGCAAATGTAGTAAGATTAGGGAGGTAAGGCAATAAATATTCCATAGTGGCGAAATAATTACAATTTAGCAATTAAAAACTGGAGTAATAGATGTGCAGAAGATGAATGTGCAAGTAGAGATACTGGGGTGCAAAGGAGCAAAAAAAATAAATAACATGGGGATGAGGTAGTTGGGTGGGCTATTTACAGATGGGCTATATACAGGTGCAATGATCGGTATGCTGCTCTGACAGCTGATGCTTAAAGTTAGTGAGGGAGATGCATCTCCAGCTTCAGTGATTTCTGCTATTTGTTCCTGTCATTGGCAGCAAAGAACTGTAAGGAAAGGCAGCCAAAGGATGAGTTGCATTTAGTTTTACTTGCATGTAAGAGCAGTTGGAGGCCACGGAAGGAGTGTTGCATGGCATTGAAGCCCGTCTGAAGGTTAGTTAACACAGCGTCCAAAGAAGGGCCAGATGTATACAGAACGGTTTTGTCTGTGTAGAGGTGAATCAGAGAATCACCACCAGCAAAAGCGACATCATTTGTGTGTACAGAGAAAAGAGTTGGCCTGAGAATTGAACCCTGTGGCACTCCCATAGAGACTGCCAGAGGTCCGGAACACAGGCCCTCCGATTTGACACACTGAACTCTATCAGAGAAGTAGTTGATAAACCAGGCAAGGCAGTCATTTGAGAAACCAAGGCTGTTGAGTCTGTCGATAAGAATGGGGTGATTGACAGTCGAAATCCTTGGCCAGGTCAGTGAAGACAGCTGCACAGTACTGTCTTTTATCGATGGCGGTTATGATATCGTTTAGGACCTTGAGCGTGACTGAGGTGCACCAGCTCGGAAACCAGCTTGCATAGCGGAGAAGGTACTGTGAGATTTGAAATGGTCGGTGATCTGTTTAACTTGGCTTTCGAAGACCTTACAAAAGGCAGGGTAGGATAGATATAGGTCTGTAACAGTTTGGGTCTAGAGTGTCTCCGATGACCATGGAAGCTTTCCCATCTTTAGGGATATCAGACAATATAAGAGAGAGGTTGAACAGGCTAGTAATAGGGGTTGCAACAATTGCGCCGGATCATTTTAGATAAAGAGGGTCTAGATTGTTTAGCGCTGCTGATTTGTAGGGGTCCAGATTTTGCAGCTCTTTCAGAACATCAGCTATCTGGATTTGGGTGAAGGAGAAATGGGGGAGGCTTGGGCAAGTTGCTGTGGGGGGTGCAGAGCTGTTGACCGGGGTAGGGATAGCCAGGTGGAAAGCAAGGGCAGTCCGGTCTGGAGTGAACCAAGGGCTATATCTGTTGATAGTTCTAAAAAAAATTGAACGGGGCATGCTTATTTAAGATGGTGAGGAAAGCACTTTTAAAGAATAACCAGGCATTCTCTACTGATGGAATAAGGTCAATATCCTTCCAGGATACCCGAGCCAGGTCGTTTAGAAAGTGGCAGCCGTGAGAGACTTGTTTCTGGAAAAGTGTATTGTGTACTGGAAAAAGTGTACTGGAAAAGACCTGGATAGCATGACAGAACTCTACAGGCTAACCACCCCCTTTGGCAGTTCTAACTTGGTGGAAAATGTTGTAGTTAGGGATGGAAATTTCAGAATTTTTGGTGGCCTTCCTAAGCCAGGATTTAGACACGGCTAGGACATCAGGGTTGACGGTGTGCTAAAGCAGTGAATAAAACAAACATAGGGAGGAGGCTTCTGATGGTAACATGCATGAAACCAAGGCTTTTACAGTTACAGAAGTCAACAAATGATAGCGTCTGGGGAATAGGAATGGGGGCTACAGAGCCTGGGTTAACCTCTACATCACCAGAGGAACAGGGGAGGAGTAGGATAAGGGTACGGCTAAAGGATATAAGAACTGGTCATCTAGTGCGTTGGGGACAGAGAATAAAAGGAACAGATTTCTGGGCGTGGTAGAATAGATTCAAGGCCTAATGTACAGAGAAGGGTATGGTAGGATGTGAGTACAGTGGAGGTAAACCTAGGCGTTGAGTGACGATGAGACACGTTGTAAGCCAGGTGAGGTCTCCGCATGTGTGTGGAGTGGGACAAAAGAGTTATCCAAGGCATTTTGAGCTAGACTGAGGGCTCTACAGGGAAATACAACATTAAGAACTAGCCAAGACAGCAGTAGACAAGGCATATTGACAGAGAGAAGCATAAAGCAATCAGAGGTGTTGATCAGGAGAGCTAAGACAACAGGTAAATGGTGATGAATGGGCAGAGCGGGTCAGTTAGGTACATAGAGGACCGGAGTTTGAGGCTTGGGCCGACAGGTAAACAAAATGAGGTACCGTGTTATTGAAAAGTCCAGTTGGCATCAGCTGTGTAGCCGAGTGATCATTGGGTCAAAAGAGAAGCAATAGTTTGTAAAGGCACACACCTATCATCAAAAAAAAGTCAAACAGTTGACTGTGCATGTCAGAGCAAAAACCAAGCCCTGAGGTCGAAGGAATTGTCCGTAGAGCACCGAGGCAGGATTGTGTCAAGGCACAGATCTGGGGAAGGGTAACAAAACATTTCTGCAGCACTGAAGGTCCCCAAGAACACAGTGGCATCCACCATTCTTAAATGGAAGAAGAATGGAACCACCAACACTTTTCAGAGAGCTGGCCACCCGGCCAAACTGAGCAATTGGGGGAGAAGGGCCTTTGTCAGAGTGACCATCAGGTTCCTGGTCACCTCCCTGACCAAGCTCCAGAGTTCTTCTGTGGAGACGGGAGAACCTTCCAGAAATACAACCATCTCTGCAGCACTCCACCAATCAGAAATTTATGGTAGAGTGGCCAGATGGAAGCCACGCCTCAGTAAAAGGTACGACAGTCTGTTTGGTGAAGCACAGTGGTGTCAGCATCATGCTTTGGGGATGTTTTACAGTGACTGGAAGACTAGTCAGGATCGAGGAAAAGATTAATGGAGCAAAGTACAGAGAGATCCTTGATGAAACCTGCTCCAGAGTGCTCAGGACCTCAGACTGGGGTGAATGTTCACCTTCCAACAGGACAATGACCCTAAGCACACAGCCAAGACAACGTAGGAGTGGCTTCGGGACAAGTCTGAATGTCCTTGAGTGGCCCAGCCAGTGCCCGGACTTGAACCTGATCGAACGTCTCTGGAGAGACCTGAAAATAGCTGTGCAGCAACGCTCCCCATCTAAACTGAAAGAGCTTCAGAGGATCTGCAGAGAAGAATGTGAAAAACCCCCCAAATACAGGTGTGCCAAGCTTGTAGAGTCCTACCCATGAAGACTATGCTAAAATCGCTGGCAAAAGGTGCTTCAACAAAGTACTGAGTAAAGGGTCTGAATACTTGTCAAATTTAATTGTAACATTTTTAAAAACCCGTTTTTGCTTTGTCATTATGGGGTATTGGGTGTAGATTGATGAGGAAAAAGCTTATTTCTCTCAAATGTTGTGCACAAATTACATCCCTGTTAGTGAGCATTTCTCCTTTGCCAAAAGAATCCATCCACCTGACAGGTCTGGCATATCAAGGAGCTGATTAAACAGCATGATCATTAAACAGGTGAACCTTCTTCTGGGGGCAGTTTTGTCACACAGCACAATGCCACAGATGTCTCAAGTTGAGGGAGTGTGCAATTCTCATGCTGACTGCAGGAATGTCCACCAGAGCGGTTGCTAGATAATTTAACGTTAATTTCTCTACCATAAGCCGCCTGTAAAATCATTTGAGAATTTGGCCGTACGTCCAACCGTGTGGGAGAGCGGTTTGCTATTATCAGCGTTGAGGGTTTCTTTATTTTCTATGGTGTAGAATAATAATGAAGACATCAAAACTATGGACATATCACATGTAGTAACCAAAAGTGTTAAACACTTATTTATATTTGAAATTCTTTAAAAAGCTACCCTTTGCCTTGACAGCCTTGCACACTCTTGGCATTCTCTCAACCAGCTTCACCTGGAATGCTTTTCCAACAGTCTTGAAAGAGTTCCCACATATGCAGAGCCCTTGTTGGCTGCTTTTCATTCACTCTGTGGTCCAACTCATCCCAAACCATCTCAATTGGTTTGAGGTCAGGGATTGTGGCGCCAGGTCATCTGACGCAGCACTCCATCACTCTGCTTTGTCAAATAGCCCTTACACAGCCTGGAGGTGTGTTTTGGGTCATTGTCCTGTTGAAAAACAAATGATAGTCCCACTAAGCGCAAACCAGATGGGATGCCGTATTGCGGCAGAATGCTGTGGTAGCCATGCTGGTTAAGTGTGTCTAGAATTCTAAATAAATCCCAGACAGTGTCACCAGCAAAACACCCCGACACCATCACACCTCCTCCATGCTTGACTGTGAGAAATACACATGCAGAGATAATCTGTTCACCCACACCGCATCTCACAAAGACACGGCAGTTGGAACCAAAAATCTCAAATTTGGACTCGACCAAAATTCAAATTTCCACCGATCTTATGTCCATTTCTCGTGTTTCTTGGCCCAAGCAAGTCTCTTCTTCTTATTGGTGTCCTTTTTAGTAGTGGTTTCTTTGCAGCAATTCAACCATGAAGGCCTGATGCACACAGTCTCCTCAGAACAGTTGATGTTGAGATGTGTCTGTTACTTGAACTCTGAAGCATTTATTTGGCCTGCAATTTCTGAGGCTGGTAACTCTAATGAACGTATCCTCTGCAGCAGAGGTAACTCTGGGTCTTCCTTTCCTGCGCTTGATGGTTTTTGTGACTGCATTTGAAGAAACGTTCAAAGTCCTTTACATTTTCCGGATTGACTGACCTTCATGTCTTAAAGTAAGGATGGACTGTCATTTCTCTTTGCTTATTTGAGCTGTTCTTGGCATAATATGGACTTGGTCTTTTACCAAATAGGGCTCTCTTCTGTATACCCCCCTACCTTGTCACAACACAACTGATTGGCTTAAACACATTAAGAAATTCCACAAATGAACTTTTAACAAGGCACACATGTTAATTGAAATGCATCCCAGGTGACTACCTCATGAAGCTGGTTGAGAGAATGAAAGAGTGTGCAAAGTTGTAATCAAGGCAAAGGGTGGCTACTTGAAGAAACTCAAATACAATATATTTTGATTTGTTTAACGCTTTTCTGGTTACTACATGATTCCATGCGAGTTATTTCATAGTTTAGATGGCATCATTATTATTCTATAATGTAGAAAATAGTAAAATTAAAGAAAAATCTTTTAACAAGTAGGTGTTCTAAAACTTTTGACCGGTAGTGTATATATGAACCAGTGTGTGACTGGGAGAAAATGATTGAAAAAAATGTATATATACATTTTTTTCAATCATTTTCTCCCAGGCAAACACTGGTTCATTGCCACATGTTCACTAAATAAAACATTGATAAGTAGCCCCTGGGTGTTGTTAGGCTTGTGTTACAGGTTGTCTACTATAAACTAATCAAAATAAAGAAAGTCACACACTCCATGTACAGTCTCCCAGCAATTGAATGTGTATTTACCAACGTTTTGGCATCACTGTGCTTTCCTCAGGGTAATGTCATGAATACTTGAACCAGGTTATGTATGCACACAGTGCAATTAGTGTAACCAATGACAGTAGTGAGGGGTGTGTCATAATGATTCAATTAAAATGAATTAGTGAAACTTTAAAAAAATATAGTGTATAGCATATTAAATATATTATGCTATTGTTACCATATAGAAACAATGGAATATTGTACATCATATTAGCATCAACATACATTGTTGTTTCATTGAATTTCACATAATAATTTCGTATTTAATTTTTGTTACATGTAATCCTTTGGTTCAATCTTAATATATAATGTACATCACATATGTCAGAGTCAAGGCCCGCGGGCCACATCCGGCCCGCAAGAAGGTTTTTTACGGCCCCTGGGATGATCTTGATTTATTATTAGAACCGGCCCGCAGCAAGCCGGCAGCCCGCAGATCTTTTACACGCACCAATACTACATTTCCCACAATGCAAAGGTGACGCACCGAGCAGTAGGCTGCTTCATTTCAATATTTATTGGCACAGCAGTCGTCAGCATCACAGTAAAATTAACTTTCAGATACCCATCAAAAATGGCAAAACGGAAGGTGGATACTGAGAACCGGGGGTTTCAAACAAGGTGGGAGTCGGAGTATATGTTCACGAAGGTAGCTGGAAAACCTGTGTGTCTTCTGTGTGGAGAAAGTGTGGCGGTACTGAAAGAGTATAATCTGAGACGACATTATGAAACGAAACACGCGGACACACACGCGGACGCAACTGTCAAGGCCAGTTTTATTTTGGCAGAAGAGATCGCTAAATCAGCCCGGCCATTTACGGAGGGGGATTTCATCAAAAACTGCATGATTAAAGTTTGTGACGAAGTTTGCCCAGAAAAAAGGCAACTCTTTTTAAATGTGAGTCTGAGCAGAAACACCATTGCCGAGAGAGTAGACCAGTTGTCCATCAATCTAAAAGAGCAGCTTGTGAAAAAGGGAAAAGATTTTATTGCATATTCCTTGGCTGTGGATGAGAGCACCGACATTTCTGACATTGCCCAGTTGTCAATTTTCATCCGCGGAGTGGACTCCAACCTAAGCGTGACAGAGGAGTTTTTGGCTTTACGTCCTATGCATGGCACAACTACGGGGCATGATTTGTATGAAGAGGTGTCAAGATGTGTAAATGAGATGGAGCTGCCTTGGGAAAAACTCGTGGGTTTGACAACCGACGGAGCACCTGCGATGTGTGGACACAGGAGCGGACTGGTGGCGAAGATACGGGAAAAGATGCAAGAGGAAAACGCGACAGGTGAGCTGACAGCTTATCATTGTATCATACACCAGGAAGCGTTGTGCGGTAAAGCCTTGAAAATGGAGCATGTAATGAGCATCATCACGCGCACAGTTAACTTTATCAGAGCCAAAGGTTTGAATCACCGCCAGTTCAAGGCATTTCTGACGGAGTTAGAAACGGAGCATGGTGATTTGCCTTATCACACAGAGGTGCGATGGCTAAGCCAGGGAAAGGTGCTTCAAAGATGTTTCGAGCTTCGTGAGGAGATTTGTCTGTTCTTGGACAGCAAAGGGAAAGACACAACACAACTCCGAGACGAAATGTTTCTGTGTGAAATGGCTTTTCTGTGTGACATTACGAGTCATCTGAATGCAATAAACTTGCAGCTGCAGGGTCGGGATCGTGTCATCTCTGATATGTACAGTACAGTGAAGGCATTTAAAACCAAACTGACTCTGTGGGAGACGCAGATGCGGAAAGAAAATTTGAGCCACTTTCCCAGCTGCCAGACCATGAAAGAGAAGCTCTCTACCAGTGCGTTCCCGAGCACACAGTTGGCTGATAAAATAGGTATGCTTGCCGCTGACTTTCGACGCCGATTTGCTGACTTTGAAGCACAAAAAAGCAGGTTGGAACTGCTCGGTAACCCATTTGCTGTTGACGTGGAAAGCTCACCACCAAACCTCCAAATGGAGTTGATTGACCTCCAATGCAATGATGCACTGAGGGCAAAATATGCGGCAGTGGGTGCTGCGGAGTTCGCCCGTTTCCTCCCCGGCACAATGCCCCAGCTGCGCATCCAGGCTGCTCAAACGTTGTCTATGTTTGGCAGCACATACCTGTGTGAACAACTGTTTTCTTTGATGAACCTGAACAAAACATCACACAGAAGTCGACTTACTGCTGAACACCTCCACTCAATTCTGAGGATTTCTTCAGCTCAGAGCCTTACCCCGAACATTGATGAACTTGTGGAAAAGATGGGACACCACCAAGTATCACCCTCAACCTCAAACAAGTGAACATTACTGTGCAATCACATATTTAGAGTTTTTACTCAGTTTATTATTATTATTATATTATTATTTGTTTTCACTGCATGTTACTTCTCCTTAAAACAAAGTGTTGTTTTTGATTAATAGATTTTTGCACTTTATTTTTTTGTATTTCAATCCAATTATATTTTAAAAATATTTCAGTTGAGTGGATGATAGAAAATTGCTATTATTGTTTTTTCTTTGAAGTAAATTTAGCCCACTTTTGCTAAAATAGAAAATATAGTCTACTGATGGTGCCTTGAATACCGGTTTCTTTCATTTAATGTTCATGTTATGGGGATATTTATATAAAGGAAATTTGTCTTTTGTGTCTGTTGAAAATTAAAGATTACTGACAGAGCCATAAGAAAATATTGCTTTATTTATCTGATCATATTGTAATATATTTGTTAGGTTTTCAGTAGGTTCAATTAGGTTCACTAGACTATATGCGTCATTTAAAATTTTTTCAATGAACATTCGAACAGTCCGGCCCTCGTCTTGTAGCTGATTTTTTTATTTGGCCCTCCGTCCATTTGACTTTGACACCCCTGATGTACATCATCAACAGGTCGCAATATAGGAGATAGTTTGGTGAGATCTGACATGCCCCCTGAGCCCACTCAGACACTCTTGACACCTATCCCAAATGGGAACTACAAATGTGGCTCATGCACACAGTGCAATAGCACCATAAAAACATCTTTCTTCAGACACCCACAGACAGGTCGAAAGATCTCCTTTAGGAGTATCATCTCATGCAACACCAATGGAGTAATCTACCTCATCACCTGTTCATGTGGAAAAGCCTTTGTAGGACAAACAAAAAGACAATTAAAACAACACATAGCTGAACACCGCAGCTCAATCAGGTGTAAGAACATTGACTAACCAGTAGCAGCTCACTTTGTTGAAGCTAACCATCCCATCTCCTCCCTCAAATACACAGGCATTGAGCATGTTGCTCTACCAAGGAGAGGTGGTAACATCGAGATCCTACTACCTCAAAAGGGAGGCTTACTGGATATCCTATCCAAAAACATTGACCCCTAGTGGTCTGAATATTGACTTTGATCTCACACCCTTCATATAAACAAGTCTTGTAAATTGAACAATTATTTTTACAGCTTATTAGCGTACACCTAATATGTTCCCCCTGTTGATGATGTACATTATATATTAAGGTTGAACCAAAAGATTACATGTAACAAAAATGAAATACAAAATCGTGAAATTTAATGAAACAATAATGTAGGTTGATGCTAATATGATGGACAATATTCCATTATGTGGCTGTATGATAATAGCATAATATATTTAATACGCCATATACTATTTTTTGAACAGTTTCACTAATTAATTTTAATTAACTTAATCATTATGACACACCCCTCACTACTGTCATTGGTTACACTAATTGCACTGTGCATACATAACCTGGTTCAAGTATTCATGACATTAACCTGAGGAAGGCACAGTGATGCCGAAACGGTAAATACCCATTACATTTCTGGGAGACAATACATGGAGTGTGCAACATTATGTTGATAGTTTATTTGCCGTCAGTCAGGACCTCCACACAAACTATTATTCTGGGCGTGCGCCAGCTCCTGTATTTAAAACAATCTACTATAACTGAGGGAATCAGAATGAAGCAATATGATGGCTATCTAATAGGCCTCCATGCAGAGGCCTGGACCTTCAGCTATTTTACTGTTCAACTTTAAAAAATGTGAAGGGGTTTGGGGACAGCATTGCAATCAGAACCATAATGGAACCAGCTCTGTGCAGGCCAGTCAAGTTCTTCCACACCGATCTTGACAAACCATTTCTGTATTGACCTCGCGTTTCTTTTCCACAGGGGCATTATCATGCTGAAATAGGAAAGGGCCTTCCCCAAACAGTTGCCACAAAGTTGGAAGCACAGAATAGTCTAGTATGTCATTGTATGCTGTAGCGTTAAGATCTCCCCTCACTGGAACTAAGGGGCCTAGCCCGAACCACGAAAAACTGACTTGTTGGAAAGGTGGCATCCCTGAGCTCTTCAGTAAGGCCATTCTACTGCCAATGTTTGTCTATGGAGATTGCATGGCTGTGTGCTCGATTTTACACCCGTCAGCAACGGGTATGGCTGAAACGGCCAAATCCACTCATTTCAAGGGGTGTCCACATACTTTTGTATATATAGTGTATAACAGGCATAGAAAGAATTCAGCGAAATGGAGCTTTCTGAAACAAGTCTCTTTTCATGTCTGTGGCTTTATTCATCTGCAGAGCACTGATAAAACTCTGCCATAGTCTAACTAAGCTCTAGCTTTTTCATTCAAAAGCTAAACTCTTAATTTTCAATTACAGTCACTCTGTTTAAACTACCTTGCATAGCAAAGATATACTCCTTAATTAACTTGCCCTTGTCTCTCTGTCACACTACAGGAAGGTCTAAACCATCAATTTTCAATCTACAGGAAATTAAATCTATTAAGGAAAATATACTATAAGCTGGCATTAGTCATTTAGCTCAGACCCAACCGTTTTCATGCTTGTGTAAAATCTAATTATCACATGTAAATAAGGTCAGCAGGTTACCTAACGAAATAAAGTGCATTGAGGAAGTATTCAGACCTCTAGACTTTTTCTACTTTGTTACGTTACAGCCTTATTCTAAAATGGATTGAATTGTTTTTCCCCCCTCAATCTACACACACAATGACAAAGCAAAAAACAGGTGTAGAAATTGTAGCAAATATATTACAAATAAAAAAACTGAAATATCACATTTACCTAAGTATTCAGACTCTTTACTCAATACTTTGTTGAAGCACCTTTGGCAGCGATTAACCTAAGGTCTTCTTGGGTATGACGCTACAAGCTTGACACACCTGTATTTGGGGAGTTTGTCCCATTCTTCTTTGCAGATCTTCTCAAGTTCGGTCAGGTTGGATGGGTAGCGTCGCTGCACAGCTATTTTCAGGTCTCTCCAGAGATGTTCGATCGGGTTCAAGTGCGGGCTCTGGCTGGGCCACTCAAGGACATTCAGAGACATGGCTTGGCTGTGTGCTTAGGGTCGTTGTCCTGTTGGAAGGTGAACCTTCGCCCCAGTCTGAGGTCCTGAGCTCTCTGGAGCAGATTTATCATCAAGGATCTCTGTACTTCGCTCCCTTCATCTTTCCCTCGATCCTGAAAGTTTCCCATGTCCCTGCTGCTGAAAAATATCCCCAAAGCATGATGCTGCCACCACCATGCTTCACCGTAGTGATGGTGCCATGTTTCTTTCAGACGTGACGCTTGGCATTCAGGCCAAACAGTTCAATCTTGGTTTCTTCAGACCAAAGAACCTGGTTTCTCATGACCCGAGTGTCTGCCTTTTGGCAGGATGAATACTGCAGAGATGGGTCTCCTTCTGGAAGGTTCTCCCATCTTCACAGAGGAACGCCGGAGCTCTGTCAGAGTGACCATCAGGTTCTTTGTCACCTCCCTGACCAAGACCCTTGCTCCGGTTGAACGGAAGGCCAGCTCTACAAAGAGTCTTGATGGTTTCAAACTGCTTCCATTTAAGAATGATGGATGTCACTGTGTTCTTGGGGACCTTCAATACTGCAGACATTTTTTGGTACTCTTCTCCAGATCTGTGCCACGACACAATCCTGTCCCGAAGCTCTACGAACAATTCCTTTGACCTCATGGCTTGGTTTTTGCACTGACATGCACTGTCAACTGTGAGATCTTAAATAGATAGGTGTGTGTGTGCCTTCCCAAATCAAGTACAATCAATTGAATTTACCACAGGTGGACTCCAATCAAGTTGTAGAAACATCTCAAGGATGATCAATGGAAACAGGATGCACCGGAGCTCAATTTTGAGTCTCATAGCAAAGGGTCTGAATACTTATGTAAATAAGTTATTTCAGTTTTTAATTTTGAACAAATTTGCCAACATTTCTAAAAACATGTTTTCACCTTGTCATTATGAGGTATTGAGTGTAGATCGATGAGGGACAAAAAAAAAACAACTGAATACATTTTAGACAAACGCTGTAACAAAATGTGGAAAAATTCAAGGGGTCTGAATACTTTCGAAATGCACTGTGTATCCATTAAATAGATAGATAGACTGGAGCTCTGACCGGACATGGTTCTGTTTCCACAGCCCACATCCCAGGTTACATGTCAAGCTGTCTTAACACATATAGCATGTAGAGGTACACATTCTCCTCCTCTCCCCTCTCCTTTTACCCCTCCGTGTTTGTCTGTCTCACCTGAGTTGAGATGACAGTCTTTGATCTGGAACTGAGACTCGTTGTCATTAGGAATGTCTTTCCATGTGGCCAGGAACACCTGACGCTCTGGGGAGGGATACAAAGAAGAGTTCAGGTGGTGGGAAAAATTGAGAAACAGTGAAAGAAAGAAAGCAAAAATATGAGGGAGACCGAGGACGAGAAAGCAAATGGAAATAAAAAACAAATGAAAGGTAAACAATTTGTTGCGGTGCTGAACAGTGCGGTCCCTGCTGCGCTTTTAGGATCCGGAACATTAGCTCCCAGCAGCGTTCCTACTGTTCCCCCATCTGCAGTCTCCACAGGGGAACAGACACCCTCACATTCCCCCAGAACCAATCAACCAGAGCGGGAAAAGAACAGGGCAAATTGGACCCAACGTCAGGATTGTGTGATCTGAGAGCAAATGCATGACAAGATACTTGTGTGCACACAAACACAGCTTCTAGGAGATTGAGGTAATGGTCAGGGGCTGACCTTATCCTGGTTTGAGGCTATTGATAGGTGACACAATATGTTCATGTTTTTAAATGCATGTCAATTGTAAAGTCTTTTGTCTGTAATGTATTTTTTGATTTGTGTCTGTCCCCAGTAAGACTAGCTGTTGCCATTGGCGTCGGCAAATGGGGATCCTAATAAATCAAAACTCTAAAATCAACACTGATTCACTGAGTAGTTTATTCAGACACTCACCCATCTTTCCATCTTCCACAAACAGCATGCTGATGGGGTATTGGCAGCTGAAGTAGAAGACGTCAATGTTGTTCTTCACAGCCACCTGTGAGAGTGATCATACAGAGGGGAGGGGGAGAGAGAGGAGGGAAAGGACGGAGAGATGAAGAGGGCAATCTATGACTCATTGTTTTCAAGTGGTCTGAAAGGACAGACACTGCAGGGCATGTGTGGGGTTATTGAACAAGAGGTTACTGTCCTGTGGAGACGACAACACACACACACGATAGCATCCACTGCACTCTGTATTCTACTACACAATGTGATCTCTCCCTCTCTATCCCTTTCTCTGTATTTGTGAGGCCCATTTGCTAAGGCAACATCTTTTATTCCTCCCTCAACATCCTCGGACAACTTGAGAATAAAGAAAGCATGCTATAAAAAATAAAAAATATTTGTCCATAGACCAGAAGATGCATAAAAGGCCATTTGACTACATCTTCATTGAAGCTTCACATAGGATGCATCCCAAATGGCACCCTATTCCCTTTATAGTACACTATTTTTGACCAGGGCCCACACAATATAGGGAACAGTTGGGATTAAACCACAGTCTACTCTCTAAGAACTTTGTGGAGCCTGGAGCAGTCACCGTATTGATCAGCCTGCTCTATAGAAGAGTGATGAGGACCATGAGGTTCAGTTAAGCCTGTGGCAGGAAGGGCATGACAGGAGAAACTCTTGCATAATCCATAAGGTAGTATTGGTGCTGTGTGGACAGAGTGCCTCTCTCCCTGACAGGCTGTCTATACTACAGTAAGGCTATTCTGTATCTCTCGGTCGCCCTACGTCTCTCTCGAACCTTCCACAACTGACTGGATAATAATGGAAACCGTTTTATTATCACTGCTGCTAAACTATTTGTTTTTATAGCCTACAGTACCATCATACAAGTCCTGGGCCTGTATGGATCAAATAGTTTAGCAGTGATGAGTAAAGTATTTCCATCAGCTGATACGAGAACGTGACTGTTGGCTAAATAACCGTCAGCAGGTACAGTACAGAGGCCACAGCTTTTCCTCCTCCTGTAGGAATACAGCCGGCTGGGAGGAGCAGTGTTGGCGCCAAGGGAAACAGAGCAGAGCCGTGGTGTAGACTAATACCACAGAGTGGGGTGACCTCTAATGACTACCCCCCCCCCCTCTCGCTCATTTCTCCTGGACTCTCATCTCATCAGGTGCACAACGTTGCATCCTTCCACCCTCGTTCCAGCCTCTCGTCCCTCCAAGTCGTCGGACTGCTCTGATCCAAAGAGGCCCCGTCTCAGTTATGGTTCTGAACTAAAAACTAGTTCCAGAGACTTTCTTAGGTCATATTTCATCCTTAGTTTCTGTAGCACAGGAATTTAAATAACCTGACATTATTTGAACATGGTTTGAGGTGAAGCCATGACACAGCTAAGACTAGGGCTGGGCAATATGTCCAAAGTATTATATCACAGTAGTTTTTTTTAAATGGACGCGAAGACTGTTTGACAGTATTTTTAGTTGCTGACTAAAAAGTTCTACATTTGCTTTATGAGTGACCCCAGGGTGACCCCAGGGTGCTTTATGAGCCGCGAGTGACCCCAGGGTTCTTTATGAGCCGCGAGTGACCCCAGGGTGCTTTATAAGCCGCGAGTGACCCCAGGGTGCTTTATGAGCCGCGAGTGACCCCAGGGTGCTTTATGAGCCGCGAGTGACCCCAGGGTGCTTTATGAGCCGCGAGTGACCCCAGGGTGCTTTATGAGCCGCGAGTGACCCCAGGGTGCTTTATGAGCCGCGAGTGACCCCAGGGTGCTTTATGAGCCGCGAGTGACCCCAGGGTGCTTTATGAGCCGCGAGTGACCCCAGGGTGCTTTATGAGCCGCGAGTGACCCCAGGGTGCTTTATGAGCCGCGAGTGACCCCAGGGTGCTTTATGAGCCGTGAGTGACCCCAGGGTGCTTTATGAGCAGTGAGTGACCCTAGGGTGCTTTATGAGTAGTGAGTGATCCTAGGGTGCTTTATGAGTAGTGAGTGATCCTAGGGTGCTTTATGAGTAGTGAGTGATCCTAGGGTGCTTTATGAGTAGTGAGTGATCCTAGGGTGCTTTATGAGTAGTGAGTGATCCTAGGGTGCTTTATGAGTAGTGAGTGATCCTAGGGTGCTTTATGAGTAGTGAGTGATCCTAGGGTGCTTTATGAGTAGTGAGTGATCCTAGGGTGCTTTATGAGTAGTGAGTGACCCTAGGGTGCTTTATGAGCAGTGAGTGACCCTAGGGTGCTTTATGAGCAGTGAGTGATCCTAGGGTGCTTTATGAGCAGTGAGTGACCCTAGGGTGCTTTATGAGTAGTGAGTGACCCTAGGGTGCTTTATGAGTAGTGAGTGACCCTAGGGTGCTTTATGAGCAGTGAGTGATCCTAGGGTGCTTTATGAGCAGTGAGTGATCCTAGGGTGCTTTATGAGTAGTGAGTGATCCTAGGGTGCTTTATGAGTAGTGAGTGATCCTAGGGTGCTTTATGAGTAGTGAGTGATCCTAGGGTGCTTTATGAGTAGTGAGTGATCCTAGGGTGCTTTATGAGTAGTGAGTGATCCTAGGGTGCTTTATGAGTAGTGAGTGATCCTAGGATGCTTTATGAGTAGTGAGTGATCCTAGGGTGGCAACACATACATTCTAAGTGATTTCAAAAGAGTCTTTCTCCATTCTGATTGTTTTATACGGTTTTATAATTAAACCAAAATAAATTTCAGCACTTTTATCATTTCTGCATTTCCTGCACTCAATTGCAGTGGTGGAAAAAGTACCCAATTGTCATACTTGAGTAAAAGATAAATTAATAGAAAATTACTCAAGCAAAAGTCACCCAGTAAAATACTATTAGAGTTAAAGTCTAAAAGTATTTGGTTTTAAATATACTTAAGTAATGTCACCATTTTATTTTTTTACAGATAGCCAGGGGCACACTCCAACAGTCAGACATAATTTACAAACAAAACATGTGTTTAGTGAATCCTCCAGATCAGAGGCAGTAGATGACCAGGGATGTTCTCCTGACAAGTGCGTGAATTGGACCATTTTCCTGTCCTGCTAAGCATTCAAAAATGTATGGAGTAAAAAGTACAGTATTTTATTTAGGAATGTAGTGAAGTAAAAGTTATCAAAAATAATAGTAAAGTAAAGTACAGATAGCAAAAAAAAAACTTTAAAAAAAAACTTTCAAAATACTTTACACCACCGCTCAATTTTGAATTTCCACACTGCCACATAGGGCTGCAGGACATGGGCTAATAATCTAGGACTTATATTTATTAACCAAATGTTGCAATTGCGATTTGACTTGCGAATTAGAGCAAAACTGTTGGAATCGTGGAAATGGAATGACTATTCTAATATATAGTTAGAATAGAATAGTGGGTACTTTGAATACAGTGTTGTTTGAGATGACAACGAATTAAAATGCCAGAGAGGATTTATTGTGACAGGATAGAAACTACAGTGTTGACACGTGTTTCCTAGGGGATCCTATAAGCTTTGGCTACATTGCATGTTCTCTCTTAGCTACTTCATGTAGCTAACATATTCTTGCTTTGCATATTCCTCTTTGATTTAAAATATACTGTTGCAGAAACAACATGTCGATTCAGGTCTACACCATCACTGGTATTATCAGGCAGTATTAGCTAGCTACGTTTGCTCTTACTCTGTACATTTATTAGCGGCTAACAATAAGCGTCACAAGATTTAGGGCAACTTGCCAAGAAAATAAATTAGCTGTTTGCTGATGTAAGAAACACAAACTAATTGTGTCATTATTGAACGCTAGTGGATTTATATTAAGAAGCAAAGTGAAAACAGTATTGTTGCATTGACCATGCAGACTGAACACAAGTGTCTCGTGGTTGAGTAACATCAAATGCGCGCCTTGAGTGACAGGGGGCGTGGCTAGGTCTGTGTGGAAAGTGGCACCGGGAGAAAGAGCTGAGAGAGATGACTCAAGTAACAAACTATACAAATTGACATTACACATGGCGTATCACATTTAACAAACCTAAACATTCAAATACCGGTATAGAAGGTAAAGTAAAAACCCAAACCAGTCCCTGCATCAATACAATATACTGCCCAGCCCTAGCTAAGACAATGTGAAGCGAATAACATCAGCTGGGGGCTGTACTGTATAATTTAACAAGGCATACAGTTCCTTCAAAGTATTCATACACCTTGACTTATTCAACTTTTTTTTTGTTGCAGCATGAATTCAATAGATCTCACCCATCTTACACAACACCCCATAATGACGAGTAAAAACATGTTTTGGCAGCTGTAAGTCTTTCTGGGTAAGTCTCTAAGAGCGTTACACACCTGGATTGTACAATATTTGCACACTTTTTCAAATTCTTCAAGCTCTGTCAAGTTGCTTGTTGATCATTGCTAGACAGCCATTTTCAAGTCTTGCCATTGATTTTCAAAACAATTTAAGTCCAACCAGTAACTAGGCCACTCCAGAGCATTCAATGTTGTCTTGGTAAGCAACTCCAGTGTATATTTGGCCTTGTGTTTTTGGTTATTGTACTGCTGAAAGGTGAATTGATCTCCCCATGTCTGTTGGAAACCAGACTGAACCAGGTTTTCTAAGATTTTGCCTGTGCTTAACGCGATTACATTTAGTTTTATCCTAAAAATACATTATTGCAAACCGGATGCATGTTTTGAGAATATTTGTATTCTGTACAGGCTCTCTTCTTTTCACTCTGTCATTTAGGTTAGTATTTAGGTTAGTATTGTGGAGTAACTACAATTTTGTTGATCCACCCTTAGTTCTCCTATCACAGCCATTAAACTCTATAACTGTTTTAAAAAGTCACCATTGGTCTCAGTGAAATCCCTGAGCAGTTTCCTTCCTCTACAGCAACTAAATTAGGAAGGACACCTGTATCTTTGTAGGCACTGAGTGTATTGATACACCATTTAAAGTGTTATTAATAACTTCACAATGCTCAAAAGGATTTAGAATGTCTTTTTTTTGTGTGAGACATTCGAAAACATCCCTGGTCTTTGTGGTTGAATTTCACTGCTCGACTGAGGGACCTTACAGATAAATGTATGTGTGGGGTACAGAGATGAGATAGTCATTCAAAAATCATGTTAAAACACTACTTTGCACACAGAGTGAGTCAATGCAACTTATGTGGCTTGCCATAACAAAATGATTGAATTTGTATTGACTCAAGACATAAGCATTTCATTTAATTAATTTGTAAACATTACTAAAAACATAATTCCACATTGACATTATGGGGTATTGCGTGTAGGCCAGTGACAAAATCTCAATGTAATCCATTTAAATTCAGGCTGTAACAACAAAATGTGGAAAAAGTCAAGGGGTGTGAAGGGGTCAAGGGGTGTGAATACTTTCTGAAGGAACTGTATGTCAAGGCCAAAGCTGACATCACATGTGGTAACAATATGTCAAGCTGACATTTAAAACAATTAACTCTTCACGCAGCCTAGTTTTCTGAAACATCCTGTACAACTAATGTTGTGGGAAGGTTACCTGCAGGTTGTTGAGAGGGTCCATCTTCATGACTGGCCCGACAGTGCTGAGGGGGAGGCTGACTTCAATTGTCTGGTTTGGGCCGAGAGGGGTGAGGACCTGGAGAGGGCCGGCAGGGGCCAGTCCAAAACTAGAGAAAGATGAGTCCAAGTCAGAACCAGAAACCACCCAAGAGGAAATCACATTCAGACCAGAGATGGATGCGTTCAATGACAGTCATTCAGAATGTGAGCTCACATCAGTCACAGTGTGGTCCTCTCACCTGTTCCTGTTGAACTGGATGGCAAAGTCGGTCATGACGCTCATGGCCTTGTTGGTGAGGATCAGCTCCATCTGGATGACTCCAGCACGCCGAGCGAAGGTCCCAGAAATCTCCAGACCTTTAGCCTTCATGGCCGGGAGCCACACCTGAAGACACAGGACGCCATCAGAACGCCTCTACAGCACTGCAGCAGTATCATATAGCAGCTATATCCATCTAACTGCTTGTTGCAGAGGACAAGGCCATCATATAAATACAAAACACTTATTCTATTCTGCATACTAATCTGACACTGCAATAATATACTATCATACTAATACTGTACAGAGAGAGACTTACTATTTTGGGAGGAATATATGCTCCCATCGGCATTCCAACCCCACCCAGGTCAAACAGGTCTCCTAGGCCACCCCCCACTGGGGCGTTGAGCGAGGCTGGCATCACAGCAGGAGCCGCCCCAAAACCTGCCCCCATCTGTGGATGAGAGATCATGTTTAACATGTAAGACATGAGCATCCAAAAACTGCATTGAAATATCAACCTTCAAAATGTATATACAGTGCCTTGCGAAAGTATTCGGCCCCCTTGAACTTTGCGACCTTTTGCCACATTTCAGGCTTCAAACAAAGATATACAACTGTATTTTTTTGTGAAGAATCAACAACAAGTGGGACACAATCATGAAGTGGAACGACATTTATTGGATATTTCAAACTTTTTTAACAAATCAAAAACGGAAAAATTGGGCGTGCAAAATTATTCAGCCCCCTTAAGTTAATATAGCGCCACCTTTTGCTGCGATTACAGCTGTAAGTCGCTTGGGGTATGTCTCTATCAGTTTTGCACATCGAGAGACTGAAATTTTTTCCCATTCCTCCTTGCAAAACAGCTCGAGCTCAGTGAGGTTGGATGGAGAGCATTTGTGAACAGCAGTTTTCAGTTCTTTCCACAGATTCTCGATTGGATTCAGGTCTGGACTTTGACTTGGCCATTCTAACACCTGGATATGTTTATTTTTGAACCATTCCATTGTAGATTTTGCTTTATGTTTTGGATCATTGTCTTGTTGGAAGACAAATCTACGTCCCAGTCTCAGGTCTTTTGCAGACTCCATCAGGTTTTCTTCCAGAATGGTCCTGTATTTGGCTCCATCCATCTTCCCATCAATTTTAACCATCTTCCCTGTCCCTGCTGAAGAAAAGCAGGCCCAAACCATGATGCTGCCACCACCATGTTTGACAGTGGGTATGGTGTGTTCAGGGTGATGAGCTGTGTTGCTTTTACGCCAAACATAACGTTTTGCATTGTTGCAAAAAAGTTCAATTTTGGTTTAATCTGACCAGAGCACCTTCTTCCACATGTTTGGTGTGTCTCCCAGGTGGCTTGTGGCAAACTTTAACCGACACTTTTTATGGATATCTTTAAGAAATGGCTTTCTTCTTGCCACTCTTCCATAAAGGCCAGATTTGTGCAATATACGACTGATTGTTGTCCTATGGACAGAGTCTCCCACCTCAGCTGTAGATCTCTGCAGTTCATCCAGAGTGATCATGGGCCTCTTGGCTGCATCTCTGATCAGTCTTCTCCTTGTATGAGCTGAAAGTTTAGAGGGACGGCCAGGTCTTGGTAGATTTGCAGTGGTCTGATACTCCTTCCATTTCAATATTATCGCTTGCACAGTGCTCCTTGGGATGTTTAAAGCTTGGGAAATCTTTTTGTATCCAAATCCGGCTTTAAACTTCTTCACAACAGTATCTCGGACCTGCCTGGTGTGTTCCTTGTTCTTCATGATGCTCTCTGCGCTTTTAACGGACCTCTGAGACTATCACAGTGCAGGTGCATTTATACGGAGACTTGATTACACACAGGTGGATTGTATTTATCATCATTAGTCATTTAGGTCAACATTGGATCATTCAGAGATCCTCACTGAACTTCTGGAGAGAGTTTGCTGCACTGAAAGTAAAGGGGCTGAATAATTTTGCACGCCCAATTTTTCAGTTTTTGATTTGTTAAAAAAGTTTGAAATATCCAATAAATGTCGTTCCACTTCATGATTGTGTCCCACTTGTTGTTGATTCTTCACAAAAAAATACAGTTTTATATCTTTATGTTTGAAGCCTGAAATGTGGCAAAAGGTCGCAAAGTTCAAGGGGGCCGAATACTTTCGCAAGGCACTGTATGTTTAAACAACCAGGCAAGTAGACTTACCGCAGGACTGCCACCAATATCTCCTCCAAGCTGAGGGGAGAGAGAGAGAGGTTCAGGTTTTACATTACTAGAATATTACACCTTATTCCCAGCAGGTTGAGAGGGAGATGCTAGAGGAAGACTGAAGGAGGGAGGGGGGGGGGGGGGGGGGTGAGAGCAGAGACAATATAACAGTGTTCTATAACTGTGGATGAAAGGAGGGAGATTGAAGAGCGCAGAACGAGCATCATGTATTCAGGTTCATTCTGACATCCCTCTGAAACTAAACGCCAACTGTCTGCCAGCACAGTGGTCCGTTAGGTGGTTTCACAGAGAATTCAGTATTGAAATACATATTACTCCCAAACATTTCATGAAGAGAACAGAGCAAAAGTCTAGAGTAGCATGTCAAAATACAGCTAGCTAGAGTAAGTAAGGGCTTTTGGAACAACAAACAAGAAGAACAGGACCTACAAGAGTTTAGCCCTGAAAGAAACATGTTGAGACAAGAGGAAATAGACAGTGACACTGCTGCTAAAGACAGTGAGAGGTCATAGTGAAGCACAGGGTACCAGAGGGGGACTCTAGTCTAGACTGTTTAGCAGCCTCTACTGATGCCCCTCAACCAACCTCTGCAGGGGGGCTGTGCTCAGTAGGGCTGTGGTCAGGAGGGCTGTCAGTGTGACTGTAGTCAGTGTAGGTGTAGTCAGTGTGGGTGTACACTGGCGACGGGGGCTGAGGTGACGGAGAGCGAGGAGTGTTCGTCCGCGGGGGAACGTGGGGCTGATGGCAGGATAATGTAGGGTTGTCAGATGTATTCATTGACATGTAACAATCAGGATGCATGAAGCACAGAGAAAGAATAGTGAAGAGGTGAATACAGCACACAGTATTATACGTATAGTATATACTTGTAGACACAGAAATAAAAGTGAGCTACTACATCTAACTAATGATGATACAATGTGATGTGTGACACTAGAGCTATGCCCTCTCCCTCCATGTAGTTACCGGTTCAGACTCATCCCCCATCTGCAGGTGTGGCATCAAATAAACAGAGGAAAACACTCAGTCAAAAAAAGAAGAGAAGAATTTGGGGGGGAAAAAGAGAGAGGGGGGGTATAATAACCGTAACCTCTGGCTACAATGACTGTTTGCAGAGACCATTTGACCCAGAAAGGGTTCACTGGTTGACCAGGAGTAGCAGCATAGGGGTCTACACTATGTGAAATACCTACCAGGCTGTCCAGACCTCCACCTAGGAGGTCCATGCCCCCCATCTGCATGCCGGTGGAGGGGGGTGGGGGGCCACTGGTGGTGGGGGGTGCCATGTCCAGGTTGAGAAGGTCGCCCAAGAGGTCTCCCTGGGAGGGGATGATAGAGGGAGCAGCCTCAGGGGCAGAGCCCCCAGCAGCGCCCACGTCTGGGCTCTCCGTACTCTCTCCTCTGGGGGATGAGGGAATTAGATAGAACTACGAGTCACACAATAAAAAGGGGCATTTAAGAAGTTTTTTAACTTGTTTAAATTCATAAATGCAGTGCTTTGTGCCAAAATACATACAGGCCTAGTCCAAGCCAAGCTAAATTATCTGGAACTCTATTCAATAAACCAAACCTGCTTAAAATGGATCCTAAAGTAATTTTAGGGAACACCACTGGCACATCTTAAATCTAATGAAAATAACAATTAAATGGCAGTAAACTTAATCTGCTCTGTGCAGTGGGCTGCACTTGATGTCTGCTTGGAACACAGCCTCATAGGAGATCTTTCTGACTGCTCTGGGTCACATCAAGTGGGCCCTAAGTGATCCTTGTGTATGAGACTCACGACCCAGTGCGGGCGGGGAGCCTCTTGTGCATCACACCGCGGCTGCCCTCCACGAAGGCGCTGGGGGGTTTATGGTAGACGGAAGCCAGCGTGCCGATGTGGCAGATGAGCTCCTCCAGCAGGGTGGGCTCAATCAGGTCAGTCTCCTCTGAGATCAGGGGCTTCTCAGCCAGTACCACCTCCTTGGCAGCCACGGGGTCAGTGGAGAGCAGGCGCCAGTAGATGTAGCCACGGTCGCGCAGGTCCGGGTTGTCAGAGTCCTGCAGACAACAGATGGACGGGATGACTGATGTGGTGTATAATAAATACTAACTGCTGCTTCAGACTCTTCTCTCTGCTACTCAGTCTGTTCTTCTCACCCATGTCAAGTCAGATACTAAGCAAATAATCTAAGGGTCAGTTTAGGTTCGGTTCCCTGAGGGGTAGAGCTAGAATAATTTACCCAGTCTGTAAATCAGTCAATCCTAGGGAACAGCATAAGAAAGTCTTAGAAGTAAGACATGAGGAACAAGGGCATAAAACTAGAACGTGTAGAAAATATTAAATATTTCTGGTCCTGGTAGCTTCCTGGCAGTGTTGAAACTAAACTCCAAAGTTAGACAGTCTGAGGAGTCTGTGGAGGGAGATTAACTACTCATAAAACACACTGCAAAACAGAGAAACTAATAACACCCATATATAATAACTCATGTGCCCTCGTTGTCATGTTTAGTCAAGCACATCCCACAGTAACTAGACCAATGAAAGGCTACAAGTATTTAGATCACAGTCCACTTTTAAACTGGGTTGTTCCCCATGCCTTTGAGCAGAATACAATCAAACTCTTAATCTTGCTTATTTTTGACCTTCCCTTCTTCCTGTTGTGTTGCTTGGTTTATTGGTCTATATAGGATAACACTTGGAGGTGTTCCACGCTTTCTGGGAATGGGGTACCCTAGTTGTTGAAAGATTGGACAATACACGTCCCACCTCTCCAACTTAATTGGAGCAATTCTAAGACAAGACAATCATAACATACTGGTTTCTGTTCTTCTATTGGGCGGTTGGAGTGACATCTGACATGGCCTGAAGGCCCTGGCATAAGGAGTGCTGTTGTGAGACTTGTTAATTAGATCCAAGCTGTTCACTGTGTATGTATGTGTCCCGGGACACTCACCTGTGTGGCCAGGCTGAGCACCTGCTGCACCAGCTCCTGGGTCTCAGTGGGTTTCTTGAGGAACAGCTTCACTATGGCTGTCAGCAGCTGCAGCTGCACCTGGGAACCAAGAGTAGATGAGACCAGGTTAAACTCACTAGTACTATTCACATCAACATCCTTACAGTACAGAAAAGCCTTATGGACAAAACATTTGCACACCTAACAAAGACTACTCTGGACTGAAGACTACTCTGTATACACAGGAAAATATGTAAATGAATACCAACCGCTCCATACTTCAATTGTTACTGAAGTGCTCCAATTAAAGTGTTGTTTTTTACATCATCATCTGGACTGACGTTTTAAGGAAACAAAAACTAGGCATTTAAGTGTCTCTCCAGAATTATTCAGTTTTATTTTTTATCTTCATCACAAACAGGTTGAAGTAAATCAAATCAATGCTCTTTCACAAGCAGTGCCTTTCAGCGTTCCATCAACAGCCAGTCAGCATTTGCACAGACCTGCTGCTGTCTCTCGAGAGCCAAAACAGTTATCATATGAAAGAACAGAGTGGCCAGTCAAGTATAGGACTACTCTCCCTGCGTATAGGCTGCTAAAGGCAGCCCCCCCCCAATCTCTTCCAGTGAATCCCTGTTTAGACAGTGAGAGGTAAATGGAATCTTGTCTGTGTCCCAAATGTCACCCTATTCCCCATGTAGTGCACTATGTTTGACTAGGGCCCATACAGGGAATAGGGTTCCATTTGGGACAAAAGCCATGTGTGAGAGTCAGACCTGGGTGCTCTCGTCGTGGAAGCCCTCCAGGAAGCTCTCCAGCAGCTCATCAGCGTTGTCAATCCTCTCTGCGTACTCTCCTACGATCCAGATCATGGCCGCCCGCGCCTCCGGCTCATCCAGAGAGTCCAGGTTCTCACACAGCGTGGCGATCACACTCTCATACCTGTGAACAGATACCACGGTCAGGAACTAACAGACAGAAAAACATTTTCAAAGGGGACTACAAATAGTTGAAGTTAAATGCCAACATAGCATTTAAAACAGGATGTGCTGGAGCAGTAATGCGAGGGCAAGGAGGCGGCAGGTAGCCTAGCGCTTAAGAGCATTGGGCCAGTAAAAAAAAGAAAAAGAAAAGGCAACAATCTGTTCGTGCCGTTGCGAAGACTAACAGACATTTCACAGCTTCTGAACTTTCACTTCACTAAATTCTAGCACATGTGTATTGTGTGCCTCTGAATATTTACATGACCGCACATTACACAAATATTTTGTGGGCCCTCTTGACAACACAATTACCAAACTTTATGCTGGATGAACTGTGTTGTTTCTGAATTATATTTTGCTGACAAAAACTAAAAGAGGGGGAACGCAATGTCTTCAGAAATTTAAATGATTCACTATTTAACAATTAAAAAGACGGCAAAGCAAAGTAAGAACATTTGGAATGCAATCATCCATTTCACCAGCTAATTGAGACAAAGGTTCACTGAGTGACTCATGGCTGTGAGACCATGGTCAGGAAACAGCAGTACAGTAACTTAAGCACAGGGCAACATGGACTGGGCTGCCTGAGGGTATACGTTTCTGTCGGTCTGTGCAGCATATGGATCCAGTCTCCTGGGCCTAGATAGAGCCGGAGTCTAGCTGTGGCTGCCTCAGCCTGTCCTCTTTTCTGACTGGGACTGCTTGAGAGTTATCTGGGGAAGGGTTTCAGTGCTACGCCATTCTCAAGGACTGACACCCTGCATGTGTAGGGGAGAGGTTAGAGGAGCGTTCACTCGCCTCAAAAGCTTATCTTCATACCTTTCACGATGAAAGACAAGCAGAAAACCCTCTGTGTCATGGTAATGAGCTTTCTCCCTGCCTCTTCCAGACAATAAAATGTGATCTGGGGGCAGTGAGCTGGAACAGACAGGGCTCCAGGGTGTGGGTGCGAATTTGTGCAAGTTCGAATGCATTTGCTTGCATTAACACAAACAGAGCATACTAAGTGACAACGGGAGAGCATAGGCCATTTTAACAAGCATAGCAAGCTCTGCTGATGTGCAATACAGCCTCTATGACAAATTGAATATCAATCTCCATCACAATCATCCATGGTTGGTTTACTACAGCACTATATCCCTGGTTGCATTGATCACTACGGATACGGCTGTGAAAATTTGACAGACAAGCCATTTTGATGGATGGAATGGTTTACCAGTAAACACCTCACCCACAGAAAAATAACAAGCCTATTTAGAACTATACTGGCTTCCTGAGTAGACTCATTCACCGATTCATTAAAATTGTGATATATGCAGTGCCTCTTCCATCAAAGTCATTCACTTCTAAACCATTTGAAAATCCATTTATAGGAAAACACACTAAACTGGATTACTAGGATTGCGCCACATGTTCATCCCACATTGTTACGTTACAGCCTCATTCTAAAATGGATTAAATAAAAATCCTCAGTCTACACACAATACACCATAATAACAAAAACAGGTTTAGAAATGTTTGCAAAAAAAAAAAATATATATATATATATATATATATATATATAAATAAAATTAAATACCTTATTTACATAAATATTCAGACCCTTTGATATGAGACTTGAAATTGAGCTCAGGTGCATCCCGTTTCCATTGATCATCCTTGAGATGTTTCTACAACTTTATTTGTATTTATTAAGGATCCCCATTAGCTGCTGCCAAGACAGCAGATACTCTTCCTGGGGTCCAGAAAAATTAAGGTAGCTATGCAATTTTAAAACATTAGAATACATTCACAACACATTAAGTTTGTGCCCTCAGGCCCCTACTCACCAACACAAAATGTGTACAGTGGGGCAAAAAAGTATTTAGTCAGCCACCAATTGTGCAAGTTCTCCCACTTAAAAAGATGAGGCCTGTAATTTTCATCATAAGTACACTTCAACTATGACAGACAAAATGAGAAAAAAATGTATTTATTTGCAAATTATGGTGGAAAATAAGTATTTGGTCAATAACAAAAGTTTCTCAATACTTTGTTATATACCCTTTGTTGGCAATGACAGAGGTCAAACATTTTCTGTAAGTCTTCACAAGGTTTTCACACACTGTTGCTGGTATTTTGGCCCATTCCTCCATGCAGATCTCCTCTAGAGCAGTGATGTTTTGGGGCTGTTGCTGGGCAACAAGGACTTTCAACTCCCTCCAAAGATTTTCTATGGGGTTGAGATCTGGAGACTGGCTAGGCCACTCCAGGACCTTGAAATGCTTCTTACGAAGCCACTCCTTCGTTGCCCGGGCGGTGTGTTTGGGATCATTGTCATGCTGAAAGACCCAGCCACGTTTCATCTTCAATGCCCTTGCTGATGGGAGGTTTTCACTAAAAAAATCTCCCGATACATGGCCCCATTCATTCGTTCCTTTACACGGAGCAGTCGTCCTGATCCCTTTGCAGAAAAACAGCCCCAAAGCATGAGGTTTCCACCCCCATGCTTCACAGTAGGTATGGTGTTCTTTGGATGCAACTCAGCATTCTTTGTCCTCCAAACACGACGAGTTGAGTTATCAAAAAAAGTTATATTTTGGTTTCATCTGACCATATGACATTGTCCAAATCTTCTTCTGGATCATCCAAATGCACTCTAGCAAACTTCAGACGGACCTGGACATGTACTGGCTTAAGCAGGGGGACACGCCTGGCACTGCAGGATTTGAGTCCCTGGCGGCGTAGTGTGTTACTGATGGTAGGCTTTGTTACTTTGATCCCGGGTCTCTGCAGGTCATTCACTAGGTCCCCCCGTATGGTTCTGGGATTTTTGCTCACCGTTCTTGTGATCATTTTGACCCCACAGGGTGAGATCTTGTGTGGAGCCCCAGATCGAGGGAGATTATCAGTGGTCTTGTATGTCTTCCATTTCCTAATAATTGCTCCCACAGTTGATTTATTCAAACCAAGCTGCTTACCTATTGCAGATTCAGTCTTCCCAGCCTGGTGCAGGTCTACAATTTTGTTTCTGGTGTCCTTTGACAGCTCTTTGGTCTTGGCCATAGTGGAGTTTGGAGTGTGACTGTTTGAGGTTGTGGACAGGTGTCTTTTATACTGATAACAAGTTCAAACAGGTGCCATTAATACAGGTAACGAGTGGAGGACAGAGGAGCCTCTTAAAGAAGAAGTTACAGGTCTGTGAGAGCCAGAAATCTTGCTGTTTGTAGGTGACCAAATACTTTCTCCACCATAATTTGCAAATAAATTCATTAAAAATCCTACAATGTGATTTTCTGGATATTTTTTCCTAATTTTGTCTGTCATAGATGGAGTGTACCTATGAAAATTACAGGCCTCTCTCATCTTTAAGTGGGAGAACTTGCACAATTGGTGGCTGACTAAATACTTTTTTGCCCCACTGTGTGTGTGTGTCCCTACAGTGGCAAGAAAAAGTATGTGAACCCTTTGAATTACCTAGATTTCTGCATAAATTGGTCACCAAATTTGATCTGATCTTCATCTAGATCACAACAATAGACAAACACAGTCTGCTTAAAACTAATAACACAAACAATTATACATTTTCATGTCTTTATTGAACACCGTGTAAACAATCATAGTGCAGGGTGGGAAAAGTATGAGAACACTTGGATTTAATAACTGGTTGACCCTCCTTTGGCAACAATAACCTCAACCAAACGTTTTCTGTAGTTGCGGATCAGACCTTCACCACGGTCAGGAGGATTTTTGGACCATTCCTCTTCAAACCGGTTTCAGTTCAGCAATATTCTTGGGATGTCTAGTGTGAACTGCTCGAGGCCATGCCACAGCATCTCAATCGGGATGAGGTCAGGACTCTGACTGGGCCACTCCAGAAGGCGTATTTTCTTCTGTTGTTGATTTACTTCTGTGTTTTGGGTCGTTGTCCTGTTGCGTCACCCAACTTCTGTTGAGCTTCAATTGGCGGACAGATAGCCTACCATTCTCCTGAAAAATGTCTTGATAAACTTAGGAATTAATTTTTCCGTTGATGATAGCAAGCTGTCCAGGCCCTGAGGCATCCCCAAACCATGATGCTCCCTCCACCATACTTTACAGTTGGGATGAGGTTTTGATGTTGGTGTACTGTGCCTTTTTTTCCTCCACACATTGTTGTGTGTTCCTTTCAAAGAACTCAACTTCAGTTTCATCTGTCCACAGAATATTTGTCCAATAGCGCTGTGGAACATCCAGGTGCACTTTTGCAAACCTCAGTCACGCAGCAATATTTTTTTGGACAGCAGTGGCTTCTTCCGTGGTGTTCCCCCATGAACACCATTCTTGTTTAGTGTTTTACGTATCGTAGACTCGTCAACTGAGATGTTAACATGTTCCAGAGATTTCTGTAAGTCTTTAGCTGACACCTTAGGATTCTTATTAACCTCATTGAGCATTCTGCGCTGTGCTCTTACAGGCATCTTTGCAGGACGGCCACTTCTAGGGAAAGTAGCAACAGTGCTGAACTTTCCATTTATAAACAATTTGTCTTACCGTGGACCGATGAACATCAAGGCTTTTAGAGATAATTGTGTAACCATTTCCAGCTCTATGCAAGTCAACAATTCTTAATCTTGGGACTTCTGAGATGTATTTTGTTCAAGGCATGGTTCACGTCGGGCAACGTTTTGTGAATAGCAAACTAAAAAAATAAATAAAAAAAAAACATTTTAATAGTGCAGGGCAGCTCTAACCATCTCCAATCTCGTCTCAGTGATTGGACTCCAGGTTAGCTGACTCCTGACTCCAATTAGCTTTTGGAGAAATCATTAGCCTAGTGGTTCACATACTTTTTCCAACCCACACTGTGAATGTTTAAATGATGTATTCAATATAGACAAGAAAAACACAATAATTTGCGTGTTATTAGTTTAAGCACACTGTCTGTTGTGACTTAGATGATCAGATCAAATTTGATGCCCAATTTATGCAGAAATCCAGGTAATTCCAAAGGGTTTACATACTTTCTTGTCACTGCATGTTTGTGTTGCTTTTCAGTCGCCGCTGTTCCATAAGGTGTATTATCATCTTTTTAACTATGTTACTTGATGTGGAATAGAGTTCCAAGTAGTCATGGCTCTACAGTATGTAGTCGGTTCTGGACTTGGGGACTGTGAAGAGACCTCTGGTGGCATGTCTTGTGGGGTGTTTATGGGTGTTTGAGCTGTGCCAGTAGTTCAAACAAACAGCTTGGTGCATTCAACATGTCAATACCTCTCACACATACAAGTAGTGATGAAGTTAATATGTCCTCCACTTTCGAGTCCACATGTGGTAAATTCAATTGATTGGAAATTATTTGGAAAGGCATGCACCTGTCTATAAGGTCCCACAGTTGACAGTACTGTACATGTCAGAGCAAAAACAAAGCCACGAGGTCGAATGACTTGTCTGTAGAGCTCGGAGACAGGATTGTGTTGAAACACAGATCTGGGGAAGGGTACCAAGAAACTTCTGCAGCATTGCAGGTCCCACAGTGGCCTCCATCATTCTTAAATTAAAGACGTCTGGAACCACCAAGACTACCTAGAGTCCTGATGAAACCAAGATTGAACTATATGGCCTGAATGCCAAGCATTCACACAGGTCTGGAAGAAACCTGGCACCATCCCTACAGTGAAGCATGGTGGTGGCAGCATCATGCTTTGGGGATGTTTTTCAGCGGCAGGGACTGGGAGACTAGTCAGGATCGAGGGAAAGATGAATAGAGCAAAGTACAGAGAGATCCTTGATGAGACTGGGGCGCAGGTTCACCTTCCAACAGGACAACGACCCTAAGCGACAGCCAAGCCATGTCTCGGCATGTCCTTGAGTGGCCCAGTCAGGGCCCGGACTTGAACCCGATCTAACATCTCTGGAGAGACCTGAAAATAGTTGTGCAACGACGCTCCCCACCCAACCTGACAGAACTTGAGAGGATCTGCAGAGAAGGGGAGAAACTCCCCAAATACAGGTGTGCCAAGCTTGTAGTGTCATACCCAAGAAGACTCAAGGCTGTAATCACTGCCAAAGGTGATTCAACAAAGTACTGAGTAAAGGGTCTGAAAAACTGTCAAATTTACAGAAGTAATTTTTTAAATTACATTTGCAAAACATTCTACTACCCGTTTTTGCTTTGTCATTATGGGGTATTTTAGAATAATGCTGTAATGTAACAAAATGTGGAAAAGGTCTGAATACTTTCCGAATGCACTGTAGTGCGCTACTTTTGACCACAGCCCTATGCCACTGTGTTATAACCAGGCCTAGACCTGACATGGGGCCATCAACAGGTGACCTACTTGTTGGGGTACTTGCGGAAAATGTCCTTGATGACCACGATGGCCTCCTGCACCACATAGTTGACCTTGGTCTGGATTAGGTCCAGCAGGGTGCTCACACAGCGCTCCGCTGATTGCTGACAGACAGAGACAGAAGAGACTGTCAGCCAAACACAGAGCAGTCAAGGGAGACACTACAGTAACAATTGGCATTATTCAGGCTTTTGTTATTAGATGCATGAAAAAGCTCCAACCTTTCATAGACATTTATACTACACATGCTGCAGTAAACACATGACACACAGTGATAAGGCTAGCAGTAAAAACACTACAGTTAGCTTGACAGTTTGTTGTACTTGATTTGAAACATTATACTACAGTGTATAACCCGTGTACAGTATATCACGACAGCGTTCCATCATCTCCTCGCTCTCACCTCCACTTTGATGGCACAGCGTCCGATGGCTCGGACTGCCTTCCGCACAAAGTCCACATCCACCTCAGTGGCATACTCCTTCAGCTCTGCCAGCACCTATGAAACCCCCAGCATGAGGTCATTGATACTGGCTTTTATGTTGTCTAGGAATCACACATTACTGCTTGTCCATGTTACCTACCAAATGTTACTTACAATCAAACATCATGGCTTCCATTGGAAGTAAATGTTCTAACTGTAATGAGATTGTGGTGTGTGTGTGGGTCACCTGGGCGATGTTGGCTTGAGACGCCAGGCGGATCATGATGTCCAGTTTCTCCAGCTTGACATAGATGGGGTCGTTGTACTTCACAAAGAACACCTTCATCTCATGCTTCAGGATCTCTGGGCTGCACAGAGAAACCGGTACAGTCGATATCAAAAGAAAAGTAACTAGCAATTTCAATAAATTAGTAGAATACAGCCAACACAATACTTTGAATGTGCTGAGGAAGCACGGGTAGAGTCCCAAATGGCACCCTAATCCCTATAGAGTGCACTTTTGACCAGGGCCCAGGTAGCACACTATATAAGGAATAGAGTGCCATTTGGACTGCACACACTGAACAGCTGTAATTATCTGTGACTAATTTCTGTTGGTAGGCCCCCTATTTATCTCCAGGCCTTCCTACCGTTTCTGTACGATGAGGTTGATGTTCCTCAGGGCCACGTACTGCAGCTCAGGCTCTGCAGACAGCAGGGTGACCAGGGGCGGGGCCAGCTTCTTCAGCAGGGTGCTATAGTAGTCCAGGTCCTTAGGAAGCATCTCCATGAACTTCATCAGCACCTTGACTGCCGACAGCACCACCGCAGAGTTGGCATGGGACAGACGGGGGGTCACCCGCTCACAGATACTACAGCGGGAGGGAGGGAGGGAGAAAAGGGCAGAAGTGATACAAGGGACGAGTACAGATTATGGGGAAATTGATATACATTACAATTCATATTCAGCAGATGATGTGGAAACTGACAGGGAGAATCAGTGCGTCATAGACAATGAATGAATGTGATGAATGAGGTGGCATCCTGTGCTTTCTGACCTCTGGGACTCGCGGTCGTCACGGGGGGTGTAGTTGGCCAGGCAGTCCAGGATGAAGATCTGACCCCACTCTGTGCACTCGTTGAGGGCCGTCAGCAGTTTGTTGATGGATTGGGGGTTCAGGTCCAGCAGGTTGCTGTTGGGGTGGGACTCTGCAATCTCAGACAGGGCTGCCACGGCATTCGCTACCACCTGACAGAAGGAGAGGGTAAGTTAGACTGCAAGAACACATAACCTAGTAGGCAGCAATGAGATGACGGAAGGAATTCATTTCCAAACAGCGATACAAATCTGATACCGCAAGTGCCCTTTTTCCTATACTGGGATAAACCTCCCATTCATGAAAAGTAGTACTACAGCCCTAGAGCCAGTAGTCTCGCCCAGGGGGAGGTAGTCTAGCAGTCTGGTCAGCCTGCCGTGGGAGCCTCACCATGGGGTTGGAGTCAGAGATGAGGTCCTTGAGGGTATCCAGGAAGCCCTGGTCCTCCACCAGCTGGGCGTTTATGTCATGGAGCTTGGCCACGCACACGGCTGCAGTCTTCCTCACGTAGGGGTCCTCGTCCTTCAAACACTTCCTCAGAGGCTCACACAGGTACTCAGTGATCTTGTCCACGCGGATGCAGCCCATAGTACGCACAGCCAGGGCCCGGATCAGGGGGTTAGCGTCCTCACAGTCCTGAAAGTGGAGGAGAGTCTCTCCATGTTAGTTTTACACACTGAAGAGTATTGATATGTAGCTACCCCAGCTACCCTTGCCCTGGTGTTGTGCTTTACCTTGACGAAGGTGTTGACAGCCATGATGGCCATGTCAGGCTGGCTCTTGGCATAGTTCATCAGGTACAGGTAGACCAGCTTCTTCAGCTCCAGGTTGTCAGTCTGCATGCAGTTCACCACGTCTGGAAACAGGGCACTGAGGGAGGGGTGCCAGATAATTACATATAGAATCATGAAGGTATGACAGCAGCCACTCGTGAAACATAGGTTCCCTATGGAGGGAGCAGAGTCAGTATGGGCCATGACTATCCACCGCATTGTCACATGTTCAGAGGTGACACCAGAGCGCAGGTCTAACACGACTCACCTGACATCCTTCCCAACGGTCATGGAGGCAATGACCTTTTTCACAGCCTCCTTCTTCTTCTCCTTCTTATCGCTGTTCAGCTCAGCTTTCAGCTCAAAGATCTCTCCTGCACAGATGGAAACAGAACATACCATTAAAACAGATAGCAAAAGTGTGTGTATGTGGAGTAGTCATGCTTAATTCTTTAGATCAAGACCGGAGTGTGTATTATAACCAGTCAGTGAAGGGTGCACTGCACACACTACTGTTACTTTGATTACAATTCATTTCATGACAGGAACACGTATTGTTATAGAGATACGGTTGACCTAGAATTGCTTAAACACTGGACGAAGCTTGGTTAAACAACACTCCATAGAGGCTGGTCTATATTGATAGGTGGGATGGACAGAGTGGTTGAGGGGTGGGATTAAAGAGCTCATGTTCAGTAATGTATTATTGCATATAAAAGTACCATGTATGTCAAATGTATGTATATGTAGCAGAAAAGCTGAAAAAACAAAAAAAGATGTGTCCTCCGAAGAGGGGGGTGGTGGTGGATGGGTTAATAAAAAAAATATATATATATATAAATATAAGTTAAACAAACCATGCACATCTCCAAGATACATCTGCAGATTTGTTCTATTTGAAGGGCTTACTGTACATGTAGGCAGTGGTGTAAAGTACTTAAGTAGTACTTTAAAATATTTTTACTTAAGTAGTTTTTTGGGGGGGTATCTGTACTTGACAACTTCTACTTTACTACATTACTAAAAAAAATGTACTTTACTCGATATTTCCTGACACCCAAAAGTACTCATTAAATGTTGAATGCTTATCAGGACAGGAAAATGGTCCAATTCATGTACTTATCAAGAGAACACATGGTCATCCCTACTGCCTCTGGCCTAGCAGACTCACTAAACACAAATGCATCTTTTGTAAATTATGTCTGAGTGTTAGAGTGTGCCCCTGGCTGTCCGTAAATTAAAAAAAACAAGAAAATGGTGCCGTCTGCTTTGCTTAATATAAGGAATTTGAAATGATTTATACTTTACATACTTAAGTATATTTGCACACAAATACTTTTAGACATTTACTCAAGTAGTATTTTACTGGGTGACTTTTACTTGAGTAACTTTCATTAAGGTATCTATACTTTTACTCAACTATGACAATTGGGTACTTTTTCCACCACTGCATGTGCAATAGGTGCAAAGACAAACACAGACAGAGCAGAGGCTGGACTTCAACCTCTCCGCAGTACAGCCTGTCCTCAGGTAACACTACAGATCAGTTCAGCTTCTCTCTGGGCTTGGATTGGAGTGCTTACTCTCAAACACCACTGTCTGTGGGCTTAACCTTGAGCACAACTTCCCCCTGGTTCCAAGGGTAGAAAACCCATTAATGAGCCTCCATCACACCTACACACAGAGAGTAGTGATGATCTGCCTGAAGGACAATAAATTAAAGCGAAGGGTTGCTTATTCAGCACTTCTGACTCCAATGTCTCATACAAGGCAAACAGACATGAAGAGACAAGTCTCCTTCATAAGCACCATATCAGTTTGAATGGTAGTGATTGGCTGGCTGTTTGGGGGCTGTTTTTGAAGAGGTGAGAGGGGATGCAGAGCGAGAGAGAGCCGGGGAAAGCCAGAGGGACAGCAGGAGGGCTAACATAAGGAGTGCTAAAGCCTGAGGCCCTAATCTTATTTAGAGGACAACCTCAGCTGTTCTATTCCTGCTTTCATCAGCCAAACACACATAGCCAGGCTGCTGCTGAGCCCGGTTTTCTACTCCTTTTGTTGATGTTGCTTTCTCTTGGCTGTAAATACCCTGAATTTGACATGTATTTTTTGTGACAGTATGTGTTTGGGAGCAATTCATTTCTAGAATATTCTCGATATAACATTCTCTAAGTCAACCATTGTTACACATGGTGGCTCTTTCCATCAGCGGGGTCATGAAGCCTGTTTCCATATTTTGATTAAGCCTACACACCATTTAGATTAGGGCCTAAAATCAAGTCATGACTAATATGATAAGAGTAGCCTAAAAACAGCAGCTCTGAATGAATTTCGATACTGTAATTTTTTATTTATATATTTAAAATTCACTTTTGAAAGTCAAAGCGGGCCAGACCTTTCTTGGTAGTGGTGAAATACTTAGAGTCCGTCATCTTGGATCCAAATTGCCGGTTCTCCTGCAAGAGAGCGAGAGCACGAAATAATTAATGAAAAACACCAAGGTATATTTTTCCTAGAAGGAGAGGGATCTGCAAAGAAGACAGGAAATTGTAGAAGTGCAAGTGCAGGCAAAATAGGAGGAAGTCTTCATCACTTGGACACTTAGCTTTGATGTTTTTTTTTACGCGATTACACATTGTCCATTGTGTTAAAACACATTGGTCGACAACCCCTTAAAAAAGTTAAAACCCTCCTAGTCAGCACATAGGCCTACTTAATCAGCCGGCCTCTGACTGGACCTGTCGTTTGGGGTCCACAGAATCTCAGTCTGTAGCACACAGCATTATCCCTTTCCTGCTGTTGAATACCACACTCAATCCACCACCTTCATGTGATGGATCTTCCCACTAAGAAAAAAACTGACTGTTCTCTGCACTAAAAAAAAAAACAACACTGCAAAGTAGCAGGCCTTGAAAGTAACAAAGCTCCTGCGAAATTAAAAACATTTGTCTCTTATTTCACTGGATTAACATCCCCCTTCCACACCCAACTTTAGCACTTCAGGATGAGATTGGGCCTCACATGTTGATATAATGCAATATAAATTATGCTGTGAGTAGTCAGTGTATTGACTCTTGAGTATTTCATCCATCAACATTAACCCAATTCAAGTACTTACTTTTTTTCTGCATGAGGTAGTCTTATAGATATCAAAAGTATTGACAGTATGAAAAATAATTTAGACATACAAAACAACCAGAGTACTAGAAAAATGGCACAAATGACTACCATGTTATCACACCCTGCTCCCAAAGTGATAGTGCAGAAAGCACAATGCCTGTTGAGGCTGTCTGGTCGGGCATTGATAACAATGTTGCTGCCCACCACACTGGATGGACAAGTTCGTAAATTACAGTGCTGTAGTGGTTCAATAGACAGGACCCTCATCAAATTCCCTGGGACTAAACTCGATACTCTTTTTTCCCCCCCACTACTCTCTTCCCAATCTCATGCTCTCACCAGAACAAAAAAATGCACAATGTTAGACTCCTTGCTAATGGGAAGCTGTCATTGCGGACTACCTAGTCACTAGCTTGGCTACAACGCAGGCAAGAGCAGTGGTCAGTCAATCTGATTCAGAAGCTGGAGAAATATATTTAGGTTAAGCCTAAATAGTTATGCTAGTTAACATTTTATTGACTTGAGGCGCATTAATAAAAGGTGTTGCCTACATCCAAAGTGTAGGTATAAACTAACTGCATCATGGCAATCAGATCTGTGGCCCTTTGTGAAGAAATATCAACTAACAGTAAGCCTACATTATTTTCTGTGTTATGGCAATAACTGGCAGGCAACGGTCAGCTGTCATAACGCAAATGTAGCCTAAAACACTGACTGACTGCATCTAGCATGAAGTAAATAACGTTACTTCCCCAAAGACAATTTTCTGTAAATGAATCAATATTTTCAACAGCTACCTAGTTAGCAAATTTGTCAAGGTCTAGTAAATGAGCTGAAATTGACAAACTGAGTGGTATCTCTGACAGCAGTCAAAAGCTATTGACAGATTGTTATTAGTTAGCAAACAGCTAGGTTACTAAGTGTTATCTACTTGGCTGGAAACTTAATTAAAACGGTTTCAAGTTTCAATGTCACGTGCAAGTACAGTGAAATGCCTTTCTTGCCAGCTCTAGTTAAACCCAACAATGTACAGTAGCTAACCTAGTACTAATCAATATCCAATGCTAGTTTAACGCGGGGCCCCACTAAACTATTTGAATACCCTGTAACTTAGCTAGCTACTAGCTATGATCTATGTGGTTAAGGTAGTGTTAAAAACCCTGGCAAACTATTGTTATCATAACTAACTAGCTACACATGTTCACACTTCCTCGTCATTCATAGCATCGCTAGCAAACAGTGACAGCCAACAACTGCTAGCTAACGTCAGTTAGCCAGAATGGTTAGCACTTCATCGGCTTTGCTCTCGTTCATTTTTAAAGCTAAAATTCTATCAAGCCAAATCGAATGGCGCAAATCAGATTTAAAACTGCTCTTTCTAACTTCGACTGATTACTCACGCATAATTGATTAGCCCACTCCATATTTGCTTGATGAATGAACCTGCTGCTCAGCTAGGTACTGTAGCTGATGCTATGCTGCTGTCTAAAGAAATTACCTTCTAAAGTAGAGGCTTATAGGGAGCCTTTGCCGGGAGAGTAAAGCTCTTAATCTATCGACCTATTTTCAAATCCAACCCCACAGAATGAACGTGCCTACTGAAGTTAAAATTAGACACGACACAGAATAAAACAGCAGAGAAAATCGAAAGCAGCTTACCGTTGCGAAGTGTGTGTTTTACTTGGCCTTCGTTCCCTCCCACTTGAATAGCTATCATCGATCATGGTATTTTTTTTACTTCCGACTTCCGCAATAAGGTAATTTAAGGTGGATAATAATTATGAAAATGACTAATTTGGTGAGAAGATTATCATTAAGTTGGTATCAGATCACGTTTTTTTCACATCGTAAATAGACCAATCAAGCTTTTTTCTTGAATGTTCAGACAAAAATGTCAACTAGCTATATTATGCCAAAACTGAGATGGAGCTTGATCACAGTCTTATTTAAAAAGATGAAAACATTTATCTGAATACCAAAATGTCTCTCTTTCTGTGTGTCACACACAAACACGCAGGCACCTGTATAAAACTAAAGAAATGTGTATGCTAAATAGAAACATAATGTGCCATGTCAATAAGGTCAGAAATGTGAGATATAAGAATGCTTCATCCTCTTCATCTTCCCTGGATTTTATGGTGGTTAGCACTGTGAAAATGTTTTTTAATGACTTTTGGTTATAGGGCCTATGGACTTTCTAGTCTCATTTAAAAAGTTGCTTCAAAACCTAGTGCATAGACTAACCTCAGTCACCATTGGCATGATTAGAGGTCCTCTCATCATCATCTCACTAAAAGTTTCAACAATAAAAACACAGTTGATAAGAGACAAATCAGAGGAACATATTTTATTACAAGAACAGCTTGACAGCAATTGATTTTTCAAGGAAGAGTGAGGTCTTGGTATTGCAGTATTGCTATTTAATACAGACAAATTCCACAAATGTTAAGTACTCATCTTCAGTACATTTAATTGTCATTATTTGATTGAAAATAACATCAGCAAATTACTCTTAAACACAAAAAATAAATTCAAATGGACATTCAAAATTGATGTGACGATCCGTTTCATTTCATTACTTTTTATTATACCATTTAGACAGAGATATCAGAGATAAAAGGGAGAATGAGCGAGAGAGAGAGATAATTAATTATTTTAAAAGCAGTGTTTGACAATCAAAAGAAATGTTGCACCCTAAGGAGAAAGTTAAACTAGAAAATAATTTTGCAATTACAGTTGAATTACCAAACTAAATCATTAGACCATGGTTTTCAACATGTTTACTGGTAAAACATCTGTCACTTGCTTACCCATCATGCATGTTTTAATATTTCAAACCCATTTGATAATTGAACATTTTAATTGAAAATGTATCAAAAACAAATATATAAATAGTACTTTTTTTAAAAGACAGCTACATGTAAAAGCAATACAATGAAATGGTATTCTTCACTGACCCAACTTTTCATTGGGTCAGTGAAGAGAGAAAATGTATATTGGCTAATAATGCAAACAGAGCCTACTTATGCCAGTGGGGGGTCAAATAAAAATGCAATGGTATCTTTGAGCAGTTAATAGGCAGTGTGTAGGTTGGCTCCTCCCTGTGTAGTTATCAACAAAACCAGTGACCCTCTTGGATTGGCTATATTCATTGCTGGAGTGTTCCCTTAATACAGCAAAAGCATAACAGCATCTGCTGTACTGTGACTATTTGGTTGATGTGTGGACATTAATTGGCATGATAAAACATGTTAAAAGAAAACATTTTAACAACCAAAATCCTCAAGTCAAAGACACAAAAATACATGAAAACATTCTCAGAAATAGTAGAACACCACCTATGGCATCAAGTAGAGGATAGAAACCAATATACACAGGCAGTTAGAAAAGCCAAGGCTTTCAAGCAGAAATTTGCTTCCTGCAACACAAACTCAAAAAAGTTCTGGGACACTGTAAAGTCCATGGACAATAAGAACACCTCCTCCCAGCTGCCCACTGCACTGAAGATAGGAAACACTGTCACCACCGATAAATCCACTATAATTGATAATTTCAATAAGCATTTTTCTACGGCTGGCCATGCTTTCCACCTGGCTACCCCTAACCCGGTCAACAGCACTGCACCCCCCACAGCAACTCGCCCAAGCCTTCCCCATTTCTTCTTCTCCCAAATCCAGTCAGCTGATGTTCTGAAAGAGCTGCAAAATCTGAACCCCTACAAATCAGCCGGGCAAGACAAGCTGGACCCTCTATTTCTAAAATTATCTGCCTAAATTGTTTTCCACCCCTATTACTAGCCTGTTCAACCTCTCTTTCGTGTCGTCTGAGATTCCCAAAGATTGGAAAGCAGCTGCGGTCATCCCCCTCTTCAAAGGGGGGGACACTCTTGACCCAAACTGCTACAGACCTATATCTATCCTACCCTGCCTTTCTAAGGTCTTCGAATGCCAAGTCAACAAACAGATTACCGACCATTTCGAATCCCACCATACCTTCTCCGCTATGCAATCTGGTTTCCAAGCTGGTCATGGGTGCACGTCAGCCACGCTCAAGGTCCTAAACGATATCTTAACCGCCATCGATAAGAAATAATACTGTGCAGCCGCATTCATTGACCTGGCCAAGGCCTTCGTCTCTGTCAATCACCACATCCTCATCGGCAGACTCGATAGCCTTGGTTTCTCAAATGATTGCCTCACCTGGTTCACCAACTACTTCTCTGATAGAGTTCAGTGTGTCAAATCGGAGGGTCTGTTGTCCGGGCCTCTGTCAGTCTCTATGGGGGTGCCACAGGGTTCAATTCTTGGACCGACTCTCTTCTCTGTATAAATCAATGATGTCGCTCTTGCTGCTGGTGAGTCTCTGATCCACCTCTACGCAGACGATACCATTCTGTATACTTCTGGCCCTTCTTTGGACACTGTGTTAACAACCCTCCAGGCGAGCTTCAATGCCATACAACTCTCCTTCCGTGGCCTCCAATTGCTCTTAAATACAAGTAAAACTAAATGCATGCTCTTCAACCGATCGCTGCCTGCACCTGCCCGCCTGTCCAACATCACTACTCTGGACGGCTCTGACTTAGAATATGTGGACATCTACAAATACCTAGGTGTCTGGTTAGACTGTAAACTCTCCATCCAGACTCACATAAAACATATCCAATCCAAAGTTAAATCTAGAATTGGCTTCCTATTTCGCAACAAAGCATCCTTCACTCATGCTGCCAAACATACCCTCGTAAAACTGACCATCCTACCAATCCTCGACTTCGGCGATGTCATTTACAAAATAGCCTACAATACCCTACTCAATAAATTGGATGCAGTCTATCACAGTGCATTCCATTATTTCACCAAAGCCCCATATACTACCCACCACTGCAACCTGTACGCTCTCATTGGCTGGCCCTCGCTTCATACTCGTCGCCATACCCACTGGCTCCAGGTCATCTACAAGACCCTGTTAGGTAAAGTCCCCCCTTATCAGCTCGGTGGTCACCATAGCAGCACCCACCTGTAGCATGCTCTCCAGCAGGTATATCGCTCTGGTCACCCCCAAAACCAATTCTTCCTTTGGCCGCCTCTCCTTCCAGTTCTCTGCTGCCAGTGACTGGAACGAACTACAAAAATCTCTGAAACTGGAAACACTTATCTCCCTCACTAGCTTTAAACACCAGCTGTCAGAGCAGCTCACAGATTACTGCACCTGTACATAGCCCATCTATAATTTAGCCCAAACAACTACCTCTTTCCCTACTTGATTTATTTTGCTTCTTTGCACCCCATTATTTATATCTCTACTTTGCACATTATTCCACTGCAAATCAACCATTCCAGTGTTTAACTTGCTATATTGTATTTACTTCGCCGCCATGTCCTTTTTTTGCCTTTACCTCCCTCACTTGCTCACATTGTATATATACTTATTTTTCTACTGTATTATTGACTGTGTGTTTGTTTTACTCCATGTGTAACTCTGTGTTGTTGCATGTGTCGAACTGCTTTGCTTTATCTTGGCCAGGTCGCAATTGTAAATGAGAACTTGTTCTTAACTTGCCTACCTGGTTAAATAAAGGTGAAATAAAAATGTAAAAATTAAAAAGTGTCTGCAGAGAATTGATAAGGTCCCTGGAACCCTGTGCATTACTGAACTTTGGGCTCTGGCTAAAGCCATTAGGATAATGGAGAGCCACAGTTCTAACAAAAAAATGTATTTTCCTTTTATGACTTATTCTGGGCCCTCACCTTCAGACTCTACATACATCATTGTTTTTCACGTCGAGCCATACCTGTAACTCGAGACCAATTCATAAATAAATAAATAAATAAGACCAACTACATCCCTCCCTTCTTTTCATCAGCAATGCTACCTACGTTCCCATTGACACCAGAACACCTGGTACATATTCCTATACAGTATGTACTCAGATTCAGATTGCTGACACACCACCTCTGCTTGTGCAATCCGATTACTGAAAACCCACTGCAGCAAAGGTCCCTGTCATTCCACTGTAAAACCATTCATAGTAGTTTTACAGGCTCTAAAGCCTTGTTAAAGTGTCAACCCCACAGTCAGATCCCTGGCCTGCTCTGTTATTGATATTGCCAATAAGGCAGAGTCCATAACAGGGGACAGACATAACCATTACACTATCAATTATTCATGCCCATTCTCCACATAAAAGCACTCAAGAAAAACCTACACATATTCTTAAGCCATTTCAATACACCACAGAATACATCACGATGAACAATCATCTACTCCAAACCAATCCAGCAAAGCATGCACATGATTCAAAACTCAATATGTGAAGGAATTTCATCCAAATATGACACTTTTTACAACCACTAGATGTCACTGAAGACACTTTCCCGAGTGATTGGTTTGTCTATGTATCTATTATACGAATAGATTATAATCCATCTCAAAAAAAGTGGTTCTTTTAATTTAGTGTCGTTGAACAATTCTACACTGAGAAACAAACTGATGGTGATGGCAATGACACTCACGTTGGATGGGTGTTGTTGTTGGGCACTAACATTCTCAAACCACACTCAAACACACATTTTAAGGCAAAGGGAATTGTCAAGGCATTTCCAACAGCAGAATTGCATAGCTAAGGCAGCATATAACCCCATACAGCAAATATTTACACATTTCATAATTATGTCTTGTTATATACACTATAACCACATCTTTATGCAAGGATACATATACATGTACAGTACCAGTCAAACGTTTGGACACAGCTACTCATTCCAAGGCTTTTCTTGTTTTCTTTAATCTACATTGTAAAATAATAGTGCTGACATCAAAACTATGAAATAACACATATGGAATCATGTAGTAACCAAAAAAGTTGGAAACATATATTTTATATTTGAGATTCTTCAAAGTAGCCACCCTTTGCCTTGATGAGAGCTTTGCACACTCTTGGCATTCTCTCAACCAGCTTCATGATGAATGCTTTTCCACAAGTCTTGAAGGACTTCCCACATATGCTGAGCACTTGTTGGCTGCTTTTCCTTCACTCTGCAGTCCAACTCATCCCAAACCATCTCAATTGGATTGAGGTTGGGTGAATATGGAGGCCAGGTCATCTGATGCAGCACTCCATCACTCTCCTTGGTCAAATAGCCCTTACACAGCCTGGAGGTGTGTTTTGGGTCATTGTCCTGTTGAAAGACAAATGATAGTCCCACTAAACGCAAACCAGATGCGGATGGCGTATGGCTGCAGAATGCTGTGGTGACCATGCTGGTTAAGTGTGCCTTGAATTTGAAAATAAATAACCGACAGTGTCACCATCAAAGCACCCCCACACCATCACAACTCCTCCTCCATGCTTCACGGTGGGAACCACACATGCAGAGATCATCCGTTCATCTACTCTGCGTTTCACAAAGACACGGCGGCCAAAAATCTCAAATTTGGACTCATCAGACCAAAGGACAGATTTCCACCGGTCTAATGTCCATTGCTCGTGTTTCTTGGCCCAAGCAACTCTCTTCTTATTATTGGTGTCCTTTAGTAGTGGTTTCTTTGCAGCAATTCAACCATGAAGGCCTGATTCACACAGTCTCCTCAGAACAGTTGATGTTGAGATGTGTCTGTTACTTGAACTCTGAAGCATTTATTTGGGTTGCAATTTCTGACGCTGGTAACTCCTAATGAACTTATCCTGTGCAGCAGAGGTAACTCTGGGTTTTCCTTTTCTGTGGTGGTCCTCATGAGAGCCAGTTTTATCATAGCGCTTGATGGTTTTTGCGACTGCATTTGAAGAAACGTTGAAAGTTCTTGACATTTCTGTATGGACTGACCTTCATGTCTTAAAAGAAAGGATGGACTGTCATTTCTCTTTGCTTATTTGAGCTGTTCTTGCCATAATATGGACTTGGTCTTTTATCAAATAGGGCTATCTTCTGTATACCACCCCTACCTTGTCACAACACAACTGATTGGCTCAAACGCATTAAGGAAAGAAATTCCACAAATTAACTTTTAACAAGGCACACCTCTTAATTGAAATTCCAGGTGACTACCTCATGAAGCTGGTTGAGAGAAGAGTGTGCAAAGCTGTCATCAAGGCAAAGGGTGACTACTTCAAAGAATTTGAAATATAAAATATATTTTGATTTGTTCAACACTTTTTTGGTTACTACATGATTCCATATGTGTTATTTCATAGTTTTGATGTCTTCAACATTATTCTACAATGTAGAACACAGTAAAAATTAAGAGAAACCCTGGAATGAGTAGGTGTGTCCAAACTTTTAACTGACACTGTATATACACATGTACATATATAAACACATTCATCCACTTAACTTACTCTTTTGTACACATATTTTAGTGTTGATTTTCAAGTTGAGATAACTCTTGATCATTGGAAGTATGTTTCAGTGACAATGACATATTATCTTACTCTTGCCCCAGACTGCAGTTAACACATAGAACATAATGTGAAAAATACTACTTTGTATATTTCCACAATAAAAGCTGAAAAACGAATCAGAAGACATCACTCAATCATGGCCATGTGGATTGGCAGTGAGAAAGTGACATCATACATGTATGACAATGAACAAGTCAGGATGCAGAGGGTTGGTGAGGGAAGGTGAGTAGAAGTGCACATATGGAATACAAAGTCCAAAGGACTGTTAGATGTGAACATTGTACAGTAAATTATTGTAGAGTATTGTATTGATATATAAGTCCAATACAGATTAGATGTGTAAAGATCCACAGAAGGTAACGAGCAGAGGGTGAGTGGCAGTATGGAGAATGAGAGAAAGTATTTGTTACAGCACGCTCTCCACACCAGTATTTTGACAATCAAAGCAGACAGAGATGCTGTGGCATACACTGTCCACTAGAGGGAGCCAGTCCAGTTGACTTGATGATGATGCTTGTGATTCACTGCTCCTGCCTGGGGTTCTTTCCTCCCCCTCAGCCCTGACACTTCTTCAGCGATGCGTATAGCATGGGGCTTTCAAGACAGTGCCTGCTTTGTATTAGACACTTTATGATTGAACAAAGCATCCCCATATAATGCCAATAAATCCATTCAACTTAAACAATAGTATTCGATTCGGGATCGATCCTTTGGTAATAAATAATTAGGCTTAGAGTGCAAAGAATAGAATTGGATACTGAAACCCTGACCGTTATAGGTAGGAAAGGGCATGACTGCATGACAAAATGAGGGAGTGTGCGACATGCTCTATAAAAAATAGTCTGTAGCCCAGTCTCCAGTCTATTTTAGACAGTAGTCAGTTTCATTTGACAACAGACTCTTCTATATCAGCATCATCAGGATTAGTTAGTTGTGTGTTACATCCAGGCCTCAGTGTCCAAGCCGCTCTCTGACTCCACAGAGTAGGAGCGGTCCCTGTTGCCCATGGCAGGGGAGCATGACTGGGGGTGGATCAGGTCGGCAAAGGCCTGGTGCATGGCCTTTCGTGAGGGTGAATGGTCGTTGGAATGGGAGCTCTGAGGGGACTGTGGCGGGGTAGGGGTCTGGAGGGGAGTATGGTTGCCCCTGGCCTGAAGGTCTCTGTAGCTGACTGGGGTGGGGATACGTGACGGGCTGTTCCCTGGCCGGTTGTCTGTACGGGGTCTGATCCTGGGCCTCAGCTTGAGCTTGTAGATGGAGGGCACCCTGTCAGCCTTTTTCCCTGCCCTCTTGGGCCGGAAGACTACACCCCCATCAACTGCATCCCCATTGGCCAGGGGAGGAGGTGGCGGAGAGTACTCTGAGCGTGATTCACTCAGGCTGAAGCACATGGAGGAGCTCTCACTGGAGGAGTCTTCCTGGAAGGAGCAGTCCTCCGAGGGGGGCAGGGGGATGGGCGAGGGACAAGACTCTGGGGGAGGGAGGTCATCGTTGGGGTCTCCACCCTCCAGGTCGTAGGGGAAGCTTGGTTGGTGATCCTCCAGAGGGACGTCTCCCTCAGGCCCTGAGCCCCAGCCCAGCTGACCCTGCTGGCTCTCCATCAGCACCTCTACTAAAGCACCACTGACATGGCCCCCCCCATTCATGCTCCTGCGGTGGAAAGGAAGTTGTGAGGAGGCATGGCTGAGAGATATGCCCAGCTCCGAGTCTCTTCGGCCGGGCAAGGAGGACAAGAGCTCCCCTTCGTCTATGGAACAGGAGATGGCAGGGAGCTTCCTGAGACCTCCACCTCGCCCGCCCCAGCGCTCTGGTTCTGCGTGCCCACCATTGGATAGTCCGCCAGGGCTATGGCCATGCAGTGGGGCCAGGGTATCCTCCAGGCCTCCAGAGGAACGTGGGTTAGTTCTTTTAGACTCCCGGAGGTCAGGCAGAACTCCTACCTTACCCCCCACGTTGAGTGAGGAGTTGGAGGAGTTGGAGGAGGAGTAGGCCGAGTCAGTGACGTTAGGGTCAGCAGAGGCAGGCGTGGGCAGGGTTTGGGGCCCAACCCCCTGCTGTGGGTGTGAAGAGGCAGGAAGCTGAAGGGCCCCCCCCCCTGTGGGTCTACTAGGCCCCCCTCTGCGCTGCCCTGTGTTAGCTAGGAACTCAGCCTCGAAGCTGCGGTACAGGTCCTGCTCTTTCTGGGGGTCCAGGTTGGGCAGGATCTGGAAGTTATAGCCTAGCCCCTCCTCCTCAGGTTCCTGTCGCTCAGAGCTGGCCCACCCCCTGTGGCCATGCCCATTGGAGCGAGGGCCGTGGGAGGTTCGAGGGGAGCGGGGTCCATGCCCATGGTGGTGAGGGGAGCGGGGGGAGGAGGAGTGAGGAGAGCGCCGGCCTGCCTGGGTGACTGTGGGCAGCAGCCTACTCCTCCCCACCGAGGGGGAGCGTGGAGCGGGGGGCCGGGGAGCCACTATAGTCTTCTTACTGAGGCTGCTGCTCTGAAGCCCTTTGATAGGTGAATTAGAGCAGGAGGACGATTGTCTCCTGGAGAAACCTCCATTGATTCTGGGGGATGCGGGCGGCAGTTGTTTGGTCCTGAGCTCCTCTCGTCTGTCAGAGGATAGGGGCTGCGAGGCCCCGTGACGGGGAGAGGGTCCAGGGCTGGCATCGCTGGTCCGACTCCGGCTGGGCATCTTCCCCTGGCTGTGGGAGCGCAGGGCCTGGAGCCTGCGGGGACTTTCGGGCCCGAGAGAGCGGCCCCTCTCCCCATGGCTGCTCCTGAGCCCGTCAGAGGGGCCCTGTGGGGGGCTGGGTTTGAGGATGGAGGCGGGGGCAGGGCGATCCCGGGAGTGGCTGCGTGTGCGGGGCATTGGGGGGCACAGGGATGGACCCTGTCCGCCTTCTCCAGGCCTCTCGATTATATGCTTCCCCTCCTTCCTGTTAACCAACAGCACCACCTCCTCTCTGGAGCGGCGGGTGCCCCCCAGAGAAAAGCGGCCTCCCCCTGTCCCTCCTCCTCCTCCCTTAGAGGAGGCTGTAGAGGAGTCGCTGTCCCCTGATAGACGGCGGGTCACTGGCAACAATGACGAGTCCTTAGACCTGCAGAACACAGAGGAAGACAGACAAGGAGTTAATTATAGTTGCAGTATCTTTTATTTATTTCTGGCCTGAAATTGTATCATTGGAATAAAATAAATATAACATTATATATATTTTTTTACATTCATACTAGTTTGAGAAAAACAACTTGCCCAGAGCCCATTCTCCAACCCAGCATAGTGCCTATGCCTCACCCCACTCCTCTGGCCCACAGAGGTTTATAGTAAACACCATCCACCTCCAGTTCATGATGGGATCTGTGACCTCCAGTGATCATGAAGAACCTCCCTGCAGGCTTCTGCTGCTGCCTACCCTGACGGACACACGTAGGGCCGGGTGCTTCTCAGAACATTGGGCTGGATCAGGGATTACAGGGAAGATGAGAGCAAGTGGGGGCAGGATTATAGGCCCTGTGGATTTACTGACCCCACACACAGCCGCAGAGAGTGCTGCCTGCCCTTCTTTCCCAGAGCTCACCACACCACTCCACTGACACGCACCGGTGGGGCCCCTCGGGACAACGTACCATCCAAGACAGGATACAACTAATGACTTACAGCAATATAGAGCATAATCAGTAGAGCTCTGTATCAGTGGCCAAAACAACAACCTGATAGACATGTCTTTCAGAATCATGTGCTCTCTGGCAATATCCTGTAAGAAGAATTAGCTATATCCGCTTTCTTTGCTGACATTCTTTATGTAACCACTTCTATAATGCTCTGAGTAACCAGAACAAACAACCAAGAAAAGATTATTGTACACTATATAAACAGGGCAAAATAAATGAGTGACAAGGTTGAAATGTTAATCAAATATTGCCTTTTAAAATAATGACGTAGGCAAACCAATATTGACTTAGGTTGACTGCATTCTGACGGCTTGGCATAACGAAGCACATGGCGTTTTCCTTCACAGGTTAGCCCAACTGTGACCTACTTCCTAGGGGGAGCAGCAGGGCCTAGGGGTGCAACAGTTGTCAGTCAGATTAACTCTTATCTAGTCTGGTGCATTTGGAGGTGCCAACCTTGAAGGGGTTAACCTGTCCCGAGGCCTGTTGCCGTGACGCCGGGCCTGAGCCATCACTCACTCCGGATACTGAGCCACTCATTGGCCGGGAGCCAAAGTAAACGAGCCCACAGCCCTTAATTGTGTTGAACAATGGCAACTCTGACGTATGAGGGATGTATGTGAGACCAACTTAACTGGACCTTATGTGGAGAGCTGAGGGAATGCATTCTCTTTACTATCCAGAAAATAGTTTTATAGCCAATGAAAACCAGTACTCTGACTGTCATGCCACTTCAGTGAGAGACAGCAGAAAAAAGGAGAGACATGTGTTTCCTCCAGTATAGTCAACATGTAGACTAATTCAATCCATCAGCTCCGGGCCTTGGAGAGAGAACAGAAACATCACCAACAGCAACACTTGGATGTTGAATCCCATCCGAATTCAGACAGTCATTAGTGTAATTAACAGAACCAAAGGAGAGGAAGGAGGAGAGGGGGGAGAGGAAGGGAGAGTGAGGGGGAGGGAAGGAGGACAGGGGAAGAGAGGGAGCGAGGCAACAGCAGCAATCAGGGTGTGTGTCCAGTCTAGCCACCAGGAGGCAGAGTGGAACGGCCGGGACGGCAGGATAGTGTCAGGGCAAGGTCTCATTGGAATGTCACCTGAGATTAGGAAAATCTCACTCTGCCTTGTATAATCTGTCGCTTCCCAGTTTTGTGCGCTGTGCTGTGCGTGTGTGTTTTTGTGTTTGTGTTTTTGTGTGTGTGTGTGTGTTTGTGGTGAAAAGTGGATCCGCGCTGGTGATGCAGACAAAGACAAAGTGTCATTAGCACAACACACACACTCACTCACCTGACAGGGATGAAGTGGCGGGGTTCTGAGCGTTCCCGCGGTGGTCGTGGTAACAGGGGGGTGCGTCCTGCGTTTGAGTCGAGCTCTGTAGGGAGGGAGGGGTGGTGGGAGCGGCCAGGCCGGGTGGAGGAGGAGGGGGTACATGATGGAGGCTCCAGGCCCTGGGTGCGTCTGTCAGGGGGCTTATATGGGGCAATGCCCTCGTTACGCCAGTGTGGGCCTGGGCTGGTGGAGCGGGAGGAGTGGGCACTGGAGGACTTGCTGTGGGCACCCTGCCCGCTGGCTTTGGCCTGGTGGTACCGGTGAGCTGCAGGGAATAAGCACAGGCAACCACAATATTAGTAGAGGCATGGGTTATATACCATGGAGAACCAGAACAACTGTGCAGTTGACTCTGGCATCAGACAGACAACAGTCAGTGTAGAAATAGAATAGATCCAGGGTTGATCCAAGGATCAACATAGCAGAGCACACATTGCAACAGCCCCACACAACTGGTGGCAGTCACAGCGCATATGCATGTCCTATGACTGCAAGAGATGAAGCAACTGATGCAATCAGATGAATGATTTAAAGCATGAGCTTGACATTAGTGTAGGGCTGACATTAGTGTAGGGCTGACATTAGTGTAGGGCTGACATTAGTGTAGGGCTGACATTAGTATAGGGCTGACATTAGTGTAGGGCTGACATTAGTGTAGGGCTGGCCTACAGCTCATAAAAACCTGGAGACCTGTAAAAACCCTTTCATATGAGTTCATGGGTTAGAAATGCAACACCAAGCATTAATTCAGTCCATGTCAGTTGTCCAGACACAAGGCCACTGACATCATTGGTCTGGCAGCAGTGTGGACTCATGGAGAGTGAAGAGCTATTCTACCCACAGCACAGAGTAACACCAGCCCCAGGCCTGGCTATCACACACAAGGTTAAACATTAACCGATAAGAATGGTTATGGCAGCCGTCATGTCATGTTTATGACAGCGTGATGAGGGCTTTATGAGTGAAGTGTAGTGTTGTCTGAAAGGCCATTGACATGATATTGAATGAGGTAGCACTGGCAATGCACTGTAGTAGCACTATGGTAACACTATGATAGCATTATGGTAGGACTATGATAACACTGTGATAGCACTGTGGCTGCATTGTGTAAGCACTGTGGTAGAACTATGGTAAAACTATTATAGCATTATGGTAGCAATATGAGTACACTGTGGTAGCACTGTGATAGCATTGTGGAAGCACTTGTTTTTATTTCACCTTTATTTAACCAGGTAGGCCAGTTGAGAACAAGTTCTCATTTACAACTGCGACCTGGTCAAGATAAAGCAAAGCAGTGCGACACAAACTACAACACAGATTTACACATGGAATAAACAAAACATAAGGTCAAAAACAAATGAGGTAAGATAATAGGCAATGAATAGACCATAGTGGCGAAATAATTACAATTTAGCAATTCAAAAAACTGGAGTGATAGATGTGCAGAAGATTAATGTGCAAGTAGAGATACTGGGGTGCAAAGGAGTAAAATAAATATATATAAAATAACAGTATGGGGATGAGGTAGTTGGATGGGCTATTTACAGATGGGCTATGTACAGGTGAAGTGATCTGTGAGCTGCTCTGACAGCTGGTGCTTAAAGTTAGTAAAGAAGATATGAGTCTCCAGTCTCAGTGATTTTTGCAATTCGTTCCAGTCATTGGCAGCAAAGAACTGGAAGGAAAGGCGGCCAAAGTAGGAATTGGCTTTGGGGGTGACCAGTGAAATATACCTGCTGGAGCACGTGCTATGGGTGGGAGCTGCTATGGTGACCAGAGAGCTGAGATAAGGCGGGGCTTTACCTAGCAAAGACTTATAGATGACATGGAGCCAGTGGGTTTGGCGACGAATATGAAGCAAGGGCCAGCCAACAAGAGCGTACAGTGGTGGGTAGTATATAGGGCTTTGGTGACAAAACGGATGGCACTGTGATAGACTGCATCCAATTTGCTGAGTAAAGTGTTGGAGGCTATTTTGTAAATGACATCGCCGAAGTCAAGGATCGATAGGATAGTCAGTTTTACGAGGGTATGTTTGGCAGCATGAGTGAAGGATGCTTTGTTTCGGCAGATAATTTTAGAAAGAGAGGGTCCAGATTTTGCAGCTCTTTCAGAACATCAGCTATCTGGATTTGGGTGAAGGAGAAATGGGGGAGGCTGGGGTAAGTTGCTGTGGGGGGTGCAGGGCAGTTGACCAGGTTAGGGGTGGCCAGGTGGAAAGCATGGCCAGCCGTAGAAAAATGCTTATTGAAATTCTCGATTATCGTAGATTTATCGGTGGTGACAGTATTTCCTAGCCTCAGTGCAGTGGGCAGCTGGGATGAGGTGCTCTTATTCTCCATAGACTTTACAGTGTCCCAGAACTTTTGGGAGTTTGTGCTGCAGGATGCAAATTTCTGTTTGAAAAAGCTAGCCTTTGTTTTCCTAGCCGCCTGTGTATATTGGTTCCCAACTTCCCTGAAAAGTTGCATATCGTGGGGGCTATTCGATTCTAATGCAGTACGCCACAGGATGTTTTTGTGCTGGTCAAGGGCAGTCAGGTCTGGGGTGAACCAGGGGTTATATCTGTTCCTGGTTCTACATTTTTTTAATGGGGCGTGCTTATTTAAGATGGTGAGGAAAGCACTTTTAAAGAATAACCAGGCATCTTCTACTGACGAAATGAGGTCAATATCCTTCCAGGATACCCGGGCTAGGTCGATTAGAAAGGCCTGCTCGCTGAAGTGCTTTAGGGAGCGTTTGACAGTGATGAGGGGTGGTCGTTTGACCGCAGACCCATTATGGACGCAAGCAATGAGGCAGTGATCGCTGAGATCCTGGTTGAAGACAGCAGAGGTGTATTTAGAGGGCAGGTTGGTTAGGATGATATCTATGAGGGTGCCTGTGTTTACGGATTTGGGGTTGTACCTGTGGTTGCACTAGTTTGGTTACAAGCTTTGGTTACTTGCTAGCTACCTTTTGAGTTTGGATCCCGTGATGCGGTTGGCATCAGTTGCTGGGACCGCTGCTACTTGGTTCCTGCCGACCAAGGGTCTGGTGAGCTGCTTAGCGTAGCAGCTAGCCTAGCTGCCACTGTTAGCTGCCTATCAAGCTAGCAGGGTTTCCTTGAGGGCTTGAAAGCAGCCCGTGACACAGTTAGCCCTTGTGGCTGGGACCGCGGATTGTCCCTGGGTTGTGTCTGTCTAGATCCCTGCTGTTTGTTTCTGTTTCCATCTTCCCTGCGACCTGCCCTGTCTGGAACTGCAAGGAGTAACAGCGTAGCCTACATTGCTACCATGATAAAGACCAAGGCTGGTGGGAGTACCGTTGAAGACAATGGTGTCTCTCTATCACAGGTGAAGGATCATTTAAATGAACAAAAATAGTTCTACAAGCAGCTATTACAACAATACAATTGTCCAAATACTGGTGGAATCAACTAATAAAAAAACAGACAACCTGACCAGAGAGGTCCAGGACCTGAAGAACAGTTTGCAGTTCTCCCAGGGTCAGCTCGATAAGTTTAAACAGGAAAACGGCAAGATGACAGCAAACATAATGTTAACTTTCTCTGCTATGCGGATGACACACATTTCAATGATACATGGTGAAGCCCCAAAATTGCCCTCACTAGAAGCATGTGTTTCAGACATAAGGAAATGGATGGCTGCAAACGTTCTACTTTTAAACTCTGACAATTAATCTTAATGGTTGTACAGTCGTCTCAAATAAAACTGTGAAGGACCTCGGCGTTACTCTGGACCCTGATCTCTCTTTTGAAGAACATATCAAGACTATTTCAAGGACAGCTTTTTTCCATCTACGTAACATTGCAAAAATCAGAAACTTTCTGTCCAAAAATGATGCAGAAAAATTAATCCATGCTTTTGTCACTTCTAGATTAGACTACTGCAATGCTCTACTTTCCGGCTACCCGGATAAAGCACTAAATAAACTTCAGTTAGTGCTAAATACGGCTGCTAGAATCCTGACTAGAACCAAAACATTTTATCATATTACTCCAGTGCTAGCCTCCCTACACTGGCTTCCTGTCAAGGCAAGGGCTGATTTCAAGGTTTTACTGCTAACCTACAAAGCATTACATGGGCTTGCTCCTTCCTATCTCTCTGATTTGGTCCTGCCGTCGATACCTACACGTACGCTACGGTCACAAGACGCAGGCCTCCTAATTGTCCCTAGAATTTCTAAGCAAACACCTGGAGGCAGGGCTTTCTCCTATAGAGCTCCATTTTTATGGAATGGTCTGCCTACCCATGTGAGAGACGCAAACTCGGTCGCAAACTCGGTCTCAACCTTTAAGTCTTTACTGAAGACTCAATTCCAAATTGTTTGTACATTCAACTTACAGCACTGACACACACACTTACCCCACCAAACAAGCCACCAGGGGTCTTTTCACAGTCACCAAATCCAGAACAAATTCAAGAATCAGTACAGTATTATATAAAGCCATTCTTGTATGGAACTCCCTTCAATCTCATATTGCTCAAATGAACAGCAAACCTGGTTTCAAAAACAGCTAATGGGGATCCTAATAAAATACCAATACCACTATGGTAGCAATGTGGTAACACTTTGCTAGCACTGTTGTAACACTATGGTAGCACTGTTGTAACACTATGGTAGCACTGTTGTAACACAATGTAACACTATGGTAAGACTGTGGTAGTACTGTGGTAACACTGTGGTAGCACTGTTGTAACATTATGGTAGCACTGTTGTAACACTATGGTAGCACTGTTGTAACACTATGCTAGCACTGTTGTAACACTATGGTAGCACTGTTGTAACACAATGTAACACTATGGTAAGACTGTGGTAGTACTGTGGTAACACTGTGGTAAGACTATGTGGTAAGACTATGGTAGCACTGTGGTAAGACTATGTGGTAAGACTGTGGTAGCACTGTGGTAAGACTATGGTAGCACTGTGGTAAGACTGTGGTAACTTTGTGGTAACACTATGGTACCACAGTGTGAGCTGTACAACTCCTGACCTGAGTTGTATCAGATAAGCGGTTCAAATGGATACAATTGTAAAACAATTGTGAACCGTGCAGACTGACCAGAATTAGATACAATACAGTACAATATAATACAATACAACTCAGTGACTATAAAGGGTAAAGGGGTGGTTGTTTTGGTAGAGGTGACCTCACCGAAGGCAGCACAGCGGCAGGGGTCATGCTTGTCCAGATAGTGTTCTAATGTGTCCCATCCCCCACCCACACGCACCATCACATGAGTACGAAGGACCTGAGGAGAGAGAGAGAGAAAGGAGACAAGGTTACAACCCTGACAAACATGGCATCAATTCACAAATTCACTCTCGTAATGAAGACTAGCGGGAGACTATATACTATGAAGCTTAGCACACACGTACAAAACCAAACCCTGCGTACACACACAACCGCTCACGCACACACACTGTTTAAAAAAACTAAAGTGATGTTGAAACCCAGTGACACGGTGCGATACCACACAAACTGCAGATCAAGTCAATAGATATATAAATCTGACAAGTGGAGCAGAATGCTGAGTGCTTGGCCTGGAGTCCCTCCCCCTTCCCCAAAACTGACGTAACACTCCCATCAGATGCACCCCTGCCAGTGCCCATGCCTCCGCCTCCTCCCACATGACCCCCCCAGCTGCCGCCATTATGAGCACTTTTCATCGCCATGCCAACACACAATTAAAAAGAGAGGAGAGAAGAATAAACACACACACTGCTATGAAAGACACTCCTTTTCTCTCCCTCTCAGCTGGCGTAACCATGCTTTTAGAGAGGGGGGGGTGAATTAGCATGGTAACAACTCATCCTGCCCCTCCTCTCCTACAATTTCAGCTAGAAGAGAGGAGAGGGGGTTGAGCGAGAAGAGAGGGGGAAAGGAGAAGAGAGGAGAGGGGGTTGTTCATTGAGGCAAACAGACGCAGAGTATGAACCCCAGACAGAGTCTTTTTCTCTCTGTCGCTCTCTTTCCCCTGCAGGCAGATGCATTCCTCACAGCAGGGAGAGAGAGGCTGTATATTTAGCTTGATGTGAAAGTCCTGTGGATGCAGGCAGCCTCACCAGTCTGCCTCCTCTCTGGGTTGTGTAGTCACTGCTGCCAGCCACATGTTTCATTCAGGGGCTGGGCCCGTGTCTCTGTGGCCAGCCCAGACAGGACCATGAGGGTGCTCTGGGTGAGCTGGATATTGCGGGGAGCCATACTGCACTAAATCACGTGGCCATGCAAGGCCTCCCACACTGACTCAGGACATCTACCACCTGTCCTTTGCTGCTCTTCAACATGCCCACCACACCGCCAACACAACACACTGCCTGTCTGCAAAACAGCTGTCCTCTGCCTTCCTTCTTCTTTTCTAGCTCTAGTCCTTTACTGCTGCCACTCTACTCTTGCAACTTTTGGTCTTGTTCCCAGCAGAGAGGCTATGCGATGGTAAACTGTTGGCCTATTGTCTATTGTCTGGTCCACTAGTGGAGTCCCACTATGACTGACCCAGCCTCTGTGCTGTGAGTACCATGATAAGGATTAGTTGATTCCCTGGAACCAGTGATGCTCCAGCCCTCTGCCTCAGCAGCCACTCCATCAGTGATGGGGTATCCCACACTCCACAACTCCATAGAGCCAACCCCTGTTTCTATGTCAACGACGAACAGAGACTCCTTGTAATCACGATGGGGGTGGAGTAAACCAATTCCCTCCCAAATCAGGCTTGAAGTTTTAAGCTCATGGCCAGCTGACACTGTACTACAACCCCAAGCACCCTTCCCTTGAACATGGGCGACCTCCCAGAGTCCCCCCTAGTCACTCTCCTCCATTTATTTATCCCCCTTTTTCCCCTCACTTCCTCCTTCTCTCCTACACCTCATCCTCTAGCCTGCACTCTTGTCAGGCTTTGGCAGATGAATGAGGCCTGTTGGCTTTGATGGTGGCAGCCAGCAGGCTAGCTTCCTCCCTGAAGATAAATATGGAAGCGTGTTGGCTGGGCTGCACTAGTGGCTGCTGGGGGATATGTATAATCACTGTCGTCCTCAGTGAGTGGAGGAGAATGCGGAGACAGTGCGGGGGGGGAGGGGGGGGGGGGGGGTAATCTGCCAGAGAAATGGCTCCTACATACAATCTCCAGACAGGCTTTACACTAAGATGTGTGACACGCTTCGAACACACTGCAACTACTACACTTGAGTTTAACACTTTACCTGTTTCAAAAGCCACTACACTTGAGTTTAACACTTTACCTGCTTCAAAAGCCACTACACTTGAGTTTAAACACTTTACCTGCTTCAAAAGCCACTACACTTGAGTTTAACACTTTACCTGCTTCAAAAGCCACTACACTTGAGTTTAAACACTTTACCTGCTTCAAAAGCCACTACACTTTAGTTTTAACACTTTACCTGCTTCAAAAGCCACTACACTTTAGTTTTAACACTTTACCTGCTTCAAAAGCCACTACACTTGAGTTTAACACTTTACCTGCTTCAAAAGCCACTACACTTTAGTTTTAACACTTTACCTGCTTCAAAAGCCACTACACTTGAGTTTAACACTTTACCTGCTTCAAAAGCCACTACACTTTAGTTTTAACACTTTACCTGCTTCAAAAGCCACTACACTTGAGTTTAACACTTTACCTGCTTCAAAAGCCACTACACTTTAGTTTTAACACTTTACCTGCTTCAAAAGCCACTACACTTGAGTTTAACACTTTACCTGCTTCAAAAGCCACTACACTTGAGTTTAACACTTTACCTGCTTCAAAAGCCACTACACTTGAGTTTAACACTTTACCTGCTTCAAAAGCCACTACACTTTAGTTTTAACACTTTACCTGCTTCAAAAGCCACTACACTTTAGTTTTAACACTTTACCTGCTTCAAAAGCCACTACACTTGAGTTTAACACTTTACCTGCTTCAAAAGCCACTACACTTGAGTTTAACACTTTACCTGCTTCAAAAGCCACTACACTTTAGTTTTAACACTTTACCTGCTTCAAAAGCCACTACACTTTAGTTTTAACACTTTATTTGCTTCCAACAAAGCCACGGCACTAAAGTTAACAATTCTACGTTATCTGCTTCCAAAACAGCCACTACACTATAACATACTACACAAGTAAGACCCTACTAAAACTGGCACTCCACTACATACCATACAATCAAACACAGTCAGTCATCCAATCTTTAATAAACTTTTAACAGAAACATCTCACTGAGGTGTAAAAGCATACCACAGATCCGAACATACACACTGTGCTTTTAACGGACCTACATGACTAGCCATTTTAAACTCGGGGAAAGTTTGAGCTGCTCAAAAGAAGAGTGGAAATATTGAGGCAGACATCCTGGAAATGGATACGATTTGGACTGGCATCCGTTGAGTCCATTAATTGGGCGGAGGTACATGGGAAGTAAGAAACAGAATCGATCTATCTGGCACGGAGCCTTCCTGCAGGCAGAGGCCCGGAGGGCAAGATAAAGTTTCAGTGGCGACACCAGGCAGAGCCCAGACTGAGGCACACAGCCTAGCAGAAGCAAGCAGCAGAGCAGGACAGATAAGGGCCCATACAGGAAATGACCCAAAACTCTATTTGTGTCACGCTGGGCCAGCGTGTATGGGAGTTGGGAGGTCTGGGCCAGCCAGTAGGGAGGTACCAAGAGGCAGAGCAGTGGACTTGGAATAGGTCAGATCAGTTCAAATTATAAACAATATGCAGCCTGGACTAGGGAGAGTGAGATCACTGTACATACTGTAGTTCAGGGGACATTTATTATATCTACAGAATAGTTGGTTTGTTTGACCCTGTTCTGGTTTTCCTTGCAGCAGCAAATTTAGCTAAATATACACACTGTATGCCTCCATTGTAATACTGTGTAAGCAGTCATCACAACAGCAGCATATGAACATTTGACAATCTAATTTCTCCTGGGCATAATATTTGCATTTATCCAAAATATTAACTGTAGCCTACTATTAAACTGCAATGCAATCTAAGTGATATTAGAGTAATCCAAAGTCACGTCCATGAGCTGTGAAAAAGAAAAAAGAACCTATCTATGGACTCCTGGACTGTGTAAAGGTGCAATGGTTAACCTGTTTGGTTAACCTGGTTACTAATGCATCCACAGGTTTAAGACATACTCACACATGCATGCACGCAGACACACACACTCAAGGCTGATTGTTGACTATTCTTATGGTCTGGTTTAGTGGCTGGGGTTGATGTTGATGGTCGGTTCATACCCGTATGAAGATCAGAGCACTGGAGTCTCCCACTTTGTATTTCCCTTCAGACACCTTGGTCATGGGGAACTGGCCAGGGCAGGAGCAGCGGCCCAGGATCTCCCGCACCTACAGAGACATAACAGAACCCTGGTTACCACCCACAGCCTACGAAACATGACAATCGACATTCACAAATCTACAAAAAGGAACAACAGGCATAAACTGTTCATTCTCTGTTCAACCTACCGTCTTCTTCATTTCATTTCAACTCTTCCTATGACATCATGCTTACTCATATCCATGACAAAATCCCCTCTGGTCCTGAGTTCTCTGTGTGTGTGTGTGTGTGTGTGTGTGTGTGTGTCAACAGCACAGTGATTATATTACATTAGGGTGAGACATGGCTAGCCCTAGCTGACTGTGTGTGTCTTAGCTTCAAGCAGAGCAGAGGTCCCTCTGAGTACCTGTGTAATGGAGGGCCCATCTCTCCCTGCCTCACCAAATATTGCCTCATCTGCCTGGAACGCTTAGTCCAGCTCATTGCTGCAGTGCAAAAAGTCATAAAAGGCACACAAATAAACATCACAGCACGCACACGCACAAACACACACATACTGCTGTGAAGACCTCCGGACTGCAGCAATAAGGTGAGGCCCTAACTAAAGTCAGAGGGATGACGTTCATCTGAGTCTGTGGTTCCAGATGCGTTTTGGGTTGAGAGAGAGACACTCTCCGGTCCTGTACTGTGCAGTTGGGGGTGCATATTTAGCACATTGGAGTCAGACAGAACTCTAGGGTGGGGCGAGAGAGGCCTGTGTTGTGTGGGCTCTCTCTCTCTTGCATGGGATTGGCCAGCTTTGATGATATTCTTGGCAGCTCTCTCAGACAAAGGCGTGTGCCCACTTGTCGACCAAGAGAAAGAGAGAAACAACATCACAGAGGACAAAAATAGGCGAGCTGAGCAAGGACAAAGAAACAGGGACTCCTGTACTCCATATGTACTGTATATACAGCAGCAAATCAATTCAATCAAATGTTATTCGTCACATGCTTCATAAACAAGAGGTGTAGACTACTTACGGGCCCAACAATGCAGAGAAAGCACATGTACAGTACAAACACAAACACAGTGAAACAAGGGATAGGCTCTCAGTAATCTCCCAAGGAATGAATCACATTAAGAACATAAATCAGATGAAGAGAGATTGAATTATATCAAAATAGATGAAATGTGAGACTGTCAGGTATCGATTGAAGACAGTTACCATCCATGTACAGTATATATTTAGCTGGAGGTTGTATAAATGTTGCAGGCAATGTTCCCGCTAAACAGTGTTCCCCCTAAACTGTGTTCCCTCTAAACTGTGTGCATGCTTGGGTGTGCAGTAGCCCAGAGACTGCTGCGCAGCTCCCCAGGATTGCCACACAGAGCGCAGAAGAAATATCAGCCCATGGAAAGAAGCAAGAGATTGAACTTCACTCAACTTTCTAGAGTTTTCCCTGTTAGTTAACACTATCAACTTTCTAGAGTTTTCCCTGTTAGTTAACACTATCAACTTTCTAGAGTTTTCCCTGTTAGTTAACACTATTAACGTTTCCCTTTACTGTGGCAATTGTGATCGAATCAACTCAATATTAGCCACTTTCAATGCAACATACTGAAACAAAAAAAACTACGGAAGAGATTTTGTTGTAGGCAGAACGTATGATATCTCTCCTGCTCCAGCCCTGTGGTCATAGCTAGGCTCACCCAAAATCATTTTGTGGGTGCTGTACAGCTCCCACCAGACTGTTGTAGCTCTCTACCTTTACTGTGTATTGTGGTAGCTGTTCTATACAGTCTCCGGTTACTATTATATTAGTTCATTTGATGAATCCGTAATTAGCATAAGAAATATTTTATATTTATTTGTTTTATACATTTTCTTCACATTCTGAGCTGAGACAACAGCGCATCACCATGATGCTGGGCATGCATGGCTTCTCCTCTTGTGAAGCTGAACTACAAGTCATGGTCATGACCTGTGCCCCCACTGCCTAGGTGTTGGCCACCTGCGTGAGGCCCTTTCTGACCCCTGCATTAACTGCGCCATCCTGCCTGTGAAGGTGAGGGAAGCGTGGCTAGCCAGAGTTGAGGGCCTGGTTTTCAAATATAATTTACCAGTGTCAGACGTTGTTGCCAGGACCCACCCAGGTCCACTGAAAGAGGGAAAACCCACAAAGCTGATGGCGCCACCCTGGTAAAAACATAAGAGCTTCACTCGTGAAGGTCGATTCCTTATCCTCTGAGATAGAGCAGCTAAAAACGCTTTTGTGTTCCTTCAAGCCCTGAGTCGGGGCTCTCTAGCACTTCCTTCATACATGGGGGACGCAACAGAGGACTCAGATAGCCGTGATGATGACCTGCTACTCACTCAGGCAGCCAACTGGCTACCCACTCAGGCAGCCAACCGGCACTTTAGTGACCAGGATGATGACACACCCAACATGAAGGAGGTGCCAACCAGTGTTGTGGACCCATTCAGTCTGAACACTGAAGATGGGTCAGAGGAGTAATTCCGAGGCTCTGATCACACAGAGTCAGAAGAAAGCTCTGCCTCACTACGTGCTTTCCTACGTGCGGCCTTTGCTAGGCTAGAGCTTGATGACCCTCAAGCCACAGCCCCTGCAGCTAACCCGTTCTTTAAGAAGGCCCCAGCAGCTAACCCGTTCTTTAAGAAGGCCCCAGCAGCTAACCCGTTCTTTAAGAAGGCCCCAGCAGCTAACCCATTCTTTAAGAAGGCCCCTGCAGCTAACCCGTTCTTTAAGGTGGCCCCGGCAGCTAGCCCGTTTTTTAAGGTGGCCCCTGCAGCTTACCCGTACTTTAAGGCCCCTGCACCTAACCCGTTCTTTAAGAAGGCCCCTGCAGCTAACCTGTTCTTTAAGAAGGCCCCTGCACCTAACCCGTTCTTTAAGAAGGCCCCTGCACCTAACCCGTTCTTTAAGAAGGCCCCTGCAGCTAACCCGTTCTTTAAGAAGGCCCCTGCACCTAACCCGTTCTTTAAGAAGGCCCCTGCACCTAACCCGTTCTTTAAGAAGGCCCCGGCAGCTACACTGTTCAGTGTACCAGCTTTTCTTACAGAGCTTCAGAGATGCTGGGCCGACCCGCAGGCTCTAGCCCACCATGGCAAGGACAATGGGACGATATCTGCCATGCGCGAAGCAAAACAATACGGGCTGAACAATATGCCTAAGGTAGATGAATTCATAGCAGAGCCGATGCTCTCCCCAGATGAAGCCCTGAAGGATGATGCCCGCTGCCCCAGACCTCAGATGTGCTACTGTCATGGGCCTACGACACAGCAGCCGGCATAGGGAACTCTCTCTCAGTGCTCATGCTAGCACAGAACAGGATGCTCCAGACGGACCACTCAGACCTGGACCTCTGCAACCTGACTGACTCATTACCAGAGAGCTAGGCAGACTGATGTCCACCCTTGTTGTGACTCGTCGAAAGGTCTGGCTCGCCAAACCCCAATGTCTGATGACTCCAGACGGACGCTGAGAAAGCTCCCAGTGGTCCCTGGACTGCTCTTCGCCCACCTGGCTGAGCGGGCTCATCAAACGTAGAAAACAGCTGAGTCAGGCTACACCGCTGTGGAACCCAAAGCCCAGAAACCAGGCATCAAAGAGTCGTGGAAGAGGGAGGCCTAACACGCGTGAACCTCGCCGCTCTCACTCGGCCCTGCCCTACACACGCCCTTGGTCCTACCAACAGCCTAACACAGGTGCTCGCCAGCCCCAGACGGCAATGCAGCCACCCCCCACAACTGTGGATAAACAGTTATGTCAAGCCCTGCATGTTTTTTTCAAAAGTCTCATGGAATGTATGTCTACATTGAACACCACACATTAGTTGCTTCTGTAGGCTGAATGATAGAACAGCTATTTCCATGTTAAAATGTTATGGGATGCATGTTCTCCATTGTTTTGATGGTAGGCCACCCTGGCAGGCCTACATTATGATCAAATAGCCACAGTAGCCTACTTGGCCACTGTTAAAACTGTAACTGTTGACAGAAAACGCATGCTGGAAGTTACACAGAATTTTCACAATGTTCAAATTTGCGTTCAGCAGACCTGAAATTTGCTCTGTGCCAGAAAACATTAGAGGGAACATTGGTTACAGGTTATAACTGGCCACCGGTGGGGCTGTGCTCAGTGCTGAAAGTGGTGAATGGCTGATTTTCCAGATGATGGTTTATTCAGGAGATTAGGGAGATGTTTTTTCTTCCTAAAAAAGATAGCTTTATTCCCCATACTAATTAAAGTGATGGTAGAATCAGTGCTAAGTCTACACATCTCACCTGCCTCCAAAGGAATACATGCTAAATCATTATCATTAGTCTACCACAGTCTTCCCGCTCTCTCTACTGTCGTCTCTTTCCTGTTTTCGTTCTCCCACTCTCCTTCTCCATTTGCCAGTCTATCAGTCCCTCTTCATCTCATTCTATCATTCGTCCTTAGTCTTTTCCCGGGTCTCTTTCTTTCTCAAAGTCATTTTTCACTAGGTAGACAAGCCCTCTTTGGAAAACCCCCATCCAGTGAGTTAATAGAAATATCAACCTGGTTACAGACACACACAGCCTTACAGTTTGTTTTCTTTTTTCTTTATTTTGTACAGCCTTAGTACAGCCTTTCAACTGTCTCTCCTTGCTGCCCCAGACAACACCTCCCATAACCCCTTTGGGCTTGTTTGCCTCCAGAGAAGGAGAAGAGGTTAGTGAGTTGAGAGTTGTAAATATACAGAGAACATAACAACCTTGTTACAAAAAGATCATTCAAAGACACATGGTCTAAGACATTCCTCACTGTACTTGTTAACCCAATCAATGACACCATTGAGCTTTTTTGGTTAAATATTAGTTAACATAATTTAATATACATTTCTGTGACAGCTGTGTTTTAGCTAAATCAAAAACAAACCTTGTACAACACAACAAGCTCAAAGATTCACTAAAACACACACACATGTGGGGCCACAAGGTCACACAGGAAGCATGTGGAAATGGAACTGGAGTGATGTGTGAGAGCTAGTGGATGAATTATGGAGATGAATTATGGAAAAAGAGAGAGAAAAAAAGAGAGAAAGAGAGAGAGAGAGAAAGGGAGAAAACCAATGCTCTACATCTGCAGCAAGAATCAGACAGCCCCACAGAACACCCCTATACTTTGAAGGAATTCTGTAATCATCTCAAGCTGGAGAATGTTCATGTATCTGGAGGAATGTTACGTAAACACCATCTGCTTTGTTCAGTCATGAACAACTAGAGAAAGTGTTGTGAAATGAATTAGTGTTCCCTGGTTTGCCTTCGAACAGGGAGTATTTGCAGGATATATTTCCCTCCTTTGATAATTGAGTCCACACACCATATCTGTGGTTTCTGATACTCCACCTCCAACAGAGATTGAGGTAATCGACTCTTTATTGCCTTCTTTCCTGTCCTACATAGGGACGGAGGAAAGCACAAGGTAGGCCATGGAGGAGATAAGGTGAGGGGTGAGGCTCGTCCAACCCCCGGCGACACACCATAGACATATGTAATTGGGAAACAGGAAATGGGAGTGGGGGTGGGAGAGTGATTTGTGTATGTCAAAGTTCACTCTTCAGGTAATATTTTCAACAGTTTGGAATGTAGCAGTTATTGGCATGTGAAAGGACATTTGACAGTTAATGACTGTCTAGCTGAGTTTTAAAAGAGTAATTGATTGTTCCTTTAGCCACAAAGCTTTGCAGTAGTTTGGTACATTGTGATTGACCACAGACGTGCTAATCTGATTTTGCTTGTTTTTATGTTCAATAAAGGGATGACTGTGATGACTGTGTCCCAGCCTCAACAACAATCCAACTGAGTGATGTAACACCTTACACCATAGGGGATTTTACGTTTCAGGCATTTTCAGGGTTTGATTTCTGGCCCAGAAAGATAAAATCCTTGTGGAAATGGGAGAGAGTGAATAGATTATCTACCATAATGAGCAGCTCTCTAATAAATGACATAAAAAAGAAGAACAGGAGGGACATTGAGTTAATCTGCTTCCTGCTGGGGGTCTCTAGAAATGACTGGACGCGTCCCAACCCAAACCATACAATCAGATGAGTAATGGAATCTTCTTCGAGTTGAATCTAGGCCACAGGGGGTTCTTGGCAGGGAGGAGCATATTTGGAATTTCAGGGAGGATTACTATTTTAGCCTCTCACGTAACTCTGGACTAAAAACACTGGACACAGAAACCATATCTTCTTATGCAATCCCCTTTTCTCAAAAGACAAACAGTTGTGGGTACAATCAAGGTACATTTAATTGGCCTTCTCAGCCAGCCATTTTTCTCCAATTGAGCCTAATTTATGCTGGACAGGTTAAGAAAAAATGTGTTAATCTAAATAGAAAGGAATAACCAAATGTTTGTGTTTACGGTGACGAAAGTGTGCTGTTGAACCAATACCCTGAGGAAAGCAGCATTGTTGGAGTGATCATGTACACCAAAAGGCTTCTACCCTCAAGCCATAAGACTGCTGAACAATTCATAAAATCGCCACTGGACAATTGACATTGATCCCTTTTGTAAACTGCTGCTACTCGCTGTTTGTTTGTTACCTATGCATACTCACTTTGCCCCCACCTACATGTGCAGATTACCTCAACTAGCCTTTACCCCTGCACACTGACTCGGTACCGGTACCCCCTGTATATAGCCTCGATATTGTTATTCTAATTGTGTTACTTTTTATTTTATTCTACTTGGTAAATATTTTCTTCTTCTTGAACTGCATTGTTGGTTAAGGGCTTTTAAGTAAGCATTTCACGGTAAAGTACTTGTTGTACTCGGCGCATGTGACAAATAAAGTTTGATTTAATGTGGGTACTTGTAAGAACACTATTCCCTACTGTATGCTACACCAACAGACTAGACCAGCTGAGGATGGTGAGAACAGGGACTAAAAATGTCAACTAAAACCAAGAACATTTAGTTTGGGACTATGGAAAGAATGGCGACGCTGTTACTTAGAAATGAAGTGTACAATTATAATTGGTTCTTGGTTGATGCTGCAACCTTTATAAAAGTGATCAGTCACAACAATAAACAGCTCTGTATTTTAATAAGGTGAATTGTATTAGTAACGTTGCTTAAAGGGGACGGCCTACCTAGAATTTCAAGATAGGTTTCCCGAAAAAAACGACATGCCAGCCCTTCTGCTTAGAGCTGTGTGACAAAATAAAAAACAAGTGTCTGGGGGAGGGGTTGAAACCAGCCGTGATGACAACACTGCACTGCCTCCATCTTAACACATCACATTGCCATGCAGAGGACACAGTGACAGACCTAGTATTACTGTATGTAACTGGACTCTTTACAATTCAAACAGAATTTTTTTTATTCCTTGTGCAGAAATAGGAATGTGTATCTGACTTTAGGAGAAACTAATAATTTCAGAAACAGGGTTGGAGTTCAAAATCAAATAAAGGAGGGATGCTTGAACTGGTTAGTTGTTCTGATCCCCATTGAGGAGCCAGACCACTCTAATCTCAGTCCATAGCTTACTATGGAACAGTGCTTTACTATTTTATCATCAGACTAGACTGCTGTCTGTTGTCAGCCAATGTTATACGAGTGACTGGCAATAGACAGTGACTCGTGATTCTGCCAGTCTACACCTGAGACTCCAGGCAAGGCTCAGCTGGGGGAGGTGCATCAAAACAAGACTACTCACCCAAACAAAAACACACATGAATGTTAAGCACATGCACAAGTACACAGTTTCAACTGTCAATGTAGCTAGACACTACAATATTGACATATAACCAACACCAATCTGTGAAGTCAGCCCTTTGGTCTGTGTCCTGTCACATGATGGAGAGCAGAAGAGACAGAGGTCTGTTCTGTATCAGAGTCAGCTGAACTAATAAATCACCATAAAATAATAAAACACTTCGGGCCCAGTCAGTCTGCACACTGATCTCATGTAGAATACTATCCCAAGAAGTGTGTGTGTGTGTGTGACACTGCAAACAGAAACAGAGACATGCTCTCCCAGCAAAGCCCATGAGCCTGACACACTGCAAGCCATGATGACCTACTTTTCCTCTCTTTCTCACCCTCCCTCTATCTTTCCCTGTGTGTAAAATTCATTAGTCGGGTGTAGCAGAGTGTACAGTAAAGACACTCCAGGCATACTATCTGTTGTTGTGTTTCTCCTTGTTTTCTGAATGCATGAACTGTACCATAAGTGGTCATACAGCAGCCCCCCCCCCCCCCCCCCCCCCCCCCCCAGTGCCTGCTCCTCTTCCTGTGTCTACTCCCAGACCATCAGGGCCCATCAGACCATCTCAGTGTGAGATGACCGCCATAGATTACAGCGTTGGCATCACTGGCAGTCTCTTCCCTTCTCCTCTCTCCTGCCACCAACAAATCATACTTTCTTTGTTGCCTTATCGTCTCCAAGGGAAGAAGTTGGGGGATGGGGGCTGTGGGGGGTAGTTGTGCGTTTATGAAATAAACCAGAGGCCGAGTATTTAAGCCTGAGGGTGAGGAGTAGACACAAACAATTTTGCGGAAACAACGAGAGAGAGAGAGAGAGAGAGAGAGAGAGAGAGAGAGAGAGAGAGAGAGAGAGAGAGAGAGAGAGAGAGAGGGAGAAAGAATCAAAAAGGCATCCTTTTAGAACGCAGGCAGAGTTCCCAGCGTCTGCCATTATTGTCCTTGAGTGCATGCTGGCCAGCAAAATGTATGTGTCGGTATGTGTGTGTAAAACCTGAATGTAGTAAGTGAATGTGCACCCCTAAGGTGTAAGGGCACTAAACTACTTCCATATATACTCTCATATTTTTCTTTACTGGTACCGGGCTACCTTCAGATGAGTCTTGTGGTTGTCCGAGAACAAAGAAAATGACATGTAGCCGACTATCGATGGTGGCTCATATTAGTGTGTACCCCAAACTGTTTGGATGCTGCAGACAGAAGTTGGCAGATCGGCTGTACCGACTTCAGTCTCATGATGCTTATGGGGGTCGAAGAGCAAAACACCATCATGTTGGTGATGTTTCCATAGAGGGGGTCATATTAGTTTGTAAGCTAAACCGTTGGGAAGCTACCAACGTTTTCATGAGAAGACCAATTTTCAGGATGTCTCCTGGTCTGACAAACATCAATGTAGCTCTGCCACCTTCCACCGCAGATGCGGAAGGCTGACATCAGCGCATGTGGTGGATTGACATGCAGCCCATGCAAAAAACATATTTTTATATTCAGATTTTGACAGTCATTTTTGTATTATGCTAATTTGATTTAAGCAGAGACAGTTTTAATGGCTGTGTAAGTACATCAGTGGCCAAGTATGTTATGTATGTGTTATTGTATATGAGCCTGTATTAGAGTTCTATGTAGGCCACTAACTCCAGGGCCTGAGTGCTTTCCAAGCCCACAGCTGAGAGAACAAGACACTGCAGGTAGGCCTGTGACAGTAATTGAATAACTGTGTCACTGACAGTTCTGAAAATAAAATAACTCTCAAAAACGTTTAAAATAGGCCTACATTCATTTTAGGATTTTTATTTAATTAACTTTCTTTTCATGTAGATTAAATTGACCTATTAGTGGGAGTGTTTACTAAATGATTATAAGACATTTTTAAGCTAACTTAAACTGTCTGTTGAGGTTAAACGTTCTACATCTCTTCTTCAAAGTGGCGGCTGCGTAGCCTAGTGGTTAGAGCATTGGACCGAAAGGTTGCAAGATCGAATCTCCGAGCTGACAAGGTACAAATCTGCCGTTCTGCCCCTGAACAAGGCAGTTACCACTGTTCCTAGGCCATCATTGAAAATAAGAATTTGTTCTTAACTGACTTGCCTTGTTAAATAAAGGTAAAATATTTTTTTTAAGTGTTCTTTGATGCAGGAGCAGCTAATCTGCTAGATATACAGGGGTGTAGAGCACTATAGGCTATGGCACTTCAGCAAAAAATGAATGAGTGAACTACCCATCCCGGATCCGGGAGAATTGTCATCAACTACACTAATTAGCATAGCGCAACGGTCAAAAAATATTACTAGAAAATATTCATATTCATGAAATCACAAGTGAAATATAGTGAAACACAGCTTAGCCTTTTGTTAATCACCCTGTCATCTCAGATTTTGAAATTATGCTTTACAGCCTAAGCAAGACAAGCGTTTGTGTAAGTTTATCAATAGCCTAGCATAGCATTATGTCCAGCTAGCAGTAGGAAGCTTGGTCACGAAAATCAGAAAAGCAATCAAATTATTTGTTTACCTTTGATGAGCTTCGGTTGTTTTCACTCACGAGACTCCCAGTTAGACAGCAAATGTTCCTTTTGTTCCATAAAGATTATTTTTATACCCAAAATACCTCCATTTGTTGGTCACCTTATGTTGAGAAATCCACCGGAAATAGCGGTCACGACAAATCCAAATTATATCCATAATATCAACAGAAACATGGCAAACGTTTTTTCTAATCAATCCTCAAGGTGTTTTTCAAATATCAATTTGATAATATATCAACCAGGACAATTGGCTTTTCAGTAGGAGCGAGAGGAAAAATGACTACCTCTGTCTTTTACGCAAGAATCACTCTGAGAGCTGGCCACTTACGCAATATAGTCGTTTACGCTCATTCTTCAACATAAAGGCATGAAACGACATCAAAATGCTGTAGACACCTTAGGGAATACGTAGAAAAAGGAATCTGGTTGATATCCCTTTCATTGGCCAATAGGGGTGCAAAGGAACACAACGGTTTCAAAACATGAGTCACTTCCTGATTGGATTTTTCTTAGGCTTTCGCCTGCAATATCAGTTATGTTATACTCACAGACAATATTTTGACAGTTTTGGAAACTGTGTTTTCTATCCTAAGCTGTCAATTATATGCATATTCTAGCATCTGGTCCTGAGAAATAGGCGGTTTACTTTGGGAACGTTATTTTTCCAAAAATAAAAATTGTGCCCCCTAGTTTCAAGAGGTGAACTTTCATTTATACAAATGTACATTTTCATTGCTTGCTAGTAAATAAATAAATAGGTATTTAAAAAAAGTTTGGACTATTCATTAATTATTCAACAGCAGTCGACAAGGTTGTTATGGCTCTGAGGCTAATGTTGTGTCAAATGGACAATGCCCCAATCCTCTCCAACCTGGCATGGTATAACTTGATACAGAATCTTTTCTTAATTTATAGACTAATCAACACTGATCAGGCCCTGTCCTGGTCGATATGCCACCCTAGGCAAGACAGCAAAAAAAATGCCATCCTCCTATCCCTGCAAAGTAGAATGAATAGCCTAGGCTATACTGTCAGCCCACAATGCAATTTTATGAATGCCCATGTGGTAGCCTACCTTTTGAATAACAGGCTATTTACCGTGAATACCTTCCATTTGGTTACATTCATTTCTGTTAATGCATGTATTAAAGTGGATAAATAGCCTCTACCATCCGTTCAATTGGCGAATGTGCAATCACTGGAGAATTAACTGGATGAGCTCTGTTCGAGACTATCCAATCAACGTGATCTGAAAAACTGTAACATCCTGTTTCTCAGTCGTTGCTTAAATATAACTCCGTTTTTACTATATATTCGGCAGGCAGGACAAAACCGCAGCGTCAGGGAAGCTCAGGGGAGGGGGTGTTTGTTAACAACAGTTGGTGCGTGATCGCTAATATTAAGCAAATCTTGAGGTTCTGCTCGCCTGAGTTAAAATACCTCATGATTCTATACTAATTTACCAAGAGCGTTCATCTATATTTTTCGTAGCTGTCTGTTTACCACCAGAAACCAATATTGGCAGTAAAACCGCACTCTCTCCTCCTCCTCACAGCTCTCTGTTTCTCAGAGTTGGCCTCGTCCCATCTCTCTGCCTCCATCAACCTCTGGTCTGGTGTCAGCCGGCTGTCCGTCAGCCCCACTCCCACCGGGGCCTAGCCTGGATCATGAAAAACAGCCCCAGACCATTCTTCCTTATCCACCAAACTTGACAGTTGGCACTATGCATTCGGGCAGGTAGCATTCTCCTGGCATTCGCGAAAACCTGATTAGTCCGTTGGACTGCCAGATGGTGAAGCCTGAATAATCACTCCAGAGAATGCTTTTCCACTGCTCAAGAGTTCAATGGTGGTGAGCTTTACACCACCCAAGCCAACGCTTGGCATTACGCATGGTGGTCTTAGGCTTGTGTATGGCTGCTTGGCAAAGGAAACTCATTTCATGAAGCTCCCGACAAACAGTTATTGTGCTGACGTTGCTTCCAGAGGCACTTTTGTATGTACAGCACCAGTCAAAAGTTTGGACACACCTACTCATTCAAGGGTTTTTCTTTATTTTTTACTATTTTCTACATTGTAGAATAATAGTTAAGACATCAACATTATGAAATAACACATATGGAATCATGTAGTAACAAAAAAGTGTCAAACAAATCAAAATATATTTATATTTGAGATTCTTCAAAGTAGCCACTCTTTCCCTTGATGATAGCTTTGCAGTCTCTCAACCAGCTTCATGAGGTAGTCACATGGAATACTTTTCCAACAGTCTTGAAGGAGTTACCACATATGCTGAGCACTTGTTGGCTGCTTTTCCTTCACTCTGTTTTTCCAACTCATCCCAAACAGTCTCAATTGGGTTCCTCTCTAGGTTTCTTCCTAGGTTTTGCCTTTCTAGGGAGTTTTTCCTAGCCACCGTGCTTCTACACCTGCATTGCTTGCTGTTTGGGGTTTTATTAGGCTGGGTTTCTGTACAGCACTTTGAAATATCAACTGATGTAAGAAGGGCTATATAAATACATTTGATTTTGGTGTCCTTTAGTAGTGGTTTCTTTGCAGAAATTCGACCATGAAGGCCGGATTCACGCAGTCTCTTCTGAACAGTTGATGTTGAGATGTGTCATTTACTTGAACTCTGTGAGGTGCAATCTGAGGTGCAGTTAATTGCCGATTTCTAAGGCTAGTAACTCTAATTTGTATTTATTTATTTTATTTAACTAGGCAAGTCAGTTAAGAACAAGTTCTTATTTACAATGACGGCCTACCTCCGGCCAAACCCGGGCCACGCTGGGCCAATTGTGAGCCGCCCTATGGGACTCCCAATCACGGCCAGATGTGACAGACAGGATTCGAACCAGGAACTGTAGTGACACCACTTGCAAGGAGATGCAGTGCCTTAGACCGCTGCGCCACTCAATGAACTTATCCTCTGTAGCAGAGGTAACTCTGGCACTTGATGGTTTTTGCGACTGCACTTGGAGAAACTTTCAAAGTTCTTACAATTTTCCGGATTGACTGACCTTCATGTCTTAAAGTAATGATGGACTGTCGTTTCTCTTTGCTTATTTAAGCTGTTCTTGCCATTATATATATTATTATATTTATTTTTTTACCAAATAGGGCTATCTTCTGTATTCTACCCATACATTGTCACAACACAACTGACTGGCTCAAACGCATTAAGAAGGAAAGAAATTCCACAAGGCACACCTGTTAATTGAAATGCATTCCAGGTGACCTCATGAAGCTGGTTGAGAGAATGCCAAGGGTATGCAAAGCTGTCAGCAAGGCAAAGGGTGGCTACTTTGAAGAATTTCAAATATAAAACGTATTTTGATTTGTTTAACACTTTTTTGGTTACTACATGATTCCATGTGTTATTTCATAGTTGTGATGTCTTCACTATTATTCTACAATGTAAAAAAAATAGTCTAAATAAAGAAAAACCTTGGAATGAGTAGGTGTGTCCAAACTTTTGACTGGTACTGTATAGTGCATTTTTATTTTGACCCATTAATGTTGTGTCAATACGAAAATGCGACAGATCCTCTCCAATTTGGCCTTTCTTCATATGTTGATTAGGTAATAACCTGAATGATAATTAAATGCCATGATAATAAGGAAGTGTAATGGCTCGTTTCAAATAGGTTTAATTAAGAAGCATATTCATGTAAACAAGTGTACAAACAGAATGCGCCACTCGGGAGGCCCAGTACTGATATTTTAACACTCCCAAAGCCTAGGACCAAGAGGCATGGAGAGGCAGCCATTTAGTTATTATGCCCCCTGCCAGAGAACCTGAGGGGGGCCGAAACTTTCTCTTAAAAAAGAGATCTTCAAACATATTTGTAGCTTTGCATTTCCTTAGGGGGCTTTTTAGTCATTCAGTTGTCATTCTTTTTTAAAACCTTGTTTGTTGTGTAGTAAATATTTCAGCTTTTATTTTCATATTTTTTCCTGTAAAGCACATTGCGTTGCATTCCATGTCTGAAATGTGCTGTAAAAATAAAGCTTGATTTGATGTGAGAAAGATGCAGAAATGATTTGGTTTAGCTAACGTTACCTAGCTATGTAGCCAGAAATACTTTTCGTTTAAAAAAAATTTTTTTTACGTCCAATGTTTATGTTTCCCGTACGTCATCACGCGTTGCGTTCTGGGTGATTCTTGGACAAGGAGAGCGCTCCTTCAACGAGTGAATGTAAGTCAATTGGGTGCTAGCTCAAAAACCCAACATCAGCATACATTTTGTTAAGAAGTACAACATTACAAAACTTTTCAGAGTTGTGAGATAATTAACTTCTCAGTAATATCGTATAACTTTGGAATCGTGACATTATGTTCTTTAAAGGAAAATAGACAGGTTTATCAACTCATATTCCCGGAGTTTGAGAAGGGATTGCGTGATGATTAGCTTAGCAACCGCGTGACAACGCAACTGGTCGACAGTGCTGGGTGGGCGGTTAAACGTTTCAACATTCATTGCCCAATGTGATTCCTAGCATCTCCTTTCTCTAACATCTCTGGTGTCGACTAGCTAGCTATATTATAATATGAATGATACTGCATGATAACGTTACTGTACTTTTATTCGTATGGGAGTGGTAAACGTTCATTATTGGTATTCTAACGTAAGCATGTTGTTAGCTAGCTAGCAGGAGTTAGCTGTATATTGTGCTGAGGTCTATAAAGCACTAAAGGTAATAGACACTAAAAAGTCTGCAGATCCAGACAACTTGGATCCCTACCTCCTACAGATAGCAGCTGGTATTCTTACTGAACCTGTGGTTCACATTTTCAACTTGAGTCTCTTGACCAATTCCATACCCAGGATTTGGAAATCAGCTTATGTTCTCCCACTGCTAAAGGTTGGAGATCCCTCAGATGCTAATAACTATCGTCCCATGTCCAAACCCTATCCTGGCCAAAGTCTATGAATCCATAGGGAACTCACAGTTAGAAAACATCTTAACTGAAAAGAACATACTGGCTTTAGATTGGGACACAGCACCACAACTGCAGCTATGGCAGTGGAAAATTACATAAATGCACTTGATGAAAAGCAACATTGTGCTGCTCTGTTAGTTGATTTATCAAAGGCAATTGATTCAGTTGACCATAAATTGTTGCTAACATTGGTCTCAGTGAAGGGGCAGTAAAAATGTTTAGGAACTATCTTTCTGACAGAACACAATGTGTATATACTGACAATCACAAGTCTAGCTTTCTTAAGATTAATAGAGGTGTGCCCCAGGGTTCCATTTTAGCTCCTCTGTTGTTCTCAATGTGTATTAATGATTTGGGAAATGGGATGCGACCAGTAAAGCTGCATCTATATGCAGATGATAGTCATATATTAATGTGCACCTTCTCTGGTTCAGGCTGTTGAAGAGCTCCAGACTGCTTTTCAGTCACTATAGGCCTCCCTTTGTGGTCTCAAACTGGTATTGAATGTACAAAAAACTAAATTCATGACCTTTACCAGAGCTAGCACTCAGCCAGAGAAGGTTAGCATTGTCATATCTAGCAGCTTATCCATTGACGTGTCATCCTACAAATACCTAGATATATGGTTGGATGACAAGTCCTTTAAAGTTCATATGGATAATCTTGTGAGGAAGCCTAAATTGAAATTGGGATTTTATTTTTGTAATAAGGCTTGCTTCCCGCTTATGGCTAGAAAGAAGCTGGCTGTTCAGGACACTTTTCTCTCTGTAATTGATTATGGTGACTTGTTGTATATGCATGCAGCCTCCCACGGACTCTGTTTATCATGCATCCTTGCACTTTATTACAAATGTCAAGTCACTCACCCACCATTGTACCTTGTACCAAATGATAGATTGTACCTCACTTTATATGCGCATAAAAGCTACATTGTATGTGTCCAAACACACTAAGACAGTTGTGTAAAAGGCACGAGAATGCCTCTTCCCCCTCAGGAGACTGAAAAGATCCTCAAAAGCTGCACCATCGAGCGCATCCTGACTGGTAATGGCAACTGCTCAGCCTCCGACCGCAAGCCACTACAGAGGGTAGTGCGTATGGCCCAGAACATCACTGGGGCCAAGCTTCCTGCCATCCAGGACCTCTATACCAGGCAGTGTCAGAGGAAGGCCCTAAAAATTGTCAGACTCCAGTCACCCTAGTCATGGACTGTTCTCTCTGCTACTGCACAGCAAGCGGTACCGGAGCGCTAAGTCTAGGTCCAAAAAGCTTCTAAACAGCTTCTACCCCCAGCCATAAGATTTCTGAACAGCTAATCAAAGGGCTACCCAGACCCCTCTTTTACGCTGCTGCTACTCTGTTTATAATCTATGCATAGTCACTAACTCTATATATTACCTAAATTAACCGGTGCCACCGCACATTGACTGTACCGGTACCCCCTTGTATATAGACTTACTTATTATTTTAATGCTGCGGTTTAATTATTAGTTACTTTTATTTTCCTGTTGTATTCGGCGCATGTGACCAATACAATTTGATTTGATTCGATTCACCTACAAAGCCCTTTTGGTTAAACTCCCTCTTTACCTCTCTAGTCTGGTCTCCTTCACCACCAGCAGTTACCATACCCGGTCTGCTAGGTGATTGCTAGGAAATGTACAGTATTAGACAAGACTGCCTTCTCTTCTTGTGCACAAGAGGCATGGAATAGTCTACAATCCATGCTTCATCTAGATATATTAGTGCCACTGATTGAATTTAAAATATTGATGGGAGACTAACAGAGGAGTGTAAATGCTTTTTTTTAGGCTGAATCATGTTGTATGTTTTGATTCTGTAATATATTGATTGTTGCTGCCTTCTTGACCAGGTCTCAATGGGCTTTTCCTGGTTAAATAAAAACATTTAAAATTGTCTGCTAATTTAATGTGTATGTACAAGACAATAAACCCTTTAATTGTCTGCACATGCTGGTGAATTGTTGCGTTATTCAAGAGTGTAATATATTTTAGAAGAGAAGTTGCTTGGATTGATAAATAGTTTAATGTAATGGATGACAGTAAGAACATTCTGTTATCCACAATTTGACAGAATGGCATCATAGGAGAGATCAGAAAACTATCCCTGAGCCAGACTCCTGCTGGCACTTCAACAGTTTAGGCCTAAGTCAGTTAACCCATAGAGCAAAGCTGATCACCAGGTTAGTGAACTTCTGTCCTTAGCCGTCTGGTGGTTAATTAATAGAGCAAATTGAGTGTCATTGATTGATAATTGCTCATATGATAACCCTTTGAATCATTATAATCAAGACAGACATTTTGCCAATAAAGTTAGTGTGAAGGAGGCTATCGGTTGTCATTAGTTACCACAGCGATAATTATGGCTAAACCCACCTATTTCTACAATATCTTAATCCGATTTTAAACCTAACCACACCTATATCCTTATGCCTAACCCTAACCTTGTTTTTCTAAAATTATCATTTTTGTTTTAATGAATTTTTACAATAGACATTTTAGATTTTGTGGCTGTGGTAACTAGTGACAAAAGTTCAAAAATAGAGTTTTGATTATCACTGATTTGCCAAAATACACTATTCAAACCCAGGGGCTTAGAGCTTTAAATGAAAATTCCCTTTATTCAAAATAAAATACTTGCGAGAGAGAGGGCCAACCTCCTGACACGCCACAAGGCCAGCACAATGCAAGAAAACAGCCGTGGCTGCATGACTGACTGCTCTGCACACTGGAAACACGGCTGGTGACACAGCTGTGGACCAATGATAATATCACTAAGCCCTTCAACTTACTTTCTCTCCCTCCCCATCTAGCTCTCATGACGTTTCCAGTAATTACACAGAGACCAATCTCCTGGGAAGCATCTATATTGGAAATACAAGAGTATGGGAAGGCCGAGGCAAGTGCAATGCCGAGAATACCGGTGACTAAGGTTGTGGATGACCCATAATGCCTTGCGGGTTAGTGGATATTCAGTGGCTGGCTTTGTTGACTGTTGGATCAAAACCCCTCCAGTTGTACAAAAGTAGGATTTCAGTTAATTTACTGCTGGTCCATTTAGTCCAGATATGGGCCAGCATTGACTGGCCTGCCTCAATGCCACTATGATCCAGACAAGGTCAGTTCCAAAAGAGAAATCAAATACTGTATGAGCAGATCTATAGACCAAAAGGGATTTCAAAGAGCTGCATTAACTGGAACAGGATGCTTTAGCACATTTACAGGAACACAGTGCAGTATAGTAATGCTATATTCTTGTACTATGCAGGACTGTAACTAATAATGCTGCTTTGGTGTGTTCCCCTTTCTGTGCCCTCCTGGTTTCTTACTGTGAGAGCCTCATGTTGCTGATGCAGGCAGTTTTCCTCCAGCATCCAGGCACTTTATTCAGGTAGACAGAGAGGCTTTCAGGGTAGCTGAATCATAGCTGAGTTCACTCAGCGTGCATGGTGAGTCATACTGCCCCTTAGAAAAAGGACATGCACTTGACTTGCTGTGTCCCCTCACTATCCCTTAGTGGTGTGGGTGGGTGATGAGGTAATACACCATGTCTCACCCCCTTGCCCTCACACATTCTCATAGGAACATCAGCAGTCAACCAAGATTAAAGTTTGTAATAGTAATATCAGCGTATCCAGTTATGGTAGTGAGTGTATGTGGGCACTAGTACTAGGTCAGGGGTTGGGTGCATAGTACCTCTCTCTGTACGCCCTCAGAAGCAAGTGTTCATGATTGTGATCAAGCAATTAGTGCTTGGCCATGTGAGAAGGACTACAGAGGGCCAAGTGGGCATGAGTATTGACTGCTGACTGGCTCTCCCTCTCTCTGTCTACCTCCCCCTCCTATCTGTGGTGTGAAAGGATGGCATTGTCCTCACTCTGCTCATCTGCACCAAAATATGAATTCCTCTCCACTCGTAACCTAAGCATGCGTTCCAGCAGCTAACCCCTGTCTGCCTGCTAGTTTCTCTGTCTCTAACAATGCCTCTCTCATGCTCACACACACAGTGGGACTGGATGTTGAGGTGTATAAGACTGCTTTAAGACAGCCCAGGGGGAACACACTACACCCCATCTGCATGCAAATGGAAGCATCAAGTTATAAAGGGATAACAGATTGTGTATAACACTGATGTCAGAATGTGTCCAGCTACCATAATACTTACCATACAGCTGCACTGTTCCACATGAACAAATAAGAAGCACATGAACAAATAAGAAGGAGCAGTAGCTCCCCTGATTGCCAACCACCTCGTAGGGGCAGGGCTGAAGTGACATTTCCCTAGAGGAATCCTTAAAATGTCACCAGCTACCTACCTACACAGCCTTTTAGAGCCTGTGTGTGAGCGAATGTGTGGATTAGGAGGCAAACACACAGTAAGGCAGCATGCACTCTAAACACACACAGGAGAGCAGGGAGTCAACATATCAGGGAGATTCGTTTTTACGAAAGGGACCTCACTTCTGGCACAGTAATGTTTTTAACTCTGGGAGAGCATTCCTATAGGTCAGGACTGAATTCAACTGTTCCATGGGTTGCTTTTGCACCATGAAACAACATTGAATGTGTTTTTCTCTTGGACAAGGGCTGGGGATGTGTTGTTTTAGGAAATCTGATAAATTGTTATTTTTGTTAAATATGGGAGAATGTACACTACTCCAAAAAATAAAGGGAACACTAAAATAACACATCCTAGATCTGAATTAATTAAATATTCTTATTAAATACTTTTTTCTTTACATAGTTGAATGTGCTGACAACAAAAGCACACAAAAATGATCAATGGAAATCAAATTTATCAGCCCATGGAGGTCTGGATTTGGAGTCACACTCAAAATTAAAGTGGAAAACCACACTACAGTTTGATCCAACTTTGATGTAATGTCCTTAAAACAAGTCAAAATGAGGCTCAGTAGTGTGTGTGGCCTCCACGTGCCTGTATGACCTCCCTACAACGCCTGGGCATGCTCCTGATGAGGTGGCGGATGGTCTCCTGAGGGATCTCCTCCCAGACCTCGAGACATGGTGTCACAGATGTGCTCAATTGGATTCAGGTCTGGGGAACGGGCGGGCCAGTCCATAGCATCAATGCCTTCCTCTTGCAGGAACTGCTGACACACTCCAGCCACATGAGGTCTAGCATTGTCTTGCATTAGGAGGAACCCAGGGCCAACCGCACCAGCATTAGTTCTCACAAGGGGTCTGAGGATCTCATCTCGGTACCTAATGGCAGTCAGGCTACCTCTGGCGAGCACATGGAGGGCTGTGCGGCCCCCCAAAGAAATGCCACCCCACACCATGACTGACCCACCGCCAAACCGGTCATGCTGGAGGATGTTGCAGGCAGCAGAACGTTCTCCACAGCGTCTCCAGACTGTCACGTCTGTCACATGTGCTCAGTGTGAACCTGCTTTCGCCAGTGGCGAATCTGCCAATCTTGGTGTTCTCTGGCAAATGCCAATCGTCCTGCACGGTGTTGGGCTGTAAGCACAACCTCCACCTGTGGACGTTGGGCCCTCATACCACCCTCATGGAGTCTGTTTCTGACCGTTTGAGCACACACATGCACATTTGTGGCCTGCTGGAGGTCATTTTGCAGGGCTCTGGCAGTGCTCCTCCTGCTCCTCCTTGCACAAAGGCGGACGTAGCGGTCCTGCTGCTGGGTTGTTGCCCTCCTACGGCCTCCTCCACGTCTCCTGATGTACTGGCCTGTCTCCTGGTAGCGCCTCCATGCTCTGGACACTACGCTGACAGACACAGCAAACCTTCTTGCCACAGCTCGCATTGATGTGCCATCCTGGACGAGCTGCACTACCTGAGCCACTTGTGTGGGTTGTAGACTCCGTCTCATGCTACCACTAGAGTGAAAGCACCGCCAGCATTCAAAAGTGACCAAAGCATCAGCCAGGAAGCATAGGAACTGAGAAGTGGTCTGTGGTCCCCACGTGCAGAACCACTCCTTTATTGGGGGTGTCTTGCTAATTGCCTATAATTTCCACCTGTTGTCTATTCCATTTGCACAACAGCATGTGCAATTTATTGTCAATCAGTGTTGCTTCCTAAGTGGACAGTTTGATTTCACAGAAGTGTGATTGACTTGGAGTTACATTGTGTTGTTTAAGTGTTCCCTTTTTTAGGTCTGCATCCTACATTTGAAATTTTAGTCATTTAGCAGACACTTATCAAGAGTGACTTAAAGGATCAATTAGGGTTAAGTGCCTTGCTCAAGTGCACGTCAGATTGTTCCCCTAGTCAGCTCTGAGATTTGATCCAGCGACCTTTCGATTACTGGCCCAATGCTCTTAACAGCTAGGCATACTAAACACTTATGGAGATGTAATAGGAGGGCATTCTGTCCAGTCATTTTTCCTTTCCTTTTCCCAAACTCAATTGTAGGTATATCAGTGAAACAACACACCTGAGAGGTGTTACTTACCAACTCATCTAAGTTTCTCATGTCACACAGCACCCTCTGTTTCTGTTGCCAATGTGCATAGGGGGCAGGCTCGGGTTCATCCACCACACTCTCTTTCCGAACGAAAGCCCTGCTTATTGGAAGCAGGCTTGGGCTGGGCTCCCCCAGGTTCTCCTGGTCCCGGATCTCCTCCTCGATCTCCTCCTCCAGCTGGATCAACATCGGGGCCAGCATGCCGAACTTGGCGCCACGCCTCGCCACCTCCAGCAGGCACAGCACAAAGTTCTTCTCGTTGCATTTCTCCACTATGTCGTTGGTCTCGAACATGAGAACATCCTTGATCCACAGTTCCTGACGACACCAGCCGATGAAATTGGACACGTTGTCCCGAGCCAAAAACGAGCCAGGAACCACGTTTCTTGACTGAAAGACCACATCCTTGGTTGGCATCCTCAATGACTGTGCAGCCTCTGGGTACTCCAGTTGAAAGTCCAGCGCTGCGCGATTCACGTTGTTGGCATGCCGACAGAGGGCACAGCCAGTCTCCAGCCCTTCCATAAAGGTGTCCGCCGTTATATCCAGGTCATACAGCGTGTTAAACCACTCGGCCAAGTCCTCTTTCATGGCATACAGGTATTCCTCGCTGGACTTGAATGGCCGGATGCTTTTGGAAGCAGCAGACTGGATGTTACTCTGATCAGCCATATTGTCGGAATATGTATCAATGCAGGCTATTTAATCATTCCAGATTGGATCATTCCATAAACACAGTCCAAAACCGTATGGAGCAGAGCAAATTAACCGCGTAGACGCACCCATGACAAACGCGCATATACGGCATCTCAATCGAGGTCCTTGAATGAATCCTTTGTATTGTTAAAGCATATTGACATCATGCTAGAAAACCGTGGCGCGTGGATGCGTTTCCGGATGTCTGCGTGATATCAGTTTCCTATAATGATAGCATCGCTATTTCTCACCGAACTCCAACTGCGGGAGAGAGAGAAACCGGTATGGTTAGCTACAGATGGATACACACCCAATGCATAAAGCTTCCCGGTGCCCTAGATCCTACCCCGGTAAATATACAATGCGTTGCGATAGTCATGTTGCTGGTTTGCCTGGATGGTCCAAATCACTTCTTCGCAGTCTCCCTCAATATAAAGACTCCACACTGACCAGTGGCAGGCTTCACAGTTCCCTTGCCGAATAACACCGTCCCCCGCTCATTAATTGCTCGGCCCATATTGCACCGCCTCCTGCTATAAGCATGCTGACCGGCTCTAGCTTAGACAAGAGACAGGCAGAGCGATTCAGTGGCATATCCCATTATGAGGGATAAGCGCCGGTAGAAGGGGAAAAAAACTTAACCCTGTATCCACCGCTTGACAATAATATAGCATAGCCTAGGGTTTATACCACTGAAAAACGGTAGCCATTCTTTTTGAATGAAACACACCTATTGCGTAGGATATAGCCTTCAATTGCAGAGTTGACAATTGACAACCTGTCACACTGTACCATGCAGATGCGCATTAATACGTTGGATTTGGCACATGAGCTGTGGGCATTTAAGATCAAGTAGGTTGTTAGGCTACAAAGGCCTACATTATTACCTGCAGTAGCCTATAATAATGTAATATCAGGTCGTGAAGTCAGTGTACTGATAAAAGGGTGGAACTCATGTTTACATTAGGCTACAGCTATCATAAGAAGATAAAGAACATAAGTGTTCACATGGTGAGAAAAAACATGACATCGAGAATTAACGGACCACGGGTAAGCGACCACCGTCTTTAAATGCACATCATAAGCCGTCAAAGAAAATACCATCATTATACTATCTTGACAATATTTCAAATGACGCAATGACCTCACTGTGTGGTTAATGTACATGACCAAGATTTACTAAATTATACAACTTCATTCTCATGAAAAACATTTTCATTCTTTACATACCTTTGACCTGTCTACATTTTCTGTCAAGGACGACGTTTTGTCGAAAGAAACAAATCGAAACCATCCCCCAGAACAAGAGCTGTAATATTGCCTACACTTTGAACGAGTTCAAAAGTGTAGAATTAATGACACCCTAGTCGTTTTAAAAAAGACACCCTCACCCTCTGTCCTTACACTTGTTTATGTCATTGCTAAAACACCAAATCACTTTCAACACCAGGACACGGGGCAAGAAAAAAAGAGAGGGAGGCGAGTCTATTTCCTCCGGCTTGAAAAGGCAGACAAAACCTGCCAAGGAAACATTAGCAGGTCATCAGGCAGCCTACGTCCGAAGACTGCATCAAATTCAGGCATGCCCATTTTACTACAGGACAAATTGGTCCAAATTAGTATCCAGATTATTCCAAATGAAGCAGAAATTAATATTACAATGTAACGACCAAGAAAAGTCTACAGTCTTCAAAGATTATCAACACACTAACTCCACTTTAGTTTTGCTGTGCCTTAGAGATCTTTGGCGGGAGGCGAAAGTAATTCTATTTAGGCAGATTGTGTTGGGCTAATTATTTTAGCTGTGGTTCATTATGTAGAATTGAAAGCTGAATGTAAAACCGGGTGAGGAGGAGAAAGCAGTATAAGGGAAGTCCTCTCTACCAGTGATGTAATTCGTCCCTCAGACGAGCATGTGCATTAAGCATTCTGGGGAAATCAGTGAGATATATATCTATTACACACACACACACACACACACACACACATACATACATACATACATACATACATACACACGGACACCCATTCAAATGAGTGGATTTGGCTATTTTAAACACACCCGTTGCTGACAAGTGTACACAATCGAGCACACAGCCATGAAATCTCTATAGACAAACATTGGCAGTTGAATGGCCTTACTGAAGAGCTCATTGACTTTCAACGTGGCACAGTCATAGGATGTCACCTTTCCATCAAGTCAGGTCATCAAATTTCTGCCATGCTAGAGCTCCCCCTGTCAACTGTAAGTGGTTTTATTATGAAGTTGAAACCTCTAGGAGAAACAACAGCTCAGCCTCGAAGTGGTAGGCCACATAAGTTCACAGAACGGGGCCGCAGAGTGCGTAAAAATCGTCTGTCCTCGGTTGCAACACTCACTACCGAGTTCAAAACTGCCTCTGGAAGCAACATCAGCACAATAACTGTTCATCGGGAGCTTCATGAAATGGGTTTCCATGGCCAAGCAGCCACACACAAGCCTAAGATCACCATGCGCAATGCCAAGCATTGGCTGAAGTGGTGTAAAGCTCGTCGTCATTGGACTCCGGAGCAGTGGAAACTCATTCTCTGGAGTGATGAATCACGCTTCACCATCTCGGAGTCCGACGGAGTAATTTGTGTTTGGGAGATGCGAGAACACCACTACCTGCCCCAATGCATAGTGCCAACTGTAAAGTTTGGTGGAGGAGGAATAATGGTCTGGGGCTGTTTTTCATGGTTTGGTCTAGGCCCCTTAGTTCCAGTGAAGGGAAATCAACACTAGAGCATACAATGACATTCTAGATAATTCTGTGCTTCCAACTTTGTGACAATAGTTTGACAATGCCCCTGTGCACAAAGCGAGATCCATACAGAAATGGTTTATCGAGATTGGTGTGGAAGAACTTGACTGGCCTGCACAGAGCCTTGACCTCAACCCCATTGAGCACTTTTGGGATGAATTGGAACGCCGACTGCGAACCAGGCCTAATCAACCAACATCAGTGCCCGACCTTGATTAATGCTTGTGGCTGAATGGAAGCAAGTTCCTGCAGCAATGTTCCAACATCTAGTGGCAAGCCTTCCCAGAAGAGTGGAGGCTGTTATAGCAGTAAGTAAACTCCATAAAAATGCCCATAATTTTGGAATGAGATGTTTGTCGAGCAGGTATCCACATACACATCCATCAGACAAAGTGTCAGGGCAGGGGGAAAAAAGTTCCTTCCCAAGTTGCATCTCAATATAGAAGACCTATAGAATTGGTCGCTCTGTGTCAATATGAAATAACCCTAGTAGTTACACTTTGATACCTAGCCTGTTTATATTCAAACTTCATTTTGGATTCCCACTGCTATTCCAGTTCACAGGCAGAGCCAGACAAGCACTGTCTGAAACAACAGCTGCACCATTCTTGTCTCTGCACATGCTGCTCTGCTGTTATGTGATGATTTGAATTTCAGTATGGAAAAAGGAGGGCCTTGTTTTGATTTGAAAAATACAGTTGTTTCTTTAAGAGAGAGAGGGTGGTGGAGGGAGGGAGAAAGAGACTGGCGGGATGACATCATTTTCAGGGCCGGGATGAATCAGCTTTTCTGTGACACAGACAACTCACACACCGTGCTCAGTTCCCCAGCATGAGCAACTGGCTCCCAGTCATCAGAGAGAACTCTCATCGGCTGTGACCGGACTTCACCCGCACACAAAACACTGGGCTTTGCTCTTTAACTGGAAATTAGACATTTGAGAAGTTAGTGCTGGAGCATTTAGAATGTTCATATTTCATTTGATAACCAGGACACCGTACAACAAAGTACAATGAATGCACCCTGTCTGTGATGTCAAAAGTGATTACAGGTACAGACTGGATTATAAAAGCAGACCCAACTGTTAAATTTAAACAAAGCTCAATTCATTCTCATTGGGAAGTGAAGAGTGATTATCAAAAGTGCTCTGAGAATGTCTGGACATATGCTGAACAGATGCATTAAGACATGTGGTATAAGTCACAGCCAGGGGAGGCTGACATCTGGTTAATAACATCCATTGCCTCTTGATATGATTGAGAGGTTTCTCAAACAACGAAAATAACTTGCAAAGATGTCATCGCAATTCTGTAAAAAAGCCTGAAGGCAGTCGATGTCTATTCTCACCAGCAAATGTACAATTTAGTTCAGTCATTTTTGACCTAGTACCTCTTCATTCACTAGTCATTATACAGTTAATTCGGGAAGTAGTCGGACCTCGACTTTTACCACATTGTTAAAAATGAGGCTAATGTAACAATGTGTAAATAGTTTTTCCTCAATCTACACACAATACTCCATAATGACAAAGCAAAAATATTTAGAAATGTTTGGGAATGTATACATTTTTTACATTTTAATTTTAGATGTCATAAGTATTCAGACCCTTTACTCAGTACTTTGTTGAAACACCTTTGGCAGTGATTACAGCCTCGAGTCCTCTTGTATGAATTTACAAGCTGGCCGTACCTGTATTTGGGGAGTTTCTCCTATTCTTCTCTGCAAATCCTCTCAAGCGGTCAGGTTGGATGGGGAGCGTTGCTGCACTTCTATTTTCAGGTCTCTCCAGAGATGGTCGATCAGGTTCAAGTCCGGACTCAGGCTGGCCCACTCAAGGACATTGAGACTTGTCCCGAAGACACTCCTGCGTTGCCTCGGCTGTGTGCTTAGGGTCGTTGTCCAGTCTAAGGTCCTGAGCACTCTGGAGCAGGTTTTAATCAAAGATGTCTCTGTACTTTTTTCCATTAATCTTTCCCTCGATGCTGGCTAGTCTCCCAGTCCCTGCCTCTGAAAAACATCCCCACAGAATGATGCTGCCTTCACCGTAGGGATGGTGCCAGGTTTCCTCCAGATGGAACGCTTGGCATTCAGGCCAGAGTTCAATCTTGGTTTCATCAGACCAGAGAATCATGTTTCTCATGGTCTGAGTCCTTTAGGTGGCTTTTGGCAAACTCCAAGCGGGCTGTCATGTGCCTTTTACTGAGGAGTGGCTTGCATCTGGCCACTCTACCATAAAGGCCTGATTGGTGGAGTGCTGCAGAGATGGGAGAACCTTCCAGAAGGACAATCATCTCCACAGAAGAACTCTGGCGCTCTGTCATTGACCATCAGGTTCTTGGTCACCTCCCTGACCAAGGCACTTCTCCCCCGATTGCTCAGTTTGGCTGGGTTGCCAGCTCTTTTTGTGGTTCCAAACTTCTTCCATTTAAGAACGATGGAGGCCACTGTGTTCTTGGGGACCTTCAATGCTGCAGACATTTTTTGGTACCCTTCCCCAGACCTGTGCCTCGACACAATCCTGTCTGAGGTCTACGGACAATTCCTTTGACCTAACGGCTTGGTTTTTGCTCTGACAAGCTGTCAAAGGTGGGACCTTAGACAGGTGTGTGCTTTTTCAAATCATGTCCAATTTACCACAGATGGGACTCCAATCAAGTTTTAGAAACACCAAGGATAATCAATGGAAACAGGACAAACCTGATCCCAATTTCAAGTCCCATACCAACGGGTCAGAGTACTTATCTAAATAAGGCTTTGTTTATTTGTAATACTTTAACATTTTCTACAAATCTTTTCGCTTTGTCATTATGGGGTATTGGTATTCTGTGTAGATATTTTTATTTATTTAATCCATTTTAGAATAAGGCTGTAATGTCATAAAAATATGGAGAAAGGAAAGGGGTCCAAATACTTTCCGAATGCACTGTATATGATTACAAATGCAACATGAAGTGTCACAGACCAGTTATATATCCTCTGTGGCTTAGAGAAGTCCTCTGACAGCCACTATGTTCTTGGGAAAATGGATGCATCTATCATGCTGGTATTGTTGCAAAGCTGCAGACTACATAGTGCCTCCTTGTGGACAATTCATTAAGAGAAACCTGCTGAAGGAGCAGAGCTGTCAAATACTGTATAATTCCTACCACTCTAGTAGAACAGTTGAAAATGTAAATGCAAACAGTCAACCAATCATGATGCCTCATAACAGCAATGGATCTGAACTTCTCTTAGCATCAAATAGGAGTGGAAATTTTATTTTCAAAATTGTTCATTACACAACTGTGGGAAGGAAAAGCAATTACAATTAAAAAAGAAACCTGTCATGTTTTACAATACACTGTCCAAAAAAATCAGTCTGTACATCTAAGAAATGCAAAAATAAACGTGCACAAGTCAAAATAACTGAACCAAGGGTAAACAAAAAACATTTAACTAGGAGTTGAATGAAACTGCAGAGTATTTCAAAAGCAGTTATATAACCATTTATAATATGGAATCATAAATTAAAATTTTCATTTTAAAAATCTAATCCTGCGTCAGATGGAACATTTTAATTGCTTTCTTTTAGTAGGGTCGGTCTCTGCGTTCCTGGCGATGGTCCCTATGAGAGGAAAAAACAATTTAGTGTCTAACAAACATGCATTAAGTAAGCAAATAATATTTGAGTATGATGAAAGCAGTCCAACATATCCCCTTACCTCATATCCATCTTGCCTGGGGGCCCGCCCATTCCTCCTCTCCCCATTCCTCTTCCTCTGTCCATCGGTGGTCCTCCCCTGCTACCCCCTCGGAATCCCCCTCGGTCCATTCCACCACGCCCTCTGAAGCCACCGCCACGGTCACCTCCCCATCCTCCACGGAAGCCGCCAGGACCACCGGGCCCTCCTGGTCCGCCACGGTCCATCCCTCTGCCCCCACGCATCCCCATGCCACCCCTGCCTCGCTCACCACCTGAACAAAACCACACAAGGCCCAGTTTAGCTTGCCACCACAGACTATTGTAGACATATTGTATGCTACAGTGTAGATCGCTGTTGATATAATTTGGGCTGCTGGTAATGATAGTACCAGGAAATTCCAAATGTCCAAAGACAACTGAACTTCATATCATGGAGTACTTCACAGGGAGGGAAATATGACTACTAAACATAAGTGGCATTCCAAGTGAACACAGAACAAGTCCTCCAATGCCAAAGCGTTTCATTACAGTGAGCTGACTGCTGCACAGATGATTTCATGTTTCCCTAGAGTTGACACGAATCAAGTACAACTTCTAAGCATGGACCCGAAGTCAAGGTGATAAACCGGTTTGATTTGTCTGTTTACATTTCAAGCATTAAGATATGAAATAGGAATCAGCCCGTGTTGCTCAAATAACACTTATAATGATTCCGGTCTATTCCTGTCTAGTTATGAATCAGGCCCTGACAATAGCGCTGCTGTGCCGGTGAGAGCCGTACCTGAGGGGGGCCCAAAGCCCTCTGGTTTGGGAGCTTTGCACTGGTTACACTCCATCCTCCAGGAAAAGTTCTGGTTGCCACAGCCCCTGAGAAAGACAACCACCCAGTCAGTACACGTTATACACAAAAACTGTACATTTAAAAAAGGGGAAAGGGAAAATACATTTTTCTTGCGGTACTTACTGGCTGGGGCACTCCCAGTCTCCAGCTCTCTGCTGTATGTTGCCACCCGGGCCCCCTGGCCCACCTCTGCCCATGCCACGTGGTCCTCCTCGTGGGACAAAACCTCCACGCTCCCCTCCACGGCCCATCATGCCTAACACCACACACCAGAGGTCGTTTCAGTATTTCACTTAATGGTCATGGCAACGTGGGGCAATACCTTCCTGTTCAAAACTGAAAATGTAAGTCCCACAAAAGAAAGTTGGACATTTACCTCCAGGTCCTCCACGGCCCATCATGTCACCCCTCATGGGCATGCCCCCTCTCATCCCACCCATCATGGGCTTACGGCGAGCCATGGACACCTTCAGCCTCTTTCCCTGGTACTCTTTCCCTGTGGAGATCATGAACAGAAGGAAACAGGAATAAATAGAAAATGGAGAGAGGCTTGGGTTACTGGTCCTTTCTTGTATTCTACAGTACATTTATGCATTAATCTGGACAGTTCAAGGGTAACATCAGAGAATAGGCTGATGTAGGTTTAACAGGGCCAGTGAGACTAACCATCGAAGTACTCCACAGCAGCTTTGGCACAGAGGGGCTCCTCGTAGGACAGAGTGGCGTCTCCCTTAGGCTTCCCTGAATCATTGTCTGTGTAGATGTTGATGGCAGGCTTGCCCAACCTCCGGTTCATCTGAACATTAACAGAGGAATGAATCACTCAAGTCAAAACTACCACACCATTGACAACTATCTGCAGTTGTATTTATTTTTTATAGCATTTCTAAAACTGTTCAATCCTCCAATTAAAATGAGAACAATACAGGAGATTAGCAGTGGCCATTTATAAAAGCATTCTTTGGGAAAGACTAAAGGAATGCCGTGTTTCCCCTATTTATTAATGCCCTGGCGGCAACAGTTGTGAAAGGGGGAGGGCACAACTTGAATCTGTCCGGAATTGGCAGCCGAGAGCAAAATGTGCCTTTTCTTAGACAATTTCCTGCAGTTCTATACATTTCTCCATGGAGCTGAGAATTCTGTAGTGTGAAAGATAATTTCCTACAATTCTATGCATTTTGCTTAAATATTATTAAACATCCAATGGGGACCCCAATCGGGGCCCCCGGGCATGTACCTTGCGTCAGTAATCGTAATTTACACTATTTCTCCATCCCAAATTATACTTAAAAAAAAAAAAAAAAAAGTGTGGTTTTAATTTATTAGGATCCATTTGCAACATCTAGTCTTACTGGGGTCTGAACACATAACGAAAATACATTAGACAGAAGAATTTACATACACTACATGTTAATGTTTCTTAAATGTATGTGTACATACACACAACAAGTATGGGAGAGAGGCATTGTGCTGTGAGGTGTTCCTCTATTTGTTTTTTGAAACCAGGTTCTCTGTTCACTTGTGTTATATGATAGTAGGGAGTTGCATGCACTCATGGCTCTCTATAATACTATACGTTTCATTGAATTTGTTCCGGACCTGGGGACTGTGAAAAGACCCCTGGTGACATGTCTGGTGGGGTAAGTGTGTGTGTAAGTTGACTATGTGAACAATTTTAAGTTTTAAAGAGACATTTTTGTGGCAACAATTTAGCAGTTGAGGTATACCGATGCTAGATGAATACAGGGGAACAAATGGAATGTATGAGACCTATTACAGGTTTAAATTGAAATTATTTAGTTTCAGAGCATATCCTCACCCTTATAGGTCCAGGGTGTTTGAAGAAAACAGCCATCTCCTCCAGAGTTGCGCTTTCCGTGAGTCCTGTGATGTAGATGGTGCTGTTCTCAGAGTCATCCTGCTCCTCAGGGCGCCCTGAACAGACAGAACTACTGTTTAAAACAAGCCTGAACACAGTGCCACTATACTGTCCTTCATGTCAGATTCATAGCATACGCCATTAGGCAAAGCCACTTCAAGATGAACACAACAAAGACTTTCAGGTGTATGCAATACTGCCAAATCAGTAAGAAAGTTTGATGGTCAGTTGGTGTCTACTTACCCATGTCACGCTCTGCCCCGTTGTTCATGGGTCCTGTTGTCCACCAGGCAAGGTAGAGAAAAAGGCAAAGAAAAGTCAGTTTGTGCCACTCAAGTCCACCTCTGAAGAGAATTTGAAGTGACAACCCAGACACACTCCTCCAAAAACACAGGTGTCAGACATTTGGGAAAATTGAAAATGGTACTGTGGTAAACCATGTTCCCCTCTTAAGTGGAAGACTCAGTAACCAGTATATTAGGAGTCCACCCCATTCACAAAAATGGTTTGCTCCTACAAGACAGTGAGTCACGTGGCCGTAGCTTGCTACATTAAGCAAAGAGGAATTCAGACACTGCTCGGTTGAATGTTAGAAATGTGCAAAACGAGTGACTTAAGAGACTGACCGTGGTATGATCATAGGTGTCAGGTGCACCGGTTCCGGTACCTCAGAAATGGCCGGCATATTGGGCTTTTCACGCACGAGTGTCTAGGGTTTACCGAAATTGGTATGACAACTAAACAAACATTGGCGGCAGTCACGTGAGCAAAAACAGCTCGTTGAGGTCGAAGGAGAATGGCAAGAATCATGCAAGCTGACAGGCATGCCACAAACAGGCAAATAACCCAGTACAACAGTGGTTTGCAGAACAGCATCTTGAAACACACAACTAGTGAGTCCTTGTCACGGCTGGGCTATAGCAGGAGACGACCACACATTGCCAGGTCTGACCAAACCCAGTTCCTGTTGAATCATGCTAATGGCAGTCAGGATTTTGTGTAAATCAACATGAGTCCATGGCCCCAGCCTGCCTGCCGTCAAGAGTACATGCTTGTGCCAGTTGTCGTGAATGTTTTCCTGGCACATTAGGTCCCTTGATACTGAGCAACGTTTCCCTGGCCCGAAGAATACAGGCATTTCTGGAGGCATAGGGGCATACTAGATGGGTGTACCTAATAAACTGGCAACTGAGTGTATATTAATAATGATGTAAAATAAAACCTCAGACCCTTCCGTATAAAAATGTGAGCCATAAGAAAAGTTCTTATGCCACCACAGATAATCCCAAAAAAATACCAGGAGTTTGCTCCATGAAATTGTAAATGCAAAACCATTTTTTCAAACCCGACACATTTCTTAGCAGCAGGCATTTGTCATTAACTTGTCATTGTAAAATAAGTACCTTGCTTTTCAAGGTTACCTTAAGCAGTGAGTGATAAACCAAAATGAGTTAAAAGTACCCCTTTCCAAACAGATGTCTCAGACATTTTAAACTGGATCCCTCTCTATTTCCATCCATCCTAATAGCCACCTATATAGATATTTGGCTACCCAAAAAACGCTGCGCGCACACACACACACACACGTAATGTAAGGGCTTAGGTAAATGCTCAGAGCGTACATGCTCTAGTAGGTAAAGGTCTGGAGTGGACTAGCCAGTGTAATACTCGTTAACTTACCACCAGGCTTATTGAAGCCACCTCTGTCTCCGGCGACGCTATGGGGGAATAAATGGAGATATGAAGGCGATTTCCCTTTTATCAGCCACTTCCATGTCTGGAGCCTCGTGGCTCGTTTGGGGAGGTTGACGGACACAGTTCTGACTAGCTCATTTAACAACCCCCCACAACATGCCTATACAGTCTATGCAATCCAGTTAATTGGGAATTAAGGTATTAACAGAAACTACGTGGCATGACTCCTTTACTAAATGGCTTCTTAATGACAGCATTCAATAGCAGATACTGGATAGTTTGGAGGTAGCCATGGGGTGCTAAATCTGTTACGTTTGGGAAATATGGGACAGAATCCCAGGTATTTGTTACAAAGGAAAACGATTTCAGATGCATTTCATATATAGACAAGTGAAGGCTAAATATCTAGCTTGGAGATAATACAATGCTTAGAAGATCACATATTTAACTGTAAATGTAAGTTGATTATGCATTATGTCCACTTTACAGTTGAAGCAACCAGCTAAAAAAACATTTCTTTATTTAAGTGGTCAAATGCAATGGATCTGAAATATTACAAACAGGTGATAGCCACCTTGGGGAGGAAAAAAATAAAATAAATCCATGTACATTTTTACAAAGATGATTTGAAGTTACACAATTCTAATACAGAATTTAATTTGACCAAGTTACAATGTTATGCTGTAAAAGTAATAAGTTACATTTGAATAGCATCATTTGAGTTTCCCAGCACGCTTTAGACAGCACCATCCTCATCTCTTGGATTTAAGGCAGAACCCAAATCTCTGTTGTTTAACCCCTTTGTTGTTTAAGATGCTGGCTCTTTAGTGAGTACAGGCACTTTATAGAATAAAGCTGGGTTTACATGGCTCTCACTGTGTTACCTGTAGCGTAAATGTGACAAAGCATGTTAAAAAAGGTGTTCATTTGATTAAACAAAACATTTGTAATCCAAAACACATTTCAAAAACACACATAAGGGGGTGGTTTTCCAGACAGATTAAGCGTAGTCCAAAGGCTAAAAAGCATTCTCAGCATTCTTTTCAGGAGACTAGACTGAATCTGAGTCTGGGAAACCGGACCCAAAACATTTTGAACAAAAAAACTATCCTGTATGAAAGTAAATGAATGAGTAACATATGGATGAGAAGCTACATTTCTAGACTACTTTAACCAATGTCAGCTGAGAGCTAGGGTTGTGAAAACAGGGCTAATTCAATAACATTATCTAATTGAGGTTAAAAAAAATGTGACATGTAATTAATCAAATATTGTGCTGTTGGCAGAGCAGTATTATTCACTTTGATTATCCTTTTAGGGCACACACACAGCCATGTACTGAATAACCTATTACTGTAATATAAGCCTAGGGCAAAACACAATTGAACACGATAGGAGTCTGGTGTGACCTAGTGAACATGTGATCCGTTTTTTCTTATTACAGGAATATTACCTTGAGCCATCTGATACTCAATGGAATCAACATCGACTCAAACTCTCGAGGTCCTATCATAATGCCGTGAAAGCTTTAACTAAACATGAAAGGCTACAGGTGGCAAGTACAGTACCAACAACCTATAAAATCTTTATACTCTCTTTGGATAATTAATTCCAATCATTTAAAAGTTAACAGCAGGTATTCTGCATGTAAGTTTAAGTATTTTGAACTTTGGTTCTGCATGGATGTGCCCTGAAGAAATTTATTTTATCGGTTTTCCCAACAAACAAAAAACCTCAAATGTGCATTGACCTCAACTTAATATGCAAAAAAATGTATTAGAATAAGTAATCAATGCATCTTGCTTATTAAAAAAAAGTTATTTTAAAAGACCTTCCTCACGGGTCATGAGCCAAAAATGGTCCCTTAAATGGCCAGAAATGTTGTCCAGAAATTACCTCATTGGACAGAAAGGGGCACACCTCCCACCATCAATGTGAAAAAATATTGTATTTTATTGCAAAGGTTTGCTAGCTTAAAGATAAGAACTTTGTGGTTTGAAGAAGCAAGACATATATTAATGTGAAATAATACCTTTATATAAACAATAGTCAACACAAGCCAAAACCTAAAATTATCAGTTAATTTAACTAAACTTCCATAGTGCATACTCTCAAATACTGTACCTTCTGGATCAGCTTTTTAAAAGGAAAACCAGAGGATGGAATAAATACCCATGAGAATGATACGTTCTTAAACCATCTTAAAATGTATTTAACATCAAAGCAATCATTTTAGAAGGTGAGGTGTGCCCACAGCAGTGACCCTGTGAAGCCTTGTGAATAGAGTTCCCATAATCAATGCTATGGATGATATGCTGCGGTACAGCAACAAAGGATATCCGATTGAATAGTTTACGAGTCCAGCTCTCTGTTCACACGTCAGTCCCAACTCTTTGATTCATGAAAACATATTCCCTTCTTACCTTTGGCCACTATGGCAGGGTTGAGAGTTAGTACTCATTTATGGAGGGTCCCTTCATCTAACTTTCTGTATGCATTATATCTTTAATTTTACACAAAAGTGAACAGTTTGACTTCCCCCACTAATAAATTTGTTGTCTGTCATCAATTTATAGGGTTATATCTTGGGGGCCCACTTACGTTTTAGGGAAACTTCAGACTCAGCCCTGCTCTGCCTTGACGAAGCACTTGTAAGAGTGGATGGAGGTTAAGTTAAGCAATAAGGAGTCTCACTTACCCCATGCCTCCACGGCCCATGCCTCCACGGCCCCGGCCACCGTGCATCATGCCGCCCCTGTCATAGCCATCCCTGGGAGGCCCACGGCTCTCCCCTGACCCTGGGAACCCAGCAGGCTCAGAGCCAGAGTAGCCAGAGCTGCCTCTGCCCTCCTGCCCATAGTTATCTACAGAATAGCATAACAACAAGGTTAGGGGAAAAGGAGGGAAAAATCACATTACTTATATATGACAATTTATAGCAGGTAGGCATGGGTGTTGAAATAGCAGGAGACTGATGCTCTTACTATAATGGCTTGACTGGTTGTAACCACTTTGAGGTCCGCTCTGTTGTCCATACTGGCTGGCTGCAGGCTGCCCATAGGAGCCCGAGGCCTGAGGGGGATAGCCCGCAGCAGGAGCCTGTTGCTGCGGTGGGGGCTGCTGCTGCTGGTATCCACTCTGCTGCTGCCCATAGCCTCCCTGCTGGGCCTGGTACCCACTCTGCGGTGCGGCATATCCCCCTGGCTGAGAGTAGCTGCTCTGGCTGTAGCCAGCGGGCTGGCTGCTGGCACTGTAACTAAAGTGATTAGGGACAGGCAGGGATTGAACAGGTCAAAGAGCGCTACATAACTATCTCTCCCGGGTGGCGCAGTGGTCTAAGGCACTGCATCGCAGTGCTAGCTGTGCCACGAAAAATTCTGGGTTCGAGCTCAGGCTCTGTCGCAGCCGGCCGCAACCGGGAGGCCCATGGGGCGACGCACAATTGGCCCAGCGCCGCCCAGGTTAGGGAGGGTTTGGCCGGCAGGGATATCCTTGTCTCATCGCGCACTAGCGACTCCTGTGGCGGGCCGGGCGCAGTGCACGCTGACCAGGTTGCCAGGTGTACGGTGTTTCCTCTGACACATTGGTGCGGCTGGCTTCCGGGTTGGATGTCTGTTGTGTCAAGAAGCAGTGCGGCTTGGTTGGGTTGTGTTTCAGAGGACGCGTGGCTCTTTACCTACGCCTCTCCCGAGTCTGTACTGGAGTTGCAGCGATGAGACAAGACTGTAACTACTACCAATTGGATACCACGAAATTGGGGAGAAAAAAAACGCTCTACACAGTAGATGGTTCTTATAAGTTGCCAGCTGCAACTTGTGAACAATCATTAACAAAATATTGTGTAACTAACTGCACAACGACCTCCATTACACCCAGATGGATTTACTACAAAGCAGAATCAATTAGTTAAGCAACCAGAAATAACTACTGATTTTATGATTAATTAAAATAGCTAAACTTAGATGTCTATTAGTTTGTTAAATTGTTCAATCAATTAGAACATGTCCATTTCAAACAACTTTATATAAAATAAAAAAGTTATCTGAATATTTTGGCAAGTTAGATGGCCAATTCCTTGATCCTGCTTTGTAATATTCCCTTAGGTCTTAATGTAACACTTGTTTTCCTACCTCTGAGGTGCAGTGGAGGCAGGCTGCTGACTGTAGCCAGCGTAGGCAGACTGGGCTGCATAGCCTGGCTGGGATGCATAGGTTGGCTGAGAGGCAGCGGGGGCAGCAGCAGCAGCGCTCTCATATCCACTGGCTCCATAGCCCGCGGCGGGCTGGGAGTAGGCATGGGCACTGGGCTGGGCAGCAGGGTACCCAGCTGTGGACAAAGAGGAGATGGTTTAACTAAAACGCTTTAGATGGATAATTCCAGGCACACACTGTTGGGATTTTAGACCAGAGGCTGAACTACCCAAATGAATGAAGCAATCTGTTGCTTATTTGGATCACTCTATACCCAGGACTTCAAAAACAAAAGTGCCCACAAGGAGAACTGATGAAGAATATTATGGCACAGAATACCATTGTGTGATTAAGAGTATTAGAATAAGTGTTAGATAAATAATATTATGAAGGGACTATCGTCTTGCATCACTAACATGTCTGTTACAATTATGATTCAGGATGAGTACATACAATGTCAAAGAAATCTAGCATGTCCAGCGTTCATCTAGTCTACTAACAATACTATAGTCTACTACATATGATTCTAAATACAGTATATTATATGGATCACTCCATCAAGGCATTGAAGACTTGAAATGGATGGAGATGCATGAAAGGGAATCTGTGCCAAACCTGTTTTACTCCCAGCTGGAACGTGATAGCAATAGAGGAGAAAATGTTCACATTACATGAGGTCAATAGTCATTTGATGGACAATTCTCACTCCCGCCCCCCCCAAAATACAGTTGACCAAACATTTTGGTCTCTCTGGAACTGACCTGATGCTGGTTGCCCATAGGAGGAACCATACTGCTGCTGTGTATAGCCACCAGCAGAGGGTGCTGCCTGAGGGTAACCGGTCTCAGCTGCAGCTGGTTGGGCATAGGACCCATATGCTTGCTGGCTATAACCCTGTTGAAATACAAAAGGCCATAAGCTATTAGTCTATAGAAGAATAAGTCTGCTTTCCCAAGGTACAAGTTTTCCTGTGCTTTAGTTCAAGCTGTATGCAAACATGTCATGAGATCTGGGCATAATGTGGGTCACTGACCATTATTCCAGTTTGAATCATTTCTAAATTACTTCTAATAAAACTCACCTGGGCAGATTGTCCATAGGCCTGTGAGGGCTGAGCAGCATAGGATCCATACCTGCAGGGACACAATAGCATTCAATCATACAGTACCCATCTCTAATGTTGGCGTCTTAGTAAATCATAATGAATTTACCTAATTACACAAAACACCCATCCCACTGCATTGATTTGAATAGTCTGGTAGCACAATACCCATGTAGATAGACTTACCCCTGCTGGGCACTGGCCTGGTTGTAGGAACTGTAATCTTTAAAAGAAAATAACAAAATAAATGACTAGCCTAGGCTTAACTTTCAGCAACAGTCCTAGTATCAAATTCAGTTTGGGACTCGTGAGATAGAACTGCTCGACAATAATACCGTGTAAACCTTTTGCATTGTCAACAACAGCACACAATAGAAAGTATTTCAAGTTCAACAGACCTTGAAAATAGACTAAGCACAACTGCAATTCCCTCTAAGCAAGGTCCGACTAGAGGCCGTTTTCCGGTGTTGTGTAGTGGAGGACATCCCGCCTTTGCTTGCATAACTACCGTAGCTAACGTTAGCAAACGTTTTTTTTTTTTAACTAGCCACACGTTTCAATTTGCAGACAAAGAAACGACGTGCGGCTAGATTAGCAAGGCCGCATGACCAACGGAATTGCATACGCACAGGCACGAATTAACAAAGCAGATAAACGTGTGTGGTGAATTTGTACCCTCGCCCGGCATCGTGGATAGTTAGGGCCTACTGCCCTAGATTCTAGCTAAGCTAGCTACAGTAGTAAACTGGTCAATTCACCAAACTGGTCAATTTGGCTGGCTAACTACTAACGTTAGCTAGCTTAATAGCTAGCTACCGACTACTGTACAGATTTAAACGTTCGTCTTAGATTTGAATGTTGGATAATAAAATTGATGTAACTATGCAGAATTACATATAACTTTCTTTTGATATGCAACAATAAGTAATGTATTCGTGCAAAATCAGATAATAAAAGACCGTTAACGAAACCCACCAGGAGCTGACGCCATCTTCGTTTCTTCGTTTAGTCAGAGAATGGCGCATGCGCGTAAAAGTAGACGAGCCTCTGGCAAAGATGTTCGGTAAGCGCTATCCTGGATACTAGGGATGTCCCTACCCTAAACCCTAACCTTAACAATAACCGTTACTTTAAAAACGCACTATGTAGTAACCGCTCCGGCATTTCCTGGTTGCTAAAATTCTATTAGTTCCCGCTCAACGTGATCAAGACAAAGGAGATGATCGTGGACTACATGAAAAGGGCTCCTGAGTGGCACAGCGGTCTAAGGCACTGCATCTCAGTGCAAGAGGGGTCAATGTCGTCCTTGGTTCGAATTTAGGCTGCATCACATATGGCCGTGATTGGGTGTCGTATAGGGCGATGCACAATTGGCCCAGCGTCCTCCAGGTTTGGCCGGGGTAGGTCGTCATTGTAAATAAGAATGTATTCTTAACTGACTTGCCTAGTTTAAATAAAGGTCAAATTTAAATTAAAACTTAAAAAGTTTGACTTTAAATAAGTAAAAGTTAAGTTAAGTAAAAAAAAATTGAAAATAAAAGTAACAAATAATTAAACAGCAGCAGTAAAATAACAATAGCGAGGCTATATAAAGGGGGTACAGGTACAGAGTCAATGTGCGGGGGCACCGGTTAGTCAAGGTAATTGAGGTAACATGTAGGTAAAGTTAAAGTGACTATGCACAGATATTAAACAGAGAGTAGCAGCAGCGTAAAAGAGGGGTCTGGGTAGCCCTTTGATTAGCTGTTCAGGAGTCTTATGGCTGGGGGTAGAAGCTGTAAGAAGCCTTTTGGACCTAGACTCTGGTACCACTTGCCGTGCGGTAGCAGAGGGAGCAGTCCATGACTAGGGTGACTGGAGTCTTTGGCAATTTTTAGGGCCTTCCTCTGAAACCCCCTGGTATAGAGGTCTTTGATGGCAGGAAGCTTGGCCCCAGTGATGTACTGGGCCGTATGCACTACCCTCTGTAGTGCCTTGCGTTCGGAGGCCGAGCAGTTGCCATACCAGGCAGTGATGCAACCAGTCACAATGCTCCCAATGGTGCAGCTGTAGAACCTTTTGAGGATCTGAGGACCCATGCCAAATCTTTTCAGTCTCCTGAGGGGGAATAGGCTTTGTCGTGCCCTCTTCACGACTGTCATAGTGTGTTTGGACAATGACAGTTTGATGGTGATGTGGACACCAAGGAACTTGAAGCTCTCAACCTGCTCCATTTCAGCCCCGTCGATGAGAATGGGGGCGTGCTTGGTCCTCCTTTTCCCGTAGTCCACAATTATCTCTTTTGTCTTGATCACGTTGAGCAAGGGGTTGTTGTCCAGGCACCACACGGCCAGGTCTTTGACCTCCTCCATATAGGCTGTCTCATCGTTGTTGGTGATCAGGCCTACCACTGTTGTATCATCGGCAAACTTGATGATGGTGTTGGAGTGGTGCCTGGCCGTGCAGTCATGAATGAACAGAGAGTACAGGAGGGGACTGAGCATGCACCCCTGAGGGGCCCCCGTGTTGAGGATCAGCGTTGTGGATGTGTTGTTACCTACCCTTACCACCTGAAGGTGGCCCGTCAGGAAGTCCAGGATCCTGTTGCAGAGGGATGTGTTTAGTCCCAGGGTCCTTAACTGAGTGATGAGCTTTGAGGGCACTATGGTGTTGAACGTTGAGCTGTAGTCAATGAATAGCATTCTCACATAGGTTTTCTTTTGTCCATGTGGGAATGGGCAGTTTTGAGTGCAATAAAGAATGCATCAACTGTGGATCTGTTGGGGTGGTATGCAAATTGGAATGGGTCTAGGGTTTCTGGGATAATGGTGTTGATGTGAGCCATGACCAGCCTTTCAAAGCACTTCATGGCTACAGACGTGAGGGCTACGGGTCGGTAGTCATTTAGGCCGGTTACCTTTGTGTTCTTGGGCACAGGGACTATCGTGGTCTGCTTGAAACATCATGGTATTACAGACTGAGTCAGGGAGAGGTTTAAAATGTCAGTGAAGACACTTCCCAGTTGGTCAGCGCATGCTCGGAGTACACGTCCTGGTAATCCGTCTGTCCTTGCGGCCTTGTGAATGTTGACCTGTTTAAAGGTCTTACTCACATCGGCTACGGAGAGCGTGATCACACACTCATCTGGAACAGTTGATGCTCTCATGCATGTTTCAGTGTTACTTGCCTCGAAGCGAGCATATAAGTAATTTAGCTCGTCTGGTAGGCTCATGTCACTAAGCAGCTCGCAGCTGTGCATCCCTTTGTAGTCTGTAATAGTTTGCAAGCCTTGCCACATCCGAAGATCGTCGGAGCTGGTGTAATACAATTCAATCTTAGTCCTATTTTGATGCTTTGCCTGTTTGATGGTTCATCGGAGAGCATAGCGGGATTTCTTATAAGCTTCAGGGTTAGAGTCCCGCTCCTTGAAAGAGGCAGCTCTACCCTTTAGCTCAGTGAGGATGTTGCCTGTAATCCATGGCTCCTGACTAATGTCTACCCCCGCACATTGATTCGGGGCCCCCTGTATATAGCCTCGTTATTGTTATTTTATATTTACCTTTAAAAAATGTTTACTTCAGTTTATTTATTAAATATTTTCTTAACTCTTGTTTTTCTTAAAACCTTATTGTTGGTTAAGGGCTTGTCAGTAAGCATTTCACAGTAAGGTCTACTACACCTGTTGTATTTGGCGCATGTGACCAATACAAATGTCAGTTTATGTGTGAAAATAAGCAAGTGTAGTGTAGAGAATCATTGTACCATCTAAATCACAGGAAGTTGGTGGCACCTTATTTTGGGAGGACGGGCTAGTGCAAATGGCTGGAGCGGAATCGGCAGAATGGTATCAAATACATCAAACACAAGGTTTGATGCCATTACATTCACTCTGTTCCAGACATTATTAAAAGCTATCCTCCCCTCAGCAGCCTCTATAAATCTAAACCAAAGTTAAATATATTTTCCATATTCAAAAAAATTGTATTTTCAGTTGTTTGAAGCTGGTGTACAAAACAAAAAGTAAAAGACAATAAAACTACACTTTTCTGCATAATGCTGCGCTCAAAACAACTGATAAACTTAAATTATGTATTAAAACATTCTTTATGTATTTTGGTGGAACATTAAGAATCATCATGTATTATTATCATTATTATTATTATTATGATGATCATACTTGATTATTATTATATGATGTAGCCTATATGTAATTATATAGCTTTTAAATAAAACAAAATTAACTCAATCTTGGCCTATCAGCTCAACATTCTCAATAATACACTCTAATGGACATTTTGTAGAATGAAACCAGAAACACCTTACCCCTCAACAATTTCAATGACTGTTTTATTGTCACCAGAGTCAAATACAGCAAAATCAACCAAAATAAAATAAAATCTAAATGTATTTGTCACATGCACCTTACTGTGAAATGTTTACTTACAAGCCCTTAACCTACAATGCAGTTTTAATGAAAATAAGAGTTAAGAAAATGTTTACTAAATAAACTAGTAAAACTTTAAAATACAAAAAGTAACAAATTAAAATAACAATAATGACTCTATATACAGGGGGTAACAGTACTTAGTCAATGTGCGGGGGTACAAGTTAGGAATATGGCTAGTTTTAATTGTTTATGTTGGTGAGGTAATATGTTGGTGAGTAAAATGCAGCTGTGCTAGCTTTTTCTATCTAGCAAGCTAGCTGATTGCAGATTTTAGGAATATGAAATTTAACATTTTATCCTATTTAGAAAATGGATTTCTGTTAAGAGAACATTTATTTAATAATTCCCCCAAATATTTTTGCTGCATTAAAATTGCCCAGGGGAGTGTTCCAGTTTGACAGTAACAGGCTGTCCCAGTTTGACAGTAACTTTAGGCTACACTCTCAAAATGTAAATATTCTAAAAAGGTGAGAGTAGTAAGAAAACCACGTACAGTCATTTTGATTTACAATTACATCCCATTACAAATATGTTTGTAATGATGCACTGAATATCCTTTGTTCGTTTTGTATAACCTTAACATTATTTACCTCAGTACCCTATAGAGACACGTGTCTTTACATGGGATACCACGCCCACAGTGATGACATCCATTGTGAACCCTTTTCTTTTTGTATACTTCCTACACATATTGTATACCAAACAAATTTCAGGAAGTGCACTTTAAAATTCTACATATGATAGATCCATGTAATTCTATGTTGTCCAAATATGTGGGTATTGATGATATCTGCATTATCTGTTAAAAAAGAAAGTGAGAATCTGAGTAACTTGTTCCGTGAATGTAAATTTGTGTCAGTATTTGGGGAAAACCTTGCAGAATACTTATTTACCATTATGAACACTACCCATGTTTTTGACATGAAGGATATAATATGTTACTACTGCAATGATAACAAGACCATTGAAATTGTGAATTTTTAGAATTCTTGTTGCCAAATACTTTATATACAAACAAACATTTCAGAATTCTATATCAAAATTACACATATTTTTTATTTAATTTAATCATCTTGTTAAGACATTATTCCTCGTGAATAATAACAAGAATAACATCTTCCTGAATCATAATAATGAGATTTTTTCAGAGTGAATACAATTGCACGAGAAATGTTTATTTTTTGCTATTTTTTGCTATTTTTATCGATTTAAAAAAAATGTTTTAGTATTTTCTTGTTAATACCTGTGTTTTGTTTTGTTTGACATGTTTGATGTAGCAATGTAAGTTGTTGATTTTTGTATTACGGAAAATTAAAATAATAATAATATCACATACTTCCTTACTAACATACAGGCATTGATTGGTGGCTGTGTTATTGTACACATTCAAAGCTATTCATTACAAAGCTTAAGTGTCCCTCTTAACCAATACTCACCCTACATTTAGTTTTATGTTATAAACTTTTTCAGCAAACGTAACTTTTTGTGAATTGTGGTGTGATTTTTTGTTTAAAAAAATGCACATAAAGGCTTCATAATTCATAAAGGGAATGTTAACTTACTGATATTATCTCATAGAACAAAACGTATAAGATTTTATTTATTATATTTCACCTTTATTTAACCAGGTAGGCAAGTTGAGAACAAGTTCTCATTTACAATTGCGACCTGGCCAAGATAAAGCAAAGCAGTTGGACACATACAACAACACAGAGTTACACATGGAATTAACAAACATACAGTCAATAATACAGTAGAAAAATAAGTCTATATACAATGTGAGCAAATGAGGTGAGATAAGAGAGGTAAAGGCAAAAAAAAGGCCATGGCGGCGAAGTAAATACAAAATATCAAGTAAAACACTGGAATGGTAGATTTGCAGTGGAAGAATGTGCAAAGTAGAGATAGAAATATTGGGGTGCAAAGGAGCTAAATAAATAAATAAATACAGTAGGAGGAGAGGTAGTGGTTTGGGCTAAATTATAGATGGGCTATGTACAGGTGCTGTAATATGTGGGCTGCTCTGACAGCTGGTGCTTAAAGCTAGTGTGGGAGATAAGTGTTTCCAATTTCAGAGATTTTTGTAGTTCGTTCCAGTCATTGGCAGCAGAGAACTGGAAGGAGAGGCGGCCAAAGGAAGAATTGGTTTTGGGGGTGACCAGAGAGATATACCTGCTGGAGCGCATGCTACAGGTGGGTGCTGCTATGGTGACCAGCGAGCTGAGATAAGGGGGGACTTTACCTAGCAGGGTCTTGTAGTTGACCTGGAGCCAGTGGGTTTGGCAACGAGTATGAAGCGAGGTCCAGCCAACGAGACCGTACATGTCGCAGTGGTGGGTAGTATATGGGGCTTTGGTGACAAAACGGATGGCACTGTGATAGACTACATCCAATTTATTCAGTACGGTATTGGAGGCTATTTTGTAAATGACATCGCCGAAGTCGAGGATCGGTAGGATAGTCAGTTTTACAAGGGTATGTTTGGCAGCATGAGTGAAGGATGCTTTGTTGCGAAATAGGAAGCCAATTCTAGATTTAACTTTGGATTGGAGATGTTTGATGTGAGTCTGGAAGGAGAGTTTATAGTCTAACCAGACACCTAGGTATTTTTAGTTGTCCACATATTCTAAGTCAGAACCGTCCAGAGTAGTGATGTTGGACAGGCGGGCAGGTGCAGGCAGGGATCGGTTGAAGAGCATGCATTTAGTTTTACTTGTATTTAAGAGCAGTTGGAGGCCACGGAAGGAGAGTTGTATGGCATTGAAGCTCATCTGGAGGGTTGTTAACAAGTGTCCAAAGAAGGGCCAGAAGTATACAGAATGGTGTCATCTGCGTAGAGGTGGATCAGAGACTCACCAGCAGCAAGAGCGACATCATTGATGTATACAGAGAAGAGAGTCGGTCCAGGAATTGAACCCTGTGGCACCCCCATAGAGACTGACAGAGGCCCTATCAGAGAAGTAGTTGGTGAACCAGGCGAGGCAATCATTTGAGAAACCAAGGCTATTGAGTCTGCCGATGAGGATGTGGTGATTGACAGAGTCGAAAGCCTTGGCCAGGTCAATGAATAAAGCTGCACAGTATTGTCTCTTGTTGATGGCGGTTATGATATCGTTTAGGACCTTGAGCGTGGCTGAGGTGCACCCATGACCAGCTCTGAAACCAGATGGCATAGCGGAGAAGGTATGGTGGGTTCGGAATGGTCGGTAATCTGTTTGTTGACTTGGCTTTCGAAGACCTTAGAAAGGCAGGGTAGGATAGATATAGGTCTGTAGCAGTTTAGGTCAAGAGTGTCCCCCCCTTTGAAGAGGGGGATGACTGCAGCTGCTTTCCAATCTTTGGGAATCTCAGACGACACGAAAGAGAGGTTGAACAGGCTAGTAATAGGGGTTGCAACAATTTTGGCAGATCATTTTAGAAAGAAAGGGTCCAGATTGTCTAGCCCGGCTGATTTGTATGGGTCCAGATTTTGCAGCTCTTTCAGAACATCAGCTGACTGGATTTGGGACAGGGAGAAATGGGGAAGGCTTGGGCGAGTGCAGTGCTGTTGACCGGGGTAGGGGTAGCCAGGTGGAAAGCATGGCCAGCCATAGAAAAATGCTTATTAAAATTCTCAATTATAGTGGATTTATCGGTGGTGACAGTGTTTCCTATCCTCAGTGCAGTGGGCAGCTGGGAGGAGGTGTTCTTATTCTCCATGGACTTTACAGTGTCCCAGAACTTTTTTGAGTTTGTGTTGCAGGAAGCAAATTTCTGCTTGAAAAAGCTAGCCTTTGCTTTTCTAACAGCCTGTGTATATTTGTGTCTAGCTTTCCTGAAAAGTTGCATATCACGGGGGCTTTTCGATGCTACTGCAGAACGCCATAGGATGTTTTTGTGTTGGTTAAGGGCATTCAGGTCTGGAGAGAACCAAGGGCTATATCTGTTCCTGGTTCTAAATGTCTTGAATGGGACATGCTTATTTAAGATGGTGAGGAAGGCATTTTTTAAAATACTGACGGGATGAGATCAATATCCTTCCAGGATACCCCAGCCAGGTTGATTAGAAAGGCCTGCTCGCTGAAGTGTTTGACAGTGATGAGTGGAGGTCGTTTGACCACTGACCCATTACGGATGCAGGCAATGAGGCAGTGATCGCTGAGATCTTGGTTGAAAACAGCAGAGGTGTATTTAGAGGGCAAGTTGGTTAGGATGATATCTATGAGGGTTCCCGTGTTTACAGCTTTGGGGTGGTACCTGGTAGGTTCATTGATAATTTCTGTGAGATTGAGGGCATCAAGCTTAGATTGTAGGATGGCTGGGGTGTTAAGCATGTTCCAGTTTAGGTTGCCTAGCAGCACGAGCTCTGAAGATGGATGGGGGGCAATCAGTTCACATATGGTGTCCAGAGCACAGCTGGGGGCAGAGGGTGGTCTATAGCAGGCGGCAACGGTGAGAGACTTGTTTTTAGATAAATTGTTTGGGTACAGACCTGGATAGTAGGACAGAACTCTGCAGGCTATCTTTGCAGTAGATTGCAACACCGCCCCCTTTGGCCGTTATATCTTGTGTGAAAATGTTGTAGTTCAGAATTTTTGGTGGTCTTCCTAAAGGATTCAGACACGGCTAGAACATCCGGGATGGCAGAGTGTGCTAAAGCAGTGAATAAAACAAACTTAGGGAAGAGGCTTCTAATGTTAACATGCATGAAACCAAGGCTATTACGGTTAAAGAAGTAATCAAAAGAGAGCGCCTGGGGAATAGGAGTGGAGCTAGGCACTGCATAGATATCCTATATCCAAGATATCCTAAACCTGTGTTAACCTCAGACCTTATTTTCGGCGTTTATGCCAAAACCCTACTTTGCAACCGAACCGATTCTTTCCCAATTCATTTTCCCCATAGGAATGACTGAACGAATCGTTTTTTTTTTGGTTTTTAAGACCGACTAGAAGGGTTTCACTTGGTTTTCACTAGTTACCACAGTCACAAAGTAAAAATGGTCTATATCGAAAAAAATTCATGAAAACAAAAACGTTTTTTCCCTTAATTTAAGGTTAGGCATACGTTTAGCAGTGTGGTTAGGGCTAGGTTTGAAATCAGATTTTAATCAAATACATTGTAGAAATAAGGGGGGGTATGACTTTGTGGCTGTGGTAATCCACTGAGATATGGTGCAATCTGTGTCTCTGGCATACACCATATTTCAGTGGGTACCAACACATTTACAAAATCAGGGTGCAGAAACATTTCATGAATCAAATAATTACAGAAACACCCCACAAATATTTTCCGTATGTAGTCAATTATAATAACTCGATTTAATAGGAGGTTTTACGTTAAGGTAGTCGTGAATGAACTCGTCCAAGAACGTAAACAGGAAGTGTTGATACATTGCAAAGTGGCACATTTTTTTATCGGCTAAGGAAATACTTGAGTGTTCATGATTTATGAATTTTAACACGAAAAACTAAATACTGAATGTCATTGAAGTAACTTACACTTATTGTACATCTTTCGACCCTTGGACAAACACACTTGGACCAGTAGGAATCCTCTCGCTGCTATCATGCTCGCTTTCTGATACGTCGTGCAATCTTATTTTGAATATTGTCAGTCAGTTAATGAAGCGAATATTGTCAGTTATAAAGCGAAGATGGCGTTGTCATATTTAGAAATATTCAAGTCAAATATGTGCCATTGTCTTTATTGGACATAAAACATATTAGAACTTCGTGTGTCCTGAATATCGTTTGAATGGGGAAAGTGTTTGATTAGAAAGCTTACCACAGTGCTTCTACGACAAGCACTAGTAAGTCCGCTACAATGGTTGACCGTATTTGCTCAATATGGTTTTGGTTTGGCTCGAATCGTCCGGGATTCTTTCTTGGAACAACGTTTCTGTTAACTCTGATGGGGCTGATGTGGCTTGGTGGTATTCCAGCCAGTCTGAGTTTAGGCCCAGGTGGACAGTACCCAGGGTGCCGAGGTAGGTAATCTGCCAGACACACCTAGAGTAAAGCAGGTATGGAATTTGATTTGTTACCCCTGAATAGAAAATAGAAAGTAACCTTCCCTCTCTCACACACAGATCTGTCACTCTATGCCTTTAGTCATGAGGAGCTGCCCTCTCTTCTCTACAACGCAATTCTCCTGCTGTTGCTTGGACCATGCCAGGAGCGACGCTGGGGCACAGTGGCTTTTCTTGCCCTCTCACTCCTCTCCATAGCTCTCCTTCCTCCACTGTATGCCATCCTACTCTTCATCAGTGGGGATGAGGCTAGTCGTGTTTGTGGTTCCTCTGCCACTCAACTGGCTCTGTTTACAGCCCAGTGTCGTCAGGTGACCCAAAGGAAGCTGCTCAGATGTGTACCAGTTTGGTTCCTGCCCTGGCTTCTCTTACTCCTCAATTTGGTGTTGCTTCCAAGCACACCGGGCCTGCTCCACTTCTGTGCCATACTGATAGGACACAACTGTATCCTTCTCTGCCAAAAAATACAACAAATTATTGGAAAGTGTTTTTGTCCCCATTGTCTCTGCCGTATCTTTTACATTCTGTGATTATGTACCTTGACTTTGTTTAAAGATCGCCCATCCTTTATTGGGGTTTTGCAGAAAATAGAGAATATAGGGATTTTCAACTTCCTCCCTGATTGGGCCTATGTTCCTTACTACTCCAGGCTAAGGCTTCCCACCTATAACACCTCACAGAGGTGAGAACAACTCATGAGTTACAGTAGCTTGTTGAAGCCTGATTTACTACTACCTATTCTGGGAATGGAGTTGGTGGCATGAGTGAGATGAGAGAATTTAATAGTCACATGTGCAGGGTTGTACAGTGAATGCAGGACAAAGTGAAATGAAACAATGAGACTTTGTTTATTACAGATCTGGGCCATTCCCTCAGGTATCTCCCTCTAACAGAACCCCCATGGAGGACTTTCCACCCGTGAACCCACAGCCTTGGTTAGCGTCTGTTCCTCATTGGCTGCTGGACGGGTCTGCAGCAGTGTCAGAGGCCCAGTTATTGGAGGAGCAGATGCTGAGGGCGGGGATATTGGCCTCCTTACAGGATGCTCCTGAGGAACCAGGGACCAAAGTTGAGGTGTCAAAGTCCTCAGTGTCCTTTCTGAGGTCAGTCAGGTTTATTCTGACATTTACTAGTATAGAAGAGCACATTTGTGGCAGCCTATACACTGAGTGTACAAAACATTAGGAACACATTTCTAATATTGAGCTGCACAACCTTTTGCCCACAGAACAGCTTCAATTTGTCAGGGCATGGACTCTACAAGGTGTTGAAAGCATTCCACAGGGATGTTGGCCCATGATGACTCCAATGCTTCACACAGTTGATGATCATTCTTGATGCACATGGGAAACTGTTGAGCATGAAAAACCCAGCAGTGTTACAGTTCTTGACACACTCAAACCGGTTTGCCTGTCACCTACTATCGTAACCCTTTCAAAGGCACTTATCATAACCCTTTCCTAACCTGGACGACGCTGGGACAATTCTGCGCCGCCTCATGGGTCTCCCGGTCGCGGCCGGCTGCAACACAGCCTGGGATTGAACCCGGGTCTGTGGTGACGCCTCAAGCAATGCGATGTAGTGCCTTAGACCTCTGCGCCACTCGAGAGGCCTAAAGAGCAATGTTTTATACACTCAGTGTATGTACAATATTTTTTTAATAATAATTTTTGTAGTTTATCATATAATGCTTAACTTTGATTCTGGCCAAATGCAAGCTGTGATCAAATATATAATTTAAAAAAATACATTCTGAGCAAAATATACAGTACCAGTCTAAAGTTTGGACACACATACTCATTCAAGGGTTTTTCTTTATTTTTTTTTACTATTTTCTACAGAAATAATAGTGAAGACATTAACACTATGAAATAACTCATATGGAAGGAATCATGTAGTAACCAAAAAAGTTTAAAACATATATTTTATATTTGTGATTCTTCAAAGTAGCCACCCTTTGCCTTGATGACAGCTTTGCACACTTGGTATTCTCACAACCAGCTTCACCTGGAATGCTTTTCCAACCGTCTTGAAGGAGTTCCCACCTATGCTGAGTACTTGTTGGCTGCTTTTCCTTCACTCTGCGGTCCAACTCATCCCAAACCATCTCAATTGGTTTGAGGTTGGGTGATTGTGGAGGCCAGGTCATCTGATGCCGCACGCCATCAGTCTCTTTATTGGTTAAATAGCGCTTACACAGCCTGGAGGTGTGTTTTGGATCATTGTCCTGTTGAAAAACAAATGATAGTACCACTAAGCGCAAACCAGATGGGATGCCATATTGCTGTAGAATGCTGTGGTAGCCATGGTGGTTAAGTGTGCCTTGAATTCTAAATTCTAAATTCTAAATCACAGACAGTGTCACCAGCAAAGCACCATCACACCACCTCCTCCATGCTTCATAGTAGGAACCACACATGCTGAGTTCATCCGTTCACCAACTCTGCGTCTCACAAAGACACGGCATTTGGAACTAAAAATCTCAAATTTGGACTCATCAGCCTGAGGACAGATGTCCATTGCTTGTGTTTCTTCACCCAATCAAGTCTCTTCTTCTTATTGGTGTCCTTTAGTAGTGGTTTCTTTTGCAGCAATTCGACCATGAAGGCCTGATTCACGCAGTCTCCTCTGAACAGTTGATGTTGAGATGTGTCTGTTACTTGAACTCTGTGAAGAATTAGTTTGGGTTGCAATCTGAGGTGCCGATTTCTGAGGCTGGTCACTCTAATGAACTTATCCTCTGCAGCAGAGGTAGCTCTGGGTCTTATTTTCCTGTGGCAGTCCTCGTGAGAGCCAGTTTCATCATAGCGCTTGATGGTTATTGTGACTACACTTGAAGAAACGTTCATAGTTCTTGAAATTTTCTGGGTTGACTGACCTTCATGTCTTAAAGTAATGATGGACTGTCATTTCTCTTTGCCTATTTGAGCTGTTTTCGCCATAATATGGTCCAAATAGGGCTATCTTCTGTATACCCCCCTACCTTGTCACAACACAACTGATTGGGTCAAATGCATTAAGAAGGAAAGAAATTCCACAAATAAATGTTTAACAAGGCACACCTGTTAATTGAGAAAATGCCAAGAGTGTGCAAAGCTGTCAAGGCAAAGGGCGGGTATTTTGAAGAATCAAAAATATAAGATATTTGTTTAATACTTCTTTGGTAGCTACATGATTCCAGATGTGTTATTTAATCGTTTTGATGGCTTCACTATTATTCTACAATGTAGAAAATAGTAAAAATAAAGAAAAACCCTTGAATGAGTAGGTGTGTTAACTTTTGACTGGTACGGTATATGTATTTGTATTTTTGTACATTATTTTCCCCTCTCAGGCTTCAGCAACTGGAGAAGATGGGGTTTCCTACAGATAAAGCTGTGGTGGCACTGGCTGCAACTAGACAGCTAGATGGCGCCATCTCCCTGCTCATTGATGACAGAGTTGGGGAGGAGGCTGTGATGACATCCAAAGGGAAGATCCCCCTGCCACCAAGAAATACCTGAGGCCTGTCAGATCAGCACATGGTGACCAACTGGACCTTGGAACAGAAGGTGTGATTTAGCATGATGATATTGATATTTTGTTGAGTTTTGCTGAGCTGAACTTTGCTGAGCTGAATGTACCTTGTGGGCTAAAAGGAAAAGACGAGTACCCAAATTAATGTCATTATGAAAAAAATGACAATTGGCCTGTTAAAAAAGCAAAACAATTATTTATTATAAAAACCATCTAGAAGATTATTTTAGCACAATAACACATTAGCAAGCAATATCAAATATGCCCAAAATGGAAAATACATATGATGTTACATACTGTATATCAGCATACAAAACAATAAGCTTCTATTTATCTTTTTTTAAATAATTCACACAATTTGTATTATAAGATAAAGAAACAAATTATCAAAGAATAAGTTTTTTTTTTTTTACTGTGACAGAGAAATCAGTCTAAGTATAAGAATGTAATAATGGTACAAAGTTACACAAAAATGTATTCAAGTTGCATCAACAGGTCCTGTACTACTGTGTGGTGTGTGTGCGTAGGACTGAAGCTGTTGTAGGAGAAAGATACACCTGTCCCATGAGTGGGGGTTCTTAGAGATGTCATTGCTTTAGCTTGTGGGTTTAAAATAAGTCAACTACTGCCAGTTTATGCAGGAGCTGCAGTTTGGGGTTTGAAATAAATGCAGGAATTTGATCACATATCAGTTTTGGTAAAGGAGATACTTAGCTATATGGGTATGAGTTTTGTATTCCAGCACTGCTGTTGAGAACAAATACTGTCTAAGAGTGTAGAAACACATAACTGCATTTTTTTGTGCACCAACAAATCTACAATAAAATGTGAATAAAATAAATACATTAAATCTCTTGTTGGATTTGTTTGATTTAAAGGGATGGTTATCAGACACCAAGACAAATGCTGTGCACTGATAAGCAATGCTTTCCATAACGGTACTACTAACTGACATCTCAATAGGAAAGGTGTGCCATGTCTTCATCTTTATAGTGCACTACATAGCAAGGACTAACACAATATTATAGAAACAAAACAAAAGGAATATAAGAGGAAGAGTTTTTTTTGTGTACGTGTGCCTTGCAGTCTGTACATGCTCAATATATTTAAATAAGTAAACCTCAGATTCCCAACATTGTTACAGTCCAAACAAATTCTCAGAGCCAGTCTTTTCTTTTACACTCAATTCCTCCTTTAATTTACCGCAATTTATACTATCCTGCAATGACCCTTATAGTCCAGAATTGTTTTCAGATGATTGAGCACCATTTAACATATCAAGCTTTTTAATGTTTGCATGTTTTCCAGAGGCCTATAGGTTATTTTCTTGAAATATTTTCTAGCTGTAGCCACATTGGTGGGACACAGGGGGAACAGGGATGGGACACAGCGGGAGCCATGGGTCTACGAGGAGGTGTATGTTGGGGTAAAGGTGGCTGGTACTGGTTCCCAATGGAGGTGGGTAGACTCCGGAGCACCAGTGGAGCTTCCCTGAGGTGTCCCCCACCTTTCGTCTGATGGTACAGCCCACAGAGGGTATCAGATAAGGTCTGGATCAGTAGAGTGCCAGAGAGACCTAAGGGAGGGGGTAGTTAAACCCAGCCTGTGATCCTCAGAGATGCAGCAGGGAACAATGCTACTTCCCTTGAACCTTGGTGTCTGTGGACAGAGGAGGGGAGATGAGCCGATAGGGTTCAGCTCCTGCTCGCTTATCCCTGTAGAAACCACCTGGGGATGCAGTCCCGTATTGACCATCTCCAGACCCTAGATCAGGCTCTGTTGAAGAAACAAAGAATTGGGGCCATGCTACCCTATGCATACATATGAGACATAAATATAAAATAGTTAGTTAATAGAGCACGTTATTACATATGATAAAGCATTTAAACTCAGCAAAAAAAGAAATGTCCTATCACTGTCAACTGTGTTTATTTTCAGCAAACTTAACATGTGTAAATATTTGTATGAACATAACAAGATGCAACAACTGAGACATAAACTGAACAATTCCACAGACATGTGACTAACAGAAATGGAATAATGTGTCCCTGAACAAATGGGGGGGGGGTCAAAATCAAAAGTAACAGTCAGTATCTGGTGTGGCCACCATCTGCATTAAGTCCTGCAGTGCATCTCCTCCTCATGGACTGCACCAGATTTGCCAGTTCTTGCTGTGAAATGTTACCCCACATCCACCAAGGCACCTGCAAGTTCCCGGACATTTCTGGGCGGAATGGCCTTAGCCCTCAACCTCCGATCCAACAGGTCCCAGACGTGCTCAATGGGATTGAGATCCAGGCTCTTCGCTGGACATGGCAGAACACTGACATTCCTGTCTTGCAGGAAATCACACACAGAATGAGCAGTATGGCTGGTGGCATTATCATGCTGGAGGGTCATGTCAGGATGAGCCTGCAGGAAGGGTACCACATGAGGGAGGAGGATGTCTTCCCTGTAATGCACAGAGTTGAGAATGCCTGCAAAGACAACATGCTCAGTCCAATGATGCTGTGACACACTGCCCCAGACCATGACAGACCCTCCACCTCCAAATCGATCCCGCTCCAGAGTACAGGCCTCAGTGTAACGCTCATTCCTTTGACGATAAATGCAAATCTGATCATCACCCCTGGTGAGACAAAACCGCAACTCGTCAGTGAAGAGCACTTTTTGCCACTCCTGTCTGGTCCAGCGAAGGTGGGTTTATGCCCATAGGCAACGTTGTTGCCGGTGATGTCTGGTGAGGACCTGCCTTACAACAGGCCTACAAGCCCTCAGTCCAGCCTCTCTCAACCTATTGCGGACAGTCTGAGCACTGATGGAGGGATTGTACGTTCCTGGTGTAACTCGGGCCGTTGTTGTTTCCATCCTGTACCTGTCTCGCAGGTGTGATGTTCGGATGTACCGATTCTGTGCACGTGTTTTTACATGTGGTCTGCCTCTTCGAGGACGATCAGCTGTCTGTCCTGTCTCCCTGTAGTGCTGTCTTAGGCGTCTCACAGTATGGACATTGCAATTTATTGCCCTGGCCACATCTGCAGTCCTCATGCCTCCTTGCAGCATGCCTAAGGCACATTCACGCAGATGAGCAGGGACCCTGGGCATCTTTCTTTTGGTGTTTTTCCAGTCAGTAGAAAGGCCTCTTTAGTGTCCTAAGTTTTCATAACTGTGACCTTAATTGCCTACCGTCTGTAAGCTGTCCGTGTCTTAACGACTGTTCCACAGGTGTATGTTCATTAGCTGTTTATGGTTCATTGAACAAGCATGGGAAACATTGTTTAAACCCTTTACAATGAAGATCTGTGAAGTAATTTGGATTTTTACGAATTATCTTTGAAGGACAGGGTCCTGAAAAAGGGACGTTTCTTTTTTTGCTGAATTTATATGATGTTGCCATACAGTGCATGCATTTGGAAAGTATTGAGACCTTGACTTTTTCCACATTTTGTTACATTACAGCCCTATTCTAAAATTGATTAAATACATTTTCTCCTCAAGCTACGCAGATACCCCATAATGACAAAGCGAAAATAGGTTTAGAAATGTTTGCAAATGTATAAAACAAATACCTTATTTACATAAATTTTGCTATGAAATTGAGCTCAGGTGCATCCTGTTTCCATTGATTATCCTTGATGTTTCTACAACTTGATTGGAGTCCACCTGTGGTAAATTCAATTGATTGGACATGATTTGGAAAGGGACACACCAGTCTATATAACGTCCCACAGTTGACAGTGCATGTCAGGGCAAAAACCAAGCCATGAGGTTGAAGGAATTGTTCGTAGAGCTCTGAGACAGGATTGTGTTGAGTCACAGATCTGGGGAGGGTTTACTGAAACAATTCTGCAGCATTGAAGGTCCCCAAGAACACAGTGGCCTCCATTATTCTTAAATGGAATAAGCTTGGAACAACCAAGACTCTTCCTAGAACTGAGCAATCGAGGAGAAGGGCCTTGGTCAGGGAGGTGACCAAGAACCGATGGTCACCCTGACAGAGAACCAGAGTTCCTCTGTGGAGATGGGAGAAACTTCCAGAAGGACAACCACCTCTGCAGTACTCCACTAATCAGGCCTTAATGGTAGAGTGGGCAGACGGAAGCCACTCCTCAGTAAAAGGCACATTACAGCCCGCTTGGAGTCATCAGACAACATTCTCTGGTCTGATGAAACCAGGATTGAACTCTTTGGCTTGAATGCCAAGTGTCATGCCTGGAGGAAACCTGGCACCAACCCGACGCTGATGCATGGTGGCAGCAGTATCATACTGTGGGGATGTTTTTCAGCGGCAGGGACTGGGAGACTAGTCAGGATCGAGGGAAAGATAAACGGAGCAAAGTACAGAGAGATCCTTGATGAAAACCTGCTCCAGAGCACTCAGGACTTCAGACTGGGACGAAGGTTCACCTTCCAACAGGACAATGACCCTAAGCATGTAGCCAAGACAACACAGGAGTGGCTTTAGGACAAGTCTTTGAATGCCCTTGGGTGGCCCAGCCAGAGCTCAATCGAACATCTCTGGAGAGACCTGAAAATAGCTGTGCAGCGACACTCCAAATCCAACCTGACAGAGCTTGAAAGGATCTGCAGAGAAGATGGGAGAAACTCTCCAAATACAGGTGTGCCAAGCTTGTATACCCAAGATGACTCGAGCAGGTAATCACTGCCAAAGGTGCTTCAACAAAGTACTGAGAAAAGGGTCTGAATACTTATGTAAATGTAATATTTCAGTTTTTTTATTTTTAATACATTTGCAAACATTACTAAAACCCGTTTTTGCTTTGTCATTATGAGATATGGGTGTAGATTGATGAGGATTTGTTTTTCAATTTTAGAGTAAAGCTGTAATGTAACAACAGTTTGAAAAAGTCAAGGTGTCTGAATACTTTCAGAATGCACTGTATCCATCATTATGATGTGCCTAACTATGAAAGTGATCTAGACAAGTCTAAATCTTTGAGTAACATCAGCTATTTAGTGAATTAATAAGATTGTACTAGTAGGTGCCCACTAATGCGAGTCCAGTTACACAAACAACTCTTAAATCAAAACAGACATAAAATATATATTTTTCATATGGTTCTTGCATGCCTAATGAAGTAGATAATGTACTAGTGTGACCTGGGGGTGAGGATGGTTACCAGCGTTACCTGGCCAGATGATAGCCTCCAGCAGCGTCACCCTGCGAGCCAGAAGCTCCAGGTCTGCCTGCAAGTCTTGGAACATCTTCAAACTAATGTCCTATCAGAGAACAGTGACAAGGGGACTGGGTGAGGGGTGGGGTGTGGACACACCAGGCCTGGTCCTGGGGCTGTCTGACTCTGGCCATACCCACTGTCCCACGGCCCAGGAGTGGAGGGTGGGGTGACACCCAGCCTCGTCTGACCCCTGCCTAAAGCTGACCCTGCTGCCTCAGGCCTCCTACTCACCATGAATACCGATCATAGTCTCGAGGATTAAAACCCTCTCAGCTAAGATCTTCAGCGCTTCTCTGATCTGATGTATCCCGTCCCCCTGTGAAGATAGATATAGCCGTCAAGGTAAGGAGCACAAGCCAAACATATTGCTCGCCAAGGTGCAAGTAATTTTCTCTATCAAACTAATACAGCAGTTAGAAGGTTAAAACTAGTCCACGCACCCACCCCGCAACCTTTACAGATGTAGGATCTTCATTTGTGTAACGTGTACGCTACTAATCGGGAGCAAGTACCGGGAGTGAATTTAATAAATAAACGAACATGTAACAAAACAAGAATCACGAGTAGCGTACAGACATAACACAGGATCAATAGCGCCTGGGGAAAGAACCCAAGGGAGTTACAGATATAGGGGAGGTAATCAGGATGGTGATGGAGTCCAGGTGAGTCTCATGAGGCGCTGGTGCGCGTAACGATGGTGGCAGGTATGCGTAATAATGAATAAACTGGCAACAATGAGTGCCAGAGAGGGGGAGCGGTAGTAGACGTGACAGTAACCCCTCCCTGACACGTGGCGCCGACCAGAGGGACGGTCCCGAGGACCAGGCGCGGGAACCTGTAGAGCCGGCTGAGGCATGGGAGCCTTACGAGCCAACCTAGGTTTGAGAACCTGTAGAGCCAGCTGAGGCATGGGAGCCTGACAAGCCGGCCGAGGCATGGGAGCCTGACGATCCCGACCGAGGCATGGGAGCCTGAGGAGCCGACCGAGGCTTGAGAACCTGTCAAGCCAGCTGAGGCATGGAAGCCTGACGAGCTAGCTGAGGCATCCCCGGGTTGCGTCAGCAGCCGCCCTTGGACCAAACGTCACCAGTAAAAATAAAAATAAAAAAAATCGAGCCGTTATTCTCCAACGAGTAAGCTAATAATCGGGAAGCAAGTACAGGGAGTGAATTTAATAAATAAACAAACATGGAACAAAACAAGAACCACGAGTAGCGTACAGACATATAACACAGGAACATAATCAATAACGCCTAGGGAAAGAACCAAAGGGAGTGACAAATATAGGGGAGGTAATCAGGCAGGTGATGGAGTCCAGGTGAGTCTCATGAGGCGCAGGTGCGCATAACGATGGTGGCAGGTGTGTGTAATAATGAATAAACTGATGACAACGAGTGCCAGAGAGGTGGAGCGGGAGTAGACCTGACAATTTGAGAGACTTTGCTACAGCAGGAAAACATTTTCCTGCAGCAACAGGAAATGTGTGTATTATTATGTGAATTAACATTTTTTGTAGTGATTGATACATTTTCCGTTAGGGCAAATCAAGTCTGACATTTTAAAGTGGAAATTACAAACTTTAGAAGCCTTTTTAAACCTTGAATACACTAAGTTTGCATTTCCTGCGGTGCAGGAAGATTCTCAGCCACAAAATAGTGATCAAATTAAGATCCTACATCTGTACCTTATCCCTCCCCTGTATCTCTCTGTCTCCCTCATTCTCTGGCCATGCTGCCATACCAGGCCAGTCCTTGCCATGCTGTGCAAAAACAGCATGCACATCACAGGACATTCCCATGTTGTTGACATAACAGAAGTGGAGGAGACGGTCCAGGGCTTCAGGTTTGACCATGCCATCTGCATTCCTTCTGGACTTGATCAAGATGAGCAGCTATTCAGCCAGGCAAGTTTCTGTTGCATTTCAGAGGGATTTTCTAAAACGGTTGAAAATAAACTTCTGAAGTCTCAGTATACTGTATCTACATAACGGTTATTAGAGCTGAGTTCACAATAGCTGCCCATCCATCACTCACTGTATTAAACATGCTCACCAAATAAAGCCAGTAAACCTTTACTATTTTTATTGAGTCTGTTTAAAATGAGAAACAGATCAATATCTACTTGTCAAGAAAGACCCACTGGCTTTATGAGTCAACCCCTAATAAATAAATATGAAACATTGAAAAAAATAAACAGAAAGAAAACAGACAAAAGCAATCATGTCAGTGACAGTTGATAAAGAATGCATGCACAATATGACGTTAGTATGGATGCCGGAGTATTTTTCTCTTGGGTCAAGAAATAAACTGATTAACGAGCAAAGGACAAACCTCTACGGAACAAAAGGCAAGATTTCATTAAGCTATATCAATAAATCATATCAAAGACTAATGTCCAGTGTGTTTGTGTTTGTCCAGTTTGTACGATTCCACAATAACAAGATCCTCTGAGTCATGGTTGATTGATGAGGAGCAGATTAGAGCTGAAAGGATAACGGGGCTATTGTGAGACCATTGAGGAGATAGGAAATATATTTTTGGTTTGAGATACAATTTAGAGTGACCTTGCCTGGTTCCTGTGTTATTGATGAATTGTTACACTAAGTTAAAGCGTTTACATATGAGTTTGGCAAGCAAGAGATACATGGAAAACAGTGCAGTAACTAAGGATGGGACCATGCAGCCATGCATTGTGGGACACTGGAGGATAGCTGTATCCACTCACATCTCCAACCCCAGTCCACCCAGCACTAACCCACCACCACGGTTCCCACAATAACTCTATATGGAGTGATTTGGCATATACATTCCACACATACCAACGTTAATTTATACAATGTATAAACAGTACGTACTGTACACAAGTTGACTTGACATATGAACATGTCATCCTTGGCATCATTTATATCATTGGTAGAAGTGTTTGTAAAAGCATGGCATGACCAAATATTGATCCTCAATACAATGCTGTATTACATGACACTGATTCTTATAGATTCTATTTTCTTTCCCTCAATCAGCAAATGCCTTAGTATGCGTGATGTAGGAACAGCAGGTGTGTGTGTGTGTGTGTGTGTGTGTATATGCCAACTTCAGATGCTCAGAATGTGACTGTGAAAGGTAACCATGGAGACAGTAGCTTGCAGAGGGAGTCAGGCAGCTTTAGGGTCAGACAGGAGTAGGACAGTGTTTTCAACAAGGGGCAGCACCCCACAGCACACCCCGAGGACCAAAAAAACACAATAATCACAACATCATAACAGAGCCCACACAAACAACAAAAACCACAATCCCACATGCCGCAAACTGACATACTATGGGTAATTGAGTACTTTTTAAAACAAGTGCAGGACGATTTGCAGAACAACACCAATAACAATATAGATAAGTGGAAAGTAAACTTGATAAAAATAATAAATATGTAAATGTGGTGATTGGACATGGATCATAAAAAGGACCAAGCGGTGACTTGGTTCATAAATCCCTTACATTTAGATTGTTCTTGTAAAATGAGATAGAGGCAAAGGAAAATAAGTGATTAGACAGACACAGAATAATTGTCTAAACAGCATACAGTGGGGAAATTGACTACTTCTCAATGTGTTTTTCTCAATTGCTGGCATCCTCTTTCCTCGCATCCTTATCAAACCCCATTGGAGGAGAAGACCCAAGGTTCCTCCCCTCAGACATTCTCCTCCTATGAGTTTTGAGAAGGACGCAAGGATAGAAGACACAAGGAATCAAGGAAAGACATTGGGAATCGGACACTATTTCCCCTCCTGGCTCCTGGTCCTATACAGCCCAGTGAGAGTCAGTGAGGCACAGGGTGAGCTACGGCCCCATCTCTGGTGGTCTTACCGGCAGGCCTTTCTGTCCTGGCTCTCCCTTGGCTCCTGCTACTCCCTGTATAGAAACATTGAGTCAAGAGTAATGGTACACTAGTGATAACTAGTTATCACTGGCATGAAAGTACTGACTATGAGGGGTTGGGTTAAATGCAGAAGACACATTTCAGTTGAAGGCATTCAGTTGTACAACTGACTAGGTATCCCCCTTTCCCTTTCTTTTGATGAAATAGCAGCAGTAAAACCCATTCTCCGAGTTTGTGAGATCACTGGTTTGTATAGTTGACCATGGTGTAATCGGGTGCGACGTGTTGGTTTTTGCCACACTCATTAGGGCCACAGCTAGACAGGAAGTAGGTGGCTTACCGGCTCTCCTCTGAAACCTCTCTCTCCTGGATAACCCAGAGGACCCTAGGAAGCCAGAGGCAAGTTAGAAGGAGTTTTGTCTCTCTATCTAGGTGATGGAAAGAATGGGGAGGAAACATTAGGTGTGGTTGGGCCCTGGCCTGTGCATGGTACTCACTCTCTCCCCACGTTCTCCTTCTGGCCCCACCGGGCCCTGTAACCCGGGGGAACCTGACTTCCCCTGTAGAGAGACAGGAGAAAAGGTTCAAACAGACACAAACACATTTGTTAAAGTGGACAGTAAGTGGATCTAATCTCACTCATATTATTATTATTTCCATTGCTCCATTACACACTGCCCACTATAGTCCTAAGGCAAAATCTTACGTTCTGTCCTGCTGGGCCAGGGGGTCCCACGGGGCCTTTGGGGCCTGGAGGACCTGTATACATAAGGACTGTGAGCATCAACCTAATAGGCAGCCTTTCGGTCAGGTTGCCTTTATAGGCCAAGATAGGTTCTTCTCAGACACACAAGGCAAATTGAGAATGAAAAGAGAGACAAAATAAAGGAGGAAAAAATTATGAATTATGGATGAACGATAGGAAAGGGTTTCATGTTACATGTGTGTTGAGGAACAGATGCAGGGTTAAGACAATCAGATTATGCAAAGGTATTTGGACTATGACATAAACCACTATAAACAAAGTAAGAAAATATCCAGAAATCTCAGATGAATACTAACAACTGTGTCCACATTGTCTTTCTATTCTTACCCCCACCATAGGTGTGTATAGAATTACTGGCTTTGGCAAACCATTACAAATATGGACATGCTTGTTATAATGTTATAATGAACACTCTTAAATCTTCCTTGTTTGGTCATGATAGAAGTGATGCTGGATAAGTCTTAAATTCGATCAATAGTAGGAGCTGGCCGAAGCTCACTTACAGTTCACTTTAAAAATGAGAATGGAAAAGGCTCATCTTGACACATGATTTGATGGAACACTGTTGATGCAAACTGAGGCAAGAGGGACAGGCAAACAACAAATCAATCCAACATTTGAGAGACTGGGAGCAAATCCAACTTCCTCTAAAGAGGAAGTCAGGCATCTCCAGATGAGAGTTGAGGACAGGGGAGTTGTGTTTCAGTGAATCTGACAGAGAATGGAGACTTTTGAGTATTAACCCAAATTAATACTGAATTTAATCACTACACTGACAGGATAATGAAACCAATATGTTACTGGCTAGTGGCTAGCGACCAGGAGAGAAAAACAGACATACTGACCAGCAGGTCCAGCAGGGCCTTGTGGGCCTTGGACAGGCATCCCTCGTGGGTCAGGGAATGTGTTGGAGAGGAGCAGCTCCTTGCCCTGACCTGGAATACAGAAGATTGAGTGGTTAATAAAAAGGACAAACGAGGGCTGAACCACATACCTGAAAAGTACCTACAGGGGGCGATGTTCTCGCACAAATGTTCAGGCTTCTTTCAGCACCATAAAGTATCAAACCTTTACACTGTCCATCTTTCATAAAGGTAAATGTAATATATATATATATATATATATATGGCTGAATATCATAATTATCACATTGTTTGCACTCATTGTATGTGTACTTCATGTCCTACAGGTACACATGGAACAGTATTTATTAAGAAAGACTTGTGTCACCTCCATTAACATTGTGCTGACAGAGCACTTCTGAGCTGACCTATATCTATCTGTAGGGAAAGAGAGAGGGAGAAGGGTAGGAAATGTCCAGTGAAAGGTGGAAGTGTGTGGTTTTAAAGGGTTGTCTCAGGCTGACAGGTAGCACTGTGCTGATGGAGTACCACAGTGAGGGGAAGGACTGTCAACGAGGCACATCCTCCAGCTGCCAGACTGACTGATCCCTGTTCCAGCCCCACATAACCTTGCTAACAATAGCCCAGGAAAAGAGGTGTCCGTCTGTCTGTCTGCCTGCCTACCTGTCTGCTTGTCCGTCCACCTGCCTGTCTGTCTCTATTGAAACATGATTTTATCTTCATCTCCAGCTCTTGTACTTCAACACCCTCTCTGATAGTGAGTCTCTGTCCATGTACTTTCCAACCCCACAGTGTTCTACAATGTAATGCATATGATTTTCTAAGATGGCTAGGTTCCTACATCCCCTTATCCTCCTCTTCTCTACCTGTGACCCTGTCCCAGCTTAAAGTTGGAGGGTTCAGTCCAATTCTGCTGCAGGAGATTCCAGCCTCCAGATCCAGACGGGACAGCCAATAAGCCAGGGTTTTCCAAAGGAAGCCTAGCACATAACCCCTGCATCTGCTGCTTTCACTTTGGTGTGAAAGAAACAGTTCACAGTCTCAGAATTCTCAATAAGTTACCCACAGCTAGAATTATTCTGTCAACCTACACATCTGTGCACCGTTCAACACATTTCCTCCTCTCAATCCTCATCCCTTCTCACTGCCTGGGCTCCACTGTTCAACACATTTCCTACTCTCAGTCCTCATCCCTTCTCACTGCCTGGGCTCCACTGTTCAACACATTTCCTACTCTCAGTCCTCATCCCTTCTCACTGCCTGGGCTCCACTGTTCAACACATTTCCTACTCTCAGTCCTCATCCCTTCTCACTGCCTGGGCACCACTGTTCAACACATTTCCTACTCTCAGTCCTCATTCCCTCTCACTGCCTGGGCTCCACTGTTCAACACATTTCCTACTCTCAGTCCTCATCCCTTCTCACTGCCTGGGCTCCACTGTTCAACACATTTCCTACTCTCAGTCCTCATTCCCTCTCACTGCCTGGGCTCCACTGTTCAACACATTTCCTCCTCTCAGTCCTCATCCCTTCTCACTGCCTGGGCTCCACTGTTCAACACATTTCCTCCTCTCAGTCCTCATCCCTTCTCACTGCCTGGGCTCCACTGTTCAACACATTTCCTACTCTCAGTCCTCATTCCCTCTTACTGCCTGGGCTCCACTGTTCAACACATTTCCTACTCTCAGTCCTCATCCCTTCTCACTGCCTGGGCTCCACTGTTCAACACATTTCCTACTCTCAGTCCTCATTCCCTCTCACTGCCTGGGCTCCACTGTTCAACACATTTCCTACTCTCAGTCCTCATCCCTTCTCACTGCCTGGTCTCCACTGTTCAACACATTTCCTCCTCTCAGTCCTCATCCCTTCTCACTGCCTGGGCTCCAACCCTTAAGTGAGGCTTTATGAACCCCCCCCCCTCCAGCTGGTTCAACTCCACATCTGGAAGTGGCTGAGTGACATCAGCGGCGGACAGGTCCTTATCCCAGCATGTGACGTTTGGGTCAAGCCATTGCCACTCTCTTTCTCTCCCCAGACTCAGACCCTCTCAACCACTCAATCACCTTCCTCTCAGGCCTTTGGCAGGCACACGTGACAGGTGAGAGGGAGAGGGAGAGTCCGTTAAAACACATTGCATACATTTGTCTCTTTCTAATATCCTTACTTTTATTCCCTTTGCCATTCTCTCTGTTTCTCCTTCAGTTTTTTTCTCTCTCTCTCTCTCTCTCTCTCTCTCTCTCTCTCTCTCTCTCTCTCTCTCTCTCTCTCTCTCCCTCCCTCCCTCCCTCCCTCCCTCCCTCCCTCCCTTCTAACTCAAATAGATGCTCATCATGACTCTATGTAATGTAATAGACATTGGGAACATGTTGATTTTCAGTGGAAATAAACAGTATCACCTATTTAAAGATCTAAGCAAGGTAGAATCCTCAGCCCACACCTCTCACGAAAACTACTGTCTCTGCAGCTCCAATCATTTTGGAATTGATTATGTGCGGACTGAGGTCACTTCCTCCAGTTTGGCCCAGAAAAAGACCACCTATTGTGAGAAGGGGAGGGGTGAGGGTGGTTGTCTGACAGGGGCTGACTATCCATCCGTTTTTTTTCTTCTGGGACATCTCCAAGTCCATAATACTGGGGTGTGAAAACTCATGAGCTGCACTAGAATGGTCTACCATATTCACACATACCCACTGAATGGAAAATTGTACCCAGATGGGCATGAGCGAGGGTGGTATGGAGCACTTAGGGCTGTAAGGCAAGCACATTGGCCTACCCATGGACAGTGGCTACCTGTCATTCAGGGCAGGTTGGGCATGCCTGTTTTGCATGTTATTTTGGCATTAATACGTGTAACATATCAGTGGGCAAACAATGTAAAAAAAAAGTTAATTAAGCTGCATAGAAACGTTGTCTCTTTCTGGCTTTCTTGAGTAAGGTAGCTCCAAAATGCAGGTGTTTCAACCTAGCTCGGTGCTTTCTGTTGTGGTGGGGTAGCCAGTGGAAAATATGGAGCGTAGGGGTTGGTAATGTTCTCTAGTTGTGCCGTTATTGGCTCAGTGTTCTGTCAGTCATGGGGACAATACGTTACCACCAAATCTAAGAGTAGAGCTCGAAAATTCAAGCCCCTTGGGCGCTGCCATAGAGTTACATTAGAAGTGCCCATCCTATAAGTCTCAAGGTCATTGGCCACAGATAAAATGTCAAATCATCTTATATCTACAGCAGCTTTGATTGGACTGATCATGTTGACATCATACTTTCAAAATCTGTCTAGTTGAATCTAGTTGAAAATCTACTGGCAAATCCTTTTTAATCGTTGTCATATGAAGAGAAATAATGTAAGAGAAATTATAGATAAAACGTATTGGTGCTCATCGGCCATTGGACATTACACAACATGTTGGAATTCGCAAATTCAACAATGAGTGATTTTGAAGGAATCAGTGGCTAACTGCAAGCATTGCAAAGCAATCACTAGCCTGCTATTCAGTGGAATGGGTGTGTGGGTCTCTTTTCCAAACTTAAAAGGATAAACATTCAACATTGGCCATGCTGTCAATCCAGCATGACTTCTGCCGCGGTCAAAACAACTGGAAACTCAGAACAGGGAAATCTGACTTCCGTGAGTTCAAGACAACTGGGAACTCAGAACAGGGAAATCTGACTTCCGTGAGTTCAAGACAACTGGAAACGATCTCCTACTGGGAAAATATGTTTTGAACGGTCATCCAACTCGGAATTCCAAGTCGGGAACTCAGGCCTCTTTCTAGAGCTCCAACCTGAAGATCACTGACGTCATCATGATTGGACCTTTTTCAGAGATCTGAGTTGTCTTGAAAATATAATAAATCCAGAGAATAACTTTGATGACAAAGTTTGATGAACTGCCGCCCCACCTTCCTGTTCAAGTGAGCACAGCACAACAAGGTGAGTCCAAAAATTTATTGTATGCTGTTGCATAAATTATGTAACATGCCAGGGAGATATGTATACTGTAGCTAAGAAAGTAATAATAAGTGTATGTTGTGTAATAAACTGTTAGTAGCCCATGCATGAAAAATAAAAATAATATTTTGCCCCACCAAGATTATATTTATAAACAAATGATTTGAGTGGTCCATAACACAACTGTTAATCTGATTAATTGAGTGTGTGTGGTGATGGATATGTCTGTAGGGTATAGTGGTGCTTCTCTTACCCCGGTCTGGCTCTGGGATGCGGGCGCTGGCTGGGGCCGGGGGTCCAGGGGGTCCAGGAGGTCCAGGAAGCCCAGGTAGACCCCTCTCTCCTGGGAGACCTGATGGACCTTTGGGTCCTGGGGGAGGGGAGATACACCGCACTGTTTCACTGAGGGACAGCATTGGCATGACAACAATGGAAAGGGTAGGAAAAAACTCCATGACAAAAGCAAGAATCAGCATTGGGACAGCATTCAAATCAAATCAAGCTTTAGGATAAAAAACTAAGAATACCAATACAAACTGAATAAGACTAAAAAGCACCCCAAGGAAAAGCAAAGCTAAAAAGGTGTGTTTTGAAATGTCTTTTGAATATGTCCACAGTTTCGGCCCCCTCAGGTTCTCTGGCAGGCTGTTCCAGAGGCTGGGGGCATAGTAACTAAAGGCTGTCTCTCCATGCCTCTTGGTCCTAGGCTTTAAAAGGCCAGTGCGGGCCTCCCGGGTGGCACAGTGGTTAAGGGCGCTGTACTGCAGCGCCAGCTGTGCCATCAGAGTTCCTGGGTTCGCGCCCAGGCTCTGTCGTAACCGGCCGCGACCGCGAGGTCTGTGGGCGACGCACAATTGGCCTAACGTCGCCCGGGTTAGGGAGGGCTTGGTCGGTAGGGGTGTCCTTGTCTCATCGCGCACCAGCGACTCCTGTGGCGGGCTGGGCGCAGTGTGCGCTAACCAAGGTGGCCGGATGCATTGGTGCGGCTGGCTTCCGGGTTGGATGCGTGCTGTGTTAAGAAGCAGTGCGGCTTGGTTGGGTTGTGTATCGGAGGACGCATGACTTTCAACCTTCGTCTCTCCCGAGCCCGTACGGGAGTTGTAGCGATGAGACAAGATAGTAGAAGGGGTAAAAATTCAAAAAAAAAAAAAGTGCCAGATGACCTGAGGACCCACTGGGTACATAACTTAAGAGCATGTCTGACATGTATTGGGGTGCACAATCGTTGATTGATTTAAAAACCAATATAATTATCTTAAAATGAATTCTAAAACTCACAGGCAGCCAGTGCAGAGACCTTAAAACCAGTGTAATGTGTGCTCTCCGTCTGGTCGGTACCCGTGCTGCAGAATTCTGTATGTTTTACAGTACAGAGACCTTAAAACCAGTGTGATGTGTGCTCTACGTCTGGTCTTGGTCAGCATTCTGCATTCAGCATTTTGTACGTTTTGCAGTTGACCAATGGCTTTCTTGGGTAGACCAGACAGGAGAGCATTACAGTAGTCAAGCCTGCTTGTAATAAAAGCATGGATGAGCTCTCTGCATCCGCCTGAGAGAGAAATGACAGCACCTTGTTCCTCAGGTGGTAAAAAGCTATTTTGGTCACGTGTGATTCAAAATTGAGTTCAGAATCAAAAATGACACCTAGGTTTTTTACCTGGTGTTTTATCTTTATTGCCTGTGAATTAAAATGTGCAGCCAGATTCTCTCTCTGTGCTTTGGCTCCAACAATAAGTACTCCCGTCATGTCTTGATTTAGCTGGAGGAGGTTGTGAGCCATCCAAGTATTTAAATTACTAATACAGTATAATAATTTATCCGTGGAGTTAATATCCTCTGGTGACACAGAAATGTAAAGTTTTGTATCGTCTGCATAGTAGTGAAAATCAATGCTCTGATCGGTTTCACCTGTCTTTGTGCTTGTCTCCACCCACCTCAAGGTGCCGCCTATCTCCCCCATTATCCCCTGAGCATTTATGCCTGTGTTTTCTGTTTGTCTGTTGCCAGTTTGTCTTGTCTTGTCAGGTCTTACCAGCATGCTTTCCCGGTTTCCTGTTTCTCAAGTGTTTGTTTCCTAGTTTTCCCAACTCTGACCATTTTGCTTGCCCTGACCCCGAGCCTGCCTGCTGTCCTGTACCTGCCTGACTCTGACCTGATTACGAACCTCTGCCTGCCCTCGACCTGCCCTTTGCCCCGTGTTATAATAAATGATTGAGAACTGTACTATCCGCATCCTGTGTCTGCATCTGGGTCATATGTCATATCCTGAGTCATGATATGCTGTGCTTTCTTACAAGGCTGCCAAGGGTTAACATATGTAAACTGAGCAGTACCGCACCCAAAATCGGAACCTTGTGGAACGCCACATGTGATATGCATTTTCTCTGAGTTATCTTCACCAACGGTTACAAAAAAACTCTTGACCGGTTAAATAGGTTCTAAACCAATTTAGAGCTGGACTGGAGAGGCCAACCCACCTCTCCAGTCTGTCCAGAAGGACACCATGGTCAACACTGTCGAATGCAGCACTTAAATCCACAAGGACAGAGAGCTGTTTGGCATCTGTGTTGGCTCTTAGATAATGTACCACTTTAACTAAGGCTGTGCTGTGGTGGGCACAAAAACGACAAAAAACAGATTGGAATTTAAAAAATATACAGTTGGCACTTTAAAAATGATTTAGCTGTATGAAAACCAATTTCTCCAGAATTTTGCTTAAAAATGGAAGGTATTTTGGCCGGAAATTGCTAAGAGCTGAAGAATCTAGATTACTTTTCTTCAGAAGTTTCTTCAGTTTTTAGTGGGGAAAGTGCCCGGTGTCCGGAGAGAAACTTTTATTCTCTTTTGGTATATCATTCGATTTTTCATCATTTCAAAGGGCACCAGATAGGTGAACCCATGATGAAGAGGTTTCACCCTGTGTTGCCTTTCCTGGCATGCCGCACAATGGCAGGGGAGCCCTGGTGAACCTAGACAAATTGGTAGGGTACAGGGCTGTATAGATGTATAGTAGAGAATGTGAAGGGAGAGAGGAAGTGAGCGATGCATGGTGTATTAGGTTTCCGTGCTTGGTGGTTAACATCAGCAGCAGGCAAGGAGAGGAGAGAGCGGGCTGAGCGACTGACTGCTGTTCAGCTTTAATTAACAGGCTCTTAATGTCTGTGTGGGAGCTCAAAGGAGGACCTGGGAAAACTCAAATAAACACTATTAAATGCTGGAGCATATTAGCGGCACTGGTGCGCAATAAATTAAATGCTGCCTGCATCTGCATGAGCCGGAGTATGAGAGCGCTCACGGTTGTGTGTGTGTGCACAACCAGTCCCAACAAGCCAGCTCGTGAAAGTGTCTCTCTCTCCCTCCCACATCGGTTTCTCCTTTTGTTGAAAAAAGGTGAGAAAGAAAAGCTGAGATGTGACTTGTCCCTGTGGCCCAGCTGGATTGGCCTGCTCCATCCACAAACCCAAACAAAGTGCCTCACCTCCCCACCACAACAACATCTGACATCATTGTTTGCACTTTCCTGAGGTAATGCTTTGCACACACACACACACACACACACACACACACACACACACACACACACACACACACACACACACACACACACACACACACACACACACACACACACACACACACACACACACACACACCCCCTCTATCTCCTATCTCTTTGCCTTGTGAACCCGAATAATGCTCTGGAGGGTGATGCAACTGACAACAGCTATCATTGATTGTATTATCAACTATGAATAACTTGGCATAGAAGAGTGTTATTACAGCTCTAATTGGATTTGACACCTCGCTGATTCATTTTCACTTTGCTTTAGTAAACATTAATGCAAAGACTGACTGTGTTGTGGTTCTGCACACACCCAATTCCACCTGAAGGACCATAACCCATGGTCAGCAGCACAGTGGCACAGCTGGGTAGTCAAAGTGGCTCCATCTCCAGAGTCTGTGTGTTAGCATGACGTTAAGGCAAACTAGGCTCTATTTTTCCAGCAGGATAATGGGGCCCTGGAGCAGCTGTGGGCTACAGTGTCAAGGTGTGAGTAAAATTGTGTGTGTGCATATGTGTGTGTGTGTGTGTGTGTGTGTGTGTGTGTGTGTGTGTGCGTGTGTGTGTGTGTGTCTGGGTGCCTGTGTGCGTGCATGCCTGTAAGGAAATCGTAGTTCTTCTGTACAGGAAACACATGTCCTGTCTTTGCGCTGATTCAGGGAAAAACAACCCAAAATACATCAGTGCACGGCTCCACACACCTCAACCCTAACTCCAACCTCACACTGCTTCCCTGACTGCGGAAGTCCCTGAGTGTGACAACAGTCTCCCCTTGCCTCTTTATGAATCTGTCTGAACCACTTTTACACCACTGCTGAGATCATTCATTTCCCTTCCTCCTAAACTCTTGCTACCAAACATGCTCTCATAAGGCTCAGGGTTTCAGTAACATCAAACACATTTTTGTCAATGTTATCATTTCTAGTATGTGCAATGTACAGGAAGAATTCAACATATAGGGAGCAAATTGTTTGTAATAGAAACCCTATAAACAAGGCAACAATAAACACGTCGTCCCCCACCACTGATGCACCTTGTGACTAACACATTTCTGTGAATTACTACAGCTCCCACCTTGGGCCAATCAGTACAATTTTGTATATGCCGGATCTCTATGGCAAGACACATCATTCACCCAAGTTTAGTCAAAATCAGCCCAGTGCTGTCTGAGATATCGCATGTGACTAACGTATGAACGAATGTACGAATGAATGTACGTACGGATGGAGACAGATCCACAGTTCCCTCCCCGATTTCATCATGGGGGACAACAATAACACCGCAGACATATGGAAGACATAAGGAGACAGGATTTATACACATAGCTCATGTTCATTTCAGATTGGATTCACATGGTGTTTCTCAAAAAGTGGGTTTGTAGCTTAACTTTTGCTCTACATCTCATTTCTACCAAGCAGCAGCAGGCAGAGAGCAGGGGTCATATGTCCCTCAGAGAGGGAGGGGTACACTGTCTGCTTGTTCCATACAGAGAGGAACCAGAACCACAGCCACCAGCTCCAACATTCTACGTTTACATTTGAGTAATTTAGCAGACGCAACTTACAGGAGCACATGTATGACAAACTTATATTACTATGTATTTTATTGTCATTAAACTCATAGCTGCTCAGGAATGTCTAGGGATTTCTTGTTTTCGGACTGTTATTTATTATTTGTCCGTAACCATTTACCCTCGAATATAAGCAACAGATTTCTGCTTTTCTTTATGTTGCTGAACGAATCGAATCTGGTTAGTCAGCAGGCAGGAACAACAGCGAGCATTGCGAGCCATAGGGGAGTTTTGTGTAGTCTGAAGAGAAATATTTTTGGCGGGCTGCTGGAAACCATGCTGAATCAGCGAACTTTGCATTTAGTAAGTCTTATGGTTGAAAAGTCTGTAAGTTATCACCATGTTGTCCGCAGAGGAACTGCTGTGTTTTTTATGGACTACACATGGCTTTGTGGAATGGCAGAGTGGTTTCACAGAAAGACAAACACTCTGATGCAGGATGTCATGATGCAATTTGTTGAGATCTGAGTGACTTTTCCACAATTGTTTCAGGCCTTAAGTCAACAGGTTCTTGTCTGCCCTGGCAGACAGAGAGTACTGTCATAGCTGTCTTGGAGACAATGGGTTAAGTGGGTGGGTACACACACAATCCCCCTGTCCCTACACTGATCTTCACCATCTTTACCACAAGCGTATTTATTGACAAACAGTGTCAATGTCTTGTAAGACAAGAAGCATTTGTTTGACATCAGTGCACCCTGCTTAATCAACTGGAAATCTGGAATGTATCTGTTATTCATGAAACAAACATCTACTGAGTACAGTCTGTTATTATCATATTTCAGCCAAAAGGAATGACTGTCACACATTTGGAGGTTTACACAATTTTACAGTGAAATCAGTGGTTGTTATAAATCATACACTCTGTCATTGTCTAGTTACAGTAAGTATCTTACCCACTAGTCCTGGGGTCCCAGAAGGGCCTCTCATCCCAGCCTCGCCCCTGGGGCCACTGGGGCCCGGCAGTCCCCGAGACCCTAGCTTCCCTGAGCAAAGACAGTGGACAGACACTAGTAACCATTGAGCCATACTGATACAGCCACAAATAAGAGTTTGTGTTACAAAGCAATGACTGACTTGACACCTCAAACCTACCATCTTGTCCAGGGGTACCGTCTCTGCCTCTATCGCCCTGTGGACCTGTGTGTTTGGGAAGAAATAGACAGGCGTCAGAGAGCAGACAAGGGTCCAGGGAAAGAGGGAGAGAAAGGGGTTCCATTGCCTTGTGTGGAAAAATGGACTAGACGTTGAGCGATTCCTGAGGTGAAGGGTTACCAGATGGAGGTGGCAGAGCAGCTGAGCCGTGGACTGGATTAGATAGACTGGCTGAAAGACTAAGCACTGAGATGTTAATTAGGGCCACAGAGGTGCCAGAGAGGAACAAACCCCTTAGCTAGTCAGGGGAGACTAAAACCCAAGAGTCCCACACAGGGCAGCAGATTCTGCGAAATTAAAGCTCCTATATTGTAGTGAAACTCAAAACGTACAGTACCATTCAAAAGTTTGAAGGGATTTTCATTTGTTTTTACGATTTTCTACATTGTAGAATAATAGTGAATAGATCAAAACTATGAAATAACACATGGAATCATGTAGTAACCAAAAAAAGCGTTAAACAAATCAAAATATATTTTACATTTGAGATTCTTCAAAGTAGCCACCCTTTGCCTTGATGACAGCTTTGCACACTCTTGGCATTCTCTCAACCAGCTTCATGAGGTAGTCACCTGGAATGCATTTCAATTAACAGGGGTGCCTTGTTTAAAGTTAATTTGTGGATTTTTTTCCCTTCCTAATGCGTTTGAGGCTACCCGTTGAGTTGTGACAGGGTAGGGGGAGGTATACAGAATATAGACCTATTGTCACGCCCTGGCCTTAGTTATATTTGTTTTCTTTATTATTTTGGTTAGGCCAGGGTGTGACATGGGTGATTTATTGTGTTCGTCTTGTCTAGGGGTTTATTAGATTAATGGGGTTGTGTTCAGTTTAGTTGTCTAGGTAAGTCTATGGTTGCCTAGAGTGGTTCTCAATCAGAGGCAGGTGTTTATCGTTGTCTCTGATTGGGAACCATATTTAGGCAGCCATATTCTTTGGGTATTTTGTGGGTGATTGTTTCCTGTCTTTGTGTTTACTGCACCAGATAGGGCTGTTTCAGTTTTCCCGTTTCTTGTTTTGTAGTTGTGTTCATGTTTGAGTTTTCTTATTAAAAAACCATGAACTATAACCACGCTGCGTTTTGGTCCGCCTCTCCTTCCCAGGGAGAAAGCCGTGACACCTATTTGGTAAAAGACCAAGTCCATATTACAGCAAGAACAACTCAAATAAGCAAAGAGAAATTACCTTGAAAGTTTCTTCAAATCAAATCAACTCAGATGATTTTAGCAGATGTTAATGTGAGTGTAGCGAGATGCTTGTGCCACTAGTTCCAACAGTGCAGTAATATCTAACAAGTTATCTAACAATTTCCCAACACACAAATCTAAAGGGGTGAATGAGAATATGTATACAGTATATAAATATATGGATGGGCGATGGCCGAGCCGGCATAGGCAAGGTGCAATAGAGTATATACATATCATATGAGTAATGTAAGATATGTAAACATTATTGAAGTGGCATTATTTAAAGTGGCATTGTTTAAAGTGACTAGTGGGATGGTAACGGTGTGAACAGGCAGTGGCTCGGGTGGTTGTGGTCTTTTTGGCCTTCCTGTGACATCGGGTGCTGTAGGTGTCATGGAGGGCAGGTAGTTTGCCCCCGGTGATGTGTTGTGCAGACCGCACCACCCTCTGGAGAGCCTTGCGGTTGAGGGCGGAGCAGTTGCCGTGCCAGGCTGTGATACAGCCCGGCAGGATGCTCTCGATTGTGCATCTGTAAAAGTTTGTCAGAGTTTTGGGTGACAAGCCAAATTTCTTCAGCCTCCTGAGGTTGAAAAGGTGCTGTTGCACCTTCTTCACCACACTGTCTGTGTGGGTGGACTATTTAAGTTTGTCTGTGATGTGTACGCCAATGAACTTAAAACTGTCCACCATCTCCAGTGCTGTCGCTTCGATGTGGATAGGGGGGTGCTCCCTCTGCTGTTTCCTGAAGTCCACGATCATCTCCTTTGTTTTGTTGATGTTGAGTGAGAGGTTATTTTCCTGACAGCACACACTGAGTGCCTTCACCTCCTCCCTGTAGGCTGTCTCGTCATTGTTGGTAATCAAGCCCACTACTGTTGTGTCATCTGCAAACTTGATGATTGAGACTGGCCACGCAGTCGTGGGTGAACAGGGAGTACAGGAGGGGGCTGAGCACGCACCCTTGGAGAGGCCCCAGTGTTGAGGGTCAGCGAAGTGGAGATGTTGTTTCCTACCTTCACCACCTGGGGGCGGCCCGCCAGAAAGCCCAGGACCCAATTGTATAGGGCGGGGTTGAGACCCAGGGTCTCGAGCTTGATGATGAGCTTGGAGGGTACTATGGTGTTGAATGCTGAGCTGTAGTCAATTAACAGCATTCTTACATAGGTATTCCTCTTGTCCAGGTGGGATAGGGCAGTGTGCAGTGTGATGGCGATTGCATTGTCTGTGGACCTGTTGGGGGGGGTATGCAAACTGAAGTGGGTCTAGGGTGGCAGGTAAGGTGGAGGTGATATGATCCTTGATTAGTCTCTCAAAGCACTTCATGATGACAGAAGTGAGTGCTACGGGACGGTAGTCATTTAGTTCAGTTATCTTTGCCTACTTAGGTACAGGAACAATGGTGGTCATCTTGAAACATGTGGGGACAGCAGACTGGGATAGGGAGCGATTGAATATGTCTGTAAACACACCAGCCAGCTGGTCTGCGCATGCTCTGAGGACATGGCTAAGGATGCCGTCTGGGCCAGCAGTCTTGCGAGGGTTAACACGTTTAAATGTTTTACTCACGTCAGCCACAGAGAAGGAGAGAGGGGGAGGGTGCAGTTTTTGTTAGCGGGCCGTGACGGTGGCACTGGATTATCCTCGAAGCGGGCAAAGAAGGTGTTTGCTTTATCTGGAAGCGTGACGTCGGTGTCCGTGACGTGGCTGGTTTTCTTTTCGTAGTCCGTGATTTCCTGCAGACCCTGCCACATAGGTCTTGTGTCTGAGCCGTTGAATTCCGACTCCACTTTGTCCCTGTACCGGCATTTCGCTTGTTTGATTGCCTTGCGGAGGGAATAACTACAGTGCCTTGCGAAAGTATTCGGCCCCCTTGAACTTTGCGACCTTTTGCCCCATTTCAGGCTTCAAACATAAAGATATAAAACTGTATTTTTTTGTGAAGAATCAACAACAAGTGGGACACAATCATGAAGTGGAACGACATTTATTGGATATTTCAAACTTTTTTAACAAATCCAAAACTGAAAAATTGGGCGTGCAAAATTATTCAGCCCCCTTAAGGTAATACTTTGTAGCGCCACCTTTTTCGGCACCTTTTGCTGCGATTACAGCTGTAAGTCGCTTGGGGTATGTCTCTATCAGTTTTGCACATCGAGAGACTGACATTTTTTCCCATTCCTTCTTGCAAAACAGCTCAAGCTCAGTGAGGTTGGATGGAGAGCATTTGTGAACAGCAGTTTTCAGTTCTTTCCACAGATTCTCGATTGGATTCAGGTCTGGACTTTGACTTGGCCATTCTAACACCTGGATATGTTTATTTTTGAACCATTCCATTGTAGATTTTGCTTTATGTTTTGGATCATTGTCTTGTTGGAAGACAAATCTCCGTCCCAGTCTCAGGTCTTTTGCAGACTCCATCAGGTTCTCTTCCAGAATGGTCCTGTATTTGGCTCCATCCATCTTCCCATCAATTTTAACCATCTTCCCTGTCCCTGCTGAAGAAAAGCAGGCCCAAACCATGATGCTGCCACCACCATGTTTGACAGTGGGGATGGTGTGTTCAGCTGTGTTGCTTTTACGCCAAACATAACGTTTTGCATTGTTGCCAAAAAGTTCAATTTTGGTTTCATCTGACCAGAGCACCTTCTTCCACATGTTTGGTGTGTCTCCCAGGTGGCTTGTGGCAAACTTTAAATGACACTTTTTATGGATATCTTTAAGAAATGGCTTTCTTCTTGCCACTCTTCCATAAAGGCCAGATTTGTGCAATATACAACTGATTGTTGTCCTATGGACAGAGTCTCCCACCTCAGCTGTAGATCTCTGCAGTTCATCCAGAGTGATCATGGGCCTCTTGGCTGCATCTCTGATCAGTCTTCTCCTTGTATGAGCTGAAAGTTTAGAGGGACGGCCAGGTCTTGGTAGATTTGCAGTGGTCTGATACTCCTTCCATTTCAATATTATCGCTTGCACAGTGCTCCTTGGGATGTTTAAAGCTTGGGAAATCTTTTTGTATCCAAATCCGGCTTTAAACTTCTTCACAACAGTATCTCGGACCTGCCTGGTGTGTTCCTTGTTCTTCATGATGCTCTCTGCGCTTTTAACGGACCTCTGAGACTATCACAGTGCAGGTGCATTTATACGGAGACTTGATTACACACAGGTGGATTGTATTTATCATCATTAGTCATTTAGGTCAACATTGGATCATTCAGAGATCCTCACTGAACTTCTGGAGAGAGTTTGCTGCACTGAAAGTAAAGGGGCTGAATAATTTTGCACGCCCAATTTTTCAGTTTTTGATTTGTTGAAAAAGTTTGAAATATCCAATAAATGTCGTTCCACTTCATGATTGTGTCCCACTTGTTGTTGATTCTTCACAAAAAAATACTGTTTTATATCTTTATGTTTGAAGCCTGAAATGTGGCAAAAGGTCAACAAGTTCAAGGGGGCCAAATACTTTCGCAAGGCACTGTATATTGTTTATATTCAGCCATATTCCCAGACCTCTTTCCATGGTTAAATGAGGTGGTTCGCGCTTCCAGTTTTGCGCTGATGCCTTCATCCATCCACGGATTCTGGTTAGGGTAGGTTTAATAGTCACAGTGGGTACAACATCTCCAATGCATTCTTTATAAACTCACTCACCGAGTCAGCGTATAGATCGATGTTGTTCTCTGAGGCTGACCAGAACATATCCCAGTCCACGTGATCAAAACAATCTTGAAGCGTAGATTCCGATTGGTCAGACCAGCATTGAATGGTTCTAGTACATCCTGTTTGAGTTTCTGCATATAAGACAGTAGGAGCAAGATGGAGTTGTAGTCGGATTTGCTGAAGAGAGGCTGGGGGAGGGATTTGTATGCATCGCGGAAGTTAGAGTAGCAGTGATCGAGTGTATTACCCCGCGTGTAGTGCAATTAATATACTGATCGAATTTAGATAGCCTTGTTCTTAGATTTGCTTTGTTAAAATCCCCAGCTACAATAAATGCAGCTTCAGGATATATGGTTTCCAGTTTACATAGAATCCAGTGGAGTTCCTTGAGGTCCATCTTGGTGTCTGCTTGAGGGGCAATGTACACAGCTATGACGATACCTGACGAGAATTCTCTAGGGAGGTAATATGACCGGCATTTGGTTGTAAGGAATTCTAGGTCGGGTGAGCAGAATGACTTGAGTTCCTGTATGTTGTTATGATTACACCATGAGTCGTTAATCATGAAGCAACAACATATCCAGAGAGAGTCATGTTTCCATGAAACAGAGAATGTTACAATCTCTGATGTCTCTCTGGACGGCAAACCTTGCTCGAATTTCATCAACCTTGTTGTCAAGAGACTGGACATTGGTGAGTAGTATACTTGGGAGCGGTAGGCGATGTGCACGTCTACGGAGCCTGACCAGGAGGCCGCTCCGTCTGCCCCTTCTGCGGCGCTGTTGTTTTGGGTCAGCCTAAGGACTCGAAGTGAGCCGACCATCTCTATCGGCGCCATCTTGCTAAAAAAAAAGTTGCAAAATGCATCAAGCGCTATGATGAAACTGGCTCTCATGAGGACTGCCACAGGAAAGGATTACCCAGAGTTACCTCTGCTGCAGAGGATACGTTCATTAGAGTTACCAGCCTCAGAAATTGCAGCCCAAATAAATGCTTCACAGAGTTCAAGTAACAGACACATCTCAACATCAACTTTTCAGGGGAGACTGAGTGAATTAGGCCTTCATGGTCGAGTTGCTGCAAAGAAACCACTACCAAAGGGCTCCCAAGTGGCGCAGTGGTCTAAGGCACTGCATCCCAGTGCAAGAGGCGACACTATAGTCCCTGGTTTGAATCCAGGCCGTATCACATCCAGCCGTGATTGGGAGTCTTATAGGGCGGTGCACAAGTGGCCCAGCGTCGTCCGGGTTTGGCAGGGGGAGGACATCATTGTAAATTATCTGGCTTGCTTAGTTGAATAAAGGTAAAATATATACAAAAAATAAAGGACACCAATAATAATAATAAGAAACTTGCTTGGGCCAAGAAACATGAGCAATGGTCATTAGACTGGTGGAAATCTGTTCTTTGGTCTGAGTCCCAATTTGAGATTTTTGGTTCCAACCGCTGGGTCTTTGTGAGAGGCAGAACAGGTGAACGAATAATATCTGCATGTGTGGTTGCCTTTGTGAAGCATAGAGGAGGATGTGTGCTGGTGTGGGGGTGCTTTTCTGGTGACACTGTCAGTTATTTACTTAGATTTCAAAGCACACTTAACCAACATGGCTACCACAGCATGCTGCAGAGATACGCCATCCCATCTGGTTTGTGCTTAGTGGAACTATCATTTGTTTTTCAACATGACAATAACCCAACACATCTCCAGGCTCTGTAAGGGCTATTTGACCAAGACGGAAAGTGATGGAGTGCTGCATCAGATGACCTGGCCTCCACAATCACGCAATTGAGATGGTTTGGGATGAGTTTGGACCGCATAATGAAGGAAAAGCAGCCAACAAGTACTCAGCATATGTGGGATCTCCTTCAAGACTGTTGAAAAAGCAATCCGGGTGAAGCTGGTTTAGAGAATGCCAAGAGTGTGCAAAGCTGTCATCAAAGCAAAGGGTGGCTACTTTGAAGAATCTCAAATATAAATATATTTAACACTATTTTGGTTACTACATGATTCCATATGTGTTATTTCATAGTTTTGATGTCTTCACTATGATTATATAATGTAGAAATGGTAAAATAAAGAAAAACCCTTGAATGAGTATGTGTGTCAGAACTTTTGACTGGTACTGTATACACGGAGCAGATAATTTCTCTCTCTCTCAAAACTACTAAGACTGACCCACAAACATTGTCTGTGTGGCAGGACAAACATAATGGTGCATTTACATTCTTCTACAGGCCTCAGAAGGCCAGTGAGGATCTTAACCTGAGAGAGCCTTTGGCTAAAACAGATTTGAATGTAATTGGATGGAAGTTGATACACTATTGAAAAGCCTTTTGAAAGTGCACCAGCAGAACACTCTATCTTTCTAGCTGCAGCCAACGCTGGGCTGAGCTCCAGGGAAGGAGAGGGCTTTCATGCCCTGAAGTGTTCACTTTCCACACAACAGAACCCTGAAAGAGAGCAGCGCAGACAACTGGAAATTAGTGTGTGTGTGTGTGTGTGTGTGTGTGTGTGTGTGTGTGTGTGTGTGTGTGTGTGTGTGTGTGTGTGTGTGTGTGTGTGTGTGTGTGTGTGTGTGTGTGTGTGTGTGTGTGTGTGTGTGTTTGCGTGCGTGCCTGCGTGTGTGCACGTCTCTCTTTTAGCGACAGAAGAAATATGATATTGGGGAGGAGAGCTGTTTGAGATGCAATTTAGAACGAATTACAGCACACGAAGAGAGTCGTGCAGAGTGATTTTCTAAGAAATTATCAAACATAACCCACTTCACTCAAATCAGTAGGAATACATGGTTGTTCCTAAAACCTGCCCATACATGTGTATAGGAGACTTGTACGTACCTACGGATCCCTGCTCGCCAGGGGCTCCTTTGGTTTGTGGAGCCCCTGTCTGTGAGGAAGACTCCGGTGCCGTTCCTTCTTCACCCTGTAGGTGGCGGTGAGAAGTGGAGCCAGGAGAGGACAGCACTTGGACCTATTGGATAAAATAGGGAAGAGAGAAATTTGAAGAGATGTTTTAATTTACATTTTCATTAGGATCCCCATTATCCGACACCAGTGCCGACAGCTAGTCTTACTGGGGTCCGACACATAACGAAAAAGACAATACAGATAAAATACTTAGAATTTATTGTAGTGTGATGTGTGTTTTCATCTATCAGAGAAATGCCAATGCCTTTCAAATGGACTCATGATCAGAGACTGTAGCCTCTCGCTGCAGCACAGTTTTCAGTAGAGGAGTCCATGACTGTACCTTTTCCTCCAGTGAGCGGAGTCTGTCTGTCAGGGCTGTGAATCGACTACAGTTGAGGCAATCTGGAGAACAGACAAAGAAAAAAATACTACAAGTGTCGATATCTGCAAAAAGCACTTCCAAAAATGTACTTCAATGAATATGAGAAACATGGGGCCTGAGTGTTAAAGCAAAACATTGTAAAGGAGATAAATTGGATCCCAGGTGTTCTGAATCTGATGATATTTAAAAGAGAAATATGGTTCCAGGTGTCATAGTACAGTATGAGAGAGTGTTAGGGTCCTGGTTCTTACTGGTAGAGAGCTGCTCCCCTGTTCCTGCTTCTGTGCGGGCAGAGGCAGGAGGTCGGCGGAGAGTGGACGGCTTCCTCACCGCCTCCTGAGCCACCAGCTGGTTTCCTGACTCTGTAGCAGAAGAGGAAGGGGAGGTTGAAGAGGAGTCATTTCAGTAGACCACACAGTGAGTTCATACAGTCGTCATTCCGTTATGATGCACTAAGTCAGTCATGCAAATGGCCCTTATAAGCAGTGAGGCTTCCAGACAACAGCACAATCAGTCCACATCAACAAGAAAATACCAACCCTCCCACAAAGTATTTTCACTCAATTTCAGAATGCTCAGTTCCCTTGTCAATTCAGTATTCTTTTTTAATTCCATTATTTTTATTCACATGATTTGTCATTCTGATTATGATGAAGCACAGTGGCAGGCTAGTTGGACTGCATGAGAGAGTTCTGCTCTGAAAGCCCTGGACAAAAACTATCTAGCGTCCTGTGACTGCAAGGAGACTGGGAGCTTCTCTCTACCAGGTGACCTCACCAACACCACTGTCAGGGTGGGCTAGCAGGTGAGGAACACAAGGGAGAGGGATGGACGGATGGAGGAATGGATAGAAAGAGGGATGATAATGCTAGAGCAGGCGTGACTTTTATCTGATAAAATACCAAATACCATACTGTAAACATCCTACAGAAGTAGGATCTTAATTTAAGTCAGTTTGCTACAGCAAGGAAATAATCCTGCAACAACAGGAAATGTGAATTATTATGTGGATTATAATTAATGGATACATTTTTCTTAGGGCAAATCAAGTCTGGCATTTTAAAGGGAAAATTACAAACTTTAGAAGCCTTTTTATACCTTGAATACACTACAAGTTTGCATTTCCTGCTGTGCAGAAAGATTCTCAGCAACAAAAGAGTGATCAAATGATTTGTACACTGCAATTGTATCATATTCACACACAACAAAAGCTACACTTGGCCAAACTGCTTTCGTGTTGGTATGATTTGATTGAATATAAAAACAGTTTCAGCTCTAAGTGCTCTGTTCTATCTCGCCTGTGGGAGTTTGTGTTCCTGCGGGTTGGGGATGTTTTAAATGGGCAGACCTTTGAGGAGTTCCACACTGTCTCCTCTGTGTGTGTTAGTGTTGTTGTGTCTGTATGACCCAGGTTCTGCGGACACAAACAAGAGTCTGGGTTCAGCACCTCGTTAGACGCCAGCCAACACCTCTTCTCAGAGTCAGCTGGAGCCAAACACACTGCAAACCACTGGCCAACACTGCCTGAGCTCTGCCTGAGCTCACTCAATCTCTCTCTGTCATTCACACAGTCAGCCACACTTACTGTAATATATATTATGTGCTACTGATGCTCGTCAGTGACAGCACAGACAGAAATACAGTACAATGAGTTCATGTTCTGTTCAGAGTTCAGTGGGAGAAAGCAAAAGAGGACAAAAGAGAGCACAACAGAAAGAGTTAGTGCCCATAAAGAGAGAGAAGGAGAAAGGGAAATTAACAGTGTAAATGGGTCCTGCTCCAGACACTTGCCCTCAATCTTTGTGGATTTGATTTTCTATGTTTTGGGTTGAAAGGCTTTCTCAGTGGGCTACTACTAGCACATGTGGAAATGAAACAAGGTTCAAGCTGAGACTGTAAATCAATGGTATGTTCTGAGAAATGTGTAAAGATGTACTGCTAAAAGCCCTACCTTCCATTTCAGTAAGAATGCAAAATTAGCGGCGAACTTCGAGTGGGGAAATAACACAGTCTTCATTCTGCTCCATGTCCGTCTGTCTGCCTGTCTATGTGAGGGTGTGTGTGTGCGTATGGTAGGGGTGGGGTGGGGCGGGACTCAATGGAGATGTCCTATGGAGACCAGGTAATATTGATGACAGTGTCGGATTTCAAATAGGCTCGGAATTGATAATATACCCCTGCTCCAGAACGCACTGGGCACCTCTAACCCAGACTCCCTTTCTGACAGACAGCACTTATTTTCTCTTTAGATTATAGACCATTCACGTGCCAAGATCCACCCTCCCACACTTAAACACATTGTATAAAACGTTCAGCTGGCTCTGGCACTCAGACAACCATCCCCCACACACCCCAACTTCCATTCTCTCACTCTCTCTTTCATTCACTCTGCCTGTCCATGTCTCAAGTTTGAGAAATCACAGGATAACAAGTCAACTTATTTCCTATATTCCCATAGACAGTGTCTGTGAAGCAGTGTGTGTTGACTTGGATGTGCTGAGTGTGATCTATTCATCTGGGCCAAGAGTAACAATGTCGGGGCTTGTGACTGGTCTCTCTCTCTCTCTCTCTCTCTCTCTCTCTCTCTCTCTCTCTCTCTCTCTCTCTCTCTCTCTCTCTCGGCTAAAGGGGGGGGGTGGGGGGGTCAGAGAGACTTGCCTGAGTGCATTTGACCCTTGACCCTGTGATGCTCTGGGCCCCAATCAAGGTTTGAATCAGAGCTCTTCATTAGAAGAGACCCCTGTGGAGAGAGGAGAGGTTGTCCTGACATCAGCTCTGTGTCTGGTTCCAGGCTCTGTGGCTGACAGGACAGGACAGGACACAGAGCACAGCACAAGGGGGAGTTTTCCACTGTTTACAAACACTGACAAGTCATTTCCTCCCCACTGGCCTGGCCTGCCTGGTGAAACTCTCTCAGGAGACAGAGGGAGAGGGGTGAAGGTCACACCACTGCTGTGTCAGGGTTAATTAAAATCTCATTAGTGTTATACAATTATCCACAGCTCTGAGTGTGTGTGTCACAGGAGGTTGGTGGCACCTTTATTGGGGAGAACAGGCTCGTGGTAATGACTGGAGTGGAATCATTGGAACAGTATAAATACACCAAACACATGGTTTCCAGGTGGTTGATGCCATTCCATTTGCTCCGTTCCGGCCATTATGAGCCGTCCTCCCCTCAACAGCCTCCACTGACATATGTGTGTGTGTGTGTGTGTGTGTGTGTGTGTGTGTGTGTGTGTGTGTGTGTGTGTGTGTGTGTGTGTGTATGTGTCAGTACTGGCAGTAGGAGCATAACGCCTTCCCCCCCTGTGACTGTGGTTATCAAAATAACTCCCTCCAACACCCTTTAAGCAGCCCCTGAGGGCCCTCCATGGCAGTCCGGGGGAGGCCCCTGACAGCACACAGTCACAGGGAGAGGGGGCTGGGAGCCATCTCACCAACCAGCAGGCTTGTGTGTGTGTGTGTGTGTGTGTGTGTGTGTGTGTGTGTGTGTGTGTGTGTGTGTGTGTGTGTGTGTGTGTGTGTGTGTGTGTGTGTGTGTGTGTGTGTGTGTGTGTGTGTCATATTAAATCAATGTTTATTGGTCGTGTACACAGATTTGCATATGTTATCGCAGGTGTAGTGAAATGTAGTAATACCTAGCAATATAAAAAAACGATACACACATAATCCAGAAAAAGTCTGAAATATAAATATACATATACACTACCGTTCAAAAGTTTGGGGTCACTTAGAAATGTCCTTGTTTTTGAAAGAAAATAAAATGTTTTGTCCATTAAAATATCATCAAATTAATCCGAAATACAGTGTAGACATTGATAGGGACTTGTGAGGCGTCTGTTTCTCAAACTAGACACTCTAATGTACTTGTCCTCTTGCTCAGTTGTGCACCGAGACCTTCCACTCCTCTTTCTATTCTGGTTAGAACCAGTTTGCTCTGTTCTGTGAAGGGAGTAGTACACAGCGTTGTACGAGATCTTCAGTTTCTTGGCAATTTTTCGCATGGAATAGCCTTCATTTCTCAGAACAAGAATAGACTGATGAGTTTCAGAAGAAAGTTTTGAGCCTGTAATCGAACCCACAAATGCTGATGCTCCAGACACTCAACTAGTCTAAAGAAGGCCAGTTTTATTGCTTCTTTAATCAGAACAACAGTTTTAAGCTGTGCTTACAAAAGGGTTTTTCTAATGATCAATTAGCCTTTTAAAATGATTAACTTTTGGCCTCCCGAGTGGGGCAGTGATCTAAGGGACTACATCGCAGTGCTAGCTGTGCCACTAGAGATTCTGGTTTGAGTCCAGGCTCTGTCACAGCCGGCCGCGACCGGGAGGCCCACGGGGCGGTGCACAATTGGCCCAGCATCGTCTGGGTTAGGGAGGGTCTGGCCGGCAGGGATATCCTTGTCTCATCGTGCACTAGCGACTCCTGTGGCGGGCTAGGCGCAGTGCACACTGACACGGTCTTCAGTTGTATGGTGTTTCCTCTGACACATTGGTGCGGCTGGCTTCCGGGTTGGATGGGCATTGTGTCAAGAAGCAGTGCGGCTTGGTTGGGTTGTGTTTCAGAGGACACATGGCTCTTGACCTTTGCCTCTCCCGAGTCCATAATGGAGTTGCAGCGATGAGACAAGACTGTATCTACTACCAATTGGATACTATGAAAATTGGGGAGAAAAAGGGGGGTGAAAAATAAATAAATAAATAAATAATAACAATAAACTTGGATTAGCTAACACAACGTGCCAAAGAGAACACAGGAGTGATGGTTGCTGATAATGGGCCTCTGTACGCCTATGTAGATATTCCAATCAAAATCAGCAGTTTCCAGCTACAATAGTCATTTACAACATTAACAATGTCTACACTGTATTTCTGATCAATTTGATGTTATTTTAATGGACAAAAAATAAGCTTTTCTTTCAAAAACAAGGACATCTCTAAATGACCCCGCTCTTTTGAACGCTAGTGTACATTAAGGGTTAAGGTTAAGGTTTAGGGAATACATGTTTTGGTCCCCTTAAGGATAGTACAACAAACGTGTGTGTGTGTGTGTGTGTGTGTGTGTGTGTGTGTGTGTGTGTGTGTGTGTGTGTGTGTGTGTGTGTGTGTGTGTGTGTGTGTGTGTGTGTGTGTGTGTATTTGTGTGTGTATTTGTGTGTGTATTTGTGTTTAATGGTCCAAGTTCAGTCCTCCAGTGTTACTTTCCCAGTGAAAATAAACCAGACCATTCTGCAGCCAGCCCAGCCAGCCTAGCCTGCCCAGAGAGCACATTTCCTCCTTCTTTTCTTTACAGAGCCCATTAACGCTCCAACTCACTCTAGGCTCCCTCTCCTTAGCTCATTATTTGCCCTGGTTTATTTATTCTCTCTTTGATATGCAAAAGACATAGCCATGTGCAGACAGACAGCCCTCGTGCTAGGAAGGCCTGTCTTCTAGAGGTATTTCTATGGCTAAAATGTCTCTTTGTTTCTCAATACATATGGTCAGTAATGGTGGGAGGGTGATTATATGCAAGCTCACACACATCTCGTCTCAGTGGTGGCCTTGATGGAGTTTAATCAACAACGAGGTGTACATTGAAACTATGTGATTTTACCACAGCACAGGTCAGAACCTTGTTAGAGGGGACTGGGGCTCTGGCTACACCTTCTCCTCCTCCTCCTTTAGCTTGAGTTTCATAAGACTGGTTTAGCTCAGAGCCAGAGGTTCCCAGAAGGAGGTATGGGGTCTGAGGGAGCGGCGAGCAGCTGTGGACACAGACCATCCAGTCAACACAGGGCTGGGCCGGGCTGAGGAGGGGAGGAATCGTCCTGATCTGATCCATCTCTGTCTGCTCAGAGAGTGACCGGGTGCTGCTGACCAGCCAGGCCAGGGAGTTTTTATCTGTCACGCTGCTGTTGAAGCCTTCATGAAGACTAAAGACCACTGGTGCATGTGGACAAAGATTTGGATGCATCTGTAGATGATAACAAATTTGGGTGATGCTCCTCCAGTTCTCTCTCTCTCTCTCTCTCTCTCTCTCTCTCTCTCTCTCTCTCTCTCTCTCTCTCTCTCTCTCTCTCTCTCTCTCTCTCTCTCTCTCTCTCTCTCTCTCTCTCTCTCGCTCTCTCTCTACACATGGCTTCCATCTCCCAAATTGCGTTGGGACCATGTTATCGTCACTGTGACCAACCCGAGACTCATCTTCAGTGGGCCAACCCCAAACTGCCCTGCACCCCAGCGTTTATAGTGCTTTCCCAGGATTCCAGCTTTGCTTTAATTAGGTGATTGGCTGAGAGGGAGGGGTGGCCTACATCATGAACTGCCACTCTCCAGTGACCCCCCACCTCAGCCTGCAGTGGTGAGGCCCACAATTTCTTCTCACACTGCAGTGCCCGCTGGGTTCCTGTGGGACTCTGTAATTAGGGGCAGTTGTATGGGGAAGGGGAAGGGGGGGTCCTTGGGCCAACATGGACTATCTCCAGAATTCACTATAAGGGTAGGTTAAGCTCAGAGAGTCTTTCCACGGACACTCACACATATTTGGCTACACACACAAACACACACTGCTAAGGCTGTTGTTGTGAGCAGACCTGCTGCAGAGGTGTTGGGCCAGCCAAACTGCAACTGAAACCAGACGTGGCCTTTAGGACCCTGAGGTGAGGGGTGGAGTGGTGGGGGGGTCAGGGAGGGGTTCTCGCCTCCTACAGACACATCTCACTTCATCAGTCAACACCAGCAGGCCGTCAGGCAGACCAGACAGTCAGACAGGAGATCCCTGGCCTCCAGACCCCCCCCCCCCCCCCCCCCCCCCCCTCCACCTCCACTAGTCTAGACCTTCATAACTCCATCGCTAATGGGTCTGAGAACAGACTAAAACTGCCTGGGATCTTTAACAAACACTTCGCCTGGCCACTCAATGGAGTGTTGGAACTTGTGTGGTTGCAGTTACTGACTTCATTCTAATGCTTTCCTCTTGTTCTAGAACACACCTGTGTGTTCTGATTCCAGTTAAGATGATAAAGGTAGACTCAGCTAAATTACATTGCCACGAGTACCACTGCAGAAATTGCGATAAGTGAGATGCAAGACTTCACTCCCACACTGTCACACACAGTGTCTGCGCATGTGTATGGGTTCACTTCGATGCTGTTAGAGCGTGGTAGGTGTGGGACTAATCTCGGTCACCCAGAAGTAGAAAATCTTGAAAAGTTGTCACTTTCCATTTACACATGAATCTGTCCACGAGAGATTAGTACGGGACCAAAACAGTGGGGAGTTTAGCCTCGCACTTCAACACTCTTAGTTATTGCAGAAATTGACCCACTATGCTGTTTACTTTATGCACCTACGTCATATCGCTGAGTTTACCTTCACCTGGCCTCTACAGAGTAGACATACAGACTCAGCAGGGTGGCACTAACCCTAAAGCAGCCCATGCCCAAGCTGTCCCATAATATGGAGCACAGCCAAACACACAAACACACACACGCATCCATACACGCGCACAAGCTCCTGTGCACACGCACATACACACAAGTTCCTACAGTAGTGTAGTGCTGGTCTGTCAGCCCTGTCAGCTCATCTATTCCATCCAGATGTGCACGCAGACGGACCTCTAATCTCCCGCCTCCTCTTCCCAGACAGGGGCTGCTCTTTCTGCCCCCTCTCTTCCTCTCTCCTGCCCCCTCTCCCTCTCCCTCCCTCTCTCTCCCATACCTGTGGTGAGGCTGATGGCAGGGGCAGGGTCCCAGATGGCTCTGTGGAGCCTGGTTGCCCCCCCAACCTTCTCCCTGGCAGGCAGCAGTCTACAACTACAGAGTAGAGCCTGGCCTGGCTGTATGCTGCACTGGTGTCTATCTGCCTGCCTGCCTGTTTGTCTGTTCATCTGTCTGTCTAGAACATTTACATCTGCTCCTACTGGGACCCTGTCCGACTGACTGGTTGCTATGGACAGCCTTTAACTTAATTTCGCTCCCCTCCCACTTCTCCTTCCACTCCTCTCTGACCCTCTGGTTATTATTTCCCAACTGCCTGGTCTGTGGTTACCTACACTGGAGTGCAGTCCTCTGGCCCCCCTGACAGTTTTCACTGCTGAGAATCGCTCCAAGGCGCTCTCATAAATAATAATGACTATAATAGTGAATACAGAAACCATGAGCTGTTTCATAATCTCTCTCTCCCCTCACTTTCCCTCTGACCTTTGAGTATACTAACTACAGTACCTCCCTCTCTTGCTGCCTGACCACTTTATTTCTCTCTCCAAAATATCCCTTTCTTTTTTTTCTCTTATCTGCTTCAGCACTCTGCCAGTCCTCTCAGTAAGTTTCATCTTACCAACATGATGTCTGGATGCCCACAACAACAACAACTGGGTGTGTTCACAGAGCAAGCCACAGGAAATACAACTATTCTGGAATCGTATATTCCAACAAACAGATGTGAAAATGCAAGGCTAAACATGGTTTAAAAACGTGGAGTTTAAAAGTAGAAACATAATAAGACAATGCTCTCCCCTTCATCCCCCAAAACATAGGGATTGTTAGTGTACGGCACAATGGAAACAATTATCTTGGTGCCGCGAAAACAAACAACGCTGTGGTCTGTGTAAAGTGGCAAACATTAGCAGCAGGCACATCTGGGGAAATGAAGCATGCTGCGTTTGAGACGGTGTGCGGTTGGGATGGGCTGCACCACAAATTCGCTCTACGCTTTTTAAACATTTCCTCCGCTTGAAAGTAACAGATGTCCAATAAATACGTGAGGCAAAGGCTGACGTTACCAAATCCCAACATCACTTTTTATTAAGACAGACACAAAAACATTGGAAAACTATAAAATCTCCTTCCTTTCATGCCCCCGTCTCGTGACCCCAGCTGACCTGCATGCAGACGCCTCCCTCATCACCCTCTCCCTCCTCTCTCAATTAAATTCAAAAAGATATATTGGCATAGGACACATATGTTAAATCAACAATAAAAACTATTAACAGTAACATTACACTCACAAAAGTTTCAGAGGAATAGAGAGATTTCAAATGTCATATTATGTCTATGTACAGTGTTATAACAATGTGCAAATGGTAGAAGTAGAAAAGGGAAAATAAATAAACATAATTATGGGTTGTATTTACAATGGTGTTTGTTGTTGCCCTTTTCTTGTGGCAAAAGGTCACAAATCTTGCTGCTGTGATGACACATTGTGATATTTCACCCAATTCATATGGGAATTTATAAAAATTCTTTGTTTTCAAATTATTTGTGGGTCTTTGTAATCTGAGGGAAATATGTATCTCTAATATGTTCATACATTTTGTGAGCAGTGTGCACACAGCCTGTCTTCTCTTGAGAACCAGGTCTGCCTACAATGGCCTCTCTCAATAGCAAGGCTATTCTCACTGAGTCCGTAGTCTAAGCTTTCCTTAATTTTGGGTCAGTCACAGTGGTCAGATATTTTGCCACTGTGTACTCTCTATTTAGGGCCAAATAGCATTCCAGTTTGCTCTGTTTTTTTGGTAAATTCTATCCAATGTGTCAAGTAATTATCTTTTTGTCTTCTCATGACTTGGTTGGGTCTGCTTGTGTTGCTGTTGCTCTCCTGGGGCTCTGTGGGGTCTGTTAGTGTTTGTGAACAGAGCCCCAGGACCAGCTTGCTTAGGGGACTCTTCTCCAGGTTCATCTCTCTGTAGATGATGGGTTTGTAATGGAAGGTTTGGGAATCGCTTCCTTTTAGGTGGTTGTAGAATTTAACGGCTCTTTTCTGGATGTTGATATATTTTTGATATTTGAGGATGTTTTTGCAGAATTCTGCATGTAGAGTCTCAATTTGGTTTGTCCCATTTTGTGAATTCTTGGTTGGTGAGCGGACCTCAGACCTCGCAGCCATAAAGGACAATGGGTTCTATAACCGATTCAAGTATTTTTAGCCAGATCCTAATTGGGATGTCGAATTGTCTCTCCTTGTCTCTCAGATCGTTCACAGCCATGTGAAAGTTACCTGTGGTGCTGATGTTTAGGCCGAAGTATGTATCATTTTAGTCTGCTCTATGGCAACGGTGTCTACATGGAATTTGTATTAGTGGTCCTGGCAACTGGACCTTTTTTGGAACACCATTATTTTTTGTCTTACTGAGATTTACTGTCAGGGCCCAGGTCTGAATTAATCTGTGCAGAAGATCTAGGTGCTGCTGTATGCCTTCCTTGGTCAAGGACAGAAGCACAAGATCATCAGCAAACAGTAGACATTTGACTTCAGATTCTAGTAGGGTGAGGCCGGGTGCTGCAGCCTGTTCTAGTTCTAATTTGCCAATTCGTTGATATATACGTTGAAGAGGGTGGGGCTGAAGCTGCATACCTGTCTCACCCGATGGCCTTATGGAAAGAAATGTGTTTTTTGCCAATTTTAAATGCACACTTGTTGTTTGTGTACATGGATTTATAATGTTGTATGTTTTCCCACCAACACCGCTTTCCATCAATTTGTATAGCAGACCCTCATGGCAAATTGAGTCAAAATCTTTTTTGAAATCAACAAAGCATGACAAGATTTTGCCTTTGTTTTGGTTTGTTTGTTTGTCAAATTAGGGTGTGCAGGATGAATATGCGGTTTGTTGTACGATAAGTTAGTAAAACGCCAATTTGACATTTGCTCAGTACATTGTTTTCACTGAGGAAATGTACATCTCTCTCTGAGGAAATGTCTCTCTCTCTCTCTCTGAACCCAAGAAGAGTATTGTCCTGTGATGTGTCTTAGCATTCCCTCCCTCCCTCCTCCTCCCCCTCTCCTCATTCCCCTTGAATGGTCACCAGGGAGACCATTAAAACCAGGAGCATTGTACTACTGACAGTGCCTGGGTGAAACCACACTATCCTCTGTTGTGTGTTTAGAGTGACAGGGAGGGACCGTCTGTGACATCCTCCCTTCTTGTCCTGACACAGCACAGCAATTAAAACCCCGTCCTCTCAGCCAACACACAGCCACAAACGGCTCAACAAACAAGTGTTCCAAAAATAACTGGGTCCAGGAATCGGCCTGCCTAATTATTTCCATACACACACCATCTCCATAGCCACAGATATAACCACAGACACAGATATATATATTTAAAAATATATAAATATATTTCACTTTTATTTAACCAGATAGGCCAGTTGAGAACAAGTTCTCATTTACAACTGCGACCTGGCCAAGATAGAGCAAAGCAGTGCGACACGAACAACAACACAGAGTTACACATGGGATAAGCAAACGTACAGTCAATAACACAACAGAAAAGTCTACATACAGTGTGTGCAAATGTAGTAAGATTAGGGAGGTAAGCCAATAAATAGGCCATAGTGGCGAAATAATTACAATTTAACAATTAAACACTGGAGTGATAGATGTGCAGATGATGAATGTGCAAGTAGAGATATTGGGGTGCAAAGGAGCAAAAAACAAAAAACAATATGGGTTGAGGTAGTTGGGTGGGCTATTTACAGATGGGCTATGTACAGGTGCAATGATCGGTAAGCTGCTCTGACAGCTGGTGCTTAAAGTTAGTGAGGGAGATACAAGACTCCAGCTTCAGTGATTTTTGCAATTTGTTCCAGTCATTGGCAGCAGAGAACTGGAAGGAAAGGCAGCCAAAGGAGGAGTGGCTTTGGGGGTGACCAGTGAAATATACCTGCTGGAGCGCGTGCTACGGATGTTGCTGCTATGGTGACCAGTGAGCTGAAATATAACCACAGATATAACCACAGACACAGCCACAGCTATAACCACAGACACAGCCACATATATAACCACAGATATAACCACAGACACAGCCGTTGATATAACCACAGACACAGCCACAGCCACACATATAACCACAGATATAACCACAGATGTAACCACAGATATAACCACTGACACAGCCACAGATATAACCACATACACGGCCACAGATAAAACCACATACACAGACACATATAGCCACAGCCTTTCCCTGCTCACTGAGGTTGGACACAGCAAGTACAGAGCAGCTCCGATCCTGTGCATTACTATGCATTACTATGTATTAATACTTCGCAATGAGATATTGTCACGACTTCCGCCGAAGTCGGCTCCTCTCCTTGTTCGAGCAGCGTTCGGAGGTCGACATCACCAGCTTTCTAGCCATCGCCGCTCCATTTTTCATGTATCCATTTGTTTTGTCTTGTTCCCTTCACATCTGGTTTTCATTCCCCAATCAATCCGTATGTATTTATTCCTCTGTTCCCCATCATGTCTTTGTGTAAGATTGTCTGTGTTACGTGTATTTTGGAATTGTGGATATTGTTACGCGCATTACTTTTTGTCTATGTTCTGTGTTTGGGCACATCTTATGATACTTTGTGCGGAATTTATAAAAATTCTTTGTTTTCAAATTATTTGTGGGTCTTTGTAATCTGAGGGAAATATGTATCTCTAATATGTTCATACATTTTGTGAGCGGAATAAATGGTGCGCCTGTTCACTACACTCTGCTCTCCTGCACCTGACTTTGCCTCCAATACACACTCCTAACAGATATGAAGTCCATGCTCACGATGCATAAATTCTAAAACAAAATCACACCCACTGAGGAATTGATTAGCTAAATTTGACAATACATAGTAAATATACACACAGTTATTAGAAGTGCCTTAAGAGGCATGTAGTGTATTGCACTCTTGGCTTGAACATTTTTGAAAACTGTGAGAAAAGGAAAGTTTGTAGCTATTATTCTAAGAACCCTGATCTTATCCCAGGTAAGAACACTGATCTTAAACCCAGGTAAGAACTCTGATCTTAAACCCAGGTAAGAACACTGATCTTAAACCCAGGTAAGAACACTGATCTTAACCCTAGGTAAGAACACTGATCTTAACCCCAGGTAAGAACACTGATCTTAACCCCAGGTAAGAACACTGATCTTAACCCCAGGTAAGAACACTGATCTTAAACCCAGGTAAGAACACTGATCTTAAACTCAGGTAAAAACACTGATCTTAAACCCAGGTAAGAACCCTGATCTTAACCCCAGGTAAGAACACTGATCTTAAACCCAGGTAAGAACACTGATCTTAAACCCAGGTAAGAACCCTAATCTTGGCCAGTGAATTCTGTACTCTGGCCTTGCTCATTACCCTGGGGGTGACATGGGCTGAGTCCCAAATGGCACCCTATTCCATATTTAGTACACTACTTTGACCAGGGCCCCTATGTAATGCACTACTTTTGACCAAAATTAGTGCACTATATAGGGAATAGGGTGCCATTTGGGACACATTCAAATTAGCCCACTCTGCCCACAACGCCAGTCAAGCATAAAGCAGCCCAGTCCAGCCATGCAGCTAAACATCCTGCCCCATGTCGAATGCTATATACAGAAGGTTCTGTGGGAGTACACGCTGTGGCCTAAATGTTTGAAGGACAAGCCGACTCCAACACACATAGTTTATATGCCACAGTAAAACCCAGATCACTTGTTATAGCTCTGGGGCCTGGTGTTGCTCCATCAGCCCATAGCACTGTGTTTTCCTTACAGAGAGAGCTGATCTGTCCGTGAGAGCAGATGAGGGCAAGGCTTATTAATAAAAGGCTTAAAACACTTCCAGCTTCCCCTCCCGTCACCACCCACCCAAATAACCAGCAAAAATCAAGAGCCCCCTATGACAACAGCGCAACTGTATCCATGGCAACGAAAAACAAAGGTTTTGCTTTAATGCATTGACTGACTATATGAGAGTGACTGCACAGCTCCCCAAGCCAGGCTGCGGTTGCCAGACGTAGCTATTCCAACTCCCCTCTCTGTGATATTCTGCTCCAAAAGCAAACCATAAACCTTCCTTACTGCTACCATGTTGTTGTTATGTTGTGTTTCTGCCTTGCTATGTTGTTGTCTTAGTTCTCTCTTTATGTAGTGTTATCTCTCTTGTAGATATGTGTGTTTTGTCCTATATTTATGTGGTATATTTTTAATCCCAGGCCCCCATCCCCGCTGCAGGGGCTTTTGTCTTTTCAATTTGTTCTTAATAACTGACTTACCTAGTTAAACAAAGGTTAAATAACAGGCGCGGTGAGGGGGGGCCAAGCAGCAGGGACAGGCGCAGTGAGGGGGGGCCAAGCAGCAGGGACAGGCGCAGTGAGGGGGGGCCAAGCAGCAGAGACAGGCGCGTTGAGGGGGGCCAAGCAGCAGAGACAGGCGCGGTGAGGGGGGGCCAAGCACTAGGGACAGGCACGGTGAGGGGGGGCCAAGCAGCAGAGACAGGCGCGTTGAGGGGGGCCAAGCAGCAGAGACAGGCGCGTTGAGGGGGGCCAAGCAGCAGAGACAGGCGCGGTGAGGGGGGGCCAAGCAGCAGGGACAGGCGCGGTGAGGGGGGCCAAGCAGCAGAGACAGGCGCGTTGAGGGGGGCCAATCAGCAGAGACAGGCGCGGTGAGGGGGGGCCAAGCAGCAGGGACAGGCACGGTGAGGGGGGGCCAAGCACCAGGGACAGGCGCGGTGAGGAGTGGCCAAGCAGCAGGGACAGGCGCAGTGAGGGGGGGCCAAGCAGCAGAGACAGGCGCGTTGAGAGGGGGCCAAGCAGCAGGGACAGGCACATTGAGGGGGGCCAAGCAGCAGGGACAGGCACATTGAGGGGGGCCAAGCAGCAGGGACAGGCACATTGAGGGGGGCCAAGCAGCAGAGACATGAACATTGAAGGGGGCCAAGCAGCAGAGACAGGCACAGTAAGGGGGGGGCCAAGCAGCAGAGACAGGCATGGTGAGGGGGGCCAAGCAGCAGAGACAGGCACGGTGAGGTGGGGCCAAGCAGCAGGGACAGGCACATTGAGGGGGGCCAAGCAGCAGAGACAGGCACATTGAGGGGGGCCAAGCAGCAGAGACAGGAACGGTGAGGGGGGCCAAGCAGCAGGGACAGGCACATTGAGGGGGGCCAAGCAGCAAGAGACAGGCACATTGAGGGGGGCCAAGCAGCAGAGACAGGCACGGTGAGGTGGGGCCAAGCACCAGGGACAGGCACATTGAGGGGGGCCAAGCAGCAGGGACAGGCACATTGAGGGGGGCCAAGCAGCAAAAACAGGCACATTGAGGGGGGCCAAGCAGCAGAGACAGGCACGGCGAGGGGGGGCCAAGCAGCAGAAACAGGGACATTGAGGGGGGCCAAGCAGCAGAGACAGGCACAATGGGGGGGGGGGGGGCGGGGGGGGGGGTAAGTGTTTTGTGTTTTGTTCCACACGGAACTGTTTCAGTTTAGTTTTTTTCACGTGGTCGTTTATTGTTTTGTTCAGTGTTCATTATTCTTATTAAAAAAACTAAGACGAACAGTTACCACGCTGCGTATTGGTCCGATCCTTGCTACTCCTCCTCAGAAGAGGAAGAGGAAAGCCGTTACACTTGTACAGAGCAGAGGGAGAGTGCCCGGAAAGAGTGCTAGGTACACAGTACTTCCTGGTTTATATTCATTGTGTTATTGTAAATTCAGTGCTATGCATCAGTAGTTCCAGACATAATGCTGATGTATAAGTTTCCCAAGTATTCAGGCAGAGATGGCACCACACTGACATGTACAATAGCACTTATGGTCCATCTGTGTATACAGCTCTACACTCTGGGTCCTCTGGTTTCCTAGCAGAGGTTGTGGCTATGGAAGACAGACATGGAAGACTGGATGGTTACAGTGTCTGCGGGCCAGGCAGCCAGGCAGTAAGGCAGCCAGTAATTATGTTAACAGTAGAAGATCTTTGTTGTGGTCCTGACTCACAGAGACACAGACTACAGCGGACAGATAGCTGGGTCTCAGAGGCCTTGATTTAGATAGCCTATATATTCTTCACATATAAAAACGTCACAGTCGATTTGGGCCGACTGTAAAACCTTAGTGCATAATAGCTACATCTAAAAGAACAGTATGTCTCTTCCACTAGATAATATGAAGAATAGCAGGAGCTGATGGTGGGTTACAGGAGAAAGAGGGGAGAGCACACCCCCATCCACATCCACAGGGATGTAGTGGAGCCCATGGCATCCACATCACTAAGGACATAACATGGTCCACACACATCTGCACAGTCGTAAAGAGGGCACGACAGTGCCACTTCCCCCTCAGGAGGCTGAAAAGATTTAGCATTGGCCCTCAGATCCTTAAATAGTTATACAGCTGCACCATCGAGAGCATCTTGACTGGCTGAATCATCGCTTGGTATGGCAAATGCACCACCCTCGACCACAAAGTGCTACAGGGGGTGGTGCGGACAGCCCAGTACATCACTGGGGCCGAGTTCCCTGCCATTCAGGACTTCTATATCAGGCGGTGTCAGGCCCGAAAAATTGCCAAAGACTCCAGCCACCCAAGCCATAGACTGTTCCCTCTGCCCCCGTCCGGCACACGACTCCGGAGCATCGGCTCTCAGACCAACAGGCTCTGAGACAGCTTCTACTCTCAAGCCAGAAGACTGATAAATAGCCATAAGAACGCTAAATAGTTCATTATTACCCAGACTATCTGCACGAATCGTATCTTGCACTGACTATGCACACTCACAGGACTACACATCCTTTGCTCTCAGAAAAGCCTCAATTTGTCGGGGCATGGACTCTGCAAGGTGTCGAAAGGGTTGACTCCAATACTTCCTACAGTTGTCAAGTTGGCTGAATGTCCCTTTTATTTATTATTTATTTAACCTTTATTTAACTAGACAAGTCAGTTAAGAACAATTTAGAACAAATTCTTATTCACAATAACGGTCTACCTCGGCTAAACCTTCCCCTAACCCGGATGACGCTGGACTAGTTGTGCGCCGCCCTATGGGACTCCTGATCACGGCCGGTTGTGATACAGCCTGGGATCGAACCAGGGTCTCTAGTGCCGCCTCTAGCACTGAAATGCAATGCCTTAGACCGCTGTGCCACTTTGGGTGGTGGACCATTGATACGCATGTGAAACTGTTGATCGTGATTAAACGAGCAGCATTGCAGTTCTTGACACAAACCAGTGTGCCTGGCACCGGTTACCATACCCTGTTCAAAGGCACTTAAATCTCTTAAATCTCATGTCTTGCCCATTCACCCTCTGAATGACACACATATACAATGCATGTCTCAATTGTTTCAAAGCTTAAAAATCCTTTGTGAACCTGTCTGCTCCCCTCCATCTACACTGATTGAAGTGGATTTAACAGGTGACATCAATAAGGGATCATAACCTGGATTCACCTGGTCAGTTTGTCATTGAAAGATGTTTTGTACACTCAGAGTATGTATAATAATGGCTGGAATGGAGTCAATGGAATGGTATCAACCACATTGAAACCAGCAGCCTCCACTGATAAATATCCACCACCCAAAGGACATCCAGCCAACTTGACACCACTGTGGGAACCATTCTGGCCAAATCTGGCCCGACAGTTGGGAAACCGTGATATACACACTCACTTCACTGACAGTCTCACACAAAACCCTTTTTATTATCCTGATGCCTAGTCACTTTACCCTGCCTTCATGTACATATATACCTCAAAAACCTCATACCCCTGCACAGTGATCTGGTACTGGCACTCATATACTGAACATAAATATAAATGCAACATGACAATAAAAGGCCACTCTAAAATGTGCAGTTTTGTCACACAGCACAATGCCACTGATGTCTCATATTGTAAGGGAGTGCGCAAAAGGCATGCTAACTGCACAAATGTCCACCAGAGCTGTTGCCAGAGAATTTTGCAGTACGTCCAACTGGCCTCACAGCCGCAGACCACGTGTATGGCGTTGTGTGGCTGATGTCAACATTGTGAACAGAGTGCCCCATGGTAGCGGTGGGGTTATGTTATGGGCAGGCATAAGCTACGGACAATGAACACAATTACATTTTATCGATGGCAACTTGAATGCACAGATATACAGTGATGAGATCCTGAGGTCCATTGTCGTGCCATTCAGCCGCCGCCATCACCTCATGTTTCAGCATGATAATGCACAGCCTGATATCACAACGATCTGTACACACGTCCCAGTTCTTCCATGGCCTGCATACTCATCATGTTTTGGATCGACGTGTACTACAGCGTGTTCCAGTTCCCGACAATATCCAGCATCTTCACACAGCCATTGAAGAGGAGAAGAATAACATTCCACAGGCCACAATCAACAGAATGATCAACTGTATGCGAAAGAGATGTGTCGCGCTTCATGAGGTGGTCACACCAGATACTGACTGGTTTTGTGATCCATGCCCCTACCTTCTTTAAAGGTATCTGTGACCAAAATATGCATATCAGTATTCCCAGTCATGTGAAATCCATAGATTAGAGCCTAATGAATTTATTTCAATTGACTGATTTCCTTATATATTTTTTAATTAATTAATTTAACCTTTATATAACTAGGCAAGTCAGTTAAGAACAAATTCTTATTTACAATGACAGCCTACCCCAGCCAAACCTGGACAACGCCAATTATGCGCCGCCTTATGGGACTCCCAATCAAGGCCGGTTGTGTTACAGCCTGGAATTGTCACGTCGTGACCTTCGTTCCTTTTTTATGTCTCTATTTTAGTTTGGTCAGGGCGTGAGTTGGGGTGGGCATTCTATGTTTTGTGTTCTATGTTTTCTATTTCTTTGTGTTTGGCCTGGTATGGTTCCCAATCAGAGGCAGCTTGCAATCGTTGTCTCTGATTGAGAACCATACTTAGGAAGCCTGTTCTCCCACTATGGGTTGTGGGTAGTTATTTTCTGTTTAGTGTTTTTGTTGCACCTTACAGAACTGTTTGTTTGTCAGGTTGTTGTCTTTGTTCAGTATTCATCTTTATTAAAATGATTATGAATACGTACCACGCTGCACTTTCGTCCGATCCATCCTATTCCTCATCAGAAGAGGAAGACAATTGTTACAGGAATCGAAGCAGGGTCTGTAGTGACGCCTCTAGCACTGAGATACAGTGCCTTAGACTGGAGTCCCATTCATGTGAATGGTAACTCAGTAAAATATTTAAAATGTTGCATGTTGCATTTATATTTTTCTTCAGTATATACATGTATGCACGCACACACGCACGGACACGCACGCACGCACGCACGGACACGCACGCACAGCGGGGTAATGGTCGCATGAGACTGAGCTGCTTTCTGTGAAATCCCTGCTTGAATGGTCTCCTGTGTGCCAGGCATTCCTCTGTGTTTTATAGGGCTCTCTGGGGATTAGAACCCATTTACTTCCAGAGGCAGTGGGGCGGGATCAAAGCTGATTGGGCTGTGGCCTCCAGGGTGGTGGTGTGAGGAACACTGAGCCCATACTCACCTGAGACTGACAGGGGGACATGGAAACCTGACACCACGGCAAAGACATGAGACACTAACACAGGTCACACACACCCGGTGGGGGTCAAATCTGACCTAATTCGTGTCACTGCTAACCTGAGCTGTGATGACTGACAGATTGGCCCTGGGTCTGGGTTTACACAATAAATTATTCGAGACCTCCGTTACTGGAGGTTACACAAACAAGGAACACAAATTAGAAATTATTTTGATTTTAATCTAGAATTCTTTAATCGATCAATCAATCACATTTATTTATATAGCTTTTTTTACATCAGCAGATGTCACAATGTGCTTATACAGAAACCTAGAAGAAAAAGAAACGCACACCTATTAAGACGAGGTGCTGGCTAGCGGAGTAGAAAACTTGAAAATAAAAGAGAGCCGCACACTCTAGGAGCTCAGATGCAATAATTTAATTACCAACGTTTCGACAGCCAAGCTGTCTTCATCAGGGTATAATCACAAACACTGCGGGATGACTCGTTTATATAGTGTCAAAAGACACAGGTGTCTGTAATCATGGCCAAGAGTGGCCTAATATCATTGGTTAATAATCAAATATTAAACTGTCATATAAAGAACAGCATACAAACAAATGGATAACATACAATCATAGATTAATTTGACTACACAAGCTTACAAACAATTACAATGGCAAAGTCACAATAATCACAAGAATGGCTTCAGATCAGTCTACATTGAGACTGAAGGGCGCAAGGGTCTTTAAATTAAAGATCCAGGCAGCCTCTCGTTTTAACAATACATTATCAAGGTGACCCCCTCTCCTAGGGAGGGTGACATGTTCGATGCCAATATAACGCAGAGACGAAATCGAGTGGCCTGCCTCCAAGAAGTGGGCCGCAACCGGATAAGTAAAGTTTTTACACCTAATGGTGCTACGATGCTCTGAGATACGTACTTTTAATTCGCGTTTGTTTTACCTACATAATTTTTACGGACAAGTTATAAGATAAATAACTGTCTTAGTGGAGTACGTAATAACACCTTTGATTGGGATCGATTTCCCTGTTTGTGGGTGTTTGAAGGATCTACATTTATAAGTGCCATTGCATTGAGCACAGCCATTACATTTGTAATTTCCATCCAGTAGGGGCGCAAATAGACGTTGTTCAGGAATATCTTGGGGTGGTAAATCAGAGTTTACCAATTGGTCTCTGAGATTTCTGCCCCGCGAGAATACGACCAAGGGAAGGTCCGAAAACACATTACCGAGACTATCATCGGATTTTAGGATGTGCCAATGTTTGTGAACAATTCCCTTAATTTGTTCAGAGCACTTTGAATAGCGGGTAGTTAGAACGCAAGAATGCGTTTTTTTGAAAGGTCATGTCTCGTTTCGTTTAGAATTTTCTCAATTGCAATATTAATCTGATCATTTTTGTAGCCCCTCTCCTTGAACTTTCTTTGCATCTCAGCCATATTTCTGTTGAAATCTGATTGTTTTTTGCAAATTCTTTTGATTTGACAGAATTGGCTTCAGGGCAAACTATTTTTCAAGGGAAGTGGGTGACAACTATCAGCCCTTAACAAACTGTTACGATCAGTAGGCTTCCTGTAAAGATCAGTGTATAGAACATTATCTTCATCAGAAGATCAAGAAAACTGATTTTGACGTGTATCAGATTTCATAGTAAATCTCAGATGCTCAGAACAGGAGTTAAGAAAAGCATGGAACGCCTGGAGCTGTTTTGCATCACCCCTCCACAGAACACAAATATCATCAACATACCATTTCCAAATAATGATGTGAGGCAAGAAAACATTTTTGAGAGGATTGAAAATAGACTGTTTCTCCATGTAACCCACATACAAATTAGCATAGTTAGGAGCCATGGGGGATCCCATAGCAGTACCTTTCGTCTGAATAAAGAAATCATTTAGATTTGGTAATTAAATTAAACGTTGGAAATTAAATTTTTGCATCTGAGCTCCTAGAGTGTGCAGCTCTCTTTTATTTTCAACTTCTACAGAAACCTACCTTAAAACCCAAACAGCAAGCAATGTAGATGTAGAAGCATGTTGGCTAGGGAAAAAGTCCCTAGAAAGGCAGGAATCTAGGAAGAAACCTAGAGAGGAATCAGGCTCTGAGGGGTGGCCAGTCCTCTTCTGGTTGTGCCGGGTAGAGATTATAAGAGCAAGCTGGCTCTAACCAGAATAGAAAGAGGATTGGGAGGCCCCGGTGCACAACTGAGCAAGAGGACAAGTACATTAGAGTGTCTAGTTCGCGAAATAGACGCCTCACAAGTCCTCAACTGGCAGCTTCATTAAATAGAAACCGTAAAACACCCGTCTCAACGTCAACAGCGAAGAGGCGACTCTGGGATGCTGGCCTTCAAGGCAAAGTTATTCTGTCCAGTGCCTGTGTTCTTTTGCCCATCTTAATCTTTTCTGTTTATTTGCCAGTCTGAGATATGTCTTTTTCTTTGCAACTCTGAATTCAAGGCACACTTTACCAGCATGGCTAACACAGCATTCTGCAGCAATACACCATCCCATCTGGTTTGCGCTTAGTGGGACTATCATTTGTTTTTCAAGAGGACAATGACTCAAAACATACCTCCAGGCTGTGTAAGGGCTATTTGACCAAGACGGAGAGTGATGGAGTGCTGCATCAGCTGACCTGGGCTCCACAATCACCCGACCTCAACCCAATTGAGATGGTTTGAGATGAGTTGGACCAAAGGAAGGAAAAGCAGCCAACAAGTGCTCAGCATATGTGGGAACTCCTTCAAGACCGTTGGAAAAGCATCCCAGGTAAAGCTGTTGAGAAAATGCCAAGAGTGTTCAAAGCTGTCATCAACACAAAGGGTGGCTACTTTGAAGAATCTCAAATATAAAATATATTTTGATTTGTTTAACACTTTTTTGGTTACTACATGTGTTATGTCATAGTCTTGATGTCTTCACTATTATTATGCAATGTAGAAAATAGTAAAAATAAAGAAAAACCCTTGAATGAGTAGGTTTGACTGGTACTGTAAATACAGTGCATTCGGAAAATATTCAGAACTCCTGACTTTTTCCACATTTTGTTACGTTACAACCTTATTCTAAAATGAATTAAATATTTTTTTCCCCTCATCAATCTACAAACAATACCCCATAATGACAATAAAAATACCATATTTACGTTTCAGTCCTATTCTAAAATGTAGTAAATATTTGTTTTCTTCTCATCAATCTGCACACACACTACCCCATAATGACAAAGCGAAAACAGGTTTTTAGACATTTTTATTTACATAAGTATTCAGACCAGTTGCGATGAAACTCGAAATTGAGCTCAGGTGCATCCTGTTTCCACTTGAGATGTGTCTACAACTTGATTGGAGTCCACCTATTATAAATTCAATTGATTGGACACAATTTGGAAAGGCACACAGCTGTCTATATAAGGTCCCACAGTTGACAACACATGTTAGAGCATAAACCAAGCCATGAGGTCCAAGGAATTGTCCGTAGAGCTCCAAGACAGGATTGTGTCGAAACACAGTTCTGGGGAAAGGTACCAAAAAATGTCTGCAGCATTGAAGGTCCTCAAGAACACAGTGTCCTCCATCATTTTTAAATGACAGAAGTTTGGAACCACCGAGACTCTTCCTAAAGATGGCCGCCCGGCCAAACTGAGTAATCGGGGGAGAAGTGCCTTGGTCAGGGAGGTGACAAAGAACCCAATGGTCACTGACAGAGGTCCAGAGCTCCTCTTTGGAGATGGGAGAACCTTCCAGAAGGACAACCATCTCTGCAGCACTCCACCAATCAAGCATTTATGGTAGAGTGGCCAGACGGAAGCCACTCCTCAGTAAAAGGCACATGACAGCCCACTTGGTGTTTGCCAAAAGGCACCTAAAGGACTCTCAGACCATGAGAAACAAGATTCTCTGGTCTTATGAAACCAAGATTGAACTCTTTGGTCTGAATGCCAAAGCGTGAGGGATGGTGGTGGAAGCATCATGCTGTGGGGATGTTTATCAGCAGGAGGGACTGGGTGACTAGTCAGGATCGAGGGAAAGATGAACGGAGCAAAGTACAGAGAGTTCCTTGATGAAAACCTGCTCCAGAGCACTCAGGACCTCAGACTGGGGCGAAGGTTCACCTTCCAACAGAATAACTATCCTAAGCACACAGCCAAGACAACACAGGAGTGGCTTCGGGACAAGCCTCTGAATGTCCTTGAGTGGCCCAGCCAGAGCCAGGACTTGAACCCAATCGAACATCTCTGGAGAGACTTGAAAATAGCTGTACAGCGACGCTCCCCATCCAACCTGACAGAGCTCGAGAGGATCTTCAGAGAAGAATGGGAGAAACTCTACAAATGCAGGTGTGCTATACTTGTAGCGTCATACCCAAGAAGACTCGATGCTATAATTGTTGCTAAAGGTGCTTTAACAAAGTACTGAGTAAAGGGTCTGAAAACTGTGATGTCATATGTGTTATTTAAGTTGTTTACACATTTTGCAAACATTTCATATTTTTGTTTGCTTTGTCATTATGTGGTATTGTGTGTAGATTGACGAGAAAAAGCAAACAATTTAATACATTTTAGAATAAGGCTGTAACGGAAATGACAACATTTCTCCCAAATTCCAAATAAATATATTGTCATTTAGAGCATTTATTTGCAGAAAATGACAACTGGTCAAAATAACAAAAAAAGATGCAGTGTTGTCAGACCTCGAATAATGCAAAGAAAATAAACACAATACTAATGTTTTAAATTAGGAAGAATTCAGAAATCAATATTTGGTGGAATAACACAGATGTTTAATCACAGCTTCCATGCATCTTGGCATGCTCTCCACCAGTCTTTCACATTGATGTTGGCTGACTTTATGCCACTCCTGGCACAAACATTCAAGCAGCTCGGCTTTGTTTAATGGCTTGTGACCATCCATCTTCCTCTTGATCACATTCCAGAGGTTTCCAACGGGGTTCAGGTCTGGAGATTGGGCTGGCCATGACAGCGTCTTGATCTGGTGGTCCTCCATCCACACCTTGATTGTGTGGAATGGAGCATTGTCCTGCTGGAAAAACCAATCCTCAGAATTGGGGAGCATTGTCAGAGCAGAAGGAAGCAAGTTTTCTACGTGGCTTGATTCATGCGGCCTTCACAAAGACAAATCTGCCCAATACCAGCCTTGCTGAAGCACCCCCAAATCATCACCGATCCGCCACCAAATTTCATGAATGAAAGCTGTGATTGAAAATCAGGGTTATTCCACTAAATATTGATTTCTGAACTTTTCCTAAGTTAAAACATCAGTATTGTGTTGTTTATTTTCTTTGCATTATTCGAGGTCTGACAAAACTGCATCTTTTTTGTTATTTGGATCAGTTGTCATTTTCTGCAAATAAATGCTCTTAATGCCAATATATTTATTTGGAACTGATCATTTTGCAGTGGTCTCAATGTTTTCCAGATCTGTATATTTTGTATATACTCTCAACTATTTTTTATCAATCAATGTATTTTCAACATAGAGTTATTAGCAGCGCAATTCAGCGGATTTTTATTGATTTTGTGGTCTCAAACCAAAATGGAATTATTGACAATGAAAAAGGTGTTGTTCCCTTGTCATATAATTGGTACATTTACTATCAATATAGCATTAAACATAGTTTTCCAGACTGCATTTTGGCACATAAATATTGGATCGCCACTGAGACAACCTGGTTCAATTTGGGTCCCGAGGAAAAAACAGTTGTGAACCACTGTCATAGAAGGGCATTACTTTAGACCAGGGGTGTCAAACTCATTCCACGGAGGGCCAAGTGTCTGCTGGTTTTTGTTTTTTCCTTTCAATTGAGACCTAGACAACCAGGTGTGGGGAGTTCCTTACTCATTAATGACCTTAATTCATGAATCAAGTACAAGGTTGGAGCAAAAACCAGCAGACACTCCGTGGAATTGTTCCCGGGTGGCACAGCGGTCTAAGGCACTGCATCTCATCTCAGGCATCACTACAGTTCCTGGTTCGAATCCAGGCTGAATCACATCCGGCCGTGATTGGGAGTCCCCTAGGGCGGCGCACAATTGGCCCAGCGTTGTCCAGGTTTGTCCAGGTTTGGGGTAGGCCGTCATTGTAAATAAGAATTTGTTCTTAACTGACTTGCCTAGTTAAATAAAGGTTAAATACTCTCAGAGGGACACAGAGAGAGAAAGAGCAGATTTCTCAATAGTATGTCTAACTGAAGGGTTTTCCTCTGTTCTGCAATGACAAGTCTTTATCATCAAAATAGACTGTGTAAAAGTCAGGAAGTGAAGCAGCTCAAGTAGAGGTGGAGTTGGCAGAGATCCTAGCACTCTGTCTGTCTCTCTTCCCTCTGGCCGGGAACACATGGAGATAAACAAGAGGAAGATTAGCATGGCTTTATGAGGCCCCCCTGGGCACACTCTGGAAATAAACCTGCTTCTACTGCGCCTACAGGCCACTTCACCAACACATGATACATGGCAGTTCAGTGTGTCCACATGCGCACACACACACACACACAGAGGGAAAACACCCACACACAAGCACACACACACATTCACAACCGTGTTCTTTGCGTGCAGGAATTTCAATGGAATATCCACGTATAGCCTTAGATATTCGGTGCATCTCTACCTCAACCTAAATATAGCACAACAATGTGACAGACTTCAACACACACACATACCCACGCATGAGTGCACGAACACACCCACACACCCACTTGCTCTACGACAACAAACAGATTGGAGAGATAATAGGAGTCATTCAAATAGTTGGCACATTGGCATATGGACACAAATGAACCATACAATAGACTGGGAGGTCTGTGCAGAACACACTTTAATAATAATCACAACACATTCTGCTGTTTTGGTGGGTAACATGTGGGCACTGAATAAATGTAACAAGACTATTGTAATAAGATAAATACATATGTTATTTCATAAGTGTAAATATGCTAGTTGAACTAAATCCAATGGCTTTGTGAGAAGAATGAATAGCAGTTAATTGACCTTTAAAGGACCTGAGCATTCAGCACCAGGTGAGCGCGACCAGGCAGGCGGGCAGGCGGGCAGGCGGGAGCTGGCACAACTCCCCCTCCCTGGCATTTAATGAATGGGTAAGCCAAGACAAATACTGAGAATGTGTGTGTGTGTGTGTGGATGGTTGTGTAGTGTTATCTTATTTCTCTGTGTGTGCTGTTCTTGTCTCACTGATATCAGCCCAGATGGAAGCCCTCTCATCTCATTTAATCTCCACACTGGTCCTTTGTGCTACAGATCTATGCATCTACACCTTTTATCTCATCCCGATCTGAACCAGCCACCCCAGCCCCCCTCTCCTGAACAGTGTTAGAGAGGCGCGTGGGTCTGTCTCTCATCTGATTTCCATGACAGACAGAAATAGAGAGAGCCCTCTGGCCCGCAAGCTGTTTGTGTTTTGCACCATTGGAGATAAGTGTGCATGCTCTGTGTAGAGCACAAAGGGATGATAAGGGGAGGACAGGCATCCAAAACATGACAGAGGAAGGGATGGAGCAGGGCTGGGGAGAGAGCAGGGCTGGGGAGAGAGCAGGGCTGGGGAGAGAGCAGGGCTGGGGAGAGAGCAGGGCTGGAGAGAGAGCAGGGCTGGGGAGAGAGCAGGGCTGGGGAGACAGCAGGGCTGGGGAGACAGCAGGGCTGGGGAGACAGCAGGGCTGGGGAGAGAGCAGGGCTGGGGTTGGAGCAGGGCTGGGGAGAGAGCAGGGCTGGGGAGAGAGCAGGGCTGGGGAGAGAGCAGGGCTGGGGATGGAGCAGGGCTGGGGAGAGAGCAGGGCTGGGGATGGAGCAGGGTTGGGGAGAGAGCAGGGCTGGGGATGGAGCAGGGTTGGGGAGACAGCAGGGCTGGGGAGACAGCAGGGCTGGGGAGAGAGCAGGGCTGGGGTTGGAGCAGGGCTGGGGAGAGAGCAGGGCTGGGGAGAGAGCAGGGCTGGGGAGAGAGCAGGGCTGGGGATGGAGCAGGGCTGGGGAGAGAGCAGGGCTGGGGATGGAGCAGGGCTGGGGAGAGAGCAGGGCTGGGGATGGAGCAGGGTTGGGGAGAGAGCAGGGCTGGGGATGGAGCAGGGTTGGGGAGAGAGCAGGGCTGGGGATGGAGCAGGGCTGGGGAGAGAGCAGGGCTGGGAGAGAGCAGGGCTGGGGATGGAGCAGGGCTGGGGAGAGAGCAGGGCTGGGGATGGAGCAGGGCTGGGGAGAGAGCAGGGCTGGGGAGAGAGCAGGGCTGGGGAGAGAGCAGGGCGCTGGGGAGAGAGCAGGGCTCTGGGGAGAGAGCAGGGCTGGGAAGAGAGAGCAGGGCTGGGAAGAGAGAGCAGGGCTGGGGAGGGAGAGCAGGGCTGGGAAGAGAGAGCAGGGCTGGGGAGAGAGCGCAGGGCTGGGGTGATAGCAGGGCTGGGGGAGAGAGCAAGGCTGGGGAGAGAGCAGGGCTGGGGAGGGAGAGAAGAGCTGGGGGAGAAGGGGTCAGCGGGGGCCAGTGGATCAGGAGAGAGGACTGGGGATGGCTACTTGGTTCAACATGGGGCCTTTCTCAGAGTTAAGTGTCCAAATGAGTGTTTACTCAGTGGCAGACTGCAATGTAGACACTTAAGTAACTGGAGAGAGCAGTGTGTGTGCATGAGCAGTGTGTGTGCATGCGTGCATGCGTGTGTGTGTGTGTGTGTGTGTGTGTGTGTGTGTGTGTGTGTGTGTTAAATGACTAAAATGTAAATGAAAGCATGAATAAAACAAGGTGTAGGCACCAGTAAAATGTCACCAGTCACACCAACACACACATACACACACACACACACACACACACAAAATGCCCTCGTCGCATGCACCCCTCCCTGTCATTATTGTTTTACTGTGGCTAAAAGAGGGAGTTGTTTATTTTAAAGGTCGAATTTATTAAGCGTGTGATGAGTGCTCTCAGAGTCTTATAGCAGACGTGGGGGTTTGGGCTTTCTCAGCGTCTTGGCTGAAATACACCAAGGCCAGTAGAGGACTCCGAGAGAGGCCCATAGAGACGGCTGCTCTCTCTCCCCTTCTCTCTCTTTCTCCCTCTCTCCCCCTTTCCCTCTTGCTGTCTCTCTCTCTCTCTCTCTCTCTCTCTCTCTCTCTCTCTCCTCTCTCCTCTCTCTCTCTTCTTCCAACTCCCTTCCATCTATCAGCCTGAGCTGTTGAGATGCTGCTGCAGTGATAAAGTGATCTAGCCTTCCTCTGACATTCATTCTCAGCCCAAGCGCCAGGCAACAATACAGCTGAGGCTGGGGTTCAATAACAGCATGATGGAGACACATGCCTGCTCTCTCAATACACTGGACCACCTCAACACTACACGTCAACCACAGGAAGAGACAGAGAGAAATTGAGGCAGGGAAACTGAATGAGAGTGAAAGAAGGACAGGAGTAAGAGAGAGAATGCGGGAGGATTCTATTCACGGTGTCTTCGCCCCCTTCTTGTTCCCTCCTTTTCCCAGCAGGCAGAATGATGAGGGTCTTATCTTATCTCTGAAAAGCACATTAACACAACATGCCTTCAGACAGAGCTGTGTATGTGAAGACATGCAGGGATAAAGGACACACACTCAAACACGTGCGCCATGAACGCACACACGCACGCACAGAGCGGAGGTTCCTATGCAGGATTGTGGAAGAGGATTAGAGGATCAAGAGAGAGGGACAATAGAGGAGGCAGATCTAAACGGAAAAGGAACAAAAAATAGAACTATCACTGGCTTTACTGTAGAGAAAACTACAACGAAGGGAAATAATGAATATATATATCCAGAGCCATCCATCTGTGGAAAGCTGTTCTCTCGTCAGCTAATAAAACAGGGTCTGTTTGATCACAACTCAGGGTCAACATGGGTCAGCTCACCCTCAGGGGCCCAGCAGGGGAATACGTGTGGGACGGGGCCCTTATCTCAGCACACTGGTTCAAAAGAACACATGCTCCCCCACTCTTAGCCCTTAACCACTAAGTACTACATTCCCTCCCACACACATCAGCCTTGGTGGAAGGGTGAACCAATGTGAATGACCCATTGCTGTTAGCCATATGCTTTCATGTAGCAGGGGGGGGGGGGGCATAATAAAGAAACACTAACAAATTGGAACATGGTGTAATATTATCAAATCATTGATATCGAGTAGGGGACTGGGTATAATTTCATTACCTGATTTTATTGGACGCAAACATGGTCACCAGAGAAAATCTCCTGCATTTACGAGTTATTAGTGACTTGCAGTTAAAGTAGTGTTTTCTGGCTGCTAACTGTAACTGTTTATAAGGTCTAAATCATGTGCAGGCAGGACCCCCCATGGTTACTGGGGTCGGGGTGATTTATTGGAGTGGTCCCAGTCCCTCTAAGCCGTCACAATGGAAACCTGCCCAGCTCAGCTCCACGCTCCAGAGACTAGCACTCTTCACTCAGCCAGACGCAGTGCTGTGACACACGTACAGAGACTTTATAAAACATCCAGCCATAACGTTCTCTGTCTGCTCCACTGTATCTCTCCTCTGTGTGTGTGTGTCCTCCTGATGTGTCTGGCAGTGTGTGTTGTGTTCTGGAGGAGGCCCAGAGGTCTTGGCTGGGAGAGACCTAGGTCCCTAGGCGTATGGCAGTGTAATGTAGTAAAGCAGAATGGATATATAGTATACTGTCTCACACACTCCTGGCCCAGGAACTGGTGAGACAAGAAACATAAATCAAACATAGTGGCATCCAGGTACAGACAGAGAGAGTGTGTGCGTGTTCATGTGTCTCTGAGTGAGAGAATGTGACAGCGTATGTTTGGTACTGTAAGCAGGACAGGGTGTGTGGATGTGGATAAGTGAGAGTGTGTGAGTATGTGTCTACATGGTGAGCGTAGCTTTGAGTGATGGGGTGATCCTGGATCCAGCTGTCATACAAACCGTTGGACAGTAACTCTAATCTAAACGATGCAACAGTGGGAAGAGGAAGAAGACCAGTGAAGAGTCCACACACTCATCCTTTCTTTCCCTTTCTCCTTCTCCATCTTCAACTCTTTGTTGGGACTTAATGGGTTTATGAAGGTATAATTGAACTGAAGTTCCTAAGTCCTTTTTCAGGGAGTATAAAATGTTTTGATATATTTGGTAGAGTTTAATAAGAACAAGGTCCTTGACTTAGCAGACTATCTATGTTTTATCAGCAGCCTGTTAAACTACTCATGAAATCTGTAAAAATCACAAGTGACAATTTAGGACAATCATGTTAAAATAAGTATTTTAAAGTCATTATACTCCCATCTATATCAAAATGGTCGTTACACAAAGCCGTCGTAAAAAGTATTTAATTTAAAATCTTTATAAAAGATTTGTAATTATAAATGACATCACTTGGTGGTGAGATGAGATGCTAAAGTAATTTACAGCAATTTCAGCACTAAAGCATTTTACCATATTTCTGTGGGTGGATGAGGGTGGAAAGGGGGGCGAGGGTGCATGTTGTGATAGAACCCTCGGGCTCCTTGGCTGCTTCCATAGCAACACTATAAATCTATTTTGAACACAAAGGAACACCATGGAGCTCTAAGGAACACTATGGAACACTATGGAGCTCTATGGTACACTATAGATCTATATTGAACACAATGGAACACTATGGAGCTCTAAGGAACACTATGGAACACTATGGAGCTCTATGGAACACTATAGATCTATATTGAACACAAATGAACATTTAAGAGCTCTATGGAACTCTAATGAGCTCTATGGAACACTATAGATCTATATTGAACACAATGGAACACTATGCAGCTCTAAGGAACACTATGGAGCTCTATGGAACACTATAGATCTACATTGAACACAAAGGAACACTGTAGAGCTCTATGGAACACTATGGAACACTATAGATCTATATTGAACACAAAGGAACACTGTAGAGCTCTATGGAACACTATGGAACACTATAGATCTATATTGAACACAAATGAACACTATAGAGCTCTATGGAACACTATGGAGCTCTAATGAGCTCTATGGAACACTATAGATCTATATTGAACACAATGGAACACTATGCAGCTCTAAGGAACACTATGGAGCTCTATGGAACACTATAGATCTATATTGAACACAAAGGAACCCTATAGAGCACCATGGAACACTATAGATCTATATTGAACACAAAGGACCACTATAGAGCTCTATGGAACACTATGGAACACTATAGATCTATATTGAACACAAAGGAACACTATAGAGCACCATGGAACACTATAGATCTATATTGAACACAAAGGACCACTATAGAGCTCTATGGAACACTATGGAACACTATGGCACACTATAGATCTATATTGAACACAAAGGAACACTATAGAGCTTTATGGAACACTCTGGAACACTAAGGAGCTATATTGAAGACAATGGAACACTATTGAGCTCTTTGGAACACAATGGAACACTATGGAACACTATGGAACTCTAAGGTGCTATATTGAACACAATGGAGCTATATTGAACACAATGGAACACTATGGAGCTCTATGGAACACTACGGAACACCGCAGCTCTATGAAACTGTTAGGAGTGGGTCAGGTTTCTGTTCTGTCAAGTGCAGTCAGGAGAAAGGAATTACAGTTTGCCAAAATAGCTCCTCTCTCTCTCCATCTACAACTGGGGTGAATAGACTATTACCTGTCTGAGAGAGAGGGAGAAAGAGAAGAGGAGAGAGATGAGAGGAGGATCTAAACTGAGCTTGGACTTTCAGCCCTTCTCAACAGTCTCTGAACCCATCTGGCTACAGTTTCAGTAACACAGTCTGAATGTGTCTCTGTTTACACCAGCAGCTAGATTTACACAGCCAAAGTGGAGGTTTCATACAAAACGCATTAGCTGGGAATAAGGTTTCAGTTCATTTCTAAATAGGATGTAATGAAGGATTTATGTCCAGGGAGGAATAATAATATTTAAGGAGACTAAGACAGAGAGAGATTTGTGTACAGTCTGATGATCATCTCAGAGATGATTGAGAACCAGGGCATTATTTCATTTCATTCATTAGGTGAGAGGCAGGTATCTATCTCCAGAATAAGCAGTTATTTGACTGACAGTCCCAGATAGTGCAGTCCCTGTCAGGTGAACCCTTCAGACAGACAACATGGAGGTGAGCCAACATAAATAATACAGCCACCCTTCTCCCTACCTCACTACAACGACAGCAGCAGATAGACAGGGCTGTGATGGGAGGCCCTGCTGTGCTCCCACCCAGTAGCACTGAGACTATACTATGTCTAGACCTCATCTCTCTCTCTATCTCTCTCTGCTTATCTGCCTCTCTCTGCCTCTCCCTATCTCTCTGCCTCTCTCTCTATCTGCCTCTATCTATCTCTCTCTCTCTCCCTCTCTCTCACACACACACACACACACACACACACACACACACACACACACACACACACACACACACACACACACACACACACACACACACACACACACACACACACACACACACACACACACACAGAGGAGCGTTTCCCTCTGCAGGGTTTACTCTGTGTTAATAGAGCGTGTAAGACATGCATCATTTAAGAAAGAGCTCATATATCCTCTGTCCTGACTCCTTCACTGTCACACCTCAGAGTCTCCATCATACTGTCCTTACACATGCACACGCGCACCCACCCACCCACACACACACACACCCACATATGCACACACACCACACACACACACACATACACAAACCACACACGCATGTATCCACACGCACACACGCAAGCGCGCACACACACACACGCACATATATTCTCTCCTTCAAGCCCAGAATGGAGGGGCGGGGACTTTGGCAGAACCAAACTTAGGCACTGTCTTTTGCCTTCTGCCTCACTAGAGAATAGAAATTTGTTGGTGAAGAGGATTAGATCTGTGGTACAGAGATTTCCAAGTGATGGTCAGGGAGTGTGTTGTACTCCCAGGTCATGGGTTCAGGGCTGGAGAAAGAGAAGGATGGTGTGACTGTGTTACGTCAGAGCAGTGTGCCCGTGATACGTCAGAGCAGTGTGCCCGTGATACGTCAGAGCAGTGTGCCCATGATACGTCAGAGCAGCCAGGTCACCCGTGATACATCAGAGTAGCCAGGTCACCCGTGATACGTCAGAGCAGCCAGGTCACCCGTGATACGTCAGAGCAGTGTGCCTGTGATACGTCAGAGCAGCCAGGTCACCCGTGATACGTCAGAGCAGTGTGACTGTGATACGTCAGAACAGTGTGCCCGTGATACGTCAGAGCAGTGTGCCCGTGATACGTCAGACCAGCCAGGTCACTCGTGATACGTCAGAGCAGCCAGGTCACCCGTGATACGTCAGAGTAGCCAGGTCATCCGTGATACGTCAGAGCAGTGTGCCCGTGATACGTCAGAGCAGCCGGGTCACCCGTGATACGTCAGAGCAGCCAGGTCACCCGTGATACGTCAGAGCAGCCAGGTCACCCGTGATACGTCAGAGCAGTGTGCCCGTGATACATCAGAGCAGTGTGCCCGTGATACATCAGAGCAGCCAGGTCACCCGTGATACGTCAGAGCAGTGTGCCCGTGATACGTCAGAGCAGCCAGGTCACCCGTGATACGTCAGAGCAGGTCACCCGTGATACGTCAGATCAGCCAGGTCACCTGTGATATGTCAGAGTAGCCAGGTTACCCGTAATACGTCAGAGCAGTGTGCCCGTGATACGTCAGAGCAGCCAGGTCACCCGTGATACGTCAGAGCAGCCAGGTCACCCGTGATACGTCAGAGCAGCCAGGTCACCCGTGATACGTCAGAGCAGTGTGCCCGTGATACATCAGAGCAGCCAGGTCACCCGTGATACGTCAGAGCAGCCAGGTCACCCGTGATACGTCAGAGCAGTGTGCCCGTGATACGTCAGAGCAGCCACGTCACCCGTGATACGTCAGAGCAGTGTGCCCGTGATACGTCAGAGCAGCCAGGTCACCCGTGATACGTCAGAGCAGCCAGGTCACCCGTGATACGTCAGAGCAGCCAGGTCACCCGTGATACGTCAGAGCAGTGTGCCCGTGATACGTCAGAGCAGCCAGGTCACCTGTGATATGTCAGAGCAGCCGGGTCACCCGTGATACAAGTCAGTATTCGACGCCCATCCGTGTCTGAGGACGTCAGGAGTTGACATGGAAACCAGCCACTAGGGGCAACAGTGAGCGCTGTTACCTTCAAGTGGGTTTCAGTTTTGCTAGGGCGTTGTGGACAGGGATGGCGGATGGGGGTAAGCATAGCATCTGCCTCTGGTGCAAAAGGTTGCAAGTTTGAATCCAGCCATAGAAAGTTGTTGACACGGTCGTGTGGAGAGACGGACCAAGGCACAGCGGGATTGGAGTTACACATCTTTATTTTAGTGAAACTTAAACAAACCAAGAAACAAACAACGACCATGCAGTACTGAAGTGCTACATGCACTCTCTCAAAACAATATCCCACAAAGCAGGTGGGAGAAAGGGCTTCCTAAATATGATCCCCAATTAGAGGCAACGATTACCAGCTGCCTCTAATTGGGAACCATACAAACCAGCCACATAGAAAATAAATGACTAGAACACCCCCCTAGTCACGCTCTGACCTAAACACCATAGAGAAACGAGGGCTCTCTATGGTCAGAGTGTGACAGTTGTTTTTGACCCTTACCTTAAGATTACCGAGTTAATGCCTAAACTTAACCTTAAAAACCCTTTGAATTTCGACGTTTGGGACAACTTAGAAATTTGACGTTTGAGAAACATGGATGAACGTTTAATTCTGAAGTGAAACTGTGAGAACTTATTGGCCAGAGAGTCTCTTCAGGGTGAGATCATTAACAAGAGGACGTACCCCTGACCCTCCAATCCCAGGCCTGCATTCCGCCTGCCCCGCCCTGCTACCCTCTGGGACTCATCCAGAATGGGTTAATGGCCCTGTGTTATGGTTGGACCCCCGCCTGCCTTCCACGGCCATGCAGAGCCAACAGTGGACTCCCCCGCTCCACTCTGGTCAGGAACATAATACAGCCTAATGAGAGAGCTGTGTGTTCCTGCCTCCTCAGGTGTTTATGATCCTCTCACTCATTCACACTGAGCTCACAGCCAGGGCCTGACAACACACACACGCACAGTCTTGTATAACTAACCTTGTGGGGACACACAATTCAAAATCCTATTTTCCCTAACCCCTAACCCTAACATTAACTCTAAAACTAACTCTACGTCCGAACCCTAACCCTAAGCTTAATTCTAACCCTAACACTGATTAGTTGCCATACTTCCGAGAACCCACATCTTTTCATAGCGAGCTAGCGAGGGATGGAAAGAGAGGTGAGGGGCACAGTATAAGCAGGTCGGCCACAAGGCAGACAGTCAGAAACGTGCATTAGGGCTATCTATCGGCAATCAAAAGCTGTATCTCACAATGGAATGCTGTATCTTGCAATTTCAGTAAAGAAGGGCCTAACATCAATTAATAGGAGAATATATTTTACACGCAACAGACTGAAGACTGAATACACACTTGCAATCATTGGCGAAGAGCAAAAGCAGGCGAGCAAAAGCAGGCGAGCCAGCGCGAGGGAGAGTGAGTCACCAAAGTAGCTTAGTTTAGCTCTTCCTCTCTGTTTTATTGAAATTACACAACTTTACCCAAGGACTTTATAGCATATTGTCGGCTAGGGAGTTTTCTTAACGTTAAAGATGCCCTTAACGTTAAAGATGCAGAAATCGCCATTTCCTGGTTTCAAAAATGTGAATAGTTCACCTAATTTCAGTTTATGTGACAAAACAAGCAAGTATAGCGTAGAGAATCATTGAACCATCTAAACCTCTGTGAAATAGAGTTCCCATTAAAAAAGTATTATATTGTCAGCTGTTTGAAGCTGGTGAACAAAACAGAAAGTAAAAGATGTAAAAAAAACTAAACGTAAGCACAAGAAGCATAGAAATATCGCCATTAGAGCATATCTACCGCTTCTTAGACTTGGGAGGAAGGCTCATAATAATGGCTGGAATGGAGTTTACTGGATGGAATGGAGTAAATGGAATGGAGTTTACTGGATGGAATGGAGTAAATGGAATGGAGTTTACTGGATGGAATGGAGTAAATGGAATGGAGTTTACTGGATGGAATGGAGTAAATGGAATGGTATCAAACAAATGAAAACAATGTTTTTCATACCATTCCATTTACTCCATACCAGCCATTAATATGTGTCGTTCTCCCCTGAGCAGCCTCCACTGATTTCTATGTGAATTTGGTCAGGTCGCCCAGAAAGTTACATATTGCAGCTTTAAGGATCCCAACTTCATTTAAACGTTTAAATGTTCACACCCCTAATTTGGCCTCATACTGTATTCCAGTAATCGGATCGTTAGAGACACTCCTATACCTTCCACTGTTCCCTGTTCCAGCCTATGAGGTGAAGTCATTTTCCCCCAGTCAAGGCGATTGGTTCCACAGAGGCCAGAGGGAAGTATTGTCCTTTGTAGTCTCTGGTTGCTGCTCACAGAACCAGGCTTGTCTCTAATTAGCCTGTGTGCAAGTGCAGCTCATCCAAAACCCCTTCTCCAGCTCCAACCCATAATGAATCACTAACATCACCAAACCTCTCTCTTTCTGACTCAGCACCACCTCACTCCACCACATACGCAGACGAGAGGAGAGGAACCGTAAATAGTGTTCACAAAGGGCAGAGTGGGGATAGCAATGTGACTGCAACCTGAGTCTACCTATTTATCCAGTGGCTGCAGGTTTGAAGGATTGGGTTGTAGAGGAACAGCAAGACGATGGGTTTTGGGAGGTCCCTGAAATGAACACCACCCATCCATCCACCGCAGCCCAATGCTTTGTTGTGGTTGTCTGTCTGTCTGTGGTTTGGGATAGGGGAGTGTAGTAGTGGGAGGCATGGTTTGGTTTAGATAGCTGCTTTCTCAATCCACACCAATTGGACCACAATTCTTTGAGTCCCTTTCATGTGGCGTCGTATATGTTTATGAACTCATGTAAAGATGACGAATGTGCAATCAGACAATTAAGACTTCTGGGAGTATGCAAAACCTCAAACAGATACTGCATATACACTATGATACACAGCACCAGCATAGCAACTGCTAGCATAGTTTCCATGCTGGTTTCATACTAAACATTTTGCTTTGCAGCATCTGGACAACTGCAGGAGGGAGGGAGGAAAGAGGAGAGGAGGAGGGAGGGGCATAATTCAATTTTAATTTGGATTAATATCTGCAGCTGCCCAGGGCTGTAATAAAATGATAAAGGGATCAGTCAGAGAGAGAGAGTTGGCAGTGTGGAGGATTGAGAGGCAGCCAGGACTGACGCACTGCACAGCGAGAGGGAAGAGAGAAGTAGAGATAAGAGAGGAACAGACGAAAGGATAAGAGGAAAGAGGAGAGGCGAGGAATGAGGATGCAAGAAGACAGGAGAGAAGAAGTGAGTGGAGAGACTGACAGGGTAAGGTGAGGAGAGAGGTAGAAGATAGATTGAGAAAAGAGAAAAGATAGTTTAGGTTTAATTGATTTAACTAGGCAAGTCAGTTAAGAACATATTCGTATTTACAATGACGGCCTACCCTGGCAAAACCCGGACGATGCTGTGCCAATTGTGTGCCGCCCCAACTTGAGGGAATGAGTGGAGGTCCTTCCGTGAAAGAGATCCACAGACGAAGGGAGGGCAATCCCATTGGGAGCCAGCGCTGGGCTAGGTGAACTCATCAGGGATGTACAGCACATTACCACCAGCACCCTGAGAGCACAGGCCAGTCCCATTAATGCTGCCATTGTCTCAGCCTCAACGATGTCAAAACATTTAGAAATATACCTCCCGGCCTTGTCATAATCCATCAAAGCTACAGTAAAGGTAATAGGTTTAGACTCATCAGACAGACCTAGCGCACCTCTGATGACATCACTCAGTCAGGATGTAGAGCAGAGACAGTCGAGGGCTGCAGCACAATTCCACACCATGGCTGACCTTCTTTACACCACAAGCTTCACCTGAGAACTGAGGCTAACACAGGGAGATCAGACCCAAAACAAAAAGAATAGGATATCTGACGGGTTCTCTTTTAGATGTTTAAACCCAATTTATGTTTGTTCCCCCACTCTCCCCCCGCCTCTCCTCCTTTCTGCACATTTTCATTGATAGTCCTTTGCTTGTGGGTCACTCATACAGCAGCACACAGGTCATGTTGAACTGCAGGGTAAGAGGTAATGCCTCTCATTTATTGGGTACAGAGGAGCGCATAGTGGCTGCCATTGGGCTAGGGCAGGAGTGTGTGTGTGTGTGTGTGTGTGTGTGTGTGTGTGTGTGTGTGTGTGTGTGTGTGTGTGTGTGTGTGTGTGTGTGTGTGTGTGTGTGTGTGTGTGTGTGTGTGTGTGTGTGTGTGTGTGTGTGTGTGTGTGTGTGTGTGTCTGTATGTGTGAGTGCGTGGTGGAGAGGGCAGGCATGCACACAGTTCTATCTCTGCCTGCTGGGTCCATTTCCCCAGAAGAAGAAGCATGATTTTCAATAATCCACGATGCCTTGGGACTCCAGGGAAGCCAGCGAAACCATAAATAAACTGACCTGCAGCACAGGGAATCTCAACCTTCATCTGACCTGTGGCAATAGTTGGTTTCCTCTAAGATATACTTTGAAATAGTCTAAAACAACTCTTTACCATTTCCATCTTAACAAATGAGCACAAACACACAACAACAGAGTAGCACGCAAAACAGACAGAGAGAGAGAAATAGCTTCCTTTCCCCTGTTTGCTTTAGTTAAACGATGGCTGGTCCCACTAATAAATCGGCTGGTGTCGTATGGTAATGAATGACTGTTGTGACTAATCCCCTCTGAGTGGAGAAGCGAGGTGCCAGGGGCTGGACTCTCTCGTCTCTAATCTCATCTGGGACCCTTTGCTCTCCTCCCCTTGCCTTGCCTGGCCTCAGCTGCTTCCAATTTGGGCTCAGCACTTGTGCTGCTGTCGCTTGCCATTTACACAGCCATGAATCTCCGCAGCACAGGCCTGTCTGCATACGGCTGGGAGCATGCCTGTCTGTGTGGATGTATAGGATGCCTTCATGGCTATGTGTGTCTGTGCAAATAGTGTTTTGTGGCTGACGGTGAGTGTGTGTTCGTGTACGTGCAGGAGTATGTGTGTGCATCTGAAAGTGCTTATGTGTGTAATTTGTGACGTGTGTGTCTATGTTTCCTTCTAAATAAATCCGTGTGTATGTGTGAGTGTGTTTGCGTGTATGTGTGAGTGTGTTTGGGTGTATGTGTATGTGTGAGTGTGTTTGGGTGTATGTGTATGTGTGAGTGTGTTTGGGTGTATGTGTATGTGTGAGTGTGTTTGGGTGTATGTGTATGTGTATGTCCCGTGTCAGTGTTCCAGTGGTTTTAAAACCTGTTTAATGCAAACAAGGCGACTGTGGGACCAGGGGGGTGGTTGAGAGGAGAGAGAAGGGCCACTTCAGAGACAGCTCTGGAAAGTGGTGGCTTTATGTTGGGTCATAATATGTTGTTTTTGACAGTGTTCCTTTGTGTGATCCAAGAGGAGTGGGAGTGGTCAGCACTCAGAGAGAGAGGAACTGGTCTCGTGCGGCTCCCACACCCGTGACCTCACACTGGGGTCTTTCCACTTACAGCTACTAAAAACTACAGTCATTAAAACGGCTAATCACGCTTAACAGCTGCATCCTTCATCATACAAATGCTCAACACCTCGCTCTCCCACCCACACATATACACTCATGTATACATACGCACACACGCACGCAGGCACACACGCACGCACGCTCACACACACACACACACACACACCCTGAACACACCAGCCCCCACGTACTCTCACACTCCCCTTGCTAATGGCAAGCTGCAGCCCAGCGATGTTTAAAGTGAGGGGCTTAGAGTGTAGGCCTCTGATAAGCCGAGCTGAGCTGTGAAAACACAGATTACATTTTTGCGGCTTATTAAAGATGCGGAGCCTCTGCCTCTCGGCCACGCCGTAATTGCAGCCCAGAAACCGCAGCCTCCGCTTGGCTGAGAAACATGGCTTGATGGGGCTCTTTCAGCCGCACTAATTCAGCAAAACCTCCTCCCTTTACAGGAGGTTGGTTATGGCTGGAGCTCCTGGTAATGGCTGGAGTGGAATGGTATCAAATATGTCAAACACATGGGTTCCATGTGTTTGATGCTATTCCATTAACTCATTTCCAGACATTATTATGTGTCTCAGCAGCCTCCACTGCCTCCCTAATGTCTCAATGTGCTGCCTGCGGCCCCCTCCTGAGGTAAGCTGCCCGGTGTTGTGTTGTTTCACGTGTCTGTCTTTATAAATCATGTTCAGTCTGTGATATCAACTGGAACCTCCCATTGTCATCCTCTCTTTCTCACACTCTATCCTCACATAACTCAGTCACAGCAGGGGAAAAGGGCAGGAGGCCAACTAACACACCTGACCTGAGGGAAACAGGAATACTATCACAGCGTATATGTCAGGGAGACAGGAATAGTATCACAGCGTATATGCCAGGGGGACAGGAATACTATCACAGCGTATATGTCAGGGAGACAGAAATACTATCACAGCGTATATGCCAGGGAGACAGGAATACTATCACAGCGTATATGTCAGGGAGACAGAAATACTATCACAGCGTATATGCCAGGGAGACAGGAATACTATCACAGCGTATATGCCAGGGAGACAGGAATACTATCACAGCGTATATGTCAGGGAGACAGGAATACTATCACAGCGCATATGTCAGGGAGACAGGAATACTATCACAGCGTATATGTCAGGGAGACAGAAATACTATCACAGCGTATATGTCAGGGAGACAGGAATACTATCACAGCGTATATGTCAGGGAGACAGGAATACTATCACAGCGTATATGTCAGGGAGACAGGAATACTATCACAGCGTATATGTCAGGGAGACAGGAATACTATCACAGCGCATATGCGTATACAGCTGGTAGCAGCAGCAGGTTCAAGTGTTCAGCAGTCTGATGGCTTGTAGATAGAAACTGTCTCTGAGCCTGTTGGTATCAGACCTCCAATACTTTCTGCCCAATGGTAAAGAAGTGAACAGCTTGTGGCTGGGGTGTGGGGTCCTTGATGATGCTGCGGCCTTCTTCGGGCACCATTTCCAGTAGATTTCCTGGATGGGTGGAAGCACGATCCCAGGGGTGTGCTAGGCCGTCTTCACCACCCGCTGGAGGGTCTTGTTTTCGTGGACAGAGCAAGTCCCGTACCAGGCTGTGATGCAACCGGTCAGGACGCTCTCGATGATGCAGCCGTAGTATTTTGAGAGGACCCGGGGCAGAATGCCGTATTTCTTCAGCCGCCATAGGAAGTAGAGACGCTGTTGCGCCTTGACAAGGGAGGTGGTGATGTTGGTCCATGAAAGTCCTTGGTGATGTGGACGCCGAACAATTTAAAACTTGTGACTCTCTCTACTACAGTCCCATTGATGTGGATTGGGGTATGTTCCCTTTATGCTTCCTGAAGTCAACCATAAACTCCAATGTCATAATGAAATATAAGGAATACAGAATATGTTTGATATTCTGTTGTAATAAAATGGGGTATCATTTTGATAGCGTTATTTCATGTATTGTAACTTGGGATATCCCCAGTGAAAACAAGAGTTGTGTTGCTTGGAAGGGTGATGCGATCCAGGCATACATTATATCCATGTTCTCTGGCAGTTTATAAAAGTGCCTCCATCTGCAAATACTTAGATGTTTTTTCAAGCTCAATCAGAGATAAAGACCATTGTAATGCAGGTCCAGCAGTAAGACAATATCTCCCCAACCTCATAGAAAACAATTACGATGAGGTAATTACACCACTGGTTTGGAATTTCAGCCAAGGCTTGAGATTTGGTTGGGGGCTTGAGAAACAGAGAGAAATATGAGGGGTGGCTGTCTTAATACAGTGTTATCTTACTCCACATAGACTCTCTCTGACTCAGTGGGTTTGTCTGTTATCAGCCTGTGTGTGATGTAATGTTTTGTTTTTGGAGCCCATGGGCTGGATGTGGTGGAGCCAACGGGCCACAGATCCCACGGGATCCTCTGGAGTGACTTGAGTGACTTGAACCCATCCAATAGTATTCACTCACTCATCCTGGGTCTGGGCACTCTGCACCCGGGCCATTGGGACTGGGGGAAACACTTCAAGAGGTTCTAAACTAAAACAGAGACGTGTTATCTCTAGGTCAGACACACCAGACAGACTGGACCCTAGTCAGCCACTCTGACAACAGGCAGGGGACCAAACTCCAAAGCACCTAACAAGGTCAGTGAGTACACGCATTTAAGGGAAAGAACTCAGCTAAGTGAGTGAAGGAACAAAAGTGAAAACAACCCTCAACAATCAACGCTACGATTACAGCGCCCTCACCGCTCTGGCTTTCCTGAATGAGGAGGATTGTCATCATTCAGTCTCACCTTAACTCTCACCCTCCCAGTGATAATCTCAGTCCCAGTCCCAGTCCCAGTCCCCAGTCCACAGTCCCCAGTCCCCAGTCCCCAGTCCCAGTCCCAGTTTGCAGCTGGCCTGTCTGCTGTGGTGATGGCTGCAGTAATTCAGACCAGCCCTGGGAGGGGGGTCAGTCAGGGTAGTGGTACAGTACAGAGAAGTTAGGGGAGGTAAAGTAAATCAAAGGATCATGCACATTTTCCACAGTCTGTGAGAGGCAGACAGCAGACAGGCAGCAGAGGGAGTGTGTAGATGGAAGGAAGGGGGGAACACCTAAGACTACTCTTAACTGGAACTTTGAATGGGTCATAGATCAAGAGAACAGGACATCACATTAGTTCAACTTCAGACCAAAGATATATCCCGTATGTCCACTTCAACGAATAATGAATAACATACATCTATCTATGTTATGTGTCTAAAACACACAAATACATTCTCTAGGCCATGTATCCGCAAAGCTAGAGCCTAACAATCACAACAACGTCACACACAGCTCATCTTTGACCTCGCACTCGAATGCTGCATCAACTGAGAATGCTGCACTAACTTCCCTTGGCAACACAATGGCAACAATTTGTGCATGTGCTGTCTCATCTCCAGTCATCCAGTGTCGCTGGTTTGTATTTGTCCTTACGGTAGTTGAAGAGGGGGCTGAGAGGAGGGGTATCAGGTTGGGGGCTGGCAGGGGCCTCTCCTAAACAGTCCCGGCGGCGGTCCTGGATGCTATCGACCCGCTGCATAGTAGGGCTCTCTGAATAGGAGCTGACACTTCCACTCAGTGCTGCTTGTGATCTGAGACACCCGGAACGGCGCTCTCATAAGTGTCTAATCTCAGCATCCCTGTCCCTGTCTCAACCCCCCCAGACAAACCCCCACCATGGCCCTCTAGTACTACTTAACTGGATAATTCTAGGTCTTTTGACAGTGTGTGTGTGTGTGTGTGTGTGTGTGTGTGTGTGTGTGTGTGTGTGTGTGTGTGTGTGTGTGTGTGTGTGTGTGTGTGTGTGTGTGTGTGTGTGTGTGTGTCTGTGTGTGTGTATCTCGGTAGTCTGTCCATGCGTGTGTGGGAGTTTTTAAGTGTCTCATACGCTGTATCAGAGGACATATGTACACCTCAGTGGTGGTCAGTGACATTTAAGATTTATTTTTTCATGAGAATGGCCTATATTTATAGCATATTGGATGACTGTCAATCATATCCCATTCACCCAGTTCAATGTAACAGCGAGAGGTTTAGGCTACTACATGATACTAAAAATGTCCCTATAGTCATCACGAGGTTGCTACAACCTAGCCTATGAATTAAATTTGACAAAGTAGGTGCACACAGGTCGAGAGATACATTTAAGGTGAAAGACAGTGACACATGGACAGACAGTGACACATTAAATGCAGCCTTGCACAGTCTTGCCTGCATCTAGCTGATATAAGGTGTAATCATTAGTCCAACAGTTGCAAACGAGAGTTTCTATTCGACAAATGTAGGTACGTCTATCCCCATTTTGTTCCGTTTGCTTCCGTTTAAGAAACTCTTTTCAACAGAATCGGCAGAATGAATACACCTCTGATCACATTTCACAGTTCACTTTCATAGCAGAGTTGTATTCCTTCTCTCCTCCTATCACCTTGTCCCTTCGCTTGTAGACTTCAATGCACAACACATCAGCTGTATGTGATCAAGCGAAAAAAACTTTCCAAGCCAAACCATATCATAACCACTACACACAGCCTACATCGTTGTCACCATATTACCTAAAGTAACGTCATAGTCAACATAGCTAAAAGATGTTACAGTAACGTTACAGTCTACAGTCAGTAAGCAGTTTAGCTCTTACACCGGCAGGCCCGGTAGCAATAAATTAGTAAAACCAAAAGCTTACCTTGATTTTGAAGAGTTCTCGTGTTTTGTTGGATAGTCATCGCCAGCTAGCTAACATAGCATCCTTATTTTTGAGCAAGGTGTTTGAGTAGGTTAAACAAGCTAGCCGCATTTGCTAGCTAAGTAAGTGAAACTGAAAGTTAAAAAATAAATGATGTATCTATCTTTCACTTGCTTCTACTTCATTTTGGAAGAAATGGATTTGTTCAAAACTGTTCAACTTTTGTCTTTCTCTCTCTTTGAATCAACGACTTACCACATTGTATGCACTGCACTGCAGTGCTAGCTAGCTGTAGCTTATGCTTTCAGTACTATATTAATTCTCTGATCCTTTGATTGGGTGGACAACATGTTCATGATGCAAGAACTCTGATAGATTGGAGGACCTCCTCTGGAAGTTGTCATAATTACTGTGTACGTCTATGGAAGGGGGTGAGAATCATCAGCCTCCTAGGTTTTGTACTGAGGCAATGTACCCAGAGCAGGACGGAAGCTAGTTGTCCTCCGGCTACACCATGGTGCTACCCTACAGAGTGCTGTTAAGGCTACTGTAGACGTTCATTGCCAAATAGTGTGTTTTAATCAATTATTTGGTGACGTGATTCTATTTAGTATAGTTTTATCTAAAAAGTATAACTTTTTCAATGTTTAAAATGTTTTGTTTTTATGAAATTTACAGAGGATGGCCCTCTCCTTCCTCCTCTGAGGAGCCTCCACCGGTACACCTTGTGTCAACATGTGTAGGCACATGTAGGGCAGTTGCGGTGACCATGTTACCGCCACACCGGCTGTCACGACTCATGAAGGCAGTCACGGTAATTAGGCTTCTCCAAGCTCTGATGCTGCTGATGGTGATTAATAGCCTACCAATCTTGCTAACTGCCTGGTACTCAGCACTCTATTGTCCCTTTAATAACTCTGACATCAATGCAAATGTAATCAAAAATCGATTCAAACACTTCATGAGAGCCCATGACCTCATGTTGTGCAACATTTCTGTAGGCTATGCAATTGTACGAGAAAACAGAGGGATGGCCTCTACTAAAAAGAGGAGGCTCCCATCAGCTTTCTATAGGCTAGGCCTACTATTTTTATTTCTCAACTTTCCTAATATTAAGCACATTGCTTATCTTTACAACAGGAATACAGGCTACCTGGCTGGCATGAAAATAAACCATGGGAAAAGCATCCTCCATTCGCTATTTAAGTGCATAGAGGGCATGTATTTCAAGACAGGTGCATAATAATGGTCCATTCTAAATCAAAACAAATTTCACACATATATTATTTAGTATATGTAAAGACAAGATTCAATCTAGAATGAATGATGCCCAGCATAAGAAACAATGCCTTTTTTTGCAACTTTTTCTAATCATAGTGGCACACCTTATGTAGAGTGTAGGGCTATATTTTTTGATAAGGTTTGTATCACAACTAAAGTGGCCAAAAAACTTCTTAAAATTAAGCACATTAATCTGCTTTGCAATACAAGGGGTGTACAGTAGAGCCTAACTGGTGTGTGTGTGTGTGTATATAGGATCTAGGCGCCGACAGAGATGGCCGCCTCGCTTCGCGTTCCCAGGAAACTATGCAGTGTTTTGTTTTTTTACGTGTTATTTCTTACATTAGTACCCCAGGTCATCTTAGGTTTCATTACATACAGTCGAGAAGAACTACTGAATATAAGATCAGCGTCAACTCACCATCAGTACGACCAATATTTTTTTTTTTTTGCGACGCGGATCCTGTGTTCTGCCTTTCACCCAGGACAACGGAATGGATCCCATGCAGCGACCCAAAAAAACGACTCCGAAAAAGAGGGAAACGAGGCGGTCTTCTGGTCAGACTCCGGAGACGGGCACATCGTGCACCACTCCCTAGCATTCTTCTCGCCAATGTCCAGTCTCTTGACAACAAGGTTGATGAAATCCGAGCAAGGGTAGCATTCCAGAGGGACATCAGAGACTGTAACGTTCTTTGCTTCACGGAAACATGGCTCACTGGAGAGACGCTATCGGAGGCGGTGCAGCCAGCGGGTTTCTCCACGCATCGCGCCGACAGAAACAAACATCTTTCTGGTAAGAAGAGGGGCGGGGGCGTATGCCTTATGGCTAACGAGACATGGTGTGATGAAAGAAACATACAGGAACTCAAATCCTTCTGTTCACCTGATTTAGAATTCCTCACAATCAAATGTAGACCGCATTATCTACCAAGAGAATTCTCTTCGATTATAATCACAGCCGTATATATCCCCCCCCAAGCAGACACATCGATGGCTCTGAACAAACTTTATTTGACTCTTTGCAAACTGGAATCCATTTATCCGGAGGCTGCATTCATTGCAGCTGGGGATTTTAACAAGGCTAATCTGAAAACAAGACTCCCTAAATTTTATCAGCATATCGATTGCGCAACCAGGGGTGGAAAAACCTTGGATCATTGTTACTCTAACTTCCGCGACTTCCATTTTGTTGATCCCTGCCTACAGACAGAAACTAAAACAAGAGGCTCCCACGCTGAGGTCTGTCCAACGCTGGTCCGACCAAGCTGACTCCACACTCCAAGACTGCTTCCATCACGTGGACTGGGACATGTTTCGTATTGCGTCAGATAACAATATTGACGAATACGCTGATTCGGTGTGCGAGTTCATTAGAACATGCGTTGAAGATGTCGTTCCCATAGCAACGATTAAAACATTCCCTAACCAGAAACCGTGGATTGATGGCAGCATTCGCGTGAAACTGAAAGCCCGAACCACTGCTTTTAATCAGGGCAAGGTGACTGGTAACATGACCGAATACAAACAGTGCAGCTATTCCCTCCGCAAGGCTATCAAACAAGCTAAGCGTCACTACAGAGACAAAGTAGAATCTCAATTCAACGGCTCAGACACAAGAGGCATGTGGCAGGGTCTACAGTCAATCACGGACTACAAGAAGAAATCCAGCCCAGTCACGGACCAGGATGTCCTGCTCCCAGGCAGACTAAATAACTTTTTTGCCCGCTTTGAGGACAATACAGTGCCACTGACACGGCCTGCAAAGAAAACATGCGGACTCTCCTTCACTGCAGCCGAGGTGAGTAAGACATTTAAACGTGTTAACCCTCGCAAGGCTGCAGGCCCAGACGGCATCCCCAGCCGCGCCCTCAGAACATGCGCAGACCAGCTGGCCGGTGTGTTTACGGACATATTCAATCAATCCCTATACCAGTCTGCTGTTCCCACATGCTTCAAGAGGGCCACCATTGTTCCTGTTCCCAAGAAAGCTAAGGTAACTGAGCTAAACGACTACCGCCCCGTAGCACTCACTTCCGTCATCATGAAGTGCTTTGAGAGACTAGTCAAGGACCATATCACCTCCACCCTACCCGACACCCTAGACCCACTCCAATTTGCTTACCGCCCAAATAGGTCCACAGACGATGCAATCTCAACCACACTGCACACTGCCCTAACCCATCTGGACAAGAGGAATACCTATGTGAGAATGCTGTTCATCGACTACAGCTCGGCATTCAACACCATAGTACCCTCCAAGCTCGTCATCAAGCTCGAGACCCTGGGTCTCGACCCCGCCCTGTGCAACTGGGTACTGGACTTCCTGACGGGCCGCCCACAGGTGGTGAGGGTAGGCAACAACATCTCCACCCCGCTGATCCTCAACACTGGGGCCCCACAAGGGTGCGTTCTGAGCCCTCTCCTGTACTCCCTGTTCACCCACGACTGCGTGGCCACGCACGCCTCCAACTCAATCATCAAGTTTGCGGACGACACAACAGTGGTCGTCCGTGCTTCTACACCTGCATTGCTTGCTGTTTGGGGTTTTAGGCTGGGTTTCTGTACAGCACTTTGAGATATCAGCTGATGTACGAAGGGCTATATAAATCAATTTGATTTGATTTGATTTGGTAGGCTTGATTACCAACAACGACGAGACGGCCTACAGGGAGGAGGTGAGGGCCCTCGGAGTGTGGTGTCAGGAAAATAACCTCACACTCAACGTCAACAAAACTAAGGAGATGATTGTGGACTTCAGGAAATAGCAGAGGGAACACCCCCCTATCCACATCGATGTAACAGTCGTGGAGAGGGTAGCAAGTTTTAAGTTCCTCGGCATACACATCACAGACAAACTGAATTGGTCCACTCACACAGACAGCATCGTGAAGAAGGCGCAGCAGCGCCTCTTCAACCTCAGGAGGCTGAAGAAATTCGGTTTGTCACCAAAAGCACTCACAAACTTCTACAGATGCACAATCGAGAGCATCCTGGCGGGCTGTATCACCGCCTGGTACGGCAACTGCTCCGCCCACAACCGTAAGGCTCTCCAGAGGGTAGTGAGGTCTGCACAACCCATCACCGGGGGCAAACTACCTGCCCTCCAGGACACCTACACCACCCGATGTTACAGGAAGGCCATAAAGATCATCAAGGACATCAACCACCCGAGCCACTGCCTGTTCACCTCACTATCATCCAGAAGGCGAGGTCAGTACAGGTGCATCAAAGCTGGGACCGAGAGACTGAAAAACAGCTTCTATCTCAAGGCCATTGAGTGGCTGCTGCCAACACACTGACACTGACACTGACTCAACTCCAGCCACTTTAATAAGGGGAATTGATGGGAAATGATGTAAATATATCACTAGCCACTTTAAACAATGCTACCTTATATAATGTTACTTACCCTACATTATTCATCTCATATGCATACGTATATACTGTACTCTATATCATCTACTGCATCCTTATGTAATACATGTATCACTAGCCACTTTAACTATGCCACTTTGTTTACATACTCACCTCATGTATATACTGTACTCGATACCATCTACTGTATCCTGCCTATGCTGCTCTGTACCATCACTCATTCATATATCCTTATGTACATATTCTTTATCCCCTTACACTGTGTATAAGACAGTAGTTTTGGAATTGTTAGTTAGATTACTTGTTGGTTATTACTGCATTGTCGGAACTAGAAGCACAAGCATTTCGCTACACTCGCATTAACATCTGCTAACCATGTGTATGTGACAAATAAAAATTGATTTGAATTTGATTTGATTTGATTTATATAAGCAGCACTTGAGTTTCAAGTTTGGGGAAGATCATTTTCACAATAAAAATGCACCTTTATAATAAAAGCATTATATGCATAATCACATTTGTGGTCACTTTTGATAATAGTGTTTTCCCGCTAATGGAACATTTGCGCTTATAGCCTTCTGCCATGTACGCATTGCTGCGCTTATAATGTGAAGAAATAGTTTATCAACATTTCAAGCTAAACGTTCTGATATTGTGTCAGCCACATTGCATAAAAAAGTATTTTTGATGCTAGTGGTATTCATTTGGGATCCATCGCATCCCACAACTGTTCCAGACTATGTTTGGAATTTTTATTTCTCGCACAGAAAAGAATGGGTTGACTTTTGTACTTTGGGGGATTGTAGATTGACATAGGCTAGTGCTTTTGCTGTTCATTAGGCCTACTTATCTTGTCGGCTGACGAAAAGTAAATGTGGACAGTTCTTCCAATATCTTCAATATGCACCTCGGAATTGGATAAGGACGCATGCAGTTGCATCCCTGATGTGCCTGTCTTCACTTGTAGCCTGTGAGAAAGACGGATGGAGAGCCATGTGAGTGAGAGGTGCTTCAGAGCGTGCAGCACTCAGGGAGAAGGGCACAATGCAGCACTCCGGGCCCAGGCACCGCAGCCATTGGCCTTAAAAAAGCATGGATTTTTGTAGGGTGCATTACATCCACACATAGGGGATGCCGCTGTGAAATCCGAGGCATTATCAAGTGCTTGCCAAATTGTGAATGAGAGACTGAGTGTGTACAGCCTGCGCATAAAAACAAAGCAGAGCACATGCCCTTCAAGCAACTTTTTTCAAATAATCATTAGAGTCGCATCACGCAGCATTACAGTGTATTGAAAATCAAAACAAATAGCCCAACGTATGTAGAACAAATAAAATTACATTAATAACTAGAAATTAAGCATATAGAAGCATATCTTCGTTAACCACTCAACCCAGAATAGCTGCATGTGCGCACTCCCTCAAATATTTTGGAGAAAATATCCTTTATATCTTATTCAGCTTTGTTCAATTGTATTCTTCATACTATAAAATAATATCAAATAATGCCACAAGATTCTAAGCAAATCTTGTCTGCTAAATTAACTAGTATAGCCCAAAGCCATATGGCATAGCCAGATAAGGACCTAACATAAGGACATCTCAGAGTATGCTATTTTGTTCTTCTGAAATAGACTACATTTTCTTCATATCATGCTTCTTTTGAACTGTCTAAAATAAAGAATGGATTTCTTGTGAAGGTGTAGGCTATATTATATGGATTTATTAGACTTTTCAAAATGTAGATGTTCCAAAAGTCTGCTTCAGTGGCTTGTAGGCCACTGTGTGGAAGCCAGGAGATGATAAATGTGTTATGTTAATTAACGGTCAATTACCGTGAGACTGACAGTTATTTGCTTGACATTCACCAGCTGACTATATTTCGTGACCACCACAGCCCTAGGCACATGTGTAAAGGGGTTGCTGGTGGGAAAAGTGGGGTAATTTCTCCCAAATGAGGCCCTATTAAAGCACCCTTCAGCAGGTGAGCCCCCCAGAGAGACTGTTAGCTCACCTGGGAGGAGTGGGCTGGCTGGTGAGGGAAACAGTAGTCCCATGTCAACACCACTGAGACCTCAACGTTTTATCACAGTAAAGGGTTATTGTAATCAGCCCTGGGTCCTGGGGCAAACAGTCACTCCACCCTCTACACCAGACAGGGGGCCAGCCAGCGCCAAGGGAAATTATTAGGCTCTGTTCTGGGTGAGTGGTGTGAGGAGAAGTGTGTGTGGAGTGTAGGCAGGGGGAGTTACTGGAGTTGAAAGGATCAGAATAGCAATAACAGAGTGTTGGCATTTTAAGGGGATGAAACCATACTTGCAGATGGACCATAAAACGCAAAACCATACAAAATAATTGACCTTATGCAATTCAATTACAGTCAAGTTGGACACTTAAAAAACCTAAAAGATGAATAAACTGGGGGCTGTTGGCTCTGCCCTAAAATGCTGATGTGAGGTTTCTCTAGACCACTGGCGAGTGAGTGTATTGATATGCAGGCAAACAGAGGGATATCCTAGTGTTTATCCATGTTACTCATTTATTAGCTTTGAGGAACCCCTAAGAGGCTAACAGTGAGGAACTGGGGATACTGGATAACACCGAGGAAAATAGAGATAGAGAGATATGTTGAAATGGGGAATGGAACGAAGACAAAGATACATTATTGAACTTGAGATAAGTGAGAAAAGATAACTTACAGACAGGAAGAAAGGGATGACAAAAAAAGAGAGAAATGAGAGAGATATCAAACTTGAGAGTGAGAAAGTGAACCATACGAGAGAGAGTGAGAAGGGGAAGTGAGAGTGGAAAGAAGGAGGAAGTGGGGGAGAGCTAAGGCAGTCCTGGCAGCCGTCTGGTCTTCATGGTTTCTCCGACCACAACATGGCTGATGGGCTGGCCCCCGCTCAGAGCTGCGTCAGAACCAGGCTCCAGGACTACATATCACATGCCTAGGATTCACTACCTCAGCCCTTAATCACCATCACCTCCTCTGGTCTCTCTCTCTCCTCGCACCAAAATCTCATGTCCTCATTGTTCTGTTCACATTCATGTGTTTTCAGTTGTGAGCATTGAGGGGGGAGGGAGATGCAGAGAGAGGAGAGAAAGGCACTACAGGGACCAGAAACTAGAGAAGTACAGAGATGTACAGAGAAGTACAGAGATGTACAGAGATGTACAGAGAAGTACAGAGAAGCACAGAGATGTACAGAGAAGTACAGAGATGTACAGAGAAGTACAGAGAAGTACAGAGATGTACAGAGATGTACAGAGATGTACAGAGATGTACAGAGAAGTACAGAGAAGCACAGAGATGTACAGAGAAGTACAGAGAAGTACAGAGATGTACAGAGAAGTACAGAGAAGTACAGAGATGTACAGAGAAGTACAGAGAAGTACAGAGATGTACAGAGAAGTACAGAGATGTGCTCAGCTGGAGAAGAACAGAGAAATCTGTAAGTGCATAAATCCCAGAAGATGTTGACCTCTGTTGCCCTCTTACCTTCTTCACAGGCCGTGCCGCTGTAGCCTGGACAGCACTTCCACTCCAGAGAGTTGATGGTACGGTACACCACCTTATAGGAGGGTCTGACCACTGTCCGGTAGCTGGGGAACACACACAGGCCAACATCACAAACAGTGTAAGGAGGAAACAGTTCCTCTGATCTTGTGGCTCATTCATCAAGGTGTAGATGTCGGGTGTGTTTGGTGAGGTTTTGACATGCAGTGTTTTGGATAAGAGGTCCCAGACTCACCTGCCCCCTGTGCATCCCTGTGGCCAGCGACATGTCTGGTAGACACGCTGCAGGGTTGTCCCATTCTGCACCTGGCATGTCACCGTCTTAGTGACCGTATGGGGACACCAGTTCCTGAGAGAGAGGAAAGAGGAAGAGAGAGAGAAAGAGAGGGAGAGAGAGGGAGAAAGTGGGACACAGAGCAGGTTCAGCATGCACACTCAAATTCAACAAGACAAAGGGTAAGAGAAACACACTATTGGCTCCACACCTGTACAAAAAAAAATACAAGCCACAGGTGGTCATATCATTATCTGATAAAAACACACACACCCTGCAATCTCTCTCTCCCTCTCTCAAACACACACACAGACACACACACACACAGACAGACACACAGACACACACATACACACACACACACACACACACACACACACACACACACACACACACACACACACACACACACACACACACACACACACACACACACACACACACACACACACACACACACACACACACACACACACACACACACACACACACACACACACAAAGGGAAATTAGCCGTGCCCTCGCACTCAGTAAGCCGTCTACTCTGGGATTTGAATCTCTTTTCTCATTCTCTGCCCTCTTTCTTTTCAAAGTCCTTATGGTGTTTACATGAGTTCAATCAGCCGTGACACTTGCGGGAGTGCATTGTAGGCTGTGTTTATATTGCGGTCTTTCCCCTATCAATACACATCCGCTGGCTTTTTCCCGCCTGGGTCTCAGAAGAGGCAGAGTCACTGAGGGGGACCAGAGGGGGCAGGGTCTCACACAGAGAATAGAGTGAGTTTTCAAACACAGGCTAATAGTAGGTCATAGGCCCACTCCTTTTCCAAGACGACTCCTTTCGTAATACGTTATCAGGAATTGCTTTGCACAGCTGGAAAGGCTGGGAGCGGGATGACCTGCCAGGAAAACAGCTTACCCAGAGGTCACAGGTCAACACCAGATGCTGGAGCCCTCATTAGTCAAAATGTGTCTTTTAAGAATAAGTTATACACATTTACCTCAAGTTTTTATATAGTCTCTATAAAGGCTTTGTATACTTACTCTCACTACTTCTGAAGCTCTCACTACTAGCGAAGCTCTTGGTTTTCGGACCTCTTTTGAACCATTTGCAGCCAAGGACAAAGAACAGGGAGTCAGTGCAGTAGTGTATCAGTTAGCCTGGACCAGCTCTTGTCCATGTTAGTCAACCAGGACTAGATCTGTTTCCCTGGGCTGTGCCGTGTAGAATAGATATCTGAGTCGGATTTGGAGAGGAGCTATGGGATGGTTTCAATCACTGCATTATTGGTCGGAAGAAAATGCTAACAAGGGAAACAATACTCAGAAATAAAGGGGAAAACCTCTCCATGGTATTCGTTAAACATGTCCTACAGTGCATTCGGAAAGGATTCAGAACCCTTCACTTTTTCCAGATTTTGTTACGTTACAGCCTTAATCTAAAATGGATTAAATCATATTTTTTTCCTCTTCAGCCATCCCAACAACCATAAATCAAGGAAACATGGAGTGGCACTTAGAGAAATGTAATGTATGAGGAACGTACGGAGGCTATTCCACAAAACATGTGTTAGCAGTCCTTTATTAACAATGAAGTGCACAAATACCCTGATTACCCTCATATGGCTAGGGCTGAATAGATGTGATACAGTAACACTGGAGTCACAATGTTTCAACCAATGACTGTACTGAATGTGTGTGAGACTGTGTGTGTGTGTACACTGCTGGACAATGCCAACAGCTCACAGTAACAATCCACACATGCTGTGGTGTCCGTACACAAGCCCCTACTAGGGCTGTATGATATAGGGAACCAGTTTGAACTATTTGAGCAATTTCCAAGGGCATAAAATCCTAAATGCAACTTCCTTATTGGCGTTAGAAGACAGAGGAGGGGAGGTGGGATGCAGCAGGACACTATTGGCAGCTCCTAGTGGCCATGCGTGAGCACAGGTCTTCCTCCCACCTACACACTTAATATGCGTAATTGTGCAAACACAATGATCTCTTTCATGGTGAATTAGCACAAGCAGAACAATGAAGTCTTTCTTTACATGTTTTTCGTCTAACTAACATACTTCTGGATGCTAGTGCTAAACTCTTGCTTCTTATTCATCCACCCAGAGGTTTTCCAATATGTTTTAAGCAGAGTCAGTGGCGCACCATCTACTGTGTAGCTATAGAGACGTATGCCCCAGGAAAACGCCCAACCCTGCTAACTCTGCCACCGCTGCTGAAAAAAATCCTAGGGGAAACACTGATCCACCTGACACAGACCACGACAACAGCTACTGTCACTTTTCCCTATTTAATACTGTTAGAGCCTCCACCTTCCCGAAGCCAGGTGAAGTCACACAGTAGTACCATTCAGTCTCGACAGAGCTGTGGTCAGGTAGGGTTAAAGGTCCAATGCAAATCAAATCAAATCAAAGTTTATTTGTCACATGCGCCGAATACAGCAGGTAAAACAGTGACATGCTTACTTACAGGCCCTAACCAACAGTGCAATTTCTAAGTAAAAAATAGGTATTAGGTGAACAATAGACAAAGTAAAGAAAAAAAAAGAAAAAAAAAAACAGAGTAAAAAGATATAACAGTGGCGAGGCTATATACAGTAGCGAGGCTCTATACAGGCACTAGTGAGTCAGGCCAATTGTAGGTATGGTTAAAGTGACAATGCATATATGATAAAGAGAGAGTAGCAGTAGCGTCAAATAGGGGTTGGCGGGTGGTCGGTGGCGGGACACAATGCAGATAGTCCGGGTAGCCAATGTGTCTAGTCGGGCTAATTGAGGTAGTATGTACATGAATGTATAGTTAAAGTGACTATGCATATATTATAAACAGAGAGTAGCAACAACGTAAAAGAGGGGTTGGGGGGACACACAATGCAAATAGTCTGGGTAACCGTTTGATTACCTGTTCAGGAGTCTTATGGCTTGGGGGTTGAATTGTTGAGAAGCCTTTGGTCCTAGATTTGGTGCTCCGGTACCGCTTGCTCTCCGGTAGTAGAGAGAACAGTCTATGACTGGGGTGGCTGGGGTCTTTGACAATTTTTAGGGCCTTCCTCTGACACCGCCTGGTGTAGAGGTTCCTGGATGGCAGGTAGCTTATCCCTAGTGATGTACTGGGCCATACGCACTACCCTCTGTAGTGCCTTGCGGTCAGAGGCCGAGCAGTTGCCGTACCAGGCAGTGATGCAACCATGCTCTCGATGTTGCAGCTGTAAAACCTTTTGAGGATCTGAGGACCCAGCCAAATATTTTTTGTTTCCTGAGGGGGAATAGGCTTTGTTGTGCCCTCTTCATGACTATCTTGGTGTGTTTGGATCATTCTAGTTTGTTGGTGATGTGGACACCAAGGAACTTGAAGCTCTCAACCTGCTCCACTACAGCCCCGTCGATGAGAATGGGGGCGATGCTCGGTCCTCCTTTTCTTGTAGTCCACAATCATCTCCTTAGTCTTGGTTACGTTGAGGGATATGTTGTTATCCTGGCACAACCCGGCCAGGTCTCTGACCTCCTCCCTATAGGTTGTCTCATCGTTGTCAGTGATCAGGCCTACCACTGTTGTGTCATCTGCAAACTTAATGATGGTGTTGGAGTCGTGCCTGGCCGTGCAGTCATGGGTGAACAGGGAGTACAGGAGGGGACTAAGCATGCACCCCTGAGGGGCACCAGTGTTTAGGATCAACGTGACAGATGTGTTGCTACCTACCCTCACCACCTGGGGGTGGCCCGTCATGAAGTCTAGGATCCAGTTGCAGAGGGAGGTGTTTAGTAGATTCCTTAGCTTAGTGATGAGCTTTGAGGGTACTATGGTGTTGAACACTGAGCTGAAGTCAATGAATAGCACTCTCACATAGGTGTTCCTTATGTCCAGGTGGGAAAGGGCAGTGTGGAGTGCAACAGAGATTGCGTCATGTTGAAAATGTCAGTGAAGACACCTGCCAGTTGGTCAGCACATGCCTGGAGCACACGTCCTGGTAATCCGTATGACCTCGCGGCCTTGTGAATGTTGACCTGTTTAAAGGTCTTACTCACTTCGGCTTCGGCTACAGAGAGCGTGATCACACAGTCGTCCTGAACAGCTGATGCTTTCATGCATGCTTCTGTGTTGCTTGCCTCGAAGCAAGCATAGAAGTGATTTAGCTCGTCTGGTAGGCTCGTGTCACTGGGCAGCTCGCGACTGTGCTTCCCATTTGTAGTGTGTTATAGTTTGCAAGCCCTGCCACATAAGACGAGCATCGGAGCCGGTGTTGTACAATTCAATCTTAGCCCTGTATTGGTGCGTTGCCTGTTTGATGGTTCGTCGGAGGGCATAGCAGGATTTCTTATAAGCTTCCGGGTTAGAGTCCCGCATCTTGAAAGCGGCAGCTCTAGCCTTTAGCTCAGGGCGAATGTTGCCTGTAATCCATGGCTTCTGGTTGGGGTAGGTACGTACAGTCACTGTGAGGATGATGTCCTCGATGCACTTATTGATAAAGCCAGTGACTGATGTGGTGTACTCCTCAATGCAATCGGAAGAATCCCAGAACATATTCCATTCTGTGATAGCAAAACAGTCCTGTAGTCTAGCATCTGCTTCATCTGACCACTTTTTTATAGACTGTTGGTGCTTTCTGCTTTAATTTTTCCTGGTAAGCAGGAATCAGGAGGATAGAATTGTGGTCAGATTTACCAAATGGAGGGCGAGGGAGAGCTTTGTACGTGTCTCTGTGTGTGGAGTACGGGTAATCTATAATTTTTCCCCCTCTTTTTGCGCATTTAACATGTTGATAGATATTAGGTAAAACTGATTTAAGTTTCCCTGTATTAAAGCCTCCGGCCACTGGGAACGCCGCCTCTGGGTGAATGGTTTCCTGTTTGCTTATTTCCTTATACAGCTGACTGAGTGCGGTCTTAGTGCCAAAATCCATCTGTGGTGGTAAATAGACAGCCATGAAAAGTATAGATGGAAACTCTCTTGGCAAATAGTGTGTCTACAGTTCATCATAAGACATTCTACTTCAGACGAGTAAATCTAGAGACTTCCTTAGATTTCGTGCAGCAAGTATGTGGACATCCCTTCAAATTAGTGGATTCGGCTATTTCAGCCACACCCATTGCTGACAGGTGTATAAAACCAAGCACACAGCCATGCAATCTCCATAGACAAACATTGGCAGTAGAATGGCCCGTACTGAAGAGCACAGGGACTTTCAACATGGCACAGTCTTAGGATGCCACCTTTCCAACAAGTCAGTTCGTCAAAGTTCTGCCATGCTAGAGATGCCCTGGTCAACTGTAAGTGCTGTTATTGTGAAGTGGAAACGTTTAGGAAACGTGGCCTGTGGAATGTTGTCCCACTCCTCTTCAATGGCTGTGCGAAGTTGCTGGATATTGGTGGGAACTGGAAACGCTGTCGTACACGTCGATCCAGAGCATCCCAAACATGCTCAATGGTTGACATGTCTGATGAGTATGCAGGCCATGGAAGAAATGGGACATTTTCAGCTTCCAGGAATCATGTACAGATCCTTGCAACATCGGGACATGCATTATAATGCTGAAACATGAGGCAATTGTGGTGGACTAATGGCATAACAATGGGCCTCAACATCTCACAGTATCTCTGTGCATTCCAATTGCCTTTGATAAAATGTAATTGTTTTCATTGTACGTAGCTCATGCCTGCTCATACCCTAACCCCACCGCCACCATGGAGCACCAAGTTCACAACATTGACATCGGCAAACTGCTTGCCCACACAATGCCATACACGGTGTCTGCCATCTGCCCGGTACAGTTGAAACTGGGATTCATTCATGAGGAGGACACTTCTCCAGCGTGCCAGTGGCCATTTGCCAACTGAAGTAGGTTACAACGCCGAACTGCAGTCAGATCAAGACCCTGGTGAGGACATCAAGCACACAGATGAGCTTCTCTGAGACTGTTTCTGACAGTTTGTGCAGAAATTCTTCAGATGTGCAAACCCACAGTTTCATTAGCTGTCTGGGTGGCTGGTCTCAGACGATCCCACAGGTGAAGAAGCCGGATGTGGAGGTCCTGGGCTGGCGTGGTTACACGTGGTCACACGTGGTCTGCGGTTGTGAGGCCGATTGGACATACTGCCAAATTCTCTAAAACGGCCTCCCAACTGGCGCAGCGGTCTAAGGCACTGTATTGTACTGCTGAGGCGTCACTACAGCCTCAGGTTCGATACCAGACTCTGTCACAGCCAACCATTACTGGGAGCCCCTTGGGTGGCGTATGCTTGGCCCAGTGTCATCCGAGTTAGGGGAGGGTTTGGCCGGTGGGATTTTCTTGGCTCATCATTCTCTAGCGACTCCTTGTGAAAGGTCGGGTGCCTGCAATCTGACTTCGGTTGTCAGTTGGACAGTGTTTCCTCCGACACATTGGTGCAGCTGGCTTTCGGGTTAAGCGAGCAGTGTGTTAAGAAGCAGCACGGCTTGGCATGTTTCCGGAGGACGCATGACTCTCGACCTTCGCCTCTCCCGAGTCCGTTGGGGAGTTGCAGCGATGAGACAAGTTCGTAACTACCAATTGGATATCACACGCTTACGGTAGCGTAATGAACATAAAATTCTCTGGCAACAGCTCTGGTGAACATTTCTGCCGTCAGGATGCCAATTGCCCTCTCCCTCAAAACTTGTGGCATTGGGTTGTGTGACAAAACTGCACATTCTAGTGGACTTTTATTGTCCCCAGCACAAGGTACATGTGTCTAATGCCATTTTCTTTGTTCATGTTATGTTCATGTTATGTTGCCGCAATATAACAGAATTACTGGTAGGCCTGGGGCTACTCGCACTCAAAACCATAAAAAGGAAAAACCAAAGAGGGCGAGATGCAAAACTTAATTCAATGCTGCAATATAATAACTTGCTTGTATGACTTGACTTAGGTCTACTTTTGGTATTACACTAATAAAGTTAAGAAACGTTTGTGAAGGTTTGGTGTGGTATGGCTATTATTAGGTTTGACTACTGCAGGCTTATGAAGGCAATGCGCACCAGTGTTTCAACTGACTCCGACAGTTGAACTTGAGCTGAGGAAGAAGGTTTTAGGCCTACCAGACTTTAATCTAACAATAATGCTTATCCTTCTGTACGCCTATATCTCTATAGCAATAGTAGCCTATCTGACAAGTATAAATGCATGTCGGTGTCAGGAACATGGCGCCGGAATATGTCTATATTTCTCTCGGTCTCTAAGGATAGGCCTAAGCATTATATTTCTAAAATATATAAATATACTGTAGAGTAGAGCCGCCTAAGCATTATATTTCTAAAATATATAAATATACTGTAGAGTAGAGCCGCCTAAGCATTATATTTCTAAAATATATAAATATACTGTAGAGTAGAGCCGCCTAAGCATTATATTTCTAAAATATATAAATATACTGTAGAGTAGAGATGCCTAAGCATTATATTTATAAAATATATAAATATACTGTAGAGTGGAGATGCCTAAGCATTATATTTATAAAATATATAAATATACTGTAGAGTAGAGCCGCCTAAGCATTATATTTATAAAATATCTAAATATAAGCATTATATTTATAAAATATATAAACATACTGTAGAGTGGAGATGCCTAAGCATTATATTTATAAAATATCTAAATATACTGTAGAGTGGAGACGCCTAAGCATTATATTTATAAAATATATACATTTACTGTAGAGTGGAGACGCCTAAGCATTATATTTATAAAATATATAAATATACTGTAGAGTAGAGATGCCTAAGCATTATATTTATAAAATATATAAATATACTGTAGAGTAGAGATGCCATAGCATTATATTTATAAAATATCTAAATATAAGCATTATATTTATAAAATATATAAACATACTGTAGAGTGGAGATGCCTAAGCATTATATTTATAAAATATCTAAATATACTGTAGAGTGGAGACGCCTAAGCATTATATTTATAAAATATATACATTTACTGTAGAGTGGAGACGCCTAAGCCTATAGGCCTATATGTATGTAGTGCCCTGATGCATTTAGTGCTCAAATCTCTGACAGCTGAACCGTGAGGTGAACAATTATTGTTTTAGGAAAGTAAAAATGAATAAAACAATAGGCTATAAAGTTTTGAATATCCTACACAACGAAACACAATAAATATTTTTTTGTAATTTGTTTTAGGCAGGTTTTAAGGACAAGTAACTGTGGATCATTTGGCCATTTTCAGTCATTTGATGGCGCTGGCAGTGCCCGGTGGGAGATTTCTTTCTCTCTTTCTTTCTACTCTCAGAAATGAATGGGTATTTGGTATTTCTAAGGATCCCCATCAGCCGCTACTCTTCCTGGGGTCCACATGAAACATGACACAATACATAGTACAGAATAGTATTAGTCCAGGACTGAAATACATACATTTAAAACATCAAACATAGCCTACATATCAATACATACACACAATATGTAGTCCAAATGTATTCCGATACCAACGTTTAGCAATTTACCATCCAGGTGTTGGTACCAGGTGGTTTGTACTTATATATAGACAGCAGCAATGTTTTCACCTCTTCGACACCCACTTTGTGGAACTTAAAACTACAGCGCTTGTCTTTCATTATTTGGTCCTTTATGCATGAATATGAACACTCAGCATTTGTTGTTTACATGTCATACCTAGGTTTACTAATCTTGTCAGCAAAAATGTTACTAGTTTGGTAATATCAAAGACTTTTGTTATGAACAAGACATCTACCTCCATGAAGGATGGAGCCAAGCTCTCTTTTTGCCTAGAATTTCATTTAAAGTACTCCATATATTTTTACTATCATTCTTTATGTCATTTATTTTTGTTCCATAGTATAGTTTCTTCTTCTTTTTGTTTAGTTTGGTGATTTCTCAATTTACTGTGTGTTTGCCAGTCTGCTGTGTTGTCAGACTTATTTGCTATTCCCTTTGTCTCATCCCTCTCAGCCATTGTAACGATCGTCGTATGAAGGAGTGGACCAAAACGCAGCGTGGTAAGTGTTCATGATAAATGTAATACTAAAAACACTCGAACAAAATAACAACAAGGGATAACTGAAACAGTCCTGTCAGGTGCAGACTCTTAACAGAAAACAACTACCCACAAAACCCAAACGAAAAAGGACAACTTATATATGATCCCCAATCAGAGACAACGATAGACAGCTGCCTCTGATTGGGAACCACACCAACATAGAAATAAAGAAACTAGAATGCCCACCCTAGTCACACCCTGGCCTAACCAAAATAGAGAATAGAAACCTCTCTATGGCCAGGGCGTGACAGCCATACAGTTTTTCAATTCATCATCTATCCATGGGGATTTGGCAGTTCTAAAAGTCAGTTTCTTGATGGATGCATGCCTATCAGTAACCGGAAGAAGCAGTTTAATAAATGCTTCAAGTGATGCCTTCGATGTAGGAATCATTGAAAAATCTCTTGTTTGATTGTTTATACACAATTTTAGGTCCAGTCTTCGGGAACTTTGGTTTTTCTAGACATGGCTATTATATTAGGATCACTACATCCAATGTGGATACTGCTCTCTTGGATCCGAACCGGCACGTGTCTGTTTGGGTCTGTTTTTCCAATGGGCCTTTTTCGGAACGGGTCTATGTTTAAAAATATATACAGTATATTTATGCACATTAGGTCGGGTGGGAAAGCTACAGATCTATTTCGAAACAGGTCCAACTTTTTGGACCCGTGAAGACCTCTAGTGCAAACCTTCTACAGCGTTGAGCTGTTCCCATGGGTACAAGGTGTGAAACCCAACAGCACGGCTGTGTTTAACTGGCACTGGCACCAGGCAGGCAGGCAGGCAGGCCCACAGTGGGTATCAGGTCTCTCTGCAAACACCCCACACTCCCTCCCTTCCTGCCAGCTTCCCTCCCTGCCTCCCTCCTTTACTCCTGATGCCGGGCCAAAACCATGTAAATCACAAAGCACCATGAGCACTCAAACAGATCACAGCCAATGTTTAGAAGGAGAAAGAAAATAGAAATCCATAAGGGAGAAAGATCTCGCCAAGACAGTAAAATAGAGGGGGGAGCGTGATGCTGATGACAAGATTCTACTCTTCAAAAAGAGATTTGCTGCTGTTGTCCCCTCACTGCAGTGTGGCTGGGGACTGTTAACACAAGGAGGCTCCTTCAAGACCATATATAGTTAGGTAATAACACTTTAAGCTTTAAGAGAGACATTGGAAAGAGATGAACAACAACAGAGAGAGTGAGAGAGATAAAGAGAGGAACAACCCCAGAGCTAAGCCCTCAGATGCAAAGAGAAAGAAAAAGTAGTTGAGGCAGGCAGGCTCACAGAGTACAGAAGAAGGCCAGGTTAGGGTGAATAACGTCCAGGTGCGTTCCCCACTGAGCTTCCTGTTTCAGTCCCTCTCCCTCTCAATAACTCTCTGCCTTTGGGACAGAGTTTAAGAATCCCAGCCCCCCTTCTTCCCTTCTTTCTCCACCCCTATGCTGTGTGAGGAGGGTAGAATGCAAAACAATATGAAATTTAGTATGATAAAAAATCTCACAGATTTTCTCTAGATTTCTGGCTGTGGGAAAAGCGCTTGTGGAGAACAAATGACAATAGACAGATTTGGCAGACAGCCAGATGAGAGGAGAGGAGAGGAGGAGGAGAGGAGGAGGCAGAGGTCATTTTACCATAGAGTTCACAAAGGAAGCCCCCAGTAGGACAGACAAGGGGTTAGAGGATGGACCAATTAGGATGCACTTTGGGTCCAAAGGCACAGGTAAGTGGGAAATCTGAGGTTTGTAGGTTTTCAACTCATTGCCTATCAAATGGGGTCAACAGATGTCAACAGTCTTTAGAACCTTGTTTCAGGCTTCTAGTGTGAAGGTGGAGAGAATAAGAGCTGATTGAGTAAGAGGTCTGGCAGAGTGCCATGAGCTCAGTCTCGCGTGCGCCAGTGAGAGGTAGGTGCGTTCCTTTTCCTTTCTAAAGACAAAGGAATTCTCCGGTTGAAACATTATTGAAGATTTATGTTAAAAAGATCCTAAAGATTGATTCTATACATCGTTTGACATGTTTCTACGACCTGTAATGTAACTTTTTGGACTTTTCGTCTGAACTTTCGCCTGGACTTGCCCGCGCCTTGTGAGTTTGTTAACTAAACACGCTAACATAAATGAGGTATTTGGACATAAATGATGGACTTTATCGAACAAAACAAACATTTATTGTGGAACTGGGATTCCTATGAGTGCATTCTGATTAAGATCATCAAATGTAAGTGAATGTTTATAATGCTATTTCTGACTTCTGTTGACTCCACAACATGGCGGGTATCTGTATGGCTTGTTTTTGTGTCTGAGCACCGTACTCAGATTATTGCATGGAGTGCTTTTTTCGTAAAGCTTTTGAATTTCGCGCTCTGCCTTTTCAGCGGTTGTTGTCGAGGAACCCCTAGCCTTATTAACAGTGGTGTAAAATACTTAAGTAAAAATACTTGAAAGTACTACTTAAGTTGATTTTTGGGGTATCTGTACTTTCTATTTATATTTCGGACAACTTTTACTTTTACTTCACTACATTCCTAAAGAAATTAATGTATATTTATTCCATACATTTTCCCTTACACCCAAAGGTACGCACAAATACTTAGCAGGACATTGATAATGGTCTAATTCACACACTTATCAAAAGAACATGGCTATCCGTAAATAAATAAAAAACAAGAAAATGATGCTGTCTGGTTTGCTTAATATAAGGAATTAGAAATTATTTTCACTTTTACTTTTGATACTTTTGATACTGGAGAGAACGAGCTAGAAAGAATGAGAGCGAGCTTCTAGACTAGCTAGTCAACAAATTAAATACATTATTCTGCACAAAGCTAGAGGGAAAGTTAGAAGGACTGATTTTTTATCAAGGATATCAGAGAATACAACACAGAGTTAGATAAGAAGGGTATTTTCTTTTAGAAAACCACACTAATAGAGATAGAGAAACGCAAAAGAGATCAATAGAAAAAGATAACGCCAAAGAAAAGTAAAGATGATATAAGTAATACTAATATGGAAAGTTTCATGGTCTTCACGGCACTGCTCTGTGGATTGAAATACTGCAGTGGTGTAGAGGAGGTGTTGAATGAGAGAGTTTAATTGGGGACATTAGGGGTGGCCTATTGTGCTGCTGGTTCAATCAGGTTCAAAGGACATGTCAGGGGCCAGTCAGGCCAAGGTGAATGAGAGGAGGGGGCCAAGCAGAGCCGGCAAAAGGGCTTTCCATACTGGATAAACGTCCCTGCCCTGGGTCAGTGAACGCCCAATGAAAACACCTAGACACCATCAAAGTACCAGAGCGAGGCCTTGAAGGGGTTTTGGAAGACAAGTGGGTATCACACAGCAGTCTGACACAGTGAGCCTGAATGGACCCATCCTCATCCAGCCCAGCTGTGGCCAAGACAACAGGTTGGAGTTCACCTGTGATGTGTGTGTGTGTGTGTGTGTGTGTGTGTGTGTGTGTGTGTGTGTGTGTGTGTGTGTGTGTGTGTGTGTGTGTGTGTGTGTGTGTGTGTGTGTGTGTGTGTGTGTGTGTGTGTGTGTGACTGTCAGCTCCTCTGTTGGGGGTAGTTCAGGGGAATGCGTGGTGAGGTTGAGTGGAGGTGGTGATGGGTCAGGTTCTAAAGGTCCCACAGGGAGTAGGCTGTCTGGCAGTCAGACCATGACTTCCCCTCCTCAGGCAGCACAGGAAATAGCTGCTGTCTTAACCCTTCCCTCTGCTTGGCTCCAATAGCCCTCATTAAGGCCACGGTTGAAAAAACTGCTGCATTGGGCTGGCTACTCAACAGAGGGACGGTACAAGTCAAGAGCTCACTCAAGTACAGTTAACCCCTTCCATTTGCATAGGTGGTACTATTTCTATTGAACAGGTTTTTGAGGCATGCAGTTGTTTCTAGTTATTATCCAATGTCATTAGTTGCATTGCCTTATTGTAAGAAAGCATAGTTGTTTAGTACGATTATTTTTGATACTGTAATGGCTTTAATACTTTAGTGTTTCTACTTGCCACTGGCTGTCACTAGTCAGCATGCCTCTATTGTAAGAATGCATAGTGGTTTACTTAAAAATATTTTGGAAAAATGTAATAGCCATGTGATTTTTTGCAAGCTCTGATGCTTGACGTATTGCACTCTGATATTTTTCTGGCTTGTGTCGTGTACATGTTCTTTACTGACGTGCTGCTTATTGCATTGATGTCATTTTTGCCTGATTGTATGTCATGTACCTGTTTGTGTGATACTGATGTGCAGTGGTGGAAAAAGTACCCAATAGTCCTACTTGAGTACAAGTAAAGATACCTTAATAGAAAAGGATTCATGTAAATGTGAAAGTCACCTAGTAAAATACTACTTGAGTAAAGGTCAAAAAGTATTTTGTTTTAAATATACTTACAGTGCCTTGCGAAAGTATTCGGCCCCCTTGAACTTTGCAACCTTTTGCCACATTTCAGGCTTCAAACATAAAGATATAAAACTGTATTTTTTTGTGAAGAATCAACAACAAGTGGGACACAATCATGAAGTGGAACGACATTTATTGGATATTTCAAACTTTTTTAACAAATCAAAAAACTGAAAAATTGGGCGTGCAAAATTATTCAGCCCCCTTTACTTTCAGTGCAACAAACTCTCTCCAGAATTTCAGTGAGGATCTCTGAATAATCCAATGTTGACCTAAATGACTAATGATGATAAATACAATCCACCTGTGTGTAATCAAGTCTCCGTATAAATGCACCTGCACTGTGATAGTCTCAGAGGTCCGTTAAAAGCGCAGAGAGCATCATGAAGAACAAGGAACACACCAGGCAGGTCCGAGATACTGTTGTGAAGAAGTTTAAAGCCGGATTTGGATACAAAAAGATTTCCCAAGCTTTAAACATCCCAAGGAGCACTGTGCAAGCGATAATATTTAAATGGAAGGAGTATCAGACCACTGCAAATCTACCAAGACCTGGCCGTCCCTCTAAACTTTCAGCTCATTCAAGGAGAAGACTGATCAGAGATGCAGCCAAGAGGCCCATGATCACTCTGGATGAACTGCAGAGATCTACAGCTGAGGTGGGAGACTCTGTCCATAGGACAACAATCAGTCGTATATTGCACAAATCTGGCCTTTATGGAAGAGTGGCAAGAAGAAAGCCTTTTCTTAAAGATATCCATAAAAAGTGTAGTTTAAAGTTTGCCACAAGCCACCTGGGAGACACACCAAACATGTGGAAGAAGGTGCTCTGGTCAGATGAAACCAAAATTGAACTTTTTGGCAACAATGCAAGACTTTATGTTTGGCGTAAAAGCAACACAGCTCATCACACTGAACACACCATCCCCACTGTCAAACATGGTGGTGGCAGCATCATGGTTTGGGCCTGCTTTTCTTCAGCAGGGACAGGGAAGATGGTTAAAATTGATGGGAAGATGGATGGAGCCAAATACAGGACCATTCTGGAAGAAAACCTGATGGAGTCTGCAAAAGACCTGAGACTGGGACGGAGATTTGTCTTCCAACAAGACAATGATCCAAAACATAAAGCAAAATCTACAATGGAATGGTTCAAAAATAAACATATCCAGGTGTTAGAATGGCCAAGTCAAAGTCCAGACCTGAATCCAATCGAGAATCTGTGGAAAGAACTGAAAACTGCTGTTCACAAATTCTCTCCATCCAACCTCACTGAGCTCGAGCTGTTTTGCAAGGAGGAATGGGAAAAAATGTCAGTCTCTCGATGTGCAAAACTGATAGAGACATACCCCAAGCAACTTACAGCTGTAATCGCAGCAAAAGGTGGCGCTACAAAGTATTAACTTAAGGGGGCTGAATAATTTTGCACGCCCAATTTTTCAGTTTTTGATTTGTTAAAAAAGTTTGAAATATCCAATAAATGTCGTTCCACTTCATGATTGTGTCCCACTTGTTGTTGATTCTTCATAAAAAAATACAGTTTTATATCTTTATGTTTGAAGGCTGAAATGTGGCAAAAGGTCGCAAAGTTCAAGGGGGCCGAATACTTTCGCAAGGCACTGTATGTATCAAAAGTAAAAGAAAGAGTACGAATAATTTAAAAACCCTTATATTAAGATTTTTTTAATGTATGGATAGCCAGGGGCACACTCCAACACTCAGACATAATTTATAAACAAAGCATTTGTGTTTAGTGAGTCTGCCAGATCAGAGGCAGTTTGGATGACCAGGGATGTTCTCTTGATAAGTGCGTGAAATGGACCATTTTACTGTCCTGTTAAGCATTCAAAATGTAACAAGTACTTTTGGCTGTTAGGGAAAATGTATGGAGTAAAAAGTACATCATTTTCTTTAGGAATGTAGTGAAGTAAAAGTTGTAAAAAATATAAATAGTAAAGTAAAGTACAGCTCCCCAAAAAACTACTTAAGCAGTACTTTAAAGTATTTTTACTTATGTGCTTTACACAACTGCTGACGTGTTCATGATGCGGTCTTGGTCCAGGTCTCTCTTTATTTTTATTATTTTTTATGCCGTTCTGGTTGCTGTTCTGAATCTAGCACTAGGTAGGTATGACTGGAGACTTCTTTCAGTCATTGTTATCTCTTGACCAATACTCATTATCTCTTGACCACCCTTCCCTTGTTGAAATCAACTTTTATCTCTCTCAGTACCTCTGTTGTCAATACATTGTTCAATGCCTTGTATGTGGACAAAGGACTTGGGCCTTTAGGAATGTTACAGTGCTCCTACTATGGCCATGTGAGCGGAGAGGACAGCCCTCTGTCCTACACATAGCTAATGATAATGCCCCCAACTGGTCTTGTTGACACACACCATAAACATGCCTGTCTACATAAAGCAGCCTAGACAGACAGCAGGTGGAGGGAGATTAGTTATGCAGCTCCTCTAATGTCATGTCAAACCCACTGATCCCATCCTCAGACCAGGGCTGACTCACTAGAATACCCCCCTCTCCACCCTCCCTTCCCCACTAGCCCAAGTAACCTTCAAACAGCAGCCGAGTAAACTGTAAACTTCACCTCTTCCAAGTCCAGATGCATTAGGGCTGCAGCTGCATGTGCTTAGCAAACATGTCCACCAACCACGGCACATTAATGACAGAGAGAGGCTCAGGGTGGGGTAGTGAACACAGCACCAGCGGACCAAAACCAGGATCTCTCTGCACCATCTGGACACTTCCCAGGGACACTTCACCCATCAGGAGGATCCTCCACCCACTGCCCCCCACCACTCAGAACCTGAGAGCGTAAATATTAGTGTGATGGGGAACTTAATCACATCCACATTGGCTGTCTGGGCTCTGTGAAAAACTTGTTCTAAAGGGAAGCTGGTGTTTTCCCCCTCTGTGTTTAGTCTGAGGGCTTTGCTCACAGAACCACCCTCATCAACAACCCTGCTGTCATGTGGAACACTCACCTCTGAGGATCACAGGGGAGGAACACACAAAGGGTGAAATACAAAACACTGACAGAGAGAGTACTAAACAGAGATCTTTTGAGTTCACACAAAATATTTGTATATTTGTGCAAAGAATGATAAATAGTACCTTAATTCAGCAGATCCACTTTATTATAACATAAAACAGACCAGTGTTGTCCATTCACTACCCATTCCCATTGTAGAACTCCCCAGATGAGAGTGTTGAGTTTGTGGTTTGTGCCTGTCGTTAAGGATGTGTATGGGGCTTAGTGGAAGAGCCTCAAAGGACTGAGGACTGAGCCTGGTCAGATGTGAGGAGGTTCCTGACAGCTGAGCGGCAGCAGATGTTGGAGAGAAGAGAGAGGTGCTGCTGGACAGACTAGAGCACAGTTTAGAGACAGCGCTTCTCTCACAGGACAGGAGCCAATAGGCCACCCAGAGCGACAGTGGGCAGGCCAGGCAGGAACGCAGAGACAATGAGGATGGGACAGTGTGCTGCTTGGACAGGAAAAAGGAAAACCCAGTGTGAAGAAGACAATGAGACCTGCTAGATGGATAGGATAGGGATGGGGAAGCTCTGTCATTGTTGGTTGTATAAACAGGCAGAAAAGGGGACTTTGAGGAGATGGATGGAATTGATAACAATAGGAGGTTAATTATAAGTATATTGGAAAATAAATAATAGCATTTTAGTCAATTAAAACGAGTTGTGGATAGAGTATTTATTTAGGGACATTAAATGTAGCACAGTCTATGAATGTGTCACATTGTGAATATGCATTAAGAATGGTACGCACACTAAAGCAGGTAGTTCATCTGAACGGATGCTTGAAGGACACAGAACCTTTGAGTGAGACTTTGACACGTTTGTTTTATTATGCCTTATGATGATCTAGCCTACTTACAGTATCATCAACATTTCCATGAAATGTTATAATTAGCCTCTAATACACGAAATTAGAAGATAAACAACAATAAATGATCATGCATGTATCCATACCTTTTTTGATAAATAGAGGTTTGAGACGCTGCGGACGACTCTCTGTTGAGTTGGGTCCCAGCTGAATATTTGTAAAGCCCTGTTCTCCAGGTGGCATGAGCTGCAGAGGTCAGCCACAGCAGCAGCACAATCCAACGGAAACTTTTTCGGCAAAGCGCGGACACAACGTCCCGTTGACACGCTCCCATTTCCGCGGCCTCAAAAAAGCACAGGCAGAAACGTTCCTAAAAAGCTCAGGCTGACCCGAAAGCAGAGCTAGTGAGTGAAATATTTATATGCCTTAAAGTCCAGGTTTTTGCGTCACCGAGAGGGAGCGCATTCCATCATCAACCAAATACATAAAATGTAAATATATAATTTACACGTACCGTTATAATAGCAAAAAATTAAGTGGGTGCCTTTTAAATGCCACGAAAAGAAAGGTGACAATGACACCCCGTGATGTCGCACAAAAACCAAAATCACGGACTTAGCCGAAAGTTCCCCACATGCCCAAATCTATCAGCAGTGTTCCGAAGCAACCAGACGAAGTAAACTTGGAATTGTGACTGGTCAGTCTCTTTTCTTTTCAATATCAACTCTCCCTCCCCCCGTCTGTGCGTAATGTAGCCTGTCTCGTGTCGAGCGTCTCACAATGGGCAAGAAACTATAGTTTTATACTCTACGTGAGTCTTTTAAAAGCAGAGCCTGCAGTCTTTTACCCTGCCCATTCCCCGTTTCAACCTTTCACCGCGGACAAGGCATGCCTACAACAACACGGATTCGCTTTACGCATCTGTCATCACGTCATTACACTAAACACTGAACTACCCCAGAGTGACTGATATTCCTCAGTAATCATTTAGTTTAGAAAGTCTACTATGGTACAAGTGGGAATCATGTGCACATGATTGTGAAATAAAGAAGTGAATAGGATGATAATAAAGTGATGATAATAAACATGAATACATACACATACTGTAGTTTAATATTATGGTGGTGTTGATGACCTTAAATTAAAGTCTTTGTTATTGATTGTCATTGAGTGTCATATAAATTAGCATGCTTTACTGTAGGACAAAAGACCCATATGCCAGACACACTTTTGCATTGTGTCATCTGGTTTATATTGACCGGGGTTGGGGTCAATTCCATTTAAATTCCAGGCAATTCAGAAAGTAAACCAAATTCCAATTACACATTTTCCTAATTGAAAAGCATTGACTTTAATTGGAATTGGAATGTCAGCGTACTTCCTGAATTGACTGGAATTGAAATTAAATTGACCCCAACCCTTTTAGAGACATGCTATTTGTTCTCGCTTTTCTCTGTATCCTTCTTCCTCCCACCTAATCTTGGCCTTTGTCCAGCCTTGAGCTATGTGGTTGCCATTGGCATCATAACTCAGCAGCCCGTGCGGGCAAACACCAATGTTTGGGCATGGTCCAGGCAGACAGAGCCAGACAGCAGGGGAGGTTAGCTCTCTGTAACCTCTTTCCCGTACCCAGTGGAGGTGGAACTTGGAGGGTTTCTGTCCAAACAGCCACTAACCACAGGGCTGTGGGACGGCTCCAAGCTAAACACCTGGCAGCCTGGAAACCAGTAATCTATATCTGTGGTCAGAGTGACTACACTTCTCAGGTCTCCCAATGGGCAGCACAGTAGCGTTCACCACTGCAGGCATGACGCCAAATAGGAAGAGACGCCAAATAGGAAGAGAGGCCATCTAAGAGCATGATTCATACCAGCACACAGTTACACCACAACACAGGACAGACATCTTGGCATCCTGTCCTCCTGAGGGCACACATTATGTTGTGTGGTGGTTCACTCCTGCATTGGTGATGATGCGATTAGGTAGCACTTACACACATTAGGTGGCCACTGGCCAAGCTTCCCTAATGTAGTGTCTGTAGTTGTGGCTGTAACAGGGTGGGTGCAGACTCAGAGACACCCTGGCACAGATGGGCATGGTTTAGGACTGGCACAGGGCTCTCCTCGCAGCGCAGTGGGAGCTCTGGTCTACTCTCTCCTAGGCTCACCTGCTCCCAATCACACCGGGGAGCGGGGGGGCTAGTGATGTGTCTGTATTTTTTGATTCAGGGCACTGGTGGCATATTATAAGGCAGCAGGCCGGTGCAGAGCGGTGCCAAGAAGGAACTGGAAGAGTTTAGGGTTAATGTAAATCCCTCCCTCGCAGCTGAAAATAATCTTGGCCTCTGAAGGGGGAGGTGGGAGTCGTTTTCATGGAGTTTTTTTTCCTACCCTTTTTTCTTCTCTCCACTGTGCAATCAAACATAAATAGTTCCTTTACCTATTGCCTCCCTAAGGTTGAATTACTGAAGTTCCTTTGACTAATTTGCTGTGCACATATACTAAAAGGTAGACCTTTCCCACTCCCTATTCTATGGAGTGGCAACACAGACTTTTTACTGCCCCCCCCCCTTCCTGAGTAGGCTAATAAAAGTGTTTCTTGCTCCGCTCCTGTCCACAGTGCTGTCTGCTTTATGACAGAGTACCAGTGAAACCAGTGAGTGCTCTCTGGTCTGGCTCCCACTCTCTTACCATTGCCGCACACTGTCAGGAGGACTAAAGTCACATTGCTCACTGTTCACTGCTGTGGGATTATACAGTACAGAGCTTGAGCTGGGTGAATTAGCCAATTCATTCCAGACAGAACTGCCTGTACATGTGCTGTATGTTGATGTCATGGTCACCCTGGAGACCCTCTGTGACCCAGACTGCTGTCTCACCTCACTACCTGAGATTAGTCAATATCATAAAGTCTATTTGCTCACTCTGAATAGCTTTAAGGGAGAGAACAAAGGCAAAGATTATAGCCAGAGCTTAGTCAAATAATGAAAAAGGATAAGAATATAGGAGGTCTAGGATAAGTTTGTGGAAAAGTTTCACAGTGCGCACTTTGGTCAATGTTTCACTCAGATACACATTTTCCAGACTCCTGGTTTTCCCAATGCGACAGCTATAATCCATTAATCTTTAAACATTGACTGAATTCCTTTTGAGACATTTTGGATTATGTATGAAAAAAATGACATGTTTCTAAGAACTCAAGTACAAACATATGGAGACAGCACGTACACATCTGACCTGTACGATTAGTTTCAGACCTAAATCTACATTTAATCTGTGGGGATATATATTTTAAAACATCTCCCTTCAGTCTGAATCAGAATTGAGGGCCTCCTCCCCCAATACGCCAGATCTATGTAGTCAGGGAAAAGGAGGAGGGAGAATGAAATATAACCTGGAGAAATAATGTTAAGATTTTAATTAAAACGAATACAAAGCAGACTTTCTTCTCCTTGTGGATTTATCTCCCCCGTCAGTTGGTCAGGGTGACCTGAGCACAGATGCTGGGCGTTAGAAATGTCACACGGAATAAAGCAGACAGAGGACTTAATAAAGAAATCTGTCTTCAGAGATTAAAAATAGCAGGGGTTCGGGTTAGAGGCTCTGAGATCCACTGGCACCTCTCCAGAGGACTGACTGGAGACAGGAGTTCTGCTGTGGGGCTCTACTACACTACCCTGAGAGGACCAGGGACTGGGGTGGGCTGCCACCTAGTGTTAGAGCGATAATAAGAACACCTGTGGAGTAATCCATTTTCTGAAAGATTTTTATTTAAGTAATAGTAAGTTTATAAGCATGTCATCAAATGCGATATGTGATAGTTTCCCAAACAATTATTTGTGTTGTAGTGATATAATAAAATCAGCCTTTAAATTATCTACATATAAATATAAAACAAAAACAGAAACAGTCGACATTGATGCACAGACAGACTCCCAGCAGCACCCAGTGGGAGATGTGCTTGGTGGTGAAGAGGTCTGCCTCAAACACAAGCCTCAGACCCAAAACATTCGTCCTCATGAACGTGGTGTACACTGGAGTCCTCCGAGTGTTCTAAGAGACATATACACTGACATCATGGACACAGTTAGAAAATGGCAAAAGAGACATTTGCTAGAGAGGACATTTGCTAGAGAGGACAACAGCTAGAGAGGACAGTAGCTAGAGAGGACAGTAGCTAGAGAGGACAGCAGCTAGAGAGGACAGTAGCTAGAGAGGACAGTAGCTAGAGAGGACAGCAGCTAGAGAGGACAGTAGCTAGAGAGGACAGTAGCTAGAGAGGACAGCAGCTAGAGAGGACAGCAGCTAGAGAGGACAGCAGCTAGAGAGGACAGCAGCTAGAGAGGACAGCAGCTAGAGAGGACAGCAGCTAGAGAGGACAGTAGCTAGAGAGGACAGTAGCTAGAGAGGACAGCAGCTAGAGAGGACAGTAGCTAGAGAGGACACTAGCTAGAGAGGACACTAGCTAGTGAGGACAGTAGCTACAGAGGATAGTAGCTACAGAGGACAGTAGCTAGAGAGGACAGTAGCTAGAGAGGACAGTAGCTTGAGAGGACAGTAGCTAGAGAGGACAGTAGCTAGAGAGGACACTAGCTAGTGAGGACAGTAGCTAGAGAGGATAGTAGCTAGAGAGGACAGTAGCTAGAGAGGACAGTAGCTAGAGAGGACAGAAGCTAGTGAGGACAGTAGCTTGAGAGGACAGTAGCTTGAGAGGACAGTAGCTCAGCCAGATATCCCAGATATCCAGATTCTAAACAGATAAGGTGGTGCTTCCCCCTAACTGTAGTTTGTGGTGATGTGCCTCTATGGGGATGACCTTGAGGATGGTTTTACTCCTGACCAGACAACCCCTCTCTATGTCCCAGTCTGCTCCCTCCAGATACAGGCGTGACACAAAGCAGCCTGGGGGAACACAAACAGCACCCTCAGTATCAAAGCATCACTGTGTGTGTGTAACGGCTGTTGGAAGGAGTGGAACAAAGCGCAGCGTGGTACGTGTTCATCTTTATTATTTGAACACTGATTAACAAAAACAACAAGAGAATAAATGAAACCGAAACAGTTCTGTCTGGTGCAGACACAAAAACAGAAAACAACTATGCACAAAACCCATGTGGGAAAAAGCTACCTAAGTATGGTTCTCAATCAGAGACAACGATAGACAGCTGCCTCTGATTGAGAACCTGTTAGGTGAGAATTATCGGTTAATTGAATGATTAGAATATTCTGCCCTGAAACATATAATTGTATGGAAGTGATTAGAATGTATAACATCATAATCAATAAATGTGTAGTCTAGTCAGAATTAGGGTAAAGACAATATGTCTTTATGGTATTATAAACACAGACTGTCTGAGCTTGGTGCTGACCTGACTAGAGATTTGGGAGAAGGACAGGGAGCAGGACATGTGTGTGCGTCTGTTTGTATGCATGTGTGTGTGTGTGTGTGTGTGTGCGTATGGTTGTGTGAATGTGTGGTCGTGAGAAGTCAGTATAAAATGAATTGTTTTGTATTCCTGACTTGAGGACGTTCCTGTGAATAAACCTTTTTGACTATCTATTGTAGCTGGGCCTCCGTCTGTTTCATTCAACCAGGATCTTACAAATTCTGGTTTGCAGACGGAGTAATATAATTAAATTGGGTTATGTACCTGGAGAACAAAATTCTCTTATCAAAACCACACCCGGCCAAACAACAAAGAAATACAAAATATAAATAAGGAACATAGAATGCCCACCCTAGTCACACCCTGGTCTAACGAAAATAGAGAATAAAAGCCTCTCTATGGCCAGGGCGTGACAGTGTGTGTGTGTGTGTCTGTTAAAGGATTCTCACCCTGTCCAGGTCTCACGTTGACCTCCTCCTCAGTGCTGTACTGGGTGACCTGTGTATAGAGTGTGGAGCAGTCTAGCTGTTCCTCCTGCAGGTGGCCTGAACCAGAGCAGTCAGGTAGGACTCTGGGACCTGCAACCCAGATAACCACATCCCATTGGGCCTCCACTTCATCCACCTGGAAGGAAGAACCATTCAGTACAACATAACTACACACACAGTACATACACAACATGCATGCACATACTGTATACACAGTGTTGTATTTTGTATCTGTTTATGACGAGATGTGCATATTCATGGCTGCTTTGATACTGAGACAGTGCAACTTTTAATAATATACACTGACTATACCAAACATTAGGAACACCTTCCTAATATTGAGTTGCACCCATTTTCGCTCTTAGAACAGCCTTAATTCGTTGGGGCATGGACTCTACAAGGGATGGTGGCCCATGTTGACTCCAATACTTCCCACAGTTGTGCAAAGTTGGCTGGATGCTCTTTAGGTGATGGACCATTCTTGATGAAAAACCCAGCAGCGTTGTAGTTCTTGACACACTCAAACCGGTGCACCTGGCACCTACTACTATACCTTGTTCAAAGGCACAATATTTTGTCTTGGCCATTTACCCTCTAAATGGCACACGTACACAATCCATGTCTCAATTATCTAAAGGTTTAAAATCCTTCTTTAACCTGTCTCCTCCCTATCATCTACATTGATTGAAGTGGATTTAACAAGTGACATCAATAAGGGATCATAGCTTTCACCTGGATTCACCTGATCAGTCTATGTCATGGAAAGAGCAGGTGTTCCTAATGCTTTGTACACTCATTGCATATTCTATGAGATGTGTGTTAGAAAGAACGTATGAGATCATGAGCCTCTGTAGTATTGGCCAGTGGCAGGGTCCCAGTCTCCCCAGTGACACATAACAAGTCAATCAGAGAACATGGAAGATGATGACAAGTTAATAACAACAATGGTCGTGCAGCAGAGCTCGTGTGTAAAAAGCTACATTTGTCGTCTGCATATCAGATCAGTGATGAACTTAATCCACTGACCAACATCATTTTTCTTGGGCCCGTCAGGAGGGATCTTGTAGTCCATCTCCTTGTTGTGGAAGAAGTGGAAGGGCTGGAAGATACAGAAAAGGTAGTCAGAAAATGGAACATATCAACATGGTCCTCAGCCTTTCAACTGTCTGTAAGCCATGCTGTCTTCTCTGTGTGTGAATATATCCACTCCACTTGTTCTCTGAGCCCAGGCCTGAGATGAGTTTGTCAGCAGCGATCAGCCTCCTCTCCATGACCTCAGCCTCTTTGTGCAGCAACTGCATCTCCCCATGGCAGTATTGTACTTGTCCCCCAGCGCCCCCGGCTCCCTATGGATGGTTCTGAATACGCTCCAGCTCACGCTTACTCTGGAAGATGTTCTTCTCTGTGCACCTCACCTGCAACAGACAGCCAGGGGGAGTGAAAAACCACTAACTAACACAACACTGCTAATTCTCATTGGCTGGTGCCATATAACTGCCATGGGCCATGTGCAGGTTAGTGTTATGCCTACGTAAACAGAAGAGATTCATAACTATGGAAGGTCCCCAATGCTGGTCAAAGTAATGTACACTGTTTACACTATCTCGATCATATTGCCTGGGTCATGTAACCTTCTCTCTCTTGGGCTTGATCTCCCTGGCGACGTCACAGTAGCCCATGACAGCCTCCACAAACTTGAACATCCCAGAACCAGCCTTACTGATAGTCTGCATTTCTTCAAAGCTGGTGTTCAGGTTCTCCAAGAGTTTGGCCAAGGGGAAACACATGGCGAATAGAGTGAACATATGTCAGACTAATGTAAAATGGTATATTTGCTATTTTATGGCTCATGTTAAAGTTGCAATGTGGATTTTGTTAGGCCTATTGTTGTCCTGTTTGGTGTGAACACCACAGAACAGAAGTGACCTACCTCTGACAGTCTTGACCTGGCTGGTGTTGATGGCATCCCAGTACATTTCCATCATGCTCTTGGCTGACTTCCAGCTGATCTCCTGGCCTCGCATAACCAGGATGCACTCACACACCACCTGGACCTGATTGGGTGGCTTGACAAACGATTTGCACAGCGGTGGCGTGTCAGACGAGTAAACAGAAGCACAACTAGAGAGACAAGAAAACAACAATCAATGGACATGAATGGAGCTCTAAGGCAATTTGGATAAGGTAAAACAGTGCCACTGTTTCGCCACAGCACATTTGTTATTATTTTGTTTTGTTGATGAAATGGAGGAGAGGAAAGTCCGGCATCATGGTAAAAAAAATCACAGTACATACTCTGCTGTTCTATTGCGTAAGCAATGATGTCTGAGGGGAAAAACAGTGTTCGTTGTTTGAAGAATTAAAAAATAATAATAATATTTAACCTGGCAAGTCAGTTAAGAACAAATTCTTATTTACAATGACAGCCTACCCTGGCCAAAACTGGACAACGCTGGGCGCCGCCCTATGGGACTCCCAATCATGGCCGGATGTGATACAGCCTGGATTCGAACCAGGGACTGTAGTGACGCCTCTTGCACTTAGATGCAGTGACTTAGACCTCTGCTCGACTCGGGAGTAATTTATTTGTTGTTATAATAGGTCGTTATAATATCCCAAACGGACGTGGCAGTTTCACCAAGCATGGATTCCAGCTTTAAAGGAGTCAAGCAGGAAAACGATCTAAACCAGAAAATATTTGTTTTGTTTTTATCCATCATTTAAGTGTACAATGAATAGGATTTGCAAATCCTACACCCCCCCAAGGGAGGAATATACAGCCTCTAAACACAACAATGCAATCTGTAAAACAGGATTTATGTTCTTTGGAGCACTGTTGAAATGGAGTTTTCAACGAATAAGGGTAAGGATAACGGAAAAAAAGCATAGGTCACACTAGGTTCATACTTACATCCTCCTTCAACAGATGGCATAAAAACTAAACGTATTCCCAGCTAATGTTTTTAATGTGTGGGAATGACATGCATTTGATTTGTGTTTAATTATAATATGTTTTCATTGATTTGTGTCTAACCACAGTTGCCTCCTCTATCTAGGAGGTTAGGGGTCTGAACCATGTGTGTTTAGTTCAGTTTAGTCCTGCTCCTGGAGGTCTGCTATGCTTTGTGTAAGTTAAAGCCACTGAGCAACTTGTTCCATTAATCAACATCAGACATTTCCCCAAATCATCTGTAATTTTCCTATGACACAATTTTCCTATTTTCCTGAGGACCAAGAGCCGGGGAACGGGCCAGATGACAACGTAACACTTCATCAGGACTAGACTGCAGACTCCGGGCCCGGCTATCTGATATGAGTGTCACCAGTACATTATGGGTGCCTCCCAAATGACACTCTATTCCCTATATAGTGTACAGTCTAAAGTAGTGCACCATAGGGAACAGGGTGCCATTTGGAATTCAGCCTGTGTTGAACTTGTGGAACACAGAACTAGGGAGGGGGGCACAGGCGGCCCAGGGCAGGCAGACAGGGCCTCAGCCAATGAGCTCTCAGCAAGTCAGCATCCCTCTTCCCCACAGCAATTACCTTGTTCTGCTCCTCGATATCCTTGGCTTTGTCTTCCACATGGTCAGGTGCTCCACGGCGTCATCAAACAGAACCAGGTTCATTCTGGACTTGTTCTCAATGTACTCCTCCAGGATCTCCTACAGAACAGTGACAGGGGCAGGTCAGCACTGACACAAAGACAAGGATCCGGACTGGACACACAATGAAGTTCTGATATCTGACGGTGCTGTTTAATTGTGCCAAGTACAGATGGGGGACAATTCGAGAGCTGGGGACTATAAGGTTCTATCTATTTTGTCAAAATGTAGTTATTGACATTGCCTTGTGCTGTTCAATGTTCTCTACCTACAGCATACAGTGCATTTGGAAAGTATTCAGACTCAAATCAAATCAAATTAATTTATATAGCCCTTCTTACATCAGCTGATATCTCAAAGTGCTGTACAGAAACCCAGCCTAAAACCCCAAACAGCAAGCAATGCAGGTGTTGAAGCACGGTGGCTAGGAAAAACTCCCTAGAAAGGCCAAAACCTAGGAAGAAACGTAGAGAGGAACCAGGCTATGAGGGGTGGCCAGTCCTCTTCTGGCTGTGCCGGATGGAGATTATAACAGAACATGGCCAAGATGTTCAAATGTTCATAAATTACCAGCATGGTCAAATAATAGGTCCGGGACAGGTAGCACGTCCGGTGAACAGGTCAGGATTCCATAGCCACAGGCAGAAAAGTTGAAACTGGAGCAGCAGCACAGCCAGGTGGACTGGGACAGCAAGGAGTCATCATGCCAGGTAGTCCCGAGGCATGGTCCTAGGGCTCAGGTCCTCCAAGAGAGAGAAAGAAAGAGAGAAAAAGAGAATTAGAGAGCATACTTAAATTCACACAGGACACCGGATAAGACAGGAGAAGTACTCCAGATATAACAAACTGACCTTAGCCCCCCGACACATAAACTACTGCAGCATAAATACTGGAGGCTGAGACAGGAGGGGTCAGGAGACACTGTGGCCTCATCCGATGATACCCCCGGGCAGGGCCAAACAGGAAGGATATAACCCCACCCACTTTGCCAAAGCACAGCCCCCACACCACTAGAGGGGTATCTTCAACCACCAACTTACCATCGAGAGACAAAGCCGAGTATAGCCCACAAAGATCTCCGCCATGGCACAACCCAAGGGGGGGCGCCAACCCAGACAGGAAGATCACATCAGTGAGTCAACCCACTCAAGTGACACACCCCTCCTAGGGACAGCATGAAAGAGCACCAGTAAGCCAGTGACTCAGCCCCTGTAAAAGGGTTAGAGGCAGAGAATCACAGTGGAAAGAGGGGAACCGGCCAGGCAGAGACAGCAAGGGCGGGTTCGTTGCTCCAGAGCCTTTCCGTTCACCTTCACACTCCTGGGCCAGACTACACTCAATCATATGACCAACTGAAGAGATGAGTCTTCAGTAAAGACTTAAAGGTTGAGACCGAGTTTGCGTCTCTCACATGGGTAGGCAGACCATTCCATAAAAATTGAGCTCTATAGGAGAAAGCCCTGCCTCCAGCTGTTTGCTTAGAAATTATAGGGACAACTGGGTGCCAACATAGGGTGCCAACTGGGATGCAGTCAGACATGATCTTTACCTCCTCTCCTTTCTGTCGGTGGGCTTGTTGATGTCTCTGAAGATGTTGGACAGGATCCCATCAGTCCAGTCTCTGGTGACAGGGTCCAGAATGCCGTACACCTTGATGACACTCATGGCTTTCAGGGTTCAGGGAGTACAGCTTGGTCACCAAGCCTAACCTGTAGGCATGAAAACAACCACAATTATGAGGGCTACTATCCCCCAAAACACTCTCTTTTGAATGCTTTGAGAAGCCAAGCTGTTGGGAAGCCAGCTGTCCCAGTGGTCTGATGACCACTGACCTGGTCTGGGCCTGGCACAGAGTGCTGATGACCACTGACCTGGTCTGGGCCTGGCACAGAGTGCTGATGACCACTGACTTGCCTCCACCTGTGGGGCCCACCAGCATAGCGGTGTGTCTGGTCATCATGGTCTCGTACATCTTCACCACCTTGTCCACCTGAACACCACAGACACACCACAGCATTAGGATAGGGACTTAACATCTCCAGTTTCATGTGTTGAAATAATAACAGAATTTGTCATCTTTCAATTGTATAATGCTAATGGTCATTTTCACAAAGTTTCCTATGCCCTGAGATTTAACGTTGAGACAGAGAAGGGTCTGCTCTGCAGCATCGTTGAATCTGGGGTAGCGCACACGGGGTTAGTCAAGCCCCGGGAACAGGTCTGAGATCAGCCCCAGGAACAGAGGCACGTCCTCAAACACAAACTTAGGCAGGTCCATGTCACACAGGGCACGCATCAACACTACATCCTGAGAGAGAAACAGTGAGAGAGAGAGGGTGAGAAGGAGTCGGGGAAGGAGAAGGGGAAAGATCATTTTAAAAAAACAGAGGGAGAGAGAAGAACAATTGTCTAAGACATCTTCAAGGGCATAGAAATGAAACCACCCACAATTTCCAGAAAATCATGAATGCTCTCTTTGTCTACTTACTGTAAATAAAATACAGAGGAATCGGATGGATCACAGTGGACTTTCACAGGTCTTCATTGAGATCTGGTGAACCTCTCTTCAGTTCTCCTGCCATCACTAACACACATTTCAGAGCCTGCAGTCCAAAGTCATAGCAGAACTGCTTAGACAGCTGCTCCCTGGCCAGCTTGTACAGCACTGTCATCTTCTTGGCCAGAATCTGCATTCAAATGAAGATCACTAACTGAGTAATGTGACTGTCTAACAATGTCAGATACAACATTTATCTATAACAGTATATGTGTCTGTGCATGTGAGTGTATGCGTGTGTGTGTGTGTGTGCGTGCGTGCGTGTGTGTGTGTGTGTGTGTTGATGAGATGATATGCTGCTCATTTTGGCCAAGAGGAATCCCCCTGAGAAGAGCATGGTTTCACTGATCTGCTGCAGGTCAGGCACCATGACCACCACAGGTCTGAACAGGGCTTTGATTGACTCAGGCAGCTCTGTGCATCCAGCTCTGTGAGTCCAGCTCTGTGAGTCCAGCTCTGTGAGTCCAGCGTAGCCAAGGTTCATAGTGCTGAAGATTCCCATGCGGTCGTCCATGCTGATCTCCAGGCCCTGAAAACTGACACCCACAACAAAACTGAGTTCAAAGCCTCCTGAGTCAATGTCACCAACAGTCTTTAGGGAAAACGTCTCAAAATTGTTATTACCTTGCCATAAGTACATCATTGATGTTCAGTAGCAATTGTTTCTAGCTACTTACTCAAATTGCAATGTTTTTGTAACAGCCTCTCCCAATCCAGAACTGTCCTGGCAGTCTCCAGACATCAAAGAAATGACTGTGTGCCATAATAACCCACATGGAAGCACTTTGAGGTGCAGGATGAGAGCATTGCGGATGATCTGGATCTGGGAGTAGATGACAGACAGCAAGAGTCATCGATGAGATTGAATTCATCAAAGCAGCACCAGGCAACACACTGGGCCAGGCAAGACAAAATCTTACCCACAGCCTGGACACAGAGGGGGAAGACAGAGGAGAGGAGAAATATGAGAAATTAATACATAAGGTAAATAAAGAAACCATTAATATTGACTACAATTGCCGTTATTGCCGTTATAACCATACCTGCAACAGCGCTAATAATGTAAAAGCTTGGCAAGGTCCTTGGTGGACTGTCTTCCCTGTTCCAGCCAGCCCTGCAGGGGCTCCACCCAGGTACATGGACAGGGCCTGAGGCAAGCACAAACACAGTGGTAGCTAAGTTAGACAAAATCTTTGTTGAGGTTCAGGTATTAGACCTGTGTGAGGGTGAGGTAGATGCGGTCAGTCAGCTGGGTGATGACCAGATGACCATTCAGCCCCATGTATTCATAATCATAGCAGAAAGCTGGTGCACAAACAGAGCATTGATGATATGAGCCACACACACAGACAGCTCCCAGGCAATGCGCTCCGTGAAGGGCTCCATGTGTTTGTCCTTGTTGTAGTAGCTGAGATGATCCACACCATGAACAGACAGTTCATCATCAGAGGGATGGTGTCCAGAATCACAGAAAAGTCTGCCCCGGTGGCCAGGTTCTGGAACACACAACACAAATGCTTAGTCTCTGGGCATGGAGAAGAGCCTACAACTTAGCCTCAGGGATAGAAGGACAACATATCAAAAGAGCATGTCAGCAGCAGAAAAGTCAGACCTACAGTACCAGTCAAAAGTTTGGACACACCTACTCATTCAAAGGCTTTTCTTAATGTTTTACTATTTTCTACAGTGTAGTGAAAACATCAAAATTATAAAATAATACATATTGTAACCAAAAAATTGTTAAACAAATCAAAATATATTTGAGATTTTTGATTCTTCAAAGTAGCCACCCTTTGCCATGATGACAGCTTTGCACACTCTTGGCATTCTGTCAACCAGCTTCATGAGGAATGCTTTTCCAACAGTCCTGGAGGAGTTTCCACATATGCTGAGCACTAGTTGGCTGCTTTTCCTTCACTCTGCGGTTCAACTCTTCCCAAACCATCTCAATTGGGTTGAGGTCAGGTGATTGTGGAGGCCAGGTCATCTGATGCAGCACTCCATCCCTCTCCTTCTTGGTCAAATAGCCCTTACACAGCCTGGAGGTATGTTTTGGGTCATTGTCCTGTTGAAAAACAAATTATAGTCCCACTAAGCGCAAACCAGATTTGATGGCGGATCGCTGCAGAATACTGTGGTAACCATGTTGGTTAAGTGTGCCTTGAATTCTAAATAAATCATTGACAGTGTCACCAGCAAAGCACCCCCACACCATCACGCTTTCTCCTCCATGCTTCACGGTGGGAACTACACATGCGGAGATCACCTTCTCCTCCATGCTTCACGGTGGGAACTACACATGCGGAGATCATCCGTTCACCTAGGCTAAGTCTCACAATGACACAGCGGTTGGAACCAAAAATCTCAAATTTGGACTCATTAGACCAAAGGACAGATTTCCACTGGTATAATGTCCATTGCTCGTGTTTCTTGGCCCAAGCAAGTCTCTTCTTATTATTGGTGTCCTTTAGTAGTGGTTTCTTTTCAGCAATTTGACAACGAAGGCCTGATTCACACATTCTCCTCTGAACAGTTTATGTTGAGATGTTACTTGAACACTGTGAAGAATTTATTTAGGCTGCAATTTCTGGGGCTGGTAACTCAAATGAATGTATCCTCTGCAGCAGAGTTAACTCCGGGTCTTCCTTTCCTGTGGCGGTCCTCGTGAGAGCCAGTTTCATCATAGCGCTTGATGGTTTTTACGAATGCACTTGAAGAAACTCTTGACATTTTTCGGATTGATTGACCTTCATGTCTTAAAGTAATTAAGGACTGTAGTTTCTCTTTGCTTATTTTTACACCACTGCTACTTTCTTTTTATCATATATGCATAGTCACTTTAACTATTCATGTACATGTACTATTCATGTACTATTCATTTTCATGTACATACTACCTCAATTGGGCCGACCAACCAGTGCTCCCGCACATTGGCTAACCGGGCTATCTGCATCGTGTCCCACCCACAACCCACCAACCCCTCTTTTACACTACTGCTACTCTCTGTTCATCATATATGCATAGTCACTTTATCCATATCTACATGTACAGTGCCTTGCGAAAGTATTCGGCCCCCTTGAACTTTGCGACCTTTTGCCACATTTCAGGCTTCAAACATAAAGATATAAAACTGTATTTTTTGTGAAGAATCAACAACAAGTGGGACACAATCATGAAGTGGAACGACATTTATTGGATATTTCAAACTTTTTTAACAAATCAAAAACTGAAAAATTGGGTGTGCAAAATTATTCAGCCCCCTTAAGTTAATACTTTGTAGCGCCACCTTTTGCTGCAATTACAGCTGTAAGTCGCTTGGGGTATGTCTCTATCAGTTTTGCACATCGAGAGACTGACATTTTTTCCCATTCCTCCTTGCAAAACAGCTCGAGCTCAGTGAGGTTGGATGGAGAGCATTTGTGAACAGCAGTTTTCAGTTCTTTCCACAGATTCTCGATTGGATTCAGGTCTGGACTTTGACTTGGCCATTCTAACACCTGGATATGTTTATTTTTTTAACCATTCCATTGTAGATTTTGCTTTATGTTTTGGATCATTGTCTTGTTGGAAGACAAATCTCCGTCCCAGTCTCAGGTCTTTTGCAGACTCCATCAGGTTTTCTTCCAGAATGGTCCTGTATTTGGCTCCATCCATCTTCCCATCAATTTTAACCATCTTCCCTGTCCCTGCTGAAGAAAAGCAGGCCCAAACCATGATGCTGCCACCACCATGTTTGACAGTGGGGATGGTGTGTTCAGCTGTGTTGCTTTAACGCCAAACATAACATTTTGCATTGTTGCCAAAAAGTTAAATTTTGGTTTCATCTGACCAGAGCACCTTCTTCCACATGTTTGGTGTGTCTCCCAGGTGGCTTGTGGCAAACTTTAAACAACACTTTTTATGGATATCTTTAAGAAATGGCTTTCTTGCCACTCTTCCATAAAGGCCAGATTTGTGCAATATACGACTGATTGTTGTCCTATGGACAGAGTCTCCCACCTCAGCTGTAGATCTCTGCAGTTCATCCAGAGTGATCATGGGCCTCTTGGCTGCATCTCTGATCAGTCTTCTCCTTGTATGAGCTGAAAGTTTAGAGGGACGGCCAGGTCTTGGTAGATTTGCAGTGGTCTGATACTCCTTCCATTTCAATATTATCGCTTGCACAGTGCTCCTTGGGACGTTTAAAGGGGCTGAATAATTTTGCACGCCCAATTTTTCAGTTTTTGATTTGTTAAAAAAGTTTGAAATATCCAATAAATGTCGTTCCACTTCATGATTGTGTCCCACTTGTTGTTGATTCTTCACAAAAAAATACAGTTTTATATCTTTATGTTTGAAGCCTGAAATGTGGCAAAAGGTCGCAAAGTTCAAGGGGGCCGAATACTTTCGCAAGGCACTGTATATAGCCTGTCTTTTTACTGTTGTTTTATTTCTTTACCTACCTGTTGTTCACCTAATACCTTTTTTGCACTATTGGTTAGAGCCTGTTAGTAAGCATATTCTGTTGTATTTGGCGCATGTGTCACGCTCTGACCTTAGAGAGACGTTTTATTTCTCTATTTGGTTAGGTCAGGGTGTGAGTTGGGGTGGGTATTCTATATTGTCTATATATTTTTTGGGCCAAGTATGGTTCCCAATCAGAGGCAGCTGTCTATCATTGTCTCTGATTGGGAATCATACTTAGGCAGCCCTTTTTCCCACTTTCTGTTGTGGGACCTTGTTTTTGTTAGTTGCTGGTTTAGCGCTACAATTCTTTACGTGTCGTTTATCTTGTTTTTTTGTTGGTGATCATTTAATACATTAAAAATGTATGCCTACCACGCTGCACCTTGGTCTCTTTCCGACAGCCATAACAGCACGTGACAAATAAACTTTGATTTGATTTATTTGAGCTGTTCTTGCCATAATATGGATTTGGTCTTTTACAAAATAGGGCTTTATTCTGTATAATACCCTTACCTTGTCACAACACAACTGATTGGCTCAAACTTATTAAGATGGAAAGAAATTCCACAAATCAACTTTTAACAAGGCACACCTCTTAAATGAAATGCATTCCAGGAGACTACCTCATGAAGATGGTTGAGAGAATGCCACGTGCGCAAAGCTGTCAAGGCAAAGGGTGGCTACTTTAAAGAATTTCAAATATAAAATATATTTTGATTTGTTGAATCCTTTTTTGGTTACTACATGACTTTACTATATGTGTTATTTCATAGTTTGATGTCTTCACTATTATTCTACAATGTAGAACATAGAAAAAATAAAGAGAAACCCTTGAATGAATGAATTACATATTTCAATAACACATGGAATGTTTCTGCTATAATGTGAAGCTTGGGGAGAACAGGGCCTGTTCCTCAGAACTATAAGCCCACCTTGAAGTGTCTCTCCAGTGTGCTAAGGAAGCGCACAATCCCCACATGGAGATTGCTTAGCTCGGTCATGGACAGGTCCAGGTTTCTATGTCTGCTATGGGGCCTGGTGCCTGGGAATGTATAAAACAACCAGTAATAGTACTAACCAGCCATTTCTACTCAATTCATTTTCATTTGAAATCATAAAAGGTCTGAATGAAAAGTATGGATCCAAAAAGCTATTCCCTCTCTCGCCTGTGGTTTCTTCTTCTGCTGCTCCTCAACGACAATGGTGATCTGAGTCTGCTAGTTCAACACACACTGCTCCATCTTCTCCATCACCTCTGGAGTGGTCAGCAGCACATCCACCTCCGGATCCAGTTCCAGTTCAGGGATGTGAAACTTAATCTCACCTGCAATGGAGAGGCAACGGCATTATCATTCACCACATAAACATTCACTACAAAAACATTCAGATACAGTGTAAAACACCAATGAAAAACAGTGCACTTGTTACGTGATGTATGCATGCATTCACACACATCACGTAGATTGGTTGATGAACTACGTCCTGACCCTGTTGATGGTTGGGTGGGTCCTGTCTGTGAGGAGGGACAATTTTTTATTTTACTAGGGACGTCAGTTAAGAACAAATTCTTATTTACAATGACGGCCTACACCGGTCAAACCCAGACGTTGCTGGGCCAATTGTGCGCCACCTATGGGATTCCCAATCACAGCCAGTTATGATACAGCCTGGATTCAAACCAGGGTGTCTGTAGTGATGCCTCAAGATACAGTGCCTTAGACCGCTGCGCCACTCAAGAGCCCATGGTAGCTATGATCCACAAACACAGACACACACACCTTCCAGCTGCTGGAGAATCCTGTCGATGTGACCCAGGAACTTGTGACAGCTCTTGAGTAACTCATCACGAATCATTAGGTAACCAATTTGACTCCACAGGTTTCTCATCCTTGTCCCCGTTCCCATCACCACTGGTCTCCTTATTCTAGGAGGCTGCTGCCCCCTGCTGGTAGCCTCCATCAGTCAGCTTCAGCTGGTTGACAGACTGACAGTATTGCGATATTCATATGAGAGCACCAGAAAGTCAAGAGTGTAGTGTAATGAAGGCTAGAAGGAGACAACAAAAACAACCAAGAACAAAAAGCAGTGGAGGGACTATTGTGGAGGTCTAATAGGACACTTGCATGAAAAGTGCATAGTGTGCATGTGTATATATACAGTACCGGTCAAAAGTTTGGACACACCTACTCATTCAAGGGTTTTTCTTTAGTTTGACTATTTTCTACATTGTAGAATAATAGTGAAGACATCAAAACTAAGAAATAACACAAATGGAATCATGTAGTAAACAAAAAAGGGTTAAACAAATCCAAATATAGTTTATATTTGAGATTCTTCAAAGTAGCCACCCTTTGCCTTGATGACAGCTTTGCACACTCTTGGCATTCTCTCAACCAGCTTCATGAGGTAGTCACCTGGAATTTCTAATTCCTAATGCGCTTGGGCCAATAAGTTCTGTTGTGACAAGGTAGGGGTGGTATACAGAAGATAGCTCTATTTGGTAAAAGACCAAGTCCATATTATGACAAGGACAGCTCAAATAAGCAATGAGAAACGACAGTCAATCATTACTTAAAAACATGAAGGTCAGTCAATCCGGAAAATGTGAAAGTTTCCTCAAGTGCAGTCGTAAAAACCATCAAGCACAATGATGAAACTGGCTCGCATGAGAACCGCCACAGGAAAGGAAGACCCGGAGTTATCTCTGGAAGACCCGGAATATACCACCCCTACCTTGCAGAGGACAAGTTCATTAGAGTTAACTGCACCTCAGTTTGCAGACCAAATAAATGCATCACAGAGTTCTAGTAACAGACACATTTCAACATCAACTATTCAGAGCAGACTGAGGGATTCAGGCCTTCATGGCCAAATTGCTGCAAAGAAACCACTACTACTACTAAAGGACACCAATAATAAGAAGAGACTTGCTTGGGCCAAGAAACATGAGCAATGGACATTAGACCAGTGGAAATCTGTCCTTTGGTCTAATGAGTCCAAATTTGAGTGTCTTTGTGAGACTCAGCCTAGGTGAACGGATGATCTCCGCATGTGTGGTTCCCACCGTGAAGCATAGAGGAGGAGGTGTATGGTGTTGGGGTGCTTTGCTGGTGACACTGTTTGTGATGTATTTAGAATTCAAGGCACACTTAACCAGCATGGCTACCACAGCATTCTGATTAAATAAAACAAATTCCTCATCAATCTACACACAATACCCCATAACGACAAAGGAAAAACAGGTTTTTAGAAATTCGGCACATTTATAACATTTTAACATTTATAAACATTTTATTTCAAGCAGAAATATTCAGTATTAAGTATTCAGACCCTTCGCTATGAGTCTCAAAATTGAGCTCAGGTGCATCCTGTTTCTGCTGATCATCCTTGAGAAGTTTCTACAACTTGATTGGAGTACACCTGTGGTAAATTCAACTGATTGGACAAGATTTGGAATGGGACACACATGTCTATATAATGTCCCACAGTTGACAGTGCACAGATCTGGGAAGGGTACCAAAAAAAATATTCAGCATTGAAGGTCCCCGAGAACACAGTGGTCTCTATCATTCTTAAATGTAAGAATACTTCCGGCGCCGACAGAGATGGCCGCCTCGCTTCGCGTTCTTAGGAAACTATGCAGTATTTTGTTTTTTTACGTGTTATTTTTTACATTGGTACCCCAGGCAATCTTAGGTTTTATTACATACAGTCGGGAGGAATTACTGGACATAAGAGCAACGTCAACTCACCATCATTACGAAGGAATACGACTTTCCCGAAGCGGATCCTCTGTTTTTCCAACCACCCAGGACAATGTTTCGGATCCCAGCCGGTGAAGCAAAACAACATTGCTGTAAAAGGGGCAGACGAAGCGGCCTTCTGGTCAGGCTCTGGAGACGGGCACATCGCGCACCGCTCCTGAGCATACTACTCGCCAATGTCCAGTCTCTTGACAACAAGGTTGATGAAACCCGAGCAAGGGTAACATTCCAGAGAGACATAAGAGACTGTAACATTCTTTGCTTCACGGAAACATGGCTCACTCGAGATACGCTATCGGAGTCGGTACAGCCAGCTGGTTTCTTCACGCATCGCGCCGACAGAAACAAGCATCTTTCTGGTAAGAAGAGGGGCGGGGGGGTATGCCTTATGATTAACGAGACGTGGTGAGATCATAACAACATACAGGAACTCCTTATGTTCACCTGATTTAAAATTCCTCACAATCAAATGTCAACCGCATTATCTACCAAGAGAATTCTCTTCGATTATATTCACAGCTGCATATATTCCCCCCAAGCAGACACGTCGATGGCCCTGAACGAATTTTATTTGACTCTATGTAAACTGGAAACCACATATCCTGAGGCTGCATTCATTGTAGCTGGGGATTTTAACAAGGCTAATCTGAAAACAAGACTCCCTAAATTCTAAATTCAATTGTGCTACCAGGGCTGGTAAAACCCTGGATCATTGTTATTCTAACTTCCACGACGCGTACCCTGGGGTGGCAGGGTACGCGTTGGACTAGTAACCTAGAAGGTTGCAAGTTCAAACCCCCGAGCTGACAAGGTACAAATCTGTCGTTCTGCCCCTGAACAGGCAGTTAACCCACTGTTCCTAGGCCGTCATTGAACATAAGAATTTGTTCTTAACTGACTTGCATAGTTAAATAAAGGTTAAATAAAAAATATAAGGCCCTCCCCCACCCTCCTTTTGGAAAAGCTGACCACGACTCCATTTTGTTGCTCCCTGTCTATAGACAGAGACTAAAACAGGAAGCTCCCGCGCTCAGGTCTGTTCAACGCTGGTCCGACCAATCTGATTCCACGCTTCAAGATTGCTTCGATCACGTGGATTGGGATATGTTCCGCATTGCGTCAGACAACAACATTGACGAATACACTGATTCGGTGAGCGAGTTTATTAGCAAGTGCATCGGCGATGTCGTACCCACAGCAACTATTAAAACATTCCCAAACCAGAAACCATGGATTGATGGCAGTATTCGTGTCAAACTGAAAGCGTGAACCACCGAATACAAACAGTGTAGCTATTCCCTCCGCAAGGCAATCAAACAAGCTAAGCGTCAGTATAGAGACAAAGTAGAGTCGCAATTCAACGGCTCAGACACAAGAGGTATGTGGCAGGGTCTACAGTCAATCACGGATTACAAAAAGAAAACCAGCCCCGTCGCGGACCAGGATGTCTTGCTTCCAGACAGACCAAACAACTTCTTTGCTCGCTTTGAGGACAATACAGTGCCACTGACACGACCCGCTACCAAAACCTGCGGACTCTCCTTCACTGCATCCGACATGAGTAAAACATTTAAAAGTGTTAACCCTCACAAGGCTGCAGGCCCAGACGGCATCCCCAGCCGCGTCCTCAGAGCATGCGCAGACCAGCTGGCTGGTGTGTTTACGGACATATTCAATCTATCCTTATCCCAGTCTGCTGTTCCCACATGCTTCAAGAGGGCCACCATTGTTCCAGTTCCCAAGAAAGCTAAGGTAACTGAGCTAAACCACTACTGCCCCGTAGCACTCACTTCCGTCATCATGAAGTGCTTTGAGAGACTAGTCAAGGACCATATCACCTCCACCGCAATCGCAACCACACTGCCCTAACCCATCTGGACAAGAGGAATACCTATGTGAGAATGCTTTTCATCGACTACAGCTCAGCATTTAACACCACAGTACCCTTTAAACTCGTCATCAAGCTTGAGACCCTGGGTCTCGACCCCGCCCTGTACAACTGGGTCCTGGACTTCCTGACGGGCTACCCCCAGGTGGTGAGGGTAGGTAACAACATCTCCACCCCGCTGATCCTTAACACTGGGGCCCCACAACGGTGTGTTCTGAGCCCTCTCCTGTACTCCCTGTTCACCCACGACTGCGTGGCCATGCACGCTTCCAACTCTATCATCAAGTTTGCAGACGACACTACAGTGGTAGGCTTGATTACCAACAACGACGAGACGGCCTACAGGGAGGAGGTGAGGGCCCTCGGAGTGTGGTGTCAGGAAAATAACCTCACACTCAACGTCAACAAAACAAAGGAGATGATCGTGGACTTCAGGAAACAGCAGAGGGAGCACCCACCTATCCACATCGAGGGGACAGTAGTGGAGAGGGTAGTAACTTTTAAGTTCCTCGGCGTACACATCACGGACAAACTGAATTGGTCCATCCACACAGACAGTGTGGTGAAGAAGGCGCAGCAGCGCCTCTTCAACCTCAGGAGGCTGAAAAAATTTGTCTTGTCACCAAAAGCACTCACAAACCTTTACAGATGCACAATCGAGAGCATCCTGTCGGGATGTATCACCACCTGGTATGGCAACTGCTCCGCCCACATCCGTAAGGCTCTCCAGAGGGTAGTGAGGTCTGCACAACGCATCACCGGGGGCATACTACCTGCTCTCCAGGACACCTACACCACCCGATGTCACAGGAAGGCCATAAAGATCATCAAGGACAACAACCACCCAAGCCACTGCCACCCCGCTATCATCCAAAAGGCGAGGTCAGTACAGGTGCATCAAAGCAGGGACCGAGAGACTGAAAACAGCTTCTATCTCAAGGCCATCAGACTGTTAAACAGCCAACACTAACATGCTGCCAACATACTGACTCAACTCCAGCCACTTTAATAATGTAAGAATGTATGTAAAAAATGTATCACTAGCCACTTTAAACAATGCCACTTAATATAATGTTTACATACCCTACATTACTCATCTCATATGTACAGTGGGGCAAAAAAGTATTTAGTCAGCCACCAATTGTGCAAGTTCTACCACTTAAAAAGATGAGAGAGGCCTGTCATTTTCATAATAGGTACACTTCAACTATGACAGACAAAATTAGAAAAAAAATCCAGAAAATGACATTGTAGGATTTTAAATGAATTTATTTGCAAATTATGGTGGAAAATAAGTATTTGGTCAATAACAAAAGTTTATCTCAATACTTTGCTATATACCCTTTGTTGACAATGACAGAGGTCAAAGTTTTCTGTAAGTCTTCACAAGTTTTTCACACACTGTTGCTGGTATTTTGGCCCATCCCTCCATGCAGATCTCCTCTAGAGCAGTGATGTTTTGGGGCTGTTGCTGGGCAACACGGACTTTCAACTCCCTCCAAAGATTTTCTATGGGGTTGAGATCTGGAGACTGGCTGGGCCCCTCCAGGACCTTGACATGCTTCTTACGAAGCCACTCCTTTGTTGCCTGGGCGGTGTGTTTGGGATCATTGTCATGCTGAAAGTCCCAGCCACGTTTCATCTTCAATGCCCTTGCTGATGGAAGGAGGTTTTCACTCAAAATCTCACGATACATGGTCCCGTTCATTCTTTCCTTTACATGGATCAGTTGTCCTGGTCCCTTTGCAGAAAAACAGCCCCAAAGCATGATGTTTCCACCCCCATGCTTCACAGTAAGTATGGTGTTCTTTGGATGCAACTCAGCATTCTTTGTCCTCCAAACACGACGAGTTGAGTTTTTACCAAAAAGTTATATTTTGGTTTCATCTGACCATATGACATTCTCCCAATCTTCTTCTGGATCATCCAAATGCACTCTAGCAAACTTCAGACGGGCCTGGACATGTACTGGCTTAAGCAGGGGGACACGTCTGGCACTGCAGGATTTGAGTCCCTGGCGGCGTAGTGTGTTACTGATGGTAGGCTTTGTTACTTTGATCCCAGCTCTCTGCAGGTCATTCACTAGGTCCCCCTGTGTGGTTCTGGGATTTTTGCTCACAGTTCTTGTGATCATTTTGACCCCATGGGGTGAGATCTTGCGTGGAGCCCCAGATCGAGGGAGATTATCAGTGGTCTTGTCTGTCTTCCATTTCCTAATAATTGCTCCCACAGTTGATTTCTTCAAACCAAGCCTATTCCAGCCTGGTGCAGGTCTACAATTTTGTTTCTGGTGTCTTTTGACAGCTCTTTGGTCTTGGCCATAGTGGAGTTTGGAGTGCGACTGTTTGAGGTTGTGGACAGGTGTCTTTTATACTGATAACAAGTTCAAACAGGTGCCATTAATACAGGTAACGAGTGGAGGACAGAGGAGCCTCTTAAAGAAGAAGTTTGTAGGTGACCAAATACTTATTTTCCACCATAATTTGCAAATAAATTCATTAAAAATCCTACAATGTGATTTATTTTCTCATTTTGTCTGTCATAGTTGAAGTGTACCTATGATGAAAATTACAGGACTCTCTCATCTTTTTAAGTGGGAGAACTTGCACAATTGGTGGCTGACTAAATACTTTTTTGCCCCACTGTATATAGTGTACTCTAAACCATCTACTGCATCTTGCCATCTTTATGTAATACTTGTATCACTAGACACTTTAAACAATGCCACTTTTATATGTTTACATACCCTACATTACTCATCTCATGTGTATATACTGTACTCGATACCATCTACTGCATCTTGCCTATGACATTCTGTACCATCACTAATTCATATATCTTTATGTACATATTCTTCATCCCTTTACACTTGTATGTATAAGGTATTTGTTGTGAAATTGTTAGGTTAGATTAGTCGTTGGTTATTACTGCATTGTCAGAACTAGAAGCACAAGCATTTCGCTACACTCGCATTAACATCTGCTATCCATGTGTATGTGACAAATAAAATTTGATTTGAAGTTTGTAACCCCCAAGACTCTTCCCAGAGCTGGCTCCCTGACCAAACTGAGCAATCGGGCTGGAAGGGCCTTGGTCAGGAAGGTGACCAAGAACCTGTTGGTCACTCTGACAGAGCTCCAGAATTCCTCTGTGGAGATGGGAGAAGCTTCCAGAAGGACAACCATCTCTGCAGCACTTCACCAATCAGACCTTTAAGTAAGTGTCCAGACGGAAGCCACTCCTCAGTAAACAGAACTTAAAAGCCCGCTTGGAGTTTGCCAAAAGGGACCTAAAGGACTCTCAGACCATGAGAAACAAGATTTTCTGGTCTGATGAAACAAAAATGTAACTCTTTGGCCTGAATGCCAAGCTTCATGTCTGGAGGAAACCTGGCACCATCCCTACCGTAAAGCATGTTGGGGGCAGCAACGTGCTGTGGGGATGTTTTTCAGCGACAGGGACTTGGAGACTAGCCAAGATCGAGGGAAAGATGAACTGAGCAAAGTACAGAGGGATCCGACTTGAGAATGGCGCCGAAGAAGATGGCTGCCGTTTTACTATCCCGTAACCAATTGTGCTATAGTGTATGTTTTTTCACGTAATTTGTAATTTATTTTGTACATAATGTTTCTGCCATCGTGTCTTATGACCGAACAGAGCTTCTAGATATCAGGACAGCGATTACTTACCCCGTACTGGAGGAATACTTTTTCTTCAACGAGTCAGACAGGAAGGATTTACTTCAGATGCCCAACAAGGGCCTCATCCACATCATTCGCAGGAGAAAGAGACAGGATCCGTCGACGAGAGGGTAATCTACCTTTACCATCGATCCTATTAGCCAACGTACAATCAATCGATTGAATAGACAAACTACGATTATGTATAACCTACCAACGGGACATTAAAAACTGTAATATCTTATGTGTCACCGAGTCGTGGCTGAATGACGACATGAAAAACATACAGCTGGCAGGTTTTAAGCTTTTTCGGCAGGATAGAACAGCGGCCTCTGGTAAGACAAGGGGTGGGGTCTATGTATATTTGTAAACAACAGCTGGTGCATGAAATCTAACGAAGTCTCAAGGTTTCGCTCACCCGAGGTAGAGTATCTTGTGATAAGCTGTAGACTTCCCTATTTACCAAGAGAGTTTTCATCTGTATTTTTCGTAACTGTCTATATACCACCACAAACTGATGTTGGCACTAATACCGCACTCAATGAGCTGTATACAGCCATAAACAAACAGGAAAACGGTCATCCAGAGGTGGTGCACCTAGTGTCCGAGGACTTTAATGCAGGGAAACTCAAATCCGTTTTACCTCATTTCTACCAGCATGTTAAATGTGCAACCAGAGGGGAAAAAAAACTCTAGACCACCACACACAGAAACGCATACAAAGCTCTCCCTCGGCCTACATTTGGCAAATCTGACCATTATTATATCCAGCACAGGCTGGAATATGTTCCGGGATCCCTCCGATTGCATTGAGGAGTACAGCACATCAGTCACTGGCTTCATCAATAAGTGCATCAATGACGTTGTCCCCACAGTGACTGAATGTACATACCCCAACCAGAAGCCATGGATTACAGGCAACATCCTCACTGAGCTAAATGATAGAGCTGCAGCTTTCAAGGAGAGGGACACTAACCCGGAAGCTTATAAGAAATCCCGATATGCCCTCAAACGAACCATTAAAGAGAAGCGTCAATACTGAACTAAGATTGAATTGTACTACACCAGCTCCGACGCTCGTTGGATGGGGCAGGGCTTGCAAACTATTACAGACTACAAAGGGAAGCACAGCCGCGAGCTGCCCAGTGATACGAGCCTACCAGATGAGCTAAACTACTTCTATGCTCGCTTCGAGGTAAGTAACACTGAAGCATGCATGAGCGCATCAGCTGTTCCGGATGACTGTGTTATCACGCTCTCCATAGCCAATGTAAGTAAGACCTTTAAAGGTCAACATTCACAAGGCTGCAGGGCCAGACGGATTACCACAACGTGTACTCCGAACATGCTCTACACTTTGTAGATGTGGACCCTGGTCTTGTGACTTGCATGCAATGTCAACTGGGTTTGGATTTGTATTTTTGTTCAAAGTCTCACCACTAACATGCTGAAGAGGTCAGAGACCTGGCCGGGTGGTGCCAGGGCAACAACCTCTCCCTCAACGTGATCAAGACAAAGGAGATGATTTTGGACTACAGGAAAAGGAGGACTGAGCACGCCCCCATTCTCATCAACGGGGCTGTAGTGGAGCAGGTTGAGAGCTTCAAGTTCCTTGGTGTCCACATCATACTGCTGTGGGCTCGGTGGCTTCTGACGTTTTCTCATCACTCTGTTGAAGGATAAAGTCTGCCTGCCATAGAGTAGTAGAAGACTGTGGGCAGGAAAATTATCTTCATAACGTTCGCATTTGATCCAACAATTTCAAAAGCAGCTGAACCTGTATGCTTCAAGTAAATGGTGGATGTTAGAATCTTAGAATCTTTCTGGCTTCAATCAACTTTGCTGGGGAAGCAATTGACGGATTTTATCAGTATTTTTCTGACTTTCTTGGTGGCCTTTATCTGAAACTCTTCACTTGACCCTTCACTCGAGATCTTTTCAATGACTGAGGCTGAAGTAAAACGTACTCCCTCCAACGATGAGGAACTGAATGTAAACCATATGCCATAGCTGTCTCAGTCACCAGACTGAACACTTACGGGAGATTCTGCAGTGGCACCTGAGACAGCTTTTTCTACCACCACCACCAACCAAACGATGGAATTTCTCATGGAACAATGGTGTTGTATCACTCCAATAGAGTTCCAGACACTAGTAGAATCTATGCCAATTGAAGCAGCTCTGGCTCGTGGTGGCCTAACGACACTTTATGTTGGTGTTTCCTATATTTTGGCAGTTTCTTGTATGTGAGGCTAGAGCAAAACATGCAGGCCTAACATACCTATCAGTCAGATTGCACAGGAATGAGATGAGAATTGGGTAGCAGTATTCCATCTCATCCTTGTTGCCTGGACTGAATGCAGCCTTAACAGCCTTCTTCTCCAGGAGCTAATCCTGTGCCCAGGTGTTTATTACTCAATACCAAAGACGAGCGCCTTTGCAAAAAAAACAGAGAAATCAAAACCTTCATCTCTTATTACTATACTCACAAGAATTGTTACGATAGGCCTATTTGAATAAAACTATCCATGCAACCTTTCTTACTTACTCCAGTTTGACTCGTTAGACCTAACCAGCACATCACAGATATGCATAGAGAACCAACATACAAGAGGTAAATCTCTGACCAGCAGTTGTATCGGTGCCCTGCTCCCCTGGCTTTTTGGAACTATTTTCCTCTTTGCCTTAGATGGAATAGAACAGATTCCAGATCACAAATAATGGAGGTTACATTAGGTCAATGCAGCTGTGACAATTGAATGTTACTAGTCTAGTAGTTGCCCGGTCACTCCTGACATCTTACTCCTCAGCACACTCGAAAAGCATGTCCTTGTCTGTGTTGGCTAATTTCAAGTCGAGTTATGATTGAAAGCAATTTTTGCTTTCAAAAACAGTGTGCGTGTCCAAATTCAGTCAGGAATGCTAGGCCTCTATACTTTTTCAATCAAATCATCAGGTTTATTCACAAGTGACATGTCATATTTTGACATGTTCACCATTATAAAAAAGAAAATAATTATGCAAAGCCAAAACAGAGGAATGTATGGATACCCCTAAGTATGGACTTTTTAATGGCGCAAAGTAATCAAGTAGTTACATTACTCTTTAAAATAAATATGATTACATCTAGACCAGGAACAGACATTTACAGCAACCCTTCAACAAACCACACAGATTGTGTTATCAAGGATTAGATGACAAGAAGCTAATGACATACTACACCTCTCTAAGAATTAGTGGTGATCATAGTTGTAGAAGTCTTTCTAGCCACTATTTTGACATTACCTAGTCTCAACTTCACAGCAGCATTTCCCATAGAATCCTGCTTTAGGAGCATATTTAAGCATCAATAACATACAGCTCATTGAGGTTTGATAACACAGAAAATCAGTTTACAATGAAATGGTGCAAGCTCCCCATAAAGTTCTGTTACATGGTAATCACAATTAAATCAATTAGCTCCTCTTCAAAGGGTTTAATACCATTTAGAAAATACAAAATATATACAGTAGCAGTCAAAAGTTGACACCTTCTCATTCAAGGGTTTTCTTTATTTTGACTGTTTTCTACATTGTAGAGTAATCGTGAAGACATCAAAACTATTAAAGAAAACATATGGAATCATGCAGTAAACAAAAAAGTGTTAATCACAATATTCATTATATTCGAGATTCTTCAGAGTAGCCACCCTTTGCCTCGATGACAGCTTCACACACTCTTGGCATTCTGTCAACCAGCTTCATGAGGTAATCACCTGGAATGCATTTCAATTAACAGGTGTGCCTTGTTAAAAGTTCATTTGTGACATTTCTTTGCTTCCTAATGCATTGGAGCGAATTAGTTGTGTTGTATACAGAAGATGCTATTTTACCAAATAGGGCTACGTCCATATTATGGCAAGAACAGCTCAAATAAGCAAAGAGAAATGACAATCCATCATTACTTTAAGACATGGTCAGTCAATCTGGAAAATGTAGTCGCAAAAACCATCAAATGGTATGATGAAATTGGCTTTTATGAGGACTGCCACAGGAAAGGAAGACAGAGGTACCTCTGCTGTAGAGGATAAGTTCATTATAGTTAACGGCACCTCAGAAATTGCAGCCCAAATAAATGCTTCAGAGTTCAAGTAACAGACACATCTCAACATCAACAGTTCAGAGACCACGTGAATCAGGCCTTCATGGTCAAATTCCAGCAAAGAAACCACTACTACTACTACTAAAGGACACCAATAATAAGAGGTGCTTGGGCCAAGAAACACGAACAACGGACATTAGACCGGTGGAAATCTGTCCATTGGTCTGGTGAGTTCAAATGTGAGATTTTTGGTCCCAACCACCGTGTCTTTGTGAGACACAAAGTAGGTAAATGGATGATCTCTGCATGTGTGGTTCCCACCATGAAGCATGGAGGTGGTGTGATGGTGCTTTGGCTACCACAGCATTCTGCAGCGATACACCATGCCATCTGGTTTACGCTTAGTGGGACTATCATTTGTTTTTTTTAACAGGACAATGACCCAAAAGACACCTCCACGTTGTGTAAGGGCTATTTGACCACAAAGGGTAGCTACTTCGAAGAATCTTAAATATAAAATATATTTAGATTTTTTTAACACTTTTTTGGTTACTACATGATTCCATGTGTTATTTCATAGTTGCGATGTCTTCACTATTATTCCACAATGTAGAAAATAGTAAAAATAAAAACCCAAACTTTTGACTGGTACTGTATATATATATAAAATAAATTATACCCCTTCTCTTTTCATCTTTAAAGGTACAATGCCATTATCCAACAACAAAAACGACATTCTCCTGCTATGATGCTACAGGATGGGAATATAAGAAAAGGCTTCAGCAAGAATTGATCACTGCACTGGTCCAGTACCTGCTTTATTCCTAATCGGGGATTGTTGGTGTCATTAAAACGGCTCTTGACCAGCAGAACTATCTCTGTGAATGATGTCTTGAGCTATACATTCAATTTCCATCGATGGAATGTACAGTTTTAAGAGTAGTCTCCCACAAAGCGATGGAGGCATAGGCAACATGTGTTAGGACATTTTGCTAACATTTAGCACAACAGTATGCATACATTTTCTCTTGAATGTATGCACCACTATAGTTAAGCATGTGGTAGTCTTTCAAATGCTAAACTCTCATTCCAACTTTATTTTTATAAAATAAAATGTACATCCCGCTCCTACATTCATCTAAAAATACTTTTCATTTTCAACCAAGACTGAATGAGGCTTTTCTTTGCAAAGTTTTGGTAACCCAGAATATCATTCAATTGAAAAGAGCATGATATGTTGACATTTGTTTGTACATATGTAAGGCAGTCAGTCAGTACAACAAATAGTATAAAAAAACCACTATGAAATTGAACTGTACATCGATGAGGCTCAATAGTAGTTAGGGTACCAATCGTTTTGTGCCATCACATGTTGCGGGCAGAGAAGGCCAGCCACTTGTAGATGATCATGTTTGGCATGAAAAGGAGTGGCATGATGGCACAAAGAGACTGGTACGCAGGCTAGCTCAATAGCACTGGATCCTGCTGGTACATTGTGGCAGTTTGCCTCAGAGGGCGGGAGCATTGTATCACATTCACAGCAAGCCATCATGTTCAAAGCTAGAGGGCAGGAGGGAGAAGGCAAAGGGAACAAACTTGATTCCAGTCCCACCGTAGAACTTATTTTGGAACTCCACCCTATGGAGAGAGAACAGAGATCACTGAATATAGAGTACGAATTAATCAAAGCATTATAAAGGCGTGATGTGTTGCATTTTTACACAGATTTCCTATACTACACTGTCAATTCTGCAAGTTTCGTAAGTAACCAACCAGTGCAGCCTGAGAGCATGGAGGAAGGCAGACAGTCCCTCCATAACCAGGAGGATAGACACAGTGAGCACAGCGAATATCCCAAACAATGGCACCAGAAACATGATGCCCAGACTGGTGTCCATCCGCAGGCCCACCCGCATCACCATGGACCACAGCACCTCCGACAGCTCTGGGGGAGCAAGGACAAATAAACATCACATCAGTCTCTGATTTAATTAAATGTATTTGTTAACTAAAAAGAAGGCTTCAAGTCAGAGACAAAAAAAAAATATATGTTTGTAATAAGTTAACACAAGGCTTATTTCCAATGTGTTCCACTCTCACAATAAAATAAACTTTAAATGCTCATCCATCAGAAAGATGAATTTACCAAACTGTTTAGGTGCGCTGATACTCACGGGCATGTGCCAGACTCAGAGCCCAGAGGCGCAGGTAGGAGGCTGTGTTGGAGATGCAGCCCAGGCAGTACTCTATGGTGTGAATAGACTGGTGCAGGAACACATCCCCAAAGTCAAACTGAAAAAAAAAAAAGATTGTGCCGTTATCTAATACATATGGGCTATTGCACATTACACACAAAAGAAAAACAAAAGCCCATAGATGTAGCTAGCTATATGCTCTTGTCATGACTGTCCTCTGATGATCAGAATGGGTCACATCAGACAGTAACCAGGCCTCTTTCTCTCTCCCAAAGAGGGGAGATGGGGGAGTTGTTGGATGGACAACCGTTCACACGGTTGGAAATTAAGCAGTTGGATGGACGACCGTTCACACGGTTGGAAATTAAGCAGGAGGGTACTCTTTACCCTTTAGTATCAACTAAAGCAGTGGTAACCAACCTTTGAGTCAATAAACATTTCGCATTCAAAAAGCAAGCTGAGATCTACTGCTCAGATAAAAAAATATCTATATATTTTATTTTTTACATTAACTCACAAACAGTTTTGTAAGAATGAGGTTTGGGCAGTAGGCCTAATACATTATCACAGCATATTGGCTATATGATTGGCCTGCCAATATTGTTAGTCAGACCATTTTATATTGCAAAACTCAAGCTTTTTCGCAAAACAAAATAGATCAGTTGGTTTAGCACTTGTGAGGCACTGTGGAGCATGAATACAAATAGTTAGCTTTTTTATATTACAGGACTGATGGTACCTGCATCTGATGGTCAACGAGATCAAATCACTACCTCAATGATCTTCAGGTCGAAAAGTCAGAGCTCTAGAAAGATGCCCGAGTTGGATGACCGTTCAAAACTATTTTTTTTCCCCAACCTCCTCTCACGGTCCCTGCCCTCTCCTTCCCTTCCTCCGGTGAGACTGCCCAAAGAGAGGGGACAGCGTCTTCCACCTGCTCTCTCCTTCCCTTCCTCCGGTGAGACTGCCCAAAGAGAGGGGACAGCGTCTTCCACCTGCTCTCTCCTTCCCTTCCTCCTGTGAGACTGCCCAAAGAGAGGGGACAGCGTCTTCCACCTGCTCTCTCCTTCCCTTCCTCCGGTGAGACTGCCCAAAGAGAGGGGACAGCGTCTTCCACCTGCTCTCTCCTTCCCTTCCTCCGGTGAGACTGCCCAAAGAGAGGGGACAGCGTCTTCCACCTGCTCTTTCCTTCCCTTCCTCCGGTGAGACTGCCCAAAGAGAGGGGACACAGTCTTCCACCAGTTGGCAAAACTCGAGTCGCACCGCATCTGCCTCATGCACAAATTCATGTTGTTCCTATGACCAGAGAAAGTTAAATATTCCTTAATATTATAAAATCGACACGACGAGCTGCTAATAATAAAACGCAGGGCTATCAATACTTGGCAACTCATTCATTGCAGCTGCAGCCAGAGCGGAAGTACGGAGAAGAGCGTTCGTAATAGTGTTGAATAAAGTGACAGTGCTGAATATAAACTTAAACTCAAATCAGAAAAACAGCAGTGCTTTGCTGTAATCGTTGAGTCTCTCGGTGGTCATGGTCTTAAAAGTGATTCAATCTTACGTAGGCTAGTAGCCTATTAAACTTGGCTGTGGCCAGGGTCATGGAAGCTCTGTAGCAACGGTGATTTGAGCTAGCCGATTGGGCAGCAGAGCAGGAGCACTCGATTTAGTCACAGATTTTCCGGTTTGCCAGGTAGGCAGAGTTTGTCTCATGGGAACACTTTGTTTACCCGGTGCGCAAGACTTTTGAATCAAGTGCACCTACCGGCAACAGCTCAACACGATTTTTTAAAAAGGAACGCAAGCCTTTATTGTTTGTTGGCTTTTCTACAGAAATATTTGGTGATCGACTAGGAATGCCTTGAAGATCACGATCGACCGGTTGGCGACCACTGAACTAAAGGAATGTACTTTAGTCCCCAGAGACTTTTGCCCATCCAAAACTCTACCATCCCAAAAGTGGAGAATGGAACAATTCTAACAAAGAATTTGGGGAATGGTCAGTGGGGAGATGTAGAAAACTAATGTAATATTGTTTTTCATTGTGTGATGTTATTAAAAACTGTATGGACCAAATACTGTAACTTGGAATGGATGCCCCCTATATCTGTTAAGTTTTCATCCAATATGAATGTTTTTGTTAAGATAGGAATGTGATTTTAGTGTCTCCCCCTTTGAAGAGGGGGATGACCGCGAGAGACCAGGAGACACTCTAGACAAACTGCTACAGACCTATCTATCTTACCCTGCCTTTCTAAGGTCTTCGAAAGCCAAATTAACAAACAGATCACCGACCATTTCGAAATCCACCATACCTTCTCCGCTATGCAATCTGGTGAGATTGCAGAGCGCCAAACTCAAATACAGAAATACTCATGATAAAAATTCAGAAAAGATACAACTATTTTACATAGGTTTAAATATGAACTTCTTGTGAATCCAACCACGGTGTCAGATTTAAAAAATGCTTTACCGCGAAAGCATACCTTACAATTATTTGAAAACATAGCCCAGGAGACAAATCATTACAAACAGTAACCAGCCAAGCAGAAGAGTTACACAAGTCAGAAATAGAGATAAAATTAATCACTTACCTTTGATGATCTTCATATGTTTGCACTCAGAAGACATTCATTTATTCAATAAAATGTTCCTTTTGTTCGATAAAGTCTCTCTGTATATCCGAAAACCTTGCGCGTTTTCTTCAGTAATCCACAGGCTCAAACGCAGTCACAACAGGCAGACAAAAAAATCAAAATTGTATCCGTAAAGTTCATAGAAACATGTCGAACGATGTTTATATTCAATCCGCAGGTTGTTTTTAGCCTAAATAAATCGATAATATTTCACCTGGACAATAACGTCATCAATATAAAATGTAAACAAGAAAGGCACTCTTGGTCACGCGCATGAAAAATCTCTGTGACACTGCAGGGTCCACTCATTCAGACTGCTCTTACTCCCTCATTTTTCAGAATACAAGCCTGAAACAATTTCTAAAGACGGTTGACATCTAGTGGAATGCATAGGAACTGCAATTTGAGTCCTAAGTCAATGGATACTGTAATGGCATTGAATAGAAAACTACAACAACAAAAATCCTACTTCCTGAATGGATTTCTCTCAGGTTTTCACCTGCCAAATCAGTTCTGTTATACTCACAGACATTATTTTTAACAGTTTTGGAAACTTTAGAGTGTTTTCTATCCAAATCTACTAATTATATGCATCTCCTATCTTCTGGGCCTGAGTAGAAGGCAGTTTAATTTGGGCATGCTTTTCATCCAAAATTCCAAATGCTGCCCCCTACCCTAGAGAAGTTAACTAACCTCCAGACGAGCTTCAATGCCATACAACTTTCCTTCCGTGGCCTCCAACTGCTTTTAAATGCGAGTAAAACTAAATGCATGCTCTTCAACCGATTGCTGTCCACACCTGCCCGCCCGCCCAGCATCACTACTCTGGACGGTTTTGACTTAGGTATTTGTAGTTGTCCACATATTCTAGGTGTCTGGTTAGACTGTAAACTCTCCTTCCAAACTGACATTAAGCATCACGAATCCAAAATTAAATCTAGAATCAGCTTCCTATTTCACAACAAAGCATCCTTCACTCATGCTGCCAAACATACCCTCGTAAAACTGACTATCCTACCGATCCTTGACTTCGGCGATGTCATTTACAAAATAGCCTCCAACACTCTACTCAGAATGCATCCAATTTGCTATCACAGTGCCACCCCCAGTGCCACCCCCATATACTACCCACCACTGCAACCTGTATGCGCTCGTTGGCTGGCCCTCGCTTCATATTGGTCGCCAAACCACTGGCTCCAGGTCATCAATAAGTCTTTGCTCGGTAAAGCCCCACCTTATCTCAGCTCACTATAGCAGCAGCCACCCGTAGCACGTACTACAGCAGGTATATTTCACTGGTCACCCACCCCCAAAACCAATTCCTGCTTGGGCCGCCTTTCCTTCCAGTTCTCTGCTGCCAATTACTGGATCAAACTGCAAAAATCACTGAAGCTGGAGACTCATATCTCCCTCACTAGCTTTAAGCACCAGCTGTCAGAGCAGCTCACAGATCACTGCACATAGCCTATCTGTAAATAGCCCATCCAACTACCTCATCCCCATACTTTTATCTATTTTATTTATTGTTGCTCCTTTGCACCCCAGTATCTCTAGTTGTACACATCTACCACTCCAGTGTTTAATTGCTAAATTGTAATTATTTGGCCACTATGGCCTATTTATTGCCTTACCTCCGTCATCCTACCTCATTTGCACACACTGTATATATAGACTTTCTGTACTGTATTATTGACTGAATGTTTGTTTATTCCATGTGTAACTCTGTGTTGTTTGTGTTGCACTGCTTTGCTTTATCTTGGCCAGGTCGCAGTTGTAAATGAGAACATGCTCATAAAAAAATCGGTCTGAATAAATAACTGCTATAGCCTACCGCCATTACGCGTTCACTCTTCTTTCAAAATACCTGTGAGTTCTATTGGTTGCTGTATTTAACATTCAGCAAAACAGAGCTTGCATCCCTCTTCAGTATAAGAAGTGCAAAAAAAAAAAAAGGAATGTCCAGCAAGCTATTGTAACAGTATAGCTTCCATCCCTCTCCTCGCCCCTACCTTGGTTCATACCAGGGAACCTCTGCACACATCGACAACAGCCACCCTCGAAGCATCGTTATCCATCACTCCACAAAAGCCGCGGCCCTTACAGAGCAAGGGGAACAACTAATTCAAGGTCTCAGAGCGAGTGATGTCACCGATTGAAACACTATTAGTGAGCACCCCGCTAACTAGCTAGCCATTTCACATCGGTTACACTAATCTAGTCTAGTTTTCCTGCATGGGACTCCAAGAGAAAGGCCAGCGGAGCACAGGTGGTTACGTACTACGCAAGAGAGAGAGGCTATAAGTTAAGCTTATTATGCATAACCCATTATTAATGCGGTAAATACAAGGCTAATATTGCATTGAATTGATTACCTGAAAGGGGTAGGCTAGGACATCTATATATCAATCTAGAACAGGATGATCCATTGTGGATGCAATTTGAATGGAGTTGATGGCGAGAGAGAACGACAGAGTGCTCACGGGTGCATGGATTTAAAGCAACGATATTCGAGTGATAAGCTGTTTTAAAACACAGCAGCTGCAATTATTATTATTTTTTAATCTTTATGATTAAAAAAAGGTGACCCGCAAAAGCCAGATAGAGATGGGTATATTAGACACGTATTAAGTCTCTATATTACTGTGGAATATGCTGCAGCAAATATAGGTCTACCTGTCACAAGAAAAAAGTTACCATGATGAGATTATACTTCAAGTAGGTCTGCATGCATTGTGAACTACACTAAACATACTGAGATGGGCTGTCTGTTCCCACCCTGAGCGTTGATTCATCATGAGGCCGTAGAAAATATTTAGACATTGCATACAATTTACTGGTTTCTCAGTTATTTACCCCGGGGAAAGGGAGTGGTTTTGGGCAGTAACTGGGTTCCTGCCATTCAACCCTAGTACCCATACTGTAATGTACTGATGCCTGAATGAGAGGCTAGTGGGAGGTGGTGATGGTGTTGTCATCAGCTAACCTCCTCTTTCTGCTGCTCTCTGCTAGTGGAGAGGTCATTGTGGACACTGCCCTCCTCCATGTCATGAGCCCTCATCAGGGAAAGCTCTTCCTCGCTGTGCCGCCGCACACGCTCATAACCCTGGGGAGGGACACACAAACACCACACTGTTACAACCAGAACACACTCCTATAAACAGACTACACACCAGCATACTGTTACAACCAGAACACAGACCCATATGGACAAACTACACACACGCCCATGACTCTTGAGGTCAGAAACAGACACACACACACACAAACCCTCACCCTGTACATTCCCATGAGGTTGGCTCCTCCATTGTGCAGCAAGTAGAGGTAAACTGGTTTCCCCAGCAGTAAGACAGGCACTGATAGTAGAGCAATTACCACCAGGAACACCTGCAGCCCAACCTATCGTAGCAGAGGGACATAACAGACAGGTCTGTTAGTCTCACCGAAGTAACTTTGGAGCGGGTTGGGCTTGTATACATGTCTTCACACCCACTGGGAAAACCACTCCCTTTTCCCAGTGGGTGCGTCCGAAATGCCACACTATTCCCTATATAGTACACTACTTTTGACCAGGGCTCTATAGTAGTGCACTATATAGGGAATAGGATGCCATTTGGGACGCAGGAACTGTGCGATCCACCATCTTTGTACCTGTCCTGGGAAGAGGGGCGGCACCCCGTCCCCCTGCATGAGGAACATGTTGATGAAGTGGATGAGGATGCTGGGGGCCATCTGGGAGTCACGGGCAGAGAAGGCCAGCCACTTGTAGATGATCATGAAGACCAGGTAGCCAAACAGACACAGCAGGAATAGCAGCTCCGGGAGGAATACTAAGTACAGGTTGAACTTCTTTCTGAAGTGTCTGCAGACAGACAGACAACAGGGCTTTAAAGTGTCTGCACAGGCACAAACAGGGCTTTAAAGTGCCTGCATGGATAAACAGAGCTTTTAGGATTCAGAGCAGAACATTCTGTATCTTTAAATTGGCCATAATCTTATATAGTTCTTAGCATTCCAGTGCTGATATTGTGGGGAATGTGTGTGCTGTAACTCACAAGTGGTTGAAGACACCTAGGATGACCCCGAAGCTCATGTGAATGATACCCACAATCACAGACATCTTCATCTTGTAGGAGTTCAGAAAGGTCAGACGATTTGACGCTAAGTTCCAAATCTACATAGTGGAAGGAATTCGGAAAACCCTGTCAGGTTGAGGTATGGACAGACTACATCACAGTCAGATTGATGGGATTGTTAACAAATATTGTTATAAGAACATTAAAATTAGTAATGATCCATGATTTACTGTATTGGCTCTGGTTGGTGAGAGGCAAGAGGCAAGTGTGTATGGTTATGAAGGGACAGGGAATAACGTGTGTGTGAGTGTAGTGAACATGGAGACAAGACAATGCTGTTTATGACCATGGATCATAAAGCCATGTACTTACCGGGTCAATGCCCAAAGGGTAGGGTCCATTGAAAACCCCAGGGACAATGGGATCAAGGGTCAGAAAGGCATTGGTGCGGAGCGTGGAATCCCTTTTTAAAAAAATACCAAAGTCAACAATTATAATAAAGAGCAAACTATCAGGTGATTTAATGTTTAATGTCACATGCATTGTTATTGATATTTTTAAACTTTATTTTACATTTAATTCATATGTAATAAAAAAAAAGTGTTCAATCAGCGATAAGGAAAAGGGATAGCTTCTTCAGGAGATCAATGATCATATCAATGAATGAATGACAAATCTCTTGCACATCATCATAAACCTGACTTTTTTAAAGAGACAGTGTACCATTTTCTATGTACTCCATATCATTAGGAAAACAGTGCTTTTACACAATGTAGACACCTAATATTCCACAAATGACTAATTTCAATGACAGGTATTTGTATGTATTTTCAGTGTTACATTAGTTTATAGGACACAAAGTGCTTCAAAAGTAGATAGAATTCATTAAAGGGCTGTATCTCAATCCATTTTAAAAATAGTATTTTCTGGTGCCCTTAAATTAATGTGGTGCTCCTAACTTTTTAAAATTGGGAGCACCAGTTCGACCAATGAAAAATGTTCATCGATAGCCCTGGGTACATTACAGAACAGATTATAGTATAGTACTAACCAAGTCCAATTTCCAGATTTAAACATGGCGTTGACACTCCAGCGAGAGCCAAAGATGTTGAGAGACTTGGAAAAGCAGTCATTGTAGATGAGGCCGGTATAGACCGAGAACAAGCCCATCATCAGGATGATGTAACGGCCCTCGAAGAACGTGTTCCAGATCTGAGCATACAAACACACCAATATCAATGTCGGGGAAATAATCTAGCTAACCAGATTTCCTGTTAACTTATTCATATGGGCCCTGGTCAAACCTAGTGCACTACATAGGGAATAAGGTGTCATTTGAGTGGCACCCCCAAGAGCCTCTCCCTGGCCCTCTCACCTCATTTCTTGTGCGCTTCAGTTTGCGGTTGTCCTCATACAGCACCATCCAGAGAGCAAACAGAGCCATGATCATACCATGGCCCAGGTCTCCAAACATCACAGCAAACAGGAAGGGGAAGGTGATGACTGTGTAAGGAGCTGTTAGACAGACAAAACAATACATCATATTCCATATACACATTTAACTATCCCTCAAGTTCATTGTCCATTCTTGTTAGGAGTGGAAATGTGTCTTTGGCTACAGGCATGTAGCTCATACACATAGCAAGCAAACAGAAAAGCCGTAGGGCTAAAGACAGCTTCCTAAATATACTCATCATGGTCATTGACTGATGAGGTCTACTGTACCTGGGTTAACCTCTCTATAGTTTCCCACTCCATAGGCCTCCACTATGCTCTGGAAGCCTGAGGTGAACTTGTTGGTCCTTATCAGGGTGGGCGGAGTGTCGTTGCTGGGGATACGGTTGACAAAAGAAGGCACTGTGGCTCCACTTTTCCTCTGTGAAGGCAAGTCAATAATGTCAGACAGACCCGGATTATTGCAATGTTATTAGTCTAAAAGTTGCATAGAGGTTTTTTGAGGGCAAGCCAATAACTTGACATAAAAATGTATATTTTCCAGAGGGTAAGACAGAAACCTAAGAGCTTATCAAATAGCTAGTAAGTTCAAATACTTAAAGGCCATTCAAATACATTTTGACCATTCAAGCCTCGTTTTTGGAAACCCCTGGCAGAACGCTGACATGGGCTACTGCCATTGAACTGACTGTGACCTTAATTATGCACATTAGCCAGTGCAATTAATGAATGGACAGAAGCCCTGATAGCCATCAGTTGGGACCCAAAAGGACCTATACATGACTAGTTTATTAAATATGGCTTAAACCATCCGACGTGGTCAAGATAAGATCAATGCCACTCCCCTCTTTCTACAACAACCATGACCTCATTACTAAAGCAGGGCATGCTGACTAGGTGTGTGACTGTTGGTTTAGCCAAATACTGAACTTAGAAGGGGGAGGTCACAAACATTGACATTTCAATCCAAAACGCAAAGAGTTAAGCCCAACAATGACATTACACAGGTAGCCATGGTAACAACGAGCTGACTGACCGATCCTTCCTCTAGCGCCCGCCGCAGGGTCGGCAGGTCGTTGACAGGGCACCACACCTCAGCTATCAGACACTTGTTAGTGACGTCAAAGCTGCACAGGTTGAGGATGTAGTAGATGGACTTCATCTTCTTGACCTGGATGACCCAGGTGTAGACAGACTCAGAGGCCTTGTTCAACACCTGTCTCAGGTAGTCTTCTGTCCTATGGAGAACCTGGGGACAGCCAGCATGGGGAGAGGAATAGTATTACATTTTAACAATGGGAGGGTTTCCCATCCATTTAGAATATCAAGAGGGTGTGGGCAAATGAATGACTGTTTAAGAATGTTCTGTGCATGAGAGAATCTTCCAATACACATGCTAGGAATGGAATTTGAGTGTGCATGCTGGTAGTTTTAGTGTGAGTGTGTGTTAATGTTAGCATGAACGAGAAAGAAAAAACAAAGAGTGAGCCTTCAGCTAAGTCCTCATGGAGATCATATGCTGGGACCAGAGGTTAATGCAATTATTTTTTCCCTCCGGGGGTAGAACATCCAAAAGGATTGATCTGAAAAGTCTACCAGACAGCAAGGAACAAGCTAAGTCATTTGACCCACAGTCGTCATGACAGAAAACGCGCTCTGGCGCCCGAGTAAGAGCTCTCCCTTTCTCTCGCGCCTGAGAAATATACCCCTCAAAGCTAATTTCCTGCAATTCTAATTGCCGCTTTTAAATACATTTAGGGGAAACACTAACTTATAAATGCCTCATGAGCTTAGTTTAACTCTCGTACCCCATCAATTTGTAAACATTGTAAATGTAAACAAACACTAAAGCCTCAAAAAATGCTTAAAACTATCATTTTTATATCTTGGATGGTCAGTCCTTGCCTCCAGAGCTCCATATATACATTTGAGAGTGGTTACATTTCTCCAGGCCCTGCCTCAGCTTTTTACCAAAACAGAGGCGGGGAGGGCTCTTCATTATTATTTCAACTGCAGATTCTCTCTTTAAAAACTAATTATTAATAAATAACACATCAACCACTATCTTGTTGCTGACAAGGCTTTTTTATTTATTTAAAATGTTACCCCCTTTTTCGTGATATCCAATTGATAGTAGCTACTATCTTGTCTCATCGCTACAACTCCCGTACGGGCTCGGGAGAGACGAAGGTTGAAAATCATGTGTCCTCCGATACACAACCCAACCAAGCAGCACTGCTTCTTAACACAGCGCGCATCAAACCCGGAAGCCAGCCGCACCAATGTGTCGGAGGAAACACCGTGCACCTGGCAACCTTGGTTAGCGCGCACTGCGCCCGGCCCGCCACGGGAGTCGCTGGTGCGCAATGAGACAAGGATATCCCTACCGGCCAAACCCTCCCTAACCCGGACGACGCTATGCCAATTGTGCGTCGCCCCACAATCCTCCCGGTCGCGCCCGGCTGACAAGGCTTTTATAGAGCTTACAGTGTGCAGGTCCTGGATGCGAGTCCTGAGTCCCTCCACAACGTCATTCCTCTCCTCATTGCTGTTAGGGTATGGATACACATGACAGTGGTAGCTGAGGGGCAAAAAGAGGAGATGATGTTATTATCGCACAGGTTAAAGTCACCATCTTCAGAGCTTGTTGGGGACAACATATTAGGCCTAATGGTTTGACAGAGAATGACCTCGAGCTGAAAGTGGAACAGGAGGTCATTGGGAGAGGAGGTTTAATTACCAGTCACAGATCTTCTTGACTTTCTGTCCGATCTGCTCACCCCAATAAGAGATGAGGAACACCACACTCTTGGTTGGCTCACCCTGCAATAACCATAGAACAGGAAGTAGTTTAGAATAGACACACATTACTGCAGAGGTGAGAGGTTCTAATTCTCATAGGCCCAACACAGGTGCTGTTATATTTAGCTATGTGATAAACAGCCTCTTATTCTTTTATATTTGATTTCACTTTCACACTCAAGCACTTACTGTAGAAAATGGTTAACAATATATTTTACGCAGAACAAGATTGACCCACCGTGTCAGGGTCCTCCAAATACTCGTCAATCTCAGAGTAGCTAAGAATGGTGTAGCCCTTACACACTCTCCACAGCATGCGCTCAAAGGCCTCTATCTTCACCCTCTGAATCAGCCCTGATATAAACCTGCAGGGGGAGGGGAGAGAAACAGGGTGCTACAGTAAACAGGCACACACGTGTGTATAAATATATGTCTGCTAATAGCCCCTTACCCTAGTTTGGCTCCTAGCCGCTGCATGCTAGTGTACTCCATCATGGAGTCCTCTAGGAAGGAGAACTCCTCATGCTGGGCGTGCAGGGGCTCACGCTGGGAAAAATAACATTTTCCCAGCGTAAGAACACACATACCAAAATACATACCCCAAATTCACACCAGGAGAGAAAAACACATTGCTAGAATAAAGGCTACATTTTGCCCTTGCATGAATAATCTAAGATGTATCCCCAAAACCTCCTATATAGAGGGGAGGAAAGAGCAAAGAAATTGTCACAATGGAAGCAGCCAAGCCAAATCATGTGATTTAAACTATTTAGTGTCTCCTCCTCAAGCATACCAAAGCAAGTGCTCTGAAGTCAAACAGTGGGGCAGAGCACTTGGTCAGTAGTGGGATCTTGCATTGTGGAGGAGCTGTTGGACTTACTTCAGTGTTGCGGTGCACAAAGTTGCGTGTGATACGCAGCATGTGTGTGTACTCGGTCAGCTCCAGGAGGTTCTTCTGTAGCTTCTCCTTATTCCTGGTCACCTCGCTCAGCTCCACCTCCAGCCTCTGCAACTGCTCCTGGAGACAGCCATACATAGTGTCAATTAGCAATAATAATATGGGATGTCCCAAATGGCACCCTATTCTCCATATAGTAAATAAACTGAACAAAATTATAAACGCAACATGGAACAAATTCAAGGATTTTACTGAGTTACAGTTTGAATAAGGGAATCAGTAAATTTCAATAAATTCATTTAGGCCCTAATCTATGGATTTCACAGATATGCATCCTGTTGGTCACACATACTTTAAAAAAAACAGTATCTGGTGTGACCACCATTTGCCTCACACAGCAAGACACGTCTCCTTCACATAGAGTTGATCAGGCTGCTAATTTTGGCCTCTGGAATGTTGTCCAAATGGATGTGCAAAGTTGCTGGATATTGGCAGGAAATGGAACGCGCTGTCGTACACGTCGATCCAAAGCATCCCAAACATGCTCAAAGGGTGACATGTATGGAGAGTATGCAGGCCATGGAAGAACTGGGACATTTTCAGCTTCCAGGAATTGTGAACAGATCCTTGTGACATGGAGCAGTGCATTACTATGCTGAATGGAGGCGGATGTCTGGCACGACAATGGGCCTCAGGATCTCGTCACGGTATCTCGGAGTGTTCAAAATTGCCATCCAAATTAGCTTATGCCTGCCCATACCCCCACCATGGGGCACTCGGCTTACAATGTTGACATCAGCAAACCGCTCGCCCACACGATACCATACAGACGCTGTCTGCCCGGTACAGGTGAAACCGGGATTCATCCGTGAAGGGCACACCAATGGCCAGCGTGCCAGTGGCCATCGAAGGTGAATATTTGCCCTCTGAAGTCAGTTACGACACCGAACTGCAGTCAGGTCAAGACCCTGGTGTAAACAACGAGCACGCAGATGAGCTTCCCTGGGATGGTTTCTGACAGTTTTTGCTGAAATTCTTTGGTTGGTCAAACCCACAGTTTCATCAGCTTATGCTGGAGAAATTAACATTCAATTCTCTGGCAACAGCTCTGGTGGAGATTCTTGCAGTCAACATTCCAATTGCACACTCCCTCAAAACTTGAGATCTGTGGCATTGTGATGTGTGACAAAACTGCACATTTTAGAGTGGCCTTTTATTGTCCCCAGAACAAGGTGCTTCTTGATATGCCACAACTGTCAGGTGGATGGATTATCTTGGCAAAAGGAGAAATGTTAACAGGGATGTCAACAGCGAACCAACATTTAACATGTTCTGTTTATATTTTTGTTCAGTGTATATGGTGCCATTTGGGACAAATAAAATACTTAATTCTTATGGAAAAAAAGGATTCATAACATTTTAGAGAATGAGAGACAGGTAGAGTGTGCTAACCATTATAACCAGGACATGCTTAGGCTGGGGTGCAATCGGGTTCACTTCTCCCTCTGGAAGTGGGATGTCTGCTCTCTTGATTTCCCTTAGAAGGTACCCTGTCAAAGACGCAGTGAAGTCTTAGTACACAACACACAGTCACTGAATCTATTGGTTTAAAATACTACATCTTTAGCAATAAGCTTAATCTGTTTTCATTTAAAAACTCTACAGTGTTTTTCATTGAATCTTAGTCTCTATTCTGCCTCACGTTAACTCTCTCGCTCTTCTCTGAGAAACCTACCTCAACACTCCTTGTACTTTCCTTTTTTGGGGGCCTAAATTTAATCTCCAAGCGTCTGCCTCCAATTAAGCCGGAGTTTAGATTCCTTTAAATGAGACTCATTGGTCAGGGCACAGTGTATCTCAGAACTGTACAGTGGTCATGTAATGGAGACTGGGATTTGTTCAGCAACGGTGTGAAAGTTAATGAGTTATTCCAGAGCGCATCAATGCCCATCACTTTTAAACAAGGGTGAAAGTAAACCTATACGGTCCAGTACAGCATCTCAGCAAAATAAAAAGTGGGGGTACACCGTACCGTTAAAACATGAGCCTATCACAATAATTAACACAAAATGCCAAGAATACTATAGGCTATCACACCATTATTTAACCTCACTGTATGTCAGTCGCATGAACATTTAGCGAATTGAATTGAAACCGGGTTGTATAAGCTCCAAATTGCGTTGTGGTTTGACGAGAACACTTACATTTTGCCAAGGCGGAGATGAGTGGCCAAGACCGAGACACGTGTGGACACCAGTGGACGCATCAATTTGGGCTACAAGTGTAGGCCTAATGGCAGAATGTGATTATGTAACGGATGTGAAACGGCTAGCTAGTTAGCGGTGGTGCGCGCTAAATAGCGTTTCAATCGGTGACGTCACTTGCTCTGAGACCTTGAAGTAGTGGTTCCCCTTGCTCTGCAAGGGTCGCGGCTTTTGTGGAGCGATGGGTAACGATGCTTCGTGGGTGACTGTTGTTGATGTTTGCAGAGGGTCCCTGGTTCGCGCCCAGGTATGGGCGAGGGGACGGTCTAAAGTTATACTGTTACAGTTACAATACACGTGTAGGTTTTGGGACAGACGTCTTTCCATTCATCAAATTGCGGGTGCACAGTTTGGATGCTGGAATTATTTTGTGAGTGGAAGAACGTACGCGGGGAGCCTACAGGAGCACCTGTTTGAAGTGATTGACAACCAGATGAACACATCATGGCTGGTTGTGTTCATTCCACATTAAAATGTAATACATGTTAGAAGTTCTATGACAATACTTTACTAAGCCCACAGATCATATGAAATTATTAGAGATTCTATATGCAATTCTATGATTACACCTAGGCTATAAAAATAAAAAAAATTGTGCACGCACACACATAGGGAGTCCCGTACCATAAGAAATGACTTGTACTTTCACTCCTGCTTTTAAGTTAGGAACAAACCAACCTGTTTTATCCTTACCTAGAATTCTCTCCATTTCCTCACATCGTTTTATCTCAGTGACAAACTTCCGCTGGAATAGGTTTACGCTGGGGTTGAGCTGAAACAGTAGGAGCAGAGCCACATTGTTACTGTCACCACGAACACACACCTGTCTAAGCTGATATTGAATGGATTTGCAAATGATCGCCAACATTCCACATTCTCTCTGATACACAACCCTACAGGGCAAGTTGCAACATTTTGAGATGTCACTATGAAATCAAACTGGTCCACAGACTTCTCACGATCCTATTAAAAGTGTCAGTAAACAAGCATATCCATAATCTACTGTACTCGGTAAGGTTAGATATAGTCTGGTTAATCAGGCTGTAATACACAATTAATTGGCATCTACAGACAAACATTTGTGCAAAATTGTGTAAATGTTGCTTACAAGCCAGAATGTTGAAAGAAATGACATTGGAACTTACTCCACCGGTTGTCTATGCGGTATGTCCTTCAGCTGCTTTTTAGAAAGCTGGTAGTTCGGTTTGGAACCAAGGTAAATTTAGTATTGTGTTGGATATTCAGTTTTCTATCGTCAAACATTGAACCAAGCACGCCATGACAATGAACATTGTATATTCTGAATCAGGGGACGTTGGAGAACAATTCACCCTTTTTTTTTGTATTTGTCTTTCAATTACATTTTTTGGGTTGGAATATTCTCCATCCTCGCCTGATTCAGAATATACAATTGTCATGTATTGTTTGGTTCAATAGCTATTGACAAGAGAAAACTGAATATCCAATATAAAACCATATACCTACTGGCTCTCTAAAAAGTCTGGTCAACAATACATTCCACTGGAAATTTGTCTACAATTTTGAGCAGCTGAAGGACAAACCGCACAGACAACCGGTAGAGTAAATTCAAATCTAATTGTATTCAACATTCACTCTTGTATGGAAAATGTACACGATTTTGCACACAAATGTTTCAGGTTGTATATACACCAATAAATTGTGTATTACAGACTGATTCATCAGGCGTTATCTAAAACCAGTGTTTCCAAACTCCACTCCTCAAGTACCCACAACAATGAGTTGAATCAGGTGTTTTTGTCCAGGGCTACAACAAAAATGTGTGCTGTTGGGGGTACTCGAGGACCAGAGTTGGGAAACACTGATCTAAGCTATTTTATCAAGTCTTGTGTTAGGAACGCTCTAGCTCTCAAACTCTAGGCGGCATTCTGCCTTCTCCCTGCAGTTCTCAGACATCATTAGCTTCGCCCATGACTGCCTCATGTGAACTACAATCCCCACGCTGTGTTTTAACATTTAGAAACGTCAATAATCATTGCTTGCGATACAAATTTCGGAATATATGCACCTTATCTTTCATTGGCGAGAAAGAATCCTTAAAATAAAATAAATATACACTTACTGTAGCAGCTTCGCACAGATCCATAAACTATGGGTGCCTCCATCTGACTAAACTAAACCAAGTTACCGCTTACACACAGGTGTTCAGAGCATGCTAGATAGCACAGGTAAACAAGCGCTGTAACATGGGGATGTGGCCATGTGGGAACACTAACCCATTCAAGGTGTGTATAAATGTTATCTTAAAAATAATGTATATTTACATAAAATACGTTCCTTATGCTTCCAAACCCGTAACGCAAATGGTGCATGTTAATGTTCAGGCTGAGCGTCAGGGATCTTAACAAAACTCCCCCCTACAAAAGACGCCTTCGTCCAATAACTCGTGTAATGTAATGAACTGAGAGTCATGATCAAGGGCTAGGATCGGGCAACATTCTACCTACCTGATCATGTCTGACAGCTCACAATGCAACTGGACCATCAAAGAGAGATTAACTTCGACTGCTGCTCTAGTTGCATGAGACTGTTTATTTGGGAAGAAATCAGTAAGTTACTTACGTCTCTGAATTCCACCAGACCCATTTCTCCCAGTTCGCTAATGCAGTCGTATGCCGATCCAGACTGCAGAAACATCTGGGCCAAACACATCTCTTCACTTCGGAACAACGAACCCATCTTGACAGCTTGCTCTTGTCCTTACAATACAACCAGCTAGTTAGCTTCAACTACAGCTAACTAACGTTAGTCTCGAGCGCAAACCACTTAACTGGGTAGGCTTATAAATGCGGGCTCCGGCGTCGTTGGAAGTAGCTAACTAGCATGCTAGCTAACAAACTACTGATGAGCATTCGCTTCAACACCGTGTCAATCATTGGCTAATCAGTGACACGTCTCGAGTCCAGTCAAGACGTTCCCGTCGAAGTGGTTGTTGAAGTCATCTTGTTGTAGCCATATAACGTAGCTATCGATAGAGAACCAGAAGATCCTCGCTAGTAGGAGCTCTGTCACTTGGGCTAGCTAGCTCTGCTTCCGTGAACTCTTCTCAATTTAGTTGTCGTAGTTAGCAGAAGCTACTGTTAGCTAACTGACACTAGAAACAATCATGTTTGGTAGCAAACTATGACTATAAGCACATTTAAACTTGAAACTTCAATAAAGACTACAGTAGCTCGTTTTTATTAAATACTCTCGAAATCATGCGCACTTTGATATCGCGCTTGTAAGCAAGTTACAAATTCCACGTCATTTCATACAACTCTTGTGCGTGCTCTGGGGCGTATTCTCATTACGCAAATGATGTTGCAAAACGTTTATTTAACAGAACGAAATGGGGCGGGACCTACCTCAATTTGTCCAGTAGAAACTCTCGTTTTAGTTTTGCAACTGTTCAGACTATTGATTGCCTTCTCGGACGTCTGAAGCGAGAGGTTTTACTCCGCCCAAAATCTGTCGACAAAATAAAACACAGAAGTGGTGAATTTTTAGATGGAGGTTAATGAGAGGGTGTCAAATTTGATCAACAAAAACATGTAATTGCTAATTTGCTACGGAAAGCTTATTTGATCAACTATAGGTTTTGTAATGGTTAGGTTGTTACGAGTGCACTGATATAAGTTATGGATAAGTGGACCTATGTGGCAATTCGGCAACTTTTAAAGAAAAAATACTTTATTTCAATTGTGCCTAATTATTGTTTAAACCTTTATTTTATCAGGGAGTCATACTGAGACCAAGGTCTCTTTTTTTATACAGATGAGCCCTGAATTACAGAAATTACAGAAAATACACACATGAAAATATAAATACAGCATGCAGAGAGTAAAACACGGTCATAAATGTCTATGTCTTAAAAATATGTTGTTCTGCCCTTGAATAAGGCAGTTAACACACTGTTCCCTGGTAGGCTGTCATTGTAAATAAGAATTTGTTCTTAACTGACTTGCCTTGTTAAATAAAGGTTAAATTAGATTAATTTTTTTTTTTTTTAAACATTCATCAGTAATAAGGTCCCCAATCAGCTTTCTGAAATGCCCTGGAGGCACCAGAACATAAAATGTGGCACCAGAACATAAAATGTGAGAACATTTTGAAGATTGTTTTACAAATAAGGTGCAAGAAAGCTAAAAGCTGATTTACCTAACTCAGTAGAGATCGAAGGAATTTCCAGAGTTTGCAATCCTTGAGACCGGGTGTGGTAACTCCTATGTCTAAAGATTAGTAATGATGTTAGGTACAGTAGGACTTTTTTGTAAAAGGGCTTAATAAATGAAAGCATAGCAATATATCAACATACATGACATCAAAGAAGGCCTCTTCTATGCGCTCTAGAGAACAACATCATCACGGATATAACCTGTTTTAGCATGGACATTGCCATTGAATGGTTCCACCATTTTGAAGTAGTCAACTGTGTGGGGATTCCTATTAGTTTGGAACAATCAGCTATAGAAGACGAAGAACATATAAACTCAGAAAAAAAAAAGAAACGTCCTCTCACTGTCAACTTCATTTATTTTCAGCAAACTTAACATGTGTAAATATTTGTATGAACATAGCAAGATTCAACAACTGAGACATAAACTGAACAAGTTCCACGGACATGTGACTAACAGAAATTGAATAATGTGTCCCTGAACAAAGGGGGGGAGGGTAAAAATTAAAAGTAACAGTCAGTATCTGGTGTGGCCAACAGCTGCATTAAGTAGTGCAGTGTATCTCCTCCTCATGGACTGCACCAGATTTGCCAGTTCTTGCTGTGAGATGTTACCCCACTCTTCCACCAAGGCACCTGCAAGTTCCCAGACATTTCTGGGGGGAATGGCCCTAGCCCTCACCCTCCAATCCAACAGGTCCCAGACGTGCTCAATGGGATTGAGATCCGGGATCTTCGCTGGCCATGGCAGAACACTGACATTCCTGTCTCCAGGAAATCACGCACAGAACGAGCAGTATGGCTGGTGGCATTGTCATGCCAGGATGAGCCTGCAGGAAGAGTACCACATGAGGGAGGTGGATGGCTTCCCTGTAAAGCACAGTGTTGAGATTGCCTGTAATGACAACAAGCTCAGTCCGATGATGCTGTGACACACCGCCCCAGACCATGACGGACCCTCCACCTCCAAATCGATCCCGCTCCAGAGTGCAGGCCTCGGTGTAATGCTCATTCCTTCAACGATAAACGCAAATCCGACCCATCACCCCTGGTGAGACAAAACCGTGACTCGTCAGTGAAGAGCACTTTTTGCCACTCCTGTCTGGTCCAGCGACGGTGGGTTTGTGCCCATAGGTGACATTGTTGCCCGTGATGTCTGGTGAGGACCTGCCTTACAACAGGCCTACAAGCCCTCAGTCCAGCCTCTCTCAGCCTATTGAGGACAGTCTGAGCACTGATGGAGGGATTGTGCGTTCCTGGTGTAACTTGGGCAGTTGTTGTTGCCATCATGTACCTGTCCCGCAGGTGTGATGTTCGGATGTACCATTCCTGTGCAGGTGTTGTTACACGTGGTCTGCCACTGCGAGGACGATCAGCTGTCCGTCCTGTCTCCCTGTAGCGCTGTCTTAGGTGTCTCACAGTACGGACATTGCAATTTATTGTCCTCGGCCACATCTGCAGTCCTCATGCCTTCTTGCAGCATGCCTAAGGCACGTTCACGCAGATGAGCAGGGACCCTGGGCATCTTTCTTTTGGTGTTTTTCAGAGTCAGTAGAAAGGCCTCTTTAGTGTCCTAAGTTTTCATAACTGTGACCTTAATTGCCTACCGTCTGTAAGCTGTTAGTGTCTTAACGACCATTCCACAGATCAAATCAAATCAAATCAAATTTATTTATATAGCCCTTCGTACATCAGCTGATATCTCAAAGTGCTGTACAGAAACCCAGCCTAAAACCCCAAACAGCAAGCAATGCAGGTGTAGAAGCATGGTGGCTAAAAACTCCCTAGAAAGGCCAAAACCTAGGAAGAAACCTAGAGAGGAACCAGGCTATGTGGGGTGGCCAGTCCTCTTCTGGCTGTGCCGGGTGGAGATTATAACAGAACATGGCCAAGATGTTCAAATGTTCATAAATGACCAGCATGGTCGAATAATAATAAGGCAGAACAGTTGAAACTGGAGCAGCAGCACGGTCAGGTGGACTGGGGACAGCAAGGAGTCATCATGTCAGGTAGTCCTGGGGTATGGTCCTAGGGCTCAGGTCAGTTGAAACTGGAGCAGCAGCACGGCCAGGTGGACTGGGGACAGCAAGGAGTCATCATGTCAGGTAGTCCTGGGGCATGGTCCTAGGGCTCAGGTCCTCCGAGAGAGAGAGAGAGAAAGAGAGAAGGAGAGAATTAGATAACGCACACTTGCATGTTCATTAATTGTTTATGGTTCATTGAACAAGCATGGGAAACAGTGTTTAAACCCTTTACAATGAAGATCTGTGAAGTTATTTGGATTTTTACAAAAAAGTGACATTTCTTTTTTTTGCTGAGTTTAGTACTTTAAAATGGAGATCATCACCTGTAAAACACCAGTCTCAACGTCAACATTGAAGAGGCGAGTCCGGGATGCTGGTTTTCTAGGCAGAGTTGCAAAGAAAAAGCCATATCTCAGACTGGCCAATACAATTAAAAGATTAAGATGGGCAAAATAACACAGACACTGGACAGAGGAACAGAGGAACTGCCTACAAGGCCAGCATCATGGAGTCGCCGCTTCATTGTTGACGTTGAGACTGGTGTTTTGCGGGTACTATTTAATGCAGCTGCCAGTTGAGGACTTGTGAGACATCTGTTTCTCAAACTAGACTCTCTAATGTACTTGTCCTCTTGCTCAGTTGTGCACTGGGGCCTCCCGCTCCTCTTTCTATTCTGGTTAGAGCCAGTTTGCGCTGTTCTGTGAAGGGAGTATTACACAGCGTTGTACGAGATCTTCAGTTTCTTGTCAGTTTCTCGCATGGAATAGCCTTAATTTCTTAGAACAAGAATAGACTGATGAGTTTCAGAAGAAAGTAAATTAATTCTGGCCATTTTAAGCCTGTAATCAAACCCACAAATGCTGATGCTCCAGATACTCAACTAGTCTAAAGAAGGCCAGTTTTTTTGCTTCTTTAATCAGCACAACAGTTTTCAGCTGTGCTTACATAATTGCAAAAGGGTTTTCTAATGGTCAATTAGCCGTATTAAATGATAAACTTGGATTAGCTAACACAACGTGCCAATGGAATACAGGAGTAAAGGTTGCTGATAATGGGCCTCTACGTTTCCTGCAACAATAGTCATTTACGACATTAACAATGTCTACACTGTATTTCTGATCAACTTTGATGTTATTTTAATGGACAAAAAATGTGCTTTTCTTTAAAAAACAAGGACATTTCTAAGTGACCCCAAACTTTTGAATGGACGTGTATGTGTATATAAAATACAGTACCAGTCAAAAGTTTGGACACACCTACTCATTCAAGGGTTTTTCTTTATTTTTTACTATTTTCTTCATCGTAGAATAATAGTGATGACATCACAACTATGTAATAACACATGGAATCATGTAGTAAACAAAAAAAGTGTTAAACAAATAAAACATATTTTATATATGAGATTCTTCAAAGTAGCCACCCTTTGCCTTGATGACAGCTTTGCACACTTGGCATTCTCTCAACCAGCTTCATGGGGAATGCTTTTCCAACAGTCTTGAAGGAGTTCCCACATATGCTGAGCACTTGTTGGCTGCTTTTCCTTCACTCTGCGGTCTAACTCATCCCAAACCATCTCAATTGGTTTGAGGACAGGTGATTGTGGAGGCCAGATCTGATGCAGCTCTCCATCCCTCTCCTTCTTGGTCAAATATTCCTTACACAGCCTGGAGATGTGTTTTGGGTCATTGTTCTGTTGAAAAACAATAGCCGCATTAAGCGCAAACTTGTGGTAGCCATGCTGATTATTGTGCCTTGACTTCTAAATAAATCACTGATAGTCTCACCAGCAAAGCACCCCCACAACATCACACCTCCTCCATGCTTCACGGTGGGAACCACACATACAGAGGACATCCGTTCACCTACTCTGCGTCTCAGAAAGACACGGCGGTTGGACTCAAATTTGGACTCGTCAGGCCAAAGGACAGATTTCCACCAGTCTAATGTCCATTGCTTGTGTTTCTTGGTCCAATCAAGTCTCTTCTTATTGGTGTACTTTAGTAGTGGTTTCTTTGCAGCAATTTGACCATGAAGGCCTGATTCACGCATTCTCCTCTGAACAGTTAATGTTGAGAGGTGTCTGTTACTTGAACTCTGCGAAGAATTTATTTGGGCTGCAATCTGAGGTGCAGTTAACTCTAATGAACTTATCCTCTGCAGCAGGTAACTCTGGGTCTTCCTTTCCTGTGGCAGTCCTCATGAGAGCCAGTTTCATCATAGAGCTTGATGGGTTTTGCAACTGCACTTGAAGAAACATTAACATTTCTGGATTGACTGACCTTCATGTCTTAAAGTAATGATGGACTGTCATTTTTCTTTGCTGATTTGAGCTGTTCTTGCCATAATATGGACTTGGTCTTTTGCCAAATAGAGCTCTCTTCTGTATACCACCCCTACCTAGTCACAACACAACTTATTGGCTCAAACGCATTAGGAAGGATATAAATTCCACAAATGAACATTTAACAAGGCACACCTGTTAATTGAAATGCATTCCAGGTGACTACCTCGTGAAGCTGGTTGAGAGAATGCCAAGAGTGTACAAAGCTGTCATCAAGGCAAAAGGTGGTTACTTTGAAGAATCTGAAGTATAGTACATGATTCCATGTGATATTTCACAGTTTTGATGTTTTTATACTATTTTCAACATTGGAGAAAAATGTAAAATAAATTAAAACCCTTGAATGTTTTTTAGAAAGGTGTGTCCAAACTTTTGACTCGAGATTATTTCATTTTCAAATAACCAAAAGTGAGAGGTTGTGATCTGAAGAAAGGGAAAAAGGCCATTCTTGAACATGCGGTGAGAAATTCTTACTAATCTGCTAGAGAACCAGTTCAGATTTAAGTATAACTTTTGTATGACTAAGCCTTTAGTGAGCGATTTAATGCTTTAAAATTTAATCATTTCTGCCCTTCGAATTCATATTCATTTTTAAATAGGCCCATTTAGTTTTGTGTTGCTTGCCGTTCCAAATACAATTGAATATTTTTTTGCTGCTCATATAATGACGTAAAATAAGATGCTAGGTGTAAGCAAGGCCATAAGCATATAGGTAAACTTGGATAGGACTAATATGTTAAATCAGGGTGATTTTTCAACAAATAGACAGATATTTTCCTTTCCATGGTTGCAAGAGCTTATCTCTTTTAGTTAACTTTCTATTAAAATGTATTGTAGTGAGATAATTTCTTTCGGGATATGAATATTGAGTATGTTCACTTCACCATCATACCATTTTATTTGAAAAACTACACAGGAATGTAAAAGTTGTATTTTTTTTAATGATCTAGTTGTAACAGTTTTCCTCCTCTTCTGAGGAGGAGTAGGAAGGATCGGACCAATATGCAGCATGGTACGTGTCCATGTTAATATTTGTTTAAACTGAACACAAAATAACAAGAGCATGACCGAAAACTAAACAGTTCTGTCTGGTGCAGAGACAGAAAACAATCAACCACACTCAAAATGGGAAAAAAGGCTACCTAAGTATGGCTCTCAATCAGAGACAACGATAGACAGCTGCCTCTGATTGAGAACCATACCAGGCCAAACACATAGAAATACAGAAACATAGAACAACACATAGAATGCCCAAAAAGGAACTAAAGTCAGGACGTGACACTAGTACGTAACATAGTACACTTATCAGAATTTTGTTGTAATCCAGAAAGGTTTGAATAGTTGTCTAGATCATCTATGAGGATGTGGAGGGACATTTGCCTCAATGCTGTCATATCCATGGCTTATTGCTAGTGTGGCTTTCAGTTAGTTACTTTTGGCAACCTACCCTGTGAGAAGGAATATCATCATATATTTCATCAAATCTGACTAACACTGCTTGCTATGAATTCTATTGGAGGGTGTTTGCATGTTTATGTAAAAATACACACCCCTGACTCTCACACAAAACCTATACACATTCCCATACAGCGCAATCGGGAAAGTATTCTGACCCCTTCACCTTTTCCACATTTTGTTACATTACAGCCTTATTCTAAAATGCATTAAATAAGAATTTCCTCAATCTACACACAATATCCCACAATGACAAAGTGAAAACAGGTTTTTAGAAATGTTTGCAAATGTTTTAAAAATATTTACCTAAGTATTCAGACCCTTTGCTATGTGAATCAAAATTGAGCTCAGGTGCATCCTGTTTGCATTGATCAACCTTGAGATGTTTCTACAAATTGGAGTCCACCTGTCGTAAATTAAATTGATTGGACATGATTTGTAAAAAGCACACACCTGTCTATATAAAAGGTCCTACAGTTGACAGTGCATGTCAGAGCAAAAAAACAAGCCATGAGGTCAAAGAAATTGTCCGTAGAGCACCGAGACAGGATTGTGTCGAGCCACATATCTGGGAAAGGGTACCAAAACATTTCTGCAGCATTGAAGGTCCCCAAGAACACAGTGGCCTCCGTCATTCTTAAATGGAAGACATTTGGAACCACCAAGACTTTTCCTAGAGCTGGCCGCCCGGCCAAACCAAGCAATCGGGGGAGAAGGTCCTTGGTCAGGGAGATGGCCAAGAACCCGATGGTCACTCTGACGGAGCTCCAGAGTTCCTCTGTGGAGATGGGAGAACCTTCCAGAAGAACAACCATCTCTCCTTTATTCCACCAATCAGACCTTTATGGTAGAGTGGCGAGACAGAAGCCACTCTCAGTAAAAGGCACATGACCACCCACTTGGAGTTTGCCAAAAAGGCACCTAAAGGACCATGAAAACCAAGATTGAACACTTTGGCCTGAATGCCAATCGTCACATTTGGAGGAAACCAGGCACAGCTCATCACCTGGCCAATACCATCCCTACGGTGAAGCATGATGGTGGCAGCATCATGCTGTGGGGATGTTTTTCAGTGGCAGGGACTGGGAGACTAGTCAGGATCGAGGGAAAGGTGAATGGAGAAAAGTACAGAGAGATCCTTGATGAAAACCTGCTGCAGAGCACTCAGGACCTCAGACTGGGGCTAAGGTTCATCTTCCAACAGGACAATGACCCTAAGCACACAGCCAAGACAACGCAGGAGTGGCTTCGGGACAAGTCTCTGAATGTCCTTGAGTGGCCCAGCCAGAGTCTGGACTTGAACCCGATTGAACATCTCTGGAGACCTGAATATAGCTGTGCAAAGACGCTCCCCATCAACCTGACAGAGCTTGAGAGGATCTGCAGAGAAGAATGGAAGAAACTCCCCAAATACAGATGTGCCAAGCATGTAGCGTCATACCCAAGAAGACTAGAGGCTGTAATTGCTGCCAAAGGTGCTTCAACAAAGTACTGAGTAAAAAGAGTCTGAATAATTATGAAAATTTGATATTTCAAAAACCTGTTTTTGCTTTGTCATTGAGGTATTGTGTGTAGATTGATGAGGAGAAAAAACAATTTAATCAATTTTAGAATAAGGCTGAAACGTAACAAAATGTGGAAAAAGTGAAGAGGTCTGAATACTTTCAAATGCACTGTACACTGCATATACACCTACACAAACACACACTTCTGCAGTCATCATATACTGCTGCTACTCTGTTCTTTATTTTACTCTTTATCATCTATCCTGATGCCAAGTCACTTTACCCTGCCTTCATTTGCATATCTACCTGAAATACTGTACCTCATACCCCTGCACATTGATCTGGTACTGGTATTCCCTGTCTGTATATTGCTCCATTCTTGTGTATTTTACTCCTCGAGTTACCATTTTTTACTATAATTTTTTTTTTTACTCTGCATCGTTGGGAAGGGCTCGTAAGCAAGCATTTCACAGTAAAGTCTACACCCATTGAAAATCGACGCACGTGACAAATAAGAATGTGATTTGATTTATCCCAGGCCAGATTCACATTTCAAGCCTAAATCAAAAATGAACATTTCCAAAAGGTAACAAAAATATCAAAATACAGTCAACTTGATAATTTACATTCTTACCAACCATGAAAGAAACCTGCTAAACATGTTCGAATTTACCACCTGAAAATTACTTACTTACTGGCTGTTTACTAGCTCAATAACAACATGTTCATCCATTATCTTTCAGCAGGATCAAGAAAATTTAAGCCATTAGACAGTCATGGTCAAGGTGGGTAGCCCACGTCAAGAACTAGGGCATGTCAGTATGTCTACTATTGCTCTCTTTCTCAGATTCATTGGTTTAGAGAGAAGCACTTCTCCATGCCTGTCGGATCTGTTTCCATGGAGTCCCGAGAATGGAGGCAGTGATGAAGAAAAACACCAAGATGAGGCCCTTGGCCAGAGACAGGGAGTACGACTCACCTGGAGATAGAGGGGTGTAGGGAAAGAGTTAATCCTACTGTCATCATCCATTTAGCATATTTAATTAGTCACATTTTGGGACAGCAGAGTCTCACCTGTATAATACCTGGTGAGGGGGAAGGCAAGCTGGGGCCAGCACACATCGTTCCTGTCGCAGTCATACTCAGTAAAGTTAATCTGAAACCTGAAGGAGACCAGGGCAGAACCACATCAGAGTTTTATTCACTGCACTTACCAACTGTTCAACATAGTCAGGAAATCTTATACTGAGGCTATATTTAAATTCTCAGGCCTTTAGCCTTTCAGACTCACCTGGTTCTGGGTGGTCCTGTGTTGATGGAGATATCAGTGAAGGTGATGGAAGAGGTGACAGGGAAAGTCTGAATCCCAGTCGGCTCCAGACAGGGGTCACCCCCTCCACACTCAAACTTCCAAGTGGACACATGGTCACTGTGGAGAGGCAACACTCACATCAGAGACAGTGGAGTAAACAAGGAGGACTTTATTCAATCACACATCCAATCAATGCATTGTAATGGGCCCGTCCTGAGTATGAACAGAAGGTCAGCACAGACAGAAAGGAAAGATGTTTGTGATGGCAATGGACAGTGTTGTAGGCTGTTACCACATACCTGACTTCCACTGCTTGTATCTCCCGCTGAGGCAACCCCCCCACCACCTCTGTCACAATGCTCCTAACATGGATGTGCCGGTGGGAGGGAATCCCAGAACATATTCCAATACCACCACCCACAGGCTGGTTGGAGTTCAGTTCTACAACTGTTGGTTATTCAGTGTGTTGGATACAGAAGTGCAATTGAAGCAAGCAACAAAGCCAAAATAATGAATTAATAGGGTGAATATTTTGGGTAATATTTAGATGAATTTAACAGTTAAAGTTTGAAAGGTTTCTACTCACAGCTAATGTTCAACCAGTCAGTCAGGTTCAGAACATCTGGGTCTCCATTCCTCGCTATGTGTGTTGCTGTGCTCAGTGCCCTCTGAAGAGAGGCCACATTCTGACTAGCAGAGGTAAAAAAAAAAAAAGGAGGTCAAACATTTTACAGGAGACATGGATCCTTTCCATTTGCAGGCATGCAGCTGTAATTTGATCAACTCCAGAAATGCTATTTATCTGTGTGTGTGTTTCAAGTTTCTAAGTTGTATTATCGCATGCACAGTATGTGTAAAACAGTACGGGACACACTCTTTTTACACGACTTCGATACAAAGATTTTCGTAGCAGGTTAGGAGAGCATTTTCGCTAACCCTAACCCTTTTCTTAACCTTAACCTCAGTCTCCTAACCTGCTACGAAAAAGTCGGTGTCGAAGTGGCGTGAAAATAGTTTTTTTGTGTATCCAGTGACTCACCTAAGCAGGCTACATTGGGTCAGGTTCTGTAGGCTCACAGGTAACAGACATCCTGCAGTTGAATTCTCCCCAAATAGTACTATTCTCCCCTCAGAGGCACACAGTCCACTGCTTACTGAAAACAGAAATAGAAAAACATGAATACACATACACTAACAGGCCACAAGCCATCCAACAGCTGTAACTGCTGGTTCTCACAATAGTCTAATCAAAGTGCCTAAGCTAAAATATGTAATATATTTTTGATGTGTAGAGTTAAATAATTGAGACCTTTCAAAGCCGTTGATTTTTCAGTGCACTATCCATGGTACAAAGACGACCGTTACCTGGCTTCCAAAGATTGACTGGGGTCCTCTGTATGACTGTTCCATTCCCCAAGGTGTCCACAATCCCACCAATCACAGGCCTGCCCACCTGGTAACCTGAGAGATTACACAAGGCTTTGTCTGTAAATCAGTGAAACTAGTCTCATCTTTTTATGTTGCACATTAAGATCCCCATTATGAAACGCTTAGAAAAAGTGTATTAGGTTGCACAAACCTGGGTTCCCCGAGTTGGGCTGAGCCAAAGCATCTCCATTCAGAAACACAACTGAATAGCTGGCTGTCAAACCCACTGTGAGAAACACATAAAAGCAGGACAATTATCTGTTAATCATTAACAAACACAACGTCAGCGTTGATAAGGATAATTAATGATACTACAAATACCCAGTAATGCCCAGCATGTAAAAACTAAACAAAAGAGGCCCTTACCACTAGCAGAAAGGACATTCCCAAGTATGCGGGTTAGTGTGATATTTGTGAGACCATTCCCTTTCCAGAAGAATTTGTAATTTAAGGCCAAGGTCACATTTTCACACAGCAGTCTGCCATCTTCAGCCACAGGACTCGCGACAAAGGGCCTCAGATCAACAGCCATTTTATCTGTGACATCCACTGTGACCACACCTGAAATGTTTCCCAATGACCACACAAAGCAAATCAAATCAAATCAATCAGAAAAAGTTGAAAAAGTAAGTAATTGTTCTGATCATAGAGAGAGAGAGAGAGTACCCCCTTGGCCATCCCTGACTTGCACCCTCAGCTCAGTTGGTGTCATCTGTAAGGGGGGTCCAGTTGGGCAGGAAAGGAGACGGGTCACACACTGCGCTTGGAAGTTTTTCAAAAATGCCACAGGGGCATTATCTACACACTGGCCAACCAGGGAGTTCTGAGGAATTAAGACATAAATTAGACATATCAGATGGCATAGACGACAAAACACTTTGCTTTGAGCCACAGAGACTTCTGACTGTACATTTACAAACACACAGTGAGAGAGAGAGAGAGAGAGAGAGAGAGAGAGAGAGAGAGAGAGAGAGAGAGAGAGAGAGAGAGAGAGAGAGAGATATTCAGACACACAAGTCTAACCTGAGGAATGGTGAAATACTGATCACTTATGGTGAAAATGGGATCCCCCTGCTGGTAGATATGTGTGGGCAGTGGAGCTGACAGCACTGGCATTTGGAAAGATGGCCTGGGCTTTGGTGTGCTGGATCACATATAGAAGAAGGCATAACACATATTAGGTCGATGCAGTAAAGGAGATATAGCAAAAACAAAAACTCTATCAATTAAGATTGAAGTCTATGTTTATCAAGACAAAACTGTCTTAAGGAAATAGACGGCGCCTCACATTGTGTCCCCTTCATAAAATAGTCCAAGGAAGGGATTGTTTTCAGGCAGGGAGATGACACAGAGAAATGGAAACCAATCAGGGGCATTTTCAGCAGACTGTGCAATGCACAGGTAATCAGGAACTGGAGAAACTTCCCCTCCAAAGGGCCCCGAAAGACACTGGCCCTGAAACAGCTTCAGGGCTTCAGGGGAACAGTCCTGGGGGAGACACATGACAGAAACACCATTACCTGATGGACAGACAAACATAATCAAAATGTCTACTCTAGCCACAGAGCAAGCAGATTAGTATGTGTAAAGATGGATGTAAATACCTTGTCACAGCAGCATCGCACATCACAGGCTCCCTCAGTGAGGTCGCAGGAACAGGAGCCCAGGGGCCGGTACACTTGGTTGGGAATTACTGTTTTGTTGTCTGACAAAAATAAAAAAGCACTATTAAAAAAGGGGGACAACCAGACAAACAAAATATCTCTTGGATTGATTAAAGATACCTACTTTAAAAAGAGCCAGACTTACCAGACACAGGTTCAGTGGGAAACACCTGGGCATAGATCCTAGCCTGGATTAGCAGTGAAGCCTGAGATGTGTTCCCCAGACAGGCAGACACACGTAGAGTCTCCAGCACACACAGTGGCTCAGGACAGCAGTCTGTGTCATTATTATTACCACACAGGAGCAGGCTGCGGTTCAGACTCAGCTGCACTCGCACTGTAGTCTGACACACAGGGAAAGAGATAGGTTGCAGGGAGACAGCAATTAAGTGGCGAGAGTAATTTCCATGAAGAAAGTTCTGAATGGTGTCAATCATTTGGTGTCTTTGTGTGCAGACAAGACTATTTGGTTGCTAACAAAATATTTTATGTCAACTTAAACCATGAAAAAGCAGCCCACTTGTGTGGTATGTGGTGCTGCTAAAAAGCCAGGTAGAGGTAGCAGTCATTTTTGGTAGCAGTGGTCAGGGGGGACTCTGTCGTGCTAAAAAAACAGCTCCTGATGAGAGCAGTATGTCACACACTTACCTTGCCCACCAACTCCTGTGTGAGAACCCACTGTGTCAGATCTTCTGAGCATGATGGGGGACCTGTCAAAATGAATCCACAAAATGCATGTCATTGCTTACAAAACCCATGCCATGGACAATGACAAGTGCTCACTGACAACACCATGCAAGTAGCTTATTTACCTGGGGGATTGGAGCGCGATAGAGAGCTCAGGGTCAGGGATATGCCAGATGTGTTTCCAAGCAAGAAAGCAGCCAATCTAGGTCCAGATGTGACGAGATACGACGGCTGAAAAACTAGAAAAGGGATTGCTGCTTGATGTTAGCCAGGTAACGTTAGCTAGCTAAAGTTAGCTAGCCTTAGTTCCACACATCATGTTAGTTGATTGATTGATGGAAAAAGTATGAGAGTTGAATGACTTACCGACATTGCTCTTTGCATCCGTAATCAAAACAATCAGAAGAATGTATGCACATCGACATAGAACACGTGCAGAAAGTATATTAGCCATCGCAGATAATATCGGTTCACCAGGGAGTCGCCATTTTTACGAAATGTTGTAGAGATGTCTAGCTATGGCAACGACATATCAACCAATCACAGCTTATACGATGACTTATTCTCTCGTGCTCCATAGAGGCCATGCTACTGTTCAGACAGTCAACAGCGACGCTTGTGGAGCCGAGTGTGTACTATATAAACAGACAAATAATCATGCAACTGTTAAAGAACGCCAACTTCTTGAAACCAACATGCAACATTATATATAATCTCTGCATGCACTCGAATTAATTTGCAACACAACATGAAAACAAAAGCATAATGTTGCAAAGATGATCTGTTGAGCCAATGTATAATCCTATACACTAGATGGCGGCAATTCATCAGCTCCATTAGTTAAAATTACAAGGAAAAACACGAGAAAGGAAGCAAAAGCCTTAGGAATTAGCAAACAATGGTGCCTGTTGGATCAGTCGAAGATCAAATGAAAGCTGTACTAGACTGTCTGGTCACTGAGGATAAAATACCCATAGATGCCAGCACTACTTTGAAGCTCTTCATAAACAAGCTTGACGAGTGCTCAAGGTAAATCTGGTTGGGAAGTGAATAAAAAATATAAAAAATAAGTGCCTAATGTGTTTTCTCTGGCATTTGTAGGGAAGAGCATGTGTAGCCTCACCTGTATTTGAATGATGTACTACTGCTTCTGCCAAAATATCTGGGATTTTGTGGCACAGGCAGTATGTGGTAGTGCAATGACTGGAACGAACTGCAAAAATCACTGAAGCTGGAGACTCATATCTCCCTCACTAACTTTAAGCACCAGCTGTCAGAGCAGCTCACAGATCACTGCACCTGTACATAGCCCATCTGTAAACACCCCATCCAACTACCTCATCCCCATACTGTATTTATTTATCTTGCTCCTTTGCACCCCAGTATCTCTACTTGCACATTAATCTTCTGCACATCTATCACATCTATATTGTAATTATTTCGCCACCATGGCCTATTTATTGCCTTACCTCCCTTATCTTACCTCATTTGCACACACTGTATATATACTTTTTCTATTGTATTATTGACTGTATGTTTGTTAATTCCATGTGTAACTCTGTTGTTGTACGTGTCCAACTGTTTTGCTTTATCTTGGCCAGGTCGCAGTTGTAAATGAGAACTTGTTCTCAACTAGCCTACCTGGTTAAATAAAGGTAAAATAAAAGAAATACATTTTTACCCCTTAACCACAAGGTTGCTGCTTCAAGCTCTGCAATGACTGTTCTCATTCAATCACTACGTTGGTGGCAGCAGTGATATATTCTCTGCGGTCTCTGAGTGACTGGTTCAAGCCCACCACTGACTGTTCCTACCATCTTGTTACACATACATTGTTTGCCGTTTGTGTCACTGTCTCTTGATGGCATCACATATTGTTCCCACACCAGATACAAACATACACAGACGCACATAAACAACGACTACATCTCATCTGCCCAGTCCTGCATTCTCACACCCCCATCCCTAGTGCCTGCATTATTATTATTATAATATATTTTTTTACCTTTATTTAACTAGGCAATTATTGATTTTCACATGGCCTTAAATTGTACCAATTTGTTTTTCTTGGTCGCCCATGCTATTTCAATAATAAATCGTTTGAGTTTCCATGGTGATGTTTTCAATGATCAGTATTAACTCATTTGCTATTGTTACGGTTTTCTTCGGGTGAAGGAGAGTCGGACCAAAATGCAGCATGGTAATTTTCATACATGTTTAATAATGAAGAAAAACAAACAATACAAAAACCGGAACATGAAAACCTATACAGCCTATCTGGTGACAACAAACACAGAGACAGGAACAATCACCCACAAAACACTCAAAGAATATGGCTGCCTAAATATGGTTTCCAATCAGAGACAACGATAATCACCTGCCTCTAATTGAGAACCAATTCAGACAGCCATAGACTTACCTAGAAAACCCCACTAAGCCACAATCCCAATACGTACGAAAATCCCAAGACAAAACACCCCACATAAAAAAAAACTAAACAAACAGCAAATGCATCCAACATGTTTGTAGTCACAAGTTTGATGAATGAATATGGGACCAAATGCTTAACTTTTGACTACTTTAATACACATACAGTTGAAGTTTACATACACTTTAGCCAAATATATTTAAACAGAGTTTTTCACAATTCCTGACATTTAATCTCAGTTAGGATCACCACTTTATTGTAAGAAAGTGAAATGTCAGAATAATAGTGGAGAGAAGGATTTATTTCAGCTTTTATTTCTTTCATCACATTCCCAGTAGGTCAGAGGTTTACATAGACTCAATTAGTGTTTGGTAGCATTGCCTTTAAATTGTTTTAACTTGGGTCAAATGTTTCAGGTAGCCTTCCACAAGTTTCTCACAATAAGTTGGATGAATTTTGGCCCATACCTCCTGACAGAGCTGGTGTGGGCCTCCTGTTTTAGGCCTCCTTGCTCGCACATGCTTTTTTAGTTCTGCCCACACATTTTCTATAGGATTGAGGTCAGGGCTTTGTGATGGCCACTCCAATACCTTGACTTTGTTGTCCTTAAGCCATTTTGCCACAACTTTGGAAGTATGCTTGGGGTCATTGTCCATTTGGAAAACCCATTTGCATCCAAGCTTTAACTTCCTGACATCTTAGATGTTGCTTCAATAAATCCACATAATTTTCCTGCCTCATGATGCCATCTATTTTGTGAAGTCCCTCCTGCAGCAAAGCACCCCCACAACATGATGCTGCCACCCCCGTGCTTCACGGTTGGGATGGTGTTCTTCGGATAACTTTAGACCGTCCCCTCGCCCATACCTGGGCGCGAACCAGGGACCCTTTGCACACATCAACAACAGTCACCCACGAAGCATCGTTAGCCATCGCTCCACAAAAGCTGCGGCCCTTGCAGAGCAAGGGGAACTACTACTTCAAGGTCTCAGAGCAAGTGACGTCACCGATTGAAACGCTATTTAGCACGCACCACCGCTAACTAAGCTAGCCGTTTCACATCCGTTACACTTGCAAGCCTCACCCTTTTTCCTCCAGACGTAACAATGTATGGGATGTACAGCATCATTCTCTGACAATTCATATCTAATTTACCTTCAACAATCATGTTGCGTGCATATTTAGCTAGTATGGTTAAACCGTGTGTGTGCTAAACTGCTAACTGGTTTTCTCTTCAGGGCCTAGAGGTGTTGCAGTCTCGCTGTACGTCAATGACCCGGCGGGCGGCAGGACTGTCCATGCTCATCCTGTGAGTGGTGTCAGCAGAGGAGGCCAGTAAGGCTCTGTCCCTCCTGGCCCACAGCATACACACCCTGCTGGGCACAGCCAGAGCCCCTCTGCCCCAGGACTGGGACAAGACACTGGTCCTGCCACAGGTAACACACATCATCAACGCACCAAACATAAGTTAGCCAGATATACAGTGCCTTCAGAAAGTATTCATACCTCTTGACTTATTCCACATCTTGTTATGTTACTGCCTCAATTCAAAATGTATATATATTTTTTTTTACCAATCTACACACCCTTACCAATGTACGTGCCCTTTGTGAGCTATTGGAAAATCTTCCTGGTCTTTGGGGTTGAATCTGTGTTTAAAATTCACTGCTCGACTGAGGGACCTTATAGATACTTTTATGTGTGGGGTACAGAGATGAGGTAGTCATTCAAAAATCCTGTTAAACACTATTATTGGACACAGATTGAGTCCGTGCAACTTATTATGTCACTTGCTTGCATATTTGTCCTTTTTAAACTTATTTTGGCTAATCATAACAAAGGAGTTGAATACTTATTCACTCAAGGCTTTGCATTTTTTATTAATTAGTCAAAAATAAAAATAAAACATCATTCCAGTTTGACGTTATGGGATATTGCGTGTAGGCCAGTGACAAAATATCTAAATTTAATACATTGTAAATTCAGGCTGTAACACAAAATGTGGAAAAAATCAAGAGGGTATGAATACTTTCTGAAGGCACTGTACCTGCACGTTACCTACCACCAACACAGATGAGATGCCATAGGGATACTCAAGTACAGGTCAGTTAGCATTCTGTCTAATGTTGGCTTTCCCCCTCCTCTCCCCCAGGTGTGTGCAGTCAACACCCTACAGGCCCTGGTACGGGGCTCTGGGCTGAGGGTAGTTGTGCTGCAGTTTACCCAGGCTGTGGCTATGCTGTCCCTGACCCTTCTCAGCTCCCACTGCTGGACCATGAGGAATGCTGCCCTACTGTAATTATTTTTTATAATTTTTTTTCACCTTTATTTAACCAGGTAGGCTAGTTGAGAACAAGTTCTCATTTGCAACTGCGACCTGGCCAAGATAAAGCATAGCAGTGTGAACAGACAACACAGAGTTACACATGGAGTAAACAATTAACAAGTCAATAACACAGTAGAAAAAAAAGAAAAAAAAAGACCTCCTCTCCTCTCTCAACTGTAATGCACACACACAGAGTCAAATCTCACATTTCAGTGTAATTTGTATTGTCTGAAACTGACCAAATCAAAAATGTAATTATATAGACCGGGCAAAAATCTATTAGGCCTACTTGAGTGGTCTGCTCCAATTTGTTTCATGTAGCTGTCAGACATGCATGTTAAATTATTGATTTGTTATTGTGCGCCCTCTGACTGAACTCTTTCCCATGCACAGGCGCTCTGTGCTCCAGGATGCTGGGTCAGTGCTCTGGGGGTGAGGAGGACTCCACCCAGCATGTCATGTCTCCCCTCCTGCCTTCTTCACCCAGTACCCTGCCTTGCAGCCCTTCCTCCTGGGGGAGTTGAGGGGGGCGGCAGGGAACTTACACAGCCCCTAGAGGAGGCCCGGCTCCGCCTGTACCCCTCCCTCTACCCTGAGAGGGGTCCAAGACCAAACAGGGTGTTTTCATGTCATTATTACATTTCCTCAAAGAGACAAGCAAAATGATCCCTACTCAATGAAACAGGTGATTATGTACACTACTGTTCAGAAGTTTGGGGTCACTTAGAAATGTCATTGTTTTTGAAAGAAAATCAATTTTTTGTCCATTACAATAACATCAAATTGATCAGAAATACAGTGTAGACGTTGTTAATGTTGTAAATGACTGTTGTAGCTGGAAACGGCAGATAAACTGACGAGTTTCAGAAGATAGTTCTTTGTTTCTGGCAATTTTGAGCCTGTAATCGAACCCACAAATGCTGATGCTCCAGAAACTCAACTAGTCTAAAGAAGGCCAGTTGTATTGCTTCTTTAATCAACAGTTTTCAGCTGTGCTAACATAATTGTAAAAGGGTTTTCTAATGATCAATTAGCCTTTTAAATGATAAACTTGGATTAGCTAACACAACGTGCCATTGGAACACAGGAGTGATGGTTGCTGATAATGGGACTCTGTACGCCTATGTAGATATTCCATAAAAAATCAGCCGTTTCCAGCTACAATAGTCATTTACAAAATTAACAATGTCTACACTGTATTTCTGATCAATTTGATATTTTAATGGACAAAGCTGTATGCTCAGTTAGGCACATCATAATTTACAGTGTTCTGTGCGTCCGTCCCCTTGCATTATGGAAAGTGATCCATGTAATCTTTGTTCCCAGGGCTCTGTCAGACTTCCTGATTCCCCTGCTCCATCTGGCTGCCAGTCTCATCTGCAGTGTGAGGATCTAGACCTCCAAAACCTTGGTTGCCATGTTTATCCTCTGAGAGCTCCGACCTGAGGCTGCCATTGGTCAGTTGGGCGGCGATTTTTTGGGACCAGCATGCAACAGGTGCTGCAGATGGCACTGCAGGTGAGACATGAATGCCGGTATGGACTTGAGCATGCTGGGAAAGTCACCCTGCCCAAAACCTACTGACAGTTTTCATGGACTAGTTTTCAACGCACAATATGAGGAAACCAAGGCATTAAAGATATGTTTGACTTAAAACACACTGCTGCATGGGGCTGAAATCAAGCTGAGAATCTTTTATTTTCTGCTGAAATGGGTGTGTATCAGCTCACAGCTATTATATACTAACTAATCAGGCAGACCTGAACAAGACCAGTCAAGGATATCCGTCCTTTTTCTCTGTTGTGTCAAAGTCTTTATGCGTTCGCTGAGATTGTTTTATTAAAGAAAACTAAGTCAACACTGCACTACATTCTCTCCATAACCCATTGGTGACTAAATAGTGTTCTGCCTTTCAGTCCGCAAATGTTTCCTGTAGCATAGTCTGATAAGAGCTCTTGATCCTTCCTCTATATAAAGAAAACATTATTTTGCCTTTGATAAAAGCCCCATAGGTCCAATCAATGTGCCTGTGTCAGTGCCCGTGTTACACCTCCTTCAGTTTCTGGAAAGCTAAGTGTCCCCACCTATTGGCTGCCCTTTTAGTCCCTTTAATGACTCCACATTCCTGAATTGACAATGCTGACCTGACCTTGCTGTGTGTTATGTTGAATGGTGTTTAACATTGCACTCTGCTCTGTCCTGAAGGAGGCGCTGTTAGACCAGAGTGTGGAGTACAGCAGGATATACTGTATCTGACAGCCCTAGTGGCAGTGATGACTCTGTCCCAGGACCCATCTCCTTCTCCCACACTGGATGGTCCAGTCCTGCTGGACTGTGTGGAGCTGCTGCTGGTGGCCCTGGCGGGCAACAGAAGGGGGTACAGAGTTCCTCTCCCAGACCCTGTGGGATGCAAGCCTGCTGCTCTCCCAAAGGTCAGGATACAGATTCAGCACACCACACTCTTCTCTGTTTTTGCCATGATTTATTACACTGTACAATAACATGTCATTATGGTGTCAGAGACAAAAAACATGCAGAAACCTTCAGTCTTTTTCTTCTCCCTCTCAATCTTCAGACATCTCTGTTTCCTCGCTGGTGCAGTCTGTTGGAGGTCCACCTGGCCCCGAAGGCCCCTGAGGCTCTCAGGATTGCCTGGGGCCTGTCTGGCTGGGACCCCCTCACTGAGCACGGCCCTGAGGGACCACACTCCTCTCCCTGTCTTCAGCACCAGGTAGAGATCTAGAGCACGGTCGTAGATTAAAAAGTACAGTATACTATACCTACTGACCTTCTCACAATCTGCTGTCGTTTATCTCATCTCATCATGATAATATCCTCTACTTGTGCTTCCTATGCATGTTGATCAACACAGTGATTTACCTGCTGCAGGATGAAAGTAGGCCAGGAGAGGAGGAGGGGAGAGGAGCTTGTACCTGATGCAGGTCAATCAGGCTCTGCCCTTCCTGCTGGAGGAATACTGGGATAATGCTGGTACCCTGGAAGTGTTGCTGTGTCACCTTCCCCAGTCTGACCTGAGACCTGTACTGAGGGAGGCCAGGGACACTGGGTGAGTTACCGCACTCACAGGCAATTAACAAGCTCATGTAAACAGAATATTAGCGGTGAGCAATTTAGTGTTTTTGAGGTTGGTTCAATTATTCTTTTTAAATATCACGGTTTCGCCTTCTATTCTTTTTTTTCTTTTTTTTTACATTAAATGCAATATGCATTATGTGAGTTGAATGCTGTAACAACACAGAATAAAACAATTCATAATGTATTATTTAATTCCAAGTCATCATCTCATCTGTCTGACAAAAATCACTATTTTAGTAGTTCTTCAAAGTAAGTAAGGCATACATTTGACTGCTGAATACCAATACCTCATGAAGCAACTGCTCTCTATGCCATGATTTATAACTTATAAGAGCCCTGATAATTAACTACATTGACCCTAATCTATTGCATGGCTATTTGTCCTGTCTGTGTTTCTTTTACGCCTTCTAGATAAGAGACAGAAGCAATGGAGTATGGTCATTGTAGTTAATTATCAGGTTTTCTGTGCTAAACTATGCAGAACATTGGTCTGTTGGAAACTACAACTCCTTACTACATTGTACAGTTCGGGCTTGATCTGATTTATCTCTAGAGAAACTGCAGCATAATGTGCACATTGAGCCGGTTGAAAAAAAACGAACCAAATGGAATTTAAATAATTGAACCGATGTCTGTCAATTACTTGTTTAAAAAACGAAAAATAGCCGACATTTCGGTTAATCGCTCATCACTACAGAATATGTATTTTATCATTCAGTCTTATGTTCTTTTTTTGTTGTTCATCGTTCACTCTGTGTTTCACAGGTGTGCTAGTCTCTATGAGCAGGATGAGCCCAACGTGTTTGCAGAACCATCTGTGATGTCAGCATCTCGGCTTCCATACCTGCTTCAGCTCGCTGAAAAGTACCCAGCATCGTCAGTGGTGGCAGAGCGCGTGGGTGTGTGCGCCAGGGAGAATGTTACAGACCTGCTGGAGAACCTTGGGGTCTGCAAAGACCTCCAGCCAGGTAACACAGAGGCCAAGGGCCACATATTTACCGATCGTGTCTAACTGTTCTTCCATTCTAGGTGAGCCTCGGCCCGACCTGGTTGGCTCTTCTCGTGGATTCTGGTTTCCATGGTGGCCTGTTGGCCAGGCCAGTATTCCTCCTGTGGCTGCTGGAAATGTCTGACCTACGGCCCCCTCTGTGATCCTAAGAGTTTATGTAAGAACGTCCAGGAAATTACCTGTATGCTCAGCCAGAACGGTATCCAGTTGCCTGCTGCCTTTACTGCAGCTAGGACTGGAGACCTGCCTGGATGATACAGTAGTCTGGTTTATTTATTGCCTTAGGACCTCCTCTTTGATGATTTAAGTCCAGAATAAATACATCCATGGATGCTGTATGAATGCCTACGAAAGTTACAAACTATGTGGACTTTGAATGGACACTCTGCAGCTGCTTAATTCCTATGTTCCTATCCCACACTACAGTACAGTACAGTACAATGCAGTAGCATTTGGCAGGCAGGCTCTCAGATGAGTAATGTACGAGAGCTGACTGACTACAGCCAGATGAATGGCAATGATCAGATTACTCACTGCTGCTGATGAGAGGCCTGCTAAGTTTTGAACAGCTATAACCTATGGAGAGCCTCTCCTTACACCTACAATGCCTGAGCTGAGTGTCTATACTGACTCATCCAAAGAGCCTCATTTCAGTTGATGCTATTGCTTGTTTTATTAACATTGTGTTCGTGCATTTGCATGTCTGTGTAATAATAATGCAACCGTGATGCAAGTAATATTTTGCACTGTTTTAAAAGTTATGTTTTTAATGTCATAGATTAAATCATCTATTCAAGTGGGATTGTCCTCTCTTTCCTATAGCCTTTCATGTTTAGATGTGTTTTATCTGTAGCCCAACATTAAATCCCTCTGTTGTACTTGACTAGACCATGAACAAAGCCCCTCTGTGAGGATATGCATACAGCTCTGACTCCCTAGACCGGTTCCAACTGCCTCTGACCACTCCTGGTGTAACTGTCATACCCCCAGCAGCCACAGCAAGGCACCCTCCTTAATTTCAGTCTACAGTAAACTACATTGCCTTTTCTTTTCTCCTGTTGATTGATTGAAATGATTATACAATTTTTAAAAAAAGACATACTTAAGGGTGCTCAAGCCAGTGATGCCTCAACATACAATTTAAGAAAAGCATCAAAGATGACATTTAATAAAGGAAAGGGGGAATGCAGCATTGGTAGTGGAAAACAATAGAGTATCACAGCATTAAAACCTAGCATCATACAAGGAAATGGTTCCAATTGTTTTTCCAGCATTCATTTTTCCTATAGGGGATTTTTAGAAACACTTAAAATAAGGGCTGTGTTTCATGTAGGTTTACCCTGGCATGACGTTTAGATAACCGTGTAAATCTCTCTAGGATAAGGTGACTTTTATCAATATATTCACCTGTATTTCCCCCGACAAAAAATGAATGCTAATTAGCTGCTAATGTGGCCATCATAAAGAACTACTAATGACATGATGATCTGGACAAGACAGGAGCTTGCAGGTATTTGTAATCTTGCCTGATATCTACTTTGATTCTAATTCACATTTTCTAATCTGCGCGTAAATAGTGCTTAATATATTGATAAAAGTCACCTTGTCCTAGAGAGATTTACATGGTTATCAAAACATCACGCCAGGATAAACCTACATGAAACACAGCCCTTATGTTAAGTGTTTCTAAAAGTCCCTATGGGAATAATAAATGGTGGAAAATGATTGGAACCATTTTCCTGTTTGACCGCTAGGTTTTATTGGTATTATGACACCTCCACTGTGGGGTTCTATTACAGAAAAAAATAGTTGTTTGTTTCATAAAATAAGCTAATTAGTAAAGTTCCATTTCCTATTAAACTACTCTGGACAGGTACATCTCCCTGGTCTCGCATACACCTAATACATACAACAATCAATGTCTTATACATACACAAGACAATCACAATATGATACACCAAAGGCAGACCATATGCTACCCTGGGTATTTTCTTCTCACCCACGTACTGTAGTCTTACGACTCACTTCTTCTTTCTATATTAGCTACGTCTTATTGGGTTTCATCTGCAGCAGAGAGACTCAGACGGTGACGTAATGCCAGCAGTAGGCCGGCAGCAGTAGAGACAGACAGACAGCATGGGAATACAAGGCTTTATGCTCCGTTAGTGGTCGGCCTTCTTCCTGGATAAGTGTCCATTGTCAGACCGCCTGCCTCCCTCCGTCAGATGAAGATGATTGACTGTACTGTAGAGCTGCTGGTTTCCCTGCAACACCCTACACACTGGAACAGCCTTACATCATAATCATTACAGTAGTCCACTCCTTTTGTTGGAGATGTGCATCTATCAGTGCAGGCAAATATTTGATAAGAGGCTACAGCTACTGTGCTGTCCACCCTCTTTGGAAGCATTTGTGTGTACATTGGGTCTGAATGACCTTTTCTAATATGTCCTTGATGTGCTTGGAGGAGGTCAGTGTGATCATGTGTGATGTAGTGTCATTGAGGCAAGGAGCGTATACACCAGATGTGATCAACAGTCAGACAAATAATACAATTCTGCCTTCTTGGCCTTGGAGGAAATAATAGTGTGGTTCCAGGATGTGGAGGGCAGCACACAAAGGGGGTAGTGATAACTTAAGAAAACAAGAGTCTATTATCTGAACGTTTGATTCTGAAAAATGAGAGACACAGAGATATAAACGGGGTGTATAATCTTACAGGATTTAAATAGGTCTAAGAGCAGGTACAATACTATAGCACTAACATAATCTACTGATTTACCCATTGTGATACCAACACTGTGTTCTTTGAAAACAAACAGTACAAATGTTTCTATGTGAACTCTGTGCTACTTACAGACAGACAAATTACATGTTGTGATTTCGGTCCTTGAGCATGTCTGAACACTGAACTAAAAAATACATTATGAAATGAATAAGGGAAATAACTTGTGTAATCTTATACACAGCATTTGAGTATTTTCTTGCTCCTTTCACTTCAGTGTTGTTTCCTTGTCTGGCTCACTCTAACTATGACCTATTTAACTGTCCAAATGTTTTTCCATGGGAAACTTTCCATAGATAATTAAGAAAATTAAAGTTGGGCATTTTCCAGAGTGTGTGTGTCGGTGTGTGTGTTTCCTGCACTCTGGCTAGGGTTTAATAGGAACCTGGAGGCAGACCATCTGGCCTTGTTAGAGCCTTTGTTACCATTCCCTGAGACTGCAGGGTTACCTGGATACAGTCTCAGAGGTTTTCATTAAGTCTGTGTCTATGTAATGAAATGATTAGCCACGGCAGACAGGAACAAGGCCAAGTGGGCATCAAGGCTTTTATGAGCTGTGTGTTCCATTTAAGGTCACAAGGAATCTGCGTTTCCACTCACTGACATATCACTGCCAGTCTTCTGTTCTGGTTAAGAAAACAATAAGAGGGAACATTCACACTTTACTCAGCATCAACACAACATTATTTTAGGTCAACTCAATGTAAAGAGCTAATCAAATATATGAAGTCAGTTTGAATAAGATTGGTTTTAAGTTCCTCTTACACTGCTATCAGCAGCAGTGGGTATTTGTGTTTACATGAGAGAAAAAGAGAGTGTGAGAGAGTATTTGTGTTAGCTTGGGAAGAAAGAACGAGTGACTGTAGAATGGGATAGAGAGTTTGAGAGAGAGAGGGAGAATGTTTGTATTGGTAATTGACAAAGCAGGGTGACATTTGTGTGAAAAGCCGCTGCTGAGTGAACGCTGACTGAGTCATGCTCTGTTAGTGGCCTGTGGCTCTCTCCTTCTGCTGGGGTCAGCCAACAATGACAGGGGCCTCTCTCCTTTAAGCACCCAGCTGCCTGCACAAGGAGAGGAGATAGCATTTAACATTGGCCTCCTTCAGTCCACATGCCCTTATGAAGTCTTGGCCTGTCAGTGACATCAACATGGGTCAGTGACTGAGGCTGAGGGAGAATACAGTAGGGTTGAGAGAGAGGGTCTGTGTGGGGGGATGGAAGGGTCTGTCTGGGATAAAGTGTTGAATGTAATGTCTATTGCCAGCATTATTTTATGTGTCTGATAATAATTCAAGTAACTCTGACACTAAAGTAACATAGTCCTTCAAATATTGTGAATATTTTTGGTAAAAGTTTCTCTGGGATTAGACCTCATGTAAGTAAAAAGCCACAGGGAAGTTGAAATCTCTGTCAACAAAATTTGCAGAAAGTATTGTATTTAGAATGAAGGCAAATAAATCATTAGAGTGGTTTGTTCACATAAAAAAGTGTTTTATTTTAGTGTTAAAAGCAGGAATGTCTGAATAGTAAACTAATCCAGTATGTGTTGGCAGAGTGTGAGTTTTTTGGGAAAATCTTTGGACAGCTCAGGAAGGCAGAGATTTGAGATATACAGTGGAACAGTGTCTGGACTCTGAACAGTCTCTAAAGTGATGTTTTGGAAGCTTGCAAAGTAGGGCAGTGGGGCAAATTATTTATGAGTACTGTAATGTGCTCTATTTGGCCTAGTGGGCCAGCAGGATAAATGGTGAACAAACAAGGGAGACGGGTTTCAATGCTGCTACTGTACAGGGAGATTGTTCCTTTTTTCTTTCGCTGCATTTATTTGTTCTTTCCATGTATCCTGCAGCCTATAATCTGATTGGCAGGGCAGTTCTATGCTGCCAAAGGAGGAGATCAAGTCTTACCACCATAAAAAAAAGATTGGAAAAAACTGATCAGTGATCAGTATAACAAGGCCCTTGGTGACCAAGTCTAGAGTAACAACTTCATGGTTCTTCCTCTGTTTCATTTAACACAGGGTTCAGATCAGAAGATCCAAAAATAACCAGATATATTATTTACCAATCAAAACATTTATTAAGCTACTGAAATATCAGGAGAAACCATAAGTTATTCAAATCAAACTGCGTTGTATGACCCTCACTATAACTTAATTAAAATTAGTAGCATTCAGTGCCAAATAGGCCTGATCTATTTGAGCATGTACACCTTTAGAAAAAGTTTTTTTTGGCTGTCCATAGGAGAAACGTTTTTGGTTCCATGTAGGACCCTCAGTGGAACTGGGCCGGAGTGGTGTCACACTTGTCCCCCATCCCTAGAAAACACAGCTGATTAAAGTAGTTGCATTCTAAACTGAAGATCATGATTTGTTGATTATTGGAGTCAGGTGTGTTAGCTGGGACTGGGGCAAAAGTGTGACACCACACAGGTTCGAAGGACTGGAGTTGCCATTCCCTGGATTAGAACAGGGACACAAAGGCCATTTATTAGACTACTAATTGAGTTTTGGGATTAGTAATCAGTTAAATTACCTGCAGCAGGCTCATATTGTTGTACAGAGACAACATTGATTCATTTATTTATTAATTTGCAGTGTCACACAACAGGTGCTCAAACTTGGTCCCAATGGATAAAGCTTGTTTTCTGCAGTGGTGGAAAAAATACAAAATGGTCATACTTGAGTAAAAGTAAAGATACCTTAATAGAAAATGACAAGTGAAAGTTTAAATATACTTAAGTATCAAAAGTAAATGTAATTGCTAAAATGTACTTAAGTTTCAAAAATAAAAGTATAAATAATTTCAAATTCCTTATATTAAGCAAAGCAGGTGGCACCATTTTTAAAATTGTTTTATTTAATGGATAGCCAGGGGCACACTCAGACAATTTACAAACGAAGCATTTGCCAGATCAGAGTCAGTCGGGATGACCAGGGATGTTCTCTTGATAAGTATGTGAATCAGACCATTTTACTGTCTTGCTAAGCATTCAAAATATAAGGAGTACTTTTGGGTGCCAGGGAAAATGTATGGAGTAAAAAGTACATAATTTTCTTTAGGAATGTAGTAAAAGTTGTCAAAAATATAAATAGTAAAGTACAGATAGCAACAACAAAAAACCACTTTACTTTACACACCTGTTTTTATGCATGGAGCTAGGTTGGCTCTAGGACCTTGAAGATGCTGGCGCAGCCGCACGATACTGCAAATGGGATTTTCTTGTCCAAGAGAGGCTGTTTACGAAAAAAGCTCTACTCCCTTCGACAAGAAAGGGCTGATCTGCAGATGGGAGCAGTTTGTCTGAATTATTCAGCATAGGCTTCCACACAAAGTTATTTTTTGGGTTGAGAAATAGCCTATCAATTTAATTTTCGTGCATATTGTTTTCGTTTTAATTCATCCTATAAATTCCACAGTATGTTTTTGTCGTTGCACTTTGTTTTGCTGAGCGTCGCTTTTGTGGACAGCGCATCCATTGTGGAAGGTAACATTCATATGACTGAAAATCAATGCCTTTGTTCACATTAGTCCACATTATCCGATAGAATGTGTGCATTTGTTACTTAATTAATGTGCAATGCTTTGTTGAAAAAGTTATCATCCTATTTTAAGTTTAAAATGTGGATTTTATAGTTCCGTCATTGTATAGGATCTGATAAATGTCTAAGCAGTTGCAAAATAAGTTAGAAAATGTATTTGTTTACAACAAGAAGATTCAATAATACAATTCTTGTTGATTTATTATTAAGCATAATTGCGACACTTCAATGTGAATTCCTTTTTGAATGTATGGCATTGTGGAAACATCATACTTTTACATTCCACATTTAGTATGTTTTATTTGCTGGTAATTTATCCTCTTAATTTTCAATACAATTTTTCCATAAATCACTGAATGTGTCCCCAGACTGCATCAGATTCAATGGTGTGGAGTACAGAGGGGAGCAACAGAGCTCTTCCGCAGGACAAACCTGTCTAAACTGGACCAACACAACCCGGGACTATGATGTAATGGCATATACAGATTCACAAATGGGTAAATTACATTACACAATCAAACATGTAATATGCCATCAAATTGATGTTTCATTGATTTGACACAAGTTTATCATCTGCTACCATTGCTGTGGTGTTCACTACAAGTGCCATGATTTAAATGTCACTCACATTTGTTTTAATGGTACACAGTTTGTTTGGTTATAGATGTTATTTAGAGTGTATAACTGCAGGCTCTAGTCTCTCTGTGTGGGTTATAGTTCAAACCTGACCTTGCTAATATCTGAATCTTGTTGGCAAAATACCTACCCAGAGTATGCATTTCAGTAGTACAGTATATCAAAGATGTCACATGCATATACACACACACACGTTTGTTTTTACTATCCTTTTGGGGACCAAACAGTTGATTCCCATTCAAAATCCTATTTTCCCTAATGCTAAACCTAACTTTAACCCCTAGTCCTAACCTTAATTGTAACCCTGAACTTAAGCCTAAAATAGCCTTTTCCTTGTGGGGACCAGCAACATGTCCCCACTTGTCAGAATGTTCCTTGTTTTACTATCCTTGTGAGGACTTGGTTGATGTGTCCTTTTCTTTATGCTCTGTAGGCGTTGGGGACCATAACTACTGCCGTAACCCAGACTCCTCTGAGAAGCCCTGGTGCTACGTGACTGGCCTTGACGCACAGGCCCAGAGACAATCATGTGCCATTGACACCTGCAAAGGTATTTAGCAAGGTTTCCATCCAACTGGCAACATGATTTCATGTGACTATTCTAAAAGCTGCATAAAGAAAATATGCACTTTTTCTCACCAGTGGCAGGTTTCCACCAAACTGACTTGTTGCAGATAAAAATCAGTTTGTGATGACATAGTGCACACACAGTGTACTTTTTCACTTAAGTTTTCATGTGCCAAATAAAAATCTAAAGTTCAATGCGTTTCCAGCGCATTTTCAATGCTACTGATAGTTTTGTCATGTCACCAGAATAAAACCCTCAAAATTTATTGGAAAGGAGCATCAAGATCACTGTGCACTTTCACCACCCTGTGAAGTTCATCATTAATTTAATCTGTAGCCTAATAAACTGCATTGTTCAAGTTTACTTCGATATGATGGTTGTTATATCAATTTTTGGTGTTTCCACTGCCATTATTCACATTTTATTTTGACAAATATCGCACAATGTCGAACGAACGATCTGTCGGCATTTAGAAAATTGTACCGAAACTTCCTGTTTCCATCACAGCTGTCACAAACGTGGTTACTGAAATGCATACAGTGCACAGGTGAACGGACTACATTGGGAAAAATGTATGTAAAATGCTGTTTAAACATAGCTGCGACGGAGTGAATAAATATTGTGCAGACATTGAAATGTAGGTCAAGGCTGGGCAAAATGCATTACTGGATGGGAAAAAGACTGTCGCCTCAGCCCTTCCCTAAATTGAGTCTCGATGCAGTTCTTGGAAAAGGGTGTCACAGTATTTGGGGAATGTCTGTCTTTAAAGAGATTAAATGTAAATGTTTTTCTGAGGCTCTTTCTAACCCTGTGAATGTTATTATTAAATCCAAAGTGAGAGTCTGGAAGTGGTATGGTGGGACTCCCCCCTCCCCCCCCCCCCCCCCCCAGAGTGGGCCATGAGAACAAAGAAAACACATGGCTCCCCTCAGTTTCTTTCTTGGGAACCTAGAGTGTATTTATTCTCATAAGGAAGCTAGAGCAATTTTTCCATAATTTTTTGACGGTATATTATTTTATAGTTATTCAACAATTTATACAAGAACTACTGCAAAATTGTCGAGATCCTATTAAAGTATTCTAATTCCTAATTCTTTGTGCACAATGTTCAAATAAGACAGCTAATTAGGCACCTCTAGAGAGATATCTTATCCCACGTGAGAAGCTGTGGGAGAAGAAAAGACTAGGCCAGTTTGTCAGTTAATCCACTTTGAGGATGTTTCCTGGGGTTTGACCTTTGCTCTCACATTGTCTGGGAAGGCGGTGCATGTCAAGCAATAACAAGGGCCCTGTCCGTACTGAGCCTGTAGAGCCATAACTTGTTAGGCAGATGGCTGCCTCAGGGTAGGTGTAAGCCCCACCCTATTCCTCAAACCATTGGTGGAAAGTTATACTTTTACCATGGAGACAGTAGGTAATTGGCTACTGCTGGTTATGACCTCAGGCTCTTCAACTCCAGCAGAGTTGATAAACAACTTTTTCTGGAGGGGTAGGGCCTCACTCAGTGGAGCTCAAGAGCAGATGTTGACACTAGCAGCTTCCTTTCCTCCGAGACGTGTAGTGCACTTCTGCCCCATTTTGCTGGGAAATGGCTGTCCCTTTTTAATTATTTAATTTCTTTATAGAACTGTTTCCAAAGTGAACAAATGAGACAAATCCAGTAGCTCTCCTCGTCCTACTGAGTCCACGCAGCAACGTTTTTAATGTCAAACAATGCAGTGATTTTAGAAACCATGCTGTCTGATTTCTTAAAATGGGACAAAGTGGAAATTATTCACACATTTATTCTACAATAAAAGCACTTTTAGTGAAATTAAACAATACAGTTAAATTGAATCCCCTACTACTATCATGTGTTCAAGTATGCAAAGGCAACATCAGTAAACCTAGAAAGCAAACTAACATGGTGGTCGGGCGGTGTATGGGGATTGGCTGTTGATCTTATCTGCTTTTCTCATATTGTCCACAGACGAAGCCCCTACAGAGGCAGGCCCCCATACCACAGCACAGAGCGAGGTCTTTGAGCTGACCAAGTCTGGGTCAGCCCAGGGAGGGGGTGCTGCGGTCCAGCCAGTCATTGGCATCAGCCAGCGGATACGCACAGGACCCAAGAAGAAGGACCTGGGCACTCTCGGTATGTCCTGATCTCACTGCTGAAGCAGAGGGATTAACATAGGGGGGATGTGATAGGGCCATAACGTGAGCCTCAAGGGATACTCTTAAAAAGAGTGGTCCAGCTTGATGCAGCTCGGCTTAGTACAATAGAATGAGATGGATATAAATTAGTTATAAAGGACTCACAATATTATCATAGGGATAAAATGTGAGGTGCACTGATATGCACATTTTCAAATGCAGACTGTATATAAACCTTTGAATTCAGTTTGGTAACCATAGAGCCTGTGTGTCCTGTCTCTCTCAGGCTATGTGGTTGGCATCCTCATGATGGCCATCATCATCCTCATGGGGGTGGGCATCACCTTCGGCTACTTCTACAAGAGGTCAGTATCAGCCACTATGCTACACTAGGTGCTCCGACTGGAGACACAGAGCATTAAAACCCAAGTTATTGTCCACTACTTTGTTAGGTTGCATCATGTGGTATGTCTGAGTGACATAAGAAGTGGAACCCAGGAACCACTACACCAAATGGTGCTTCAGAGAGTAGGGACACACAATGTTACATTGATTTGCAACAGATGCTTATTTCTATAGCGCAGAGAGACCGAAATAGAACATGAACAACATTTTCCACTATATTGGTGATTCAGAACTCTGATGCAGCGTTGCACAGCTTAGACTTGTGTCCATGACACAGGCAGCAGTTAAAGGCTTGGAACATCTCAGGCAGAATGTCAGTGGGGTGAGGGAGGGCTTGTGTGGGCAGTTGGCACAGAATGTTACCAGGATGTGGAGCAGAGGCCACAGGCTGCCTCCCCCTCTACCCATCCTGTTGCTTCCCTCCACTACCCATCCTGATAGCGGTCTCTCTCCAATGTGATGAGGCCTGTTCAGAAGCCACAACAACATGAAAGCGGAAGGGAGAAAAAAAGAGAGCGCCTGTAGCCTGGCTATTTTAAGCACCCGTGTTTGATGTTTCTGAAGTAGTGGAGAGCATGCAGGAGTCCTGGGGGAGATGGAGAATCTACTGCAGTGGTGCAGCAGGCAGAGAGAAGGACCCAGTTCTGCAGATGGGGGATTCTGACTGATGGCCTCTGGCACAGAACTAAATGTTCTGGAGCTCCAAGTTTGGCTGTCCAATCTGATTATGTGACTGTCAGCGTTATCTATTCTAAGAAGCTGGGGGGGGGGTGGTGTGTTTCAAGTAGCTTGATTTAAATCGGTCAAGGAAATTGATTTCTTTCTCACGCAGTAATATCAGTTTTAAGAAAAAAGTGTAGTCTCTGAAGCCCGTGCTTATCAAGTCAACAAGATTTGGAAGGATGGCCCCACAAGACTAGAACAAATGTGAATAGTCAGTCGGGTTAGGAGGATTTGCTGATTCCTAAAATTACACTATGCAAACCCAATGCATAGGAATCAGTGCTGTAGTGGAGCAGAGCACAGTTGCGTAACGTGTCGCATAGAAGCAGTCAAGCAGGAAAAGGCGCCAGTCCAAAAGTATGGCATGTTCCCTGTGTTGGATGGGGTTCAGCAGATCTCACACCCTCAGAATGTACCCCAAATGACACCCTATTCCCTCCATAGTGCACTACTTTTGAGAAGAGCTCTAGGAAATAGGGTGCCATTTGACACTCTGCCCCAGTCAGCTGCCTGGACTGGCTTATGTCAGACTGCAGGATGCCTCACCTAGCCCCGGTCCCATCAAAACATTCCCTGTGCCAGACCAGATACCGTAGCCTCATCCCAGTGATATGAGACACAGTATGGAATGTTGCCTCTCGTTCTGGTCATAAATAGAAATCGTGACCTAGCTGTCTCTGTGTTTCGAAAGATGATTCAGGTCATTGGAAGTTGCCGAGGCATGCTATGATGAAACTCTGATTCATAGCAGTGTTTTTTTTTTCAGGTTAAAGACATTAGTCCTGTAAACTGTTATTGTAAACAACCCCATGCGCCTACATAATCTGCTCTGATGATCAGTACCACCGTCATCCTAACCTCTTGTCTGTGCTGTTTGTTGCAGGGGTCGGGACCTGAAGAAGCAGCATGAGCAGCGAGTGTATGAGCGGGAGATGCAGAGGATTACCCTGCCCCTGTCGGCCTTTTCCAACCCAACCTGTGAGCTGGTGGATGAGAACTCCATCGTCATCATGGCCCAGGAGCAGACCCCCACCCAGGAGGGCATGGAGGGGGGAGACCCCCTGATGGGCCAGCAGGCTGGTACCCCAGGAGCCTGAGCACTGACCACCCCACTGGACTGGGAATGAACAAGGACATTCGAACCTCAGAGGATCCAAATACTCCCCTCAGCCCCCAAATCAACCCCCCCCCCCTTTTTTTGAAGGCCTATGAGGAGAAGGGGAGCAGGGCTGAGCTCCAAAGACTAAATTGTGTCCTTATTGCCCTGGTTTTAACACAAGTGTCACCAACAGGGGAAAAAATGACAACAGGTGGCGCTGAAGGACTAATTTCACTCCACGTGGAGACCAATCGGGGAAGGTTGTGTACAAAAGTGCATGTCAGGGATGCTCATTAAGAAACCGTGCATTTCATATCCAAGAAAACATGATCACGGGCTGACGCTCTGCTATAGCAGTATGATTGTCTTGTGAATGGGATGTGCATCAATCAACATTAATGATGAAGGGTGATGTTATAATGTTTGGAAAGGGGGAATTCATAGCCTTGACTTTTTATATTGAGGTGTTCGGCAGTTTGGTGTTATTGGCTTACCTGAGAAAACAATGCTACACTTCCCCTGGCCCTTTTGGCTGTGCTAGGGCGGGTCTGGGGAGGGCATCTAGTATAGGAATAGGATAGCCCTGTTAAACATCTGCATTAGACATCTTAAAGGCCGTTGGAACAGATGTGGAGTAATAATTAGCATGAGGGAACATTTATGTCAGATCTGCAAAAGAAAAGGAAACATCTCCTGCTCTCTGAAGCTGTGACGTTGCGTTAGCATAATGAATGTATTTGTACATGGTTCCCCTGGTGACCCTTCTGTTTAACTCATAAGGCTGGGTGATAGAAACCAATGTGCAGTAACTAGAAACATCAGGCATCGGTGGCTTTACATGAGAGAACAGGCTGTATGGTTCCTTTAGGTTAGAGACTGACAGGAAAAGGGAGACGTCTTTGTAAATCGGAGAGTCTGTTCTCAGGAGGAAATGCCGCAGCACAGCTGTGAAACAGAATACAGCTGAGTCTGAGGTCTGGCTAGAACCGGACAGAGGCTGTCTGAATGACGCTTGGGCAGACCAGAAGTCTGTTTAAAAGTTGAAGCCTGGGGCATTAGATTTGAATTCGTCCCAAACGTCAGGGCAAGCAGACGAGCAAAGTAAAAGGGTAAACAGGATATGAGTCCAAAACTGAGGTAACCTACCATATTTGATATGTACAGGATGGAATAATTGCATAATAAGCAGCCTGTTGCGAAACAGGATGCTGAAAGTAATGCCACAGTTGGTTAGAAAATGTAATATGTTGTTGACCAACAATCTCTTGTTGGGATTAAATGTAATATCTTTCTGCTTTACATGATTGCTCTATTTTGCTAATGCAATATCTTGCATCACTCCAAATGGTTGTCTTTTGTGATTTAGACATCTTTGAAATGGTTGTCATTCTGCATCACTGGATTACTCTTCAATCATTGTGGTTCCTTAGTGTTGGTGCAATGCTGATTTAAAAAAAAAAAAAAAAAATGTTTGTTCACTGTTGCTAATCATTGGAAATGAGTACTTGTATTTGTAAGTTTGGCAGATTTCAATAAAATGTACTTTGAAAAAGCATAACTGCATCACCTTTTAAATTAATACAAATGAGTTCCTTAATTTAGCTGAAACCTGCTTAAAAGTGAGTGACTCATGCTCACTGGGAATTCAATAAGACTATCAGGTTTAAGATTCACCCATCCCATGAGCAAAGTTATACACTACCACCCTCTAGTGGTCATCTACACATTAATTTACAAAGAGTAGGGTTTGTGTGCATCTTTAAAGTTAGTATATTAGCAAAAAATGAATTGTATTCAATCAACATCATGGTGCTAAGTGATTACAATGTGTACAAATCAGTACCTTAGATTATGCTAGCATACAAAACCATGTTTATTTTAATCTCCATATTCTACACATTTTGTTCATGTCTAAACAAAATCTACAAACCCTTGATTCCCTTAGGCATATATATATTTCTTACAGCCAACTTAAATATATAAATCCAGTTTTATTTAACTACAATTCACTTTGTCAGGGTTTACAAAAGCAGCCCAATTTAGATATTTCACTCATTTGTCCTTTGATCAATCAGATCTGAAAAATATAAATTTAGCAGAGCAATTAGGGTTAAATGCCTTGCTCAAGGGCACAGACAGATTTTGCCTAGTCAGCTCGGGGATTTGAACCAGATGTCTTACTGGTCCAACGCTCTTAAACGATAGGCTACCTGATGTGATTGGTCAAGACGAATGTGGGAAAAAGATCATACTTAGGTTGCCTGTGTAAACAGAGCCTCTTTAGTAAGTTGTACAATGCCTTTGAGAGCAGAGCTCCATTAAGTACACACCAGGTTCATGCTGTCCAATCAGAGTTGAGTGGTCCTTATCAACAAGCACCAGGTACCAGTCTGGTTCTAAAGGTGTGCTGCATGTAAAAACACTACTCATCCTATAACAAACTCCAAATCTGTCAACAGCTCCAAATTCCCAAATCATAATACCATTTTAAATCTGTCCATGTGCACATGGACAAAACAAATTCAGAGTTAATTTAGTGGATTAAAAACATTTTGTTAATTGTAAGAAAATCTATACACTACCATGTCCACCCTCTACAGTAACTTTACATTAGTAGATGCCCCACAAACCACATGACAATAAGACTAAAGGATGATTACTGTTAACAGTTGTAGAGTGAATCTGATGCCATCAGTGAAGCTGGGAGGTTCTCTAAAATCAAGGTCACATTTCAAGTTGAATCACTGTTTGATGAGGATTTTCCTGGTCAGTGAGCTCATGACATTCCTTTGACACAGCTCCACATATTTCTCTGACTGGTGTGACAGTGTGTGGCCTCCTCAGAGAGTGCTTGTTTGGTCCCTGCTGTGCTTTTCACGCCAAAGGGGTATCCTACAAAGCAAGCTAAATCTACTTAGCGTTTTCTAAAACTAACTAGTTTCAGTTAGCTTCACATTCCAGCTCAGGCTTCATCCGTACTATGATGGTGGATATTGCTTGTCTGCCTGCCACTAACTCTAGCAGGCTTGTAACTGCGAGTGCATGTTGCACATGGCTAGTTGAATGCCGAACTCGTCATTGCGACAATGCGAAAAATTCGATCCATGGGCAAGTCAGTGCCCCATTTTCATTTGTGCTGAAGTCAAACTAAAATAAAAGTTATCTTGCAAATTCAGCAGGTTATGGTATATTTATTACTTATCGTTAATGCAGACTTTGGTGTGCTTATCAATGCACAACCATCTTTCTTTCCCCACTCTTATCGATAAAAAACTGCATTAGGTCTGCATTAAGTGGTCCTGTGCTGGAAAATGTAAATGCATTCCGTCAATAATAAATGTGTAATGTGATCGTAATCGTGTGATCGTAATCGTCTTCCTCCAATTGAAAGGGATGACGATGCAGTCCTCAACTCGTGGCTCAGTCATTTCACGGTAAGCAGAGTTAACTGAATTAACCTTTTCCGGGTCAGGCTAGTTCTGAAGGATTCATTGTCATAGAAATGTACCTGGATAAAAGGTGAATCACCTTCGTATGACCGGTTATTCCGAGTTGACCAAAGAAACCTTGCTAACTACTCAAATCTGCTGCGTAGGATACCCCTCTGTCTTCCTGTTGGTAAACAAACGTCACTCCAAATGCTCTGCCCTGGGTTAACTCAGTCAATCAGCTAGTCTGTCACATCTCGATTTTCACTGCTGTTGCCTGCTGAGCGAATCTTCTCTCCACAATCCACACTACAACTTAAGACCCACCCGACGAGATAAAAACAGTCAGTGAAAAACACAACAGCTTTCACATGAGGATTGATATTAAATGCTGTGGAGAGATTGTCTCGATAAAATAAGGAATCATATTGAGAGAGCAGAGAACCAACCACATAGCAGGATCTGATAGCATGCCAAACAGATGTGTAAAACCCTGCATGTCCTGGTGTGTGCAAAAAAAAAGGATTTAAAAAATGTAACAGGACAAAAATAAATACCAAACACCTCTAGTCTTCTCATTGAAATGTGTCTCCTCCCTTGTCTCCAGTCTACACACACTGCAGTTCCTTGGTGCTCTCAGAGCTGTATGGTCACTCATACACATCCACTATAGACCATATCAACATAACACACAGAGAGAGGAGCTTGGTCCAGCTAGCTCAGGTTATCCAGTTCCCAGATGGCATGAGTTAGGTTTGTCTTCCCCACTCCTCCTCCAGCTGTGTTAGTGCAGTCCAGGCTGTAGTCTTGGAGGGAGGGCTTGGGGATCCAGAGGGGCAGGCGTCTGCTAGGTGCCATTGTCAGCCAGGCTGGACTCCTCTGGAGGGGCTGGTGTTGGGACTGTGCTCTGGGGAGCTGAGAGCGAGGAGCTTTCTTTTGGAGGGTGGAGTCGACACAGTTTCTGGTGCAGCTCTTCCAGTTCGGCTGGCAGACGGATGCCCATCTCCTGGTTAAGGAACAGGGCCTCGAAACAGTCCTCCAGCTTCTGGAAGGCAGGCCTGGGGAGGGAGTGGGGGGAGATACAAGGGGGTGAGAGGTTACAACCAGGAAGGAAGGTCATGGTGTGGAGAGAACATGAGGGAGCAATCTGCCTTCTGAGACGGAGATGCTATCTATCTGGTTCTGAAGAGTGTTCGGTTTTTCCACTTGCTTCTGTGGCTCTAGAGGGCAGAGAATAGCCTGGAGAACGTCTCATGGGGAGGCAGGGGAAAACTTTCCCACATGTGGCCGTTCAGCTCAGTTACAAACACTGTGCTTTCTGTTCTATGTGCTACCCCTCACCCCCTCTCTGTTATCTCCCTCCCTGGTCTCTCTCTACCTTTGTTTTCGCTGTTGCTTTGAGCCTTCAATTACAGAATGTTTTGTATACATGCCTACTACAGCTATGTTGTCACTACACTGACTTTGTGTATCAAAGTAATACATTCAACTGAAATATATTACTCAGCATCTTAAGCCATCAGCCACTGTATAAAACAATTGTCTCAACTCACCTGTTTTCAGGGATGAGGTCACAACAAGCCACAGCCAATGGGAAGAAAGCTGGAGGGCAGTTGTCAGGGAGAAACTTCTCCATGAACTTGTCTACATTCAGGCCAAAGTCATAGGTCCTGGGAAGGCACTCTGGGTCTGCATTCACCTGCCCAATAATCTACAATAAGAGAGAGAGTTAAAAATGGATATACACTCCAGATTGCAGTATCTGACCAACACTGTGGACAAATCAAACAAAATAAATGATACAGAAGCAACATTAGCGCAATTTCCAAACACAACAAGTATTCTCCATTTCAACATACAGCCCATAGCCTAATTCTGTGAGTAAATATAAAAAGCAGGCCTTTAAAATGGTATTCTTACCTCACAAAGCACAATCCCAAAGGAGAAAATGTCCACCTTTTCATCATAGCGTTTACCTGAGGATGACAAAATGTTAATTAACAGGCCAGCATACAATGAATGAAGAAGTGTTAAAGTGAATGATACGTGTGATCCACAGCGCCAAGCTAGGTTCTCCTGCTCTGCTCACCATTCAGCATCTCTGGAGCCATCCAGTAGGGGTTCCCCACCACCGTGTAGCGCTTCTTACGGTCAATGCGCCTGAAAACCCTCTTCTTATTGACCAGTTTCTCAGGGGGAGGTTGCTTGACCTCCTCCACCATGAGCCGGGATAGGCCGAAGTCTGCCACCACCACTGTGTTGTCCTGAGGGAGGTCAGGGGTTAGAGGTCAACAGAATATGACGTGGCAATGTAACAGTGCCAGGTGTTTTCTTCAGTCAAGGAGCATATTACTTAACTCAATCAATATGGGTCAAATAACAACAAAAGATAAGATTGTTTCCAAGAGTTGTTGCTTTTGTGTAAAGTCAATGACCAATAAAATAAAATAAATCACAATAAAGTATGACCAGATGGGTATATCAACTGTAAACAATGTGTGTTGTCTTCCTATACACACACACACACACACACACACACACACACACACACACACACACACACACACACACACACATATATATATATAGACACTGAACTGAGACAGGTATACAGTTATACATAGGTCACTACATGTAAATCAATGAATCTGTCTGTGGAAATAACAGACAAGACTCATTACACCTCATGGAGGGTTGCCATACAGTGAAAGCTCTGTGAAGACCTATATAAGCCTGTACTTTATTACTTACACAATATGTTGTTGTGAGTTGTGTTCTGCTGCTAGAATACAACATAGCTCTACCTGGCCTGTTCCAACAAGACTACTCTGTCCCAATCAAAGACTTCTGTCACAACAACAAAACATGTTCTAGAACACCCTGCCTCCAGGTTAATCTAAAACAAGAAGCTACACTACCCACGGTACATCAATCTTTAACAGTTTAGAAGCCAAACACACATTTTGGTATAGGAGAGAAACAATGACTGATTAACAAGAGATATTGAAGCAGGAGTGGTATCTGCATGTGTTTCTGTAAATGGATCAGGAAAACAAATGGATCTCTGCTCTTCTATATTCTCCTCTACCCGTCTATCTTTGAGTTAGCGTGCCATGTACAATTCAGGATAGGTCACCTACCAGTTTCACCAGGCAGTTGTGAGAGTTAAGATCTCTGTGGATGATGCTCATTGAATGCAAGTAAGCCTGAAATAAGGAAAAATTTGTCAAACAAACTAATCATCCACAAGTGGAAGCATATTCAAGACAGAAATAGTGCTTCATGCTGCATAGAAAACAATGTAGCTTTAAAACGTCTCCCACTAAGCCTGGCTGATAGAAACGTCATCATTTGACAATGTCTTAAGGGAACAAATAAATGATTTTGTTGCCCTACATACTTGTGTTTCTGTGGAGGGACTGTGGGTTGTAAGGAAAGAGAATCAGAGAATAAGGAACTGTCAGTATTGAAGTGGTCTCCAGGGAAATTAGAAGGCCTGCCACCTTGTTGGCTCAGACGGACATTAAGGTATGTGGAACATATGGCTACCCCTAGGTCACTGCAAAGCCCCACACTCCAGTATGACCCATTGGCAAGAGCAATCCCTGCCTCAAGTAATCTGATCTCAGTTCATAGAGTCAGAGTCAACCTGAAACCAAGTACCGTACCTTTAAAATGCATTGTGTTTAACTACCACCATACATATTGGAAGCTGCTCCAGCTGAACAAAAAGCAGCCAGTGTCTACATAGACAGTATTTAACCTCCAACAGTAAATATCCCTGGAAGGGGCCAACTCACCATTCCAGAAGCAATGCCTTTGGCGAAACTAACCCTCTGCTCCCATGGAAACTGGTCCTGTAGCAACCCATGGGAAAATAAACAACGAGAAATGAATAGGTGGGCCCCTGAGTAGCCTTTATGGCTACACAGAATATTGTGGGAGTTCTAAGGAAAGTTACACCAAATCATATAGTGTAACCCACCACTGAAAATCTATAATCAAATCATTAAAACTCCAGTTCCCTCTGATTGCTGTTGACCATATGTTTTGTTGGACTGCGGTGTAAATGATCCAATCTGGGAAGTAAAGGTGGTAATAAACTCCTTTGAATTTTCACCTGGGAACACTTGCTCTATTTACCCCCATTCCACATCTCTGCTGGTTGACATGCCAGCCAGCCCACCACTGAGCCACCAGCCTTTATCTGAGCAGAGTTTACCTCAGGTCAAGTCAGTCCCAGTCCCACACAGCACAGGCCCTTAAAGGGATACTTTGGGATTGGCAATGAGGCCCTGTATCTACTTTCCCAGAGTCCGATGAACTCGTGGATACCATTTTTCGTCTCTGTGTCCAGTATATAGGTAGTTTTGTGAGCCAATGCTAACTTACCTCTAACTTAAAAATGGTATCTACAAGTTCATATGACATATAAGTAGATTGCCAAAATCCCAAAGTATACCTTTTTTTGGTTGTTGAATTTGACCCCTTTTTCTCCCCAATTTCGTGGTATCCAATTGTTAGTAGCTACTATCTTGTCTCATCGCTACAACTCCCGTACGGGCTCGGGAGAGACGAAGGTTGAAAGTCATGCGTCCTCCGATACACAACCCAACCAAGCCGCACTGCTTCTTAACACAGCGTGCATCCAACCCGGAAGCCAGCCGCACCAATGTGCCGGAGGAAACACCGTGCACCTGGCCACTTTGGTTAGAGCGCACTGCGCCCGGGCCGCCACAGGAGTCGCTGGTGCGCGATGAGACAGGGACACCCCTACCGACCAAGCCCTCCCTAACCCGGACGACCCTAGGCCAATTGTGCGTCGCCCCACGGACCTCCCGGTCGCGGCCGGTTACGACAGAGCCTGGGCGCGTACCCAGGGACTCTGATGGCACAGCTGGCGCTGCAGTACAGCGCCCTTAACCACTGCGCCACCCGGGAGGCCCTCAAAGTATACATTTAAGGAAAACAGTAACAGCTATTTATTTATAAACTATATTTTGGTGCAGTGGGAGAGAAGAGAGAGGGTTAAGTGAATTAATTAGCTGAAACGCACCATGTCTCCAATGAAATCCTTCAGTGTGCCCCCCTCAATAAACTCGGTTATTAAATTCAGCCTCTTGTCCTTGTATAGCACACCGATGAACTTCAACACGTGGGGATGTTCCAGACTCCTCATCACTTTGACCTGGAGAGAGAGATACACTTAAAGCTGCAATCCTTAATGGTGAACCAGCCACGTCCTGTAAACAACCAACACAGTATTTTCTACCTCGGACATCATTGCACGCGCAATAGAAGACCACAATATGTACTGAACTTTGTTTTACCATGCTGCGTGACTCTCCTCAACTCAACAACAAAAACAATAACAACGGTGGTGGGCAGCCAGTGGCGCCATTTCCCCTTACTGCAGATTCCATCTTTAAAAGCTCACCTTTATGCTTTCGATCTGAACTTTAACACCACAGCAAACAATTTCCACATGTTCTCTTTGAAAAAAATCTGAAGCTTATTTTTCCCACTGAAGACTGAAGCAAATCCATAAGGATGAGTGGACTAGACTACTGACCTCCTTTAGAAAGGTCTTCTGCGTCTCCTCATCACAGCGAATCAACTCCTTCATCACCATCACCTCACCAGTGGCTTTGTGGGTTACCTATCAATGAGGAGAAAAACAAAACACTGACGCCTGTGTGAAGGCATGTGAAGGCATGGAGTAGATGTGAGAGATTGAGATGTGTGTGGAAAAAGAGGTTGATTGTTGGGTGAGAAGCTGACCTTGATAGCCTGGCCGAAGAAGCCCTTGCCCAGCACTTCTCCGTGGATGAGGTCACAGGGGCGGAAGATGCGATGGGAGCAGCTGCTGGAGGAGCGCAGGGATTCGGAGCGCCCAATGTCCCGGGTCAGGATAGGGTGTTCCTTAGGGGAGGTTGGCCCAGGGGACTTACAGATGCTGTTGCTACGCCTTCCATTTACAGAGAGGGACACATGTAAATTAGACATACGTAGATCAAGATATACTGGAACAAACTATAAATAACTTTGTATCTCTCCATTTCTGCCCCCAATGATTAGACTCTCTCTCCTAAGGTCAGCTGGTTCAGCTGTACCTTAGAGACCTCCTCTTTAGGGTGCCGTCATCCACCACGTCTGTCCTCTCCAGAACACTGTTAGAGGGCGAAGACAGGCGCATGCGGGAGGTGGCGGGGACCCCCAAGCGGTTTTGCGAGGACCCCAGTCTGAGCCTGTCCAACCGCTGCCTGACTGGATCATACTCTATGAGCAGCTGCAATGTCTGACTGGTCCGATGGATGAGGTCCTCCACCTGAAAACACCAATGAAAATACATAATCTTCTTGGACAAAGTCCTCTCTGACATAGTAAGATGAGCACGCAACACTAATGACAGAGGTATTGGTATAAGGCCCATAGAACACGGGATGCAATTAGAAGAACTAGGCAGGGTTCCAATGAGAACAGGTTCCTGATTCCTGACCACCCGAAGGGCTATCAAATTGACTTATACAACATGACTTGAATGGAGCCAAAGAATTTTAATTCGAACGCACCTTGTGGCAAACAGGAAAGGTGGGAACTAAAATTAAATCAGTGAATGCACCATTGGAATGCACATGGTTTGGTAAGGTGGTGTGGTGAGATTGTGTTGAGTCCTTCCAGATGCCATCCTCCCCAACTAAAGAATGTTTAAATTAAGGCAGAATGGACAGAATGCAATTTATAGAGTCTAAAAGTCAAGTAAACAAGTGTAAGTGTATATGTAGCCTATTTCATTCACATTCGCTAATGTTAGCTAGACCTACTAGTAGTTCTGTTGTGATAATTACGTTAGTGGTGTTGTTTAAGAGTTAAGGGCCATCCACCAAGCCAATAACGATAACTATAATGAGAAACTATAGGCTACATAACTATAAAATGTTGGTGAGCCTGTACAGGAAAGTTTATCATTCTATAGTCCTGCACCTGTTAATCAACTGATCAACGCATCCTACTGCACACTGCCTATTAATAAGGGGATAACACAAAACCATTCATGAGGTCTCTTAACGCACAGATACTGGTTCACACCATTCAGTGCTGTCAAGGTGTGTTCTGTCAGTGACAACTGCAAATAATACTTCACTGTACATGTACGCCTAACAAAAAATACCTGTATTTAAATGTAGCAATCGACAACAAACGCCATTTATCCTGAGCATCTTTTACAGCATGTCATTAACTCATTGCTCAAGTGGTTTGCAAGTGATTTCGTTTTTTCTAACGGTTGTCAATTCCTTTGGGTCTTCTTTTTCACTGTGCTCAACTAGGCTATGCCTGTGCAACTACACTATATATACACGAACGTATGTGGACACCCCTTCAAATTAGTGGATTTGGCTATTTCAGCCACACCCATTGCTGACAGGTGTATAACATTTAGCACACCACCATGCAATCTCCATAGACAAACATTGGCAGTAGAATGGCCTTACTAAAGAGCTCAGTGACTTTCAACATAACACCGTCATTAAATGCCACCTTTCCAACAAGTCAGTTCGTCAAATGTCTGCCTTGCCCCAGTCAACTGTAAGTCCTGTTATTGTGAAGTGGAAACGTCTAGGAGCAACAATGTCTTAGCTGCAAAGTGGTAGGTCACAAAAGCTCACAGAACGGGACCGCCGTTCTGTGAAAATCTGTCGTTCTGCCCCTGAAGAAGGCAGTTAACCCACCGTTCCTAGGCCGTCATTGAAAATAAGAATGTGTTCTTAACTGACTTGCCTAGTTAAATAAAGGTATAAAAAAATATATATTTTAAAAAAAAATCGGCAAAATCAGCGCCCAAAAATACCGATTTCCGATTGTTATGAAAACTTGAAATTGGCCCTAATTAATCGGCCATTCCGATTAATCGGTCGACCTCTAAATGAGATGTTCAACTTTTGGTCATGTAGTGTATTTACAATGCATCAGTGCAACAATGTTATCATTACCGGCCCAAAACACCTACACTAATGCACTTTCTCTCCTCAACTTTCCCCGAAATGCATGTGCTGTACGCCTGTTTTACGTTCAGCAATTAGTAAAAGCAAGCCTGCTTCTTTACCTGAATCGGTTATTGGGCTTAGTATTAAAAAGTGTTTAAAAAAATGTCCTATAGCTTTTGTAGCTTTCCTGGGATTTCACGAGAAGAGGAATGGCCTATTGTTCCACTATTGATTAGGCATAGGCCTACATTTTTAAGACAAGACAATTATTGTACCCGGGCTACAACAACACAGTGCAACAAGAAATGTATTGTCATTCTCAAGTGAATATACAATTATTATCCATAGGTTTTAAACTGCAGTGATGTTGGCAAATTTGAATAACCGCTTAAACATCCTGTTTTGTTTCGTGCCCAAATAACTGCATAGACCTACAGCCTAGGCCTGATTATGAAACAATATGGATCAGTTTGGGTCTATTCTCCACAGTTTAGAAGGACAAGAAAGGTACATTAGCAGGCCGCTCATATGGTATATTTTGTCAGGATGTAGCCTATCGATGTTAAGATAGGCCTACTATAAGAAAATATGTGATTCTCCTTTCAAACTCCCCGACCGCTAATGCTGTAGCCTATTTTACATTCAGCAAGCAAGAGCAAGCGCGCGCGCATCTCTCCTCCTATAGGCTATAAGTAGGCAAAAAAAGACAAAATAAGTGTCCAACAACATTTTGTAGTCTGCTTTTTCCTGGGACTTCACAAGATGTAAGAGGAATAGCCGTGGCAGTGGAGAGGCCAGGTGCGTAATTGTGCAACAGAACAAAGACAGAGGCTAGAAATGTAGCCTATAGCATAAGTAGAAGAGTATGCATATTATACCATAATTCATGAGCTCAATGTTAGGCTTAGTATCGCAGTGTATGTCCTGTCAATTTACACAGCGAAAGAAAAGAAGTTGATCCTGAAGCTGATCCCGAAGCTGTGCTGAGTGTGCTACCACCCAGTCCCTGGGAATGCAGCTGGAAAAGCTACATTATGTTTCAGTTTTTTAGGGACCTAGGCTACAACATCAGAATGTAATGAAGAATATTATTATTGTTTTCAATTGAGTACAAAACTCTAGTCTAGGCTGTAAACTGCAGTGAAAAGCCTATGTCATTTGAATAACCAGTCAAACGCCCGGTGTTTTGAACGCATTGCAGTATTCATTTCAAAATAACTGCATTTATCCTGCCTGATTGGGTAACCAATTATGGGGTTTAGTCTACAAGGTCCAGACACATAAGGCCAGTGATCTATTGTATTTTGTCAGGATGTTTCGGTTAACAGAAACATGCTAATGCTGGGATTTCTAGTGGCGCACAAATGAATTATGAATAATATGCAAGCGAGTGGGAAGTTGTATCCATAGTTTCTGCGTTTGGCTTCCGTGTTTTAAAAGTGTTTGAAAATGACAGTTGCAAACACTTATGTAATAGTCGCGCTTTATAAAACACCACTGGGTTACTACTGAATAGAGACTACATTTCATTGCTTTATTCAAACTACTGAATGTTATGCAGTTAACCACGTAAAACGTCAGTGAATGGTGAAAAACGGGATCATGCAGCTCACCTCTTCCTCCACCAGTGTCCCCACTGTAAGACCGTTGATCTCCAGGATCCTGTCACCAACGTGGATGGCATCCCGAACTTCCGGGCTGATATGCATCCCTCGGACTCTGAGAGAAATACAGCACAAATACATGTCTGTCAGAAGCACCAGTATCAGCATGAACTAGAAGAGAGCTGGTTCTATTGACTAATCAGCAGTGAGCACCTAGACAATACAGAGGTGGGTGTATCTGACTGTCCACAACATCAAGTACATCAATCAACTAATGAGTCCTTTGGCCGAGTCCGTATCAAGACTATAATAACACCACCAAAGTAAAGAGACACAGGATTTAACATCCAGGTTACATAGTCTTATTGGTGATGTACAAACATCTGGGTACCAAGGAATAATGCCTTGTTATTCAGCAAACCTATAATCAGTTACACAACACATGACTCATCCTGTCCCACTCAAGTTCTAGACAGTCAGGGGTGTATAGATTCACTGGCTGTGAGTGACAGTTAAATCCACTCACTCTTTGACTTGCACGCTAGCCAAGCCGCTGGCCGCGTCCCCTATGACAGAGACAGAAAAGCCCCTCTTGCTGTTGGTGGCAGAGGGCATGGAGATGAGGGTGACCGTGTGAGGCAGAGAGTCCAGGGACGAGTCGGCGGAACGCTTCTCCAACACGGGTGCCAGGACTACCTGCTTATAGCACTTCCCACTGCACCAAGAGAAAGAGGAAGAGAGCGGAGGAGAGAAGAAAGAAGGAATAAGGGGCAATGTTGTGGATAATGATGTTATTGAAGTGTTTACCAGTTGAAAGTGGGTCAAAGTGTTCATCAACGTGTTATACTTCACCTATGTCATTTGTCTGAACGTTGTTTCAAAACAATTGCTCTTTGGGAACAGTAAAGTTTATTGTAGAAAAATATGTAGAGAAGGAGAGAGCAGGAAGGAGGGGTATGGCGAGAGTCAGACCGTAGAGGGAGCTCAGGTGTGACAGACAACAGATTCATCAGAAATGGAGCGATACTGCCTGTTTCCAATAATATAAATCACATTCCCTAAACAGCCTCTATCAACATCAGATTAAACAAAAAAATTGAACAGAATTAAAACAACTCTCACCAGTACAGTTTGGAGCGCTCCACCAGGGCATAGGTGTCCCTGTCCTCGATGACAACTTTGCAGCTCAGGCACACAAAGCACTCTGGGTGATACTTGTATTCTCCGGCCACCTGGAAGAACAGATACAGGTGGGTTTGTCTTTCCAGCTTCATGGAGAGAACACTGTGCTGTTCTGTACTGTCCGGTGTTGTGTGCTTGATGGTGTTGTGTTCTGTGTGCTGTCCTCTCTGTGTGGCAGTGACACAGTCAGTAACACCTGCTCCACTCTTAACCTATCTGGAATATGCTATGATGTCATCCACCTCCCCCGGGACCCAAGCCCTGCCTTCTCTAATCCCAGCATGCCACTGACGCTCTCTCTTTTCACACATTAACAAACTCTGAAAGAAAGTCTGGTTCTCTCACACATGTGCAACAGCTTACTCATTCACATGTTACTTCTCTATACCTTACACACTCCCAATCTATTGGTCTTGCTCTCATGCTAAATTAGACAAAGTATCCACCTCCTGAAGCAAGTGACACACACACACAGACTCCTACACACATGGTATGTGCCATAGAGGAGGTTCAGAGGCCACTTCATGTGGGTTTGAACTTCATTCCTGGATCTGAAGTGATCATGTGATGTTAAGGCTGGGCGAGCTGGAAAATCTAAAATGTGCTCCTGTACATGAGGCCCGGAGAGATAATCTATTTTAACCAGTCAGTGTTAACCGACTTCAATTTCATTGGAGTCTTAAGTCTACAACAACAACAACAACGAGCTGCAATGCCTTCTCAAGCTTGAATTCAATTTTGGTTAGAGATTTTGTCTCAAGACCTAAGCTCCTCACCAGATCATTTGAAAACAGGATAATTTCTAAAGAATGTGAATATATTAATGAAAACCTGTAGTCTTTGAAGTGAGATAATATGTTCCATTCTCCCCAGCTCTTCATTGTAGGCTGCTATGAGTAAAAGTGTTGGGAAAGGATCTTGTTGCCGGTCCAGGGGGCACTAGGATTAGGCTGAGTGATGTAAGCCATGTGTGCGTCTGTGGCTGTGACTCCCTCCCTCCAGGCTGAAGCATTACCACACCGACCCCAGTCAGAAACAGCCTGAAGGAACCCCAGCTAGACACACACAGCTGTGTCATAGTCCATAGCTGGCTGTGTGTGCGCAGACTCTCTCGGCAAGGGGAGGCTAGTGTGTGTGTGTGTGTAGAGCTGGTCTATATTTATTTCTCTATTAATTTCCCCATTTTACCAATTGAAAAAGAACAAAAGAAGGATATTCCAAAGCAGTCTAATTTGAGAGGATTTACAACTGTCAAGAACTGTAAAACGTCTCCAAAGCCACAGAGAAAAGTAGGCAAACTGAAATGAAAAATGCCATGCGACGATCTCCTCATCAGAGAACAAAATGGCATTTGGTGCCATAGCCTGCCCCACAAACACACAACAGCTTTAAGTAGCTGCATGCTCCACACTCCTCTCCTCTCTTGAGAGACCCAACAGCTTTAAGTAGCTGCATGCTCCACACTACTCTCCTCTCCTGAGACCCAACAGCTTTAAGTAGCTGCATGCTCCACACTACTCTCCTCTCCTGAGACCCAACAGCTTTAAGTAGCTGCATGCTCCACACTACTCTCCTCTCCTGAGACCCAACAGCTTTAAGTAGCTGCATGCTCCACACTACTCTCCTCTCCTGAGACCCAACAGCTTTAAGTAGCTGCATGCTCCACACTACTCTCCTCTCCTGAGACCCAACAGCTTTAAGTAGCTGCATGCTCCACACTACTCCCCTCTCCTGAGTCCCAACAGCTTTAAGTAGCTGCATGCTCCACACTACTCTCCTCTCCTGAGAGACCCAACAGCTTTAAGTAGCTGCATGCTTCACACTACTCTCCTCTCCTGAGACCCAACATATTTAAGTAGCTGCATGCTCCACACTACTCTCCTCTCCTGAGACCCAACAGCTTTAAGTAGCTGCATGCTCCACACTACTCTCCTCTCCTGAGAGACCCAACAGCTTTAAGTAGCTGCATGCTCCACACTACTCTCCTCTCCTGAGACCCAACAGCTTTAAGTAGCTGCATGCTCCACACTACTCTCCTCTCCTGAGACCCAACAGCTTTAAGTAGCTGCATGCTCCACACTACTCTCCTCTCCTGAGACCCAACAGCTTTAAGTAGCTGCATGCTCCACACTACTCTCCTCTCCTGAGACCCAACAGCTTTAAGTAGCTGCATGCTCCACACTACTCTCCTGAGAGACCCAACAGCTTTAAGTAGCTACATGCTCCACACTACTCTCCTCTCCTGAGACCCAACAGCTTTAAGTAGCTGCATGCTCCACACTACTCTCCTCTCCTGAGACCCAACAGCTTTAAGTAGCTGCATGCTCCACACTACTCTCCTCACCTGAGACCCAACAGCTTTAAGTAGCTGCATGCTCCACACTACTCTCCTCTCCTGAGACCCAACAGCTTTAAGTAGCTGCATGCTCCACACTACTCTCCTCTCCTGAGAGACCCAACAGCTAGACCATTTAACGCAGTGTTGGTTCGGCTGCAGGGTAAGAGAAGGCTGCCAATTCAACCCTGCCAGAAATACTTGGCACTTCGCGTACAGAGCCAATGTGTCCAAAACCAAATAGAAAGGCCCATTATGTGTTTTGCTTACTGGCAAACTTCAGGTTAAAAAAAGACTTCATTTTGGGGCCCACTTTAATCCAGTTAAAGAGAAATGACCCTTTTGTGACCAGCAATTGTTTGTGTTTTCAGCAGTTCTAGTTGTATTTAGACCTGGTTTAATAGGGACCATAACACTGTTAAAATGAAGTTCCATTAAAAAGCACAGCACTCCAACCCCATGCATGGGAATTCCATAGCACTGATGAAACAAGAAGAAAGCTAACCAATATTCAGCCTTCAGCTACACTTTAATAGCATAACCATGAGCTCATGATCTAATCCTGAAAGATGAACATTGATTTGACAAACTCAGTCGAGCCAAACATTCTAACCTTCCCTTAATAACAGATACTTGATCTTTCAAAAACTGTCTCCAATAAACACTGTGGTGGTCTGGTGGCAGACTGGCCGTACAGTGTGGGTAGTATCTGTTGCCTTTCCACCGCAGTGTACTGAATCAGGTGATGGACTGGTTCCAAAACCACTCCATGTTCTCCATTTTCTCCCCAAAGTTCACTATGTGCTGGGGGAAGTGAACTGTGGAGACTGTACAGAGGAGAACAGAGCGGGGCCATGACGGGGGAACCTAACTAACAGAGAGAGAAGCATCCACGATGGGGGAACCTAACTAACACAGAGAGAAGGTTCAGGTCCAATCTGCCATCTTTTAAAGCAACCAGGATGCAGAGCATGGTTGCTCTGTGTGGATGATTACTGCTGTGCCAGTGCCCAGCCCCCATGACCTCTCCTGTACATAAGTATTGACCTCAATCACCAAGGAGATGTTTGTTACAACATAGGGCTTCAACCTTCCCTCTAGGGATTCTGCTGAAAGTTGAGGAGAGGGGGAAAAGTGGGTAAAGCTGACAGTTCCCTCATTTGTACACATGGAGAAAAACAGATCCTATTGCTGCACAACCCACTGAGCTCATATCAAAGAACAGTGATTCACTGTGAGTTGGTGTTATCCGAGTGTGGCCCTACACATCTAACATATGAATACAATAGTAATCCTGACAGTGAATTATTAATATATTCTCTAATGTACAGCTTTGTCTGACTGTTCCCCATACCAACACTGTCGTCTTTATGTTCAATGAGATCTAAAAGTGAACCAAGCCTGAAGCCTACTGCATTATAATGCCTGATACTTTGGATCCTGGGCCAACCTAAACAGCAACCAGGGTTGAAAGCACGGACCAGGTGTGCAGAAGCTCCAGGATCACAATCAGACTGGGATATACCGATACGTGGAAATGACAAACCATAGTCTCAATGTCTACTGACAGTGAGGTGAGGAGGATGGAGTGGGGTGACTCACCATGGCAGGTCCAGTCATAAGCAGAGAACAGCCGTGACACAGCTCTCCAAACTTCTCCCAGTAGTGTTTACGGCAGTACAGCTTTCCATCCTTCTCATAGTACCAGTTGGTCAGGTGGTCACAGCACTCCGAGCACCTGTGGATGGGAAAAACATGTTTACCTCTGCAAGAAATGAAGAGAGAAGAGTGGACATACGGATCCTTTCAGCAGAGACCATATCAAGTGTAGAGCAAGCTGTTTCAAGGTGATTTAGAGGAGAGTCACTACAAAGCCTGAGTGTATCATTTCAAAGACCTGTAGACAATCTCAAAGGCTTGTGTTAGATTTCTGAAAGATTCCTATTGAGCAGAGATTCCCACCACTCAAACAATGGCGTCTGAGAGATGACATGCAGATAGAACCAATAAACAAGACAAAGCTGGAGCAGAATAATTACAAAAAGATTCTCAAAGAAAACAGCATCTGAAAAAGACAAATACACTGGGGACTTAGTGCGAGAACTAAGTCAGTTAATATTGGAAATAGTTTAACCAACACGCAAACAGTTGACCTGTCTGTACACTCTCCCTCAACCAATCCTCTTTACAAAGAAAGTGACGGTGAAAGTATCCCTTAACGAGAGGCACTGGCACTGTAGACACAGCGCAGCAGAAGCCATTCATCATGTGAGAAATTACACTGGTGAACATGATACCTTCCACTCCCAGGTTGCACTGGAGTGCAGTGGTTGCTTCAGGCCTTTCTTTAGGATGACGGTATCTACTTGTCTCTGATCGCCAGGGTACGATGTAAAGGAAGTAGGTTACCTTGTTCCTGAGACATGTCACGTCTCGTTGGTGTGATCCATCACAAGGTAGGTAACACTGTGAAGAGAGTGACTACACACACACAATGTCTACATGAGGGCTGTGGTTTCCCAGAAGAATAAAGCGATAAGCAGCAGACCTTGGGAAACGCTGATCATTAACCTTACCTAAATACCAGCAACTAACACCAAAGGCTGCCCTCAGCTCTCCCCATCCACAGCCACATTCCAGCATCTTAATGTGTTCCAGTTGTTTCTGAGCATGATGAAGCACCTCTCAGACAGAAACCCTGACAACACTCTACACAGCCTGGTGGAGGGGGATCAACAAAACATGTGGTGAATGCACTGATTTGTCTGAATTTCTAGTTGACTAATGTTCATAGAGTTAGGAATGCTGAAGTTGCCGAGAGATCAGGGAGCACCTGCAGGCTGTGAGGATACCTTCAGGTAGTTTCACAGGTTATGCAAAATGGCAGCACCAGGTTAAGCTGTGTCAGGCGCACAATCAATTCTAAACCTCTCAAGGAGATTAGTCTAGGTCACTAAACTGGCAACCCACTTACACAGACTCCCTGTGAAGAAGGGGTTGCCAGTTCTGCATACTGACTCATTCATCTGGAGGACCATTTAAAAACCGTGCAAACACACAAAATATACCCCAAAATGTGTGTGCACCAGTTTTCACGCAAAAGTTGCCATTTAAAATGTTTTACTTGAAGTGAGAATGTGCACACCTCCCTGCAAACTTCAGACCATGCGTACGCACATCTGTTAGTGGTTGAAATATTGTATTGCAAGCTGGCAAGTATTTTGTGCAAATGGGGTATATGATGAAAAGCTTATACAGAAAAAACTAACAGAAACACATCTGAATAAGAATGCAACCATTAGTGAGAACAGCAAACCTATGTGTATTATATTCAGAATCTAAAATAATTAAACATAGGAATCTTATAATTCGACCTAGGAATCATTTTCCTATTTATTTTCATAGCCATTGCAGAATATATTCCTCACATTTTCTGGCCGTGATGGTTTCATATTCCCAAAGTAGCCATATAGCAGATTTGAAATGACCATGCGCATCTCTCATTTAATTGGACCTTGTAGCCAAGTAAATAGACAGGCTATACAGTATGTATTTCAAACTTTGCAATATCATAAGCAGCGGGCTTTATAATACTGGTATACCGTTTAACAGCTAATCTTTTACATTGAAGTAGGCATATGTATCAAGTTAAGTTTTTAATGTGCAAAAGTAGCCTACAGTGAAATGCCTTTCTTGCTCTTTACCAACAACGCAGTAATGATTATCAGTAGTACTATATAAAATGTATTTTAAAAAAGTCAAGCAGAACAAAAACATACAAGAAATATTACTAACACTGAGTACTGTAATTGCATTTCTTTTTTGCAGCCTGCCCTACAATGTTTCAGAATTTGTGGGCGGTCCATCATATGTAGGTTGGGGAAAAAGTCGATATAAAACATTGTTGAATTCAAACGTTCTGCTGACAGGTCTACGACAATTTGACATTGTTTTCTCATTCACAAATTGACACAGTCCTTTTCCAAATACACAATAAATGAATGCTAAAGATTACAACATTCTGCCAACACAGTAAATAGACCAGTAGCTTATGTAAACATTCTGACAGTATGGGTAGGCTACAATATAGCTGTGCGATAGGAGCACAACATCATTGCCTATTAAATCAAAGAGCCTATACCAAGGCAAGACATACTGTATGAACCCAATAATCTATTGATAAACTAAATATTGAACAACCATTTGTATTTTGCATGCTATGGCCTAATGCCAATAGTTCCAAATTATACAGCAAATAAAGAGCATTATTGTCACCATAAAAAGTGAATGGAGGCATTTTCCCAGGCGGAGTTTTAATGCTCGTTCACGTGTGCACAGTTTTACACCAACATCTGATTTATAACTGGAAACCTGCATAGCCTATGTATGGCGTGTGCCAAGTTTATAAATCTCAATACGGTGTGTGTGTGTGGACTTTTCAGAAATGGCACGAGCAGAAATTTATAACAACGGTTATAAATGAGGCCCCTTGACCGGAGGACACTCGGTTCACTGGCAGCAGAAAAACATTGAGGTAACAGTCTTAACAAATAAGCCAAGCACCTGCCTGTCTGGGGTATTGGTGTAGTTTTTCCCTTTATAAAGCACCGGAACATCCCAGTGCTAGCCTGGGTCTGTGGGCGGGGCTTATTTTTATTTAGCTAGACAAGTCAGTTAAGAACAAATTCTTATTTACAATGATGGCCTACCCAGGATCAAACCAGGGTCTGTAGTGATGCCTCTAGCACCGCAATGCAGTGCCTTCGACTGCTGCACCACTATGGATCACAGTTCTCTTAACCTGAGGTAGAGTTGATTCTGGCTCATCAGCATTTGGAGAGAAAATCTACTCCTGGAGATTAGGCAGGTCAATTCCCTTTTACAATGGTTCATTCTAACACAACACTTATTACTGGTTACTTGGATTAAATCTTATGGAGGTGGTTCATGGCTTCTGGTACATTGTGTGAGGAAACCAATGCTCCAAAAACATGCAGCCTACACACACAGAGAGACTAAAGCAAGAATAGGTAAGCAGGAAAAGAGTGAAAAGGTTATTTCCAGGCCTTCCCATGCACACAGCCTGGTCTCATAGACTAGACGTAACATAGCAAATGTAAATCCAGGACACTCTAATTAGTAATGATATGTTAAGTTTGGTATGGTTACATAAGACAGATGGTTACTTAAAGGTGGGATGGTTGGTCGGGGTGGATGGATGGATGGGCGTATAATGCGAAATTATAGCAACTCAAAGGTTGCGAGCTCAAATCTCATCATCACAGAAAACTTTTGCAACTTTTCAACTACTTACTACTTTTTAGATAATTTGCAACTACATAGAATGTTAGCTAACCCTTCCCCTAACCTCAACTCTTATATCAAAGCTTGATGATTATTTGATTATCAGCTGTGTAGTACTAGGGCAAAAACCAAAACATGCACCCCTTGGGGTCCCCCAGGACAGAGTTTAGGAAACACTGCCTTCACCTTTAAACAAACTCATAAACTTAACCCTAGCCTAGCTAACGTTAGCTAGAATTCATAACATATCATACGCTGGGCAAATTCATAGCATATAATACAAATTGTAATTCAAAATGGGTGATGGACATCCACAAATTAATACATACCATACAAAACGTAACATATCATACTGAAGGGAGTGTGACGGATTTACGTACAGAATAATACGAAATGCTCCGAGACTAGGTTGGTGCACAGAGGGATGGTGTAGAAAAGCAGAGGGGTGCAGAAAGGCTGCCCAGATAAAGATCACATTAGTGAGGGGAGTGCTGTGTGTAAAAGGGAACGCTGCCCTCGGACTGGCCTAATGCCCAAATTAGATCCTTTTGTCTGACGGAATGTTGACCAGATCATACATCTTGGTTACAGAATGAAACTAAAAAAGTGACCAAAAAGGAACTGTATTAAAACATTGTTTTTGTATTTTTTCCTCATCTGTACTCTCCTCTGTACTACTGAGACTGTTTAGTGTGTTAGCCAATCTGTGGTCAGTAGTAGTGCCCTACTCTATGTGATAGTAAACCTGAATATTGCATGTACACTCACGCACGCACTGTATGTGAGTATTTGTGAGCAACCTGTATATCATCATTGTGTGTGTAAAGAGCCAGAGTGTTTTTATAACACAGTCATGGAAACGGACAGAAACAGGAGGCAATGCTGAAATACACACACACACACACACACACACCTGTGTGCGTATACGACAGGTGTGAAGAATATCCTGTCTACAGGTGTGCGTTTCAGGGAAACCAACTTTCACTGTAAAACTGAACAACGTAACGTTTGGATGTTCTCTGTTGAGTCATAGTGTGTCCTCCCTCCCTGTCATACCAAAACAACCCAATACCTGAGAAGAAACATTGGATTGGTCAGTCCTAGTGTGGGGGATAAAGGATAACTGTAGGGTACACAGTCATGTCCCTGAATAAATAGACCAAAACAAAGATTATCTGATCTAAAAAAACAAAAAACACAATCAGTAGAGTAAACAACGCTGGTGCTTCTTCTCAACCAAGAATGAAAGAAAAACAAAAAGACTGAGGTAAGAGGAAGGACTGGTCCTCCCAACAATGTCAGGGACTTACCCTGCTTAGACAAACGCCAACAGGCAAGCATTACTCGTTTGATTTCCTCAATTCCACATAACTAGTGGAAGGCCTTTTGTTTTAGTGCACTAGAATCTCCCAGGCAGGTCGTGCAACTAAAGCTGGTCTTAAGCTAGGTTTCCATTCAATTGGAGACAGATTTTCATGCAAATATTGTCAAATCGACATGAAGAAAATATGCATACATTTTCCCTCTAGTGGTGTTTCCACCAAATAGACTTATTGCAGATTTAAAAAATATAAACAAATCAGTGCATGATGACATAGTGCACACAAAATGTACTTTTTGGCTTACATTTGTATGTACCCAACAAAAATCTAAAGTTCAATGTGTTTCCATTGCATTTTCAACTCTACCAACATTTTTCTAATGAAAACGATTGCCTTAAATAGCTGAAAATGTGCCCTCTCTGGCCTTGGGACATGCGCTCTAGCCAACAGCTTGCAGATCGTGCAGGTAGGTTGTGTGGGTAGGCTAGTCTACATGATGAGATGATTTTGGATAAGAGTAAGAATATTTGTATTTGTCAAATAGCAGTCAAGCATCGATCATCATAACATCAGAATAAGACTCTTGATATTTATTGTAAAGGATCATCAAGCTCATCACCATGCACTTTATGAACACTTAAGTTCATCAGTACTATTTTCATCTGAAGCCTAATAAACTGATTTGTTTCCCGAGTCGTAGCGGAAGGACCATATACCATGTCATCCAGTGACTCCAAGTTTGTTTCGATATGCATAACAGCAGGAAGTATGGGTGCCGAGTGTGTTGCAGCACCCCTTGATAAATGATTACTCCTGTATGAGCGGAGAAAAATTATTGTCAGCAGAACGGAATGAAGAATTCCCCCCCGGTGTCATCCAACATGTCCCTCAACCTGCCCCCCCCCCCCCCCAACCCCTAGCATTTTACATTTCAACTTCAATGGGGTAGGGAGGAAGTCCCAAGGATTCCGGATAGCACGGACCCTTATCTCAGGGTGACTCTGTTGTGCTCCCATGTTACACTACAAGTTTCTGAGAGGGATAGAAAACCACTCCTCTAATTCTATTGCAAGGAGGTTCCATAGAGAATTCATACTGAAATGTATTCTAAAATGCTGGAAACTGACACTAAGCATTAAGCCTATAGGGAAGCAGTGTTGTAGGAATGGAAACAACACAAACACTAGTTCAAGATGCCGTAGGACTCCCTTTAAGACTACCCAGAATGCACCCAATGTGAACAGATAGTTACAGTTCTAATCAAACACATCAAGGTTACATTATTGGACCCCACAGACAATTAATGAGGGAAAGGATTGTCAGTATGACTTGAGCCAGAAGGCTTCACCTCTTTTAGAGGAATAACATTGACTCATAAAGCACAATCCTTTGGAACAAGCCAGGATCCAGTTTTCCATGGCAAAAACAAAGGACTTTGTGCAGTGTCTGGCACTGCGGGCCCACGACTCTGAATCGCTGTCTAGGAATGCGGGCACACAACACACTGTCCAGTCTTTACCTATACTTTCGCCTCACAATGTCAGCTTTACTGGAACAGGGATAACGTCAGCCTTTAACAATGCTGTACAACTTGGAGGAGGTGCAAAGCTCTGTGTGCACAATAGAACAGAGCGGGGGGTATCATGGAAAAGGAAACTACTGTCGTTGCTTTAGAGTTTGACAATGTCCCACATGGAGTGAGAATAATTCTGTATTACAATGACAAAACGAATGAAGTTACGAGAAAAGAGGCTCACATTTGAGGAAAACTCCAGCCCACTTGGTTTAGCATCAGTATGGTAGTCTGGATTGGAGTTTTTTTCCAAAGCAGATGCTCCATCTGAAGAGTTCATTTCACAGAAAATTTGTGAGGTGATTTGGGGGGGAGGGCAAGAGAGAAAGAAGGAGCTAAAAAGAGAGAGAAAGAAGGAGCAGAGAGAGAGAAGGAGCTGGAGAGAGAAAGTTGCACAACTTCATCAAGGACTTGGCTTATGAACTGACACTAGGTGCAGTGGAGCTATAAAAGAGTCAATTTTAGAAATACAGAAAGAGACCCAAATACTGGGTTATGTAAGAACATTGTGCTGCTAAAAAGCTTTGCTAGAAATTTGAGTGCTTGGGCAAATTTCAGTTTAAAAAATAAGGAACACTCACAAATGGCAAGTCCCTTCTACTCTAGGGAGACATTATCGGAAATACCTCATACTAGGATGCACAATTCAGGTCATCTTAGACTTCATTCATTTATTATATTCAGGGGCAATTCAGAGCTCAAGAAAAACAGCTATACTCTAATCAGTTCTATTCAACTAGTCATTAGTTCTACTCTTTCATTCGTGTTACGTAACCGTGTGTGCTGGACGGGCACAGTGAGTGTCAGAAACACACTCCCTCTCCTCATTAAAGCTGCCGTGACTCTGCCCTCAATCCCAGCTTCCCCTCTCACAAAAGCCCTGTGGAGCGCATTGTCATCTTCTAGACCATGACCTGTCCATTCTTGGATTGTCTATCTGAAGCCCCATCGTCAAATCCATAAATTATCTTCAGGTAAAGTAAAACCTGAGTGATTGCATTTCACAAACAGAGCTTTAGCGGAGCTAAATGTTTGTTTGAGCGTCTGACCATCAAGCATGATTACGAAAATGGCTCTCATGAGGACCGTAACAGGAAAAGAAGACCCAGGGGTACAGTTGAAGTTGTTAGTTTACATACACTTAGGTTGGAGTCATTAAAACTCATTTTTCAACCACTCCGCAAATTTCTTGTTAACAAACTATAGTTCTGGCAAGTCAGTTAGGACATCTACTTTGTGCATGACACAAGTAATTTTTCCAACAATTGTTTACAGACAGATTATTTCACTTATAATTCACTGTATCACAATTCCAGTGTGTCAGAAGTTTACTACACTAAGTTGACTGTGCCTATAAACAGCTATGAAAATTCACGAAAATTATGTAATGGCTTTAGAAGCTTCTGATAGGCTAATTGACATCATTTGAGTCAATCGGAGGTGTACCTGTGGATGTATTTAGGCCTACCATCAGAATCAGTGCCTCTCTGGATATAAAAGGGGGAGGCTTGCAAGCCGAAGAAGACAATCCCAACCGTGAAGCATGGGGGAGGCAGCATTATGTTGTGGGGGTGCTTTTCTGCAGGAGGGACTTGTGCACTTCACTAAATAGATGGCATAATGAGGAATTTAAAATGATGTGGATATATTGAAGCAACATCTCAAGACATCAGTCAGGAAGTTAAAGCTTGGTTGCAAATGGGTCTTCCAAATGGACAATGACTCCAAGCATACTTCCAAAGTTGTGGCAAAATGGCTTAAGGACAACAAAGTCAAGGTATTGGAGTGGCCATCACAAAGCCCTGACATCAATCCTATAGAAAATTTGTGGGCAGAACTGAAAACCCATGTGCGAGCAAGGAGGCCAACAAACTTGACTCAGTTACACCAGCTCTGTCAGGAGGAATGGGCCAAAATTCACCCAACTTATTGTGGGAAGCTTGTGGAAGGCTACCCGAACATTTGACCCAAGTTAAACAATGTAAAGGCAATGCTACCAAATACTAATTGAGTGTATGCAAACTTCTGGGAACCCACTGGGAATGTGATGAAATAAATAAAAGCAGAAATTTAAAATAAATAAAAAATCAATTGCTGTCTCTACTATTATTCTGACATTTCACATTCTTAAAATTAAAAGTGGTGATCTTAACTGACCTAAGACAGGGGATTTTAATGTCAGGAATTGTGAAAAACTGAGTTTAAATGTATTTGGCTAAGGTGTATGTAAACTTGCGACTTCAACTGAACCTCTAGTGCATGAATCAGGCCTTCGTGGTCAAATTGCTGCAAAGAAACCACTACTAAAAGGATGACAATAATAAGAAGAGACTTGCTTGGGCCAAGAAACGCAAGCAATGGACATTAGACCGGTGGAAATGTGTCCTTTTGGTCTGATGAGTACCAATTTGAGATTTTTGGTTCCAACCACTGTGTTTTTGTGAGATGCAGAGTAGGTGAAAGGATGATCTCCTCGTGTGTGGTTCCCACCACGAAGCATGGAGGAGGTGGTGTGATGGTGTTTTATTGGTGACACTGTCAGTGATTTATTTAGAATTCAAGGCACACTTAACCAGCATGGCTACTACAGCATTCTGTAGCGATAAGCCATCACATCTGGTTTGCACTTAGTGGGACTATAATTTGTTTCTCAACAGGACAATGACCGCAAACACACCTCCAGGCTGTGTAAGGGCTATTTGACCAAGAAGGAGCGTGATGGAGTGTTGCATTAGATGACCTGGCCTCCACAATCACCCGACCTCAAACCAATTGAGATGGTTTGGGATGAGTTGGACTGCAGAATGAAGGAAAAGAAGCTAACAAGTACTCAGCATATGTGGGAACTCCTTCAAGACTTTTGGAAAAGCATTCCAAGTGAAGCTGGTTGAGAGAATCATAGAGTGTGCAAAGCTGTCATCAAGGCAAAAGCTGGCTACTTTGAAGAATCTAAAATCTAAAATATATTTAGATTTGTTTAACACTTTTTGTTGGTTACTACAGGATTCCACGTGTTATTTCATAGTTTTGATTTCTTCACCATTATTCTACAATGTAGAAAATAGTAAAAATAAAGAAAAAGCCTTGAATGAGTAGGTGTGTACAAACTTGCCTGGTACTGCAAGTATTCAGATCCTTTACTCAGTACTTTGTTGAAGCATTTTTGCAGCGATTACAGCCTTGAGTATGACACTACAAGCTTGGCACACCTGTATTTGGGAGTTTCTCCCATTCTTCTCTGCAGATCCTCTCAAGCTCTGTCATGTTGGATGGGCAGTTTTCGCTGCACAGAAATGTTCAGGTCTCTCCAGAGATGTTCGATCGGGTTCAAGTCTGTGCTTTGGCTGTCCAACTCAAGGACATTCAGAGACTTGTCCCGAAACCACTCCTGCGTTGTCTTGGCTGTGTACTTAGGGTCGTTGTCATGTTGTAAGGTGAACCTTCACCCAAGTCTGAGGTCCTGAGCACTCTGGAACAGATTTTCATCAAGGATCTCTGTACTTTGCGCCGTTCATCTTTCCCTCGATCCTGACTATTATCTCAGTCTCTGCCGCTGAAAAACATCCCCACAGCATGATGCTGCCACCACCACACTCCACCGTAGCGATGGTGCCAGGTTTCCTATAGACATGACGCTTGGCATTCAGACCAACAAGTTAAATCTTGGTTTCATCAGACCAGAGAATCTTCTTTCTCATGGTCAGAGTCATTTAAGTGCCTTTTGGAAAACTCCAAGCTGGCGGTCATGTGCCTTTTACTGAGGAGTGGCTTCCGTCTGGCCACTCTACCATAAAGGACTGATTGGTGGAGTGCTGCAGAGATGGTTGTCCTTCTGGAAGGATCTCCCATCTCCACACAGGAACTCTGGAGCTCTGTCAAAGTGACCATCAGGTTCTTGGTCACTTCCCTTACCAAAGCCCTTCTCCCCCGATTGCTCAGTTTGGCCGATCGGCCAGCTGTAGGAATACTATTGGTGGTTCCAAACTTCTTCCATTAAGAATGATGGAGGGCACTGTGTTTTTGGGGACCTTCAATGCTACAGAAATGTTTTGGTACCCTTCCCCAGATCTGTGCCTTGACACATTCCTATCTCAGAGCTCTACGGACAATTCCTTCAACCTCATGGCTTGGTTTTTGCTCTGACAACTGTGGGACCTTATATAGACAGGTGTGTGCCTTTCCAAATCATGTCCAATCAATTGAATTTACCACAGGTGGACTCCAAGTTGTAGAAACATCTCAAGTTTGATCAATTGAAACATGACGCACCTTGAGCTCAATTTCAAGTCTCATAGCAAAAGGTCTGAATAGCTACGTAAATACGGTTTTTCTGTTTTTAATTTGAATACATTTGCAAAAACCTCTAAAAACCTGTTTTCGCTTTGTCATTATGGGTATGAGGGAAAAAATAATTTAAATACATTTTACAATAAGGCTGTAACGTGTAAAAAGTTAAGGGGTCTAAATCCTTTCCGAATGCACTGTATGTCCTAATGTACTGCCCTCAGTGTTCAGCTTAAATACAATGTGGTGGGATCCTCCTCACATTGTGTCCCGGTGACCCACCCAAATTCATGTGTGAGTGTTGCCTCATACACGTTTACCATTTTCCCCTTTAAAAGGCAAAAGGACGACAATCATCTACCACCCCTAAGTTGTTAACTTGTTGTACTAACAACAATGGTTCAAAAGAGTAGAATGGTGGTATCTGCCACTGGGATGTGTACAGGAATGCACTGTACACGAGTTCTTCCTCACTGACCTGCCCACAATGATGCTAAAACATTCCACATGTAGAACTCTCCAGGACTACCCACACGCCAATTTGTAAGCATGTGCATACAGCATTTGACCACAAAGAATACCTGAAATAGTCAAAAACTGTATTTTAACCAACAAAATATATTGTCTCTATTAATTTCATTGCTGCTTATTCCATGTCATAAGGAAACCAAGCTCACATGTCTACTGCACAGACAGTAAGTCCTACAAAAAAAATATTTAAAAAAACATTAAACAGTGAATGCAACTGAAATCTACATTTAAAAGTATGACTTACTGAAAACAGGCATTGTGCCAAGTTCCTTGAAGAACCTTCACATTGAATGTGTCTTGAATTGTTCCCCCGCAACCCGCACAGTGGCGTCCATCTGTACCTGTAGGGTTCAATTATGTCACTACAGGGAAAGCATACTCTATCCATTCATAAAAGTAAATCACAGTAGCAATTGCATTTCTGCATAGATTTTATTGACTGAACAAAGGTGAGACTTGTAATCTGTTTGCATAGACACATTTTTTAAGAAAATAAGAATATATGGAAATTCCCTGACCTTTAATAACAATCAATTTTGAGTAATTGCAAATACAGTCAGTCAATGATTATAGGGATAATGTTTTTGTAGAACATAGGCTGACACAGGCTGTTTACAATATAATGTTCAGGCTATAAATTATTCTCAAGTAAAAAGGAAAATGTTTAGACAAGCATGAGCATCATTCTTCTGTTATTTATATATATATATACATATATATACACACATATATATATATATATACACACACACACACCAATCAAAAGTTTGGACACATACTCATTCAAAGTTTTAAAAATGTTTTTACTATTTTCTATATTGTACTAATCAAAATAGATTTTTTATTTGAGATTCTTCAAATAGCCGCCCTTTGCCTTGATGACAGCTTTGCATACTCTTGGCATTCTCTCAACCAGCTTCATGAGGTAGTCACCTGGAATGCATTTCAATTAACAGGTGTGCCTTGTTAAATGTTAATTTGTGGAATTTCTTTCCTTCTTAATGCGTTTGAGCCAAACAGTTGTGTTGTGACAAGGTAGGGGTGGTATACAGAAGATAGCCCTATTTGGTAAAATACCAAGTCCATATTATGGCAAGAACAGCTCAAATAAACAAAGAGAAACGACAGTCCATCATTACTTTAAGACTTGAAGGTCAGTCAATATGGAAATTTCAAGAACTTTGAGCATTTCTTCAAGTACAGTTGCAAAAACCATCAGGTTCTGGGCGGCTGGTAGCCTAGTGGTTAGAGCATTGAACCAAAAGGTTGCTGGATTGAATTTCCGAGCTGACACGGTAAAAATCTGTCAGTCTGCCACTGAACGAGGCAGTTAACCCACTGTTCCCCGGTAGGCCATCATTGTAAATAAGAATTTGTTCTTAACTGACTTGATTAGTTAAATAAAGGTCAAATAAAAAAAAAAGCGCTATGATGAAACTGGCTCTCATGAGGACCGCCACAAGAAAGGAAGACCCAGAGTTACCTCTGCTGCAGAGGATAAGTTCATTAGAGTTACCAGCCTCAGAAATTGCAGCCCAAATAAATGTTTCACAGAGTTCATGTAACAGACACATCAACATCAACTGTTCAGAGGAGACTGTGTGAATCAGGCCTTCGTGGTCGAATTGCTGCAAAGAAACCACTACTAAAAAGGACACAAATAAGAAGCGACTTGCTTGGGCCAAGAAACACAAGCAATGGACATTAGACCGGTTGAAATTTGTCCTTTGGTCTGGAGTCCAAATTGGAGATTTTTGGTTCCAACCTTCGTGTCTTTGTGAGATGCCATATGGGTGAACGGATGATCTCTGCATGTGTATTTCCCACCGTAAAGCATGGAGAAGGTGGTGTCATGGTGTGGGGGTGCTTGGCTGGTGACACTCTCTGTGATCTTTTTTTTAAATTCAAGGCACACTTAACCAACATGGCTATCACAGCATTCTGCAGCGATACGCCATCCCAACTGGTTTGGGCTTAGTGGGAATATCATTTGTTTTTTAACAGGACAATGACCCAACACACCTCCAGAGTGTGTATGGGCTACTTGACCAAGAAGGAGAGTGATGAGTGCTACATCAGATGACCTTGCCTCCACAACCCCATGACCTCAACAAAATTTAGATGGTTTGGGATGTCGGAAGGCAGTGTGAAGGAGAAGCAGCCAACAAGTGCTCAGCATATGTGGGAACTCCTTCAGGACTGTTGGAAAATCATTCCAGGTGAATCTGGTTGAGAGAATGCCAAGCGTGTGCAAAGCTGTCATCAAGGCAAAAGGTGGCTCCTTTGAAGAATCTCAAATATAAAATATATTTTGATTTGTTCAAAACTTTTTTGGTTACTAAATTATTCCATGTGTGTTATTTCATAGGTTTGAAATCTTCACTATTATTCTTCAATGTGGAAAACAATAAAAATAAATAATAACCCTTGAATGAGTAGGTGTGTCCAAACTTGAATGGCACTGTATAAGTCTAAAAATATGTGTAGCAAATAAAGATTCCAGCTAGATCTCTTTAGTTGAGCTCTTTAATTTGTTCTAAAAAAAAAGCCTGCATTCACAAGACTTCCATTCCAATGCAATAAATATTGAGTTTTGAAATGAATGGATCAAAGCTGCTAAATTCAAGTAACATTATTTTACACATCTGCCCGAACTTAATGGCAGAATCATTGACGTTGTTACAAAGTAACTATGCATGTTATGATGATCAGATGCATTGTAGCGAGCTCTCATTTGACAAATATCAGCTAACAAATGTATCAAGTCTCGAAGACCGTGCATCCATCCCCCTTACTCGATTTAGTTTGGGCTTCCCTTTCCCCAAACAACAGATTGTATGTATAAATAAAAAAAAGTCAACATTGTTATCCACATGTAAGCGTAACTATCAACTGGGAGAGAAGTTTAGACTGCTCACCTTCCAGCTCCTCCATCTAATTGTTGTGTCGTCGTTATTTGTTCTTTATTTCCCAGAAAGTTCTCACAGTGATCCAGTGTGTATTACATTCAGGGTTATTTATTCTACGAATACAAGAAAGGTATATAGAAATTGTAGTTTCAATCCCGGGTACATTTTCTTAGGAAGGAAAATATCGCCGTTCAGTTTTGGAATAGCCTACTTTGTTGGCAGGATGACGTCATGCAGTTGGAATTCCTGTACGGAGACCGGAAGGGATCGGCAGCAGCAACACCTGGAACAGGAGCAAATTGGAGCCGAAAAGGCAAATATCCACTACACTGAAACTATAGCACCATCTACTGCCAGAAAGATTTCACGTTATTATTTTTGTTAAACCATTTTCATATATGAATAACTTAAATTATGACATTCCCCGAGCATCTGTAATGCCAGCTTGTTATGACTGAGTCCTACACGCAGGATAGCCTACTGTTCCCCAAGCATGTCTGTGCGGCGAGTGGATACTTATACCTGAAGATAAAACACGACTTTGACACTAGTCAACCAAAATTATTGCAACCATCACACTGAATAAGCTACCCTGTAACTCAAAATCGAGCAGCTGGGAAGAAGGAAACGTCTAAGGGAAGCCATAGTTGCCCGTGCGGTTGGTCCATTTGGCTCTACATCAACTTTTCAAATCGCTGTTAGTGCATTCAGATTTCTATCACTTGAAACATGCACAGAACCATATAAACATTTGCACGAACTCGGCAAGTCTGCATGCATATATTTTTTTTGCGCATGCTTCAGGTGGTAGAAATCTGAACGCACTACCAGCTTTTTGAAAAGTTGATGTAATTATACTTTCCTGTGGATATTGTCTCACATTCCTACTGCCAAACGACCAACCACACGGACAATGTTATTCAACATTCTGGCCTGTAGAAGTCGTGAGAGGAACTCCTGATTCAAACGCTAATTTCTGCCTGACGTAAAAATGCAATGGAAATCAACGTCGGGTTTCCAGGCAAACTGCATAGGTGCAGTGGTCTAATGACTTCATTTTCAATGCTTTACCTAAGGTATTGTGCCTATCTAATGTATGTTGACGACTCTTGTGGTTACATAACCTTACTTAAGTGTATGAGGTTGTATCACCCTGTCCTGCTTGATGGACATTCTTGTTACATTTTCACAAATGGAATGACCACCTTGCTACAGTATTATGTCAACTGCCCAAACAATCACCAGACTGCATTACTATATTGGCTTAGTTTAGTGCTCAGCCTCGTCATGGGAGTGAACCAATTATGGGTATAAACCCTGGATGACAGACAGGGGGCGTTGTATTGAAGGCACGACGCAGCCATCTCCTCGATTGTAAAAATCTTTTGGAAGGTATAGAAATGCATATATTATGCATATAAGGTCTACATTCATTTGACACATTTACTCTATTTCAATAACTAAATGCATACTTTTAAATTATGCGAGCTAAACATATATATATATATATATTTAAAATCATTCAAGTCGTTTTTTTATTGAGTACTAGTGTTACTGTCCCCACTTCAACAAAAACATATATTTTTTTTTATGTAATTTTGTCCTTGAAACATATAATTGCATTAATTCCTATGGAGTGCCAATAGACGGGTGGCTTCAAAGTCTCTCAATGGCCAATACCTAGCATCAGCAATCCAGGGTTTATAAACTCCTTTTTCAGGACCCTGTCTTTCAAAGATAATTTCACAGATCTTCATTGTAAAGGGTTTAAACACTGTTTCCCATGCTTGTTCAATGAACCATAAACAATTAATGAACTTACACCTGTGGAACGGTCATTAAGACCGTACAGACGGTAGGCATTTAAGGTCACAGTTATGAAAGCTTAGGATACTAATGAGGCCTTTCTACTGACTCTGAAAAACACCAAAAGAAAGATGCCCAGGGTCCCTGCTCATCTGCGTGAACGTGCCTTAGGCATGCTGCAATGACGCATGAGGACTGCAGCTGTGGCCAGGGCAATAAATTGCAATGTCCGTACTGTGAGATGCCTAAGACAGCACTACAGGGAGACAGGACAGACAGCTGATCGTCCTCGCAGTGGCAGACCACATGTAACAACACCTGCACAGAATCGGTACATCCGAACATCACACCTGCGGGACAGGTACAGGATGGCAACAACAACTGCCCAAGTTACACCAGAAATGCACAATCCCTCCATCAGTGCTCAGACTGTCCTCAATAGGCTGAGAGAGGCTGGTCAGAGGGCTTGTAGGACTGTTGTAATGCAGGTCCTCACCAGACATCACCGGCAACAACGTCGCCTATGGGCACAAACCCACCGTCGCTGGACCAGACAGGACGGGCAAAAAGTGCTCTTCAATGACGAGTCGTGGTTTTGTCTCACCAGGGGTGATGGTCGGATTGTCGTTTATCGTCGAAGGAATGAACATTACACCAAGGCCACCACTGGCGGAATCGATTTGGAGGTGGAGGGTCTGTCATGGTCTGGGGCGGCATCACAGCATCATCGGACTGAGCTTTTTGTCATTGCAGGCAATCTCAATGCTGTGCGCTACAGGGAAGCCATCCTCCTCCCTCATGTGGTACCCTTCCTGCAGGCTCATTCTCGCATGACAATGCAGCCATATTGCTCGCTCTGTACGTGATTTCCTACAAGACAGGAATGTAAGTGTTCTGCCATGGCCAGCGAAGAGCCCGGATCTCAATCCCATTGAGCACATCTGGGACCTGTTGGACTGGAGGGTGAGGGCTAGGGCCATTCCCCCCAGAAATGTCTGGGAACTTGCAGGTGCCTTGGTGGAAGAGTGGGGTAACATATCACAGCAAGAACTAGCAAATCTGGAGCAGTCCATGAGGAGGAGATGCACTGCAGTACTTAATGCAGCTGTTGGCCACACCAGATACTGACTGTTACTTTTAATTTTGACCCCCCCCCCTTTGTTCAGGGACACATTATTCAATTTCTGTTAGTCACATGTCTGTGGAACTTGTTCAGTTTATCTCTCAGTTGTTGAATCTTATGTTCATACAAATATTTACATATGTTAAGTTTGCTGAAAATAAACGCAGTTGACAGTGAGAGGAAGTTTATTTTTTTGCTGAGGTTATATGTCATTATTGAACCAATGATTTATCTATACACTAGATGACTGACCGAGGACGCTGTGTTGATGCCACCGTGCCTCAGTCTTGGCACTCCCCCACCAGTGTAAAAAATACATTAATAAAACCCATAAAACCTAGCAGTCAAACAGGGAAATGGTTCCAATATTTTTTCCACCTTTCATTTTTCCCATAGGGGATTTTAGAAACACTTTAAAATATGGGCTGTTTTTCGTGTAGGCTCATGCTGGCGTGACGTTTTGATTACCGTGTAAATCTCTATGTTTGCTTGTATAGAGTGTCGTACCCCATCAGAACCCAAAATATATGTTTGTTAACAAGGCAATAAATGTAAACATTTTGGGGGGGGGGGGGTGGTTAGAGAGTTGGGCCAGTAACCTTATAGGTTGCTAGATCGAATCCCCGAGTTGACAAGGTAAAAAATCTGTTGTTCTGCCCCTGAACAAGGAGGTTAACTCACTGTTCCCCGGTAGACTGTCATTGTAAATAAGAATTTGTTCTTAACCGACTTGCTTTAGTTTAATAAAGGTTAAAAATGTCATTCCCCACGAATGTTGAAGCGCTCCCCTTGGGCCAATTGAGATATTGCATGCGACTAACACATTTCTGTGAATTACTACAGCTTCCGCCTTGGGCCAATCAGTGATTGTTTTAAATGCCGGATCTCTATGGCAAGACGCAGCATTCACCCAAAATCGGGCCAGTGCTGTATGAGATATCGCGTGTAACTAAAGTACTTATGGATGGAGAAAGATTCACAGTACCCTCCCCGATTTCATCGTGGGGACAACAAACACTGTATAGCCTCAAAACATGGTTAAAACTATCATTTTGATATCGTGGAGGGTCAGTCCTTGCATCTATTAATTTGAAAGTTCTCAAGGCCCATCAAAACTGAGGCGGGTTGTGTCTTTGTTATTGTTTCAGTTAAGGACTTTAGCTTTAACAGTAGGCCTATTCGAACAGTTGTTGGAAGTACATCTGATCATATGTCTTCATACAGGGGAATTGATTTGAGTCATGGATTGTAATGAAGTGTGCATCTGTTTTCTGTTCCACTGAAAATGTTTTCTATTTTATTTCATTTAATTGTATTACAATAATACATCGATACAAAATATGAATACAAGTATACTTAAAAAATTTACAAATGACAGTTGAGTTAGTCCTAGGGGGTATTATAACACGTAACACTAAGACCTTCAGCGCCAATAAGACAGAGACGTTGGATGAGGGGTGGGGCTACATCGGACATCATATTCGCGCTCGTCAGAAGGTCATCGCTACCAGTGAGGAAGAGGCGAACGAAAGGGTCCACTTTCGTCAAATTTTGTCCAAGCGGTAATAAGCAGACCGCCTGCATTTCCGATTTTGGGACGACTCCAATTGTAGGGGCGGAAACAAAACCATATTATTATACAGTGTCGCTAACGGAAAATTACGGCACGTGGGGGCGGGTTACCGAACATTTTTTTTGTGTAACACTGATGGTACATAAGCAGGTAGTTTGATAACTTGCAGGTCAATGTTGCGGTGGGTTACCGGGAGTTTAGGGCATATTAGTCTGCATGTTAATTAAGAGTAGATCGGGGCATTTTATCTTGTTATATGTCAGGCAGTTATTGAATGAGATGTCTGATGCCTACAGTCTAGATAGAGCACGTCATAGACTTTAAGCTACTTGCAATACAATTGTGTTTCATAAGGAATTTAGTTGTCGGGATTGTCTTTAATTGACTTAGACATATCTTAGTCGTGTGTCATCAATTTCTTGGTCTATGCTTTGTTATAATATGCCGAATAACGGTTATGAAATAAAGGTTTTCGTCACATTTAGCGTATGTGTAAATTGGAGTGATATTATCTGTTTAGTAATAGTAGCATAATAGGCCATATCGTAATTGAAATTGTTTGGTGGGAGTTAAAGACTACTAGCCTACAAGTTAAAATGGGAGTGGGGTCCGAAAATGCAGCATCCACCACCAAACTATCCATTCGTCATGGGGTATACAAAGAGGAGACGAATATCGCTCTGAAAGCACCCTTAAACGTAGAGGGTATGTTACCAAAGAAAGTGGGGCACGTGACTGCAGAAAGAGCCATCTGGGGTCGCCGCATTGAGTTTGTCCTTGCATCGGTGGGGTACGCGGTTGGACTTGGGAACGTGTGGCGGTTTCCATACCTCTGCTACAGGAGCGGTGGAGGTAAGCACATGTAGGCTATTGTTGAGTCTTTGGGTCCATCATCTATAAAATACTGTCAGAACAACGGAAGGAGAGGGGTAATGTCAATAATCTAGATTTAAAGTGTGTGCGTTCCATACTGCTATTATGCATAAATCAGATCCTGAACATGTGGAAATGTAAATACAGAATTTTGGTTTGTTTAATTTATAAACCAGTCTAATTACTGAACCAGTTTAGGCACATGCCATATGTTTGCAACCCTGTAGGCTAACCTTCATGAGCCACATGTGAGTGCCTTTGGTTGAACAATGGCCTCAAACAGAGATGAGTGTTTTCACAATTAAACAAGGACTTGCTTTCAGAATAAAGATAATGTATTCATTGTTTAACCCATTACAGTCAAAGCCCTGTCTAACTGGGGCTTAGACTTTTATCATTTTTTTTTACATGTATTTAACTCCTTATTTTTGTCACTAAACAGTCTCCATATTAACTTCCGTAATTGTTTCCAACTGGAACCGGTGAACATACAGACAAGTCTTGGGAGGTCTGTAGGTGTCCTAGAGCAAAACAACCAACACATTTGTGAGAGTCATCTTTCCATAGAAGGGTAATAGTTTATTGGCCAAACCGTTCGGCTGCTACAGACGATTTTGTGAGAAGACTGTTTTTTGGGATGTCTCATGGTCTGACAAACACTGCTCTAGCTCTGTCACCTTTCACTGCAGATGTGTGAAGTGCAACATTGGCGGATACAGTGGATTGAGACGCATCCAATGTAAAAAAAACATATTTCTAGCTAAAACTGACACATTTTTATGGGGATTTTTTAAAATGATGCTAATTATATTTCAGCAGGAGCGCAGATGTCGACTTTTATTGATGTTGGATGTTTGTTTCTAGATGGATGTATGCCATTTGACCCACTTCGTGCTGATCTAGTCTTACTTGCAGGTCTAATCTTACTTGCAGGTCTAATCTTACTTGCAGGTCTAATCTTACTTGCAGGTCTAATCTTACTTGCAGATCTAATCTTACTTGCAGATCTAATCTTACTTGCAGATCTAATCTTACTTGCAGATCTAATCTTACTTGCAGGTCTAATCTTACTTGCAGATCTAATCTTACTTGCATGTCTTTAGAATAGGATTTAGCTAAACTACGCCAAGGCTACGCCAGGTTGGAATTAACTTTGATGTTATGAAGTGGACTTCTTGAAAGAGCCAAGAGGCAACTCTTCCCCCATGTTACTATGTACATTTTTTGGGGAGAAGAAACCAATGGTTGTAATCCAGTATGACTCACTGCACCACCCTCACTTTTTAGACTTCTGATCTATGAGTTGAAAATGTGCCACAAAAGAGATTTTGAAAAGTTAGTTCTTGGCCAACCGGTTGGGGTTTTCCTGTTTTTGCAACAACAACAACAAAAAACCTTGAACATAACTGACAGTAATTAACAAGGTGATAAAGGTCCTGAAACAAGACACACATAAGTACATCAGAAGAAGTATGTTCCATGCTGAAAATGAACCGCTAGGTAAATTATTATGATAGTAAACTATAAGTGTGAGGAGGACACAAATACACAACGATGACCAAGCAATTTGTTTCAATGGCATCACTGGTTTTATATTTGTTTAATGTCATGACTTTGCATTGCTTTGGCTTTGTCTGGTACAGTTGATATCTAGCTGAGATGAAGTCCAATCAAGAATGACACAGCAAAACAACAAAAACCTCAACAACAGACACTGATGATTGTGTTCTGTTGTATTTCCCTGTTTATAGTTTATTCGATCCCCGTTATCTTTTGCCGAAGCAGCAGCATCCTGGGGTCCACACAAACATGACAAGTAACAAAACACAGCTACACTGATAGACAAGGACAGTCACAGAAATGTAAAATGCAATGATATACAACAACAAAAAATAGTACATACAATACAACAACAAATATTGTGTAATGTAATGTGTGTGTGTGTGCGTGTCCCCTCACTGTCCCCACAATTCCATTAAATGTTGTTTAATTGTTTTTAATGGTAATTTTGTTGTTTGCTTGAGTAATTGGAGATGGAAGGGAGTTCCATGCTAACATGGCCGTGTATAGAACTGTACGTTGTCGTGAATTCATTTTGAACTTGGGGATTGTGAAGAGACCCCTGTTTGTGTGTCTGAGCTGAATGTTATTTAATTATGCAAACTACAAGAGAATCAGTTAATCTCTCGTAAACCCTCAAAAATGAAAGACTGGCATGCATGTTGTTGATGTTAGATGTTAGTTCTGTAAGTGCAGTAAAGGGCAAGGCGTGCTACTCTGTTTTGAGCCAGCTACATTTTTGCTAAATCTTTCTTTGCTGCACTTGACCATATTGCCGGACAGTAATCAAGATGGGACAAGACCAGAGCCTGAACAACTAGTACAGTTGATTTGTGTCAAACGCAGAATGTCTTTTTATAACAGACATACTCCTCCTCATCTTCACAACAACGTTGTCAATATGGCTTAACCATGATAACTGGTCTCACCCTTTATACACAACTCCAGTTGAGGTTTCGGTCTTAGAAAATGTTTTGAACTAAATACATTGCTTATCATTTTAGATGTATTTAAGACCATGTTATTGTTAATCACCCACTCTGATACTGACTGGAACTCTGTTAACATCCCACACACTATCAAGCATTTCACACACATGATCTAGATACTGACTTAGCACTTGGTGGCCAATAGCAACACCCTAAAACAATAGGCCTTAATAGGTGACGCTGCAACCATAACACTTGACATGGTACTCCCACCGGCTTTGGTCTTTGTCATGGTAGCAACGTAGGCTACAATTTATTTTCAAGAAAACCCTCTCAAAATCAAACGGAGCTCTTTCGTTCCACGTTCAGCATGCGTTGCCCTCTTCTGCCTTGCCATGGGGTTTCCAATAGCTTCACTAACCCCAAAGTCAAAGTTCAGGGATGGTGTCTTTGTGTTTATAAACCTTGCCACGGACCTCACTGTATAACAGAAAGGTGCTACCTTGACAGACACGTCACACTGGTTTGCTCAGGCACTAAATTAGTAGGCACTAAATTCCTCTGTCATTCATTCACATCCCAGATTATGTAGCAGACATGAGGGTCTCTTGATGAGGGAGCCCTCTTGGTCTAATGGTCAAGACGGGGATTTCTCCCACGTGAGACCAGTGTTCAGAGGAGGGGGTTGAATGTAGCGGCCATGAGTCGGGCTCGTGATGAGGTAGCCCTGTCTGCGACTTCAAAATCAGATCACACCCGTCAAAATTACAATGAGGAGCCTGTATCTCATTCCCTCACCGGAGGGCTTGAAACAAGTATACTGCTGTAATGACTATCCTAGTTGTAACGTAGGGAAATTAGACACTGTCATTATAGTAAGACACCATGTGTTGTCTATTCATCCTTCTTAGTGTTTAGCTAGTTGTCATATGGGAGAACCTCCCGAAAGGACAACCATCTCTGCAGCACAACACCAATCAGGCATTTATGGTAGTGGCCAGACGGAAGCCACTCCTCAGTAAAAGGCATATGACAGCCCACTTGGAGTTTGCCTAAAGGCTCTCAGACCATGAGAAACAAAATTCTCTGGTCTGATGAAACCAAAATTCAACTCTTTGGCATGTTGGTGGCAGCATCATGCTGTGGGGATATTTGGCAGCGGCAGGGACTGGGAGACTAGTCCATATCGAGGAAAAGATGAACGGAGCAAAGTACAGAGAGATGCTTGATGAAAACCTGCTCCAGAGCACTCAGGACCTTAGACTGGGTTGAATGTTCACCTTCTAATAGGACAATGACCCTAAGCACACAGCCAAGACAACGCAGCAGTGGTTTCGGGACAAGTCTGAATGTCCTTGAGTGGCCCAGCCAGAGCACAGACTTGAACCTGATCTAACATCTCTGGAGGAATAAACAGTTAAATCAAATTTAGAATAAGGCTATAAAACGTAACAAAATGTGGAAAAAGTCAAGGGGTGTGAGTACTTTCTGAAAGCACTGTATAGTGTATTTACTGTCATCTGATATGATTTCTAGCCTAGTCCTTTGTCTTCTCTAAACTAATGATCACTTCTGGTTAATTTTTCTAACAGGTTTTGTCTACAAGACCGGAAAAGACTTTCGTAGCATCTTAGAACTTAAGCAGCAGGTTAGGAGAATTAGGTGAAGGTTAGGAAAAGGGTTAGGGTTAGCTAAAATGCTTTCCTAACCTGCTACGAAAAGTCACTTCCGGTCGTAGCTGTTCTTTGTCTAGTCACAACCGTGGAACAGATTCATGGTCGTCTGTAATGACTCACAAATTAATCAAGAAAAGGATTTTACTGTTCTTATATTACTAATCTATTTGTGTCCTTCACTTCCTTCTTTTAGGTGCCTTCCTCATTCCTTACTTTCTCATGCTGTTTCTGTGTGGAATCCCCCTGCTCTTCATGGAGTTTGCCATTGGGCAGTATACCCGACTGGGACCAGTGCACGCTCTAGCCAAAATCTGCCCCTTGTTCAAAGGTGAGTGATATCCACAGTCCTATTGTTTACCAAGGCCTCACATTCTGTGCAAGAACAGCCACAGGCTGGTTTTATTAAGCATTTAGCTACCATTTCCTGTTTTTAGTCAACGTGGAACAGTCCAGCAAAGAGGCAATGTTGTTTTAATAAGTGCATACAAACAGTAGGCCTACTTGGCAGAGGTAAAGGGATTAACACATGGAGGCTCAGTTTGCCACTGTTCAAAAGGGGAAGGGATAAATAAACTGTCTTATCAGGTTCCGGTGTCACTCAACATTGCGCATGGTTACATGCACCCGGTAATGCGATTTATAATCTGGTCAGATTTAATAAAATAGTTTGATTACACCGATTTCCCTAATAATCCTGTTTACACGGACACATCTGAAATCAAGATACCTGATGGCACTCTGATAAATGCAGAATAAATGTTCTACCACAGAGACCATGTTATTTTTGGGAAGCATATTTGATTCTGAGTTCAGACATGTAAAGTTTGTATGTGAAAACTACTTCTAAGATTCATACAGTGCCTTCAGAAAGTATTCATATCCCTTGACTTATTCCACATTTTGTTGTGCTATTGAAAATGGATTCAATAATTTTTTCCTTCATCAATCTACACAAAATCCCCCATAATGACAAAGTGAAAACATGTTGGACATTTTTGCAAATGTATTGAAAATGAAATACAGAAATATCAAAGAGCTTTCCAACATTTGTCCATTTTTATTATTTTCAAAATTATTCAAGCTCTGTCAAATTGGTTATTGATCATTGCTAGATAACCATTTTCAGGTCTTGTTATAGATTTTCAAGAGGATTTAGGTCAAAACTGTAACTCTGCCACTTGGGACATTCACTGTCTTCTTGGTAAGCAACTCCAGTGTAGATTTGGCCTTGGGTTTTAGGTTATTGTCCTACTGAAAGGTGAATTCATCTCCCAGTATCTGGTGGAAAGCAGCCTGAACCAGGCTTTCCTCTAAGAGTTTGCTTGTTCTTAGCTCCTTTCCGTTTATTTTTTTTTATCCTGAAAAATTCTCCAGTCCTTAACGATTACAAGCATACCAATAACATGATGCAGCCACTACTATGCTTGAAAATGGGGAGAGTGGTACTCAGTAATGTGTTGTATTGGATTTACCCCAAATGTAACACTTTGTATTCAGGGAAGTGAATTGCTTTGCCACTTTTTTGCAGTAATATTTGTGCCTTGTTGCAAACAGGATGCATGTTTTGGAATATTTGTATTCTGTACAGGCTTCCTTCTTTTCACTCTGTCAATTAGGTTAGTGTTGTAGAGTAACTACAATGTTGTTGATCCCCCCCTCCCCCTCAGTTTAATGGCTGATATATGAGAAACTATGTAACTGTTTTAAAGTCACACCATTGGCCTCATGAGCAGTTTCTTTACTCTCCGGCAACTGAGTTAAGAAGGATGCCTGTATCTTTTTAGTGACTGAGTGTATTGATACACCATCCAAAGTGCAATCAATAACTTCACCATGCTCAAAGGGATATTCAGTGTCTTTTACATCTTTACCCATCTACCAATAGATGGTGACAAACAAGGGAGTCCACACGTTGGCAGTTAAGGAGTAACAAAAATATTTATTAATAAATAACTAACCAAGTATAAAATTACAAAGCAAAACTAACCTGTGATGTGTGAAAGTAGGCATGTGAGGGATGTAATGGAGATGCATGGATGAAGGTAAAATGTGTGTAAGTGTTGAAGGGTGCACCTAATCAAAAAACATAATCAACCAGATCACAAAGCAAAATGGTGCTTGTGTAGAGAGAGAGCCATGACTGGGCACCAGGAACTTTTATCTCCTAGTTAATCCCAAACCCAGGTGCAACTTGTCACCTTAACAACCCAATCAGCTCCACCTGTCCCCAATCTGCAAATAAAAGCAGAAACACAGAGAAGGCGGCAGGGAGCGTGAAGGGGGCGTAACACCCCCTCCCATAAAAATCTGGGACTAACAAAACCCCGAAAACAAAACCCACAATTACAACTGATCAAAAAACATAAATAATAAAGGTTCAGACACAAAATACTATACATACCATAAAGGTAAGAGGCCCACCAGGTGCCCATGACACCAATCCAACCAAATTGACCCCCCCCCCCATCCAACCTCCGCCACCACGGTACCCGGAAGCAACAATTTAAGAGAAAGAAATGGAGACCGGGTGACAGGAGAGCAGAAGCCAGAGCAACGGGAAGGACAAAATAAACCCTGTACAGACCACCAACCGAAAAGAAAAACAAACGCAACAAAGATTGACTAAAGTGGTGCACGGGAAAGCGCATCAGCCACCACATTATCTACACCTTTTACATGTCGTACATCCAAATGGAACGCCTGCAGGAACAAACATCAGCGCATAATCCTGCGATTTAGGCAAAGCATGGTGTGCAGGAAAGTAAGGGGGTTGTGGTCAGTGTTAACCACAATAGGGACCACACCCAACCCCACATATACCTAAAAAAAATGCTGCAACGCCCAGATTAAGGCAAGGGCCTCCTTCTCCCCCACTGAATAATTCAACTGAAAGCTGTTAAACTTTCAGGAGAAATGGCTAACAGGATGTTCAACACCCCCTTCATCTGCTTGAAGCAACACGGCACCTGCCTCCACATTACTGGCATCCACATATAGGCTGAAAGGCTGTTCCAATCGTGGGGCAGCCAACACAGGGTCAGAGCTAAGAAGCAGTTTCACATTTTCAAAAGCACTCTGACAGCAGGAAGACCAGATGAAATCAGCCCTCTTCAATAGATCAGAGGTGCTACAACCGTGGAGCAGTTGCAGCAAAATACCCAGCCATACCTAGGAAGCGTTGCAGCTCCTTCTTGGTGGTGGAAACCGATCGATAGCGGCCACTTTAGCCCGCACCAGGAGAACAAGACCCTGCCCGACCACTCTGCCGAGGTAGATCACTGTTGCCTGGGGAATCTCACATTTGGCTAAGTTCCCAGTGAGACAGGCCTCAGCCAAACGCTCAGAGTCCGTATCCGCACCAGATGTCGCTCCCAAGTGTCACTATAAACAACCACATCATCTAGATAAACAGCGCAGCCTTCAAGGCCAGAGATCACCCTATTCATAAGACGCTGAAACGTAGCAGGAGTGTTGCGTATGACTCATGTCTGTATAGGAGAAAAGACCTGAAGGAGTAATAAAAGCAGATATTTCACAAGCTTTTGATGACAAAGGCACCTGCCAGTAACCCTTCAGCAAATCAAACTTGCTGGTGCTGCCCGGTTTGTCAATCTGATCAACACAATCTTCCATCCGTGGGAGTGGCTAACAGTCCGGTTTTGTCACACTAACCTTACGGTAGTCAGTGCAAAATCTAAGAGAACCATCTGGCTTGCTCACCAAGAGACACGGGGAGGCCTAACTGGAGAATGATGGTACAGCGATATCATTAACTAGCATGTACTCAATCCCTGAGTCCAAGTGACGTAGCTTCTCCAATGAGACACAATAAAAACGTTGTTTAATGGGGACAACAATCCCAACAATATCATGCACTACCAAATGTGTACGAGAAGGTGTCAGCAAACAGACAAACTCAGTGATCAAATTAGTTAACTCTGCTTGACAATCATCAGACATGTGACCCAACAAACCCAACAACAAAAAGTTTGCAAGGGACTCTGAATTCATCAACCTACCTTGCAAAATACCATCAGGGCCCGGCACCCCCTCACCATCACACTATGTGGAGTGGTTGACCTCAGATCAACTGATTCCACCAAAAGAACAGGACTAACCACGTCAGTATTAGCACACAGTTCTGATTTAGCAAATTCAGAAGAGAAACGAGTGCAACTCGCCGGTCAAACAACATTTTCAGCCTCACCTGAGAGGATGCTAGTTTTTCTTTAGTCATTTCACAACTACATACAACCTGTGTCAGAAACTGCTAACATATGACAAAACATTTTGGGGAGGCTCAACCACCTTCCAATCCTCCTTTTTAATACAACCACGGGACCACACAGTATGCCCAAAAACAAGGTCATTAGGACTGAACCCAGTGCTCTCTTGTGATACTTCTTTAACAGCGAGTAGCAACCAGGGTAACCCCTCTTTCCAGTCACGTTCTAATTCAGTGCAGTACGCACGTAGCATTGACTTCAAAGTCTGATTAAAAACGCTCAAGGCCCCCTTGACTCTGCGCATGATAAGAACTGGCCTAATTATGTTTTATACGCAATTGTCGCAAGACTTGTGCAAATATGTGCGAAGTGAAGTTGGAACCCTGATCGCTCTGAATCACCTTAGGTGTTCAAGAAATTGAGATGAACTGTGACAAGCCTTCACAACAGATTTAGAGATAATGTTGCGAAGTGGATAGGCTGCAGGATGTCTTGTAGTCTGACACATCACAGTTAACATGTAGGTGCTACCAGCTTTAGAATAGGGTAAGGGTCCAACACAATAAATAATCAAATGCTCAAATGGCTGGCCTGTAACAGGAATAGGTTGTAGCGGGACTGGCCTTAACATCTGATTAGGCTTCCCAGTCAGCTGACGAGGCCACAAAATTCGATCATAGGGCTTAGTAAAACCTAAGTGACCAGAAACGTCATGAGACGTTTTCAAAACTAGATCTCAAAGCTTAGAAGGAACAATGGTGTCACCCACAAAACCTTTGCTGTGAGGCGTTCATTTCCTCACCAACAACTGATCTTGAATGTAGTAACCCTGGGCAGCACTCCTTACCACCTCAACCGGAGGTACTTGATCAAATAAACCTTTTTAAGGTAGGATCAGTGGACTACTCCATTACAAGATCACTACAGGACATAGGCAAAGGTAAATCATTTAACGGATTATCAAACTGTTCGCCAATGTGTTGTGTAAGTTTAGTTTTGACCGTAGTGTCAGCACGGCTCATAGCACGAGTCACGGCGCATGCAGAGAATACCTCCGGGAATCTCTGTACATTTTCATCGATAATCCCTACATGGGATGGGTATAAGAAACCACCAGAGGAGACACGACTACCGGCTAAGTTGTTACCCAAAATCGCATGAACACTCTCAATGGGGAAAAAATGGACACACCAAGGGAAACCTCACTTTGCGCTAGGTCAGATATAAGTTTGACTTTGTGCAAGGGTACAGACAATGTATTCAAACCTATCCCTTGAATCAGGACACTTGTTCCTGTGTCTGTCTCCATAGAAAAAGGCAGAACAGTCTCCAAAACAAACGATTGAGGCGCCAGTGTCTCGCAGAATCTTTACGGGCACTTGCACATCACTTCCCAATAGTGAAACAAACGGCGAATAATCAGTACTAAAAGGTTTGGACAATTATTAAGCTTGCGCAACAGGATTAACATGAGGGACAGGCCCAGCTAATGCAACAGGTTTTACATTTCTGCTGGCCAATCTGCTGGCCTTTTTACCTCGGATAGGACATTCGTTCTTCCAGTGCCCTTCACCTTGACAATAATTACAGATTTTACTTGCATCATGACGAGTACATCAACGATTGAATTGATAACTCAACTCGGGACGGTTTTTCACCTTTCTGCAACGTTCTGAAACGCTATCTATACGCTTCAGGGACCAACTCGTAAGCATGCAGGACAGCAACCTTTTACGTAATCGGCACTATCTGTAGCGCTAAGAGATGAGTGAGCCTTACCGGTCAAAACACACTGTAGCATCAAAGTACGGTCTGCATCAGGCCAAGCCCGAGCGTCTGTTCAAATAACGTAAAAAATAGATCAGGATCCTTTTCAAAAAATGTTTAGGCAACAACTGGAGATTAATAGCAACATCAAAAGGCGGAGAACGACCAAGGGAAGAGTGTCCCATTGGGGAGCTCGAATAGTCTTTCTCAAAAGAAAATTTGCCTAAAAGCTTGCCTTCTCTGACAAGTTCTAACCGTTGATGTTGCAACCGCAGTTTAGCTTGTTCCGTATCCTGCTTCAAACTTTCCAGATCTTTGTCACGTTGTAGCTGCAATAAAAGCAACTCCTTTTTCTGCTCAAATGTCAAACCAGCACTGGACACAATTTGGAACATCCAATACAGCTGGACGAGGCCCTTCTTTGCGAGGCATTGGAAAACCTCCCTGGTCTTCTGTGGTTGAAATTCACTGCTCGACTGAGTGACCTTACTAAGTGACCTTACAACATCTGTATGTGTGGGTTATAGAGATGAGGTAGTCATTCAAAAATCATGTTGAACTAAATTATTGCACACAGTGAGTCCCTGCAACGTATGTGACTTGTTAAGCACATTTTTACTCCTGATCTTATTTAGGCTTGCCTTAACAAAGGGGTTGAATACTTGACTCATTTCAGCTTTTCATTTTCATAAAATGTGCAAAACTTAATTCCATTTTCACATTATGCCGTATTGTGTGTAGACCAGTTACAAAAACCTCTCAATTTAATCCATTTTAAATTCAGGTTGTAACACAACAAAATGTGGAAAAAGTCGAGGGGTGTGAATACTTTGAGGGCATTCAGTTGTGCCGAACGCACTTCACTCGCGCTAAAGAGGGAGGCTCGCTCGGCTGGTGCTAGCACATGCGCAGATCAAATAGCTGTAACGCCTATTGTAAGGTGTTTACTTGTTCTAATTATTTGAAAGATTGCTCAGAACCAGGTGTTTTAATTGGCGTATTCTTAAATGTTGACTTTACGCCAATTTTTAAGTTAAGGTATATGTGACTTTTGCATAATCTGCCTACTGACAATCTGTTATAATATCAAATTATTACTGTGCAAGTAATCGTACTCCGACACGACTCAAAATTGGGTCTTAAAAATATGCTACACCTTTTGTTGACATCAGTTATTTACACATTATGCATTGGACGGATAGCCTACTGGGTTTGGACTTCACAGAATAAAATATTAGAAAATGAATGCAGTCAACTCCCACTCATGAGTATTTACACTATACCATGCATGCAGTAACAATGTGTAGCCCACTTGTTAGTGTAGTGATCAATAATATTTAACAATCTACAATTGATAGACCTGACTAACTCCATTTGATATTAATTTGTCCTTTATTTCTGCACTGTTGGGAGAGGCCCGTAAGTAAGCATTTCACTGTTAGTCTATACCTGTTGTTAACGAAGCATGTGACAAATACAATTTGATGTGATTATAGTAAAACCATGTGCATTCAAGTATTGTGCGTTTTAGCTGACTAAGATCAAGGAATGGTCATGAGAAGCGAATGCAAAACGCAAGTATTATTTAATAATGTTGTAGAATGAATGGATTCACAAAGGCATAAAGCTTAAGATACAGAGCAATACTGACATTTAACATAGCAAAGAATGTACAAAGAGATGCCTATGAGGCCTAGAAGTCTAGGAAATGAGAATTGATCATACAACCTTCCTCCATGGACAGTTTACAGGATAAGAGGGCGAACAACAGACCTTCATTCCATTTATACCAGTTCTGACTTGTTTGTATTCTAAATCAAATTGTTGACCAAACCAAAGGTAATAAAACTAAGATATCAGATCAAACCAGCCAACATCCTCTAGGAAGGGAGTCACATCTACACTATATATACACCAAAGTATATAGACACCCCTTTTGTGGACCCGTTGCTGACAGGTGTATAAAATCAAGCATATAGCCATGCAATCTCCATATACTAACATTGTCAGTAGAATGGCCTTACTGAAGAGCTCAGTGGATTTCAATGTGGCACCGTCAGAGGATGCCAACTTTCCAACAAGTTAGTTCATCAAATTTCTGCCCTGCTAGAGCTGCTTCGGTCAACTGTAAGTGCTGTTATTATGAAGTGGAAGTATTTATGAGCAACAACGGCTTAGCTGTGAAGTGGTAGGCCACACAAGCTCACAGAAAGGGACTGCAGAGTGCTGAAGCGCGTAGCACGTAAAAATCGTTGGTCCTTGGTTGCAACACTCCCACTACCGAGTTCCAAAATGCCTCTGGAAGCAACGTCCGCACAAGAACGGTTCGTCGAGAGCTTCATGAAATGGGTTTCCATTGCCGAGCAGCCTCACATAAGCTTAAGTTCACCATGCACAATGCCAAGTGTCAGCTGGAGGGGTGTAAAGCTCACCACCATTGGACTCTGGAGCAGTGGAAACACGTTCTCTGGAGTGATGAATCACGCTTCACCATCTGGCAGTCCAACGGACAAATCTGGGTTTGGCGGTTTCGGTGGAAGAGGTATAATAGTTCGTGCTAGGCCCCTTAGTGCCAGTGAAGGGAAATCTTAATGCTATAGCATACAATGACATTCTAGATGATTCTGTGCTTCAAACTTTGTAGCAACAGTTTGGGAAAAGCCCTTTCCTGTTTCAGCATGACAATACCCCCATGCACAAAGCGAGGTCCATACAGAAATGGTTTGTCGAGATTGGTGTGGAAGATCTTGACTGGCCTGCACAGAGCCCTGACCTCAACCCCATCGAACACCTTTTGGATGTATTGGAACGGTGACTGCGAGCCAGGCGTAATCGCCCAACATCAGTGTCAGACCTCACTAATGCTCCCTGCAGCAATATTCCAACATCTAGTGGGAAGCCTTCCCAGAAGAGTGGAGCCAAGAGTGAAGCCTTTTTTATAGTATCAAAGTGGGGACCGACTCCATATTAATGCACATATTTGGGAATGGATGTTCGACGAGCAGGTGTCCACATACTTTTGGTATGTAGTGTATGTGTGATAACCCAAGGGGGTGGGCTGGGAACACTTGCATATTCATCAGTCTGTTCCATGTCCATTTTTTGCCTAACCACACATAATCTAGTTCCCAACCCATATCTCCACAGATGGCCAGGTTAGGAGTCAGTTTGTGCACACCAAGAAAGCAGTGGATTATTCTGTTTTGAACATTGTAACAATTACACTTGCTTCATGACAAATCATTCAAATTAAGTGTTTTATTTGTTCATTATGGTTTGGCCTTTTTGAATTACAGGGATGTGTACTTGATCTGGGTTGTGACTCTGAAAACACTCATTTGTCATTTTGCTGGACTGTGGTAATAGGAGCACATTATCCTGAGAACCGCCTGTGTCTGCTTGTTTAATCAATTATGTGCATTGTATTGAGTGTGATTGATATTTTATTGAATATACAATTCTGTCTGTCACAAAACCAAATGATTTCAGATTTGTTGTTGGCTGAGACCTTGTACAATGTCAATTTTAGTACCTCAATTAGTCTCCAATTATTTGGCCCTGCTTTTCTGGAAGGGTTATTTTGATTGAAATTTAATCAGTGGGGGCTTTTGTTTTTGAGCTGACACGCACACATGTTCAAATTACTCAAGGAGAGAAATGTAATACATTCTGAATAACAGCAGCCAATTCAAATCTACATTTGGAATCAAGTATGGGTGATTCAGCATGTTCTTGATATCCACAATATTTCTCTTGATCGAAATTCACATTGTTTTCATGAGCACCTCTTAGAACCCCCCCCCCCCCCCCCCCACCCCCACCCTTAACACATATAATTAGCTTAGGATCAGTGGCTCTAAACAAATGTCTTCAGTGTTTTACTTATCACATGAGAGATGAGAGCATAGTATGTTCTCTTTCTAGTGTCCGCTGCAGGGCACTATTTTCCATCTAAGTTAAAGATTTCAAACTTTCTGCCTGGATCTTGTTCTGCAGTCCAGGAGGCACACTTAAGTATTAAACTTTCTAAATAGTGAGTTGTATTGTTTAATTCATACTCAAAAAAAAAATGTAAAAATAATTATTAACTCAAATTCCTTTTGAACACCGAATGGCCTCTGACTACAGAACACTAGCAATCACGTAATGCTCCCTCCAATGTACAAGAGCCCAGCCATTAACATCCGAATGGCCTCTGACTACAGAACACTAGCAATCACGTAATGCTCCCTCCAATGTACAAGAGCCCAGCCATTAACATCCGAATGGCCTCTGACTACAGAACACTAGCAGTCACGTAATGCTCCCTCCAATGTACAAGAGCCCAGCCATCAACATCCATTGACTCTTGGGGTTGAATCAATAAGGTCACCTGTTCTAACTGAAGACTTTTCTCCGTAGTTTTTATCTCCTCAAAGACAGAGATAGTCTACCCGGTCAAAGCGTATGGTTCCGTCCCTTGATTTATCGCTCATTTCAGACTGGTAATGGCTCTGTGCTAAGCAGGGGACAAAAGCAGGTAGTTCTTTCTGTATATTTTTTTGGGTTGATATTACTATGCCACACTGTCATACACATCGCTCCTCTGTTAAATAAAAACAATGTAAACACTGGACTGATGTCCTACAGTGTAATTACTTAATAGTGTATGAATGTATCATGGTAAAATCCTCTCCTATTCCTCTCATGACCCACCATTGTATATTTATCTGTGGGTTGTATTTGTAATGTGATTTGCAATGTGATTTTGGGGGTTGAGCTTGGATACAGAATGCAGCACATTCCTATTAATTCGTAATGTGATTCTATTACAAATCCCATTCCACTCCACATGGCATTGATGAATTTATCATACACCAAACTCATAAGCTCACATTCTATACAACTACGTCTGATGGTTTTCTTCCATTTCACGACCGCTAAAACTGAGCTGACGGCTCTTCTTCTGCAAAAAGCTTTATTACTTCTAAAAACCTTCTGGTTTAGGGGCATATTTCAAAATATATATATATATTATTATTAAAAAGACAAAGCTTTGCTTTGTTTTCTATTTTGAGCGGCCTTGTATGTACTGTGTTTTGGCTGATTGTCTGTTTGGTATCCTGAGATGTGTCATCTAATTCGTCAGAGGGTTTGGGTTTGAGTGGGGGGTGTTTACTCCTATGGGGACCGGGAGGGGCTCAGCTTACCTGATTGCTGCTAGCAACGACTGATAACATTTTGTGTTTTGCTTTGGAATTAATAATTTTTTTGGTTGTGTCCATTTCCTTGTTTTAAGTATGTTTTGTGTGGATTTATATACACAAACAAAACAATTATTTATTTTATTACCAGATGGAACCAGTTCTTCTTAATCATAAGAACCTGTGTCCATTTTGTTGTTGGCGGTATCACAGGCATGTCAGGTGACTTCACCATGACTTAGCTTTACAGGTGCAGTAGCAGAATCTACACAGGGAAACTTTGGTCATGAAAAGGTTCAGTTTAACACAATGGGTTAATATTTGAATAATAGATGTACGTGTAGCATTGGATCAGAAGAGCTTTTGTTTCTGAAATCATAAACCCTGCCAATTAGTTTAATGGCTGGCAAGATTAGCCCAAAAATGTGTTGCAATAGTAAAAGACAGAGATAGTATCAATGCTGCAGTGAAAGATTGAGATCGGCTTCATGACTACAGCATGTGTTTGGGCAAGGTCAAGCTAACTTTACATTCGTAAACGGAGGTATTTGCTTTTATCTGCTTTTTCTTAGTAATTACCTGACAAAATAATTATTACAGTAACTGAACATTTAGAGGTCGATCCATGACTTACAATTCACATAATGTAAATACATAAAATTTCGCAATTCATAAAATGTTCTAATGTTTTGTACTACTCCTACTGAATTCTCCCTCGTCGGCAGTATTGCAGCCCTGGGTTGTTATTAAACTCGTTTTGACAGGGAGAACGCAAACAACATTACGCCACTCTGGGTGTGTTTGACAAGCCAATAGAGCAGACCATCCCCTTAATTAGTGGTGTGAAGGGAAAGCGCGAACTAGGATGGATGAAAGGAAAGGAGGCTTATGGTGTGCAGTAGTTCCAACTGATTCCTGGAGGTCAGTAGGGTTATATTGGGTTGAGAGGTGTGTTCTAGTCGACCCACCCTCCATATTGTCCACAGCATTCCATTATTCTTTCTCTGCGAACAATGCCAATATACACTGAGTGTACAAAACAGTAGGAACACCTTCCTAATATTGAGTTGCACCCCCTTTTGCCCTCAGAACATCCTCAATTTGTCGGGGCATGGACTCTAAAAGGTATCGAAAGAGTTCCACAGGGATGCTGGCCCATGTTGACTCCATTGCTTCCCACAGGTGTATCAAGTTGGCTGGATGTCCTTTTGGGGTGTGGACCATTCTTGATACACACGGGAAACTGTTGCGTGTGAAAAACCAAGCAGCGTTATAGTTCTTGACACTCAACCCGTTGTGCCTGGCACCTGCTACCATACCCCATTCTAAGGCACTTAAATCTTTTGTCTTACCCATTTACCCTTTTGATTGGCACACATACACAATCCATGTCTCAACCTGCCTCCTCCCCTTCATCTACACTAATTTGAAGTGGATTTAACAGATGACATCAATAAGAGGTCATAACTTTCACCTGGATTCACATGGTTTTGTACACTCAATGTATTTTTTAAAGTTTGGAGCATGAAGCATTTGAGATTATTTTGTGAGGCATCAAACATGACCTGACCTCACAGGGATTTGTTTGTCAAGACACAGTTCTTCTATCGGAGTACATTAATGTACAGAGTCCAGTGGAATCCTTTATGAACAGTAGACAGTCATTACACAGCTGCTAAACTGTTGGAGCCTCGCTACATATTCTAGGAGCGAAGGACTAAACTTTTTTAATCAAAACTATTTAGAGAAACACGTCACTGTTTCTGACTAATGCAATTATAAGATTAACTTGTGGATAATTCTAAATCGGCTGGCTGACACAGTTAATTCCAGCTCTCCGTGATGTTTTCTTATGAGAAATTGCACAACGTTTGGTTATTCAGTGTCCAACTGAGCGACACTTGACCCAGCACAGCAGAGGACCCATGTCAAGTTTGGTTAGTAAACCTGGACTACTCTTATCACAAGGTCTAATCATGCCACGGGGACATTGTTCTAATACTTGAGTCATTGTGTACGCTACTAGAAAAAAAAACTTTTGTTTTTTTCCCCTCAACAATGAAAAAGAAACTGCAACAAAAAGCTAAACAACTGAAACGATGTATGCCTGTTTCGTTTTTCTAATTTTTGTATTTATTTATTTATTTATTTTTTGAATTTTACCCCTTTTTCTCCCCAATTCCGTGGTATCCAATTGTTGTAGTAGCTACTATCTTGTCTCATCGCTACAACTCCCGTACGGGCTCGGGAGAGACGAAGGTTGCGTCCTCCGATACACAACCCAACCAAGCCGCACTGCTTCTTAACACAGCACGCAACCAACCCGGAAGCCAGCCGCACCAATGCGCCGGAGGAAACACCGTGCACCTGGCCGCCTTGGTTAGCGCACACTGCGCCCAGCCCGCCACAGGAGTCGCTGGTGAGCGATGAGACAAGGCACCCCTACCGACCAAGCCCTCCCTAACCCGGGCGACGCTAGGCCATTTGTGCGTCGCCCCACGGACCTCCCGGTCGCGGCCGGTTACGACAGAGCCTGGGCGCGAACCCAGGGACTCTGATGGCACAGCTGGCGCTGCAGTACAGCGCCTTTAACCACTGCGCCACCCGGGAGGCCCTCGTTTTTCTAAATTTGATCAATTTTGTCATGTTGTTGGACTGTGTCGCAAATGAAATCCCAACTCATTATATCCACAGATGCCTGGAACTGGATGTCCATATGACTCTTCTTCAGTTCCCATAAAATAGAGTGGATTTATTCAAAATTACAAACTGCTTACCTATTTAGTTGTGACCCGGTTATGGCCAATGTCAGGGCCGTGCACAGACGTTTCAGGGGGCAGGTGCAATAAATAAATAAAAGAATAGGCCTATTTTATTTCTGCAACAACACACTCATCACAAATTGTAAGCAAGCTAGTTGCCTCCTAAAGACATGATTGATATCGGAAAAAGTGGGTGGGCTGTCAGCCGATCGTTGATGATTGATGTAAATCTGCTAGCAAGCTGGTTCAATAAATCACAATCCGTAAAATAATTATCTAAATAACTGTATAATATTCATAATCTTCTAACTCATGATATGGCTGGCTGGTTAGTGGCCTGTGGATATTTTAGTATATGATGGTTAGCTAGAGTCGACTATCTCAGGTGCTGCTGCTGATAAACATGTGCAACTCCCAACTAAAGAAAGGATGGAGTTGGGTCTGTGGAAGCAGCCGCTCCTCTGTCTTTTTACCGGCCTCTGTTGCTCGTATCAGCCAACCAGACCTACATTTTGATGATGTAAATTAAATGTTATGCTACAGCTTCTGTGGCAGTACTGTTGATACAGTATTCAAAAGAGGACCAGTGCGCTCTCTCAGAAGTTTGGTTGGTGTGCAAAACCTGTGAATTCAGCAGAAGGCTGCAGAGCCGAAACGGGTGTACGCTATCCCTGATGCAGTGAAAATCATTTTAAAACATGAATATTTTTGAGTGCGGACCCATCTTTTTAATACTGTTGATATTTAAAATAGGTAATTTGCTACACATACTCATGCATCTCAAGACATTCATGTTTGGATAATGTACACACAATCTCTGTGGGCAGACCGGGAAAAAGCAACCGATTTGTGTGCAAGCTCCAGGGCAGACCAACAGGTGCAACCAAGGGACTGGCTGGTGGGTGGTTCAGAACATCAATGACAAACTGTCCACAAAAAAAAATATTATGCCACCACCCAAAAAGGCACTTGGCAAGTGGGAGGGCAAAGGGGCAGGTGCTCAGGCAAGGGTAGATCTCTATCTGTGTACATGCCTGGCCAATTTTGCCTTCCAAACACACCGCTTTGAACCGGTCAGTCCTGTTGGTACCGGAACATAACATTATTTGTTTAATTTGAGGAAGCTCAAAGGACTTCTTCTTGAGCTTTCCTGGAAAGTGTTTGTTGGATTTTAGGCACATGCATGAATCTTTGTCCACAGCTAATTGGTAATGGGAGCACTACCATTGTAGTTTACCCATGCTTACCTTTATAGATCTACATACAGTACACGTCCGAAGGAGGCCCACACACAAAAGACACCAGAGGAGAAAGTAGCTACTGCTGCTGGGGCATCACCACTGTAAGAAAGTTCTATGACTTTTCCCTTTTGCCCTACCTGTTGTTCTACAGGTGTGGGCATTGCCACAGTCGTGATCTCCTTTGTGCTCTGCACCTACTACAATGTTCTCATGTGCTGGGCGCTCTACTACTTCTTCAACTCATTCCGAGCCACCTTCCCCTGGCAGTCCTGCAACAACACATGGAATGCTGTCGGTAACTGCTCCATCGGTTTCCCTGGCAACACCACCCACTTGCATTCGGCCAGTCAGCAATACTTTGAGTAAGCATCAATCTTCTTCAATGAATCCCATTTTTATTGATGTAGGGTCTAGAAGTCACTGGCATGGGTAGGGCTCAGGACTCTTGTGGTTATTGTTACAGCTTGTTTTATCACAAAACAGAGGTCCCATCCAGATTACTGTAAAGTCAGGGTTCTTGTATTTTTGAAGGATAACAGTATGATTATGAAGGTTTCTTTAGCTTTGTTTCCCATCCTGACCCTTACTTCCTCTCTCAGTCACAGGCTTCTGGAGATAACCAATGGTATTGAGGAGGCAGGAGGACTACGCTGGGAGCTGTTTGGACTCCTTATCCTGGCCTGGGTCATTGTCTACTTGTGCATCTTCAAAGGTGTCAAATCCACTGGCAAGGTCAGAGTGCATTCTCTTCCCGCAACAGCAGCTACTTATGGATATTCCTTTTTAGAACAGTAGATTGTTTAGTGTTAGTAATTTGTGGTATTGGCTAACAGAAATGTATAGATATTACTGTTTCATTTTAAATGGTTGCATTCACCAGATACTCTTTGTTCTTAAATGTATACATTTATAACTTGTGTATGCTCTCAGGCTGCCTCATCGGTGGGGAATCATTATTCAAATCTAAAGGTTTTCCATTGCCTTTGAGTCTACATTGTTGGTGGGTGTTGGAGGAGAACAGATGGGTGTCAAATATCATGTTTCTCCTCCTGGTATTTAGAGGAGACAGAATTTGTTCCACCTCTGTTGCTTCATACATCTTGTATGTTTTGATCTACAATGCATTTCAAATCATGTTATACTTACTGAGTATTTTTATTCTTCTCACTCTGTGCTTTAGGTTGTTTATTTCACCGCCACGTTCCCATACTTCATGCTGTTTGTCTTGCTCATCAATAATGTCCAGCTTCCTGGGGCCAAGAATGGGATGCTTTACTTCCTGAAGCCTAAGTGGAGCAAGCTGCTTGATGTTCAGGTGTGACATACTGTATTAGAGGATGAATGACGATTTAATGGACAGTTTCCCGGACACAGATTATGCCTAGTCTGGGACAAAAAAAAGGATCCATTGAAAAAGGTTTCTAGTCCAAGATTAGGCTTAATCTGTGCCTAGGAAACTGCACAGAAGTGTATTTGTGTTCTTGTTTTACAGTATGAGTAAAAACATTGTGTGCATTGCTCACCTTTATCCGCTTATCTCTGCCTTACTGCAGGTGTGGGTTAACGCTGCAGCCCAGGTATTCAACTCCATTGGAATAGGATTTGGTACCATGATCTCCATGGCCAGTTACAACAAGTTCAACAATAACATCCTCAGGTTTGAGATGCAGTCTCCTGTACCACTATAGGACCACTTTGTCTTTGTCATCACATGATTTATCTGCAGATACACAGTGTAATTCTATAGTTCAAAAATAACTGTCTCATGGTAACTAAGAGCAGTTAACTGTGTCTTCTCAATAAGACCCAACATGCTTTGTACATCAAAATATCTGTCAATCAAGAGAGGGCATGTAATAGTTGTCAATTATTAAAACTTAATTTGCATTTAGGTAATTTAGCAGATGCTCTTATCCAGAGCGACTTACAGTAGTGAGTGCATACATTTTCATATTTTCTTCGTACTGGTCCCCCTTCATACATTCTTCAAAGGGAGGCACTTCTGCACCTCCTTTTTGAAAATCTAGTTCAAATCAGTTCTTTTGTTCTCTCTTATTTCTGTGACAACAGCTAAATAGACATAGTGTGTGCGATGGGGGTGTTGTGAGGGGGTGTTTTGCAGATGGTCTATGCGAATTGAGAATACTTGGCTTTAACAAAGGCGTAAAGCTGTGGCAATGGTTTCTAACTTCTTACGGCTAGGGGTTCCGCTAGCGGAAGGCAGAGTGAAATTCCAAAATATTTTTTAGAACTATTTAACTCTCATACATTCACAAGTGCAATACACCAAATTAAAGCTTAACTTCTTGTTAATCTACCCATCGTGTCCAATTTCAAAAAGGGAAAGCTATGATTATGATTATATTAGGTCAGAGCCTAGTCACAAAAACACATACAGCCATTTTCCAGACAAAGAGAGGAGTCACAAAAAGCAGAAATAGAGATAAAATGAATCAGATGGCACTCATAGGACTTCATGTTACACAATACATGTATGTTTTGTTTGATAAAGTTCATATTTATATCCAAAAATCTCAGTTTACATTGGCGCTTTGTGGTCAGTAATGTTGTGCCTTGAAAACATCCGGCACATTTTCAGATAGCCACATCAATTTACAGAAATACCCATAATAAACTTTGATAAAAGATACAAGTATTATGCACAGAATTATAGATATACTTCTCCTTAATGCAACCGTTGTCAGGTTTCAAAAAAGCTTTATGGAAAAAGCAAACCATGCAATAATCTGAGTACGGCGCTCAGACCCAAAAACAAGCTATGCAGATACCCGCCATGTTGTGGAGTCAGTAAAAGTCAGAAATAGTGTTACAAATATTCACTTACCTCTGATCTTCATCAGAATGCACTCCCAGGAATCCCAGTTCCACAATAAATGTTTGTTTTGTTCGATAAAGTCCATCATTTATGTCCAAATACCTCCTTTTGTTAGCCGTTTAGTAAACAAATCCAAACTCACGAGGCGTGGACAAGTCCAGGCGAAAGTTCAGACAAAGTTCAAAATGTTATATTACAGTTCGTAGAAACATGTCAAACGATGTATAGAATCAATATTTAGGATGTTTTTAACAAATCTTCAATAATGTTCCAACCGGAGAATTCCTAGAAATGCAATGGAACGCAGGTCACTCTCATGGGTGCGCGTGTGATCAGCTCATGCCACTCTGCCAGACCTCTGGTTGAATCGGCTCTCATTCGCCCCCACTTCTCATTAGAAGCATCAAACAAGGTTCTAAAGACTGTTGACATCTAGTGGAAGCCTTAGGAAGTGCAATATGACCCCATAGACACTGTATATTCGATAGGCAATGAGTTGAAAAACTACAAACCTCAGATTTCCCACTTCCTGGTTGGATTTTTCTCAGGTTTTCACCTGCCATATGAGTTATGTTATACTCACAGACATCATTCAAACAGTTTCAGAAACGTCAGAGTGTTGTCTATCCAATACTACTAATAATATGCATATATTAGCTTCTGGGCCTGAGTAGCAGGACGTTTACTCTGGGCACGCTTTTCATCCGAACCCCTATCCCAAACAGGCTAAACAAGGGCCTGGTTACTCCCCAGAAGCAACCAAGCACGTGGATTGTCCCTTGCTTTTTGACTCTGGCCAGTTACTGTAGTTACTCACCACAGACTAGGGCAAGTCCAAAGGGGGAGGGGTGTGACTCTTCATAAACAACAACTGGTGCACTGCTTCCAGTGTGAAGGAAATCTCAAGCTTTTGCTTCACTGATATAGAATACCTCATGGTAAGCTGCAGACCCTTTTATCTACCAAGAGCTTTCTCCTCTGTAATTATCATGGCTGTCTACATCCCTCCACAAGCCAACGCCACTTTGGCATTCAACGAACTGTATGGGGCCATAAACAAACAAAAACCGCAATCCAGAGTCAGCATTTCTGGTGGCCGGCGACTTTAACACAGGGAGACTTAAAACTGTCCTACCTCAGGGCCTCCCGAGTGGCACAGCGGTCTAAGGCACTGCATCGAAGTACTAGAGGCGTCACTACAGATCTGGGTTCGATCCAAGGCAGTATCACAACCGGCTGTGATCGGGAGTCCCATAGGGCGGCACACAATTGTCCCACCGGTTTAGTGGAGGGTTTGTCCGGGGGGGCTTTACTTTGTTCATCACGCTCTAGCAACTTCTTGTGGGGGACCGGGCGCCTACAGGCTGACCTCTGTCGTCAGTTGAACGGTGTTTCCTCCGACACATTGGTGCAGCTGGCTTCCGGGTTAAGCGGGCAGGTGTTAAGAAGCACGGTTTAGAGTGGCACACTGGTCTAAGGCACGGCATCGCCGTGTTAGCTGTGCCACTAGAGATTCTGGGTTCGAGTCTTGTACCGATCTCCCGCGACCGGGCGCACAATTGGCCCAGCGTTGTCCGGGTTAGGGGAGGGTTCGGCCGGCAGGGATGTCCATGTCCCATCATGCTCAAGCAACTCCTCTGGTGGGCTGGGCGCAGTGCACACTGACACAGTCGTCAGGTGTACAGTGTTTCCTCCGACACATTGGTGCGGCTGGCTTCCGGGTTAAGTGGGAATTGTGTCAGCAGTGCGGCTTGGTTGGGTTGTGTTTCGGAGGAAGAACGGCTCTCAACCTTCACCTCTACTGAGACCGAACGGGAGTTGCAGTGATAAGGTAAGACTGTAACTACCAATGGATAGCACGAGATTGGGGAGACAAAGGGGTTAACATTATCTTTTTTTTAAAGCGCAGTTTTATGGGTCATGTTTTGGAGGACGTATGACTCGACCTTCACCTCCCGAGCTCGTTGGGGAGTTGCAGCGACGACACGAGATCGAAAAAGGGGGTAAAATACGGAAGTGGTCCAATGAAGCAGACAGAATGCTACAAGGCTGTTTTTCAAGTACAGACTGGGATATGTTCCTTGATTCATTGGATAGCGTTGCGGCTGCATCAATAAGTGCATAGACAACATTATTCTCACAGTGACTACATGAACGTATCCAAACCAAAAAACATGGATTACAGGCAATATCCAAGCTGAACAAAAGGCAAGAGCTACGGCTTACAAGGAACAGGACATGGACGCATACAAGAAAGCCCACTAGACATCTAGCATGCAAAAGGACAATATAGGAGGAAAGTGGAATCCTAATACACTGGCTCCAAAGATTGTCGGATGTGGCAGGGCTTTAATGCTATAACGTGAAACCCAGCCGTAAGATGCCCAGTGATGCAGAACTCCCCAAAAAGTTAAATGCCTTTTATGCTTGCGTTGAGGAATACAATGCTGAGTCTTGCGTGAAAGCCCCTGTTGTTCCGGGTGAGTGGTCCACCATTGGGGTGCCAGGACAGAGAAGAGTTTGGTCATTGTTTTCGGGCTGGTTGTATTGGTGCTAGCTAGGTACCAAGCTAAAGCTAGCTACCCCAGAAGTTGCGGTCAAACAAATTATGCTTTACCAACGCGGTATTGTAAACACATCGTTTGTGGTCGGTGTTTTCTTGTTTGCAGACTTTTTTTGTACAGCTTTGACAGTGCTACTGTATCGTTTTTACACGCAAAGACCTAAACGGCGTTTCATAGTATGTATGTTGTGAAGCTAATAGCAGTGACACTATTACTGTGTAACTCCGGTAGGCAACATTTGAAAAATAGCGCACTTGGTAGTGTGCACCGGTGCTTGACCAGTCGGCTAAAGCCAACATCACTCACGACAGAGAACGATTGATTGTCAAGGGCAATTAATTAAATTGTCTTGGCTTTAATGGATTTCACCTTTGAGTTGTCTCGCTGAAATGTTCTTACTCTTTCAAATGACTGCTCGACTTGTTGACTGCTCGATCCACACAGCAGACATTGTGGGCTAGGTTAGGAATGCTGAGTTGCACATGTAGCACAATTTTACGTAGCATCATTACGTCATGTACCTATGTTATATAGGTATGCAAGGTATCTTTGACATCGGTTTTTAACATTGGCGTTAAACTAGACATTGGCCGATGTTGGCATTTTTGGCCAATATCAGCCGATTCCTAAATGTTCACCGATATATCGTGCATCCCTACTCAAAATGTTATAGGAGCCAGCCTAGGCTACTGCTCAAATGCTGCTGTAATAGGCTTACATGTTTCTCCTTTGCATGTTTTTTGGGGGGGGGTATTCATTGTCAATCTTTAAAACCGAAGCCAGACTGCAACATTTTAGTAGCCTAGCTAGGTCTATGGCATGTGTCTGTACACTTTCCCTCCGCGGACGCGGTAAATGGAACACATGATGGCAGCACAATTGACATTGAATTCACTGATGCAAGGGCATCAGGCTGTAATTTCATAAAGTAGATGATGCAACTGTTGACTCATTTATACTTGCTTGTGTATCCTATTTTTCTTTTAGTAGTAATGTAATGTAATGTATGGCGTGTGGATCCTTTTTCTAAAAACTTTTTGACAACTAAGATGACATTTTCTGTAGGCAACAGCAATGACCATTGGAACCAAAACTTGGCATTGACATTTAGCCTACAACATGTTTAAACTTTTGTTCCGGTAGAAGATTCGGTCCGTGCCATTTAGTGATGATATGATGCACTACAGTGTGGGTGTGGATCTGGGAGGAGGGGTGCGTGTGTGTCAAAGTACTGCCGTTTGGCGTGCAGCACATTTGCAGTACTTGCTGTGACTTGTAGTGCAGCACATCGTGGGCTATATGGAAACAGGCCAAAAATGAATGATAACCTAAATAATTGTGCGGGCCTGGCAGAAATGTGTCTCGGGCCGGGAATCGTCCCGTGGCCCTTGTTTGGCACAAGCTCTAAGGGTACATGGTGTGCGATCAATGACAGCAATGTTAAGTGGACAAGTGACGGTGACTGCATGGAATTCAAATGAGGAGATGGTCAGGTGAGTGAGGGAGAAAAGAGAGAATCTCCACTTAGGAGGAACGAGCTGCCCTGTGCCACCACCGCGATGACCAGAAGCTGTCGGACTATGAGAGAAAATGTAGTCGGATGAAGACAGAGCAGCTGGAGTAGCAGTGTTCTCTGGGGTGATCCATGTCTCTGTCAGGGCCAAAAAGTCTAAGGACTGGAATGAACTCAGCGTTCTTGACCACATATCGGCAGTTCCAAATCCTGCCGGAGACTAGGAATTGCGCAAAGGGTACACTAAATTAGAAGGGTTGCAGCCAAGGGGTGGGGAGTGTCTGTAAAGTGAACTGGGATAGAAAATACATGCCAAAGCTACAAAACAGCAAAATGAGAGAATCTGAAAATAACTAGGTAAAATACTCAAGTGAGAGTGGTGTGGAGCCTTCTACTCTTCCTTCATAAAATAACTAGGCAGAACGTCTTTGTTTTGCCGACGATCTTAGTTTTGACAATGACACTGACACTGATTACCAAAACCACAACAGTCACAAATTTCTCTGCCCCTTAATCCTGGTTGATGTGTCAACAATCACCTGCAAGTTATGAGTAAGTCAGCAGTTCACACACCAAGTAGGCTAATAGGAAGACAGGCAGCATTTAAAGTAGATGGCCCTAGCTAGCAAAAAGACAGTATTTGACAACCGATTAAGACAATTATACTCCTCGAGATATCAGAAGTCCTCTAGTTACAGAATGGTTCTGTTCCCTGAACCAGTTCCAACCCCTGGTCTCAACGGACTTTTTCAATCTATCCTTGTCCCAGTCTGTAATCCCAATATGTTTCAAACTGAACAAGAACTCCAAGGTAACCAGCCTAAATGACTATCAACCTGTAGCACTCACATCTGTAATTATGAAGTGCATTGAAAGGCTGGTCATGACACACATCAACACCATCATCTCAGACACCCTGGACCCACTTCAATTTGTGTACCTCCCCCTACAGATCCACCGATGACGCAATCTCAATTGCACTTTACACTGCCCTCTCACACTTGGACAAGAGTGGAAATAACTGTGTGAGACTGCTGTTCATAGACTACAGGTCAGCGTTCAACACCATAGTCACCTTCAACCCTGGGTCTGAAAACCTCCCTCTGCAACTGGATCCTGGGCCCTCATTTGTCAATGTCGCGTAGAAAAACTTCTAAATTAACTCGTACGAAGAAAATGTATGATGTTCGCAAGTTTAAAAAAAAGTTGGTATTTACACACACCTGTAAGTATTTTGCCTTGATAAATCAGACACGTTCTAAAACACTGTGCTAGTGCACATGCATGCTCATTTACATAAAGAAACACCCTAAATGACCATTTATGGTCACAAATATTCCCTTTAAAGTTACAAGAAATGTCACTAATTTCTGTCTGCCAACATGGAGAAATCAAAGAAGACAAAGAAAAAAAACTTTTGGAGGGAGAAATTGAACTTTTGATCACCTAAGTGGAACAAAAGCCATACTTTTGGAGCCCTCAGCAATGGCTTGACAAATAAGATAAAAAAATATTGTTTCTAGGACTCAATCAGCAGCTGGAAGATGTATGCAACGGCCTAAGAGCGAGAAATCAATCCTTGAAAGAACTTGTTGATTGTGTCAAACATGTGAGACAGTAAATTCTGGTGCAATGTAAATGTGTTTTCCTTGTTGATTTGATTACAATATTTGGAAGAACAGATACCTTAAACTGTTGTATGATATTGACTCTTGTCCTCAGTGCCGGAGGTATGGATCGTGGGGAAACACTCCGTCAGGCATGGGCTCATCGGGTCTGGTTGGATCATTCAGTGGAATGTCATTTTTCATTGCAATGTTGTGGAGCACACTGCAAGCCTTGACGATGTAGAAAACCTAAAAAATGAATTTGCACATTGTATTACATTCATGTAATGGCATTTAAAGTAATGTCATTTCAGAGGCAAACCTTGCTAGGCTGGTATTGCAGTGCCTCCTGTCCCAGACAAGCACTGCCAATGTTCTTTTGGCAGGTCTATGGTGCATTCCACTGTTCTTGTGCGTGCATGGGCTTGGTTGTACCTTGCCTCTTGTTGGTTTGAGGGGTTTGTGAGGGCAGTCATCAAATCAATTTAAAGTTTATTTGTCACCTGCGCCGAATACAGAAGGTGTAGACCTTAGTGAAATGCTTACTTACAGGCTCTAACCAACAGTGCAATTTCTAAGTTGAAAAAGTATTAGGTGAACAATAGGTAAGTAAAGAAATAGACAGTAGCGAGGCTGTATACAGGCACTGGTTAGTCAGGCTGATTTGAGGTAGCATGTACATGTAGATATGGTTAAAGTGACTGCATATATGATAAACAGAGTAGCAGTAGCGTAAAAGAGGGGGTGGTGGGTGGCGGGAGACAATGCAGATAGCCCTGGTAGCCAATGTGTGGGGGCACCGGTTGGTTGGGATAATTGAGGTAGTATGTACATGAATGTATAGTTAAAGTGACTATGCACATACAGTGGGGAGAACAAGTATTTGTTACACTGCTGATTTTTCAGGTTTTCCTACTTACAAAGCATGTAGAGGTCTGTAATTTTTATCATAGGTACACTTCAACTGTGAGACGGAATCTAAAACAAAAATCCAGAAAATCACATTGTAGGATTTTTAATGAATTTATTTTCAAATTATGGTGGAAAATAAGTATTTGGTCACCTACAAACAAGCAAGATTTCTGGCTCTCACAGACCTGTAACTTCTTCTTTAACCCTTTGCGACGAGCAAACCCGTATCCGGGAGCGTAATCATAGCCTCAAATGCATTAGCATAACGCAACGGACATAAATACCCCTATAAACTTTTCCTATTCATGAAAATCGCAAATGAAGTGAAATAAATATATTCAAACACAAGCTTAGCCTTTTGTTAACAACACTGTCATCTCAGATTTTCAAAATATGCGTTACAGCCAACGCTAGACAAGCATTTGTGTAAGTTTATCATGGCAGAATGCTATGCTAGGCTCTGCTGGCAGCAGGCAACATTTTCACGAAAATAAGAAAAGCAACCAAATTAAATAATTTACCTTTGAAGAACTTCAGATGCTTTCACTGTGGAGACTCCCAGTTAGATAGCAAATGTTCCTTTTTTCCAAAAATATTATTTTTGTAGGCGAAATAGCTCCCGTTTGTTCATCATGCTTGGCTGAGAAATCGACCCTAAAATGCTACAACTATAACACCAAACTTTTTACAAAATTTGCTCCATAATATCGACAGAAACACGGCAAACGTTGTTTAGGATCCATCCTCAAGGTGTTTTTAACAAATATATTTGATAATATATCCGTCGAGGCAGTTGGTTTCTCATAAGAAGCGATTGGAAATATGGCTACCTCAGTATTTTACGCAAGGTTTTCTGCGGGAGACACCATGTGACCACATGCCATATATGGTCCCTTACAGCCATTCTTCAAGGGAAATGCCTAAAAAGACGTCACAATGCTGTAGACACCTTGGGGAAAACGTGAAAAATGTAAGCTCATTCGTAGCTCATTCACAGCCATATAAGGAGTCATTGGCATGAGGCGGTTTCAAAAAATGCGGCACTTCCTGGTTGGATTTTTATCTGGGTTTTGCCTGTAACATCAGTTCTGTGGCACTCACAGACAATATCGTTGCAGTTTTGGAAACGTCAGTGTCTTCTTTCCAAAGCTGTCAATTATATGCATAGTTGAGCATCTTTTCGTGACAAAATATCTTGTTTAAAACGGGAACGTTTTTCATCCAAAAATTAAAATGGCGCCCCCAAATCCAACTCGTTACCTGTATTAATGGCACCTGTTTGAACTTGTTATCAGTATAAAAGACACCTGTCCACAACCTCAAACAGTCACACTCCAAATTCCACTATGGCCAAGACCAAAGAGCTGTCAAAGGACACCAGAAACAAAATTGTAGACCTGCACCAGGCTGGGAAGACTGAATCTGCAATAGGTAAGCAGCTTGGTTTGAAGAAATCAACTGTGGGAGCAATTATTAGGAAATGGAAGACATACAAGACCACTAATAATCTCCCTCGATCTGGGGCTCCACGCAAGATCTCACCCCGTGGGGTCAAAATGCTCACAAGAACGGTGAGCAAAAATCCCAGAACCACACGGGGGGACCTAGTGAATGACCTGCAGAGAGCTGGGACCAAAGTAACAAAGCCTACCATCAGTAACACACTACGCCGCCAGGGACTCAAATCCTGCAGTGCCAGACGTGTCCCCCTGCTTAAGCCAGTACATGTCCAGGCCCGTCTGAAGTTTGCTAGAGAGCATTTGGATGATCCATAAGAAGATTGGGAGAATGTCATATGGTCAGATGAAACCAAAATATAACTTTTTGGTAAAAACTCAACTCGTTATGTTTGGAGGACAAAGAATGCTGAGTTGCATCCAAAGAACACCATACCTACTGTGAAGCATGGGGGTGGAAACATCATGCTTTGGGGCTGTTTTTCTTCAAAGGGACCAGGACAACTGATCCATGTAAAGGAAAGAATGCATGGGGCCATGTATCGTGAGATTTTGAGTGAAAACCTCCTTCCATCAGCAAGGGCATTGAAGATGAAACGTGGCTGGGTCTTCCAGCATGACAACGACCCGAAACAGACAGCCAGGGCAACTAAGGAGTGGCTCCGTAAGAAGCATCTCAAGGTCCTGGAGTGGCCTAGCCAGTCTCTAGACGTGAACCCAATAGAAAATCTTTGGCGGGAGCTGAAAGTATTGCCCAGCAACCGCCCCGAAACCTGTATGCAAATCCCTTTTCACTCTGTCCTGCTGTACAGCAGTGTCTGGAAACTGTATGTATTGTGGTGGTCAATGAAATAATGCCATGAAGGACTGCAGGCAATATCCGGCTCATGGTTGGTTGTGAAATGCCAGACCGATCCGCAATCTCCCGTTGGAATGTTCCAGTGGCCAAAAATCCCAGAGTGGAGAGGACGTGGGTTTCAACTGGGATGGCATTGGTGCGTTTCGTCTCCCTTTCTGGAGAGAGTTGGTTGCAGAGATGCAATAAAATATGCCTTGGAAAACAAAATCTACTAATAAGCCAAGTGTCGCTCTCAGCAAAAAAAAACTGCTCATTGAAAACACGCTCCCTGCGTAACGCAGCTTGTGCCAGATCCTCCAGCAATGCAAGATTTGCCATTTTGGAGAAGTCACAATGCCTCTGTTGCCTTTTTATATTGTTTAACTAAATTGCCTCCAACCTTGCATACCACTCTCTTTCTAATTTGACTTTTTTTATTCAATTAGGCTTTAATGGCTTCATGTTTATGAATTTGATAGCACCCTGAGAACTATTAGTAGCTTAAGTGTCTATAAAAGAACTACATGAATAAACTATTCATGTATTATCTTTTTCTTCATAGTTTATGATTTGGTCCAGTATGTCAATCCTTTCTCCATTTGGTGGATGGTATTTCATTATCAGTTTGACTTTTCACCCATAAGGTGCTGTTGGTACGCATGGTCAGAGGTGTGCTTAAATTTACACACATTCTCAAGTAGATGTACAAATTGATAAGTCCCACACATTTTCAAGTGTCAGTACGAATTGATAAATCCCACACTTTGCTTAGAAATTATTGCACGCATGGTTTATGAACATTTCTTTTTGTAAATGAGGACCCTGGACTTCCTGATGGGCTGGCCCCAGGAGGGGAGGGTAGGCAACTACACATCCGCCACCTCAGGGGTGTGTGCTTTGTCCTATCGATGGTAGGTCTGATGGCGATGAGACAGAATACAGAGTGGAGGTCAGAGACTTAGCAGTGTGGTGCTAGGACAACAACCTCTCCCTCAACGTCAGTAATACCAAGGAGGTGATCGTGGACTACAGGAGAGAGAGGGGAGAACACATCCACAGGGCTGTAGTAGAGCAAGTCAAGAGCTTCAAGTTCCTTGGCGTCCACATCACTAAGGACTTTAACATTGTCCACACATGCCTCCCGGGTGGCGCAGTGGTTAAGGGTGCTGTACTGCAGTGCCAGCTGTACCACCAGAGACTCTGGGTTCGCGCCCAGTCTCTGTCGTAACCGGCCGCGACCGGGAGGTCCGTGGGGCGATGCACAATTGGCCTAGCATCGTCCGGGTTAGGGAGGGTTTGGCCGGTAGGGATATCCTTGTCTCATCGCACACCAGCGACTCCTGTGGTGGGCCAGGCGCAGTGCACGCTAACCAAGGTTGCCAGGTGCACAGTGTTTCCTCTGACACATTGGTGGGGCTGGCTTCAGGGTTGGATACGCGCTGTGTTAAGAAGCAGTGCGGCTTGGTTGGGTTGTGTATCGGAGGAAGCATGACTTTCAACCTTCTCTCCCGAGCCCGTACGGGAGTTGTAGCGATGAGACAAGATAGTAGCTACTAACAATATCACGAAATTGGGGAGAAAAAGGGGGTAAAATTTTTTTAATAAAAAACATTGTCCACACATACCCTCCCAGTCGTGAAGACTGCTCTCGGACCAACAGGCTTCTACGTCCAAGCAATAAGACTGCTAAATACTTAATTAAATGGTTACCCAGACTATCTGCACTGACCCTATCTTGCACTGACTTTACAGTACAAACCGTGCATTCTGAAAGTATGCACAGATCACTTGACTTTAAATATATATATTTTTTAATGTTATCCTTATTTTAAAATGGATTAAATAGTTTTTTCCCTCATCAATCTACAGTCGTGGCCAAAAGTTCTGAGAATGACACAAATATTAATTTCCACAAAGTTTGCTGCTTCAAATCAAATCAAATGTATTTATATAGCCCTTCGTACATCAGCTGATATCTCAAAGTGCTGTACAGAAACCCAGCCTAAAACCCCAAACAGCAAGCAATGCAGGTGTAGAAGCACGGTGTCTTTAGATATTTTTGTCAGATGTTACTATGGAATACTGAAAAAAAATTACAAGCATTTCATAAGTGTTAAAGGCTTTTATTGACAATTACATGAAGTTGATGCAAAGAGTCAATATTTGCAGTGTTCACCCTTCTTTTTCAAGACCTCTGCAATCTGCCCTGGCATGCTGTCAATTAAGTTCTGGGCCACAACCTGACTGATGGCAGCCCATTCTTGCATAATCAATGCTTGGAGTTTGTCAGAATTTGTGGGGTTTTGTTTGTCCACCCGCCTCTTGAGGATTGACCTCAATTTCTCAATGGGATTAAGGTCTGGGGAGTTTCCTGGCCATGGACCCAAAATATCAATGTTTTGTTCCCCGAGCCACTTTGTTATCACTTTTGCCTTATTGCAAGGTGCTCCATCATGCTGGAAAAGGCATTGTTCGTTACTAAACTGTTCCAGGATAGTTTGGAGAAGTTGCTCTCGGAGGATGTGTTGGTACCATTTCTTTATTCATGGCTGTGTTCTTAGGCAAAACTGTGAGTGAGCCCACTCCCTTGGCTGAGAAGCAACACCACACATGAATGGTCTCAGGATGCTTTACTGTTGGCATGACACAGGACTGATGGTAGCGCTCACTTTGTCTTCTCTGGACAAGCTTTTTTCCAGATGCCCGGAAAATGACTTTACCCCAGTCCTCAGCAGTCCAATCCCTGTACTTTATGCAGAATATCAGCCTGTCCCTGATGTTTTTTCCTAGAGAGAAGTGGCTTCTTTGCTGCCCTTCTTGACACCAGACCATCCTCCGAAAGTCTTCGCCTCACTGTGCGTGCAGATGCACTCACACCTGCCTGCTGCCATTCCTGAGCAAGCTCTTTACTGGTGGTGCCCTGATCCCGCAGCTGAATCAACTTTAGGATACGGTCCTGGTGCTTGCTGGACTTTCTTGGGCACCCTGAAGCCTTCTTCACAACAATTGAACTGCTCTCCTTGAAGTTATTGATGATCTGATAAATGGTTGATTTAGGTGCAATCTTACTGGCAGCAATATCCTTGCCTGTGAAGCCCTTTTTTGTGCAAAGTAATGATGACGGCACGTGTTTCCTTGCAGGTAACTATGGTTGACAGAGGAAGAACAATGATTCCAAGCATCACCCTCCTTTTGAAACTTCCAGTCTGTTATTCAAACTCAATCAGCATGACAGAGTGATCCCCAGCCTTGTCCTCGTCAACACTCACACCTGTGTTAACGAGAGAATCACTGACATGTCAGCTGGTCCTTTTGTGGCAGGGCTGAAATGCAGTGGAAATGTTTTTTGGGGATTCAGTTAATTTTTATGGCAAAGAGGGACTATGCAATTAATTGCAATTCATCTGATCACTCTTCATAACATTCTGGAGTATATGCAAACTGCCATCATACAAACTGAGATAGCAAACTTTGTGAAAATTAATGTTTGTGTCATTCTCAAAACTTTTGGCCTCGACTGTACACACAATACCCCATAATGACAAGGCAAAAACACGTTTTTAGAAATTTTTGCAAATGTATTAAAAATAAATAAAAAACATTTACATAAGTAGTCAGACCTTTTACTCAATATTTTGTTATAAAGAACCTTTTGGCAGCGACTACAGCCTTGAGTCTTAGGTATTACACTACAAGCTTGGCACACCTGCATTTGGGGAGTTTCTCCCATTATTCTCTGCAGATCCTCTCAAGCTCGGTTAGTAGAATGAGGAGCGTCACTGCACAACTAGTTTCAGGTTTCTCCAGAGATGTTTGGGCTCTGGCTGGGCCACTTATCTCCCGAAGCCACTCCTGCGTTGTCTTGGCTGTGTGCTTAATCGTTGTCCTGTTGAAAGGTAACCCTTCGCCCCAGTCTGAGGTCCTGAGTGCCCTGGAGCAGGTTTTCATCAAGGATCTCTCTGTACTTCACCTCAATGACTAAGGCCCTTCTCCCCCGATTGCTGAGTTTGGCCGGGCGACCAGCTCTAGGAATAGTCTTGGTGGTTCCAAACTAATTCCATTTAAGAATGATGGAGGCCACTGTGTTCCTGGAGACCTTCAATGCTGAATAAATATTTAGATACCCTTCCTCAGATCTATGCCTCGACACAATCTTGTCTTGGAGCACTACGGACAATTCCTTCAACTTCGCTGCTTGGTTTTTGCTCTGACATGCACTGTCAACTGTAGGACCTTACATAGACAAGTGTGTGTGCCTTTTTAAAACCATGGCTACATGGTGCATGTAGCCTAATGGTTAGAGCGTTGGGCCAGTAACTGAAAGGCTGCTGGATTGAATCCCAGAGCTGACAAGGTAAAAATCAGTCGTTCAGGCCGTCATTGTAAATAAGAATTTGTTCTTCTTGCCTAGTTAAATAAAGGTTAAATGGAAGAGGGGAAAAAAACTATAATCACTCACACACTTCACTGACACTCTCACACAAAACCAATTCACATACACGTACACTTTTACACTCACCATATGCTGCTGCTACTCTATTCTTTATTTGACTCTGACTAGGCATCAGGATAGATAATAATCACTTTACCCTGTCTTCATGTACATATCTACCTCAAATACCTCGTACAACTGGTACTGGTACTTCCTGTATCTAGCTACATTTTTTTGTGTATTTTATTCAACTGTTAATATTCTCTTTTATTATAATTTTTTTACTCTGCATCGTTGGGAAGTTCTCGTAAGAAAGCATTTCACGGTTAAGTCTCCAGCCATTGTATTCGACGCATGTGACATAACATTTGATTTGACTGTCCTTCAGTCAAAAAGGCTGGTTTAGTTCTCCTTAGTGATCCATTTGACCATGTTTGTGACTGTTTCTGTTCTGGTCCTCCCCTAGGGACACATTGATTGTCTCTTTAGCTAACTCAGCCACCAGTATCCTAGCTGGTTTTGTGATATTCTCAGCCATTGGCTACATGGCTCATGTCCACAACCTCCCAGTAGACAACATCGCCACAGATGGTAAGTACTTCCTGTTCAAGTGAGACGTCTTTGATGTTATTCATCCATCTATTTTTCATTTCCAGAGTGTCTATTTAATGTTTGGATGGGTTATTGTCTCCTAAAACTTCCTCTCATGGTCCCAGGGGATCATGATTCATCATCTTTTAACCACTACGTTTGTTAATTCATTTGTGTTCATTTGTCATAGTCAGTGGTAACATGACATACTAATAGTACCATCAAACAACTTCACCATTGACAGATAGATGTTTAGGGCAGTGTATGAAGGGAAATAGGTACAAATGTGACCCATATACTCCTGTGAATAACTCTTGGGAATAATACTCATAAAAGTCCAATTGAGTTCAGAACTAACACCTTCCTCATGTTATTAGTTCCTGGAAAACTTACACTGACACAGCGTAGAATACAAAGGTATTAATTCACAATGATGCACTTCTTCTTTCTGGGGTGCTAGTGTGGGAAAACTACAGCATTTGGAGTAATTGCTTTTGTAGAAGCAGACAGTTCTCCCTACCTAACAGGCAAGCAGGCAGGCGGAGCTCAGAGGGCTGGGCCAGGCTGCATCACACTGGTTTGAGTCCCAGTAGAAGTGTGCACTTGTTCACTTCCCTTCATGGATTTGAATGGAAATTACTTGTACATAGAAAACTCCCTTTAGCCCATGTTTACACCAATCTAATGCTTTTAAATGTGTGGGGAGTAGTGAATGAGTGCACACTTCAGGAAGAAGGAGAGATTATTTGGACACACCCACTGAGTAGACCTGGGTGACCAGTTAGCATGCCCGTGAGACAAGCGTCACCAGAGCTTCCAAAGTAGTTTCTGTCATGACCCGTGTAAAGACATTTGAATCAACAGAACAGAATTTCTAGTCTCAGTCCTATCCTAAGCTGTGACCGAATAGGAATTTCCCATATTACAATTTGGGAAACCGGATTTGGTGAGGCTCTAAAATACACACAGATCATTTTGGAACTATAAAAAAGGACACATTAGTCACTAATGACTTGTGGAGTGGGTTGTTCTTCCCCAAGTAAATTGAGAACATGATGCGGTCAAGAAATGAACCTTTTTAAAATGAACCCTTTCTATTTCTCTCCCTCGTTCTCTCTCTCTCTCTCCCTCTCTCTCTCTCCCTCGTTGTCCCTCTCTCTCTCTCTCCCTCGTTGTCTCTTTCTCTCTGTCTCTCTCTGCTATTATTTAACAGGCGAACAATGTGACTTATGTGAAAAGAGGTATAAATCCTCTGATGGAATACCATAACTACTGTACTGGTTATAGGGATAGACAATGAAGTAAGAGATGAAAGTGGTCTCTCTTTCTCACCACAAGTGTTTTATTACTGGCTCAATATTATGGATTATGAAGTAGTTATTTCATGAATGAGTGTCATAGTCGGTGGATAACCAGGACAGAAAATACCCAGCAAACAGGGAACATTCCCAGAACATGAAGATTCCCATTCAATTCCTGTGAAACTTTCACATAACCTATTTTGGTTTGCTGGGTAGTAACTAAGTAAATACCCACTGTAGTTATTTAAGTTTTTCTATGCGGAGACAATAGGAAAGGAGGGTGCTCTGAATAGTGGATGTCAGCTTACCACTTGGATGTCTACCTCTAGGATTTTGTTCTAAAACAAATACTCTATTATATATGTAATGAATGGGGAATTAAACTTGCATTAGCTTGAGATGAACTGTAGGTGTAACAGCAAAAGTTTATATTGTTCACACAGTGTATTAGGACCTTTTTGAAGAAAGTCAATTAGGGATTAGCTGTTGTGCCTGCTGTGTTCTGCTGATGAGCACCTGCTCTGGCTTGGATCAGTCCCAAATATGGTCTTGGATACCACTGACTCACTGCTGACCAACTGTTTGACACCCACTGACCTCTTGTGACTTCAGAAGTGTTCAGTGTTCAGTTGCCTCTGAGTTAATAATTTGTGGAAGATTATTTATGATGAATGATTAGATCGTTTTGTTTCCCATTCCTAGCATGACACTTCCTCAGGTAATTGTGAATGGAATGAAACCGACCCAGATATATTTATTACATGACCATTGCTATCATCTTTCTGTATGCCACAATTTTCCATTAATGTAAAATGTTTTGTTAGGTCATATTACTAATGAGGTCAACTGCATGAGGGTGGAGAAGGTGTCCCGTCTACCATGTTTTGTTATTGAACGCTTTGACTTCCTAGTGTCGGATGAGATAACCACTGGTTAATCAGTGCCAGGGAAACTGGTTCATTAATCTGTACAATGTTTCCAACTTGGCATCGTTGGCCTTGTCAACCTCTAAACCAGTGTCTTTACCCGTGCTAATGTTGTGGGTGTTTTCCTACCCTTCTTGTTTGATATCCTATGTTGCGTTTGTGTGCCACAGGTCCTGGGTTGGTGTTTGTGGTGTATCCAGAGGTCTTCTCCACTATGCCTCTGCCCCAGTTGTGGGCTCCTCTGTTCTTCTTCATGCTTCTCTGCCTGGGACTGGACAGTCAGGTTAGACACTCATGTAATCTATTTTCGGAGACCACTTTTGGTAAAAACAGACATTGTAGGTCATACAACAATTACTACCTTTTTAATATTTAACTAGGCAAGTCGGTTAAGAACAAATTCTTATTTTCAATGACGGCCTAGGAACACTGGGTTAACTGCCTTGTTCAGGGGCAGAACGACAGATTTTTACCTTGTCAGCTCGGGGATTCGATCTTGCAACCTTTTTGGTTACAAGTCCAACGCTCTAACCACTAGGCTACCTGCCACCCCAGATTGATTACATTTGACATTTACATTTGAGTCATTTAGCAGATGCTCTTATCCAGAGTGACTTACAGGAGCATTTAGGGTAAGTGCATTACTCAAGGTCACAACAACAGATTTTTCACCGAGTCAGCTCAGGGATTCGAACCAGCAACCTTTTGGTTACTGGCCCAATGCTCTTAACTGCTCGGCTGACTGATGAGGGAAGAGAGGACGCAGGGCTGCCGGCAAACGCGTGGCGAGCAGGGCATTTGCTCCACCACTTTTATGTAGTTTAATACCCTTTTTATTTTTTACTTTTCTCCCCGATTTCATGACATCCAATTGGTAGTTAGTCTTGTCCCATCGCTTCAACTCCCCTACGAACTCAGGAGAGGCGAAGGTCGAGTGCCACGTCCTCTGAAACACGACCCTGCCAAGCTGCACTGCTTCTTGACAAACTCTTCGCTTAACCCATAAGCCAGCCACACCAATGTGTCGAAGACACACTGTCCAGCTGGTGACCGAAGTCAGCTTGCAGGCGCCCGGTCCGCCACAACGAGTTGCTAGAGTGCGATGGGACAAGAATATCCTGGCCTGCCAAACCCTCCCCTAACCCAGACGAGGCTAGGCCAATTGTGCACCGCCTCATGGGTCTCCTGGGCATGGCCGGTTGTGACACAGCCTGGGATCAAAACCGGGTCTGTAGTCACGCCTCAAGCATGCCACTCGGGAGGCCCACTTTTTTTTGCCGTAAAAGCGTTGAAAACAGGGACAAAGTAGACCTGTTTTTTTTGGGACTGACTTGCCTCATTTGTCAACTTGAGCACAATTCGTAGCCTATGTCTTGTGTGTGTCTTGACCAATAAGATTCATGGAAATCACATGTTTGGCATGGCGCACATCTATAGAAAGCAGAGCTCGCTCTCCACTTTACTTTGCTGTTGATACCTAGCCCTACCTTGTTTTCTTGCTAGGTGACTACCGCTTGTAAAGTAAATCCCACCCCCCCTGTGAGAGCAATAAAATAAAGTGGCTCGCTCTCCACGCCCTGACCAAAAGTTACGTTTCCAGTGTAGCAGGTTAAAAAAAAACAGACCACTTTTGCGACGCCTCAGTGTAAATATGTTAGGCTTCAGGATGTTTTTGCAGTTTGGTTCTTTTAATGTTTTATTTTTTTTTAATCCCCTGCCAAATGGAACAACCACAGAGCAGGCTCAACTTGCCTGGCTGCCATAAATTGTCTGTCTTTCACTTAAACAATGGGGATAGGATAGGCCTAGTGGAATTCCTTAGTATAGTTTTTTTCAGAAAAATAAATCACCTGGGGCAACTTTAGAGCAGCCTCAACTTCCACAACTGCTCAGTTCACTTTCCCCACTGTACTTTGCTCTGCAGTTTGCTATGGTGGAGGTGGCGGTGACGTCCATAATGGACGGCTGTGGCCCCAAGGTGCTACGTGTCCTGAAGAGACAGGAGATCATCGTTCTGACTGTCTGTGTTATTGGCTTTCTTCTAGGCATTCCTCACATCACTAAGGTAAGGTGATCTGTCAGATATTCTTACTATCCATCGGGTAACGCCCCGCCCCCTCCTCTCTCTCGGAATGAGACAGTATACTCATGTTTGGACCTGTTTTATTTTAGTTTCTATCAGTAGACGACTAAGACACATACAGACAGTAAGTAGTGCATGGTTGACCAGATGATTCTGTCTTGTGGAGTGGGTTGCTTTTCCCCCAGTAGATTGACAACAAGATGCAGTCAGGAAATTAACCTTTTTATAATTAAACCTTTCTCATTCTCTCCCGCTCTCGTCCACCCCCCCCCCCCCCCCCCCCCCCCCCCACACACACACACACACACACACACACATATACAGGGGGGAATGTACGTATTCCAGCTGATGGACCACTACACTGCTGTGGTGTCTCTCATGTTCCTGGCCTTCTTTGAGGTCCTCGCTGTCTGCTGGGTTTTTGGTAATAACCTCACCTTCTCTCCCATTTTGATGAAATTCAACAGCCTGTTGTGTATTTATACAATACAATACAATAAAAACACTTTGCTTTATAGACAGTATGTATGTCTGAGTAAATGTAAGTATTTAATGCAATATGTTATTGCAGGACTGCGGCGGATGACCATCGTGATCAAGAGGATGTTGGGAAAGGCTCCCAACATCTATTTCTGCTCCTGCTGGATCTTCTTCTCCCCTGTGCTGGTCATGGTGAGTGCTATGGCCAACTCACGTCTTTTTGATGATGGTGATGAGGACAGTTAGCGTAATGACGGTGATGAGGATTAGTAGTGATAGCCGTACCTACGACTTTATGATCCATTCGTTGTATTAGAGGTTTCATCCAAGTGTAACCTCCTCCCCTGCAGTGCATTCTGATCTCCAGCATCGTCCAGTACACACCCGCTCGCTATGGGAAGTCATACACATACCCTGTCTGGGCAGAGGTGGTGGGCTGGGGAATCTCCCTGGTCTCCATCGTTTGGATCCCCCTGGGAGCCCTGCATGAGATCTGCAGAAATAAGGGCACACTGATGCAGGTGAGCATCTGTTCAGTAAACCAAACAAAACATGCATACTGATACATATATACTTTTAGATCACAGATACTGTTTTAGCATCGTGCATACATACTGAACAAGTACACGGGTACTCACACATATATATACACACAGTCACGCACACACTCACACACAAATCAATAAATCAAATGTATTTTATAAGGCCCTTTTTACATGAGCAGTTGTGATTTACAGATACCCAACCTTTAAACCTCAAAGAGCAAGCGATGCAGATGCACGGTGGCTAGGAAATACTCCCTATAAAGGCAGAAACCTAGAGAGGAACAAGGCTCCGAGGGGTGGCCAGTCCTCTTCTGCCATTGCCGAGTGGAGATTATATGGCCATTAAGGACAGATTGTTCTTCAAGATGTTCAAATGTTTATAGGTGACCAGCAGGGTGAAATAATAACCACAGTGGTTATAGAGGGTGCAGCAGTTCAACACATCAGGAGTAAATGTCAGTTGGCTTTGAGCGCGAGCGAGAGAGAGCGACTCAACCGAGGGGACTGTGTGTGTGTGAGAGAGAGAGAGAACACACACTGTACAGTTATTCCACATGGCAGTCATATAAATATGTTCTGGGCATTGGCAGAAACCGTAGAAGTTAAACTATGTATGTGACTCTGAACCTCTTCTTTTATCGATTCTGTGCCCCCAGAGGATAAAAACAGCCATGACTCCTACAATAGAGTTGGACCCCGTCAACCATCTACCAGAGAAGGAGAGAGTGGACATCCCGGAGTCTGTTGTCTTTATCACTCATCTGTGAACAGGGACAAAAGCACTGTGTCTAGGTTCGTGAGTCACAGTGACTGTGTGAGTCCTCTATTAGGGTGGGGAGGTTGTTGGGTAGTTTATGTAAATAACTTTTCAAGTATTTATTCTATGAATCACTGATACCATGACACCTAACCTATAGTGAAATAGACAGGGGAAACAGTCAAGGTAAAACCATAGGTTATGGACCTAAAATATGTCCTTCAAGTGCCATGACATGTCCTTGCCCGGAAGCACTTTATTGCCTTACAGGTACTGGATACCCAAGTGCTTACACACACTTTTTTTTATAATACAAATATTACAGGTTAGCCTACTCTGACACTTACAAACATATTAATAAAAACGATGATGTCTGATTCATATAATTGGCCAACGAAAAGGGGAGACACCAATACAATATGACGTCCATCTAATCTGGAGGAGGAAATGATTGTCCAAAAACAAAAGTGGCGCAGACCCAATGACAAAGACAGTGAATATGCACACTCACCTGGGATATGTCAATACAAAAAAATATAAAATCATTCAAAATAGGCTACACCAGAAAGCATGATTCGGCCACAGAGGATCAATGGCTTCTTACTCACCTGGGATATGGCTGATGTTCTCCGCTGCTTCTAATAAGATGGGCTACTGTTCGCTCAATTAAGTTAAGCATTTTGATAACTAACAGACCGGTTGGAGTCTCTTCATTGTCATGTCTGTATAGCAATTTGCTTTCCAAACAGTTTTTCCGCGATTGTATTTTTTAAGTATTGCGATATGCCTGGCTGGGTCTTAACTTAATTGAGCGAACAGTAGCCCATCTTATTAGAAGCAGCGGAGAACATCAGCCATATCCCAGGTGAGTAAGAAGCCATTGATCCTCTGTGGCCGAATCATGCTTTCTGGTGTAGCCTATTTTGAATGATTTTATATTTTTTTGTATTGACAGGATCAAGATAATTAGGCTATATCATTTTGGCAATTTAATTAAATGTACTTTAGGGATAGCTTAGCTTCCCATAGCCTTTTGTACACGTCGCCTATGCCTTTTAATGTGGCATAAACACAACGTTTTCATCTAATTGTCAAACAATGACTTAACAACGGCGCTCTAGTAGGCTACACGCGCACGTCAAATCGCAAATTGTTCATGCTGCTGACATGCAGTAATGTTAAATAATGGTGTAATAGGCTCAAGTTTTACTAGTACGGCGTACCCCCCAATATTTAATTTGCCAGGACGCGGTACCGCCTTACTTTCACCCCTGATTATGATATGGTAAAACATCATTCATCATGCCACTAGACTATGAACTCCGGAGGACAACTCGTCCCTCTGGTAATCTCTTCAATCAGCTATTCTCTCCGCTGGACCTAACACATTGTGTCTCCCAACATAAATTGACGAACAATTTTCACCAAATGTAAAAGCCAATGTAGCCAATACACACACAAGCGATAGCCTCCGATAGCGGCATATTTCATATCATCCGAAAGTCGCGAATCATCGTCACCTTGTGGCCAAGGTTTTTACTCACAGTGAGGTCAGATGAGGCTCAGGTGAAATATTGATCAACAAAGTAAAAATCTGTCGTTCTGCCCCTGAACAAGGCAGTTAACCCACTGTTCCCCGGTAGGCCATCATTTTAAATAAGAATTTGTTCTTAAAACTGACTTGCCTAAAGGTTAAAAAATATATATATGCAATTAGATGTATAGAGGTTAACTGTGAGGAAGGAAACCACTGCAGTGCTGCTATGACATCCGTTAGTGGGATGAGTCCAATGTTCTGACATCATTCATCAGCACTTTTTACACTTGAATGGACTTTGAAGTTTTGGGGTTCTGGTTGGAGTTTTCTATTTTACTTATTACTCTGCCAAAGTGTGTGCCTCAGTTGTGTGTCTTCGTGTTTGTTACAACAATGACAATTGGATCTCAGCTTTACAAGGAGTGCCTTTTATCATTAAAAGATCCAATGACATTGGAATTGTCATGGACTATCGGACTGAAAGGCTCAAATAAATAAATATGATTAGACATGATTTAGATGGTAAAATGTATGAAATAAATACAATGGGGTCTTTTGAGGGGTCACATAAATATGTGACTAAGTGAAGATGCATTTGCCACCTGCCACAAGTGCCATGTATCAAAAATATTGATTTTGGATTGTCAATACTTTGATGAAAATACCCAAAATATATCATAGAGATTATCACCAACCCATCTTAAGGATCATTAAAACATTCACACAATTATAATTTAGTGTTAACTCTCTTTTGATATAAAACATGATCAAATTCCCATTTAGTTAGCTGTTTAGATGCATTTTGTGTCTGTTTGTCAAACAGCATTTAGTTTTGACTAATTCGTTTATGATGACAATCGTCTATTTCTACCATTGCACGAACCACAATAAGGGGTTAAAAATATAATCATGCCTGATACACTTTTCTTATTCTATGCAATTGTATGGTTGTCACAAAATGCGGGGTTACTGCTGCTGGTTGTTTTTTATTCATTATTCTCATACATTCAAACCAAATATTTTATACATTTTAATTTATTTTCAAATGTTTTTTGTTGTATCAAACAAAATGGTTTATGAAATAACAAACACACTGTTACTATTTCTCCATTGACTTCTCCATGGGGGTACTACTTTCATGGTAGAAATGTTTATGCTCATATTACGCTTTTAAAATAGCAACTTTCTCCTTTTTTTTAATTGATTTAGCATAAAATAATGATTTCTCTTTTTTATTTACATGTATCTTGTTTATAGTGTACTTTCAGTTTGACTTATTTTTTTATATCTGAAACATTGAAAAATAAAATTTGATTCATAATACCTGTTTATCACGCAGAGCTATTTGTGTCAAATAAAGAACATTATTGGCAAATATGTTTTGATTTTTAGGAGCCCTTTCAATTCATCAATGTGTCTCTTCTGAAGAGCATAATTTAACAGTAGATGGCAGCAATGTACAGACAGTAATAATATGCAGCTCAGGGGCATGTTGCCATCCAGGCCAGTACAAATGTCTATGATTATTCTTAACAATAATTTCTATGTACATCAGCTTATGTTAATACAATTTTGAAAATTTATCATTTTTAGTTGTGGTTTTCCTAAAAACTAATTCAAGCTTTTTTAGTCACTTGTATACAGGAGGTGATAACTACAAGCTAGTACTAATATGCTCATTACACATTTTTAGCAGACTGTAATCCTATAGTATACCCTACCTCAGAAACTAGTGGACATCTTTCAGCACTTTAGACAAATATTGTAAACTATAGTTCTAATTTGGCGTGCAAACTCACAGCTGAATGTATCTGGTTTCCTGCTTGCAGTTATGCACTCACCAAATCTTATTTTTAATTGATCTAATTAGTCATTGTGAAGAATTATTGGCATAATTAAGCACAAATCCATTTCCATTCTTCATTTGAGAATGTTTTATTGCACACTGCAGGAATCCCACAGGGACAGATCTGTGCATGGAGAGCGGGAGTCAGAGCAGAGCCTATTTGACTGTAATGCCTTTGGAGGTAGGTAGTTAATTAGCCTCACAGTGGAGCAGTGAGCAGGGTCAGTACCATAGGCCTGCAATGTGATCGATATCCCCTCCCTTCCTGCCCCCTTCGTGAAAAATGTATGGCAGTCACTAAATTACTGCTGGCGGGGCTGCTAGATCAATGGCCATAGACTTCTGCAGCCAATGGGGCAGGAAAGGGTGGACAGTATTGTATGTGGGACTGTCTGGTGTGATGGAAGAGGAGGTTTTTAAACGATGGGCCTCTGGTAAAAGTGGAACGGCATCTGGGAGGAAAAAATCAACTAGCACACTGGTATTCTTGAATACTTCAGAGCACATCTGCTTTCTCAGCCTCTCGACCCATCTGATTAGCATGGCCTCAGACTCCCAGTAACACTGCAGGTATTTGAGAAGTTCTGTGTTTGTGCCGAACAGGGTTCAGTGCCTGTGAAAGACGAGATCAGCAATCATGGGAAATTAAAACGTCTCTTTCCCCGGCTCTGACAGACTTACACAGGCAGAGCAGCATTGCTACAGTATATTCTCTCACTCATTCTGTATGTTTGCCATTATAGTGAATGACTGACTATGTTCAAAATAAAATAAGGATAAAATAAATACTATTAAAAACATACATTTAGAATGATTAATGTTCACTAAATCATTATTTAGAAACATTTACAAATGTCAGTTAAGATGTGAATTTGGGGGTGGTTGTGGCTGAGGATCATCACGGCCTTCAGATCTACAATGTCATAACCCATAAGGTTTGCTGAGTGATAGTATGGCTACATTGATATGCTGTTAGTTGCAATGTTGAGGCTTGGTTCTGTGTTGACAATGATGTGTCCAATTGTAGCTAAACTATACAGATAAGAACATTAAATTATTGAAAGAGCCTTTTATTCTCTCCTATTTGTTTGTGATGCTCCCCTAATCTCCGATGGCAAAGGCAATTCATCTCAATTTATTTTCTTGTCCATCAAAAGAGCAACCCATTTGCTGGGCTAAAGTAAATGTCAGGGACGTTCTGTTGGCAGAGTGAGTGAGGCTGCTGATGTGGCGCTGACCGATGAATCCATGTTCTGATGTCACATTTCAGCCCTCCACCCTTTGGAAACAAATATATCTGACAGTTTGGACATGGAGGGGGAGGTAAATTGATGTCATCATCTGACTTGTTCTTTCCATGTACAACACCAGTTGAGGTTGCGAAAGGTCGCTGGTTCGAATACCTGAACCGACAAGGTTAGAAATCTGTTGATGTGCCTTTGAGCAAGACACTTAACCCTAATATGCTCCAGGGGTGCTGTACTACAATGTCTGACCCTGTGAAACAACACATTTTACTACACCTATCTGGTGTTTGTGACACTTTTTTTCTACATATTTTTTTCTATGGGAAACATTGTTTTGGTCTGATGTAGATGACAAAGTACATTGCTTACCTTAGCTGGTTAATGTGACCACTGTTAATTTTCATGTGCAATTAATTGAAAACTCCTTGGTTGGAAAGCAATTTGAGGATGCAGTTACCTTTGGAGAAATGAGAAGTGCAATTAGCTAAGAAAACATCCAGACCAAAGGCTTGGTGCTGATTAGAGACCTGGGTTGACAAAGTGGAGAAGGAGAGGAGAGGTGCTGGTTTGAGACTTGGGGCTCTACTATTTGTAGTGCCAGGTAGTGGCTGAATTCAGTAGACCAGGAGCATATGCTCAGTTTATTTGAAAATAATCCTCCAGGATCCCTTCTGTTGTCATGTAGGCCTACACACCTTTAATCTTGCATTTTTTCATTATTTATATTTTCTACCTATTAAAACAGTAACTATAACAACTATTCATTCTTTATTTAACTAGGCAAGTCAGTTAAGAACAAATTCTTATTTACAATGGCAGCGGGTTAACTGTCTTGTTCAGAACAACAGATTTTTACCTTGTCGGCTCGGGGATTTGATTTTGCAACCTTTCGGTTATTAGTCCAACACTCTAACCACTAGGCTACCTGCCGCCAGATTCTACAGATTGCAGATTCTACAGATATGCAGATTCTACAGTGAGCTCCTGTGGCACGTTCGTTCGTTCTACTTTAATTTAAGGGTTGTTGTTTTCGTTTTGGTAACAAACGAGCCGAGCCCAAAATAGAGCTCACCTCCCAACAGATAATGAGGGCAAAGATCAAGGCTTCACTAGGACTTCCTTTCTTCTACAAGAAATGCATTGTCTTCAGATTATTTTGTAGTGACAATTCCCATGAGTCCTTGCTGAGGATGCTGTTGTGTGTATGCCCAAGTAAACAGGAAGAGTGGTTTGTATGTGAGACAGAAAAAAACAAAGGTAGCTAGCTCACTTTTGAATGAATGGCTAAGCCCAACATGCATATATCAACACTTTACATGGGTTTTTACAGGCTGAGGTTCCACGTATCTGAAAAGCAATGCTGCATTTGACATTTTAAGCTAGTTTACCCCAAGTACCCACATTTTCCTATTGGCTATATGGTGATGGGAGGTGTCCTCTCCAGTCCTCTCCATGCATCCTTGAGACAGCATATTGGCTGTTTGCTGCTAACAGTCCTGAGAGTGAATGAGTGCTCTTAAGGGCCATCAGATTAATGTGTTTTTCTTGTTCCCGCTGATTGAGCGGGAGGCTGGGGTTCTATTTGGAGCCTGGAGCCAGCCAAGCAGGCGGCAGCAGCTGAATATGCATGAACTCTGGAGGAGCCCGATTGATGGGTCTCCAAATAATAAGAACTTTGGTGAAGTGTGGGCGTGAATCTACCAGCCATCCTCAAAGAAGTCTTCAAAGAAGGATTATATAAAAAGACATGATGGGTTTAAAACAGAGAAAATTATGCAAGGTTGTAGGATGATGGGATGATGGCATAGCTGTGATGTGTTTGGTATGTGTGGGTAGGCATAGCTGTGATGTGTTTGGTATGTGTGGGTAGGCATAGCTGTGATGTGTTTGGTATGTGTGGGTAGGCATAGCTGTGATGTGTTTGGTAGGTGTGGGTAGACATCGGGTGCAACTTTGGTTTTAGACATGCAGAGACAAACGAACATACTGTTTGCCAGAATTCAGGCAGCCTTCACAAGACCAAAACATATGCAAATATGTCCCCTTTTGTGCTTTACATCTCCAGCAGAATAATACATTTTCTGAGTGCATGATATTCAGTTTCACTTGCATGTAGTACGTTCTACGGATGGTCTTAAACTGCAGTAATTTATTTCTGTAATTATGTGAACATGACTGGGCATTTTTAACATATGTGTCCATTCATCATCATCAATAGCGTCTCCCAGGTCTTCCTCACATTTTTGTTTGACATGTTTTGTGTCAGCTGTTAAAGCCTCTATGAACCCAGTTTGGAAATCAACTTTAGAGGTTTTTCAGACTGCCTTAAAATAGTTCAAATCTTTGAAGCTTCTTGCTTGTCCAGTGTTTGCTGCAAAGAGAGAAAAAAGTTTTGTATTGGCAAACGTTCACCTCTGTGCTGTCACAGGCTGGTCTTCCCCTGGCTGTCTGACCCTGATGAGACCCCTGTCACCATCTGATCTTGCTCAGATAGGGCATGACAAAGAATTACCTTGGTGTACATTTATACATTATATTATCCGTGAATAGAATCAGTGGTTAAATAAATGAAATGACCATTATTCCCAGATCCCAGACTGTAGCCTACCCATAAACTCAAGATGGAACTTTGTATCAATTCACTAATAATATACTGCAAAATTCACCTGAGCTCCGTAGATTGGTCTTCCCTGGCTGTCTGACCCTGCAAGGACACCTGTCACCATCTGATCCTGCTAAGACATGATGAGCGTAGTGTTGTGTATTGACCATGACAGTAAAGCCTGTAGAGCTGTTTATACCTTGTCAGTGCGAAAAGTAGGGAATTAGCTAGGGAAACTGATAGATCAACAATGCTACATTACTACACTGACTAATAAAAACGAACATTGCGCTGAAAAAAACTCCCAATATCGGTCTTCAATCATTTAGCAGCTGGTTTCATCGTTTGATTCAGGTCTCGTGTGATTGAGCAAAAATAATAGCTAAAGTTGGTGAGCTAGCTAACGTTAGCCAAATTTTGGCTAGCTCTAGCTAATGGTACATCTTCAAATTACTTCTGTTGAAACGGGACACAACACAGGCTACAAGACATTTCCATACACACAACAGCTGTTAGAGACTGCTGCCTGAAAGATAGCTAGAGGCTAGCTAGAGCTGAACTGGCTGTGGTAGGTACTAGCTAGCTAACTAGCTCTAGCTAATGTCTGTCAAAGTGTCGCCGGTTTCTGCTCTGCTTGCTTCTAAAACTCTGAGAAAAAGTGCAACACAGACATCAGCTGGCTCTGTTCATCTCTCCTGTGTTGGTCCTATACACCAGCTTTTCAGAAGCTTTGCCTTCACACAGTCTGTCAGCACGCTCTGTGGTGTCCCTGGGGTCCTAAATCCAGCCAGCTGAAACCGGAAAACAGCCTACCCGACCGCTCTGAGGCATCTGCATTGTCCTAACGCACACCGGTGCCATGTTTTGTATCATGGTGCAATGATAAAACTGGGGGGGACAAACATGCTATTTCAAAATGTGTAGGGGGTCATGTCCCCACCCCGTCCCCAGTGAAAGTTGCGTCCCTGGTAGACATAGCTGTGTTTGGTAGGTGAGGGTATGGTAGACATAGCTGTGATGTGTTTGGTTGGTGTGGGTAGACATAGCTGTGATGTGTTTGGTAGCTGTGGGTAGGGTAGACTCTCAACCATTGTTACTCTTCCTTCCAGGATGGCTACAAGGCCTTCCCCTGACCTCCCTTCGGGAAAACAGATCACAACTTAATTTTGCTATAGGCAGAAACTCAAACAGGAAGTACCTGTGCTAAGGTCTATTCAATGCTAGTAGTACCAATCAGAATCCATGCTTCAAGACTGTTTTGATCACGTGGACTGGGACATGTTCCGGGTGCCTCTGAGAATAACGTTGACGTATACACTGACACAGTGACTGTGTTCATAAAGAAGTGTATAGAGGATGTTGTTCCCACTGTGACAATTAAAACATATCCAAACCAAAAACCGTGGATAGATGGCAAAACTGAAATTGCGAACCTTCGCATTTAACCACAGCAAGGTGACTGGGAATATGATAGAATAGAAACAGTCCAGTTATGCCCTCCGTAAGACAATCAAACAGGCAAAACGTCAGTACAGAGACAAAGTGGAGTCTCAATTCAACGGCTTGAGACGTATGTGGCAGGGTCTACAAACAATCACGGATTATATAGGGAAAATCAGCCACATCGTGGACACCGACATTTTCCTCCCGTACACGCTAAACACCTTCTTTACCTGCTTAGAGGATATCAGAGTGCCACCGACATGGGCCGCTCCCGAGGACTGGGTCCTCTCGTTCTCCGTGGCTGACATGAATGAGACATTTAAGCGTGTTAAACCTCGCAAGGTTGCGACATCCCTAGCTGTGTCCTCAGAGCATGTGCAGACCAGCTGGCTGGAATGTTTACAGACATATTCAATCTCTCCCTATCCCAGTATGCTGTCCTTGTACCCAGTCTGCTGTCCCTTGTTCCTGTACCCAAGAAAGCAAAGGCGACTGAACTAAATTGCTATCGCTCCATAGCACTCACTTCTGTCATCATGAAGTGCTTTGAGAGGCTAGTTAAGGATCATATCACCTCCACCTTACCCGACACCCTCGACCCACTGCAATTTGCATACCGCCCCAATAGATCCACGGATGATGCAATCGCCATCACACTGCACATTGCCCTATCCCATCTGGACAAGAGAAATACCTATCTAAGAATGCTGTTCATTGACTACAGCTCAGCTTTCAACACCATAGTACCGTCCAAGCTCATCATTAAGCTCGGGGCCCTTGGTCTGAACCCCACCCTGTGCAACTGGGTCCTGGACTTCCTGGCGGTCTGCTCGCAGGTGGAGAAGGTAGGCAACAACACTTCCACTACACTGATCCTTAACACGGGGCCCCACAAGGGTGCCTGCTCAGCCCCTTTCTGTACTCCCTGTTCACCCATGACTGCATGGCCATGCATGCCTCCAACTCAGTCATCAAGTTTTCAGACGTTGTTGATTACCAACAACGACAAGACAGCCTACAGGGACGAAGTGAGTGCCCTGCTGGAGTGGAGCCAGGAAAATAACCTCTCCCTCAAAATCAACAAAACGAAGGAGCTGATCATGGACTTCAAGAGAAGGCAGAGGGGGGCCTCCCAGGTGGCGCAGTGGTTAAGTGCGCTGTACTGCAGCGCCAGCTGTGCCATCAGAGACTCTGGGTTCGCGCCCAGGCTCTGTCGTAACCGGCCGCGACCGGGAGGTCTGTGGGGCGATGCACAATTGGCCTAGTGTCGCCCGGGTTAGGGAGGGGTTGGCCGGTAGGGATGTCCTTGTCTCATCGCGCACCAGCGACTCCTGTGGCGGGCCAGGCGCAGTGCGCCCTAATCAAGGTTGCCAGGTGCACGGTGTTTCCTCCGACACATTGGTGCAGCTGGCTTCCGGTTTGGATGCGCGCTGTGTTAAGAAGCAGTGCGGCTTGGTTGGTTTGTGTATTGGAGGACGCATGACTTTCATCTTTATGGGAGTTGTAGCAATGAGACAAGATAGTAGCTACTAAAACAATTGGATACCACTGACAATCTGAAATGGTGGTGAAGAAGGCTGAAGAAATTTGGCTTGGCCCCTAAGACCCTCACAAACTTTTCCAGATGCACAATTAAGAGCATCAGTGGCTCAGTTGGTTGATGTCTATTTTCTTACGAATTCTAACTAGCTGGCTAAAGTTAGTTAGGCTAGGGGTTGGGGTTAGGGTTAAGTTTAGAAGTAAGATTAGCTAAAAGGGTTAGCTAACATGCTAAGTAGTTGCAAAGTAGCTTTCCACCCCGAACGACACCCTACTTTTGTTTTTGCCTTAAGCCAGCGTCTGTCTCATTTAACCAAACGTAACATAGCATACTAATTTGAATGTTCCGGATTTACGTTTTTATGTCTAGTCTGAGACCAGGCTGTGCCAGCTCAGGGATTTAAACCAGCAACCTTTTGGTTACTGGCCAAACACTCTTAACTGCTAGACTGCCTGCCTCCCCAGTACGTCATGATGCTACTGTAGGACACAAGAGCCATAAAGAATTCCCACAGTGTTATCTGGTCAGATAACATTTCCAGAAGCTGACTGGGCTTTTAGAGACACTGAATATTGCATCAGTTAAGATTGATTGACTAAAAGTACTTGTCAGAGTTTTAAAAAATTACTTGTCAGAGTTAAAAAATTACTTGTCAGAGCAACTTAATATTAAGGTGTTCCTAATGTTTTGTACATTGTGCATATTCTCATTCTGCACCAATTAACTTTCAGCCGTGATGTTTATGGCTGAGACAATCTTCCCAGGATTCTCTCTGCTCCAGTATTTTCCTAATGTGGTATGCTCACCATGTGAGCTGAATCTCTGAGACCTGGGCTGAGTTCCAAATGGCCCCCTATTCCATTTATACTGTAGTGCACTACTTTTGACCAGGGCCCATAGCCAACGTGCACTATGTTGGGAATATGGTGCCATTTAGAAAGCAGACCTGAAACAGCTCTCTGCACTCCCACCGTGAGCATCCCGAGCAACAAAACCCACCTGGACTACATTAGGCAGCCAGTCCTTCTCAGGTTCATGCACCAAACACAAGGTCTCAGAGCACTCATGGATCAATGATGATGAAACTAGACATCATGTACTGTACACTGCCTGTGCCCTTTTTTCTTTCCCTGTTAAGAGTTAACCCAATGAGGGTACATTTAGCAGCAAGGGCTACAATGCAGTGGCCGCAGTACCCAGGAAATGTGCCTACTGAAACTCACTGAAATATATAATTATAATTTCTAGGGATCATCACACAACCCTGTCAAAAATATGTACAGTAATGTCAGCTCAGGGTGCATTCCCGAGAGACTCTCCCTGAATGAAGATTGGATTCACATACATCTTTACTAGTCTTCATACTGTATCAACACTTTCCACCAAGTAAAAAAAATGCCTGATCTTTGGTCTGTTGATTTCCCCAGTGTTATAGCTAAACTAAATGCATGCTCTTCAACCGATCGCTGCCTGCACCTGCCCGCCTGTCCAACATCACTACTCTGGACGGCTCTGACTTAGAATACGTGGACAACTACAAATACCTAGGTGTCTGGTTAGACTGTAAACTCTCCTTCCAGACCCACATCAAACATCTCCAATCCAAAGTTAAATCTAGAATTGGATTGCTATTTCGCAACAAAGCATCCTTCACTCATGCTGCCAAACATAACCTCGTAAAACTGACCATCCTACCAATCCTCGACTTCGGCGATGTCATTTACAAAATAGCCTCCAATACCCTTCTCAACAAATTGGATGCAGTCTATCACAGTGCCATCCGTTTTGTCACCAAAGCCCCATATACTACCCACCATTGCGACCTGTATGCTCTCGTTGGCTGGCCCTCGCTTCATACTCGTCGCCAAACCCACTGGCTCCATGTCATCCACAAGACCCTGCTAGGTAAAGTCCCCCCTTATCTCAGCTCGCTGGTCACCATAGCATCACCCACCTGTAGCACGCGCTCCAGCAGGTATATCTCTCTGGTCACCCCCAAAACCAATTCTTTCTTTGGCCGCCTCTCCTTCCAGTTCTCTGCTGCCAATGACTGGAACGAACTACAAAAATCTCTGAAACTGGAAACACTTATCTCCCTCACTAGCTTTAAGCACCAGCTGTCAGAGCAGCTCACAGATTACTGCACCTGTACATAGCCCATCTATAATTTAGCCCAAACAACTACCTCTTTCCCTACTGTATTTATTTATTTATTTATTTTGCTCCTTTGCACCCCATTATTTTTATTTTTACTTTGCACATTCTTCCACTGCAAATCTACCATTCCAGTATTTTACTTGCTATATTGTATTTACTTTGCCACCATGGCCTTTTTTGCCTTTACCTCCCTTAACTCACCTCATTTGCTCACATTGTATATAGACTTGTTTCTACTGTATTATTGACTGTATGTTTGTTTTCTCCATGTGTAACTCTGTGTTGTTGTATGTGTCGAACTGCTTTGCTTTATCTTGGCCAGGTCGCAATTGTAAATGAGAACTTGTTCTCAACTTGCCTACCTGGTTAAATAAAGGTGAAATAAAAAAAGTAAAAAATTGCCACGGATTGTAGCGGAGCGCTTAGGATAATCTCCTTATTAATTCAGAACCCTGCTAATTAAATCTGCATGTCCTGTTAATAATGCAGTGTCTATTTTTCATAGTTTTCAGAGAGAGCCTGGTGAATTATTGATAACATCATTCACCAGATCTAATAAATATAGGTTGCTATTTCAGTTCAGTTCTCCTCCTGCTTCAGTCATGACTTACTCACTCTCAACTGCCTAGTTAAAGCCTGGTGATGGGGGCATATTTATGTGTACTGTATTTAGCTTCTATTTCAGTTTAGCATTATCAGGTTGCTTGATTGACTGTCATTCCATTAACATTATAACCATGTTGTTATGCTGCTGTGCCATTAAGCACTGCTAAATACGTACTGTAGGGGCTATGCTTATGAGAGAACTTTCAACTTGTAGGGAGTGGCCATTTCTCCCAGAACCACAGAACAGAAGATGCCCTCTAACAGTTGATGTCGATTAAGAGAAAAGTTTTTATGCAACTAAGCACATGATCTTTTGTTTGTGCTTCAGGAGATAAGAGCAGCTTAGCAGAGAGCTGTGCTTAGGGCATTCAACCCTGCAGCCTCCACAGCCTTCCTTAATGGCATGCTATGAAAGGAATTGGGTCTGGGATATCACTCAGTTAGTCTGCTTGTTCATGCAAGCAGTACATATTATTATCAACCTACATGTATGGAGAAAGAGAGGAACACAAATGGGAAGTGAAACCCCCAAAATGTATCTTACAAGCGTGGATGACTGGGATGGCATCCATCAGGACACAGTTGTAGTCCGCTCAGCTATGTGTTGTGTTCTTAAGTGCCTGAGGATAATTTCTAAATCAACTATCCCCTTGACTCTCCAAGCTTTGATGCACTATAAAGACCATTTTATCAGGATACACAGGAGTTGGCATTGTTCTCATCAAAACATCAGTTCACTTTAAACCTCAACTCCTGTCACAAGACTAACAGCAGTGTGTCTCTCTTTCTCTCTAGCTCTGTTTCTAGTTTATTGATCTCTGTTTACTGCCATTAGTGGTGTACAGTGGTGTATAGTTCTGTTTTACAGTAATCTAAGGACTGACTCTGTGCTCCTTAGACAACATTGTGAGTGTGATACATGTGTGTGTTGGTTCATTGTGTTCTCTCAGTCCGACCCCTCTCTGTACCCCTGCAGGGAGCAGTGTCAAGGTGAGAGTGATGATAAACTATAACAGCTCCGTGGCAGCTCCATAGCCTGGAGCCACCAGAGGAAAATGGGCTTTTATTTTTAGCCCCTTGCCTTGTTAGGATTCAGATGCCGGGTTCACTAATGATGCTTAATATTCAACAGTGGATGCTTTCCTAATGGCACCATATTCCCTTTACAGTGCACTGCTTTTGACCAGAGCAGTGCACTATGAAGAAAATAGGGTGCATCAAGTGTCTGACATTGTTATGCATGAGCAACTGACCACTCACATTCATGAACTAGAGGGTGGAAGAAAGGGTTTAAACTGGCGGTGGCATTATGTCAACAAAATGATTCATATGTGAACACACTGTACACACTCTCATGAAACTAGTTTGCTTAGGAAAATATGTACTTTTTATGTTTTGAAGTCATTAGTATAGGCAAGTAGTAATTCTGACACAAATAATCGAGTAGGATTGAAAGCATTTCATAGAGGTAATCTATTATTTTGATTGAAAGCATTTCATAGAGGTAATCTATTATTTTGATTGAAAGCATTTCATAGAGGTAATCTATTATTTTGATTGAAAGCATTTCATAGAGGTAATCTATTATTTTCTTGATGGTTGCACAACAGTGTTGTCAGTGCAATGCCATTCCCAGAGGTCAAATAACACCGAAGCTGACAACCGGGTGATTGAGTTTTTTTCCACAGCCGATATTCTGCTTGTTTTGAATCAATGCGTGCTATTCTGGGAGAGGAAGGAACTAGGGGAAATGAGATATCTGATGAACGAATGCAACCCATCTCAGTATTCTACACAAGGTTACAACATACTCCCTAAGCGATGCTGAAGGCTTAATATGGTGAAATATAGTTTCCTCCTCTAGAGACTATCCTCTTCATTCCTCTGACCCATTCAGACTCATAGTGTACATGCAAAATGGCACCCTGTTCTCTATATAGAGAATAGGATGCCATTTGGGACAAATCCAAAGACATCATCATACATCCACATCCTGTTAGACCTGACTGGATGTTAGCTACTACACAGCAGGTCCCAGTGAGGGACACTTAGTATTTATTTAGTATTTTAGTATTTATTAGGATCTATATTAGCCTTGAGGTGATTGGCCTGATTGGCCCCAATTGGCCTGATTGGCACAGAGGGAAACACGCCAACAGACAAATGACAATACAGCTAATCAATAAACACAACATATGATTATGTCAGCTGGGACTGAAAAGAGCAACGATCAGTTCCAGCAACATCATCATGGAGGATGACAAAGGAAGGGTTCATTAATTCAGGACACCAATTTACATAAGTGGCTCATCAGAGTTGTCCCAAAATTGCACAATTCTGGACTGCTTCAATGTGATTTCATTGTGGGATATCCATAACCTGGTATTCCAAATGTCAAACAAATTATTATTTGCTTATGAATGGGTCATTTTTCTCATGTGAAAAGATTAGTTCTTAATGGTCTCTGTAATCTCTTGATTTGCCTGTGCTTACTGTATTTCCTGTACTGGAATTACGTTTATTATGTTGTATGAAATGTATTGTGACAAGTAACTTAATTTTCCTGAATTCCGCGGATGTCTATTTGTGTTGGATGAGTGTACGTGGGAAGAGAAGGGGGTTATGGACGGGACATTACAGCCTTATCAAATCCATGGCCTCCTGGAATCCATTAGACGATTGCACCTCTTAGATCCCCATTGTAAATAATCCCTGTTGGTCTGACGACACGGATAGTCGGGAGTCCCACACGCACATTGTGTGTTTGTTGATTATTTTTAATAGGGAAACAGCACATATTAAATTAAAACATCGCTGTAGACCTTCAAGCATTTTCACTACCACCACATTCCACTTAATATACTATCTTTCTTTCTTTCTCTCTCTCTCTCTCTCGCTCTCTCTCTCTCGCTCTCTCTCTCTCTCTCTGCTACCATTTAACACAGGGGAACAGAGTGACTTATGGGAAAAGAGGCATCAATAGTGACTGTTATTCTCCATCCGACCCCTTCCCCCTCAGACAGAATACCATAACTACTGAACTGGTTATAGGGATAGACAATGGAGTAAGAGATGAAAGTGGTCTATGAATAAATGTTTTATAGAATATTATGTTACGAAGGGATTCCAGAACACATCTAAGAGAGGCCAAAGGGCAAAGGATATGGTGTTCAGAGTACAAAGAGAATATGTTGTTTTGGGCCAGCATTACAATGACACATGACACTGTCTCTCTGTTCCAGCAACTGTCAGTAGAAGACATCTTATGTGTGGAATAATTAATTTAGGCCAAATGTATTTAACAGTGCCTTGTTTGTTAGGTAGGGATTCCTGTGAATAATATTGATGTGATGTTGACAGTACCTTCTCCAAGGAGAGAGATTGCTTTGATGCTTTTATGCAAATCATGTACACCTTTCATACAGATGTAGGATCTTAATTTAAGTCAGTTTGCTACAGCAGGAAAATAATCCTACAGCAAATGTGAATTATTATGTGGATTATAATTCATATAAGTTTTTGTAGGGGTTGATACATTTTTCGTAAGGGTAAATCAAGTCTGAAATGTAAAAGTTGAAATACACTAAAAGTTTAAGAAAATGTCTTGCTTTGCAGGAAAGTTCTCCTGCATCAGGGTGATCAAATTAAGATCCTACAGCTGTATGAGGTGGTAGAGTTACTGAAATGGTTTTGTTACTATGGTTCTGGAGGTTCCCACCCAGGACCTTTACCTTAACTGGATCTTACATGATTATCAATCCAGGTTTAAAAATTCCAAAAATGGATTAAGAACAGACATTAACAATGGCTCCCTGACAATGGGGCTTTTGAAATGTGCAGTCACAAATCGGGTTGAATTCTTGGTCTATTTCACAGCTCACTATGAAGGTAGGGTAAAATGGTTTGTTTTCATACTATGAGAGCTACAATTAAGAGGAGAGCTACCATTAAGATGGTTGTTCACATAAATATCAGGTCTCTCGCACCTGGCATTCGATGTGACATCTAACCCAGAGGACTATTACTCATGATCAGAAATGACGAGCAGCAGCCCAGTGTTCTGGGGTAATGGTCATATGGAATACATGTTTACTGTTCTAAAGGTATTCAATGACAGATGAGGTGCCCTTTCTCTTTCTCATAGCGAGACAAAGAGGAATTTGCATGCTGTATGTAGAGAGCTACACCATAGCTGTAGCCTTAGATTTCCCCTGAGACCCTTGTTTACAGGATAAAAGCAAAGCTGGGTTGTTGATGGGGACCTCTCTATGAATACTAATATTAATGGGATATAAAATCATACATATAATTTTTTTCAGAATTTGACAAAGGTTTGTATTGGCTTTCAAGGCCTTATTTGTATTGTGGTTGAGTGGAATATGTGTCACGTTCTGACCTTTATTTCCTTTGTTTTGTCTTTATTTAGTATGGTCAGGGCGTGAGTTGGGGTGGGCAGTCTATGTTTGTTTTTCTATGTTTGGTTTCTGTTTCGGCCTAGTATGGTTCTCAATCAGAGGCAGGTGTCGTTAGTTGTCTCTGATTGAGAATCATACTTAGGTAGCCTGGGTTTCACTGTTGGTTTGTGGGTGTTTGTTTCCGTGTCAGTGTTTGTCGCCACACGGTACTGTTTCGGTTTCGTTTCGTCACGTTTCTTTTGTTATTTTTGTATTTCAGTGTTCAGTGCTTTCTTTGATTAAAGTTATGGACACTTACCACGCTGCATCTTGGTCCGATCCTTACTCCTCTTCAGACGAAGAGGAGATCTGCCGTTACAGAAACACCCACCAACACAGGACCAAGCAGCGTGGTAAAGGACAGCAGCAGCAGCGGCAAAGTACACAGGACTCCTGGACATGGGAGAAGAATCTGAACAGCAAAGGACCCTGGACTCAGCCAGGGGAATATCGCCATCCCAAGGCAGAGCTGGAGGCAGCGAAGGCAGAGAGGCGCTGGTATGAGGAGGCAGCACGGCAGCGCGGCTGGAAGCCCGAGAGGCAGCCCTAAAATTTTTATGGGGGGTGCACACGGGGAGTGTGGCGAAACCAGGTAGGAGACCTGCGCCAACTTCCCGTACTTACAGGAGAGAGAGAGGGACCGGGCAGGCACCGTGTTATGCGGTGGAGCGCACAGTTTCCCCAGTACTTGTGCATACCCCGGTGCGGTACATTCCAGCTCCTCGTATCGGCCGGGCTAGAGTGGGCATCGAGCCAGGTGCCATGAAGCCGGCTCTAAGCATCTGGCCTCCAGTGCATCTCCTTGGGCCGGCGTACATGACACCAGCCTTACGCATGATGTCCCCGGTTCGCCAGCACAGCCCAGTGCAGGCTATTCCACCTCGCCACACGGGAGTATTCAACCAGGTAAGGTTGGGCAGGCTCGGTGCTCAAGAGCTCCAGTGCGCCTGCACGGTCCGGTCTACCCAGTGCCACCTCCACGCACCAGCCCTCCGGTGGCAGCCCCCCGCACCAGGCTGTCTCTCCGTCTTCTGCCTACAGGTGTTCCCGCCTGTCCAGCGCTGCTAGAGCCTTCCTCCTCTCCAGCGCTGCCAGAGTCTCCCGTCTGTCCTGAGCTGCCAGATTCTCCCGTCTGTCCTGAGCCGCCAGAGTCTCCCGTCTGTCCTGAGCCGCCAGAGTCTCCCGTCTGTCCTGAGCCGCCAGAGTCTCCCGTCTGTCCTGAGCCGCCAGAGTCTCCCGTCTGTCCTGAGCCGCCAGAGTCTCCCGTCTGTCCTGAGCCGCCAGAGTCTCCCGTCTGTCCTGAGCCGCCAGAGTCTCCCGTCTGTCCTGAGCCGCCAGAGTCTCCCGTCTGTCCTGAGCCGCCAGAGTCGCCAGTCTGTCCTGTGCCGCCAGAGCCGCCAGTCTGTCCTGAGCCGCCAGAGCCGCCAGTCTGTCCTGAGCCGCCAGAGCCGCCAGTCTGTCCTGAGCCGCCAGAGCCGCCAGTCTGTCCTGAGCCGGCAGTCTGTCCTGAGCCGCCAGTCAGCCAGGAGCCGCCAGAGCCGTCAGCCATCCAGGAGCCGCCAGCCAGGAGCCGCCAGAGCCGTCAGCCAGCCAGGAGCCGCCAGAGCCGTCAGCCAGCCAGGAGCCACCAGAGCCGCCAGCCAGGAGCCGCCAGAGCCGCCAGCCAGGAGCCGCCAGAGCCGTCAGTCAGCCAGGAGCGGCCAGAGCCGTCAGCCAGTTTTCTTCCGCCTGTCCGGCGCTGCCGGAGTCTCCCATCTGTCCGGCGCTGCCGGAATCTCCCGTCCATTTGGGACCCATGGCTAGGGTCCCCAGTCGGAGGTCAGCGGCGAGGGTCGCCGCTCATAAGAGGCCACGGGGGCGGTTGAGGAGGCGGAGAAAAACTGTGATGAAGTGGGGTCCACGTCCCTCGCCAGAGCCGCCACCGCGGACAGACGCCCAAACAGACCCTCCCCTATAGGTTCAGGTTTTGCGGCCGGAGTCCGCACCTGTTGGGTTGAGTTGGGGTGGGCAGTCTATGTTTGTTTTTCTATGTTTGGTTTCTGTTTCGGCCTAGTATGGTTCTCAATCAGAGGCAGGTGTCGTTAGTTGTCTCTGATTGAGAATCATACTTAGGTAGCCTGGGTTTCACTGTTGGTTTGTGGGCGTTTGTTTCCGTGTCAGTGTTTGTCGCCACACGGTACTGTTTCGGTTTCGTTTCGTCACGTTTCTTTTGTTATTTTTGTATTTCAGTGCTTTCTTTGATTAAAGTTATGGACACTTACCACGCTGCATCTTGGTCCGATTCTTACTTCTCTTCAGACAAAGAGAAGCTCTGCCGTTACAATATGCACAGTGAAAATGTGTAAAACATTATGCCATACAAGTAGAGTGTGAATGTGCCTTCCAAGTGTCTTGCAAGTAAAATACAATCATGAAATCATTACATCTTTTATATTTAAAAATAATATGTGTATTCTGGTTTACTGACATTTGTATATTCTCTTTCATTTTACAGCACAAGCAGCAGAACATTTTGCCAACACATCGCATGTCTACGAAAAGAAGAAAGGAAAAGAAAAGCAGTATTTACAGTGCATTTGGAAAGTATTCAGACCCCTTCACTTTATCCACATTTTGTTGCGTTACAGCCTTATTCTAAAATGGATTAAATAAATAAAAAATCCTCAATCTACACTCAATATCCCATAATGACAAAGTGAAAACAGGTTTTTAGAAATGTTTGCAAATGTATAATTTTTTTCAAACAGAAATACATTATTTAAACAAGTATTCAGACCCTTTGCTATGAGACTCGAAATTGAGCTCAGGTGCATCCTGTTTCCATTGATCATCCTTGAGATGTTTCCACCACCTGATTGGAGTCCACCTGTGGTAAATTCAATTGATTGGACATGATTTGGAAAGGCACACACCTGTCTATATAAGTTCCCACAGTTGACAGCATATGGCAGAGCAAAATACAAGCCATAAGATCGAAGGAATTGTCCATAGAGCTCTTAGAGAGGATTGTGTCAAGGCACAGATCCAGAGAAGGGTACCAAAAAATGTCTGCAGCATTGAAGGTCCCCAAGAACACAGTGGCCTCCATCATTCTTAAATGGAAGAAGTTTGGAACCACCAAGACTCTTCCTAGAGCCTTCCTCCCGGCCAAACTGAGCAATCAGGGGGAGAAGAGCCTTGGTAATTGAGGTGACCAAGAACACGATGGTAACTCTGACAGAGCTCCGGAAAAGCTTCCAGAAGGACAACCATCTCTGCAGCACTCCACCAATCAGACATTTATGGAAGATTAGCCAGACGGAAGCCACTCCTCAGTAAAAGGCCGCTTCTCATAACAGCCCGCTTGGAGTTTGCCAAAAGGCACCTAAAGGACTCTCGGACCATGAGAAACAAGATTCTCTGGTCTGATGAAACCAAGATTGAATTATTTGGCCTGAATGCCAAGTGTCACATCTGGAGGAAACCTGGCATCATCCCTATGGTGAATCGTGGTGGCAGCATCATGCTTTGGGGATGTTTTCCTGTGGCAGAGACTTGGAGACTAGTCAGGATCAAGGGAAAGATGAACCTGTTCCAGAGCTCTCAGGATCTCAGACTGGGGCCAAAGTTCACCTACAACAGGAAAACAACCCTAAGCACACAGCCAAGACAAAGCAGGTATGGCTTCGGGACAAGTCTCTGAATGTCCTTGAGTGGCCCAGCCACTTGAACCCGATCGAACATCTCTGGAGAGACCTGAATATAGCTGTGCAGCAACACTCCCCATCCAACTTGAAAGAGCTTGAGAGGATCTGCAGAAAAGAATGGGAGAAACTCCCCAAATACAGGTATGCCAAGTTTGTAGCGTCATACCCAAGAAGACTCGAGGCTGTAATCCCATTATTGGTTACACAGACTTTTGGCCTTCCATCCTATTCTAACCACCTCTCGCCGGCTTTGTATTCATGTTACCTGATGAAATTGCTGTAAAATAAGATCTTGTTGCCATCGGATGCACATTCAGATGTCATAAATCAGAGCTCTCCCTGTACTATGCTGTGCCTTGATTGATGATATCTGGAAATGTGCATGTACACCCTGGCCCATCTATAGTTGCTAGCCCCAATTCTAACTTGTGCTCTGATATCGGCTTCACTGATTTCTGCTCTCGTAAAAGCCTGGGTTTTCTTCACTTTAACACTAGAAGCTTATTACTTAAAATGGATAAATTTATAGTGTGGGTTCACAGCTTCAATCCAGATGTGTTTGTCATTACTGAGACGTGGTTAAGAAAGAGTGTTTTGAATGCTAATGTTAACCTTTATGGTTATAACCTTTTATAAAACTTTTCGGCAAGACAGATCTTCCAAAGATGGGGGAGTGGCAATCTTTACCAAGGATCACCTTCAGTGCTCGGTTGTCTCCACCTGTCACGACTTCCACCGAAGTCAGCTCCTCTCCTTGTTCGGCGATCAACGTCACCGGCTTTCTAGCCATCGCTGCTCCATTTTCATATTTCTATTTGTTTTGTCTTGTTTCCATACACACCTGCTTCTCATTATCTAATCACACTGCTTGTATTTATCCCTCTGTTCCCCTCCATGTCTTTGTGTGTAATTGTTTATTGTTATGTGAGATGTTCACGCGCTATACTTTTGTACATGTTCCGTGTTTTCTTTTGGGCACTATGATGTCATTTTGTGCCTATTTCTTGACCGGAATAAAAGTGTACCTGTTAAATCTACTCTGCTCTCCTGCACCTGACTTCACCTCCTGTACACAGCCGTAACACCACCAAGTCTGTCCCCAAACAATTTGATTTGCAGGTTTTAAGCATTAAACTTTCAAATAGCTCTTTGTTGACTGTTGCTGGATGCTATCATCCTCCATCAGCTGTACCATACGTGCCCTAAGCTCTCTCCTGGCCCCTTACATCAAGTTTGAATTTGTCCTGCTAGGTGACCTAAACGGGGACATGCTTAAACCACCTGACCAAGTCCTAAAACAATGGGACTCCCTAGATCTTTCTCAGATTATTACCAATCCCACAAGGTATGACTCCAAACACCCAGAAAAGGCTACTCTTCTTGATGTTATCCTCATAAATAATCCTGATAGGTATCAGTCTGGTGTTTTCTGCAATGACCTTAGTGATCACTGTTTTACAGCCTGTGTTCGTAATGGCTGCTCAGTGAAACGACCTGTCCTGATTTGTCATAGACGCTTGCTAAAAAAATGTAATGATCAAGCCTTCCTTCATGACCTGGCCTCTGTAAAATGGTATAGAATCAGCTTGGACCTTATTTTTTTCATATTTTCAGTGGTATTGTTAACAAACACGCCCCCATAAAGAAAATGAGAATTAAAAACAGGTTCAGTCCCTGTTTTGACTGTGATCTTCCAGAGTTACTCCACCTCAAGAAATGCATTTGGCGAAAGGCTCGGCACACGCATACTGAGGCTGACTGGCTATCGTTCAGGTAAATGAGAAAGAAGTGCACTCAGGCTATCCAGAAGGCCAAAGTTAGTTACTTTAAGGAGAAGGTCTCTCTCTGTGGGTCTAACCCCAAGAAGTTCTGGAAAATGGTTAAAGACCTGGATAATAAACACTCCTCCTCATAGCTGCCCATGTCCCTTAATGTTGATGTGGTTGTTACTGACAAGAAGCACATGGCTGAGCTCTTTAATCACCACTTTATTAAGTCAGGATTCCTGTTTGACTCAGCCATGCCTCCTTGCCTGTCCACCATCTCCTCATCTCCCACCCTTTCTAATGTGACTATCCCCGATTCTTTTCCCTTGCCCCGCTACAAAGTTTCTCCCTGCAGGCAGTTACTGAGTCCGAGGTGCTAAAGGAGCTCCTTAAACTTGACCCCAAAAAAACATCTGGGTCAGATGGTTTAGACCCTTTCTTCTTTAAGGTTGCTGCCCATATCATCACCAAGCCTATCACCAACTTGTTTAACCTGTCTCTCCTTTCTGGGGAGGTTCCCATTGCTTGGAAGGCAGCCACAGTTCGTCTTTTATTTAAAGGGGGAGATCAAGATGATCCTAACTGTTATAGGCCTATTTATATTTTGTCCTGTTTATCAAAAGTGTTGGAAAAACTTGTCAATAATCAACTAACTGGCTTTCTTGATGTCTATAGTATTCTCTCGGGTATGCAATCTGGTTTCCGCTCAGGTTATGGATGTGTCACTTCAACCTTAAAGGTCCTTAATGATGTCACCATTGCCCTTGATTCTAAGCAACATTGTGCTGCTTTTTTTATTGCCTTGACCAAAGCTTTTGATACATTAGACCATTCCATTCTTGTAAGCCGGCTAAGGAGTATTGGTGTCTCTGAGGGGTCTTTGGCCTGGCTTGCTAACTACCTCTCTCAAAGAGTGCAGTGTATAAAGTCAGAAAAGCTGCTGTCTCAGCCACTGCCTCTCACCAAAGGAGTACCCCAAGGCTCAATCATAGGCCACACGCTCTTCTCAATTTACATCAACAACATAGCTCAGGCAGTAGGAAGCTCTTTTATCCATTTATACGCAAATGATAGTCTTATACTCATTTGCCCCTCCACGGATTTTGTGTTAAATGCTCTACAAAAAAAGCTTCCTTAGTGTCAAACAAGCTTTCTCTACCCTTAATCTTGATCTGAACAGCTCCAAAACAAAGGTCATCTGGTTTGTTAAGAAGAATGCCCCTCTTCCCACATGTGTTATTACTACCACTGAGGGTTTAGAGCTTGAGGTACTTTACAAAATACAGCACATATCAAAGCTGCAGGCTATAGTTAAATCTAGACTTGGCTTCCTCTATCGTAATCGCTCCACTTTCACCCCAGCTGCCAAACTAACCCTGATTCAGATGACCATCCTATTACAGAGACATAATTTATAGATCGGCAGGTAAGGGTGCTCTCGAGCGGCTAGATGTTCTTTACCATTAGGCCACCAGGTTTGCCACCAATGCTACTTATAGGACACATCCCTGCACTCTATTCTCCTCTGTAAACTTGTCATTGCTATATACCCGTCGCAAGACCCACTGGTTGATGCTTATTTATAAAACCCTCTTAGCCCCCCCCCTGCAGTTCGCTGCAGTTAGAGACTGGAACGAGCTGCAACAAACACTCAAACTGGACAGTTTTATCTCAATATCTTTATTCAAAGACTCAATCATGGACACTCTTACTGACAGTTGTGGCTGCTTTGTGTGATGTATTGTTGTCTCTACCTTCTTGACCTTTGTGCTGTTGACTGTGCTCAATAATGTTTGTACCATATTTTGTGCTGCTACCATGTTGTGTTGCTACCATGTTGTTGTTATGTTGTATTGCTACCATGTTGTGTTCTGTGTTGCTGCCTTGCTATGTTGTTGTCTTAGGTCTCTCTTTATGTAATGTTGTCTCTCTTGTTGTGATCTGTGTTTTGTCCTATACTTATATTGTTTTTTTTAAATTGTTTTTTATCCCAGGCCCCCGGCCTTTTGGTAGGCCGTCATTGTAAATAAGAATTTGTTCATAACTGACTTGCCTAGTTAAATAAAGGTTAAATAAAGGTTAAATAAAAAATCTATTTAAAAAATTGCTGCCAAAGGTGCTTCAACAAAGTACTGAGTAAAGGGTCTGAATTCATTTTTTTTGCATTTAAAAAAAATAAATATGCAACCATTTCTAAAAACCAGTTTTTGCTTTGTCATTATGGGGTATTGTGTGTAGATTGATGACAGAAAGAATATGGCTGTAACGTAACAAAATGTGGAAAAAGTGAAGGGGTCTGAATACTTTCCGAAGGCACTGTATGACTCAACCTTTGGAAATCCATGTGATCCAATGGAAATGCCATGAACTGTTGAACAAGTTTTCGTGTAAATCCCTGATTATATCATTGTGTTCCGGGTATGTGCCCCCTTGTGTATAATACAAATGTATTATTCCACATGTGTGGATCTTGATTTAAATCCTGTTGAATAATAAAAAGTTTGGTGTATATCTCCATAATTTCAGTACAAAGTACTGTAAAGAATAGCATAGAACACACCAATACACAGCATATGTTAGGATTTCTCCTGTCCTGACCATTTGTATCCCAATTCTCAGGCTGGACATAGGAACAGACATAACCGTGAATTAATCAAGGGGGAGGTAATGGCCTCTGAACAATATGATTGATTGCATTAGACAAAAGAGTGAGCAGGAAAAATCTGTCCAACCCTGCCTTTCCACTAATCCCATTTTAGAGTGAACAGATTTCTAAACAATGGATTCTTTGTCGTTTTCCTCTGTCTATGTATTGGAGGGGCAGACAAATTGTGGGTCACACACAACCAGCTGACTGACTGAATGCTTTGACTGCTGACTTATGAGGTACCATCTGACCATCCATGGGTGGGCCATTGGGGCCTGACCTCTGACCTGACCTGGCTCCTTATCTCTGGCTAGAGGGCCCTCTCCCAATGGCTCTATGGCCTCATCCATTAAGAAGAGGGGTTCTGGGAGAGGAGGACAGACACAGCCCTTTACTCCATTCTTGGTCTGCATCCCAAATGGAACTATTTCCTATATAGTGCACTACTTTGGTTAGGGCCCATAGGGCTCTGGTCAAAAGTAGTGCTCTATAGGGAATATGGTGCAATTTGGGACGCTTCCTGGGTCATCTCCTGTAAAAGTATTAAACTAACAGTATGACATTTCACAACCTCTTGCAGATCAACCCAGGTTTGCAGTATGTGACCTGTGCTGTTGATGGACAAAACATTTACAGAATGAAACTTTACCTTTGGCATATCAAACAAGCAGGCACATAAACGCAAGATGGTGTCTGGTCCTTTTACTCCAGAGTCCCAGAGGCTTTTGACATACATTAGATGAGACAGAGGCATGACCCTGTCTGCTTCAGCATGAGTAATCTGACTGGGACTCAGTGGACAGGTCAAGGTCTTCCTGTATGTTAACCACAGTCTTCCCGGTCACCGCAGAGCTAGGTGATGTTAATGGGTGGTGACAGTATCAGGGGCCATAGTGCAGGGAGAAACCATCGTCCTCCTGCATACCCTTAGATGATGATGATGCTTTGGCTTGGAATGTGCACTGTCATGTCTGTTATGTCGTGTCAGCAGACTGACTGCTCCTTGTAGATGGGTGAACAAGTCGGTATAAAAGAAATAGTGCCCGCACACTCATGAGCGCCACCACGTACCTCAGCCTGGTCTCATAGACTAAACGCAACATAGTAAATCCGGGACACTCAAATTAGTATGATATGTTTCATTTGGTATGGTTACATGAGAACAATGTTTACTTAACAAAAAACGAAAGTAGGGTGGTTGGTCGTGGTGGATGGGTGGGTGTATAACACAAACTTCTAGCAACCCAAAGTTTGAGAGTTTGAATCTCGTCATGGATAAATTTAGTATTTTAGCTAATTAGCAACTTTGCAACCACTTAGCCTGTTAGCTAACCCTTCCCCTAAGCCTAAACTTAACCCTTCTCCTAAGCCTAAGCCTAACCTTAACCCTTTAACCTGTTGAGTGTAGGGGGCAGTATTTTGATGTTTGGATGAAAAACGTACCCAAATTAAACTATTTCTCAGGCCCAGAAGCTAGAATATGCATATAATTGTCATATTAGGATAGAAAACCCTCTAAAGTTTCCAAAACTGTCAAAATATTGTCTGTGAGTATAACAGAACTGATATTGCAGGCGAAAACCTGAGGAAAATCCAACTAGGAAGTGCCTCTTATTTTGAAACCTCCCTGTTCCATTGCATGCCTTCCCTCCATTTAAAGGGATATCAACCAGCCTTTTATTTTGAAAAATGAGCGAGAACGATAACATCGCGTCAGTGGATGGCTGGGTGTCAGCAGAGTTTTGCATGCGCCAACAGTTTGGAGCAGACATTTTATCTCTCTCTCCTATTGAAAAAGCTACGGTATTATTGATTGTTTATTGTAAAAACAACATGAGGATTGATTATAAAAAACATTTGACATGTTTCTACGAACTTTACGGATACTATTTGGAATTTTCGTCTGCCCCGTCGTGACCTCTCGAGCCTGTGGATTACTGAACATAACGCGCCAAACAAATGGAGGTATTTTGGATATAAAAATAATCTTTATGGAACAAAATAAACATTTATTGTGTAACTGGGAGTCTCGTGAGAGCAAACATCCGAAGATCATCAAAGGTAAGCGATTAATTGTATTGCTTTTCTGACTTTCGTGACCAATCTACTTTGCTGCTAACTGTTTGTAATGTTTTGTCTGCTGAGAGAGATGTCCTTACATAAACACTTGGTTTGCTTTCGCCGTAAAGCTTTTTTGAAATCTGACACGCCAGGTGGATTAACAACAAGCTAAGCTGTGTTTTGCTATATTGCACTTGTGATTTCATGAAAATTAAATATTTTTAGTAATTTAATTTTAATTTGGCGCTCTGCAATTCAGCGGATGTTGACGAAAATGATCCCGCTAACGGGATGGGTGCACCAAGAAGTGAACCTAACTCCTAAACTTAACCTTAACCCTAACCTTAACCCTAACCCAAATCAAATCAAATTTTATTTGTCACATACACATGGTTAGCAGATGTTAATGCGAGTGTAGTGAAATGCTTGTGCTTCTAGTTCCGACAATGCAGTAATAACCAACAAGTAATCTAACTAACAATTCCAAAACTACTGTCTTATACACAGTGTAAGGGGATAAAGAATATGTACATAAAGATATATGGATAAGTGATGGTACAGAGCAGCATAGGCAGGATACAGTAGATGGTATCGAGTACAGTATATACATATGAGATGAGTATGTAAACAAAGTGGCATAGTTAAAGTGGCTAGTGATACATGTATTACATAAGGATGCAGTAGATGATATAGAGTACAGTATATACGTATACATATGAGATGAATAATGTAGGGTATGTAAACATTATATTAGGTAGCATTGTTTAAAGTGGCTAGTGATATATTTTACATCATTTCCAATCAATTCCCATTATTAAAGTGGCTGGAGTTGAGTCAGTGTGTTGGCAGCAGCCACTCAATGTTAGTGGTGGCTGTTTAACAGTCTGATGGCCTTGAGATAGAAGCTGTTTTTCAGTCTCTCGGTCCCAGCTTTGATGCACCTGTACTGACCTCGCCTTCTGGATGATAGCGAGGTGAACAGGCAGTGGCTCGGGTGGTTGATGTCCTTGATGATCTTTATGGCCTTCCTGTAACATCGGGTGGTGTAGGTGTCCTGGAGGGCAGGTAGTTTGCCCCCGGCGATGCGTTGTGCAGACCTCACTACCCTCTGGAGAGCCTTACGGTTGTGGGCGGAGCAGTTGCCGTACCAGGCGGTGATACAGCCCGCCAGGATGCTCTCGATTGTGCATCTGTAGAAGTTTGTGAGTGCTTTTGGTGACAAGCCGAATTTCTTCAGCCTCCTGAGGTTGAAGAGGCGCTGCTGCGCCTTCTTCACGATGCTGTCTGTGTGAGTGGACCAATTCAGTTTGTCTGTGATGTGTATGCCGAGGAACTTAAAACTTACTACCCTCTCCACTACTGTTCCATCGATGTGAATAGGGGGGTGTTCCCTCTGCTGTTTCCTGAAGTCCACAATCATCTCCTTAGTTTTGTTGACGTTGAGTGTGAGGTTATTTTCCTGACACCACACTCCGAGGGCCCTCACCTCCTCCCTGTAGGCCGTCTTGTCGTTGTTGGTAATCAAGCCTACCACTGTTGTGTCGTCCGCAAACTTGATGATTGAGTTGGAGGCGTGCGTGGCCACGCAGTCGTGGGTGAACAGGGAGTACAGGAGAGGGCTCAGAACGCACCCTTTTGGGGCCCCAGTGTTGAGGGTCAGCGGGGTGGAGATGTTGTTGCCTACCCTCACCACCTGGGGGTGGCCCGTCAGGAAGTCCAGTACCCAGTTGCACAGGGCGGGGTCGAGACCCAGGGTCTCGAGCTTGATGACGAGCTTGGAGGGTACTATGGTGTTGAATGCCGAGCTGTAGTCGATGAACAGCATTCTCACATAGGTATTCCTCCTGTCCAGATTGGTTAGGGCAGTGTGCAGTGTGCAGTGTGGTTGAGATTGAGATTGCATCGTCTGTGGACCTATTTGGGCGGTAAGCAAATTGGAGTGGGTCTAGGGTGTCAGGTAGGGTGGAGGTGATATGGTCCTTGACTAGTCTCTCAAAGCACTTCATGATGACGGAAGTGAGTGCTACGGGGCGGTAGTCGTTTAGCTCAGTTACAGGAACAATGGTGGCCCTCTTGAAGCATGTGGGAACAGCAGACTTGTATAGGGATTGATTGAATATGTCCGTAAACACACCGGCCAGCTGGTCTGCGCATGCTCTGAGGGCGCGGCTGGGGATGCCGTCTGGGCCTGCAGCCTTGCGAGGGTTAACACGTTTAAATGTTTTACTCACCTCGGCTGCAGTGAAGGAGATTCCGCATGTTTTCGTTGCAGGCCGTGTCAGTGGCACTGTATTGTCCTCAAAGCGGGCAAAAAAGTTATCTAGTCTGCCTGGGAGCAAGACATCCTGGTCCGTGACTGGGCTGGTTTTCTTCTTGTAGTCCGTGATTGACTGTAGACCCCTAGCCTAGCTAACGTTAGGCACCTAGCCACTTAGCTAGAAATTTGTAACGCATCATGTATTTTGCAAATTCATAACACATAGTACGTTTGCAAATTTGTAACAAATTGTATGTTTTGCAAATATGTAACATATAATTCATAGCATATCCTTAGCCACTGGAAGTAGGGGTGCTGAGGGTGTTGCAGTACCCCCTGAAAAATCTTTATAAAAATATATATTAATAATAAATAAAAATGAAAATAAATATTTATTCACAAAATTAGTGCAGTGGCCTTTAATAGTCCTGTACTAGCGAACCGATATAGCCGTCTGCAGTGCCCCCCTTGGTGACGAAAAAAATCGCCACACCCCCAAACTACTTCCTCCTGCTATGAACATATCATACGAAATGGGTGATAGACATCCACAACTGAATACATACGAAACATAACATATCACACTAAATGGAGTGTGTCAGATTTAAGTACAGAATAATGCTGAATGCTCTGAGACTAGATTCTGTACCTTTATAAATAAACAAACAGCATTTCGATCCTACAAGGATCTTGCTCAGTTCATTTTCCCGGAAGTTCACCAATTTTACCTGAAGTTCACCACACCCACATTTATAAACATAAGACAAGTAGCGATTAGTGCGGTCTATACATAATTAAGTTGAAAGGGGCCGCACATTTAGAGGTAAAGGATGGAAACTGTTTCCCCTCAGTAGTGAGTTTCTGTCAGACGGATGGTTGTCAGGTCAGATTTGTCCCCCCCCAAAAAACGGACACCTTCCTTGACCATGTCCAAGAGGGCAGTTACAGGTGCACTGTCACATCCTGACCTTAGTTCCTTTTTTATGTCTCTATTTTGATTTGGTCAGGGCGTGAGTTGGGGTGGGCATTCTATGTGTTTGGCCTGGTATGGTTCCCAATCAGAGGCAGCTGTCAATTGTTGTCTCTGATTGAGAACCATACTTAGGTAGCCTTTTCCCACCTGTAGGTTTTGGGGTAGGTTTCGGGTCGAGAGCCAGACCCTGTCCCCCGGTACAAACACGGGGGCCTCACTGCGGTGGCGGTCAGCACTCCTCTTCTGCCATCCACTGGCTTGTTGGAGGGATTCCTGGACGGCCCTCAAGGTCTCCTTGGAGCGCTGCACCCACTCCTCCACCGCAGGAGCCTCGGTCTGACTCGGATGCCACGGTGTCAGGATCGGCTGGTACCCCAACACGCACTGAAATGGTGACATGTTGGTAGAGGAGTGGCTTAGTGAGTTCTGGGCCATTTCAGCCCAGGGGATGTATCTCGCCCACTCCCCTGGCCGGTCCTGGCAATACGATCGCAGAAACCTACCCACCTCCTGGTTCACTCTCCCCACCTGCCCATTACTCTCGGGGTGATAACCGGAGGTCAGGCTAACCGAGACCCCCAGACGCTCCATGAACGCCCTCCATACCCGGGACGTGAACTGGGGACCCCGATCAGAGATGATGTCCTCCGGCACCCCGTAGTGCCGGAAGACGTGGGTGAATAATACCTCCGCAGTCTGTAGGGCTGTAGGGAGACCTGGCAATGGGAGGAGACGGCAGGACTTAGAGAACCGATCCACAATCACCAAAACCGTAGTGTTCCCCTGAGACGGGGAAAGATCGGTCAGGAAATCTACGGATAGGTGAGACCATGGCCATTGTGGAACAGGGAGGGGTTGTAACTTCCCTCTAGGAAGGTGCCTAGGAGCCTTACTCTGGGTGCACACCGAACAGGAAGAGACATAAACCCTAACGTCCCTAGCCAAGGTGGGCCACCAATACTTCTTCCGGAGGCCCCCCACTGTCCTCAACAACCCAGGGTGACCGGAGGAGGGTAGGGTGTGAGCCCACCGAATCAGTTGGTCCCGGACACCAAGCGGCACGTACTTCCGCCCAGCCGGACACTGAGGAGGCGCAGGCTCCGCCCTTAACGCCCGCTCTATGTCCGAATCCACCTCCCATACCACTGGTGCCATCAGCCTCAAGGCAGGAAGGATGGGAGTAGGCTCGGTGGACCGATCCTCCGTGTCGTAAAGGTGGGACAGTGCGTCAGCCTTTACGTTCTGGGAGCCTGGTCTATATGACAGAGTAAACCGGAATCGGGTGAAGAACATGGCCCACCTTGCCTGACGTGGGTTCAGTCTCCTAGCTGCCCGAATATACTCCAGATTCTGGTGGTCGGTCCAGATGAGAAAGGGGTGCTTAGCCCCCTCAAGCCAGTGTCTCCACACTCTCAGAGCCCTGACCACCGCTAACAACTTCCGGTCCCCCACATCATAGTTACGCTCCGCTGGACTGAGCTTCCTCGAAAAGAAAGCGCAGGGGTGGAGTTTTGGTGGCATACCCGAGCCCTGTGATAGCACGGCACCCACCCCAGCCTCAGACGCATCCACCTCCACTATGAATGCTATAGAGGGGTCCGGGTGCGCCAACCCGGGTGCATCCGTGAACAGCGCCTTCAACCTATTGAAGGCTCTGTCCTCCTCTGCTGACCACCGCAAACGCACCGGGCCCCCCTTCAGCAGTGAGGTAATGGGAGCCTGGCCAAAAACCCCGGATAAACCTCCGGTAGTAATTGGCAAACCCCAAAAACCGCTGCACCCCCTTTACCGTGGTCGGAGTTGGCCAATTACGCACGGCCTTAATGCGGTCACACTCCATCACCATCCCCTAGGTGGAAATGCGATAACCCAGGAAGGAGACGGCTCATTTGGAGAACACACACTTCTCAGCCTTGACGTATAGGTCATGCTCCAGGAGTCTACCAAGCACCTTGCGTACCAGAGACACATGCGCGGCGCGGGTGGTGGAATAGATCAGAATGTCATCGATATAAACAACCACGCCCTGCCCGTGCAGGTCCCTGAGAATCTCGTCTACAAAGGATTGAAAGACGGCTGGATCATTCTTTAACCCATACGTCATGACGAGGTACTCATAGTGGCCCGATGTGGTACTAAACGCGGTTTTCCACTCGTCTCCATCCCGAATACGTACCAGACTATACGCGCTCTTGAGATCCAGTTTTGTGAAGAACTGTGCTCCGTGAAATGATTCCACCGCTGTAGCGATGAGAGGGAGTGGGTAACTAAACCCCACTGTGATGGCATTTAGACCTCTATAATCAATGCACGGATGCAGACCTCCCTCCTTTTTGTTCACAAAAAAGTAACTTGAGGAGACGGGTGAGATGGAGGGCCGAATGTAACCCTGTCCCAGAGACTCCGTGACATATGTCTCCATAGCCAATGTCTCCTCCTGGGAGAATGGGTACACGTGACTCTTGGGAAGCGCACTGGAGATCTATCGCACAATCCCCTCCCGGTCGATGAGGTGGTAATTTAGTCGCTGTCTTTTTACTGAAAGTGATTGCCAAATCGGCATATTCGGGGAGGATGCGCACCGGGGAACCCTGGTCTGGACTCTCCACCGACGTGGCACAGATGGAAACTCCCAGACACCTTCCAGAACACTCCTCTGACCACCCCTGGAGAACCCCCTGTCTCCACGAAATCTTAGGATTGTGCCGAGCCAGCCAGGGAATCCCCAGCACCACTGGAAACGCAGGCGAATCGATAATAAAGAGACTTATACGCTCCCTATGATTCCCCTGCGTCACCATGTCCAGTGGAACCGTGGCCTCCCTGACCAACCCTGTCCCTAATGGCCGGCTATCTAGGGAGTGCACGGGAAAGGGAGAATCTATCAGCACAAGCGGAACACCCAGCTTGATGGTTAGTCCGCGATCCATAAAGTTCCCAGCTGCACCTGAATCGACTAGCGCCTTATGCTGGGAAGAGGGGGAAAAAATCAAGGAAAAAAATCACGACAAACATGTGACCAACAGGGGGTTCTGGGTGAGTTTGGTGCTGACTCACCTGGGGTGACCGAGAAGCGTTCCGCCTGCCATCTCGACTCCCAGATGAGCCCCCCCAGCACCGATCTGCCGTGTGTCCTCTCCGACCACAGCTGGTGCAGGGGGAGCCTCCTCCTCCGGTACCCCTCGGCACGGCTCCTCCCAACTCCATCGGAATGGGAGCGGGGGTGCTGGGTGGTGGAACGCACAGGACCCTCTCCAAACACCCGCGGGCAGCCAGCAGATTGTCCAGCCGGATAGACATGTCAATTAGTTCATCTTGGGAGAGAGCGGTGTGCCGACACGCTAGCTCCCTGCGGACGTCCTCCCGGAGACTACACCGGTAGTGGTCTATAAGGGCCCTTTCGTTCCACTCAGACCCAGGGGCCAAGGTCCGGAACTCCAGCGCGTAATCCTGGGCGCTCCTCTTCTCCTGCCTAAGGTGGAACAGTCGCTCTCCCGAGTAGTGAATTCCGAGTAGTGCTCTTTCGCTGAGTCTGGGCCATTCCAGACCACGTTTGCCCACTCCAGAGCACGACCCGTCAGGCAAGAGACGAGGACACTCACCCTCTCCGCTCCCGGGGGAGTCGGTCTCACGGTCGCCAGGTACAGTTCTAGTTGGAGTAAGAACCCCTGACACCCCGCCGCCGCTCCATCATAATCCCTCGGGAGCGCAAGACGGAGAGCGCTGGAGCCGGGGGATGGGGAGAGAGGAGAAGGGGAATCCTGAGCTGGGGAAGCCGAAGGTGGAGAGAGGAGACCACTTCTCTCCCATCGGTCCATTCTCTCCATCATTTGGTCCATGGTGGATCCGATCCGATGGAGGACGGTGGTGTGGTGGAGGACACGTTTCTCCATCGATGGGAGGGGGTTGGCAGCTGCTCCTGCTGACACCATATTTACCAGGTGCGGTATTCTGTAATGCCCGGGGTGTAGTGGAGGAAGGAGTCAGACGCAGAAGACCGAGAGTTCAGAGTAGCGCTACGTCTTTATTCACCAACCAGGTGAAAACAGACACCACTCAAAACAAATGCCCCAAAACACAGGGGAACTAAACAGTCCCAAAAACAACTCACGTACACGAACAACCGTGACATACAGGCGTGTACAATGAGTACACATAAAACAATCCCGCACACCCAACAGGCTGGCCGGCTGGCTAATAAAGCCCAACTAATAAACCTAATTAACAACAGGTAACTAATAAACAGACAAGGAGGGGGAGGAAAAGATCAGTGGAAGCTAGTAGGCCGGTGACGACGACCGCCGAGCGCCACCCGAACGGGAAGGGGAGCCACCTTCGGTAGGAGTCGTGACACATTCGACAATCGGTCGAAAAACTTCAAAACCTTATTCCTTACAATTCATGTAAAAAAAACTTCAAAACCTTATTCCTTACAATTCATGTAAAAAAAACCTTCAAAACCTTATTCCTTACAATTCATGTAAAAAAAACCTTCAAAACCTTATTCCTTACAATTCATGTAAAAAAAACTTCAAAACCTTATTCCTTACAATTCATGTAAAAAAAACTTCAAAACCTTATTCCTTACAATTCCTGTAAAAAAACCTTCAAAACCTTATTCCTTACAATTCATGTAGAAAAACCTTCAAAACCGTATTCCTTACAATTCCTGTAAAAAAACCTTCAAAACCTTATTCCTTACAATTCATGTAAAAAAACCTTCAAAACCGTATTCCTTACAATTCATGTAAAAAAAACTTCAAAACCGTATTCCTTACAATTCATGTAAAAAAAACTTTAAAACCTTATTCCTTACAATTCATGTAAAAAAACCTTAAAAACCGTATTCCTTACAATTCATGTAAAAAAACCTTCAAAACCTTATTCCTTACAATTCATGTTTTGACTGTATTTTTTTCCATCTTTGAATGTGTTTGTTATTCAATGCATTTCTATAGGCTATAGTAGTAAAGGCCAAATTCAATATTTTATCAAATAATTGTTTTTTATTTTTGGCGGATACCTAAATGGGTCCAAAAAGTCAAAATCAAATATCTAAATGATTCATGGTTTGACCATCTTAAAACAATTCCATATGTAAATGTGCAGGCTCTATTTCTTTTATATCTACTTTGTTTGGCCCCACACCCCACTGAATGATGTGTATTTGATCACACTTGACTACTGAACAGTAACAAGTTGTAAGAGGTGCGTAACTGGCAGCAGGGAAGTCAGGCGCAGGAAAGCAGACATAGGTGACCACCGGAGCATTTTATTTAGGCAAAACAAACTGCACCCAGAAACAACAAAATACGGGTTAAAATAACCCGTTGCAAACCGGTTAGAAATGCACATACACTTTACAACAAACAATTCCACACACAGACATGGGGGGAACAGAGGGTTATATACACGTCACGTAATGAGGGAGTGTAAACCAGGTGTGTGGGAAAACAAGACAAAACAAATGGAAAATGAAAGGTGAGGGCCTCCCGGGTGCAGCGCCAGCTGTGCCACCAGAGACTCTGGGTTCGCGCCCAGGCTCTGTCGTAACCGGCCGCGACCGGGAGGTCCGTGGGGCGACGCACAATTGGCCTAGCGTTGTCCGGGTTACCACGAAATTGGGGAGAAAAAGGGGTAAAATTTAAAATAAAAAATAAATAAAAAATGAAATTGGATCGGCGATGGCTAGAAGACCGGTGACGTCGACCGCCGAACGCTGCCCGTATAAGGAGAGGAACCGACTTCGGCGGAAGTCGTGACACAAGAGCAATTTGTTGACTGTTGATGTGCTGTGAAGTGGAATGCTCTTTAAGCTCAATTTCAACAATTTCATTGTCCAGCGATGGTCTTGGGTTAACTATTCAACTACCGAGACATTTTTACTGTATGTGTCGGTTACATGGAAAACGTGTCATATTTCTATTAGAGAAGTGTGATTTTTGATGTCTAAAACTAGTGAAAATGTTTTGAGATATTTTTAGAGCATAGAATATTCATACTTTGCATTACTCTGCTCAGCTCTGATTAACAAACAGGTTTGCTTACACAAGCTATTTGTTTTAATTTTCATGTATTGTGGATGACTCGTGTGCATGGAGTGCCTGAATTTCTGTTTACCTGGTCTTATTGGCTCAGGGGGTATTTCATTGGACTTATGTTTTGGTTCTGTGAGTGTCTGTGTCTGTTTTTCATTATGTGTTTGTGTGTTTGGGGGGGGGGGGGGGGGGGGGGGGGGGGGTGCATGCTGGCCTTTAGAAGCCTGCTTAATGCTGTTTCTGTGCTATTGATTCCAATGTCATCATTTGCAGTGGGAGACTGATCACTATGTGATCAGCGAGAGTGTTTTACACTCGAGGAAGATTTGTTTCTGAGCAGAGCATGTGATAGCTCTAGCCATTAAGTTAAGAGATCCTTGTGTGTGCCGGTTAAGCATGCAGCAGCTGAACAGCTGGACATGGATTTGAGAAGGCGGAGGCAAGGATTGTGTGGTGCTCTGTGTAGGCTTCTTCAAATGAGATGAACAGCAGTGAAGGTATCTGCTCTATCCAATACATCCAATTTATAGTCAGGGCCATATGGCTGAAATTATGGAGACAGATGAGAGTGGGTGAAAAATACTCAATTCAAGAGAAGTAAAAATGTGAACATTGTGGTTCAAGGCAGCAACACCCCTCAATATGTAAGAAGATGAAGAGAGAGAGAAAGAAGGAGAGAGAGAAATAAATAAAGGAGAGGGAAAGAAATAGGGAGAGAGAAAGAGAGAGAGAGCAAGCGAGAGACTTTCATTAGGCTAGTATGATTCTCAAGCCAACTGCTGTAAACTGTAGAGATTCCATGTTAGAGAACTTAATCCTGTTTTCATGAGAACAGAATTAGAGGTAGAATGTTTTGGTGCATTGTTGTGACATTACATATTCGAAGCTAATCTGTCATCTTGTCAAGGTGACCATGCTCAGACCTGTCCCTGCCCCATATAATTCATTCAAGACACAAACGTACATACATAGCTCAAACTGTAGGATAAATGTACCATGATTCGTTTGACGTGTAGGGTGGCCTATATGGTTTATAATGTTTCATATATGGAAATCCACAGTCACTGCGCCCTTGGTTGCGTGTCTTTTATGCTGTGTCTCTTTAAATACAGTAGGCAGTGCTGTCGGCCTGTGTGGAGCGCAGAGCGCAGGTTACCGCTGTGGTGTGCACGACCCGCAGGGCTGTTTGACAGGCACTCTGGACACAGAGAGACAAGTCGCCTCACCGTGACACGCTGGCTGCATCATACCGACTTTGACCTAACAGCAGATTACGGGGTACGGAAATGATCGTCTCCTGCGTACCGTCATCAACATAATTGAGTTTGCTTCAAGGACCATATGCTATTCTGCCTTATTCTGTCCTTGTAAATAAGCTTGTGGCAGCATCCACAGAATGCTGTATTGAACTAGACAGAGATTGGTTTGTAACGGGATTGAGAATCGCAGTGACAGAGGACAGACGCACGGACGTTATGGTGAATACATAAATTATAAACCCTATCGCAACATTTAGACTACCACTGGATCTATACTCTTCATTTTGTGAGGAGCCAAGATTGTGAATGAGAGCTGTATCAGACCGATTCTTATTTCAGAGTTGCGTCTTTCCATTAGGTTCAGACAAATATTTCCGTATATGCGGTAACGGATTGTATTCGACTCTCCCTTGGATTACTCTCTTATGACTCCTATTTGAGGTAGGTTATGCACCTTATCATATTTTATTTATTTAAATGAAAGTTGTCAAACAATTATTATTTTTTGCCAGATATGAAATTGTAGGCTATTATGGGCGTTTTCTATAAGCAGATGAACATTTACATGTAAATGTATTGTACTCTATAACGTCTATCAGCAGATTTCTAATGTATCAAATCTGGTTCTATCAGCTGGTTTCTACAGTATAATATCTGAGAAATGTGCCCCCATCACAATTGTTGACTTTCAGACAGTGTAGTGTAATTTCAGCAAACCCCATGCAGTGATACAACTTGTTCACTACTCATCATTGGTCCTCTTCTCTCCCCTTGGATCTTTATGTATGCTGCAGTGGGCTCTGACATAAATGTAAGTAATACAAACATCAGAATGTATAGCTTATTAAAAGTAGACCCTTATTTTTGCAGCCTGCTGAAGGTTGTGGTGAGAGACCTACTTGTTGTGTTTACTACATGTACTTACATGTATGTGTAACTGATAGATGCGTGCACACACACACACACACACACACACACACACACGCACACACGCACACACGCACACACACACACACACACTACATCTTAATGTACGTCAATTGTAAAGTCTTTTGTCTGCAATGTCTTTTCCGTTACGTGTCGGACCCCAGTATAACTAGCTGTCGCCATTGGCGTCAGCTGATGGGAAACTAAATAAAAATGTAAAAAAACAAATGATCACTGGTAGTTAATGGTGGAAAGAGTCATTATCACTGAGCTGACATGGAAAACATAACAGATGGGCCTACCATCACCGGACCAGGATGCCTGCTTTATTTATTTTAACAGACTCTAAACGCAAGAATAGTTTTATTTAATTCATTTTCTTGCATATGTTCTACATATATTACAAAGAGGTCAAAACAATAGTCCCAGAAAGAGGGTAAAACAATAGTCCCATTAGCAAGTTATTTGATTTTGGACTGGTATGTGATGCTATCTATCTGATTCACCTCAACCTCAAATAAGATCAATTTGTTTAATTTGTGACTGCCAGCACTGAACACAGTGTGGATCTCACAACAACACCTTGTGATACATGCAGGGTTTATTTGGATTATTTAAGTGGTAATGGAAATGTGAGAGCGCCCTAGTCTCCACCAGTAGCCAACTCATCCCAGCGTGTGCCATCATGCCGAGTCAGTGGCTCAGCTAGGCTGCATGTAATTATTCCCCTGCCTGTTCTGGAGGGCTGGCTTTATGTAAATATCATGTGGCCTTGAATCAACACATCGCCACTCTCACTTGACCCAAAGTGTGAAGTAGCTGGACTTTCTTTAGAGCCCTCATGCTAATGTTTAACTAGCATAATGATTTGCAGATCCACCTCAGAGAGCAGAGGAGACCTGCCTGTCTCTCTGCCTTCCTGACTTTCTTCTTTCACTTCCTTCACCCTCTGTTGTTCTGTTACTAGAGCTAATGACATGCTTAGATATATGTTTGTAGATTTATTCTCCTTTGTGGCAGCTCAGTAATGGGGCAATTGACTGAAGTGATATTCAGTGGTATTTATCATGAAGCATCATCATCTGTCAGCAGGTGCTCTCCAGAAGCATATTTATTCAGTAAGGACTGGACTGCAAACATTCCCACATTTAATAGCTTTCTTGGGTCAGAATAACAGAATAGCAATATCTCAAATATCTGTAAAATGACAACAAGGCCTTGAAATGCCCAGTTATTAATGCTAGGACTGTTGCCATTGTACAGTAGCCTATGGGCAATTCCACGGTAACAGAAATGTATGACAAACAAAAACCATTGATTTGAAAGTTTAACAAACCATACAACTCTATGCACAAGGATACTCTATGCACAAGGATACATTACTTGGGAAATGTAATTACAGTAAAATCCCCCTCAGGGTTTTATGTAACCACGTTTTCCAAACACTCTGCAGAAAGATAGGGGTGTCAGCTATGACATGGCACCTTGAGTTTGTTTATTGAACTCCAGTAAGTGGGGTGAATTTAGACCCGGTAACGAAATTACATTATGGGTCCCTGATCTGTACAACACAGAAATGCATAATTATGGATATGAATGTCACTCTCTGTTTCACAAGTTTGGACATCACAGCTGAGAATTGCAGGGCACAGTATAATACAGCACAGCACAGTAGAATACAGCACAGCAATGCAGAGTAGAGTTTAGAACAGTGCAGTACAGTACAGTAAACTAGAGTATAGTTCAGTACAGTATACAGTACAATATACTGTACTATACTATGCTTTTCTTTACTGTCCTGCATTGTACTGTGCTCTACTCAATATACTGTATTGCACTGTACTCTACTCAATGTACTGTATTGCACTCTACTCTACTCAATGTACTGTATTGTACTGTGCTATCTAAACTTGGGAAACATATGTCTATGATAGGTTCAGATTTGGTCCATTCCAGTCCATCTGTGGACGTCAACATGAAGGCCAGAGTGGACTGACCAAATTTCAACGACTTTTCAACGTCTATGGACGTCCGGTGTTGGTCGGAGCTCAGGGGGTGAGGATGCTGGTTACAGTAAATGGAAAGAGAGGGGCTCATGGGTAGGTGTCAGTAAGAGCTGGGAGAGGTGACATTAACTGGAGAGTGAGTGAGTGAGTGAGTGAGTGAGTGAGTGAGTGAGTGAGTGAGAGAGAGAGAGAGAGAGAGAGAGAGAGAGAGAGAGAGAGAGAGAGAGAGAGAGAGAGAGAGAGAGAGAGAGAGAGAGAGAGAGAGAGAGAGAGAGAGAGAGAGAGAGAGAGAGAGAGAGAGATCACCAGACAACAGAAAGACAAAGAAAACAGTTATCAGTTGAACATAACAGTACGCCAGTGGAAGGGAGGACAGTAGCAGGTAACACAACTGTGGTTGTGACTTTTATGATATCCCATTGTAGCCAATTCAGTTGCAGTAATTCCATTACCAATTTGGATGATGGAATTACGTGTTTTAATCACTTAATAATATATAAACAAAATAGTGACATTTTTTGTAAAATCACTATAACTAATTGGTGGGTCTATCTTTACATGTTGCTTCTGTGAACTTTCATTATCGTCGCTCATGACAAATGAGAATTTTTTGAAGGCAATATTTCTTAAACTTACAGAAGGTAAACAATATCTCCAAAACTAAATATAAGTGTTGGTATTAGTTGACAGGGGTGTTTACGTCAACATTATTGCCTTTTGATGTATTTCTGATACCCTTTAAGACTTTTTCTTGTTGATGTTTTTTAAGAACTCTTTTCCATCCATAAATCAAAGCCTTTACTTATGTATGTCTAATTTTTAAGATGGAAAATGGTTGAAAAATGTATCTATGCCTTCATTTCCCAAAAATATAGAGTCTTAGCTTTCATTTGACGTTTGTTCCTCATGGGTCCTTTTCCATGGAAATACCCGTTGTCATCACGCTCTCGAGATAAAAGGGTATAAAACCCAGTACCCACTATTAATGGCAGGTTGTATATACACTGCTCAAAAAAACAAAGGGAACACTAAAATAACACATCCTAGATCTGAATGAATGAAATATTATTATTAAATACTTTTTTCTTTACATAGTTGAATGTGCTGACAACAAAATCACACAAAAATGATCAATGGAAATCAAATGTATCAACCCATGGAGGTCTGGATTTGGAGTCACACTCAAAATTAAAGTGGAAAACCACACTACAGGCTGATCCAACTTTGATGTAATGTCCTTAAAACAAGTCAAAATGAGGTGGGCGGGCCAGTCCATAGCATCAATGCCTACCTCTTGCAGGATCTGCTGACACACTCTAGCCACATGAGGTCTAGCATTGTCTTGCATTAGGAGGAACCCAGGGCCAACCACACCAGCATATGGTCGGTCTCACAAGGTGTCTGAGGATCTCATCTCGGTACCTAATGGCAGTCAGGCTACCTCTGGCGAGCACATGGAGGGCTGTGCGGCCCCCCAAAGAAATGCCACCTCACAACATGACTGACCCACCACCAAACCGGTCATGCTGGAGGATGTTGCAGGCAGCAGAACTTTCTCCACGGCATCTCCAGACTGTCACGTCTGTCACATGTGCTCAGTGTGAACCTGCTTTCATCTGTGAAGAGCACAGGGCGCCAGTGGCGAATTTGCCAATCTTGGTGTTCTCTGGCAAATGCCAAACGTCCTGCACAGTGTTGGGCTGTAAGCACAGCCCCCACCTGTGGACGTCGGGCCCTCATACCACCCTCATGGAGTCTGTTTCTGACCATTTGAGCAGGCACATGCACATTTGTGGCCTGCTGGAGGTCATTTTGCAGGGCTCTGGCAGTGCTCCTCCTGCTCCTCCTTGCACAAAGGCGGAGGTAGCGGTCCTGCTGCTGGGTTGTTGCCCTCCCACGGCCTCCTCCACGTCTCCTGATGTACTGGGCTGTCTCCTGGTAGCGCCTCCATGCTCGGGACTACGCTGACAGACACAGCAAACCTTCTTGTCACAGCTCGCATTGATGTGCCATCCTGGATGAGCTGCACTAACTGAGCCACTTGTGTGGGTTGTAGAAAGCACCGCCAGCATTCAAAAGTGACCAAAACATCAGCCAGGAAGCATAGGAAGTGAGAAGTGGTCTGTGGTCCCCACCTGCAGAACCACTCCTTTATTGGGGGTGTCTTGCTAAATGCCTATAATTTCCACCTGTTGTCTATTCCATTTGCACAACAGCATGTGACATTTATTGTCAATCAGTGTTGCTTCCTAAGTGGACAATTTGATTTCACAGAAGTGTGATTGACTTGGAGTTACATTGTGTTGTTTAAGTGTTCCCTTTATTTTTTTGAGCAGTGTATTATATAAGTGTCAACACCTTCTACTTTTAAATCAGATGGATTAATTATAAGTCACACATTTTGAGAAATTACATTTTGATTTGATTTATTAGCATCCCCATTAGTCGACGCCAACGACGACAGCTAGTCTTACTGGGGTCCAACATATAACCAAAAATACATTACAAACAAAATACTTCACACTTTACGTACATTTAAAAAAACATCATTATCTTTACTGTAGCTGACAGACTAGGCTAGTGACATGAACGCTCAAGGGGGATTCAATTCTGAGTGAGGCTGTGCCAAGCAGCAACTGGATATCTAAATAATGTTCCTCTAGCCCCCTCACAGTTAGCTTGGAACAAGAGGCAGCCAGGTGCTCTCAATGACTGTTATTGGAATGTTAACTAACCATGGGGAAAACTGATGCATGGTACAGTATTTTGTAGTATTACCCATTCGTTCTTATCAAAACGATTGAATCCTCAGCATTCTCAGGAGAATACTGAGAATTCATTCATTCCAATTATACACCAGGGCAGCTGACACGTTCGTTGTGGGTGCTCATTCCTGTCAACCTTACAAGAATCTTTCAAAGAACACTTTTTCAAAATACAGTATGTAAATAAAGGTAACTGCCCAAAAAAAGGAACTACTTTAGTAAATTCCACACAGGTGTAGTCCCTGAGTTAATTACGCATCATGCTTTGGGTCATGTATAAAAACTCCCAGTTTCCCATTGTTTTGGCTACCATGGCTAGAAGAAGAGATCCCAGTGACTTTGAAAGAGGGCTCTCAAAGAATCATAGGGTGCTTAAAGGGTGTGTCTCAGTCACCAGATCTCAACCCAATTTAACACTTTTGGGAAATTCTGGAGCGGCACCTGAGACAGTTTTTTCCACCACCATCAACAAAACACCAAATTTCTCATGGAAGAATGGTGTCGCATTCCTCCAATAGAGTTCCAGACACTTGTAGAATCTATGTCAAGGTGCATTGAAGCTGTTCAGGTGGCTCGTGGTGCCCAACGCCCTATTAAGACACTTTATGTCAGTGTTTCCTTTATTTCGACAGTTACCTGTAGTATTTCAGAGGGGTTTATTGCTAGCAGGCTTAGCACCCAGCCCAATGGAGCACTTTAAAGCCTCTCAGATATGCAGCCCTCTGCAGAGCCATGACCAGAGCAGCACAGTGTCCAGAATCACAGTGATGAAGGCTTTGAATTTCTTCAGCATTTATGTTGCTTCCTTATCTCTTTATCCTCTTGTTGACCTCTCAGCGACTCCTCATGGATTGGAACCAGTGGCTCTGGTCTGTGAAGATAACCAGGGGAGCTGACTTGAAGGAGAACATCCATGTCTGAGCTTGTCATAGCATTGAAGCCCTCTGAACCCTGCTGCTTTATGGGGAGGCACTGTACTTTACTGTATGTATGTTTGATGATGTGCTCTCTCTATCGATATTTCATCATCATGAATGGATGCCAAGATTCTCATTAGAGTGTATACAGAAATAGCCTGGCTATAAAAAACTGAGAATCAGTGTTGAGTGCTTAAGCTCTGGCATGTGGACAATGGCTCCTCACTGTTCCCTGGGCTTCGTCAGTGCAGTGTCTCAGTGAAATGGTACATTAGACAGAGGCAGTTGATGGTTTTCTGTACTCATTGTCAAATGCTGTTTTGGAGCAGAAGAAGGCGGAATGTTTCAGACAAGGAATAATCATAGACAGACAGAACAGCAGATCTCTGACCTGTCAGTTATAAGGAGTTGAATCAGGGGTTGAAGTAAAGAACAGTGAATGATACACGCCCATCAGCTCAATGCAAACAGTATAAAGCCTCCAAATTCAGACAGGTTAATTAGGCATTGTCTCATCTATGACCTCTATAAACAGTGAGACACAGGACTTATATGTATATAGTGATGGCTCAGTCATATGTTTTTCTGAGGGAAATGACAGAAACATATACGTACACTTACAGCTCTGTGATTGTTTCTAGTATAAGTAAGTATGACTATATGTTTCATGTTCTCCTTTGTGGCACAGAGGAAAATGCTCTATTTTTCTGCTAATATTTCCTTAAAGGACAAGATGATTTTGGAGTGGGGATTATCTGCAAGACTCTTTGATCAGTTCCTGGGAAGGCCCAAGGAGGGTTGGCTTTGCTGTATTCATATCTCAGACAGATTTTTTGCTCAGACCGGGATAATCTGTAACAGTGCGATTTTTCAGTAAATAATACTCAAGTAATAACTGCCTGAAAATGGTAAATTAACACTGTGTGGAGAAAGGCCAGACTATGGGAAAGCCCTCAAATATGAGACTTAAGTATCAAGATGATGTCCTAATTGGGTATAACATTGACATTGTGTGTGTGCACGAGTGTGGGTGTGTGTGCGTGCTTATATAGTTACATGTGTTTGTGTGTATGTCGCTGTTATGCATTCCATTCACTTCATCTTCATCGAACACTTTCATGTTTTGTTTATGCTGATGTTGTTATTCTTGAGGAGTTTTAAGAGCCAGCCTGTGGACAGATGTTCCTCTCGGAAGGATGTGAACCCAGGCCTGTCCACTTAGAGTAATACTCCTCCGATGGGCCTCCTCCAGCAGACAGCACATAGAGCAAGGCACCCTGTGTGCAGTTTTAGGAAGGTGGTGGTGGGCTGGTACTGGTGTGTGTGTGGGTGGCTGGGGGGTTCATCATGCTGGGATGCAGCTGTCAGTGAATCACCAGTGTGTTTCCCTGCACGCTGTAGAGTCTGTCACTGTTAACATGTTGTTATGGAAAATTCGGCAACCACAATCTCTAACGGTGTCTGCCTGGCCATTTAGCTGTGGGGTCTGCCCACCGAGGAGGAAGGATGATGATTCAGCTGTGTTAAAGGCGTCCCAATGGCCATGGATGACTGCGGGACGCCATAGAAAGGACAGGCCACTATCAGCACCGTCACAGAAACAAGGAGATGACTTGTCATCAGTCCCGTCATTAGCCAAGGTCATTACTGTAACACTGCTAGTCAGTGTGTGAATCCACTCTATAATGCCGGTTGTGTTTAGAGGTGGCTTGTTTATATACGGTAATGTGGTTATCAACAGCGCACTCATACCGTCATACCCTCGGCCCTTATTGTATCCTTGAACTTGAATTGATGTTGTGTTTTGATGATTTAAATGTATTCAGTTGGCTTTGTCAGTCATTTATTTATTGTATTGCAGAGGAAGTCAACAGAACAGGCCAGTACCTGTATGCTCATCATATCCAGCATTCACATCATCTATCAATCAACTGGTTTTGAAAGGTTGATACCAGGTCTTCTCAGTTGGCAGAGTTGAAGTAGATAACGCATATGCTATTAAGCTCTTCCCTGACACACACATGGTTATTAACCCAAAATGGCTGATTAGGTCTGATCGTTGGCCACTGTAGAAGAACCTTCCCAAGGCCTAATCACGTGATTCCCTCATCAATAATAACTCTACATCTAACGCTACTCTACTCTCCCCTTGTGTGTGGGTGTGGGTGTGTGTGGGTGTGGGGGTGTGTGTGTGGGGGTGTGTGTGTGTATGTGTGTGACGGAGAGAAAGAGTGTGGACACTAGAGAATTAGAGAGGGAGGGGAAAAAGAGAGAAATAATAGTCCATTATGTAGTCAATGGCTGACCTTGAGATACGGCCAGTCATAGGGATTAGAGTATCAGCCAACTGTAATTGCTGACCTACAATAACAGACCCTCTTGTTCATTCTTGAACTTGGTTGCTGATACACAAACAACCCTTTGTATGCATCAAACTACTGGATCATGTTTTCTCTTCCTGGTTTACCAAGAGGGCACTACCTGCCAACACCCATCCTCCTAAAGCACAGCCTTTTAGTTCTCTGGTTCCACTTTCAGCACGTCTTAAAGCAGAGAGATGTAGTTACTGGCGCCAGTGTGTAACTCAGAGAGCCATTTATCTTGGGTTAATCCTGAGCCTTAAACTAAAGCCCCATTGATATTTAACACACAACTTCCAAAGTCTGGAGATTTCCACGCTATTATATTCCATTCTGCAAATTAATTCCCATATTAAAGTAATTAATGCCTCCTTAGGCTGATGAGCGTTGGAACATGTGTGAAGAAAGATAAACACAGCATTTATTTCATAATTTATCTTTTTGTTTTGAGCTACAGTTTCTGACTGATGAATTCAGGCTCTGTTTGGTTAACAAGTTGCACATATTACCCAGATCTTTACCTTGCTGGTAGAAGAATGCAACTATAGTATGGTCTCTAGTTACACATACCTAATCTTCACAACAATCTTCTTGCACAATAATCTAGTTTACCAATTTAAGGCCTAGTTATGTATGGTGAATCTGCACTGCAGGGACAGTAGGAAATAGGAAATGGACTGACACACGGGATCCAAACCCATATTCAGAAAGCTCTGTGAAGAATCAGACAGGCTTCACTTAAAAGAGGAAAGGGAAGAGATATTTCATCTTAATGCTCCTTCCTCCCTCCAATGCAGCACCAGTTGTTGGTCTGATAAAGGATATGAGAAGAGAGATCCCCTGTGGGTCTGTCTGTCTGTCTACAGGGAGAGGCAGCAGCCTATCAGATCTCCTCTCCTCTCCCCTCTTCTTGGTGGACCCTAATTGGGCTGTCACACCTGCCATGCAGATTTGTCAGAATGCTGTGAAGTGAAGTTCCTCGCAAAATCACAGGGTGCATCCCACTGTTCCTGCTAGAAGTCGCTACATACAACAGGCCTGTTACTGCTGTGTAATTCAAATCAAATCCAATTTTATTTTCCACATTTCGTAACCAACAGGTGACTAACAATGAAATGCTTACTTACGATCCTTTCCCAACAGTGTAGAGAGAGAAGAAAAAAAAAAATAGTAGAAAAGTAATAACACAAGGAAAAAAACTATTATCATGGAATAAGTGGTTAAACGAGTACTAATGAGGGGCCCACAGTTGGTTATGCACCGTTGGGAACAATTACATGAAGGATGAACCTTAAATGTTCTTACAATATGTTTTCTGCTCTTCATGACTAGGATTTTGTAATGTAATGTAATGCAGTAGCCAAGCTCTGTCTTTTTACTATAAGACCTGCAATTGTTACCGTTCTACAATGTTTTAATTCAAAGAGTTGGCTCCTGCACTACAAGCATCAAATAGGATGTCTTAAAGACCCAGTACAGTCAAAAACATGATTTCCTGTCTTTAATATATAGTTCTACACTAGGAGATTGGAATAATACTGTGAAATGTTGATAATGTCGTTTTAGTGTAAGAGCTGTTTGAAAGGGCTGCCTGAAATGTCAGTCTGTTTTGGTGGGATGGAGTTTTAGCCTGCCTGGTGACATCACCAGATGGTAAATTAGTTAATAGACCAATAAGAAAGAGAGCCAAACCTCTCTGCCAGTAACAGCTAGTTTTAGGTTTTCTCCGGCCACTAGGGCCACTCTCAGACAGTCTTAGCAAAATTCTTGCTTGATAAATTGCTCTTTGCTATTTAAAAAAAAAAATGTTTAAAACAATCACAGTAAGGTACTTAATTGTTACCCAGAAATGATTTGATATTGAGATAAAAACATCTGCATTGGACCTTTTAAGTGTTAGCCTGGCATTGTTTCTAGTCTGGTGATAAGCAGTAAGCACGCTCATTCATTCTCCATCTGTCAGTGAAGTCACATAGGTCTGGTGAGATGTGTGGTGTCACATTATTACACAGTGCCTGGTCATCCACGTGGCAGGGCCCATGCCATGTCAGCTCCCATTATATCCTGTGTCTACTCTGTGTTGACAGCATGTGTCAGTACCAGGTCCCGAGGATGACTCAGCTCACTCAGTCCCTCACTGACTCCCCGGTGGAAACATTTCCCCATGCAGCCACATGGACGTAAACAAGGTCTTGCTGAAAGGTTAGATTGAGGCCAGGGTTGGGAATGCCATATTGCTGCTACTACAGTATGTAGCTATGACTTATTCATGGAGAACATAACCTCAAGTGTTGCTGGTATGATTGTACCTAGGCTGGGAAAAGGCTGTGTGACTTCTGTAGATGAATGATGCTTCAAATCCTAAGTGGGTGTTATACTATTATTCTGTTGAATACAGCCCTCAACCCAGACGGAGGAAGCTGTGTATAAAATATGTGTGTTGACATGCATGGTGTGTATTCAGGGGCAAAGTGCTTGCCCCTGAATAACCTACTCTCCTCTCATCGTACCCATATTTAAAGCAATGTTTGAATTAGGATGTATTACTACTATTTTCCCTTAGCAACCTTCATGGCTCATACAATTTCCTCCTTGCCTTCCTCTACCCCCCTCTTTTCTCTCTTCCTCTTCATCAGTTTTATTATATTTTCCTCCAAGTCTCTACTACAACTCTGCATGGCCACTTCCCCTGAGAAGGAGAGAGAGAATGAGAGAGAATCTCTCCCTCTCTCCATTTCAGCTGGGACTTGAGTGCTTTGTGCACTTCATATTTTATTCATCCTGTGAGTGAGAGGCTGCAGTACAGAGGCTTCCTCAGTCCTGTGAGCCCAGAGCACGTCTCGGCAGCTGTCATACTGTCTGCAGCCCAGCTGCACGTATTCTCCCTTCTGCGGTAGCAGCACACACTCATATCACACCACTCTCCACTGGACACACAACACATGTATACCTCCCCATAAAATACAAAAGCTGCAGTTCCTTGATTTCCTTTTCCTCAGTCTCATGTCATGTGATATTCTGATTGCATGGACACAAAAGGCAGTGCATTCTGAGACCTGAAAAGCAATGATACTGATTCTTAACATAGTTGCACCTTTTCCTTTTGTTTAATCAGTTTACTAAGAATCTGGAATCACTAATTAGTGATGTGCAACAGGAATGCACTTTAAAAAAATTATTATCCTCCACTGTTGGATAGGAGATTGAGGTTACAGTAGATTTCACCATGCTCCTCTTCATTATCCATCAACACTTTAGGGCTACACACCTTCATTAGCTTCTTCCTTCCTGTCTGAGTGAAGAGGCAAAAAGAGCATCAACAATAACAACAACATCAGTCTTCCAGAAATAGAAACAGCAGTGAGCAACTGGGACTCCCTCTAACGATGGCCCCTCTTTAATTAATGTGGCTGTGATGATATCTGGCTGCCGGTGCTACTCAGCCTTTTCAGGCAGATTGGCGTGATAAGTAGGCCCATGGTTCATTGGCCGTTCCGCAAGAGGAGGCATGCTCACGGAACTCTCAACCCCAACCTTACCCCACACCACCCCATCACCCTCTCTCTTCCCCAAAACAAGTACATCCAACCCTGTGGGTCCTGGCCACTGCCTGACATGACTGCTCACTGTTGCAGAGCTCTGATGAAAAGACGAAGTGCCCTGGGCTTTCGGAGGCGATCCACTGCAGTGGTAAAGCAGTGTTCATCAGGGTGAGAAGCAGGTTCACACGCTTCTCTTCCCATCCTCATCATACCCTCTCGGTGTGCTAAGGTTCAGGACAAGGCCTCTGGAGTCTGCTCAATCTCCATGGCTCAAAATAGTCACCAGGCTGTTCAGGTTTTCCTGAGGAGAACTAGAAACAGAGTGTAGAGTCCATGGACATTGTGAGGACATTGAGCTTTCTGCACCTAGAAATGCTTTCTGAATAGAAAATAATGCCTTAAAAGCAGTCCACAATGAAAGACTATTTGGAAATCTGAAATGTAGCTCAGTAAATCTCTGCTCTTGCTAATGATACATGTACAGTAGAGGTCGACCGATTAATCGGAATGGCCGATTAATTAGGGACGAATTCAAGTTTTCATAACAATCAGTAATCGGCATTTTTGGACACCGATCACGGCCGATTACATTGCACTCCACGAGGAGACTGCGTGGCAGGCTGACTACCTGTTATGCAAGTGCAGTAAGGAGCCAAGGTATGTATTGATTTCTTAAAATCATTGATTTCTTAAAATCAATACACAAGTATATATTTTTAAACCTGCATATTTAGTTAATATTGCCTGCTAACATGAATGTATTTTAACTAGGGAAATTGTGCCACTTCTCTTGCGTTCTGTGCAACAGAGTCAGGGTATATGCAGCAGTTTGGGCCGCCTGGCTCGTTGTGAACTGTGTTTCCTAACAAAGACAGCCAACTTCGCCAAATGGGGGATGATTTAACAAAAGCGCATTTGCGAAAAAGTACAATCGTTGCACGAATATACCTAACCATAAACATCAATACCTTTCTTAAAATCAATACACAGAACTATGTATTTTTAAACCTGCATATTTAGTTAAAAGAAATTCAGGTTAGCGGGCAATATTAAACTAGGGAAATTGTGTCACTTCTCTTGCGTTCATTGCACGCAGAGTCAGGGTATATGCAGCAGTTTGGGCCGCCTGGCTCGTTGTGAACTAATTTGACCGAATTTTACGTAATTATGACATGACATTGAAGGTTGTACAATGTAACAGCAATATTTACACTTACGGATGCCACCCGTTAGATAAAATACTGAACGGTTCCGTATTTCACTGAAAGAATAAACGTTTTGTTTTCGAAATAATATGGATTTGACCATATTAATGACCTAAGGCTCGTATTTCTGTGTGTTATTATATTATAATTAAGTCTATGATTTGATAGTGCAGTCTGGCTGAGCGGTGGTAGGCAGCAGCAGGCCCGTAAGCATTCATTCAAACAGCACTTTACTGCGTTTGCCAGCAGCTGTTTATGACTTCAAGCCTATCAACTCCAAGGATTAGGCTGGCAATACTAAAGTACCTATTAGAACATCCAATAGTCAAAGGTATATGAAATACAAATGGTATAGAGAGTAATAGTCCTATAATAACTACAACCTAAAACTTCTTACCTAGGAATATTGAAGACTCATTTTAAAAGGAACCACCAGCTTTCATATGTTCTCATGTTCTGAGTTAAAATAAATGTTCATTGTTCATTCAGGATTGTTGTAACTGTCATTGTTACAAATATATATATATATATATTTATATATAAATCGTCCAATTAATCGGTATCAGATTTTTTTGGTCCTCCAATAATCGGTATCGGCGTTGAAAAATCATAATCGGTCGACGTCTTATGTACAGTACAGTATAATATGCAGCCATGTTCTGCTGCATAGTGAAATGTGCCAATTTGAATGTGCCTTTTAGTTTCATTAGACTCCCAGGCTGTTAAAACAAGAAACTGTTTGTTCCTTGAGCCCCTCACGGTATAAGCACATCCTGGTCTAGAGTCAGACTGGCAGACAGACAACTTTCTGTTCCCCCCTAATCATGCGTCATCCTATCTGAATTGGCCTTGAAACATTGTCACACAGCCAAGAGGAGGAGTATTGCATATTGAATGTTGAAAGGGGAGATATTAGACATTAATAGACGTTAATAGACATAGACGTTAATGTTCAGTAGGAAGCACCTAAAGGTTAAGGTCATTAGACATCCTACTCTTGATAAGGCAAAGGGAAAGAATTATCATTCCATCATCATGCTGGTGCGGGAGCTCAGAGAGGCTGTTTTGTTCATGTGGAATCTCATTATGCTCCCTGTAGCTGAGGTGTTGATGCTAAAAGGAGGAGACGGCTTTGCCGGATGGTGGACGGGGGTGAGGGATGGGGGTGAGGGACGGGGGATGGTGGATGGGGGTGAGGGACGGGGGATGGTGGATGGGGGTAAGGGACGGGGGATGGTGGACGGTGGTGAGGGACGGAGGATGGTGGACGGGGGTGAGGGATGGGGGGAGGGACGGGGGATGGTGGATGGGGGTGAGGGACGGGGGATGGTGGACGGGGGTGAGGGATGGGGGTGAGGGACGGGGGATGGTGGACGGGGGTGAGGGACGGGGGATGGTGGACGGGGGTGAGGGACGGGGGATGGTGGACGGGGGATGGTGGACGGTGGACGGGGGATGGTGGACGGGGGATGGTGGACGGGGGTGAGGGATGGGGGTGAGGGACGGGGGATGGTGGACGGGGGTGAGGGACGGGGGATGGTGGACGGGGGTGAGGGACGGGGGATGGTGGACGGGGGATGGTGGACGGTGGTGAGGGACGGAGGATGGTGGACGGGGGTGAGGGATGGGGGGAGGGACGGGGGATGGTGGATGGGGGTGAGGGACGGGGGATGGTGGACGGGGGTGAGGGATGGGGGTGAGGGACGGGGGATGGTGGACGGGGGTGAGGGACGGGGGATGGTGGACGGGGGTGAGGGACGGGGGATGGTGGACGGGGGATGGTGGACGGTGGACGGGGGATGGTGGACGGGGGATGGTGGACGGGGGTGAGGGATGGGGGTGAGGGACGGGGGATGGTGGACGGGGGTGAGGGACGGGGGATGGTGGACGGGGGTGAGGGACGGGGGATGGTGGACGGGGGATGGTGGACGGTGGACGGGGTGAGGGACGGTGGACGGGGGTGAGGGACGGGGGATGGTGGACGGGGGATGGTGGACGGGGGTGAGGGACGGGGGATGGTGGATGGGGGTGAGGGACGGTGGATGGTGGATGGGGGATGGTGGACGGGGGTGAGGGACGGTGGATGGTAGACGGGGGTGAGGGACGGGGGTGAGGGATGGTGGATGGTGGACGGGGGATGGTGGACGGGGATGGTGGACGGGGGATGGTGGACGGGGGATGGTGGACGGGGGTGAGGGACGGGGATGGTGGACGGGGGATGGTGGACAGGGGTGAGGGACGGGGGATGGTGGACGGGGGTTGGAGACGGGGGATGGTGGACGGGGGTGAGAGACAGAGGTGAGGGACGGGGGATGGTGGACGGGGGATGGTGGACGGGGGTGAGGGACGGGGGATGGTGGACGGGGGTGAGGGACGGGGGATGGTGGACGGGGGTGAGAGACAGGGGTGAGGGACGGGGGATGGTGGACGGGGGTGAGAGACGGGGGTGAGGGACGGGGGATGGTGGACGGGGGTGAGGGTTGGTGGATGGTGGACGGGGGTGAGGGACGGGGGTCAGGGACGGTGGATGGTGGACGGGGGTGAGGGACGGGGGTCAGGGACGGTGGATGGTGGACGGGGGTGAGGGATGGGGGTGAGGGACAGGGGTGAGGGACGTGGATGGTGGACGGGGGATGGTGGACGGGGGTGAGGGACGGTGGATGGTGGACGGGGGTGAGGGACGGGAGTGAGGGACGGTGGATGGTGGACGGGGATGGTGGACGGGGGATGGTGGACGGGGGTGAGGGATGGGGGATGGTGGACGGGGGTGAGGGACGGGGGATGGTGGACGGGGGTGAGGGACGGGGGATGGTGGACGGGGGTGAGGGACGGGGGATGGTGGACGGGGGTGAGGGACGGTGGATGGTGGACGGGGGATGGTGGACGGGGGATGGTGGAAACCATGTGAAACATGGAACACTTCACATGTTTAGTTTCATGTTATCAATCAATCAATCACGTTTATTTATAAAGCCCTTCTTACATCAGCTTATGTCACAAAGTGCCGTACAGAAATCCAGCCAAAAACCCCAAACAGCAAGCAATGCAGGTGTAGAAGCACGGTGGCTAGGAAAAACTCCTTAGAAAGGCCAGAACATAGAAAGAAACCTAGAGAGGAACCAGGCTATGAGGGGTGGCCAGTCATCTTCTGGCTGTGCCGGGTGGAGATTATAACAGAACATGGACAAGATGTTCAAATGTTCATAAATGACCAGCAGGGTCAAATAATAATAATCACAGTGGTTGTCGAAAGTGCAACAGGTCAGCACCTCAGGAGTAAATGTCAGTTGGCTTTTCATAGCCGATCATTCAGAGTATCTCTACCGCTCCTGTTGTCTCTAGAGAGTTGAAAACAGCAGGTCTGGGACAGGTAGCACGTCCGGTGAACAGGTCAGGGTTCCATAGCCGCAGGCAGAACAGTTGAAACTGTAGCAGCAGCACGGCCAGGTGGACTGGGGACAGCAAGGAGTCATCAGGCCAGGTAGTCCTGAGGCATGGTCCTAGGGCTCAGATCCTCCGAGAGAGAGAGAAAGAAAGAAAGAGAGAAAGAGAGAAAAAGAGAGAGAGAATTAGAGAGAGCATACATAAATTCACACAGGACACCGGATAAGACAGGAGAAATACTCCAGATATAACAGACTGACCCTAGCCCTCCGACACATAAACTACTGCAGCATGTTATCACATGTTGCTTTACATGTTGTCACATGCTATCACATTAACTCCACATGTGATCACATGTGAAAATCATTTTCCACAAGGGGAAGCAGGTTAACGTTTTACACAATTCAGATTCAACTACCGTCCATCTGAAACCTGCTCATGCCACCTTCTTGACATTATCTACAGTGTGTGTGTGTGTGTGTGTGTGTGTGTGTGTGTGTGTGTGTGTGTGTGTGTGTGTGTGTGTGTGTGTGTGTGTGTGTGTGTGTGTGTGTGTGTGTGTGTGTGTGTGTGTGTGTGCCAATGGACAGGACAGGATGGGGGTTTGGTGACTAATTCTGTCCAAAAATAAACAGCTACTATATTTAGATAAACAGGAGTCAGAGGTCAGGTGAGCCCATACGCGAGCTGGCTGCTTGGCTCTTTATCTGAATCTGGGCTTTAGGGTATCCTTGGCTACTGGTGAAGTAAGGTTTCAGTTTGTCATTCAGGTTTTCACATTTGAATTTCATCCAAAGGTGCACTCCGTCATTTCTAAAATCTGAAATCTGCATTCAAAAGAACATGCCAGAAGAGACAATATAGCCAAATGAAGAGATAATAAAACCGCAGGTACAGGTAAAATCATAGATACAGGTAAAACCACAGGTACAGGTAAAACCACAGGTACTGTACAGCACAAGCTCTTTCAACTTACCATTACTTGACATGCATTGAGCACCGTCACATTGGTTTGCTTGTAAATACACCAACATCGCTCTCTCTCTTTCTCCCACTCTGTCAATAGCAGCAGGCTCTGATTGGATCAATGTGTTTGTTGCCGTCTGATTAGCTTGCTAAGTAGAGTGAAGGTAAGGCTGGTGTGAATGGTGGTGTGGAGTAATGACTGGCCAGGATGTTGGATTAGTAACAAAATTTACAGCATTAGTTACAGGTTCTCTTCTCAGTGTGTTTGGAATCTATGATCAGGCCACAAGTGATTTGGTTTTGGGTACAGTGTGTACAAAGATGTATTAGATAGTATGGTTTTGGGTACAGTATGTACAATGCTGTATTAGATAGTATGGTTTTGGGTACAGTATGTACAAAGCTGTATCATATAGTATGGTTTTGGGTACAGTATGTACAAAGCTGTATCAGATAGTATGGGTTTGGGTATAGTATGTACAAAGCTGTATCAGATAGTATGGTTTTGGGTACAGTATGTACAAAGCTGTATCAGATAGTATGGGTTTGGGTATAGTATGTACAAAGCTGTATCAGATAGTATGGAACATGTTGAGTAATGAGCCTCTCACACGAAGTGAATCTGCTATCAAGGAAGTAATGGTAATTTAGTATTTATTCCACAACAACATGTCTCTCTCTCTCTCTCTCCCTCTCTCTCTCGCTCTCTGTGTCTGCCTGCCTTGCTGGTGAAAAGGAGCCAGTCTGCGGTGTCCTGTTTCAGGCGTGCACGCTTTGCTGAGATGCTAATCTTTTCCTGGAATAGATTCAGATCTGAGTCAAAGGGCAGGAAGACTGATGTGAGATATGGTGTAATGTAGGAGCTGGGAGTGAGAGTTGCCTCCCCCTCTCTGGCTAGGTTGAAAATATACAGGTTAAGACAATGTAATAATTTCATGCCGTTGGGTTAGAAAATAAAAACATTCATTGGACCAGCGCCGTAGCTATGAGATTTATTTCGTAATTAAAGCCACGGGATCCTGCGAGTGGGAACGCTGGAACCAAGGAGCAGCATTTCCAGCCAGAGGAGAAGTACAGATATTCTGTGGGCCCTGAATGATCGCTTTGTTCAGGCTGGTGAGTGGAAGACATCATTTGATCTCCCATTGACAGAGCTTCCCCATTCAGCAGTATTGCACATAATTACTTATTTTAGGGAGCCATCAGAGAGGGCCAATTCACTCAATTGTTTTTCAAATGTCTGTCTATGGCTACCGGACAGAGTGCTGGGTGGGCTGGGTGGAGAGACTGCGTGGGGGGCCAGAGGTTCAGAGGAGTTGAGGAATCTGAGGTATGGGTGACACATGGGTAAGGAGGACAGGATGACAGAACCTCCTCTGTTGGGCCCATCAATGGCTCCTTCTCTGGTTCTGGTTCCTCTCAACCTGTAAAGGTGAAGGGGCTGCTGCACTGTTTTATTCATTCTCTCTGTCCCTTTCTCACTCACACTCTCTCTCGCACTCCTTTCTTCCTTCCCTCCCTCTCTCTCTAAAGCGGAAAGCTTCATGGATAGATTATGTTTCACACAGCCTATTGTCCTGTGGAACAAAAAGAAAGCTGATTCAGCTTTTGTGGAAATGCTAGGTGGAACCTGTACAGTCCAATTTTGATTTGCTTAATTGCACCTCACTGCTCTTGGGCACTTTCCATAATCAAAGGAAAGCTATTATCCCTTTCTGCCCATTTCTTTGTACTCTGTAGTTTCCATGGCACCATATGTTCAGAAAATGGTTCTCATCACCAATGTAGTGACTACATTACACCACACTCAGCTAAGGCTACTGTACAGGGCCAGTTGCTACAGTATAGAATTACATTATTTTGGGGGTCTTTTATTTACCTCTTCTCTTTCACTGTAAAAAGGACACCAATGAGCTTAATGGTCCATTGAGTATTTTAAGGATTACAATGAGCCTTTTCCCTGCCATCCATAAGCTTAATTTCTAAGCTTTATATGGCTGACCTAAAACCCCATCCTTTTGTGCCAAATACAGGGGAATTATTGGGATCTGCCACTTCAATGCGTGCAACTGTGTAAGAATTCACTTGTTTACAAACGTTCGAAATGTGATTTTTCGTAATGCACATTCGTCATTTTCCACCCGTCTAACATGTCTATTTTTGTTTCCCTCCTTCCCTTGGTAGCAGTAAATAACATTTATTTGCAAACCTCACCAAGAGAGGTGTTGAATACTTTCACAGTCAGAACAGCACTGTATCTTCCACCCAATCTCTATAGGCTATATACTGTATCTCTCTCCCATAGACAGATGTTGACAATTATGGCTCATCTGAAGAGTTGTAGGTATTCAAACTATGACTGGTGTTCAATATATCTACTGTCTGGCTGCTGTTCACTGTCTTGTGGTAATTTCAGCACTGCCTCTGGGTAGTCTGTGAGACACAAATACAGCTAGTGTTAGACACTGTACCCTACTACAGCTAGTGTTAGACACTGTACCCTACTACAGCTAGTGTTAGACGCTGTACCCTACTACAGCTAGTGTTAGACTGTACCCTACTACAGCTAGTGTTAGACTGTACCCTACTACAGCTAGTGTTAGACACTGTACCCTACTACAGCTAGTGTTAGACTGTACCCTACTACAGCTAGTATTAGACACTGTACCCTACTACAGCTAGTGTTAGACTCAACCCTACTACAGCTAGTGTTAGACTGTACCGTACAACAGCTAGTGTTAGACTGTACCCTACTACAGCTAGTGTTAGACTGTGCCTTACTACAGCTAGTGTTAGACACTGTACCCTACTACAGCTAGTGTTAGACACTGTACCCTACTACAGCTAGTGTTAGACTGTAGCCTACTACAGCTAGTGTTAGACACTGTACCCTACTACAGATAGTGTTAGACTGTAACCTACTACAGCTAGTGTTAGACTGTACCCTACTACAGCTAGTGTTAGACACTGTACCCTACTAAAGCTAGTGTTATACACTGTACCCTACTACAGCTAGTGTTAGACACTGTACCCTACTACAGCTAGTGTTAGACACTGTACCCTACTACAGCTAGTGTTAGACACGGTACCCTACTACAGCTAGTGTTATACACTGTACCCTACTACAGCTAGTGTTAGACTGTACCCTACTACAGCTAGTGTTAGACACTGTACCCTACTACAGCTAGTGTTAGACTGTACCCTACTACAGCTAGTGTTAGACTGTGCCCTACTACAGCTAGTGTTAGACACTGTACCCTACTACAGCTAGTGTTAGACACTGTACCCTACTACAGCTAGTGTTAGACTGTACCCTACTACAGCCAGTGTTAGACTGTACCGTACTACAGCTAGTGTTAGACTGTACCCTACTACAGTTAGTGCTAGACTGTACCCTACTACAGTTAGTGTTAGACTGTACCCTACTACAGTTAGTGTTAGACTGTACCCAAATACAGCTGGTGTGCGACACATCTGTACAACTTCTGACATGTCACTAACCTTAGTAAACAGTGTTTCACCAGTTGCCAGGGACAACATATTTCCTTGTGCTACTTTATGAGAGACGGATAGATAATAAAGAAGCACTAGTGGCGTCAGCCTCTTTTTGTTAGCTTCAGAGGACCATCGAACGACACAGGAAATGTCTGGGGATTCTCCCACACAGCCTCACTGATGAGCTTCCACAGCCTTTGAGTGGCTACCATTAATTAATTGTATTTGGAATTGAGCCAATCACTGAGGCCGGGCGGCACACTCTAGGATCAAACATGGGGTCTAATTAAAATGGTTGGCACGAAGATGTGAAACTGTGTGGCTGGATACCACTGCACCACTGCCAGAGACACAGAGCAAACAGAGCGGCTCCCGTGCTCTGGCCCCACTGCCCCTCAATACTTATATTGCAGGGACATCCTGGGCACAGCAGTTTTCAAGGCTCCAGTAACACTGAAAAGGCACCATTTGTGGTAATATGTAGAAAGAGCTGTGTCACTGAGGAACTAAGCCCCGAATGGGTCTTCATTTTCAAACGTCAGTTAAAGCATTGTCTTGGGATACTGTATCAACAGATTCACGAAGTGCTTGGTTTAGGTGTTTTATTTCATTTTTGATATATATATATATAAACTCAGCAAAAAAAGAAACGTCCCTTTTTCAGGACCCTGTCTTTCAAAGAAAATTCAAAATAACTTCACAGATCTTCATTGTAAAGGGTTTAAACACTGTTTCCCATGCTTGTTCAATGAACCATAAACAAGTAATGAACATGCACCTGTGGAACAGTCGTTAAGACACGATCAGCTTGCAATTAAGGTCACAGTTATGAAAACTTAGGACACTAAAGAGGCCTCTACTGACTCTGAAAAACACCAAAGAAAGATGCCGACGGTCCCTGCTCATCTGCGTGAACGTGCCTTAGGCATGCTGCAAGGAGGCATGAGGACTATAGATGTGGCCAGGGCAATAAAATGCAATGTCCGTATTGTGAGACGCCCAAGACCACGTGTAGCAACCCCTGCACAGGATCGGTACATCCAGACATCACACCTGCGGGACAGGTACAGGATGGCAACAACAACTGCCTGAGTTACACCAGGAATGCAAAATCCCCCCATCAGTGCTCAGACTGTCCGCAATTGGCTGAGAGAGGCTGGACTCAGGGCTTGTAGGCCTGTTGTAAGGCAGGTCCTCACCAGACATCACCGGAAACATCGTTGCCTATGGGCACAAACCCACCGTTTCTGAACCAGACAGGACTGGCAAAAAGTGCTCTTCACTGACGAGTCGCGGTTTTATCTCACCAGGGGTGATGGTCGGATTCTCGTTTTTTCGTCTAAGGAATGAGCGTTACACCGAGGCCTGTGCTCTGGAGGGGGATCGATTTGGAGGTGGAGGGTCCGTCATGGTCTGGGGCGGTGTGTCACAGCGTCATCGGACTGAGCTTGTTGTCATTGCAGGCAATCTCAACGCTGTGCGTTACAGGGAAGCCATCCTCCTTCCTCATGTGGTACCCTTCCTGCAGGCTCATCCTGACATGACCCTCCAGCATGACAATGCCACCAGCCATACTGCTCGTTCTGTGCATGATATCCTGCAAGACAGGAATGTCAGTGTTCTGCCATGGCCAGCGAAGAGCCCAGATCTCAATCCCATTGAGCACGTTTGGGACCTGTTGGATCGGAGGGTGAGGGCTAGGGCCATTCCCCCCAGAAATGTCCGGGGACTTGCAGGTGCCTTGGTGGAAGAGGGGGGTAACATCTCACAGCAAGAACTGGAAAATCTGGTGCAGTCCATGAGGAGGAGATGCACTGCAGTACTTAATGCAGCTGGTGGCCACACCAGATACTGTACATTTTTATTTTGACCCCCCCCCCCTTTGTTCAGGGACACTGTGGAATTTGATCAGTTTATGTCTCAGTTGTTGTTATGTTCATACAAATATTTACATATGTTAAGTTTGCTGAAGCTTAACGCAGTTGGCAGTGAGAGGACGTTTTTTTTGTTGCTGAGTGAGTATATATATAAGCGTTTACTCCTCCTTCGATGGTACTTTTATGATCTTCTGCTCACCAAATGACGATGCTTTAACAATCCCAAATTAAATCCAATGCATTGACCAAAAAATGGTAGCTTTAAAAAAAATGTTGTTTTAACCCTCAATCAGTGCAGTGCTCTTTAGAACATGATTTCCACAGGTGTCTGTGCTAGCATTACTATGAAGCAGGCCCCCATCAGCCATGCACCCAAAGTGGTTGAATCCACTATGAGAGTGGGAGGCAGGGGACGTGCAATCACTGCACTAGGTTCTAAAGTAAACATGGTCATTGCTATCACTGGGGGAGGGTTGAGGTCTTTAGTGTGATTTGGTTTGAGAGCCATGACTGATGCATACTGGCAGATAGCAGGGTAAATATATCGGGAGAGGAGAGAGGAAAGAGGGGCCCCTGAGTAAAGGGGTTTGTTGTGCCTGTTTAACAGGCGATAATGCTTTTAACCAATTTAGTGCCTGATGGACAATTATGCAATGTAGGGATAGATGGAGGAGGGCTTTGTTCACATGCATATTTTCTTCACATGCACACAAACACACAGGCACACACAGGCTCACACGTATACACAGAGGCACTCACAAACAATTTCCTCTGTTGCATAGTGGTGCCAGTGCACATGACACCCCGTTGTTTTTGGCGATAGTAGTGCTGAATACTAGAGTGCTGTAGTAATATGTCTGTGTCTATTCTCTATTATTGTTAATGTCTGCTATCAGTTCTGCTAGCAGTCTCCTTGGACAAGAAGGGGCCTTAAGGAGAGTTGGTCCCAAAATCCTCTCTATGGCACCAGACAGTCCTTTCTATGGCCCCACACTAGCCCCTCTCCAGCCCCACACTAGCCCCTCTCCAGCCCCACACTGGCCCCTCGTCAGCCCCATACAGTCCTCTCGTCAGTCCCACACTGGCCCCTCGTCAACCCCACACAGTTCTCTCGTCAGCCCCATACAGTCCTCTTGTCAGCCCTATACAGTCCTCTCGTCAGCACCACACTGGCCCCTCGTCAACCCCACACAGTTCTCTCGTCAGCCCCATACAGTTCTCTCGTTAGCCCCACACTGGCCTTTCATCAGCCCCACACATTCCTCTCGTCAGCCCCACACAGTCCTATTGTCAGGCCCACACAGTCCTCTCGTCAGGCCCACACAGTCCTCTCGTCAGGCCCACACAGTCCTCTCGTCAGGCCCACACAGCCCTCACGTCAGCCCCACACAGTCCTCTCGTCAGGCCCACACTGGCCCCTTGTCAGGGCCACACTGTCCTCTCGTCAGCCCCACACAGTCCACTCGTTAGGCCGATACAGTTCTCTCGTCACACTGCCCCTTGACAGCCCGACATAGTACACTCATTAGGCCGACACAGTTCTCTCGTCACACTGCCCCTTGTCAGCCCGACATAGTACACTCATTAGGTCGACACAGTTCTCTCGTCACACTGCCCCTTGCCAGCCCCACATAGTACACTCGTTTGGCCAACACAGACCTCTCGTCAGTACCACACAGTTCTCTCGTCAGCCCCACACAGTTCTCTCGCCAGCCTGACACAGTTCTCTCGTCAGGCACACAGTCCTCTCGTCAAGCCCGCACAGTCCTCTCGTCAGGCCCCCACAGTCCTCTCTTCAGGCTTGCACAGTCCTCTCTTCAGGCTTGCACAGTCCTCTTGTCAGGCCCGCACAGTCCTCTTGTCAGGCCCGCACAGACCTCTCGTCAGGCCCCCACAGTCCTCTCGTCAGGATTGCACAGTCCTCTTGTCAGGCCCACACATTCCTCTTGTCAGCCGCACACAGTCCTCTCGTCAGCCCCACACAGTCCTCTCGTCAGACCCAAACAGTCCTCTCGTCAGGCCCACACAGTCCTCTCGTCAGGCTTGCACAGTCCTCTCGTCAGGCCCACACAGTCCTCTCCTCAGGTCCGCACAGTCCTCATGTCAGCTTCACACAGTCCTCTCGTAAGTCCCACACATTCTTCTCGTCAGCCCCACACAGTCCTCTCGTCAGCCCCACACAGTCCTCTCGTCAGGCCCAAACAGTCCTCTCGTCAGGCCCACACAGTCCTCTCGTCAAGCCCACACAGTCCTCTCGTCAGCCCCACACAGTCTTCTCGTCAGGCCCACACAGTTCTCACGTCAGCCCCACACAGTCCTCTCGTTAGCCCCACACAGTCCTCTTGTCAGTACCCACTGACCACTTGTCAGGCCCACACTGGCCCCTTATCAGCCCCACACAGTCCTCTCGTCAGCCCCACACAGTCCTCTCCTCAGGCCCAAACAGTCCTCTCGTCAGGCCCACACAGTCCTCTCGTCAGGCCCAAACAGTCCTCTCGTCAGGCCCACACAGTCCTCTCGTCAGCCCCACACAGTCCTCTCGTCAGGCCCACACAGCCTAAACGTCAGCCCCACACAGTCCTCTCGTCAGGCCCACACTGGCCCCTTGTCAGGGCCACACTGTCCTCTCGTCAGCCCCACACAGTCCACTCGTTAGGCCGATACAGTTCTCTCGTCACACTGCCCTTTGACAGCCCGACATAGTACACTCATTAGGCCGACACAGTTCTCTCGTCACACTACCCCTTGTCAGCCCGACATAGTACACTCGTTAGGCCGACACAGTTCTCTTGTTACACTGCCCCTTGCCAGCCCCACATAGTACACTCGTTTGGCCAACACAGACCTCTCGTCAGCCCCACACAGTTCTCTCGCCAGCCTGACACAGTCCTCTCGTCAGGCACACAGTCCTCTCGTCAAGCCCGCACAGTCCTCTCGTCAGGCCCCCACAGTCCTCTCGTAAGTCCCACACATTCCTCTCGTCAGCCCCACACAGTCCTCTCGTCAGCCCCCACAGTCCTCTCGTCAGCCCCACACAGTCCTCTCGTCAGGCCCAAACAGTCCTCTCGTCAGGCCCACACAGTCCTCTCGTCAGGCCCAAACAGTCCTCTCGTCAGGCCCACACAGTCCTCTCGTCAGCCCCACACAGTTCTCTCGCCAGCCTGACACATTCCTTTATTCAGGCTCGCACAGTCCTCTCGTCAGGCCCGCACAGTCCTCTCGTCAGGCCCACACAGTCCTCTCGTCAGGCCCACACAGTCCTATTATCAGGCCCCCACAGTCCTCTCGTTAGGCTCGTACAGGACTCTTGTCAAGCCCGCACAGTCCTCTTGTGAGGCCCACACAGTCCTCTCGTCAGTCCCACACAGTCCACTCGTTAGGCCGATACAGTCCTCTCGTCAGTCCCACACCGTCCACTCGTTAGGCCGACACAGTTCTCTCGTCACACTGACCCTTGTCAGCCCCACATAGTACACTCGTTAGGCCGACACAGTTCTCTCGTCACACTGCCCCTTGTCAGTCCCACATAGTACACTCGTTAGGCCGATACAGTTCTCTCGTCACACTGCCCCTTGTCAGCCCGACATAGTACACTCGTTAGGCCAACACAGTTCTCTCGTCAGCACCACACAGTTCTCTCGTAAGTTCTCTCGTCACACTGCCCCTTGTCAGCCCGACAGAGTACACTCGTTAGGCCGACACAGTTCTCTCGTCACACTGCCCCTTGTCAGGCCCACATAGTACACTCGTTTGGCCAACACAGTGCTCTCGTCAGCACCACTCAGTTCTCTCGTCAGCCCCACACAGTTCTCTCGCCAGCCTGACACAGTCCTCTCGTCAGGCACACAGGCCTCTTGTCAGGCCCGCACAGTCCTCTCGTCAGGCCCCCACAGTCCTCTCATCAGGCCCGCACAGTCCTCTCGTCAGGCCCCCACAGTCCTCTCGTCAGGCCCCCACAGTCCTCTCGTCAGGCCCCCACGGTCTTCTCGTCAGGCCCGCACAGTCCTCTCGTCAGGCCCCCACAGTCCTCTCGTCAGTCCCACACAGTCCTCTCGTCAGGCCCGCGCAGTCCTCTCGTCAGTCCCACACAGTCCTCTCATTAGGCCCACACAGGCCTCTCGCCAGCCCCACACAGTCCTCTCGTTAGGCCCACACAGGCCTTTCGCTAGCCCCACATGGTCCTCTTGCCAGCCCCACACAGTCCTCTCGCCAGCCCCACACAGTCCCCTGCCAGCCCCACACAGTCCTCTCGTCAGCCCCACACAGTCCTCTCGCCAGCCCCACACAGTCCTCTCGTCAGCCCCTTACAGTCCTCACATCCGCCCCACACAGTCCTCTCGTAAGTTCTCTCGTCACTCTGCCCCTTGTCAGCCCGACATAGTACACTCATTAGGCCGACACAGTTCTCTCGTCACACTGCCCATTGTCAGCCCCACATAGTACACTCGTTTGGCCGACACAGTTCTCTCGTCAGCACCACACAGTTCTCTCGCCAGCCTGACACAGTTCTCTCGTCAGGCACGCAGTCTTCTTGTCAGGCCTGCACAGTCCTCTCGTCAGGCCCCTACAGTCCTCTCGTCAGGCTCGCACAGTCCTCTTGTCAGGCCCGCACAGTCCTCTCTTCAGGCCCGCACAGTCCTCTCGTCAGGCCCGAACAGTCCTCTTGTCAGGCTGGCACAGTCCTCTTGCCAGGCCCGCACAGTCCTCTCTTCAGGCCCACACAGTCCTCTCGTCAGGCCCACACAGTCCTCTCATCAGCCCCACACAGTCCACTCGCCAGCCCCACACAGTCCTCTCGTTAGGCCGATACAGTCCTCTCGTCACACTGCCCCTTGTCAGCCCGACATAGTACACTAGTTAGGCCGATACAGTTCTCTCATCACACTGCCCCTTGTCAGCCCCACATAGTATATTTGTTTGGCCAACACAGTCCTCTCGTCAGCACCCCACAGTTCTCTCGTCAGCCCCACACAGTTCTCTTGCCAGCCTGACACAGTCCTCTCGTCAGGCACACAGTCCTCTCGTCAGGCCCGCACAGTCCTCTCGTCAGCCCCACACAGTCCTCACATCAGCCCCACACAGTCCTCTCGTAAGTTCTCTCGTCACTCTGCCCCTTGTCAGCCCGACATAGTACACTCATTAGGCCGATACAGTTCTCTCGTCACACTGCCCCTTGTCAGGCCAACGTGGTACACTCGTTAGGCCGACACAGTTCTCTCGTCAGCACCACACAGTCCTCTCTTCAGGCCCGCACAGTTCTCTCTTCAGGCCCGCACAGTCCTCTCGTCAGGCCCGCACAGTCCTTTCGTCAGGCCCGCACAGTCCTCTCATCAGGTCCACACAGTCCTCCCGTCAGCCCCACACAATCCTCTCGTCAGTCCCACACAGTCCTTTCGTCAGCCCCACACAATCCTCTCGTCAGCCCCACACAGTCCTTTCGTCAGCCCCACACAATCCTCTCGTCAGCCCCACACAGTCCTCTCGTTAGGCCCACACAGGCTTCTCGCGAGCCACACACAGTCCTCTCGCCAGCCCCACACAGTCCTCAGGTCAGCCCCACACAGTCCTCTCGTCAGTCCTCTCGTCAAGCCCACACAGTTCTCTCATCAACCCCTGCTCAGCCATGTTATTATGCTGTTATCTCTGCTTATGACCACAATCTCATGAGAGAAAAGCAGTCACAGCCAAGCCCAACACAAACAAGGGAGAGGATCGATTAAAATAAATACAACTCAGCTGTTGTCAACTGTTTCCAAAAATGCACTCTATTCCCTCCCTACAGTATATTGTGCACTGCTTTTGACAAGGGCCCATAGGAGTGAGTTGCCTTTAGGGTGCCATTTGAGATGCAAGCCTTGGTCTAACTGTTTAAGAGCCTCTCCATGTTTCCCAAGAATTCAGGAGTGGAATGGGGTTCTTGGCAAAGAAAATACAAAATATCGGAAATTGGACACATATGTACTGTAAGGTCCAAGCCAAACCACGTTTCATGTCGTAGTTGTTTGACCATGGGAGAATGTTATTTTCTGGGACTGATTTGTTTTATTTTATTGATGTACTGCACAACACAGTTCTGCAATTCCCTCTCATCAGAATGTCATTCCTTACTAGGAATATTTCCACATAATTTGTTTTCTTGGCATTGGAACATGATAAATCTTTAAAGACATTTATGGGAATAATGCTGGACTGTCCCTTCATGATGCATGAAATCATGAAAATAATATCTAAAGAAAGGTATCTCTTTGTCACAACTTCCGCCGAAGTCGGCTCCTTTCCTTGTTCGTGCGGCGTTTGGCCATCGACGCCACCGGCTTTCTAGCCATCGCCGAACCATTTTTCATATGTCCATTTGTTTTGTCTTGTTCCATACACACCTGGTTTTCATTCCCCAATCAATCTACATGTATTTAGTCCTCTGTTCCCCATCATGTCTTTGTGTGTAATTGTTCATTGTTAACGGTGTATGTTCACGCTCGATACTTTTATAGTTTATATTCCGTGTTTTTTGGGCACTTATGTCATTTTTTGTGCCTTTTTGTTGAACGGAATACAAGTGTGCCTGTTTACTCTGCTCTCCTGCACCTGACTTCGCCTCCCTTACACAGCCTTAACACTCTGTACGTGATTTAAACAAAAGATAATCCAATAACCTTACATAGACAATTAAGGATAATGAATGAAAACAGATTTAATAAGTAGTTCCAATTGAATTATATATAAGTGGTCTGTATTATCCTCATCTGGGGCCAAATACATGGCATTTAAACAGGACTAACTCAGCCACCTCTCCAAAAGACAAACACTCTTCAGGCTGCTACTGCCTTTCTCTCTCCCTCGCCTTCTTTAACAGCTTTAACCACTCCACTCCTCTACAAACAATGCTCACACTGCCACTCAAGCTACTATCTCTAAAACCCCAATCCTGTCTCTAAAACCCAATACAATGTCTCTAAACCCCAATCCTGTCTCTAAAACCCAATACAATGTCTCTAAAACCCAATCCTGTCCCTAAAACCCAATATAATGTCTCTAAAACCCAATCCTGTCTCTAAAACCCAATACAATGTCTCTAAAACCCAATCCTGTCTCTAAAACCCGATGCACTTTCTCTAAAACCCAATCCTGTCTCTAAAACCCAATACAATGTCTCTAAAACCCAATACTGTCTCTAAAACCCAATGCACTTTTTCTAAAACCCAATCCTGTCTCTAAAACCCAATACAATGTCTCTAAAACCCAATCCTGTCTCTAAAACCCAATACAAGGTCTCTAAAACCCAATACAATGTCTCTAAAACCCAATACATTGTCTCTAAAACCCAATCCTGTCTCTAAAACCCAATGCACTTTCTCTAAAACCCAATCCTGTCTCTAAAACCCAATACAATGTCTCTAAAACCCAATCCTGTCTCTAAAACCCAATCCTTTCTCTAAAACCCAATACAATGTCTCTAAAACCCAATACATTGTCTCTAAAACCCAATCCTGTCTCTAAAACCCAATGCACTTTCTCTAAAACCCAATCCTGTCTATAAAACCCAATACAATGTCTCTAAAACCCAATACTGTCTCTAAAACCCAATGCACTTTCTCTAAAACCCAATCATGTCTCTAAAACCCAATGCACTTTCTCTAAAACCTAATCCTGTCTCTAAAACCCAATGCACTTTCTCTAAAACCCAATCCTGTCTATAAAACCCAATACAATGTCTCTAAAACCCACTACAATGTCTCTAAAACCCAATACAATGTCCCTAAAACCCAATCCTGTCTCTAAAACCCAATACAATGTCTCTAAAACCCAATACATTGTCTCTAAAACCCAGTCCTGTCTCTAAAACCCAATGCACTTTCTCTAAAACCCAATCCTGTCTTTAAAACCCAAAACAATGTCTCTAAAACCCAATACTGTCTCTAAAACCCAATGCACTTTCTCTAAAACCCAATCCTGTCTCTAAAACCCAATACAATGTCTCTAAAACCCAATCCTGTCTCTAAAACCCAATCCTTTCTCTAAAACCCAATACAATGTCTCTAAAACCCAATACATTGTCTCTAAAACCCAATGCACTTTCTCTAAAACCCAATCATGTCTCTAAAACCCAATGTCTCTAAAACCCAATCCTGTCTCTAAAACCCAATACAATGTCTCTAAAACCCAATACTGTCTCTAAAACCCAATGCACTTTCTCTAAAACCCAATCCTGTCTCTAAAACCCAATACAATGTCTCTAAAACCCAATACAATGTCCCTAAAACCCAATCCTGTCTCTAAAACCCAATGCAATGTCTCTAAAACCCAATCCTGTCTCTAAAACCCAATACTGTCCCTAAGTGTCATATGGGGAAGATATATAATAGGTTGTGACAGAGCTGTCAGAAAGCCGGCAAAGTAGGACTGGGTAGGACTGGGTAGGACAGACAGGCAGGTGTTCAGGGCAGGTGGTCCCAGTAGATTTGTTCCCTGAGTGAGGTGTCACAGAGGGAGGGGACTACCGCCACGCTGCAGGATGGCTCTGTGCCTAGTGCTCAATGAGTCCCAGGGCAGATATGAAATATATTTAGGGAGTGTCCTGCAGCGCCATGGTCCACTGCACGCGCTGAGCTCAACGATTAACTCTGACATTTCTCCTCCAAGAATCCGCTCTGATTAAATATTTGCTGGCTCATTTAATATGAATGTGAATTAATGGCCAATCAGAGGGCTAGCGCCTGTCCTGTATGACTGATGGCTCAGCAATGACTTGGCTGACAGATTCGCCACTCTCACCACTACCACCCTCCCCTCTCTCCTCCCTTAACCTCCTCAACTGCTCTCCACAAAAAGTCATGCTTCCATTTTTCTCAATCATTTCTGGATAATACTGGAGGAGGTTCAGAGAGTGCAGCAACAAGGGCCTCTTGTAGCTCATATAACCATTGTAATTGTAAACAGAATGAGGACACCTGTCGCTCTCTACCCCCTCCTATCTCTTCTGTCTCACTGGGCTCTACTTCCGGCTGGCGCTAAGGAGGCGCAAGTGTCAAACGCACCTTAGTTTGCAGTTTCGTCATGTAAAAACTGGCGCACTGGCATTTTCCAGCCCTAATGCCAGGCCCGACAATTTATCTGTCTAACATCAGATCACTTGCCCTGAGTTGGGAGGGGTTGCAATATTTTTGGAGTGTCCTTAAAAACGAGTCCAAAAGTGACAATTTCATGCAGCGCTAATGGGAAGTTTTAAGACCCAGAAAAAGGTAACGTAGTTGATAATGGCATGGATTTTGAGAGGAGAAGCGCAGCCAGGGCGGGCTCTAGCCTTTAGCGGGATAAAAACAATATTTGTTTGGGCTTTTTGCCCTCATGCTTTTTAAAATGTATTTTATTTAATTTAACCTTTATTTAACTAGGCAAGTCGGTTAAGAACAAATTCTTATTTACAATGACGGCAAAACCCGGACGATGCTGGGCCAGTTGTGCGCCACCGCATGGGACTCCCAATCATGGTCAGATGTGATACAGCCTGTATTTTTTCATTATTCCCATACCTTATACTTCATTTTGCCTGTTTCAGAGTAGGCTATCCAATTTCTCTTTGCTAAGAATCTATTTTTGTTTCTTTTGGACCATTTTAATAGAAAACAATCATTTTTAAAGAGCGCCCCTCATCCAATTAATAGAAAAGTGTGTTCCTCCAAACTATCCCATCGTTTAATGCCATATCAACAGCAGATTCATTGTTTTATTCACCTCGCACATCGGCAGCGATACAATTGACAGGAGTCTAGTATTTTGTATACATAAAGACATTGAGGCCTGCAGTACATGTGCACACAGTACCATGGAACAAGAGAAGTGATTTATGCACAGGAGGTAATTGGGGAGACCGGCTCGTGTTAATGGCTGGAGCGGAATTCATGGAAGGGTATCAAATACATCAAACATGTTTTGATGCCATTCCATTTGCTCTATTCCAGACATTATTATGAGCCGTCCTCCCCTCAACAGCCTCCACTGGATTGATGATATAATGCTTCTGACTCAATCCTATTTAGAAATATTGTTGTTAGTAAAGCAGATTGGTTGTTTTTCATTTAAATTAATTAAAAATCAAACTTATTAGAAAGACTCAACATCCATGGGTTTATGGTGAGAAAGTACATTGCTCGACTGCATTGCAATTTCGTCTGCTATTTCTGGAGAAGGGCAAATATGATCTGTAAGATGGTTCCACAATGTTTACATCTGTGAGCAGTACAATGGTGAGTGGACATTCCCCCTTTCCTTTATATTGGATCTTTATCCAGCAATTGTGCTGCCTGTAACTGTATTAGACAGACTGCAATTTACAGGCCTAACCCCTATATCAGTGCGAATGTTATAGCCTACATTTAACAATGTATTTTCATATTGAAGCAATACAATTAGAACAATGTGGACTGTAAAATGTGGGGCAGGCTATTTAACGAACTAGTCTATAATGGACTAACATTCTAATTGAAGTTGATGACAGTGCAATAAATAAAAGGCCATAAATACACAAAACACATATTTAGCTATGGAGCACGTTCTGATTGGCCAGTGAGGGGCCAAGCTTCTACATGTTTATTAATAAAAACCCATCCCTTTTGCACCACTGCCAGCTACTGTGCCAATAATTACATTTCTGAAAATAGCAAATATATTTCTATCACACCCCCGAACATATAACATATAACACTACTGCCAGCACTAAGATTTAACATTGTGTTAGGTTTGTTCAAATAGAGCCTACTGTCGAAGCCATCCAAAATCTCTTTCAATGTCTACTTTTGAAGTCAGTGACCACTCTTAATAAAATCATTTGACCTTGCAAATTTAGAAATGCTCTTATAAAGTGAAGTTTGAAGTTTAGGGTTACATTTTTTCCATTACATACTTATAAATGATTAATGGGGTGATTGTCTGTGTGTCTGTGTGTGTGCCATAAAGTACGCGACTACGGCACCTGGTGGAGGTTTGGAGCACCAGTACCCTTAAAGCCCCAGTGCGATCAAAAACATGATTTGCTATGTGTTTTATATATACTGTACTTCCACACTAAGAGGTTGGATTAATATTGTGTAATTGTGAAAATTATGATAATGCCCTTTTAGTGTAAGAGCGGTTTGAAAAGACCCCCTGAAATTTCAGGCTGTTTTGGTGGGATGGAGTTTTGGACTGCCTGGTGACATCACAAGGTGATAAATTACTTAATAGACCAATACACTTCAAACAGATATACAGTGGGGAGAACAAGTATTTGATAACCTGCAAAATTGGCAGTGTTTCTTACTTACAAAGCATGTAGAGGTCTGTAATTCTTATCATAGGTACACTTCAACTGTGAGAGACAGAATCTAAAACAAAAATCCAGAAAATCACATTGTATGATTTTTAAGTAATTAATTAGCATTTTATTGCATGACATACGTATTTGATACATCAGAAAAGCAGAACTTAATATTTGGTACAGAAACCTTTGTTTGCAATTACAGAGATCATACGTTTCCTGTGTGGCTGTGTGCACAAGCCCATCCCAGCCTTGTGCAGGTCTACAATTTTATCCCTGATGTCCTTACACAGCTCTCTGGTCCTGGCCATTGTGGAGAGGTTGGAGTCTGTTTGATTGAGTGTGTGGAAAGGTGTCTTTTATACAGATAACGAGTTCAAACAGGTGCAGTTAATACAGGTAATGAGTGGAGAACAGGAGGGCTTCTTAAAGAAAAACTAACAGGTCTGTCAGAGCCGGAATTCTTACTGGTTGGTAGGTGATCAAATACTTATGCCATGCAATAAAATGCAAATTAATTACTTAAAAATCATACAATGTGATTTTCTGTATTTTTGTTTGAGATTCTGTCTCTCACAGTTGAAGTGTACCTATGATAAAAATTACAGACCTCTACATGCTTTGTAAGTAGGAAAACCTGCAAAATCGGCTGTGTATCAAATACTTGTTCTCCCCACTGTACATACCCCACCAGACACGCCACTATGGGTTTCTTCATGGTACCCAAACCAAAAACAGATTTAATGCGTCACTCAGTTATGTATAGAGCCATGTCATTGTGGAATGCTCTGCCACCAGAGGTTACTCAAGCAAAAAGCAAGTTTAGCTTTAAAGAACTATTAAAGAACTATTAACTACTATCACAGCACCTCTCCTCTTTCTAAAGATCTACTTTAACTGTACTGTATATAAGAATGACTATGTATATATCAATAGTGTGTAAATAGTATTTTTGTTGTCTTATTTTATTTAAATTTGTATTTATTTTATTCATGTTCTGTACTTTGTCATGTATTGTATGTTTTATGTGGACCCCAGGAAGAGTAGCTGCTGCATGTGCAGTAGCTAATGGGGATCCTAATATACTAAACTAAAGTATATACTAAACTAAAGTAAATTATTGCTTGAGAAATTTCCCTTTGCTAAGAATTTCTTTTTGTTTCTTTTGGACCATTTTAATAGAAAACAATCACAGTAAAGTCAAATGTAAAAGTTGTAGTGACCAGTTGGGAACCAGAATAACCATGAAACACAAGGAGGCAAGATTTAATAAAAAAGTAGGTCGTTTGGAAAATGTATAAAAAATTCTGTAGGCCACCCATATAAAGGGGTTAGGGTGAAATCAATTCCACAAAAGGGAAAAATTGTTCCTCATGCTTTAAATTGTGGGTGAAATCAGGCAGCCTACGCAGACCACTCAAATCCTTCTTTTACTCCTGCTCCTTCTAGTAGATAGAGCCCAGATCCGGCTCTTTCAAATGGTCCTGTGGCACAAAAAAACAGGGAACAGTAAATATGTCTCAACCAGAGGAGGCTGGTGGGATGAGCTATAGGAGGATGGGCTCATTGCAATTGCTGGAATAGTATAAATGGAACGAAGTCAAACATATGTGTGTTTGATACCAATCCATTTATTTCATTCCAGCCATTACAATGAGCCCATCCTCCTATAGCTCATCCCACCAGCCTCCTCTGGTCTCAACTGTTTGCTCACAAGGTTCAGGAATTGTTGCCGTCATGATAATCACCTCTTCAAATCAATCGACAGCAGTAATAAGCCAATCTTCAACATCAATTGTCAATACTTTAAAAGCAGTTGTCCAATCTTTCAAAAATGTGTGTCCATTGTTTAAAAGCAGTGAGTCGTGTATAGCTGGTAAATTAAAAAAGGAGTGAGATTAAAAGCCAGCAATATCGGTCCTTCAACAGTCCAGTAAAATCATTTAAAATGTTTCACTTCCCTGTTCAGTTTGTGATACAGTCCAGAATTTGCTGGTTAACCGTTTGATGACACTTCGTCGTCACTAGTTACTACAGCCACAAAGTCATAATATTGGCTAAACCTATCCTATTTTTACCATTTCAAATCAAATCAAAGTTTACTGGTTGCGTACACAGATTTGCAGATGTTATTGCAGTTGCAGCGAATTGCATAGGTTTCTAGCTCCAACAGTACAGCAATATCTATCAATACAATAACAATGCACACATAATCACAAAAATATAAGAAATATGTCAGAGCAATGTCAGAGTCCGGAATATAAATATATACATAAATGGTGTGTATAGACAGTATGGAGAGTACATGAATAGAAAAGGTGTGTACAGCAATAGTTATATAGGATGAGCCATGGGTCATGACTAAAATATAGTAAACACATATAAAGTGGGTAAAACAGTGTGTAAACATTTTTAAAGTGACCAGTGTTCAATGTCTCTGTATACATGAGGCAGCAGTCTCTAAGGTGCCGGGCAGATTACCGGGCGATAGCCGGCTAGTGATGGATGTTCAGTCTGATGGTCCAGAGATAGAAACAGTTTTTCAGTGTCTCGGTCCTGGCTTTGATACACCTGTACGTACTGTCTCCGTCTGCTAGATGGTAGCAGGGTGAACAGGCCGTGACTCGGGTGGCTGAGGTCCTTGATGATCTTCTTGAACTGCCTATGACACCGGGTGCTGTAGATGTCCTGGAGGGCAGGCAGTGTGCCCTCAGTGATGAGTTGGGCTGACCGCACCACTCTCTGGAGAGTCATGTGGTTGCGTGTGGTGCAGTTGCCGTGTCAGGTGGTGATGCAGCCCGACAGAATGCTCTCAATGGTGCAAGTTTGTGAAAGTTGCGCCCCATGTTCAGCCAGGGGTAAACAACAGACTGCTGCGACCTGAATGGCTAAACGCAATACGCAACACCCGGGACTAGCATTCCTAGGCTTAAACCACTCTAGCATGGTGGTGTAAAATGGTGTTTAAGAAAGTAAGTGTGCATATTTTCCCAATTTATATTTAGTCTTTGCCATTCAATCGCGATAAGGAGGAAATAGATGCCTTTGCAATCTGAATGGAGAATGTATTAGGTACGAACCGGCATACTGTACACTGCCTTTAAACGGTAAGACGAAACGACTGAATTCTGCAATGTTGCTGGCCTTTGGACAAGTATTCCCTCCATAGTAACACTCCAATGTTGACATCGATGCTCCTGCGACAGACAGACAGAGACGTTTTATTAAGGCCTGAGTCTGTAAGCTGCAGTGATGAAAAGCCAATATCAGGCATGACAAGAGGTCCATTTATCTGAGCAGACGTGCTCCCAGTTTTAAGATACCCCCCCCTGAAAACCTGCTCGGACCTCTACACCTTCATTCCACAAACCATTGGGTGTAAACACATGCCTTATAAGGACAATAGCATGACATAGCCTGCACTTCACTTCGACCATGTACTCACATTTCACTAACCTCATCACCCAAAGGTTTCAGTCAAACACAACCAGGCCCTGCCTTCTCACTGAGGAACTATCATTCATACTGTGTGGAGAGAGTTGGGACGTGTGTGTGTCTAAACTTAATTTGACCTGAGCTGATTCATGATCTATCTTGATACCATAGATTAATATCTGAGTAAGTGATAGCTGTAAGCTAAATAAAGTCCATGTCAACAAACTAACATATGGACTGTTCCTGGTTCCTCTCAGTCCTCATTAGCTTACAGAAAGACAGAGCTCAGAAGAGTCCCACTCATAATAACCCAGAGGTGCCTGGTGTGCATCCCAAATAGCACCCTATTCCCTATACTGCACTACTTTTGAACCTAATGGGCCCTGGTCGAAGGTTATGCACAAAAAAGGTAATAGGACACATTGCTGGTATTAATCTTGTGGTTTCTATCCACACCTGGATGTGATCCACTCCCCCAGGGCGGTCCTGGATCGTACCCAGACCACCACGGGGGTAATGCAGACAGGGAGATTGGGTTGTTCGGGGTTGCTGGGGGTTTCAGGTGACACAGGTGCTTTGTTGATTTGTCTTGAACCAGACAGCAAGGCATGGGGGCGAGTGTCACCATGGGGGTTCTGAAAAATTCCATGGGCCTCTGGACGGTGTTCTGTTACCACCTCGGTGTGAATCCCCTCCCAGCCAAGTGCCGCTGTGGCCCTGGACAGAACAGAACAGAGAGGCCTTTCACAGGGATAGAGGACCTGGGGAGTGGGCACTCAGCCGCTACAGCAGGGTTCCCCAACAGGCGGCCCGTGGGCCAAATTTGTCCCTCGCATGGTTTTATTTGGCCCCCCAAGTTTTCTGGGAAAAAGAATAATAAATTAAATAAATAAATAAACACACCAGGAAATCAACTCCAAGTTATTTTAATTTAAGACAAAGAATGTAGCCAGATCCTGATCTGAGACCACTGAAACAGAAAGAATAATGACAATCAAATATTTTCTCCAATTCAGCAACTCATACCATCCATAACGAAGAGGATGTTACCTATACTGCTAGACTCTATTGTTGGCCGTTTTTTATTACCTACTGAAACACCTTGATTAACAGAAATAGAACCAGTGGAGATGCTACAGGGTAGAACTCTTGTTTCCCTTCCCCTTCCAATGTTCCCATTCCAACTTCATTTAGCAGAGATAAAGAAGCCTGTAGAGCTCAGAGCTGGTTGGAACAGAGGACCACCCACATTGGGTTTATGAACTGAAGAAAACAACAACCACAGCCCAAGGATTTTCATTCACCCTAATGTGCTGTTTGCTACTGCTTCTGCCTTGATTGTGTTAAGATTTTGTTTTTTTCTTTACCTTCTGGTGCATGATGGTTGAGTGTTGCTGAGGAGGTGGGGAGGTGGTGTGTGTGTTGTAGGAGCCCACAGAGAGGATTAATGTGTCTTATTATACTTTCAGATGGCGAGCCTCGACCTCCTTCACAGACCGTCACGGTGAATGGATGGACACACAAAGGCACAAGGATCTCAGCTCAGAGAGTGAATTAAAGCCTCTTCCATCTGCACAGCGGGGGAAAGGGCCTCTGTGGAGCCGGGAAGGCACAAGCCAGAGGTCGATAGCGAGAGAGAAGTAATGCTGCTTCGGTGATTGTCTTTCAGTCTGAGCCACTCACCTTTCCTGCCATGGCGCTACGGTCAGCTCTCTGTCCTCCTGATGCTCTCTCAGTGGGAACGTAGAGAGACACACACTGGAGACACACTCTCCAGCTCCACACACACCCACACACCTCCACGAGGAGTGTGGACAGAACTCATGCAGAGATCTCATACACACACACACTCAGGAGCACAACACACCTTTGTTGTATGTTTTAGCCTGATAGGTCATTATTTGTCCGTTCCCAGAATTGGATTAAGATTTTATATTGTGACTCTCTCTGCTGTTTGATTGGACCTCTCAGAAGCTTTAGGGTTGTTGTCCTGCAGTTTTATGGTTGTGTCTCTCTGGGACGTTGTGACTGAGCGGCAGGTAGAGCCAGCATGGCTAGGCCTTTGCTGAAGATTCAGCGCTACTTCCGGAGGAAACCTGTGCGCTTCTTCTCCTTCATCCTCCTCTACCTGACAGCCGGGAGCCTGGTGTTCCTGCACTCTGGCTTCGTAGGGGACAACTCCACAGGGGCCAATGGGGGCCGGGACCCCCTGGTGGCGTCTGAGATGGGGAACAGGGTGCCCTCCTCAAATGGCCGGCGGGTAGGGATGATGGGAAGGGTGTTCAAGGAGAACCGCAGACCCACCCCGAGGAGGTACGGCCCTCCATGGATGAAAGGAGCTGCTGGGAAGGACAGCCATGATTGGAGGGCCCGGGGAGGAGACTACACAAGCAGCTGGAACCGCGCCCTCAAAGGACGCAACGCCAAAGATCTGGACGACGGACGGGGTGAGTTAACAGTTTGTCGAGATGTACTAGTTGGATAGTACCTAGATGGTTTGTACTGTTGGGACTCTTAACTTGATTTTACACATAACAATCAGTTTCTCTTAAAAACACCACTTAACTACAGTTAATTTGTTTTATAGATAGCCTGAAGAAATAAACAGCCTGAAGAAATAAACTGTCAATTTTAGTGACTATCATACCTAAGTTTCACCTTGAGTATTCGCTGTTCATTATGAAAGATATTCCATTATACACACAGACACGTGTGGATAGGCACATACACATTCACACTCAAGGTTAATGTGCTTGGATATTGTGATTGTATATTTAAGAGGCAATTGGCACTTCAGGTGATGCCTCTCCAGAGAGATGAAGAGCCTGTGTGAACAGAGTGACTCCTCTCTCTCTCTCCCAGGGAGATCTGGAACCAGAGGTTTAGTTAGTTCAGTGGTCCCACCCACCCTGGTCCTCCTTAGCCACAGTCAGGCAATACCCACCAGCAGGCCATAAACATGGTTATTTTGGGGGATATTCAGAACGTACAGATTCATCTCACAGTGATAGCAGGTTTTCCCCAAATACGTTTACCCATATCATAGAGCTATCCCTAGCAACACCCTGTGTGACATTGTATATACAGTGCCTTAAGAAAGTATTCGGCCCCCTTGAACTTTGCGACCTTTTGCCACATTTCAGGCTTCAAACATAAAGATATAAAACTGTATTTTTTTGTGAAGAATCAACAACAAGTGGGACACAATCATGAAGTGGAACAACATTTATTTGATATTTCAAACTTTTTTAACAAATCAAAAACTGAAAAATTGGGCGTGCAAAATTATTCAGCCCCTTTACTTTCAGTGCAGCAAATTCTCTCCAGAAGTTCAGTGAGGATCTCTGAATGATCCAATGTTGACCTAAATGACTAATGATGATAAATACAATCTACCTGTGTGTAATCAAGTCTCCGTATAAATGCACCTGCACTGTGATAGTCTCAGAGGTCCGTTAAAAGCGCAGAGAGCATCATGAAGAACAAGGAACACACCAGGCAGGTCCGAGATACTGTTGTGAAGAAGTTTAAAGCCGGATTTGGATACCAAAATATTTCCCAAGCTTTAAACATCCCAAGGAGCACTGTGCAAGCGATAATATTGAAATGGAAGGAGTATCAGACCACTGCAAATCTACCAAGACCTGGCCGTCCCTCTAAATTTTCAGCTCATACAAGGAGAAGACTGATCAGAGATGCAGCCAAGAGGCCCATGATCACTCTGGATGAACTGCAGAGATCTACAGCTGAGGTGGGAGACTCTGTCCATAGGACAACAATCAGTCGTATATTGCACAAATCTGGCCTTTATGGAAGAGTGGCAAGAAGAAAGCCATTTCTTAAAGATATCCATAAAAAGTGTTGTTTAAAGTTTGCCACAAGCCACCTGGGAGACACACCAAACATGTGGAAGAAGGTGCTCTGGTCAGATGAAACAAAAATTGAACTTTTTGACAACAATGCAAAACGTTATGTTTGACGTAAAAGCAACACAGCTCATCACCCTGAACACACCATCCCCACTGTCAAACATGGTGGTGGCAGCATCATGGTTTGGGCCTGCTTTTCTTCAGCAGGGACAGGGAAGATGGTTAAAATTGATGGGAAGATGGATGGAGCCAAATACAGGACCATTCTGGAAGAAAACCTGATAGAGTCTGCAAAAGACCTGAGACTGGGACGGAGATTTGTCTTCCAACAAGACAATGATCCAAAACATAAAGCAAAATCTACAATGGAATGGTTCAAAAATAAACATATCCAGGTGTTAGAATGGCCAAGTCAAAGTCCAGACCTGAATCCAATCGAGAATCTGTGGAAAGAACTGAAAACTGCTGTTCACAAATGCTCTCCATCCAACCTCACTGAGCTCGAGCTGTTTTGCAAGGAGGAATGGGAAAAAATGTCAGTCTCTCGATGTGCAAAACTGATAGAGACATACCCCAAGCGACTTACAGCTGTAATCGCAGCAAAAGGTGGCGCTACAAAGTATTAACTTAAGGGGGCTGAATAATTTTGCACGCCCAATTGTTCAGTTTTTGATTTGTTAAAAAAGTTTGAAATATCCAATAAATGTCGTTCCACTTCATGATTGTGTCCCACTTGTTGTTGATTCTTCACAAAAAAATACAGTTTTATATCTTTATGTTTGAAGCCTGAAATGTGGCAAAAGGTCGCAAAGTTCAAGGGGGCCGAATACTTTCGCAAGGCACTGTATTTACTAGGTACCCAGATGCCACAGACAAGTGACTTGGAACCAAACCACAAAATCTAAAAATACAATTAAAATTAAAAATTAAAATTATTTGAGGATTGTCTTCATACCTGCCCACTAGGCTAATCCGGTCTGATGTTTGAAGGGTTCCAACTCCCAACAGAAGGTTTCTAAGTATAGATCTTTGGTAAAATCCTGCACAGCTTGTTTTCATTGGCCTTATATTGCATGTCCATGGCAATTAACCTTTCCCAAAAAGAACTGGCTTGAGCTCCAGTAAAGTGATGAGGATTCATTTAGCCTGGGACTCCGCATGGCTGGCTGCTGTGAACAGCTGGCAGTGTCAGGAGTGCACAGCACAGCGCAGCACAGCACAGTGCCCTGATTCGCTCACATCTGATCATGTTATCCTCCACATTGATCTTTATACTTCCCATACTGGAAAATAAAGTATATAGTAGAATTTATAACAGAGGACAGCAGTTAACTGTATAGTCATAGAAATATAATATTATTCTTCGTAGTACGAGGATAACTAGCTACTTATAGTAAGAATATGCATTAGAGAAATATGTATTACAAGCACAAGCACTTCCTTTGCACAGTGATTGTTTTTGTGGCATTCGGATGGAGAGAAGCACAAACATGCTTTATGTAGTACATGTAATAGAGCTACGGATTAAAAGATCTCTACGTAGTATGTATAATAATAATACTAATTTGGTGGGTGCTTATATTTGTCCTATTTCACTCATGTACAAGTGTGTATTATACGCATGTGTGAATTGGAAATGTGCTTTTTAGCATATTGCAACTCCCCCTGAGACACACTCGGAGAGTGGGGTCACAAACAAGCTCAGCCATTATCAATGGCGACCCTGGAGCAATTAGCTTTAAATGTCTTGCTCAATGGCACATTGACAGATTATTCACATTGGATTAGAACTAGCGGCCTTTCTGTTACTGGCACAACCCTCTAAGAGCTAGGCTACCTGCCGTCGTGATTAGTGGTTTCAAAGCAGTGCAGCTCCCTTTCATCCATGACTCTTCTGTCCCACAATGCCAGGCCCTTGTCATGTTCTCTTCAAGAGCATCCACACCCAACCTGCTCCCCACTATAGACACATGCATGCATGCGCACACATGCACACACACAGAGAAAACACACACACTGTCTGAAATAAACTTGAAGCAAATACTGTCGTCCCCTGTATTTACCTCCTCATCTACCCTGTTTAAAGGAATAGTCCAGCAAGTGTATTGTTGTTATCCAGTACAGATGAATGCTATGTGTTAACATCCCTCATGAGGCCAGAGCATTACTGTACATATAACAAGATTATATGATCAGATAATAACATGATACGAGAGTGGAGACAATAAGCTGTGAGTCAAACTCAGAGAAGCAGATCATCTAAAGCACAGATTTCAGACCAAAGGACACATTTCAACTGTTCTATTGTCCATTGCTTGTGTTTCTTGACCCAAGCAAGTCTCGTCTTCTTATTGGTGTCCTTTAGTAGTGGTTTCTTTGCAGCAAATCCACCATGTCACCTAATAATCCACAGGCTCATTCATCCCCCTCCTCTCCCCTGTAACTATTCCCCAGGTCGTTGCTGCAAATGAGAACGTGTTCTCAGTCAACTTACCTGGTAAAATAAAGGATAAATTATTTATTTTTTACATTAAATGAAGGCCTGATTAACGTAGTCTCCTCTGAACAGTTCATGTTGAGAAAAGATGTGTCCTTTACTTGAACTCGGTGAAGCATTTATTTGGGCTGCAATTTCAGAGGTGCAACTGCACAGGTTTTTGAAATTTTCCAAATTGATTGACCTTCATGTCTTAAAGTAACGATGGACAGTAATTTCTCTCTGCTTATTTGAGCTGTTTTTTTATTTGTATTTTTTTATTTAACCTTCATTTGACCTAGACAAGTCAGTTAAGAACAAATTCTTATTTACAATGACGGCCTACCCCAGTCAAACCTGGATGACGCTGGGACAATTGTGCGCCGCTCTATGGGACTCCCAATCAAGGTCGGATGTTCTTGCCATAATATGGACTTGGTCTTTTACCAAATAGGTATACCACCCCTACATTCAGTATACCACCCTACCATGTCACAACACAACGGATTGGCTCACGCATCGTTGTACGGGATTTTCAGTTTCTTGGCAATTTTTCACATGGAATAGCCTTAATTTCTCAGAACAAGAATAGACTGACAAGTTTCAGAAGAAAGTACTTTGTTTCTGGCCATTTTTAGCCTGTAATCGAACCCACAAATGCTGATACTCCAGATGCTCCACTAGTCCAAGATGGCGTAGCAGTGGGTTGTCTGTTTTGATTGTCTTGTCCCGTCCCTTGTAAATATTGTTTTTCTTCGTATATATTTTTATTATTTTGAATCTCATTTTCTTATCTACGGCTGAACATACTCTCCTGCAACCCGCCTCATCCAATGTGGTATGGATCTGCTATTTTTACACTTTTGAACCGGAACCCCCTTCAGCAGCTAGCCAGCTAACTAGCTACTAGCTAGTAGTCAGTTAGCCACTGCTAGCGGTCATCACCGTTATCTTGGACTGCCAGCCTCAGCCCGGGCATCTCCTGCCAGCCTGCACAGCGCGATATCTACCCAGAGCATATCGGACTGCTTTTCTCTACCACATCTCCGGATTCCTACTGCAAGCACTGAACCTTTACTCCGGATCACCACAGCTAGCTAGCTGCTATCCGGGTGGCTACTCCTGTCTAACGTCTCTGTCCCGACGCAAGCAGCAGTTAGCCTGGAGCTAGCCTCGAACTAGGCCCATCTCCCATCTCCCAACTGAAGAGATCCATCAGATAATTCCTGGGCTTCAATACCTCTTCTGCAAATTGGCCTGAACCCTTTGCTGCCGACATGGAGCCCCACCGATTCATCACGACTGGTCTGCCGACATAACCGTCCGGGGGTGTTTCAACAGGCTCTCCAGTTGCAACGTCGCCCTGAGGCCCGTCTGCTAGCCTGCTGCTTGCCCTGGCCTGCTAGCTCTCTGAATCGCCGTGCCTCCAACTCGCCTAGCTACTCACTGGACCCTAGGATCACTCGGCTACACATGCCTCTCCCTAATGTCAATATGCCTAGTAATTTTTGTCTTCTTTCTCTGTAGAGCCTCCAGCCAAGCTCAATATGCCCTTATGTTCCACCCCCCACACATGTGGTGACCGCACCTGGCTTAAATGGTGCCTCTAGAGACAAAACCTCTTTCATCATTACTCAATGCCTAGGCTTACCTCCACTGTACTCACATCCTAACATACCCTTGTTTGTACATCATGCCTTGAATCCATTCTTCCGCGCCCAGAAACTTGCTTCTTTTACTCTCTGCCCCGAATGCACTAGACAACCAGATATTTTAGCCTTTAACCGTACTCTTATCCTACTCCTCCTTAGTTCCTCTGGTGATGTAGAGGTTAACCCAGGCCCTGCAGCCCCCAGCATCACTCCCATTCTCCAGGCACTCTCATTTGTTGACTTCTATAACCATAAAAGCATTGGTTTCATGCATGTTAACATTAGAAGCCTCATCCCTAAGTTTGTTTTATTCACTGATTTAGCACACTCCACTCTGAATCCTGGCTTAGGAAATTTCCACCCCTAACTATAACTTTTTCCGACAAGGTAGAACTGCCAAAGGGGGTGGAGTTGCAATCTACTGCTGCGATAGCCTGCAGAGTTCAGTCATACTATCCAGGTCTGTGCCCAAACAATTCTAGCTTCTACTGTTAAAAATCCACCTTTCTAGAAACAAGTCTCTCACCGTTGCTGCTTGTTATAGATCCCCCTCGGCCCGCGGTTGTGCCCTGGACACCATATGTGAATTGATCGCCCCCCCATCTATCTTCAGAGCTCGTACTGTTAGTGTAACGGTTTTCTGTATGAGAAGGAGAGTCGGACCAAAATGCAGCGTGTCTATTGCAATCCATGTTTAATGAAGAAACACACTAAACACAAACACTACCAAAACAATAAACTTAACGAAAACCGAAACAGCCTATACTTGTGTAACCTAACACAGAAACAATGACATCAGGACACTAAGGACAATCACCCACAAACACACAGTGAAACCCAGGCTACCTAAATATGGTTCCCAATCAGAGACAATGACTAACACCTGCCTCTGATTGAGAACCATATCAGGCCAGACATAGAAATAGACAAACAAGACATCCAACATAGAATGCCCACCCAGTTCACGTCCTGACCAACACTAAAACAAGGAAAACACACACGAACGATGGTCAGAACGTGACAGTACCCCCCCTCCAAGGTGCGGACTCCGGACGCACAACTTAAACCTATAGGGGAGGGTGTGGGTGGGCATCTGTCCGCGGTGGCGGCTCTGGCGCTGGACGTGGACCCCACTCCATAATAGTCTTTGTCCACCTCCTTAGCGTCCCTAGATAGGTGACCCTCCTAAGAGACAGCTCGGGACAGAGGGGAAGCTCGGAACAGAAGGACAGCTTGGGACAGAGGTAGCTCGGGACTGATGGGTAGCTCAGCACTGAGAGGAAGCTCAGCACTGAGAGGAAGCTCAGGCAGGTGGTTGGATCCGGCAGATCCTGGCTGGCTGGCGGTTCTGGAAGATCCTGGCTGACTGGCGGATCCGGAAGATCCTGGCTGACTGGCGGATCCGGAAGATCCTGGCTGACTGGCGGATCCGGAAGAGTCTGGTCGACTGGCGGATCCGGAAGAGTCTGGTCGACTGGCGGATCTGGAAGAGTCTGGTCGACTGGCGGATCTGGAAGAGTCTGGTCGACTGGCAGATCTGGAAGAGTCTGGTCGACTGGCAGATCTGGAAGAGTCTGGTCGACTGGCAGATCTGGAAGAGTCCGGTCGACTGGCAGATCTGGAAGAGTCCGGTCGACTGGCAGCTCTGGCTGCTCCATGCTGACTGGCTGCTCCATGATGACTGGCAGCTCTGGCTGCTCCATGCTGACTGGCTGCTCCATGCTGACTGGCAGCTCTGGCTGCTCCATGCTGACTGGCTGCTCCATGCTGACTGGCAGCTCTGGCTGCTCCATGCTGACTGGCTGCTCTGGCTGCTCCATGCTGACTGGCTGCTCCATGCTGACTGGCTGCTCTGGCTGCTCCATGCTGACTGGCGGCCCTGGCTGCTCCATGCTGACTGGCGGCCCTGGCTGCTCCATGCTGACTGGCGGCCCTGGCTGCTCCATGCTGACTGGCTGCCCTGGCTGCTCCATGCTGACTGGCGGCCCTGGCTGCTCCATACTGACTGGCGGCCCTGGCTGCTCCATGCTAACTGGCAGCTCTGGCGGCTCCTTGCAGACTGGCAGCTCTGGCGGCTCCTTGCAGACTGGCAGCTCTGGCGGCTCCTTGCAGACTGGCAGCTCTGGCGGCTCCTTGCAGACTGGCAGCTTTGGCGGCATCCTGCAGACAGGCAGCTCTGGCGGCACCTTGTAGACTGGCAGCTCCTTGCAGACTGGCAGCTCTATGCAGACTGGCAGCTCCTTGCAGACTGGCAGCTCCTTGCAGACTGGCAGCTCCTTGCAGACTGGCAGCTCTATGCAGACTGGCAGCTCCTTGCAAACTGGCAGCTCTATGCAGACTGGCAGTTCTGAACAGGCGGGAGACTCCGGCAGCGTTGTAGAGAAGGAAGGCTCTAACAGCGCTAAACAGGCGGTAGACTCCGACAGCGCTGGAGAGGAGGAGGGCTCCGACAGCACTGGACAGGCGAGGCGCACTGTAGGCCTGATGCGTGGTGCTGGCACTGGTGGTACTGGGCCGAGGACACGCACAGGAAGCCTGGTGCGGGGAGCTGCTACCGGAGGGCTGGGGTGTGGAGGTGGTACTGGAAAGACCGGACCGTGCAGGCGCACTGGAGCTCTTGAGCACCGAGCCTGCCCAACCTTACCTGGTTGAATGCTCACGGTCGCCCTGCCAGTGCGGCGAGGTGGAATAGCCCGCACTGGGCTATGCAGGCGAACCGGAAACACCGAGCGCAAGGCTGGTGCCATGTAAGCCGGCCCAAGGAGACGCACTGGGGACCAGCTGCGTAGAGCCGGCTTCATGGCATTAGGCTCGACGCTCAATCTAGCCCGGCCGACACGCGGAGCTGGAATATACCGCACCGGGCTATGCACCCGCACTGGAGACACTGTGCGCACCACTGCATGACACGGTGCCTGTCCGGTCTCTCTAGCCCCCCGGTAAGCACAGGGAGTTTGCCCAGGTCTCCTACCTGGCGTAGCCATACTCCCTGTTAGCCCCCCCCCAAGAAATTTTTGGGGCTGCCTCTCGGGCTTCCTTGCCAGCCTTGTTCCCTCATATCGCCGGCTCCTTTCTCCGGCTGCCTCTGCTCTCCTAAGTGCCTCCACCTGTTCCCATGGGAGGCGATCTCTTCCAGCTAGTATCTCCTCCCAAGTGTAACAGCCCTTGCCATCCAAAACGTCCTCCCATGTCCATTCCTCTTTACGCTGCTGTTGCTGCCTGTTGACACGCTGCTTGGTCCGTTGGTGGTGGGTGATTCTGTAACGGTTTTCTGTATGAGAAGGAGAGTCGGACCAAAATGCAGCGTGTCTATTGCAATCCATGTTTAATGAAGAAACACACTAAACACAAACACTACCAAAACAATAAACTTAACGAAAACCGAAACAGCCTATACTTGTGTAACCTAACACAGAAACAATGACATCAGGACACTAAGGACAATCACCCACAAACACACAGTGAAACCCAGGCTACCTAAATATGGTTCCCAATCAGAGACAATGACTAACACCTGCCTCTGATTGAGAACCATATCAGGCCAGACATAGAAATAGACAAACAAGACATCCAACATAGAATGCCCACCCAGTTCACGTCCTGACCAACACTAAAACAAGGAAAACACACACGAACGATGGTCAGAACGTGACAGTACCCCCCCTCCAAGGTGCGGACTCCGGACGCACAACTTAAACCTATAGGGGAGGGTGTGGGTGGGCATCTGTCCGCGGTGGCGGCTCTGGCGCTGGACGTGGACCCCACTCCATAATAGTCTTTGTCCACCTCCTTAGCGTCCCTAGATAGGTGACCCTCCTAAGAGACAGCTCGGGACAGAGGGGAAGCTCGGAACAGAAGGACAGCTCGGGACAGAGGTAGCTCGGGACTGATGGGTAGCTCAGCACTGAGAGGAAGCTCAGCACTGAGAGGAAGCTCAGGCAGGTGGTTGGATCCGGCAGATCCTGGCTGGCTGGCGGTTCTGGAAGATCCTGGCTGACTGGCGGATCCGGAAGATCCTGGCTGACTGGCGGATCCGGAAGATCCTGGCTGACTGGCGGATCCGGAAGAGTCTGGTCGACTGGCGGATCCGGAAGAGTCTGGTCGACTGGCGGATCTGGAAGAGTCTGGTCGACTGGCGGATCTGGAAGAGTCTGGTCGACTGGCAGATCTGGAAGAGTCTGGTCGACTGGCAGATCTGGAAGAGTCTGGTCGACTGGCAGATCTGGAAGAGTCCGGTCGACTGGCAGATCTGGAAGAGTCCGGTCGACTGGCAGCTCTGGCTGCTCCATGCTGACTGGCTGCTCCATGATGACTGGCAGCTCTGGCTGCTCCATGCTGACTGGCTGCTCCATGCTGACTGGCAGCTCTGGCTGCTCCATGCTGACTGGCTGCTCCATGCTGACTGGCAGCTCTGGCTGCTCCATGCTGACTGGCTGCTCTGGCTGCTCCATGCTGACTGGCTGCTCCATGCTGACTGGCTGCTCTGGCTGCTCCATGCTGACTGGCGGCCCTGGCTGCTCCATGCTGACTGGCGGCCCTGGCTGCTCCATGCTGACTGGCGGCCCTGGCTGCTCCATGCTGACTGGCTGCCCTGGCTGCTCCATGCTGACTGGCGGCCCTGGCTGCTCCATACTGACTGGCGGCCCTGGCTGCTCCATGCTAACTGGCAGCTCTGGCGGCTCCTTGCAGACTGGCAGCTCTGGCGGCTCCTTGCAGACTGGCAGCTCTGGCGGCTCCTTGCAGACTGGCAGCTCTGGCGGCTCCTTGCAGACTGGCAGCTTTGGCGGCATCCTGCAGACAGGCAGCTCTGGCGGCACCTTGTAGACTGGCAGCTCCTTGCAGACTGGCAGCTCTATGCAGACTGGCAGCTCCTTGCAGACTGGCAGCTCCTTGCAGACTGGCAGCTCCTTGCAGACTGGCAGCTCTATGCAGACTGGCAGCTCCTTGCAAACTGGCAGCTCTATGCAGACTGGCAGTTCTGAACAGGCGGGAGACTCCGGCAGCGTTGTAGAGAAGGAAGGCTCTAACAGCGCTAAACAGGCGGTAGACTCCGACAGCGCTGGAGAGGAGGAGGGCTCCGACAGCACTGGACAGGCGAGGCGCACTGTAGGCCTGATGCGTGGTGCTGGCACTGGTGGTACTGGGCCGAGGACACGCACAGGAAGCCTGGTGCGGGGAGCTGCTACCGGAGGGCTGGGGTGTGGAGGTGGTACTGGAAAGACCGGACCGTGCAGGCGCACTGGAGCTCTTGAGCACCGAGCCTGCCCAACCTTACCTGGTTGAATGCTCACGGTCGCCCTGCCAGTGCGGCGAGGTGGAATAGCCCGCACTGGGCTATGCAGGCGAACCGGAAACACCGAGCGCAAGGCTGGTGCCATGTAAGCCGGCCCAAGGAGACGCACTGGGGACCAGCTGCGTAGAGCCGGCTTCATGGCATTAGGCTCGACGCTCAATCTAGCCCGGCCGACACGCGGAGCTGGAATATACCGCACCGGGCTATGCACCCGCACTGGAGACACCGTGCGCACCACTGCATGACACGGTGCCTGTCCGGTCTCTCTAGCCCCCCGGTAAGCACAGGGAGTTTGCCCAGGTCTCCTACCTGGCGTAGCCATACTCCCTGTTAGCCCCCCCCCAAGAAATTTTTGGGGCTGCCTCTCGGGCTTCCTTGCCAGCCTTGTTCCCTCATATCGCCGGCTCCTTTCTCCGGCTGCCTCTGCTCTCCTAAGTGCCTCCACCTGTTCCCATGGGAGGCGATCTCTTCCAGCTAGTATCTCCTCCCAAGTGTAACAGCCCTTGCCATCCAAAACGTCCTCCCATGTCCATTCCTCTTTACGCTGCTGTTGCTGCCTGTTGACACGCTGCTTGGTCCGTTGGTGGTGGGTGATTCTGTAACGGTTTTCTGTATGAGAAGGAGAGTCGGACCAAAATGCAGCGTGTCTATTGCAATCCATGTTTAATGAAGAAACACACTAAACACAAACACTACCAAAACAATAAACTTAACGAAAACCGAAACAGCCTATACTTGTGTAACCTAACACAGAAACAATGACATCAGGACACTAAGGACAATCACCCACAAACACACAGTGAAACCCAGGCTACCTAAATATGGTTCCCAATCAGAGACAATGACTAACACCTGCCTCTGATTGAGAACCATATCAGGCCAGACATAGAAATAGACAAACAAGACATCCAACATAGAATGCCCACCCAGTTCACGTCCTGACCAACACTAAAACAAGGAAAACACACACGAACGATGGTCAGAACGTGACAGTTAGGTGGCCTAAACTGGGATATGCTTAACACCCTGGCCGTCCTACAATCTAAGCTGGATGCCCTCAATCTCACACAAATCATCAAGGAACCTACCAGGTACAACCCTAAATCCGTAACCATGGGCACCCTCTTAGATATCATCCTGATCAACCTGCCCTCTAAATGCACCTCTGCTGTCTTCAACCAAGATCTCAGTGACCACAGCCCTCATCACTGTCAAACACTCCCTTAAACACTTCAGCGAGCAGGCCTTTCCACTCGACCTCTCGCTTTCCTCTCCATCTTAAATAAGCATGCCCCATTCAAGAAGAACTAAGAACAGATATAGCCCTTGGTTCACTCCAGACTTGGCTGCCCTTGACCAGCACAAAAACATCCTGTGGCATTCTGCATTAGCATCGAATAGCCCCCACGCAGTGGCGTGCCGTGGGCCTGGGACCTGGGCCTTCAGTGAGGCCCTACACAGTCCCACCCGAATTAATCCACCTCTTATTACCATCATTATGATGCCATGGCTCTGGACACTATATATTTAGACAGAAACGCAGTATAACCAGGTGTTGCGTCGCACCCAAAGTTTCACTGTGATGATAAAGACATAACTATTCACTGAAAATAAAAGAAAGAAAACAAATAATTTGCAACATAGGCTATTTGCCATTTTATTTTGTTAATATATAGGCTATTTAATATTAATGAAATAAAATGCGAAACATACCTACACATTTAATAAAAAATCAAATGCATTGTAAGCCTACACACCAAAGACTGATTATTTGAACACAAAATCCATCCTCCTTTCTTTCCTCAAGAAGACTTCAATGACTCTGTTGTACAGTCTATCTGTGCGTTTTAGTTCCACCAATAAGTCATTTTCTATCAACATGGAGGCTAATGCTGAAAGCCGAGTCTGTCCAGTAGGCCGAGAATGGCCGCTTGACAGAAGCCGTGGACACAGGGATAGTCACTGTCACACATGCCAATGTGTAAAGTTGCCCCATGTCCTCATTCAGATTTTTCTGCTTAAGGAAATCAAGGAGATCAGAGGGACTTTTCCCTTCAAAATCAGTCATAGCATACATTACAGTCAGTTCTGTTTTTAGCTTGGATAGGTCGAACAGTGTTCCGTGACTCTCTGTTAAGCTGGAGAAGGCTGTTTGTGGGAATTTTTTCCAGGTAGGTCTGAAAGTGCTGGGGGTCCAGGAGGGAGAGAAACATACATTTTTTTGTGGTCTTGAAACGTGTTTCGTATCTGGCAAAGAATGTTGTCCAGAATATTGCTGTGGAGTTGTTGGTAGTATGTGCGAGGGTCTCCTTGTGCTGGGCCTCTGCTTGCACTGGGTGAACTTGAGAAGCAGTGTAAAAACAATGTTGTTGAACGCTGAGCTGTAGTCAATGAACAGCATTCTCACATAGGTGTTCCTTTTGTGCAGGTGGGAAAGGGCAGTCTGGATTGTGATTGAGATTGCATCATCTGTGGATGCTAACATGATTATGGATAATGATAAATAATGATGAGTGAGAAAGTTACAGAGGCACACATATTATACCCCCAAGATATGCTAACCTCTCACCATTACAATAACAGGCGAGGTTGGCATTTTTTTGGAGGTATGATATTTATGCCTTTGTAACTTTCTCACTCATTATTCACAATTCATTCATGATTATCCGTAATTATGGCAGCATCCACATTAATGTAAACGTTTTCCGAAACATATTCTATTTGATTTACTATAAAGGGGACTCCAAAATGACATAATATTTATCCCTCATTTCTATTGGGCACAACATAATCCGAAACACAACCAAAACAAACTCCAAGTTTGTAGAGTCACAAGCTTGATGTAGTCATTGCGTGCTAAGAATATACTAAACTTTTGACTACTTTAATACACTGTAAGTGAATTTGTCCAAATACTTATGACACATTCAAATGGAGGGACTAGATACATAACGTGCTTTAATTTCTAAATGGTAAGACAGATATGTATTGTATGAAAATACTTTCAAATAGAAGGTGACCTTTTGTACTGTTGCATCATATGAAACATTTTCTCATATCCAAAATGCTGGAGTATAGAGGCAAATTTAAATGTTTAGCTTCGCTGTCCAAATAAATACCTAGGGGAGTGTATCTCTGCTTCCCTGAACGACTGGCTTCTGATCGGATTATTTCATTTCATAAACTAAGCACAAAAAAGGAAGGCGGAAGGGCAGCCCCATTGAAGCGCAGTTCAGTTGAGCTAAATCACCGCTTCCCTTTGACCTAAAGCAGATTAGTGATCATGCTCAATCCGCTCCGTTACCATGTCTGGGAGGAAGATTACTGCAAACTGGAAACCACATATCCTTAGGCTGTATTTATTGTAGCTGGTGATTTTAACAAAGCAAATTTGAAGAAAACATTACCGAAGTTCTACAAACACATTGACTGTAGTACTCACTTTGGAAAAACATTGGACCACTGCTACTCAACTTTTCGAAATGCCTACAAGGCCCTCCCCCGCCCTTCCTTTGGCAAATCTGATCACGACTCTATTTTGCTCCTCCCTTCCTATAGGCAGAAACTAAAACAGGAAGTACCGGTACTAAGGTCTATTCAACGCTGGTCTGACCAATCGGAATCCATGCTTCAAGATTGTTTTGATCACGCAGACTGGAATATGTTCCAGGCAGCCTCTGAGATTAACATCAACAAATATACGGATATGGTGACTGAGTTCATCAGGAAGTGTATAGGAGATGTTGTACACACTGTAACTATGAAAACCTATCCAAACCAGAATCGGTAGATAGAATGCAGCATTCGCGCAAAACTGAATGCGCAAACCACCGCATTTAAATAAAGGTTAAATAAAAATGTTTTAAATGTTTTTTAACCATTGTGACTGGGAATATGGCCGAATACAAACACTGTAGTTATTCCCTGTGTAAGGCAATCAAACAGGCAAAACGTCAGTACAGAGACAAAGTCGCAATTCAACGGCTCAGATACGAGACGTATGTGGCAGGGTCTACAGACAAACGCGGACAACAAAGGCAAAAACCAACCACGCCACGGACACCGATGTGTCCGGACAAGCTAAACACCTTCTTCTATCACTTCTACCTTACCCTAGACCCACTTCACTTTGCTTACCGCCCGGGTCTGAACCCCGCCCTGTGAAACTGGGTCCTGGACTTCCTGACGGGCCGCACCCACGTGGTGAAGGTAGGAAACAACACCTCCACTTCGCTGATCCTCAACACAGGGGCCCCACAAGGGTATGTGCTCAGCCCCAGCCTGTATTCCCTGTTCACCCATGAGTGCGTGGCCATGCACGCTGCCAACTCAATCATCAAGTTTGCAGACGACACCACAGTGGTAGGCTTGATTACCAACAACAACGAGACGGCCTACAGGGAGGAGGTGAGGGGCCCAGAAGTGTGGTGCCAGGAAAATACCCTCTCACTCAACGTCAACAAAACCAAGGAGCTGAACATGGACTTCAGGAAACAGCAGAGGGAGCACACCCCTATCCACATCGACGGGAAAAGGTGAAGGAGAAGGTGGAAAGCTTCAAGTTCCTTGGCGTACACATCACTGACGATCTGAAAGGGGACCCCCCCACAGACAGTGTGGTGAAGAAGACGCAACAGCACCTCTACATTTCTTCAACCTCAGGAGTCTGAAGAAATGTGTCTTGTCCCCTAAAACCCTCACAAACTTTTACAGGTGCACAATTGAGAGCATCCTGTTGGATTGTATTACTGCCTGGTATGGCAACTGTACCAAGGCAGAGCTCTCCAGAGGGTGGTGTGTTCTGTCCAACGCATCATCGGGGGCAAACTATCTGCCCTCCAGGACACTTACAGCATTCAATGTCACAGAAAGGCCAAAAAGATCAAGAACATCAACCACCCGAGCCATGGCCTGTTCACCCAGCTATCATCCAGAAGGCGAAGTCAATACAGGTGCATCAAACCTGGGACCGAGAGACTGAAAAACAGCTTCTATCTCAAGCCCATCAGATTGTTAAATAGCCATCACTAGCCGGCTACCACCCGGTTATTTAACCTTGCACCTTAGAGGCTGCTGCTCTATATACATAGACTTGGAATCACTGGTCACTTTAATAATGGAACGCTAGTCACTTTAATAATGTTGACATACTGCTTTACTCATCTCATATGTATATACTGTATTCTATTCTACTGTATTTTAGTCATTGCCATTCCGACATTGCTCGATCTAATATTTATATATTTTTTAATTCCATTCTTTTACTTTCGATTTGTGTGTATTGTTGTGAATTGTTAGATACTACTGCACTGTTGGATCAAGAAATGCAAGCATTTCAATACACCCACAATAACATGCTAAATATGTGTATGTGGCCAAAAAAATTTAATTTTATTTGAGCAGGAAGGAAGGGTGAGGATCAGCCAGTCCCATTGCAGAAGGACATTACCAGCCTTTCCTCCCTCCCTCCCCCCGCCTTACCTCCTCCCTATCTACTCACTTTGAATAAGTCAGGAAGTGTATTGAGTGCCGTTGCAGTAATAGGCCACTAGAAGGGGTTGTGTGTCTATATAAATAAATAAACATGCCCGTCTGGTGTTGATTCCTTGAGCAGCAACGTTGCCCTCAATATGTCTGCATTGAATGGAGCAGATGGATGATGATGTTGGATTGGACTTTAAAGTTCTTCTACTAATATACAGAATGTCTCAACAGAATTGTTTATACAATTTTTTTCTGTTAAAACTATAATTTACCATGACTATTTATAAGCAATTACCATTGAAAATGTACTACTGTAAATGTGCATGTTATACTCACATAACTTGGAATAACTTTTTATTGATAAGCATTTTTCTTTGTGTTCTACCCAAAACGGTATTATTGCCTCTCCCCCTTATCTCCCATAATATTGCTCTGCTTAAATTGTGCATTTTAAAAAATTTGTTATGAGAAATGTTTTGTTCTTCTCTCTTAAAGCGAATTACATCGGCTGCTATATAGACAACACGGCGAAAAGAGCACTCAGGGGAGTGTCCTTTTTTGACTACAAGAAAATGACGGTCTTCCGTTGCCAGGACAACTGTGCTGAAAGGTAGGCCTGGGAATATAAAAAGTCACAAACACAGGATCGGAGTGAGGAATAAAGGTTGTGTACCAGAGTGGAGATGAACTCTTTCACTCTCTCTCTCACTGTATCTCTTTCTCTCTCTCTTTCTCTCTCTATTTCTGTTTCTCTCTTTGCCTGCCTCTTTCCTCCTCATACCATATTTTCTTCACATCATCTGTTTTTCCAGTTTCCCCTGGCCTCCTCCTCTCCCTCTCTCATCCTATGGATGGCTCAGCCCAACACTCACCACTGACTCACAGGAGAGGAGAGAAAGAGAGGAGGCGATATACTGTATATATATAAACAGTATATAAGGAGAAGATATATATATGCGAGAGTGAGGAGAAGTGCAGTAGAGAGCAAATTTTCATCTTTCTCCTCTGCTCCTCTCTCTCGCTCTCTGTCCACACCCCTCCCAGAGCAGGCTGCTGATATACAGTGCCTTCAGGAAGTATTCACACCCCTTGACTTTTTCCACATTTTGTTGTGTTACAGCCTGAATTATTTATGGTTTAAATTAAGATTTTGTGTCACTGGCCGACACACAATACCTCATAATGTCGAAGTGGAATTATCTTTTTAGAAATGTTTAATTAAAAATGGAATGCTGAAATGTCTTCAGTCAATAAGTATTTAACCCCTTTGCTATGGCAAGCCTAAATAAGTTCAGCAGTAAGAATTTGCTTAACATTTTTTATTTTTTTTTTAATTTTTTTTTTTTACAATTTAGTAATTTAGTAGACGCTCTTATCCAGAGCGACTTACAGTAGTGAGTGCATACATTTTTGTACTGGTCCCCCTTGGGAATCGAACCCACAACCCTGGCGTTGCCTGCGCCATGCTCTACCAACTGATAATAAGTTGGATTGACTCACTCTTTGTGCAATAATAGTATTTAGCATTATTTTTTAATATCTACCTCATCTCTGTACCCCACACATACAATTATCTGTAAGGTCCCTCAGTCAAGCAGTGAATTTCAACCACATATTCAACCAAAAAGATCAGGGACGTTTTCCAATGCCTTGCAAAGAAGGGCACCTATTGGTAGATGGGTAAAAAAAACAGACATTGAATTTCCGTTTGAGCATGGTGAAGTTATTAATTACACTTTGTATGGTGTCTCATACACCCAGTCACTACAAAGATACACGTGTCCTTCCTAACTCAGAGGAAGGAAGCCGCTCGGGGAGTTCACCATGAGGCCAATGGTGACTCTAAAACAGTTACAGAGTTTAATGGCTGTGATAGGAGAAAACTGAGGATGGATCAACAACATTGTAGTTACTCAACAATACTAACCTAAATTATACGGTGAAAAGAAGGAAGCCTGTACAGAATAAAAATATTTGAAAATATGCATCCTGTTTGCAATAATACACTAAAGTAAAACTGCAAAAAATGTGGCAAAGAAATTAACTTAATGTCCTGAATGCAAAGTGTTATGTTTGGAGCAAATCCAACACAACACATCACTGAGTACCACTCTTCATATTTTCAAGCATGGTGTTGACTGTGTCATGTCCTGTATTTAATTTTCAATAAATTAGCTAACATTTCTAAAAACATGTTTTCTCTTTGTCATTATGGTGTACTGTGTGTATATTTCATCCAATAAATTTAATCCATTTTGAATTCAGGCTGTAACACAACATAATGTGGAATAAGTCAAGGGGTATGAATAGTTTCTGAAGGCACTGTACAGACATCAATGAAGCAGAGAAGTGCACCATTGTGACTAGCTAGCTAGGGCTTTCCTTGATTGGCAGTTGATTGTGTGATTTCTTCAGGGTAAAGGATGTGTTGTGCTGGCAATCTATTGGCACTATAAAGGCCTCTCAGGAGTCAAGTGTGCATCCCTCATGTGCCACTGCCAGGTTACTGTTCCCCAGGGAGTGTACAGGCCTTGTGTGTTTGATGGATAGAGCCTTCCAGTATACTGTACTGTGCATGGACTCATAATCAGCGTCACCCTAAAAAAAGCTCTGGTGTCTTGGTGCAGTATTAATGCATGCACTCTCTCTCTCTGATACTGACCTTGTCTACCCAGAGAGCTCTCTTCATCTTGGAGAGGGTGAGTGAGGTTACTGCCGGTTACCCAACTGACTGTCTATGAGTCATTCAACCCTATTAGTGGACTGACTCTGTGGAGAGAGCTGCTGAGAGAGAGGGTCGTGGGCGTCTTGCAGTTGCATGAATAATCGAGTGCTAAAATACAAAACCACTTCCATCTGGTCAGACATTGCAGAGACAAGATGTTGGCAGGTTGTCAGGCGGTCAGGGCCAGGTATAGACTTTTGGAGGCTTGAAGCAAGATTTGGTTGGGGGCCCCCACACCTCACTGCAAAATATTTTAGTGCCCCCCTTTTGACAGTGGAGAGAAACATACATTTCCTGCAAATTCTACACATTTTGCCATGGGGCGGAGAGAGAACTTCTATTTTATAACAAATTTCATCCAATTCTATCCATTTTGCAATGGGATGGAGAGATATTTTATGCAGTATTAAAGCTAGTTTCCTGCAATTCTACACATTTTGTAATAATTTATGCCATGTTAAGATGATATCGGAGTGAAAATCACTAACAAAATCATGTGACTTGCATGCCCAGTCGGTATCTGACATGGCTAATTGCGTGACTGTCATTGACTGACATACCAAGAGAAATCAGCTGATGCACAACCAAATTTAGAAATTGCAACTGGTGTATTCTTATATACTTACTCTCAATCGTAAGTTCCAAAATAAATATCTCTCTCTCTCTATATATATATTATATATAAGCTTTTGTCGCTTATGCCTGGAACCAGCACTGTGGGCAGTAACCACCACCCCCACCCCCGACTAGAAGCCCTGAGAGTCTCTCTGCATTAGTTGCAACCAATGCTGAACATTTGTGTGCAAGCCTGAGCCTCTCTGTTATTAATGATGATATTAACACTACCCCCTATATTTCCTTTTCACTAGGGGATACCTGTATTCAGGCCTAGAGTTTGGGGCAGAGTGCTACTGTGGCCACAAGATCCAGGCCCCCAATGCATCTGAGAGTGAATGCAACATGGAGTGTAAGGGCGAGAAGGGCAACCTGTGTGGAGGGGCCAACCGCCTGTCAATCTACAGACTGGAGCTGGGCCAGGAGTCAGCGCGCCGTTGTGAGTCTCAACCACCCATCACCACAATGAACGCTGTTGTCTGTTTATCCATGTAACCCTCTGAGGGTAAATGGATATGTCGTGAGCTGCGGTGGGACGGGGCGTTGAGTGTGAAGGGATGTTCAGAGGCCACAGGGGAGGGTGCTCCTCCTCCCTCTCCACCGCTTCTTCGACTCCCAAGATCATAGCCACCAGTGTGCAATCTTTGGCAGTATATCTATTGCTCAGGGAAGAGGCTCCAAGCTTGTTTATATTCAGAGTTACGATAACAACATTGTTATTGTTATTTCTCTTTTTACCTGTCTGCTAAAGCAGATTGCAGATTGCTGAGCAATTCTCTTTTTCAATGTGTGTATGCATGCCCTGACACATCCGACGCTGATTTCAGTACCTGCTGCATATTTCAAAATAGTAAATGAAAAGGAGGATGTTTTGCCCTCTGCACTGCAGACTGTTATCGTCAGATTGCCTGGGGAACTGTGCAGCCTCCCATTTTCCCCTCAGAATGTATGTAGAATACTAAAGAACCGGAGAGACATGAGTAAAAACTCCCACCTCTTTCCGCCTTTCTTTTCCACTTATCATGTTCCTTTCCCGAATCTCTATTTACAGAGAAATGACAAGGGGAGAAACTCCCTTTAACATGCATTGCTAGCTCAAAATCTAATATAGACGTGACTATTGTCGTGTCTATAATATACACCTCTGTGTTACTGAAGCAGAAACATAATGTGAGGTCTCCCCACACATTAAACCCAAGCAAACATACTTGCACTTCATGCAGCGAAATATTTCCATGTGCATGTCAGAAAGGTGCTCTGGTTCTCATGGCCTTGGGCTAATATATATACTGAATAAAAATATAAACACAGCATGCAACAACTTCAAAGTTTTGACTGAGTTGCAGTTCAAAGAAGGAAATCAATTACCTTAGGCCCTAATATATGGATTTCAAATGACTGGGAATACAGATATGCATCTGTTGGTCACAGATACCTTAAAAAAAGCTAGGTGCGTGGATCAGAAAACCAGTCAGTATCTGGTGTGACCACCATTTGCCTCATGCATTCCAACACACAGTTTATCAGACTGTGCAAAGTTGCTGGATATTTTTTATTTAACTAGGCAAGTCAGTTAAGAAAAATTCTTATTCACAATGACGGCCTAGGAACAATGGGTTAACTGTCGTGTTCAGGGACAGAACGACAAATCTTTACATTGTCAGCTCAGGGATTCGATCTAGCAACCTTTTGGTTACTGGCCCAATGCTCTAACCACGAGGCTACTTGCCATGGTTACACATGCAATGAGGTTGTGAGGCTGGTTGGAGGTTCTGACAAATTCTCTAAAATTAAGTAATTCCCCGGCAACAGCTCTGGTGGACATTTCTGTGGTCAGCATGCCAATTGCACATTTTCTCAACACTTGAGACATCTGTGTCATTGTGTTGTGTGACAAAGTTGCACATTTTAGAGTGGCCTTTTATTGTCCCTAGCACAAGTTGCAACTGTGTAATGATCATGCTGTTTAATTAGATTATTGATATGCCACACCTGTCAGGTGGCTGGATTACCTTGGCAAAGGAGAAATGCTCACTAACAGGGATGTAAACAAATTTGTGAACAAAATGTAAGATAAATAAACATTGTGTAGCATATGGAACATTTGTGGGATCTTTTATTTCAGCTCAGGAAACATGGGACCAACACCTCACATTATTTTTTTCCTGTATACTGTAGTTGCGTGACAAACTAGCACAGGAAGCTCCAATTAAACATTTCATTACCAAAGAAGGAAATAGTTTCTTATGTGAGTGAAGGCAGGAGGAGGGGATAGAGGAAGACCTAAAGAAGGTGGGAGGAGGGAGTGAGAAACTGAGAGATGGGGAGAGAGGGAGAAAGAGAGACAGAGAGAGAGAGAGAAAGCATAAGACAAAAGATAAAAAGTGAGAGAGAAAGTAAGAAAAAGAGTGGGTGCTGGTGCTGGGGTGTCTCTCCTCCCCTGTATGCAGCTGTGAGAGTTCTGGAGGCAGGAGTCACATCTAAAATACATTTAGTCCCTCACACACTATGACTAACTCCTCAAGGTCTCCAACACACGGACCACCTACCATGGAAAATATATTGGCTGTAATGCCCTGCTGTCTGTACATACCAATGAGTGTTCTCGCATCTCTTGGTGCATAACCTACACAGACTGCTCACTTCCCTGTTATTTCCTGTTGTACAGTATGACTGGGCCTGTCATTTACTGTTTTACAGTATGGCTGGGTCTGTTATTTGCTGTTTTACAGTATGGCTAGGCCTGTTATTTGCTGTTTTACTGTAGGGCTGGGCCTGTTATTTGCTGTTTTACTTTAGGGCTGGGCCTGTTATTTTCTGTTTTACTGTAGGGCTGGGCCTTTAATTTGCTGTTTTACTGTAGGGCTGGGCCTTTTATTTGCTGTTTTACTGTAGGGCTGGGCCTGTTATTTGCTGTTTTACTTTAGGTCTGGGCCTGTTATTTGCTGTTTTGCAGTACGACTGGGCCTGTTATTTGCTGTTTTACTGTAGGGCTGGGCCTTTTATTTGCTGTTTTTCTGTAGCGCTGGGCCTGTTATTTGCTGTTTTACTGTATGGCTAGGCCTGTCATTTGCTGTTTTACAGTATGACTGGGCCTGTTATTTGCTGTTTTACTGTATGGCTAGGCCTGTTATTTGCTGTTTTACAGTATGACTCGGCCTGTTATTTGGTGTTTTACAGTATGGCTTGGCCTGTTATTTGCTGTTTTACAGTATGGCTGGGCCTGTTATTTGTTGTTCTTCATTATGGCCGGGCCTGTTATTTGCTGTTCTACAGTATGGCTAGGCCTGTTTTTGCTGTTTTACCGTAGGGCTGGGCCTGTTATTTGCTGTTTTACTGTAGGGCTGGGCATGTTATTTGCGGTTTTACTGTAGGGCTGGGCCTGTTATTTGCTGTTTTACTGTAGGGCTGGGCCTTTTATTTGCTGTTTTACTGTATGGATAGGCCTGTTATTTGCTGTTTTACAGTATGGCTGGGCCTGTTATTTGCTGTTTTACAGTACGACTGGGCCTGTTATTACTGTTTTACAGTATGGCTGGGCCTGTTATTTGCGGATTTACAGTATGGCTGGGCCTGTTATTTGCTGTTTTACAGTATGGCTGGGCCTGTTATTTGCTGATTTACAGTATGGCTGGGCCTGTTATTTGCTGTTTTACAGTATGGCTGGGCCTGTTATTTGCTGTTTTACAGTATGGCTGGGCCTGTTATTTGCTGATTTACAGTATGGCTGGGCCTGTTATTTGCTGTTCTACAGTATGGCTGGGTCTGTTATTTGCTGTTCTACAGTATGGCTGGGCCTGTTTTTTTGCTGTTTTACTGTATGGCTGGGCCTGTTATTTGCTGTTCTACATTATGGCTGGGCCTGTTATATGTTGTTCTTCATTATGGCTGGGCCTGTTATTTGCTGTTCTACAGTATGGCTAGGCCTGTTTTTTGTTGTTCTTCATTATGGCTGGGCCTGTTATTTGCTGTTCTACAGTATGGCTGGGCCTGTTATTTGCTGTTCTACAGTATGGCTGGGCCTGTTATTTGCTGTTTTACTGTAGGGCTGTGCCTTTTATTTGCTGTTTTACTGTAGGGCTGGGCCTGTTATTTGCTGTTTACTGTAGGGCTGGGCCTGTTATTTGCTGTTTTACTGTATGGCTGGGCCTGTTATTTGCTGTTTTACAATATGGCTGGGCCTGTTATTTGCTGTTTTAAAATTTGACTGGGCCTGTTATGTGCTGTTTTACAGTATGGCTGGGCCTGTTATTTGCTGTTTTACAGTATGACTGGGCTTGTTATTTACTGTTTTACAGTATGGCTGGGCCTGTTATTTGCTGATTTACAGTATGGCTGGGCCTGTTATTTGCTGTTTTACAGTATGGCTGGTCCTGTTTTTTGCTGTTTTACTGTATGGCTGGGCCTGTTATTTGCTGTTCTACAGTATGGCTGGGCCTGTTATTTGTTGTTCTTCATTATGGCCGGGACTGTTATTTGCTGTTCTAAAGTATGGCTAGGCCTGTTTTTTGCTGTTTTACTGTAGGTCTGGGCCTGTTTTTTGCTGTTTAACTGTAGGGCTGGGCCTGTTATTTGCTGTTTTACTGTAGGGCTGGGCCTTTTATTTGCTGTTTTACTGTAGGGCTGGACCTGTTATTTGCTGTTTTACTGTATGGCTAGGCCTGTTATTTGCTGTTTTACAGTATGACTGGGCCTGTTATTTGCTGTTTTACAGTATGACTAGGCCTGTTATTTGGTGTTTTACAGTATGGCTAGGCCTGTTATTTGCTGTTCTACAGTATGGCTGGGCCTGTTATTTGCTGTTTTACTGTAGGGCTGGGCCTGTTATTTGCTGTTCTACAGTATGGCTGGGCCTGTTATTTGCTGTTTTACTGTAGAGCTGGGCCTGTTATTTGCTGTTTTACTGTAGGGCTGGGCCTGTTATTTTCTGTTTTACAGTATGGCTGGGCCTGTTTTTTGCTGTTTTACTGTAGGGCTGGGCCTGTTATTAGCTGTTTTACAGTATGGCTGGGCCTGTTATTTGCTGTTTTACAGTATGGCTGGGCCTGTTATTTGCTGTTTTACTGTATGGCTGGGCCTGTTATTTGCTGTTTTACTGTAGGGCTGGGCCTGTTATTTGCTGTTTTACTCTAGGGCTGGGCCTGTTATTTGCTGTTCTACAGTATGGCTGGGCCTGTTATTTGTTGTTCTTCATTATGGCCGGGCCTGTTATTTGTTGTTCTACAGTATGGCTGGGCCTGTTTTTTCCTGTTTTACCTTAGGGCTGGGCCTGTTATTTGCTGTTTTACTGTAGGGCTGGGCCTGTTATTTGCTGTTTTACTTTAGGGCTGGGCCTGTAATTTGCTGTTTTACTGTAGGGCTGGGCCTTTAATTTGCTGTTTTACTATAGGGCTGTGCCTGTTATTTGCTGTTTTACAGTATGGCTGGGCCTGTTATTTGCTGTTTTTCAGTACGACTGGGCCTGTTCTTTACTGTTTTACAGTATGGCTTGGCCTGTTATTTGCTGATTTACAGTATGGCTGGGCCTGTTATTTGCTGATATGCAGTATGGCTGGGCCTGTTATTTGCTGTTCTACAGTATTGCTGGGTCTGTTATTTGCTTTTTTTACAGTATGGCTGGGCCTGTTATTTGCTGTTTTACAGTACGACTGGGCCTGTTATTTACTGTTTTACAGTATGGCTGGGCCTGTTATTTGCTGTTTTACAGTACGACTGGGCCTGTTATTTACTGTTTTACAGTGTGGCTGGGCCTGTTATTTGCTGATTTCCAGTATGGGCCTGTTAGTTGCTGTTTTACTGTAGGGCTGGGCCTGTTATTTGCTGTTTTACTGGAGGGCTGGGCCTGTTGTTTGCTGTTCTACAGTATGGCTGGGCCTGTTATTTGCTGTTTTACTGTAGGGCTGGGCCTATTATTTGCTGTTTTACTGTAGGGCTGGGCCTTTTATTTGCTGTTTTACTGTATGGCTGGGCCTGTTATTTGTTGTTTTACAGTATGACTGGGCCTGTTATTTGCTGTTTTACAGTATGTTTGGGCCTGTTATTTGCTGTTTTACAGTATGGCTGGGCCTGTTATTTGCTGATTTACAGTATGAGCCTGTTATTTGCTGTTTTACAGTATGGCTGGGCCTGTTATTTGCAGTTCTACAGTATGGCTGGGTCTGTTATTTGCTATTTTACAGTATGGCTGGGCCTGTTATTTGCTAATATACCGTATGACTGGGCCTGTTATTTACTGTTTTACAGTATGGCTGGGCCTGTTATTTACTGTTTTACAGTATGGCTGGGCCTGTTATTTACTGTTTTACAGTATGGATGGGCTTGTAATTTGCTGTTTTACTGTAGGGCTGGGCCTGTTATTTGCTGTTCTACAGTATGGCTGGGCCTGTTATTTGCTGTTCTACAGTATGGCTGGGCCTGTTATTTGCTGTTTTACTGCAGGGCTGGGCCTGTTATTTGCTGTTTTACTGTATGGCTGGGCCTGTTATTTGCTGTTTTACTGTAGGGCTGGGCCTGTTATTAGCTGTTTTACAGTATGGCTGGGCCTGTTATTTGCTGTTTTACTGTATGGCTGGGCCTGTTATTTGCTCTTCTACAGTATGGCTCAGCCTGTTATTTGCTGTTCTACAGTATGGTTGGGCCTGTTATTTGCTGTTTTACTGTATGGCTGGGCCTGTTATTTGCTCTTGTACTGTAGGGCTGGGCCTGTTATTTGCTGTTTTACAGTATGGCTGGGCCTGTCATTTGCTGTTTTACTGTATGGATGGGCCTGTTATTTGCTGTTTTACAGTATGACTGGGCCTGTTATTTACTGTTTTACAGTATGGCTGGGCCTGTTTTTTGCTGTTCTACAGTATGTCTGGGCCTGTTATTTGTTGTTCTTCATTATGGCCGGGTCTGTTATTTGTTGATCTACAGTATGGCTAGGCCTGTTTTTTTCTGTTTTACCTTAGGGCTGGGCCTGTTATTTGCTGTTTTACTGTAGGGCTGGGCCTGTTATTTGCTGTTTTACTTTAGGGCTGGGCCTGTTATTTGCTGTTTTACTGTAGGGCTGGGCCTGTTATTTGCTGTTTTACTGTAGGGCTGGGCCTTTTATTTGCTGTTTTACTGTAGGGCTGGGCCTGTTATTTGCTGTTTTACTTTAGGTCTGGGCCTGTTATTTGCTGTTTTGCAGTACGACTGGGCCTGTTATTTGCTGTTTTACTGTAGGGCTGGGCCTTTTATTTGCTGTTTTACTGTAGGGCTAGGCCTGTCATTTGCTGTTTTACAGTATGACTGGGCCTGTTATTTGCTGTTTTACTGTATGGCTAGGCCTGTTATTTGCTGTTTTACAGTATGACTCGGCCTGTTATTTGGTGTTTTACAGTATTGCTTGGCCTGTTATTTGCTGTTCTACAGTATGGCTGGGCCTGTTATTTGTTGTTCTTCATTATGGCCGGGCCTGTTATTTGCTGTTCTACAGTATGGCTAGGCCTGTTATTTGCTGTTTTACAGTATGGCTGGGCCTGTTATTTGCTGTTTTACAGTACGACTGGGCCTGTTATTACTGTTTTACAGTATGGCTGGGCCTGTTATTTGCGGATTTACAGTATGGCTGGGCCTGTTATTTGCTGTTTTACAGTATGGCTGGGCCTGTTATTTGCTGATTTACAGTATGGCTGGGCCTGTTATTTGCTGTTTTACAGTATGGCTGGGCCTGTTATTTGCTGATTTACAGTATGGCTGGGCCTGTTATTTGCTGTTCTACAGTATGGCTGGGTCTGTTATTTGCTGTTCTACAGTATGGCTGGGCCTGTTTTTTTTGCTGTTTTACTGTATGGCTGGTCCTGTTATTTGCTGTTCTACAGTATGGCTAGGCCTGTTTTTTGTTGTTCTTCATTATGGCTGGGCCTGTTATTTGCTGTTCTACAGTATTGCTGGGCCTGTTATTTGCTATTCTACAGTATGGCTGGGCCTGTTATTTGCTGTTTTACTGTAGGGCTGTGCCTTTTATTTGCTGTTTTACTGTAGGGCTGGTCCTGTTGTTTGCTTTTTTACTGTAGGGCTGTGCCTTTTATTTGCTGTTTTACTGTAGGGCTGGGCCTGTTATTTGCTGTTTACTGTATGGCTGGGCCTGTTATTTGCTGTTTTACTGTATGACTGGGCCTGTTATGTGCTGTTTTACAGTATGGCTGGGCCTGTTATTTTCTGTTTTACAGTATGACTGGGCTTGTTATTTACTGTTTTACAGTATGGCTGGGCCTGTTATTTGCTGATTTACAGTATGGCTGGGCCTGTTATTTGCTGTTTTACAGTATGGCTTGGCCTGTTATTTGTTGTTCTTCATTATGGCCGGGACTGTTATTTGCTGTTCTAAAGTATGGCTAGGCCTGTTTTTTGCTGTTTTACTGTAGGTCTGGTCCTGTTTTTTGCTGTTTTACTGTAGGGCTGGGCCTGTTATTTGCTGTTTTACTGTAGGGCTGGGCCTTTTATTTGCTGTTTTACTGTAGGGCTGGGCCTGTTATTTGCTGTTTTACTGTAGGGTTGGGCCTGTTATTTGCTGTTTTACTGTATGGCTGGGCCTGTTATTTGCTGTTTTACAGTATGACTGGGCCTGTTATTTGCTGTTTTACAGTATGACTAGGCCTGTTATTTGGTGTTTTACAGTATGGCTTGGCCTGTTATTTGCTGTTCTACAGTATGGCTGGGCCTGTTATTTGCTGTTTTACTGTAGGGCTGGGCCTGTTATTTGCTGTTCTACAGTATGGCTGGGCCTGTTATTTGCTGTTTTACTGTAGAGCTGGGCCTGTTATTTGCTGTTTTACTGTAGGGCTGGTTCTGTTATTTTCTGTTTTACAGTATGGCTGGGCCTGTTTTTTGCTGTTTTACTGTAGGGCTGGGCCTGTTATTAGCTGTTTTACAGTATGGCTGGGCAGGTAATTTGCTGTTTTACTGTATGGCTGGGCCTGTTATTTGCTGTTTTACAGTATGACTGGGCCTGTTATTTACTGTTTTACAGTATGGCTGGGCCTGTTATTTGCTGTTTTACTGTATGGCTGGGCCTGTTATTTGCTGTTCTACAGTATGTCTGGGCCTGTTATTTGTTGTTCTTCATTATGGCCGGGCCTGTTATTTGTTGTTCTACAGTATGTCTGGGCCTGTTTTTTCCTGTTTTACCTTAGGGCTGGGCCTGTTATTTGCTGTTTTACTGTAGGGCTGGGCCTGTTATTTGCTGTTATACTTTAGGGCTGGGCCTGTTATTTGCTGTTTTACTGTAGGGCTGGGCCTTTAATTTGCTGTTTTACTATAGGGCTGTGCCTGTTATTTGCTGTTTTACAGTATGGCTGGGCCTGTTATTTGCTGTTTTTCAGTACGACTGGGCCTGTTATTTGCTGTTTTACAGTATGGCTGGGCATGTTATTTGCTGATATGCAGTATGGCTTGGCCTGTTATTTGCTGTTCTACAGTATTGCTGGGTCTGTTATTTGCTTTTTTTACATTATGGCTGGGCCTGTTATTTGCTGTTTTACAGTACGACTGGGCCTGTTATTTACTGTTTTACTGTATGGCTGGGCCTGTTATTTGCTGTTTTACAGTACGACTGGGCCTGTTATTTACTGTTTTACAGTGTGGCTGGGCCTGTTATTTGCTGACTTCCAGTATGGGCCTGTTATTTGCTGTTTTACTGTAGGGCTGGGCCTGTTATTTGCTGTTTTACTGGAGGGCTGGGCCTGTTGTTTGCTGTTCTACAGTATGGCTGGGCCTGTTATTTGCTGTTTTACTGTAGGGCTGGGCCTTTTATTTGCTGTTTTACTGTATGGCTGGGCCTGTTATTTGTTGTTTTACAGTATGACTGGGCCTGTTATTTGCTGTTTTACAGTATGATTGGGCCTGTTATTTGCTGTTTTACAGTATGGCTGGGCCTGTTATTTGCTGTTTTACAGTATGACTGGGCCTGTTATTTACTGTTATACAGTATGGCTGGGCCTGTTATTTGCTGATTTACAGTATGAGCCTGTTATTTGCTGTTTTACAGTATGGCTGGGCCTGTTATTTGCAGTTCTACAGTATGGCTGGGTCTGTTATTTGCTATTTTACAGTATGGCTGGGCCTGTTATTTGCTGATGTACCGTATGACTGGGCCTGTTATTTACTGTTTTACAGTATGGCTGGGCCTGTTATTTACTGTTTTACAGTATGGCTGGGCCTGTTATTTACTGTTTTACAGTATGGCTGGGCCTGTAATTTGCTGTTTTACTGTAGGGCTGGGCCTGTTATTTGCTGTTCTACAGTATGGCTGGGCCTGTTATTTGCTGTTCTACAGTATGGCTGGGCCTGTTATTTGCTGTTTTACTGCAGGGCTGGGCCTGTTATTTGCTGTTTTACTGTATGGCTGGGCCTGTTATTTGCTGTTTTACTGTAGGGCTGGGCCTGTTATTAGCTGTTTTACAGTATGGCTGGGCCTGTTATTTGCTGTTTTACTGTATGGCTGGGCCTGTTGTTTGCTCTTCTACAGTATGGCTCAGCCTGTTATTTGCTGTTCTACAGTATGGCTGGGCCTGTTATTTGCTGTTTTACTGTATGGCTGGGCCTGTTATTTGCTCTTGTACTGTAGGGCTGGGCCTGTTATTTGCTGTTTTACAGTATGGCTGGACCTGTTATTTGCTGTTTTACTGTATGGCTGGGTCTGTTATTTGCTGTTTTACAGTATGACTGGGCCTGTTATTTACTGTTTTACAGTATGGCTGGGCCTGTTATTTGCTGTTCTACAGTATGTCTGGGCCTGTTATTTGCTGTTCTACAGTATGTCTGGGCCTGTTATTTGTTGTTCTTCATTATGGCCGGGCCTGTTATTTGCAGTTCTACAGTATGGCTGGGTCTGTTATTTGCTATTTTACAGTATGGCTGGGCCTGTTATTTGCTGATGTACCGTATGACTGGGCCTGTTATTTACTGTTTTACAGTATGGCTGGGCCTGTTATTTACTGTTTTACAGTATGGCTGGGCCTGTTATTTACTGTTTTACAGTATGGCTGGGCCTGTAATTTGCTGTTTTACTGTAGGGCTGGGCCTGTTATTTGCTGTTCTACAGTATGGCTGGGCCTGTTATTTGCTGTTCTACAGTATGGCTGGGCCTGTTATTTGCTGTTTTACTGCAGGGCTGGGCCTGTTATTTGCTGTTTTACTGTATGGCTGGGCCTGTTATTTGCTGTTTTACTGTAGGGCTGGGCCTGTTATTAGCTGTTTTACAGTATGGCTGGGCCTGTTATTTGCTGTTTTACTGTATGGCTGGGCCTGTTGTTTGCTCTTCTACAGTATGGCTCAGCCTGTTATTTGCTGTTCTACAGTATGGCTGGGCCTGTTATTTGCTGTTTTACTGTATGGCTGGGCCTGTTATTTGCTCTTGTACTGTAGGGCTGGGCCTGTTATTTGCTGTTTTACAGTATGGCTGGGCCTGTTATTTGCTGTTTTACTGTATGGCTGGGCCTGTTATTTGCTGTTTTACAGTATGGCTGGGCCTGTTATTTGCTGTTCTACAGTATGTCTGGGCCTGTTATTTGTTGTTCTTCATTATGGCCGGGCCTGTTATTTGTTGTTCTACAGTATGGCTGGGCCTGTTTTTTCCTGTTTTACCTTAGGGCTGGGCCTGTTATTTGCTGTTTTACTGTAGGGCTGGGCCTGTTATTTGCTGTTTTACTTTAGGGCTGGGCCTGTTATTTGCTGTTTTACTGTAGGGCTGGGCCTTTAATTTGCTGTTTTACTATAGGGCTGTGCCTGTTATTTGCTGTTTTACAGTATGGCTGGGCCTGTTATTTGCTGTTTTACTGTATGACTGGGCCTGTTCTTTACTGTTTTACAGTATGGCTGGGCCTGTTATTTGCTGTTTTACAGTATGGCTGGGCCTGTTATTTGCTGTTTTACTGTATGGCTGGGCCTGTTATTTGCTGTTTTACAGTATGGCTGGGCCTGTTATTTGCTGTTCTACAGTATGTCTGGGCCTGTTATTTGTTGTTCTTCATTATGGCCGGGCCTGTTATTTGTTGTTCTACAGTATGGCTGGGCCTGTTTTTTCCTGTTTTACCTTAGGGCTGGGCCTGTTATTTGCTGTTTTACTGTAGGGCTGGGCCTGTTATTTGCTGTTTTACTTTAGGGCTGGGCCTGTTATTTGCTGTTTTACTGTAGGGCTGGGCCTTTAATTTGCTGTTTTACTATAGGGCTGTGCCTGTTATTTGCTGTTTTACAGTATGGCTGGGCCTGTTATTTGCTGTTTTTCAGTACGACTGGGCCTGTTCTTTACTGTTTTACAGTATGGCTGGGCCTGTTATTTGCTGATTTACAGTATGGCTGGGCCTGTTATTTGCTGTTTTACAGTATGGCTGGGCCTGTTATTTGCTGATATGCAGTATGGCTGGGCCTGTTATTTGCTGTTCTACAGTATTGCTGAGTCTGTTATTTGCTTTTTTTACAGTATGGCTGGGCCTGTTATTTGCTGCTTTACAGTACGACTGGGCCTGTTATTTACTGTTTTACAGTATGGCTGGGCCTGTTATTTGCTGTTTTACAGTACGACTGGGCCTGTTATTTACTGTTTTACAGTTTGGCTGGGGCTGTTATTTGCTGATTTCCAGTATTTGCCTGTTATTTGCTGTTTTACTGTAGGGCTGGGCCTGTTATTTGCTGTTTTACTGGAGGGCTGGGCCTGTTGTTTGCTGTTCTACAGTATGGCTGGGCCTGTTATTTGCTGTTTTACTGTAGGGCTGGGCCTTTTATTTGCTGTTTTACTGTATGGCTGGGCCTGTTATTTGTTGTTTTACAGTATGACTGGGCCTGTTATTTGCTGTTTTACAGTATGATTGGGCCTGTTATTTGCTGTTTTACAGTATGGCTGGGCCTGTTATTTGCTGTTTTACAGTATGACTGGGCCTGTTATTTACTGTTATACAGTATGGCTGGGCCTGTTATTTGCTGATTTACAGTATGAGCCTGTTATTTGCTGTTTTACAGTATGGCTGGGCCTGTTATTTGCAGTTCTACAGTATGGCTGGGTCTGTTATTTGCTATTTTACAGTATGGCTGGGCCTGTTATTTGCTGATGTACCGTATGACTGGGCCTGTTATTTGCTGTTTTACTGTATGGCTGGGCCTGTTATTTGCTCTTGTACTGTAGGGCTGGGCCTGTTATTTGCTGTTTTACAGTATGGCTGCGCCTGTTATTTGCTGTTCTACAGTATGGCTGGGCCTGTTATTTGCTGTTCTACAGTATGGCTGGGCCTGTTTGCACTGTGGTTGCCCATAGGGACAGTCTGGGGAGGAAGGTTGTTGAGACAGCCAGTGCAGGAGAGCCAGGCAGTCCCTGGTGTGATGGCAACGGCTCAGGGCAGGCCGCTTCTGTGTCAGGACAGGCTGCTGCTGGGTCAGGGCAGGCTTCTCTGTGTTAGGTTCCTAGCAAGGCCAAGGGAAGGGTCGATGGATACTATAGGGGTAAAAAGCTTTTTTCAGTCAGAACACACATGAAAATGTGTTAGTGATCAATACTAATCTAGTATGTTGTGTTGGTTGTGTTTATCCCTGGTTCAGATGGGAGTGCCATCTTTAAAGGGTGCTTCCACAGACCTGACAACGTCACCCTCGCCCTGCCCATCAGCGCTGTCATCCAGAACATGTCCGTGGAGAAGTGTGTGGACTTTTGCACAGAGAAGGTGAGGGAAATGTACTTGTTGTGATGTCAGATTTTGATGTGTGTTTGCTTGTTTGCTGAGGAAGAGAAAGAGGTTAGCTGTGTTCGAATACCCATACTAACATATTGTATACTACATACTTAATGAGTACATACTACATAGTATATACTATTACTTAATTTTATTATACTGTAAACAAACATTATCCTTTCAAAGGAGCTACTAGGGCTGCATTTCAAACTCATAAGACACACCCTCCTCCACTTACCCTCGCCCTTTGCCCTTGGGGGAATCCCCATGGCCATCTTTGTCTTTGGTCCAAATGATAAGCCAAGCAAGGGAAGTTGGCAACGTAATCCCCTCAGCCCTCGTTTTTGAGTGAGATTGCGAGTGTACAATTATGTTCACTCCGGGCCTGAAACGGCCCGTAATTCAATTTGCGATGATTGTACATCCGCTAAGAAAAGTCAGCCAAAACTTAAAACCAACATTAATATGGAGTCAACACACAAGTGTAAGTACAAATGAATGCAAATAAGTTAGAAATTGTGATACTAATGCACATGACGACTCAAACATGTAACATACAGTGGGGCAAAAAACTATTTAGTCAGCCACCAATTGTGTAAGTTCTCCCACTTAAAAAGATGAGAGAGGCCTGTAATTTTCATCATAGGTACACTTCAACTATGCCAGACAAAATGAGAAGAAAAAAAATCCAGAAAATCACATTGTAGGATTTTTTATGAATTTATTTCCAAATTATGGTGGAAAATAAGTATTTGGTCAATAACAAAAGTTTATCTCAATACTTTGTTATATACCCTTTGTTGGCAATGACAGAGGTCAAACGTTTTCTGTAAGTCTTCACAAGGTTTTCACACACTGTTGCTGGTATTTCGCAGACCAGAAAGTGAAGGTGGACATGGGCGGCATCCCATGTTTCCTCCGCGCGCCGGAACCAGTCGTCCACCGCAGGAGCCTCGGTCTGACTCTGATGCCAAGGAGCCAGAACCGGCTGATACCCCAATACACACTGGAAGGGGGTGAGGTTAGTGTAGGAGTGGCAAAGTGAGTTCTAGGCCATTTCTGCCCAGGGCACGAATGCTGCCCACTCCCCCGGCCGGTCCTGGCAATAGGAAACTTACCCACATCCTGGTTTATTCTCTCCACCTTCCCGTTACTCTCAGGGTGAAAACCTGAGGTAAGGCTGACCGAGCCCCCCAGACGTTCCATGAACGCCTTCCAGGCCCTCGACGCGACCTGGGGACGCTGATCAGACACTATATCCTCAGGTACCCCGTAGTGCCGGAAGACGTGTGTAAACAAGGCCTCCTCAGTTTGTAGGGCCGTAGGGAGAACGGGCAATGGGAGGAGACGACAGGACTTACAAAAACGATCCACAACGACCAGGATCGCGGTGTTACAATGGGAGGGAGGAAGATCGGTCAGGAAATCTACCGACAGGTGCAACCACGACCGCTGTGGAACGGGTAAGGGTTGTAACTTACCTCTGGGCAGGTGCCTAGGAGCCTTGCACTGGGCACGCACCGAGCAGGAGGAAACATAAATCCTCATGTCCTTAGCCAAAGTGGGCCACCAGTACTTCTCACTAAGACAGCGCACCGTCTGACCGGTACCAGGGTGACCAGAGGAGGGTGACGTGTGGGCTCAATAGATCAGCCGGTCGCGGACAGCAGACGGAACGTACAGACATCCAGCTGGACACTGGAGGGGAGCGGGCTCTGTACGTAACGCCTGCTCAATGTCCGCGTCCAGCTCCCACGCGACCGGCGTTACCAGGCAGGAGGCCAGTAGTATGGGAGTGTGATCCGTGAGCCGCTCCTCTGTGTCATACAGCCGGGACAGTGCGTCTGCCTTCACATTTTGGGAACCTGGTCTGTAGGACAGGGTAAACACAGAACGGGTAAAAAACATGGCCCACCTTGCCTGACGAGGATTCAGTCTCCTCGCTGCCCGGATATACTCCAGGTTGCGGTGGTCAGTCCAGATGAGGAAAGGGTGTTTAGCCTCCTCAAGCCAATGTTTCCACGCCTTCAATGCTTTAACCACAGCCAACAACTCCTGGTCCCCCACATCATAGTTCCGCTCCGCCAGGCTGAGCTTCTTCGAGAAGAAGGCACAGGTGCGGAGCTTCGGTGGCGTGCCTGAGCGCTGAGAGAGCACGGCTCCTATCCCAGCCTCGGACGCGTCCACCTCCACTATGAACGCCAAAGAGGGATACGGATGGGCCAGCACGGGAGCCGAAGTAAACAGAGCCCTTAGGTGCCCAAAAGCCCTGTCTGCCTCAGCCGACCACTGCAAACAAACAGGACCCCCCCTTCAGCAGTGAGGTAATAGGAGCAGCCACCTGGCCAAAACCCCGGATAAATCTCTGGTAGTAATTGGCAAACCTTAAAAGCCGCTGCACTTCCTTTACCGCGGTGGGAGTCGACCAATTACGCACGGCTGAAATGTCACTCTCCATCTCCACCACCGATGTGTAAATGCGATACCCTAGGAAGGAGTCGGCCTGCTGGAAGAACAGGCATTTCTCAGCCAGGTCATGCTCCAACAGTCGTCCAAGTACCCTGCGCACCAAGGACACATGCTCGGCGCGTGTAGCGGAGTATATCTGAATGTCATCGATATACACCACCACACCCTGCCCGTGCAGGTCCCTGAAAATCGAATCGAAGAATTAGAAGACTGATGGAGCATTCATTAGCCCGTACGGCATGAAGAGGTACTCATAATGTTCTGAGGTGGTACTGAACGCTGTCTTCCACTCGTCTCCCTCCCGGATACGCACCAGGTTGTAAGCGCTCCTGAAATCCAGTTTTGTGAAGAAGCGCGTCCCGTGCATTGACTCAATTGCCTTGGCGATGAGAGGTAGCGGGTTACTGTACCTCACCATGATTTGATTGAGACCTCGATAGTCAATGCATGGGCGCAGACCTCCCTCGTTCTTCTTCACGAAAAATAAACTCAAGGAGGCGGGTGAAGTGGAGGACCGAATGTACCCCTGACGGAGTGATTCAGAGACATATGTCTCCATAGCCACCTCTCTGCTTGCGACAGGGGATACACGTGACTCCTGGGAAGTGCAGCATCTACCAGGAGATTTAACGCACAATCCCCCTGTCGATGGGGTGGTAATTGAGTTGCCTTCTTTTTGGAGAAGGCGAGAGCCAAATCGGCATATTCTGGGGGGATGCACACGGTGGAGACCTGGTCTGGACTTTCCACCGTGGTAGCACCAACAGAAACCCCTACACACCTCCCCGAGCACTCTCGCGACCACCCCGTTAGAGCCCTCTGTTGCCATGAAATGGTGGGGTCATGACGAGCCAACCAGGGAAGGCCTAGTACCACGAGAAACACAGGAGAGTCAATGAGGAAGAGACTGATTCTCTCATTGTGACTGCCCCGCGTCACCATGGCCAGGGAGATGGTGGCCTCCCTAATTAACCCGGACCCTAATGGTCAACTATCCAGTGGTGTACCGGGAAAGGTCTAACAGGAACCATGGGAATTCCTAAACTAAGGGCGAACGCTCTGTCGATAAAATTCCCAGCCGCGCCTGAATCGACGAGTCCCATATGCGGGGAAAACTCAGGAAAACAAACATGAACAAACAGGTGGTTAACAGAGGGCTCTGGATGAGAGTGGTGCCTACTCACCTGGGGTGACGCCAGAGAGCCCTGCCTGCTGCCTCGACTCCCAGTGGGACCAACCCGGCACCGACCAGCAGTGAGCCCTCTGCGGCCACAGATGGTGCACGTGAAGGCCCCTCCTCCAGCCTCCCTAAGCGCAGCCTCTCCCAGCTCCATGGGCACCGGAGCGGGGGTGCTGGAAGATGAAACCGACAGAGCCCTCTCTGGACGTCCGCTGGTGACCAGCAGGTTATCCATCCGGATGGACAGATCCACCAGTTGGTCAAAGGTGATGGTGGCATCACTGCAGGCCAGCTCCCGCCGGACGTCCTCGGGCAGGCTGCATCGATAGTGGTCGTTAAGGGCCTTGTCGTTCCATCCTGTTCCGGCGGCCAAAGACCGGAATTCGAGGGCGAACTCCTGGGCGCTCCTCGTCCCCTGCCTCAGGTGGAAGAGCCGCTCCCCCGCCGCTCTACCCTCGGGCGGATTGTCAAAGACTGGGTGAACTCTTCGAAGTGGTCCATCTCCTTCTCCCCACATGGCGTTTGCCCACTCCAGAGCTCTCCCTGAGAGGCTTGAGACGAGGGCGGACACCCTCTCCCTTCCAGATGGAGCTGGGTGAACGGTGGCCAGGTATAGGTCCAGCTGTAATAGGAACCCCTGGCACCGTGCTGCCGTCCCATCATACTCCCTGGGAAGGGAGAGAAGCATCCTACTGGGATCGGATCCAGGAGGGGCGGGTAGAGATACCCCTGGTTGTGCTGGTCGAGGCCCTGGAGAGACTCCTTGTCTCTCCCAGCGGTCCATGGTCTGGACACCGCGATTCATCGTGGCGCCAAGATGTTGCAGGTGTGCGGGGAACAAGACAAAACAAATGGAACAATGAAAAATGGAACGCCGCCCGTACTAGGAGATGAGCCGACTTCGGTGGAAGTCGTGACATATCCGCTCTCATCAGACTTTGGCTGCATATTTTCCTAAATTTTCTTAAAATCTGGAAATGTATGAAGCCATGCCCATTTCCTGAAAAATTGCATTATGGACCCTAAAAGCACTGAAATAGTGTCCACTGCATGTATACTTCATATTTTGGCGAATTTATTATGTCATCCGGGAACTTTTGGCATACTAACTATATCCATACTATGATTAATAAGCATACTATATACTCAATTTACATCAAAAATAGTATGGTTAGTGCGGTTAGTATGAGTATTAAACACAGCTATAGTGTTGTGTGCATGTGTATCATATGCATATATCTTTCTCCCTCTGACATCCCACTCCTCTCTCCTTCCTGCCCTCAAGGAGCTGTCCCTAGCGGTTCTAGCTGGAGACAGGTGTCTCTGTGGGTTCCCCACCCCCCACTTCTCCCTCCATGAGATGGAGGATGAGGAAATGTGCCTGCACCACTGCCATGGTGAAGAGTTTGAGAGCTGTGGGAATGACAAGTACTTTGTGGTGTACCAGACACAGGTCCAAGGTAAACGAGTCACTATGTGCCACTGACCACATCATTCTAAGCTCTCTCTAGTTGTAATGACTGGACATCATTTACTATTACCAATGTCATTCATATTAAAGGTTGGATTTCCATAGATTTGTATTGATGCTCTTTGAGTAGAACAGATTGGCAGAGTGCTGAAAGTGGTACAGGAGTGGCAGTATTTCTGACCATGAGCTGGTGTTGGGAGGGTGTTCTTGTGAAATGGCTAGCTCACTTATTTCACACCATCACACCATCACACCCCCACCCCCCCCCACCCCCCCCCCCACCCCCCACCCCCACCCCCCATGTGGCTGTTTTATCACACTTCTGCAGATGGCTGCTCAGATAGGCTGTGGGCGATGCTGCCTTAGTGCTGTAGCAACTCTAATTACATTCAAAAGCAGAAATAGAGGCTCAAATAAACTGTGTACAACAACATACTGGTCTGGACCAGTCATATTATAAGGATACCATTAAAAACAACAGTCAATGCAACTCAAAAAAGGAAGCCTGTGTAGTTGTTTAAAAAGTTATATATTTAATACTATTCACTGGCCATGTTTTATGTGACCTTTATTTTCTGCTCCAGTATGAGGAAGGTCTGTGCATCCACAGCTGTCTCAGCACACCTTACTGACTTGTAGCATCTCTTGCTTCCATAGCCCTTGACACACGTGCCCGTTAACAGGTTGAAAATGGCAGATTTGGGCTCTGTTAAGCACCTAAATTTGGCCCAGTGGCTGTAAGTAAAATGCTATTAATAACGTCAGAGCTCAGGCTCTGCGCTTCACAGTGCTATATTGTTTTTTACATTATTTAAAAAAAACATTTTAGTAATTTAGCAGATGCTTTTATCCAGACGGACGTACAGTTACAGACTTATAGTTAAGATAGCTAAGTGGGACAACCACATATCACAGTGTATAGAGGTGTATAGAGAGAAGAGGAGAGGGTCTAGTACCGAGCCCTGGGGGACACCAGTCTTGAGAGTACGTGGAGCAGACACAGATCCTCTTCATGACACCTGGTAGGAGCGGCATGCCAGGTAGTATGCAATCCAAGAGTGTGTAGAGCCTGAGACGCCCAGCCCCGAGAAGGTAGAGAGGAGGATCTTATGGTTCACTATATCGAAGGTAGCGGATAGATCTAGGAGGATGAGAACAGAGGATAGAGATTTAGCTTTGGCAGTGTGGAGAGCCTCCATGACACAGAGAAGAGCAGTCTCGGTTGAGTGATGCGTCTTGAAGCCTGACTGGTAAGGGTCAATTAGATCGTTCTGAGAGAGATAGCTAGAGAGTGTTTTGGAAAGAAAATAAAAATGTGATACTGGTCTGTATTTTTTTAACATCAGAGGAATCGAGTTTGACTGACCTGACCTTAAGCACCTCATGCAACAAGAAGTTGCTAATTGGGCAACCTTTGCACGTTTTGTTGTCTGAGTGAGGGAAATGATGTAAATTAGGATGACTAGATGCATTTTGAAAGATAAGAAGTTCAGGATTATAATAAATACAGCTTTGATGTCATACAAGCAAGCCAAACACCCCTGAGTCCAAATGTGCACTTCACATTTCCATTTCATAAAACTAATGTTATATACCTTGTCAACATTTATGATCACTATCTTTGATGTACAGTTACAAGAGGACATTGCTTCATACCCTGGGTTGTTCTGAACAGACTTGACCCATATTTGTCTATCGTGAAGAAAATCCATAGCAGAACACCGTCCTCATATGACCAATGTTCCCTCTAAATTGCGCATGTGCTCCTGCAGGACTGCCCTGCAGAAAAAATACCAAACTGTGCAGAGATGCAAGAGATTGAAATTCACTGAGTTTGCCCCATTAGTTTGCACTATATAGATCAAGTTTTTCCTGTGATCTAGTCAACATTATATCAGCTCCTTTTCAATGCAACAAACCATAACAAATCTAACTTTGCAAGCTTGAGTCTGTAATTTTGTTGTAGGCAGAGCCAGAGGGCAATGGAGTAAAATTATTATTATAAGAATAGGTCAGCAATGGGGAGTTAATGCTTCTTCCTACAAGAGCACAACACGTGTAGACTGCATTTCAAGCTGTCTTTGAAAAGCTAGTCAGGTAAAAAGCTTGTGTCTTAATTAAAGGGGCAGTGTTTTATTTTGAGACAGGCTTGAATATGCAAATACGCTAATATGCAGAGGGATAGCCTACATTGTCTAATTATCTGTATGGTAGTAATAATTCATTGTAGTTTGTAAAGTGGTTTCTTGCACCATACAATGAAATTTACAGTCACCTACAGTATTTGGCCTATGGTGTTACAGACCAAGTAAAAAATCATGAATTAATGTCAAGCCCTTCATAATGTAAAAACCTTTTTAAAAGTGTCATGCAATGTAGGCCTGCATTGAACACCACATATGGGCTACTGTAGGCTATATCATAGAAATCAAAAGCTATTTCCATGTGAACATGTTATTGGATTTGCTCCATTGGTTTTGTTGGTAGGGCTACATTATACCAAAATAGCCACAATAGCCTATTGGCTACTGTCTAAAACTGTAAGGGTACAGCCTCAGTGTTCACTGTAAACCCAGCCTGGAAGTTGCACAAAATTCTCACATCTTCAAGTTTCAGCTCACAAGACCAAAAATGCCCTCAGTGCCCGCCAAAATTAGAGAGAACATTGCTCATGACTCCTTTCTATGTGTTAAAGCCTAACACTGTAAGATAACATTTTATAACTTAGTCATGTTGGCAGAAGAACAAGCTTTCAAATTATGCCCACCTGACCAAGATTGCATTTATAAGGGGCTGTTTTTTCTATTGCGTAAACAACAACATAATTGTTAATTAATTTGTTTTCCCTCATGTAACCCTACTGGTTGTGCAGTTGATTTCTGAATGTAATGTACAATTTAGGCCTTTGCTTTTTACTGTGATTTTTAATGTTATTCCTTGCTTTTGCAGGTCTAATTGCTATTGATAGATATACAGGTTTGTGTTATTGATGGGTATAGGGACAATGGCCAATGTAGCCAGTTGGTTGTGCTCTGAGGTGAGCACTTGCACAGTGCTCCTGTTGTCCGGCTGTCCACTCAGGTGGTGTCGGAATTGGCAGTGCATCTAGCGTTATACTTTCATGGCCTTGACTGGCTAGGGTCCTAAATCGATGGTTACAGTTTGTGCTGTTTTAATGAGCACGTCTTGGCCTATCAATCTTTGTGGTGCTTCTCTTCAACATACTGTAGCGTGATTTCTTGCGTGCAAAATGACAATAGTTGTGTATATGGCTGCATTTCAGATATACAGTACCAGTCAAAAGTTTTTCACAAACCTACTCATTCAAGGGTTTTTCTTTATGTTTACTATTTTATAGATTGCAGAATAATAGTGAAGACATCAAAACTATGAAAAAGCACATATGGAACATGTAGTAACCAAAAAAGTAGAATTATATTTTAGATTTTAGATTCTTCAAAGTAGCCACCCTTTGTCTTGATGACAGCGTTGCACACTCTTGGCACTCTCTCAACCAGCTTCACCTGGAATGCTTTTCCAACCGTCTTGAAGGAGTTCCCACATATGCTGAGCACTTGTTGGCTGTGTTTCCTTCACTCTGCGGTCCAACTCATCCCAAACCATCTCAATTGGGTTGAGGTCGGGTGATTGTGGAGGCCAGGTCATCTGATGCAGCACCGCATCACTCTCCTTCTTGGTCAAATAGCCCTTACACAGCCTGGAGGTGTGTTGGGTCATTGTCCTGTTGAAAATCAAATGATAGTCCCACTAAGCGCAAATCAGGTGGGATGGCGTATCTCTGCAGAATGTTGTGGTAGCCATGCTGGTTAAGTGTGCCTTGAATTCTAAACAAATGACGGACAGTGTCACCAGCAACGCACCTCCACACCATCAAATCAAATCAAATCAAATCAAATTGTATTTGTCACATACACATGGTTAGCAGATGTTAATGCGAGTGTAGCGAAATGCTTGTGCTTCTAGTTCCGACAATGCAGTAATAACCAACAAGTAATCTAACTAACAATTCCAAAACTACTGTCTTGTACACAGTGTAAGGGGATAAAGAATATGTACATAAGGATATATGAATGAGTGATGGTACAGAGCAGCATAGGCAAGATACAGTAGATGGTATCGAGTACAGTATATACATATGAGATGAGTATGTAAACAAAGTGGCATAGTTAAAGTGGCTAGTGATACATGTATTACATAAGGATACAGTCGATGATATAGAGTACAGTATATACGTATGCATATGAGATGAATAATGTAGGGTAAGTAACATTATATAAGGTAGCATTGTTTAAAGTGGCTAGTGATATATTTACATCATTTCCCATCAATTCCCATTATTAAAGTGGCTGGAGTTGAGTCAGTGTCAGTGTGTTGGCAGCAGCCACTCAATGTTAGTGGTGGCTGTTTAACAGTCTGATGGCCTTGAGATAGAAGCTGTTTTTCAGTCTCTCGGTCCCAGCTTTGATGCACCTGTACTGACCTCGCCTTCTGGATGATAGTGAACAGGCAGTGGCTCGGGTGGTTGATGTCCTTGATGATCTTTATGGCCTTTCTGTAACATCGGGTGGTGTAGGTGTCCTGGAGGGCAGGTAGTTTGCCCCCGGTGATGCGTTGTGCAGACCTCACTACCCTCTGGAGAGCCTTACGGTTGAGGGCGGAGCAGTTGCCGTACCAGGCGGTGATACAGCCCGCCAGGATGCTCTCGATTGTGCATCTGTAGAAGTTTGTGAGTGCTTTTGGTGACAAGCCGAATTTCTTCAGCCTCCTGAGGTTGAAGAGGCGCGGCTGCGCCTTCTTCACAATGCTGTCTATGTGAGTGGACCAATTCAGTTTGTCTGTGATGTGTATGCCGAGGAACTTAAAACTTGCTACCCTCTCCACTACTGTTCCATCGATGTGGATAGGGGGGTGTTACCTCTGCTGTTTCCTGAAGTCCACAATCATCTCCTTAGTTTTGTTGACGTTGAGTGTGAGGTTATTTTCCAACACCACACTCCGAGGGCCCTCACCTCCTCCCTGTAGGCCGTCTCGTCGTTGTTGGTAATCAAGCCTACCACTGTTGTGTCGTCCGCAAACTTGATGATTGAGTTGGAGGCGTGCGTGGCCACGCAGTCGTGGGTGAACATGGAGTACAGGAGAGGGCTCAGAACGCACCCTTGTGGGGCCCCAGTGTTGAGGATCAGCGGGGAGGAGATGTTGTTGCCTACCCTCACCACCTGGGGGCGGCCCGTCAGGAAGTCCAGTACCCAGTTGCACAGGGCGGGGTCGAGACCCAGGGTCTCGAGCTTCATGACGAGCTTGGAGGGTACTATGGTGTTGAATGCCGAGCTGTAGTCAATGAACAGCATTCTCACATAGGTATTCCTCTTGTCCAGATGGGTTAGGGCAGTGTGCAGTGTAGTTGAGATTGCATCGTCTGTAGACCTATTTGGGTGGTAAGCAAATTGGAGTGGGTCTAGGGTGTCAGGTAGGGTGGAGGTGATATGGTCCTTGACTAGTCTCTCAAAGCACTTCATGATGACGGAAGTGAGTGCTACGGGGCGGTAGTCGTTTAGCTCAGTTACCTTAGCTTTCTTGGGAACAGGAACAATGGTGGCCCTCTTGAAGCATGTGGGAACAGCAGACTGGTATAGGGATTGATTGAATATGTCCGTAAACACACCGGCCAGCTGGTCTGCGCATGCTCTGAGGGCGCGGCTGGGGATGCCGTCTGGGCCTGCAGCCTTGCGAGGGTTAACACGTTTAAATGTCTTACTCACCTCGGCTGCAGTGAAGGAGAGACCGCATGTTTTCGTTGCAGGCCGTGTCAGTGGCACCGTATTGTCCTCAAAGCGGGCAAAAAAGTTATTTAGTCTGCCTGGGAGCAAGACATCCTGGTCCGTGACTGGGCTGGATTTCTTCCTGTAGTCCATGATTGACTGTAGACCCTGCCACATGCCTCTTGTGTCTGAGCCGTTGAATTGAGATTCTACTTTGTCTCTGTACTGACGCTTAGCTTGTTTGATAGCCTTGCGGAGGGAATAGCTGCACTGTTTGTATTCGGTCATGTTACCAGACACCTTGCCCTGATTAAAAGCAGTGGTTCGCGCTTTCAGTTTCACACGAATGCTGCCATCAATCCACGGTTTCTGGTTAGGGAATGTTTTAATCGTTGCTATGGGAACGACATCTTCAACGCACGTTCTAATGAACTCGCACACCGAATCAGCGTATTCGTCAATATTGTTATGTGACGCAATACGAAACATGTCCCAGTCCACGTGATGGACGCAGTCTTGGAGTGTGGAGTCAGCTTGGTCGGACCTCAGCGTGGGAGCCTCTTGTTTTAGTTTCTGTCTGTAGGCAGGGATCAACAAAATGGAGTCGTGGTCAGCTTTTCCGAAAGGGGGGCGGGGCAGGGCCTTATATGCGTCGCGGAAGTTAGAGTAACAATGATCCAAGGTCTTTCCACCCCTGGTTGCGCAATCGATATGCTGATAAAATTTAGGGAGTCTTGTTTTCAGATTAGCCTTGTTAAAATCCCCAGCTACAATGAATGCAGCCTCCGGATAAATGGTTTCCAGTTTCCAAAGAGTTAAATAAAGTTTGTTCAGAACGATCGATGTGTCTGCTTGGGGGGGGATATATACGGCTGTGATTATAATCGAAGAAAATTCTCTTGGTAGATAATGCGGTCTACATTTGATTGTGAGGAATTCTAAATCAGGTGAACAGAAGGATTTGAGTTCCTGTATGTTTCTTTCATCACACCATGTCACGTTAGCCATAAGGCATACGCCCCGCCCTCTTCTTACCAGAAAGATGTTTGTTTCTGTCTGCGCGATGCGTGGAGAAACCCGTTGGCTGCACCGCCTCGGATAGCGTCTCTCCAGTGAGCCACGTTTCCGTGAAGCAAAGAACGTTACAGTCTCTGATGTCCCTCTGGAATGCTACCCTTGCTCGGATTTCATCAACCTTGTTGTCAAGAGACTGGACATTGGCAAGAAGAATGCTAGGGAGTGGTGCACGGTGTGCCCGTCTCCGGAGTCTGACCAGAAGACCGCCTCGTTTCCCTCTTTTTCGGAGTCGTTTTTTTGGGTCGCTGCATGGGATCCACTCCCTTGTCCTGTTTGTAAGGCAGAACACAGGATCCGCGTCGCGAAAAACATATTATTGGTCGTACTGATGGTGAGTTGATGCTGATCTTATATTCAGTAGTTCTTCTTGACTGTATGTAATGAAACCTAAGATGACCTGGGGTACTAATGTAAGAAATAACACGTAAAAAAACAAAAAACTGCATAGTTTCCTAGGAACGCGAAGCGAGGCGGCCATCTCTGTCGGCGCCGGAAGCGAGGCGGCCATGTCTGTCATACCTCCTCCTCCATGATTCACGGTGGAAACCACACATGCGGAGTTCATCTGTTCACCTACTCTGCGTCTCACAAAGACACAGCGGTTGGAGCCAAAAATCTAAAGTTTGGATTCATCAGACCAAAGGATAGATTTCCACTGGTCTAATGTCCATTGCTCATGGTTCTTGGCCCAAGCAAGTCTCTTCTTTATATTGGTGTCCTTTAGTAGTGGTTTCTTTGCAGCAATTTGACCATGAAGGCCTGATTCAGGCAGTCTCCTCTGAACAGTTGATGTTGAAAGGTGTCTGTTACTTGAACTCTGTGCAACATTTATTTGGGATGCAATCTGAGGTGCAGTCAACTCTAATGAACTTATCCTCTGCAGCAGAGGTAACTCTGGGTCTTCCTTTTCTGACAGTCCTCATGAGATCCAGTTTCATCAAAGTGCTTGATGGTTTTTGCGACTGCACTTGAAGAAACTTTCAAAGTTCTTGACCTTTTCCAGATTGACTGACCTAGTGATGGATCATTTCTCTTTGCTTTTTTGAGCTGTTCTTACCATAATATAGACGTGGTCTTTTATCAAATAGGGCTATCTTCTGTATACCCCCCTACCTTGTCACAACACAACTGATTAGCTCAAATGCAACTTCTTGACGCTACCCATCCCTTTAGCGGGATAATTGTCATCAACAACCACTGAATTGCACAGCGCCACATTCAAATAATATTACTAAAAATATTTATATTCATGAAATCACAAGTGCAATATTGCAAAACACAGCCTAGCCTTTTGTTAATCCACCTGTCGTCTCAGATTTTGAAAATATGCTTTACAGCGAAAGCAATCTAAGCATTTGTATAAGTTTATCGATCACTCGACAAAACATTATGTACACTTAGCATCAAGTAGCTTGGTCACGAAAATCAGAAAAGCAATCAAATTAATCGTTTACCTTTGATGATCTTCGGATGTTTTCACTCACGAGACTCCCAGTTACACAATAAATGTTCCTTTTGTTCCATAAAGATTATTTTTATATCCAAAATACCTCCGTTTGTTTGGCGCGTTATGTTCAGAAATCCACAGGAAAGAGTGGTCACGACAACGCAGACGAAAATTCCAAATAATGTCCGCAATGTCCACAGAAACATGTCAAACGTTTTTTATAATCAATCCTGAGGTTATTTTTAAAATATATAATCGATAATATATAAACCGCAACTGTCTTTATCAGTAGGAGAGGGAGAGGCAATGGCTGCCAAAACTCATGCGAACACCTGACGCGATGTTATCTTTCTCCCTCATTTTTCAAAATAAAAGCCTGAAAGGTCTGAAGACTGTTGACACCTTGAGGAAGCGATAGGAAAAGGAATATGGTTGATATCCCTTTAAATGGAGCAAAGGCAGGCTATGGAACATGGATTTTTCAAAATAGAGGCCACTTCCTGGTTTGATTTTCCTCGGGGTTTCGCCTGCAGCATCAGTTCTGTTATACTCACAGAAAATATTTTGACAGTTTTGGAAACTTCAGAGTGTTTTCTATCCTAATCTGTAATTTATATGCAAATTATAGCATCTGGTCCTGAGAAATAGGCTGTTTACTTTGGGAACGTTATTTTTCCAAACTAGTGGCCCCTAGCATCAAGAGGTTTTAAGAAGGAAAGACATTTCTGTTAATTGAAATGTATTACAGGTGACTACCTCGTGAAGCTGGTTGAGAGAAAACCAAGAGTGCAAAGCTGTCATCAAGGGAAAGGGTGGCTGCTTTGAAGAATCTGAAATATAAAATATATTGATTTGTTTAACACTTTTTTTTGTTATGATTCCATATGTGTTATTTCATAGTTTTGATATCTTCACTATTATTCTACAATGTAGAAAAAAGTCAAACTTAAGAAAAACCATGGAATGAATAGGTGTCCAAACTTTCGACAGGTACTGTACAACAGGTGTAGACTTTACCGTGAAATGCTTACTCATGAGCCCTTTCCCAACAATGCAGAGTTAAAATGTAAGAAGGAAATAGTAACACAAGAAATTAACTATAACGAGGCTATATACAAGGAGTACCGGTACCAAGTCAATGTGCTGGGGGTAAGAGGTAGTTGAGGTGAAAATGAGTCTATACTGTAAAAGTGATACTATGAAAACGACACAGCCTACTTTTTCACCCCTTCCCTGCTCTCTTGCTATATATAGTGTGTGAGTGTTGCTCTCGGAATGGGCATTTGCTCTTATTCACAGCAGATTTAAATTGGCTACTGTCAGGTAGGAGAGATGTGTTCCAAACAAAACAACTAAAAGTGTGGTCAACGGCACAGCTGGGAGAGCTCAAAAAAGAACCTTATAGTTAAAGACTCTTCTTTGAGTCATAAGAGTGCTATGAAATTACTTAGGAATCAAATCAAAGTTTATTTGTCACGTGCACTGAATACAACAGAGGTAGACCTTACAGTGAAATGCTTACTTACAGGCTCTAACCAATAGTGCAGAGAACAAAAGTGTGTGTGTGTGTGTGTGTGTTTGTAAATAAAGAAATAAAACAACAGTAAAAAGACATTTTGAAAATAAGAGTAGCAAGGCAAAATACAGACATTACCAGCCTTTCAAAGCACTTTAAGGTTACCGACGTGAGTGCCACGGGTCTGTAGTCATTTAGGCAGGTTGCCTTTGTGTTCTTGGGCAAAGGGACTATGGTGGTCTGCTTGAAGCATGTTGGTATTACAGACTCAATCAGGGACATGTTGAAAATGTCAGTGAAGACACCTGCCAGTTGGTCAGCACATACCCGGAGCACACGTCCTGGTAATCCATCTGGCCCCGCAGCCTTGTGAATGTTGAACTGTTTAAAGGTTTTACTGACGTCAGCTACGGAGAGAGGGATCACACAGTCGTCTGAAACAGCTGATGCTCTCATGCATGCCTCAGTGTTGCTTGCCTCGAAGCGAGCATAGAAGTGATTTAGCTCGTCTGGTAGGCTCGTGTCACTGGGCAGCTCGCGGCTGTGCTTCCCTTTGTAGTCTGTAATAGTTTGCAAGCCCTGCCACATCCGACGAGCGTCAGAGCCGGTGTAGTATGATTCAATCTTAGCCCTGTATTGACGCTTTGCCCTTCGTCGCAGGGTATAGCGGGATTTCTTGTAAGCTTCCGGGTTAGAGTCTCACACCTTGAATGTGGCAGCTCTACCCTTTAGCTCAGTGTGAATTTTGCCTGTAATTCATGGCTTCTGGTTGGGGTATGTACGTACAGTCACTGTGGGGACAACGTCCTCAATGCACTTATTGATAAAGCCAGTGACTGATGTGGTGTATTCCTCAATGTCATCGGAAGAATCCCGGAACATGTTCCAGTCTGTGATAGCAAAACAGTCCTGTAGTTTAGCATCTGCTTCATCTGACCATTTTTTTATAGACCGAGTCACTGGTTCTTCCTGCTTTAATTTTTGCTTGTAAGCAGGAATCAGGAGGATAGAGTTGTGGTCGGATTTACCAAATGGAGGTCGAGGGAGAGCTTTGTACGTGTCTCTGTGTGTGGAGTACAGCTGATCTAGATGTTTTTCCCTCTGGTTGCACATTTAACATGTTGATAGAGATTTGGTAGAACTGATTTAAGTTTCCCTGCATTAAAGTCTCCGGCCACTAGGAGCGCCTCCTCTGGGTGAGTGGTTTCCTGTTTGCTTATTTCCTTATGCAGCTGACTGAGTGCGGTCTTAGTGCCGGCATCTGTCTGTGGTGGTAAATAAATAGCCACGAAAAGTATAGCTGAGAACTTTCTAGGCAACTAGTGTGGCCTGCAAATTATCATAATATACTCTCCTTCAGGCGAGCAAAATCTAGAGACTTCCTTAGATTTCGTGCACCAGCTGTTGTTTACAAATATGTACTGTTGTTTACAAATATGTACAGACCACCCCAACTCGTCTTATCGGAGTGTGCTGTTCTATCCTGCCGGTGCAGCGTGTATCCCACTAGCTGAATATCCATGTCGTCATTCAGCCACGATCCCGTGAAACATAGGATATTACAGTTTTTGATGTCCCGTTGGTTGGATATTCGTGATCGTACCTCGCCTAGATTATTGTCCAATGATTGCACGTTGGCGAGTCATTTTGACGGTAACGGCAGCTTTCCTAGTTGCCTTCTGCAGGTCCGGACGAGGCATCTTCTTCCTCTGCGTCGCTTCCTTTTGCGAATAATTGGGATGTCTGCCCTGTGGGGTGTTTGGAGAATATCGTTTGAGTCCTGCTTGCTGCTGTTGTTGTTGTTGTTGAATTTTTTTTTGTCTTATCCGAGGTGAATGATCGCTGTCCTGATACTGTATCTAGAAGCTCTTTTCTGCCGTAAGATACGGTTGCAGAAACATTATGTACAAAATAATTTACAAATATCGCAGAACTGTGCACACTTTGGAGAGATGCGTGGCCATGTGGAGACACCAGTTAGTCCTCTCACTCAAACCTTTGTCATTTTTTTGTCTATTTGTTGTACATACCCCACATTTTCCCAGGAATATTCTTATCATGTTACTGAATGTATCCAGAGTATTCTCAGATTTTGTTATCAAAGCAGGCGGCGAAAAGTACAGTAAATGTAAAATGCATAAAATCAACAGGGTAATGTTTGGATTCAGTCTTGTGTCAGGTGAACTGTTGTGTCCTCAACTTTGATCTTATAACTTTCCCATTGTTGCGTTCTGAGAATATGAAATATGCTTATTCATGTCACTGAGGGAGAGAGGGTAATGTGTAACATTTACATTATATCAGGAATCCTATTGAAAGATTGAGTACTTAGGGTTAGATGGTCTGGAACAGAAGTTAATGGTTACCTGTGGAAGGAAGGTATATAGTGTGTGCAATTAAACTTGTAAGGTGCTGAGTGCAGGGAAGAGATCACATGTGGCAGGCATTGATAAGGGGAGAGAGCCGTGGATTAGTGATGGCCTTATTACTTAGTTTCCTGCCTAGCAGTAAAGAAACAATGTTTGTTCAGATGTGTAGGAGGAGACTCAGCCTAGGAGGAAGGGTTAAATATCAGTGCTTGTATGAAAATGTTTTTGTCTGAATGCAGCTGTATTGACCCCCTGGGAAGAATTAACTTAGCTTTCATAGTGTCCGTTGAGTTTTTTACTCTGAGAATTAGAACCTAACACCATAATCTCCTAACTGTTCCCTTTCAGTTGCTACCATGCAACATTTACATTTATCCCTATCCATATAGGCCAATTCCCACGAGTGTAAAGGGTTGACTTCTCTGGGATCGTTCGGGACGCTAGCGTCCCACCTCACCAACAGCCAGTGAAATTGCAGGGCGCCAAATTCAAAACAACAGCAATCTCATAATTAAAATTCCTCAACCATACAGGAATTTTACACCATTTTAAAGATACACTTCTCGTTAATCCAACCACAGTGTCCGATTTCAAAAAGGCTTTTCGACGAAAGCAGAACATATCATTATGTTAGGTCAGAAACTAGTCACAGAAAGAATTCAGCCATTTTCAGATTTCAAAACAACTTTATGGCAAAAGCACAATATTCAATAATCTGAGAACAGGTTCAGCCACAATAGCAAGCCATACAGTTACCCGCCAAATTGGGGAGTCAACAAAAGTCATAAACAGCATTATAAATCTTCACTTACCTTTGCTGATCTTCGTTGGAATGCACTCCCAGGACTCCCAATTCCACAAGAAATGTTTGTTTTGTTTGATTGCGTACATATTAATGTCCAAATACCTCCGCTTTGTTTGCGCGTTTAGTTCACTATTCCAAAGGCAAGCTCAAAATCTAGATGAAAAGTCAAAAGAGTTCCATTACAGTTTGTAGAAATTTGTGAAACAATGTTTACAATCAAGCCTTAGGGTCTTTTTATAATAAATCTTCAATAATATTCCAACAGGACAATAGCGTATCCATTACAGAGGAAAAAGAAGGAACGGCGCTCCCGCGTGACCGCGCAGTAAACAACTGATTGGCCTCAGCCTAGTCCACTTGTTGAAACAGCTCTTATTTGACACCCTTCCACAATAGAAGCCTCAAACAACTTTCTAAAGACTGTTGACATCTGCTGGAAGCCTTGGGAAGTGCAATCTGGCCCCATAGACACAGCATATTGGATAGGCAATCACTTAAATGAAACTACAAACCTCAGATTTCCCACTTCCTGGTTGGATTTGTCTCAGGTTTTCACCTGCCATATGAGTTCTGTCATACTCACAGACATCATTCAAACAGTTTTAGAAACTTCAGAGTGTTTTCTATCCAATACTACTAATAATATGCATATATTAGCATATAGGACAGATTAGCAGGCAGTTTACTCTGGGAAACTTATTCATCCAAGCTACTCAATACTGCCCCCCTGTCACCAAGAAGTTAAACAGCCTCCAGAGTTACAACATCATAACCTACACAGAGCTCCACTCACACCAACCACATTACTCACAAAGCTTGCACGTCTACTGAGTCAGTCTCTAGGTCATGAGGGTCATTGTGTTGTATAGTGCAGGACATTTGAAGCAATGACTGGATTTCAATGGCGATATACATTACCTTTGCCCAGTTCTTTCTCTGTAGTAGAAGCACCTGTCTGCTCAAGGTCTAGGCACTTGTCATCTCCCGCCTGGACTACTGTGACTCGCTGTTGGCTGGGCTCCCCGCTTATGCCAATAAACCCCTGCAACTTATCCAGAACACTGCAGCCCGCCTGGTTTTCAAACTTCACAAGTTCTCCCATGTCAACCCGCTCCTCCGCACACTCCACTGGCTTCCAATCGAAGCTCGCATCCACTATAAGATCATGGTGCTTGCCTACGGAGCAGCAAGAGGAACTACCCTCCCTACCTTCAGGCTATGATCAAACCCTACACACCAACCCAAGCACTCCATTCTGCCACCTCTGGTCTATTTTCCCTCACACCCTTACGGAATGGGAGGGCAGCTCCCACTCAGCTCAGCCCAAGCTCTTCTCTGTCCTGGCACCCCAATGGTAGAACCAGCTTCCTGAAGCTAAGACAGCAGAGTCCCTGTCCATCTTCCAAAAGCACCTGAAACCCTACCTCCTCAAAGAACATCTTAAATAATCCCCCTTCTAAAAAATGTTAAATGTAGGATGTATGACCCTGAAATAGCTTTCTATGTTCACCTGTCATGCTAAAGTACATAGGCCCTTTGACATTCTCACTCACTCTCCAGCTAGTATTGTATTTAAAGTTTGTGTCTGGTTCATAATACATTTTTTGGAAGGAACGCAAATAATTCTGAGTATTTCATGTATTATCATGTATTATTGTGTATCATCTATTATTGTGTATCACATGTGTGACCTGTGTTCTTTCCTGTGTTTCCTCAGATAACCGTTGTATGGACCGGCACTTCCTGCCCACGCGCTCCAAGCAGCTGATGGCCCTGGCCAGCTTCCCCGGGGCTGGCAACACCTGGGCCCGCCACCTCATAGAGCTGGCCACTGGCTTCTACACAGGCAGCTACTACTTTGATGGCTCCCTCTACAACAAAGGTACTGTAGGCCTAACCTGGAGGTAACAGGTGACATGGGTACTGGATAGTTAGTTATACATTGGGAAGTCATACAGTCACTTAAACAGCCAAAATTACACTATTAAGCATGGTCACGTTTTGTCGTTGTTGTTTCTTCTTTTAAAAGGCTTCAAAGGTGAGCGAGACCATTGGCGAAGTGGTAGGAACGTCTGCATTAAAACACATGAGAGCGGCAAGAAGGAGATTGAAGCCTTTGACGCCAGCATCGTCATGATCCGCAACCCTTATAAAGCCCTCATGGCTGAGTTCAACCGCAAGTACGGCGGCCATATTGGATTTGCCTCACAGGCCCACTGGAGAGGGAAAGGTGAGACTTCAGCCAATGATACAGTGCCCTTATTGCTATGTAATTATTGCTGTAATTACAGTGTAACAACTATTGTCATTGCTCTTTATATCACTTTATTTACACTGTACTTAGGGTTGGGGTTGAGCCAGGATGTGGACAAGAGGCTAGGGTATGGGCTAAGGTTAATAGGGTTACTGCTGTAAGTACAGTGTAAGTACAATGTGTAGTTACAATACTGTTACACAGTAATTGCGTGAGTATAGTTGTACAGTAATAAGGGTAATGTAAAGTTTTACCCAATTGTCTGCATTATTGATGAGTCATGACTAGGTGAACTCAACAGATATGAACAGGGTTGGTATAATGTAGATGTGCCCTTCCTCCATTATGCTACTGTGTGCCAATGTTCAGTGGCTCTTTCCTTATCAACTAATGTGATAAACCACAGAGGATTTCAATTTACAGTACCAGAAAAGGTTTGGACACGTCTACTCATTCAAGGGTATTTCTTTATTTTTACTATTTTCTACATTGTAGAATGATAGTGAAGACATCAAGACTTTGAAATAACACATATGGTATCATGTAGTAACCAAAAAAGTGTTAAACAAATCAAAACATATTTTATATTTGAGATTCTTCAAAGTAGCCACCCTTTGCCTAAAATCTAAAATCTAAAATCTATTTTAATTTGTTTAACACTTTTTTGGTTACTACATTATTCCATGTGTTATTTCATAGTCATGATGTCTTCACTATTATTCTACAATGTAGAAAAAAGTAAAAATAAAGAAATACCCTTGAATGAGTAGGTGTGTACAAACTTTTGACTGGTAATGGGGTGTCAGGGTAGCCTAGTGGTTAGAGCGTTAGACTAGTAAGTGAAAGGTTGCAAGTTCAAGTCCCCGAGCTGACAAGGTACAAATCTGTGTTTCTGCCCCTGAACAGGCAGGTAACTTACTGTTCCTAGGCCGTCATTGAAAATAAGAATTTGTTCTTAACTGACTTGCCTAGTAAAATATATATATATTTTTTTAAATGATAGAATGGCGTTTTGGACTTCGCCTTCTGCATTAACACTAAGAGAGAGTCAGATAGGACCTCGAGGAAGTGCCAGTATGTTGTCACTATGTAGTTTTGGCTTGTGTGAACCTTAGCCTAGCCAATATGAGAAACTATGCTTGGTTTTGTGAGACGAGTACAGCAGATGTGCAATGCATGTGTGAGTGTACAGAACATTAAAGACACCTGCTCTTTCCATGACATAGACTGACCAGGTGAAAGCTATGATCCCTTATTGATGTCATTTGTTAAATCCATTTTAATCAGTGTAGATGAAGGGGAGGAGACAGGTTAAATACTATTTCAGTATGCATGTTGAGAAATGAACATTGGTATATGTTGGTAAGATAAGAGTAAGGGATAAGTTAATAGGCTTACGATAAGAGCCTTTCAGAGGGAAGACTTCTCTTTGCATGTTTTCTCCAAAATACAAATTTGAGTAATCAGTTTCTCTGCACACTTTCTAGACTCTACAATCCCTTTTTCAATTTGAATTGTCTTCTGATATTTTTTTATTTTATTTTTTTAACAGATTATCGTGTTATAAGATTTTCTCAATTTCAGCTTCTCCAAAAGGCAGATTTTTTTTATGTTGTGTTGTCGCATTATGTATTTTTCCCTCGACACACTCGAGTGTGTCAGTAACCATGGCAACCGGCTCCTATCTGAAATCTCCAGTGAGATTTTCCTGTGAGAGAGATGAAGACTTGCAGACCCCAGCATGCAAAACCATCAGCAGATTCAGACTGCTGTCTGCCATGATTGTTTCTCTTTTATTTGTAGGTGTAGCGATGGGAGCGTTAGAGAGAGAAAAGGCTTTCTGACAGCTGCCAGTTGTGATCTGGAGGGAAGAAGAGTCCCTGGCATGCTCCAAATGACACCATAATACCTATAAAGTTCAATACCAGAGCACATAGGGGTATTGAACTAAATAGGGAATAGGGTGCAGTTTGGGATGGAATATCTGAGTCAGCAGGACATTGTGTAAGAATGTTAGAGTTACTGTTGCCTTTCAACGCACTGTAGCCTTATACAATTACCTTGGGGGCATAACTTATTTTGGCCAGATTTTGAATGCTCCACATGCATAAGTATCAGTAGGCTATGTGTCATATTCGGAAGTGGTCTCTGAATGATTATGTGGATGATTGAATTTGTCAAAAAGATTATCCGACATTCTCTAAACCAACAATTGTCCCTTGGCTACATAATTCAGTTATTCACTCAGCTCCTTTCACTTTACTGTATTAGCTTTTTTGCCCCCTGGGCCCCAACTACTTTCACATTTTCATATTGTGCTAAGAGGCTAACATTCTGTACTTCCTGATTTCCAGAGGAGCTCAACAACCTTGGTCCATGGCCAGAAATTAACTGCACATTCTGACTTCTAACTGAATCCCAACTAGCTGACAAGCAAACAAACGTCTATCCATTCACATACTACATTCAAATGGTTGAATTGTACTATCCTGCTCTGATTAGGACAGTCTACTGTAGTTATTTAACCAAACCTTCCTGGGCTTGGCATACAAAACATGAGGTTTGTTCAAGGGGGATTTAATAGCTGTGGTGTTTTGGGCCTCCAGATTTTGTGTTGCTATCTGAGAAGAGAACTGTGGCAGACTCTGTTTCACTTTAACATGCAATGTCCTTCTGTAGTTCACTATGACACTGTAGCTTCCACTCCCATATAATCTGAATCCCCAAGCCTGCACTACTAACTCAGCAGGGATTACACTTTAACCAGTATCCCTCTCCTCCTAGTAAAGATACAGCACATGATAATAGAGTCCTGGCTTTGCCTGCCAATTCCTTTATGAACTGTAGATTATAAATTATTGAAAAGTTTCTCCAGTAAAGTATTCCAAAATTGTATGGTGAAGTGAACTGTCTTAACAGCCAATTGAACAACAGTGTAGACTGTGGGGTGCTGGTAGACCTACTGGTGCCACAACAGGAGATCTCTGTCCTAGCTGTTACCTGCTCAACAGTATGTTCTCCCATGAAGCTCTCCATTGACCCTGGTGGTAAATCCTGAGCCTCCCAGACTGCAGCAGGTCTGTCTGTCTGCTAAAAGGACTAAAACTTGCTTTGCTACATGTCATTAATTGAATCCCCTTAAGGAAGCCCATGTCTCAGAAAATGCATTATGTGCTGTGATTACACTAGTTGAATTGCACCAGACCTCTCAAATGAAATAACATCAGTGTTTGAAGATTATTCTGCAGGGAAAGGGGATGGGGGAAGGCGGTGTGTACCTTTCTTCACAGCTTAATTTCCTGCTAGAAAAAAAGGATGTGCCTGCTAGAAGAGAGGCCTCCTCTGTTGAATTCACTACCCAGGAATCCCTGGGGATGTTTAGAGCTGCAGAAATTACCTGCTTCTCTCAAATTGTATTATTTACTGCTGTTCATTCAACCAATAGTTTCCCATTTATGGGTGTTCCATTTTTTTATTAGAATAAGTTACACTTTGATGTATCCGGGGCTCAATTGTGTACCCTTAAAAAAATAAAAATAAATCGGTGTCCTGTGTTGTTTTGCAGAGTGGCCTGAGTTTGTGAAGAACTATGCTCCTTGGTGGGCATCCCACACACTGGACTGGCTGCGTTATGGGAGGAACGTCCACGTGGTCCACTTTGAAGAGCTGAAGAGGGAGCTGTTCTCCAAGCTCAAGGACATGGTCCTGTTTCTGGGCCTGGAGGTGGCCGAGGACCGCCTGCTCTGTGTAGAGGGACAGAAGGATGGCAACTTCAAGCGCTCTGGCCTGCGTAAGCTGGAGTACGACCCGTACACACCCGAGATGCGTGCTAGCATTGACGAACTGGTCATGACTGTAGACGCTGCCCTTAAGAAGAGGAACATGGCCGGTGTGCCCAAGGAGTACCGACCAACTTCGAGATGATATGATCTCCTTTCCATTCCCTCTCTCTCTCTCTCTTTCTCACTCTGCTATTATATCTCTTCCCTTTGCACATATTGTTCTGGGATCAATGGCATCCATGTCCAAAAATTCACATGAACTGAAAATCTATGTGAAGGAAATACGTTTGTATTTAAAGTACTTCCCTATTCCCCTCCACCTCTTTATTTGTCTCCTTATTTCTCACATCCCTTTTTCTTTATTAGTTTAACTGGCTGATTATGACAACAGCATCATGATGTATACTGCTTTAGAAATGACATTTAGCTACTTGGCTGATGAACATGGATTCATTGGGGAACTCAAATAAGGACCAATGAGAAGCACTTCCCCCTCTATGCACATGTATGTGTTGTGCACTATGACTTAACATTAAGGTGCAGTAGCTGTGTTGGAAGCACATCCAAGTACATAATGGTTGGATTACTGTCAGCTGACCAAAAGGAGCAAATTCCTGTTAATCTGAAAGTGATGATTAAAAAGAACTGTAAGAAGTCTATGTGTATGCATAATGTATGTTTTTGAATAGGATCTGCTGCTATCACAGATTAGAATAACAAATACTCTTTTATGAAATGGTTTAAAAATGGTCACAAAACCTTTTAATGGTCTGTCATTTTCCGACTAAATGTTTTGTTTTGTTAGAGCTGAAATATACTATATGTATACTTCCGTTTGCTGAATACTGTATATTTGAAAGCTACTGAACTTAAAATGAGGATGTGGTCCAAACCAGTGCCTTAGATGGCTGCAACACTCAGGATCCGATCCGTGACTTGGTTGGAGAAAGCAACCAACCGAGTTTGCGAAAGCAAACAAGGCCTAGATTGAATCAGATAAAGAATTAACTGGTGATAGCAGACACCCAAATAGAGGATGATTTGGCAAGTCAGAGGTGGAACTGCATTGGAGCCTTCAAATCGGTGAGCAGCTGCTCTTGCGATCATTGTCATGAAGCAACACCCGCCCCACTCAAGTTAGAAGTTCAGAACGAGAAAGTGTAGGCTATATAAGAAATAATTACGTTCAAATGTAAAAAATCTTTAAATAAAATAATGAGGGTTTCTATCATCCTAATGAAGGTGTAGATTACATCTCACATTCCAGTGTTCTAATTTTTTGAACAATGCTGCATAGGGTTTCTGATAATGCAACTCAGTGCAATCCAATGGCAATGCCTGTGTTAGGTATAATGCCAGGAGCCACTTGTGGCTATGCTGGCTGAGTGGATTTGGCAGCTCTAACCACTATCGGATATTGGCTAAAGCGGATCTGATTGAATAGAGCCAAGTCAACCTAGAAGAAGAGGCAGTGAATGGGACTGAACACTCGTCTCTCCATCCATTCCTGCGGACACACCATGAGGACAGGTCTCCCCACTCTTCTCCTCATTCTTCAGCAGAGCCTGAGGTGATACAGCACGATCATACAGCATCTCTAGTTTTCTGGAGCATTGGCCTCACATAAAACTGTGCTGTATCAGTCCTACTGATGTATTATACAGAAGTCCTTTTGGTTACTGACAACAGCTCTGGAACACTGAATATTAAACCCTCTATAGTTTGTTTTGACCAACAGGCTCAATGGAACATTCCTGTCTCTTGTCAAGACAGCCCTTTCAATAACTAGCCTTGATTCTACTGATCAACTCATCGACTGCTTGTTCATCCGTCTCGTCAGAGGTGGTCAGCTAACCACACTGTGCACAATTAATTTATTGTGGATTCATTGAACGTTATTTTCTGTAAACAGCTCTATTTCGTATCTACCACTTCTGCTAAATGACTCTGCAGAACCAGTAGTTTTTTCTCAAAATGGTGGCCTTATTGCTTAATAAACTGGTCACTTAATGCATCACCAGACGCACTAGCGTTGAGAGTGTTCTAACTTCTGAAAACAAAATACCAAGGTTCTAGTTATGCAATTAATGCAACTGCTGTGTCTGAAATGATAGAATGCTTGAGAACTCAAACAGATTTCCATTGGACTAATACAGTGCCTTCAGAAAGTATTAATACTTGTTCCACATTTTGTTGTGTTACTGCCTGAATTCAAAATTGATTACATTCATTTCTCACCCATCTACACACAATACACCATAATGACAAACTGAAAATATGCTTTTAGAAATTTTTGTAAATGTATTGAAAATGAAATACAGAATTATCTCATTTGCATAAGTATTCACACTTTGTAGATTGCACCTTTGGTGGCAATTACACCTGGTTAAGTCTCTAAGTGCTTTCCACACCTGGATTGTGCAACATTTGCCCATTATTCTTTTTTAAATTCTTCAAGCTCTGTCAAATTGGTTGTAGATCATTGTTTGACAACCATTTTCAGGGCTTACCATAGATTCTAAGTAGATTTAATTCAAAACTGTAACTCAGCCACTCAGGAACATGAACTATTTTCTTGGAAAAGCAACTCCATTGTAGATTTGGCCTTGAGTTTTAGGTTATTGTCCTGGTGAAAGGTGAGTTAATCTCCCATTGTCGGGTGGAAACCAGACTGAACCAGGTTTTCCTCTAGGATTTTGCATGTGCTCAGTTCCATTCCATGTCTTTTTATCCTGAAAAGCTCCCCAGTCCTTAACGATTACAAGCATACACTTAACATGATGCAGCCACCACTATGCTTGAAGATATGGAGAGTGGTACTCAGTAATGTGTAGTATTGATTTTCCACAATAATAACACTTTGTATTCTGGACAAAAAGTGAATTGCTTTGCCAATTGTTTTGCAGTATTACTTTAGTGCCTTGTTACAAACATGATGGATGTTTTGGAATATTTGTATTCTGTACAGGCTTCCTTATTTTCACTATGTCAATTTGGTTAGTATTGTGGAGCAACTACAATGTTCTTGATCCATCCTCAGTTTTCTCCTATCACAGCCATTAAACTCTAACTGTTTTAAAGTCACCATTGGCCTCATGGTGAAATCCCTGAGCGGTTTCCTTCCTCTCCGGCGACTGAGTTAGGAAGGACTCCTGTATCTTCGTAGAGACTGGGTGTATTGATGCACCATCCAAAGTGTAATTAATAATGTCACCATGCTCAAACTTAGAACTATTGTCTGCTTTTTTGTACCCATCTACCAATAGGTGCCTTCCTTAGCGAGGCATTGGAACACCTCCCTGGTATTTGTGGTTGAATCTGTTTGAAATTCACTGCTCAACTAAGTTACAGATAATTGTATGTGTGGGGTACAGAGATGATGTAGTCATTCAAAAATCATGTTAAACCCTATTATTGCACACAGAGTGACTTGAGCTCATTTTTACCCCTGAACTTATTTTGTCTTGCCATAACAAATGGGTTGAATACTAACCCTAACCCTTTTTGAAAGAACTGTAGATTTCAGTACAGGCTGGGGTTTACAATCAATGATAGTATGCCACCTCACTTTGTTGCCGAGGAATGTCATTCAACACCGTTGAGTTCTCAAGCATACCCACATAGTATACTGTAACTGTATTTTTAGATTTTGTGTCTGTATGATTGACTTCATAATGAAGAGATAATGTAGGTTGATTATTTAACTAAAAGTCTAAGGTGTTGGGGGGAGGGGTTCTACTAAGCTACTGTAACATATGGCATTGTTTTAAGATGGTCATACCATAGATGATTTAGCTATTGGTTTTAACATTTTAGGACCCCTTTAGATAAACAGAAAATATGACATTTGATAAAAGTATTGAATTTGGCCTTTACTACTATAGCCCATAGAAATGCATTGAATAACACATTCATGAATGGCAAAAAAGACAGTCAAAATGATTCTAAAAAGGAATAACGTTTTGAAGTATCTGTCCCATATCCAGAAGCGGTGTGGGGGTAAAATCCCTGTGAAAGCCAGAAAAAGTCATATTACAACCATTGTTATGTGATAATTACATTGTTTGCTCTATAACCTGTTCATTCATTTGCCTTGCGACCGTGATACAGTATATAGGCCTAAAGGCCGAGACAATAAGAAGACACAGTGGCAGAATAAATTCAATCACACCTTTGTTTTATCACAAAACCGGAGAGCAACCTCTGTCCGGTTTAGTCAACAAAGCATATTGCATGTAACAAACAGTACATGACCTACAGCATGGTCTTCTTGACAGCATGGTCATGAAAGTTCATGTTTCCACCATTTTCGGGACCACTAAACAACTATTGATTTCGAACCACAGAGAGTTACAGCAAGTTACAAAGGAAACAAGAACTGTCTCCACTATTCCAGCACCATTTCAACTTCAAATCAAACATCAAATCACCTCTGCTTAGTCTAATACAGTGACAACTAAAAGATACCAAAAACAATTAAGTCCAGTCTACGTAAATTAAATATGATGTGGCTGTCCATGGTTCTGATTTCTGTGTGTGTGCGTTTGTGCAAGTAGAGAAATATGCTGATGCCATCCTCCTCTCTTTCATGTTGATGAAACAGTTTATCACTCTGTCATAAAGTACACACTTTTATTTTTTGTTGTAAAAGGCTACCTGTCTAAAATGCTTGCTAGCTAGCTGAACTTCCATTCAAGGATTGGTATACTCATTTATCACCATCACCAGCTGGGTGTTCTGTGTGCAAGGAGTTTAATATTAATTTAAATAAAACAATGTATATCTACATCTATAGCTACATATTGAACTTCCATCCTCTTAGGTCAGGGGCACAAAATGTATGAATTAATGGTTGGATCAGAAACACCCTTATAAACATTGGCCAGTACGGAGAAATAAGTAAAATCTCAAGTCAAAATCGCTATCTCCATCCATGGCTAATTTAGGAAAGTGACAATTTTAGCTAGCTAGCCACCAGCGACAACACAATGAGATTCAACAATTGAAGTTGTTTCTGTCAATGACGAATGCTCTATTCAATGCAATGGCCTGTATCAATGTCATACTCGTTTGGACCAGACAGCATTAGATAGATGGCCTACACATAGCGAGAGAGAGGGGTGCTGTTTTGCTCACTCTGATGCTTTCTCCGGTGAGATGCATTCAGCCTCTTTCGAATTGAAGGAAAATGATGAAACACAGAGAGGTGAAAGCTACATTTGATATGTTTTTGCTAAATGTTCTTGGTACATTTTTTGTGGGAAGCCTGGCTTCCCTTGGCATCCATGAATACACACGACTGAATGCCTATATCTAGGAGATATAAGAAAGCTCAGGAAATATTTTGGGTTATGTTTCTTAGATTGGGTGCATCAATATACTCTTAAGGATTAAATATTTTTGTTCACTTATTTAATTTGAATATGACCCAAAAAGCCTTTCACCGTAAATTACATAACTGAAAGCTTACTACTCCAAAGGATGAAAAGGCATTTTCTTAGATTAGTTTAGATTAGAGTTATCTACTATACTTAATTTTACTTGATATATGAACCTTGATTATTGTTATGAGTAAATACTGAGTGACACACCCCATTTTCTATTGTAGATTGCTTTGGTATCGAAGAACAAGCTATACAATAGTCCCACCCATACTGTAGGTACTGTGCATCAAGAGCATAGAAAAACAAAAATAAATCAAAATAATCTGTAAGTGAAGCATTCTGGTTCAATTTTATACACCCACCACTTTATGTTAACTGATGATCAATGTGCATATGTCTCTATTGTAGACATACTGTAGAGCAATGAAAGACAAGATTACTTGCTATATATATATATATTATATATACATATACATATATACACACACACACACACATACATACATACATACACACATATTTTTATAGTACGTGCAACTAAATCAAACAAGTATTATGGGACAGATGATTACTTCAATTTTTGGACAGACTTTAACTTTAAGTGGCTACGACTTTCATTAACAGGCTGGCACTATCTGAAAGGGGGTGTCACATTTAAATGCATTTTGTATGGAATTAATGTAATGTGATTACACCCCCCAAAAATAAGGTAATACAATGGAAGTAATGGCCAGTGATTCCAAATAAACATCTGAAAAAATATATAATATGACAGTAAAAGTACAAACTCGACAAGGACAAAGATTAAACCCCCTGTCACAGGCGTCGTAAGAAGTGGACCAAAGTGCAGCGTTGTGAGCGTACATATTCCTTTTGTTTATAGAAATACAGCCAAGGACACGACCGTGAAGCTTAACTTCGGCTATAATGCCTCTAACAAAGTTAACTACCCACACTGAAAGGAGGGGCAAAAAAGGGCTACCTAAGTATGATTCCCAATCAGAGACATTGATAGACAGCTGTCCCTGATTGAGAACCATACCCGGCCAAAACATAGAAATAAAGAAACATAGAAAACAAAACATAGAATGCCCACCCCACATCACACCCTGACCTAACCAAATAGAGAAATAAAACATCTCTCTAAGGTCAGGGCGTGACACCCCCCCTTTGTTGATCAATGAGGAACACATGATATTGTGTAATGTTGACCTGAATATATGCCCAGGATATTCCTGGTATTAAATGTTTCTTAATGCTCCAATGAAGGATGACTGTGATGTTTGTTCTAATCAGTTACATACACACATACAGTTTCAAAGTAATGACATCAACAACACAAATATATTCATCATTCCCAGTTTTATGAATCACTCACCAAAGTTGTTGCTTAGTATGTATTTAATTCCCATTTTGCACATTTGACTACCCTTACAAAATGAAACGTAAAAAAACGTGGTTTTCGGACACGTGTGAACAAATCACGTGAAAAATGTCACGTGAGGAATAGAGTGCCATCAGAAAGTATTCAGACCAAGAGGGTCAATACTGATGCTGAAGTCACAGGTGGGCATACCTCATCACGTGACTATTTAATTGTCAATTTTAACATGTTAAACAGGATCAATAAGGAGACACGGAGTAAGCTTATTTTCACTGGGGTTCTCTTCCAATGTATATTTATTACAAATTTCTTTCAATCTCGGAACCTTGACTCTTCAAATTCAAAATCCTCTCTTTGTAGAAAAGCATCTGTTTACATTAATTCCAATAGCAAACACATTCACAATTTTTCAAATACATTTAATACACCGGCATAAAAATTAACAAAATCCAAATGGACATCAAACAGTAATGGAAGCTAAAACTAGCTAGCTGGGATGAAATGGCAGGCTAGTTAGCACCTAGCACTAAGCTAGCTAGCAAGCTAGCAGTTAGAAATTAGCATGCAGCTATTAGATATAGATTAATTAAATAAAAAATTACATTCTAAAATACATATTAACGTGGTTCATATGTACACATGCAAATACATTCAATATGATCCCTTGTTTGTAAAAATCTTTACCATTTACCAAGAGACCCGAAAAGTATCAAATATTTGTTTTAAATCATCTGAGATGCCAACATGTTACCATTGACTTTCATTCAAAAGTGATTTAGCTAGCTAGTTACTTAGCTTCGCTATGCTCATGTTCATGGAAAAAAATCGTATTTGTTTTTCACTTGGTCAAAACAATTAAATCATCAAAATGACCCAAAAAGTCATTACAGTTCAGTTAAAAAATGTCTCTCTAGATTTTGAAAACGTAACCATGCATACAAACCGGAACACAGGATATTAAAAATAAGGAGACACCGCTAGCTAACTAGCTTCACGGTTCTTTTCACCGGGCTACTTTCAACAGCCACAGACCAACGTATGAAGAGAGCATGCGCCTGCAGCAGAAACACTCCGAATGCCTCCTCCTCGTGGTAGCACTAAATATACGTGTATCAATGCAACACTATGGAGGGGAAAAAAATGAAGTGGATGGCACCATAATTAATTTTTATGCACTTTAATTATTACTTAATTAAAGTAGAATGGCATTACATAATTTGCAATTCCCACATGTGGAAAAATTGCTACTGCAACATGTTAACACCACTTTTTCACATGGGAGGAGAATAACACTATTTCAGACCCATATGTGACCTTGCAATTACACAATGTTTTTTACATGTAAACTTGCAACTCATGGGAGGAGAAAACACGTTATTCTCCTCACATGTGAAAGGTGGTGTTAACTTGTTAACTCTAAATTTAATACATGTGAACATATAGATTCACATGAGAAAGTTTCAGCTTGACATGTGAAAAAAGCTATTTCACAATTTGTAAGAGACAGTATGAAGTTCCAAAGGCTTCACGTTCATCCAAAATAGTTGTTGACAAACAGCGGTTTTGTGAAGTATAAACACAGGGCTCTTCAATAAGATTCTCAGCTCCTCTATAGGATATGTAATTACACTTGACCTTTCAGTGTCACAGCAGATGACCTGACAGATGAATGTTGGCACGGTGGGCTGAATTACATTTCATGGTACAAATCTGATTACACAAAAACCTGTCAACCAAAAGATTGGTGATGCATGGCAGGAAATGCAGAACAATACAGTACAATATTGTTGCTTATGTTACTTGAGTGGTGATGAAAATGACATTCAACTACATTTAAACAATACCGTTACAGCAATTGTGTGTGTGTTACAGGAAATCACTTTAAATTAGTTATTTCCTCAGGGTTAAAACATTTGCATAGTTTGCATAACAGTTGGCTAAGACAGAGCAAATCTTATATTGTCACAACTATGGACCTTAATATGTGAACTTAATGGGTTATTGTATATAAAATATACTTAAAAGGGGCATAAGTTTGCCCTGTTTTACAATATTTGTTGAAAGGCAATCAGACATTTGTATAAACTTTTGAATCAGCCTGGGAGAAAGAGGTCCCTCTACTCCTTGAAGAGCGTTCCTCCTCATCAAAAGCATTTTCAATCTTAGAAAGGAATGAGTTAAAGAATTTCTGCTTGAAGTCTTTGCCCATGAATGCATACAGAAATGGGTTCAGGCAACTGTTTGCACTAGCCAGAGTTGTAGATATACTTAGCCCTTCACGAATAACAGTTAGAGAAGTTTGATCACCGGCTTTAAGTTCCAGAAGGATGAAGACATGGTATGGAAGCCAGCTGATGAAAAACATGGCTATCAGTGCAGTCAGGACCTTGAAGGCTTTGGAGGACCTGGTCATCCTGTTGGTCCTCAGTCGCAGGATGAGGACAGAGTAGCAGAAGATGATGATGAGGACCGGGAGCACAAAGCCACTGATAAATCGACTGACAGCTACAGTTATGTGACTGTTAAGGTGTGGGTATTGATTAAAGCACGTTATGCCATCTGGGGATACCTGACGAATCACTGTGGAGGGAATGCTCAGTGCAACAGAGACGGCCCAGGCAAAAACCACAACTGCAGAGGCCCTCCTCACGGTTCGCTGGTTCTGGGCCCAAACTGGGAATACGACAAGTAGATAACGGTCAACACTGATGACGACCAGGAGGAAGATGCTACTGAACATGTTGAGGAACATCACAAAAGAGGTGAACTTGCACATGAAGTGCCCTAAGATCCACTCCTTTGTTACCATGTAGATTATGTTGAAGGGGAGACAGGCACAGAATATGAAGTCGGAGATGGCCAGGCTGAGGTACCAGGTGGTGTTGACCGTCTTTTTCACCTTGAGACCAGCTATCCAGATGACCACCCCATTCCCACAAACCCCCAGCAGTAAGATGACCACATTGACCACAGGGAGTATGTAGTCCGATGTTGAACTGGGTGATGTATCCGGTGGTTGGCCAAATGAGGACTGAGTTGGAGGGGCTTTGCTATCATCATAATTATAATCATCAATCGTTGGAATTGCTTCTAATGTCACTGCTGCCATGGCTCTCTCGTTCTGTCCAAACACAAGTATAAAAATCAGCTACATCAGAGAAAACAAACAGCAGGACTATTGAATATCATTTCATTCAATACATTAATTTAAGATTTGAAATGTCAGTATTTAGAATGTTATTGAAAAGCTTATGCTGTGTCAACTCAGAGCATTTTGTTAAGTTAACTAAGTGATAAAATATTAGTTGCATTGTAATATATTCATACCATTTTATGTCCGTGAGGTAAAACAAATAAAAAAACACAGTGCCATTACATGGCACACTATGTCATGAAAATCTCTCATTGACACAAATGCATGATTTACTTGAAGGTACAAGTTATCTGCACTTTGTTTTAAGCTATGCTTTTAGTAGTTCCTTTATAATTTATTTAAATTCAGGAACTGAAATTGACATGCAATTTCAAAACTTGAATGAAGCGAAAATAAACCTCAACTTGAATTGCAGCTTCCACCTAAACCTGGTCAGGCACAGCATCCATAATATAACACTGACTTTGGCCCTTTGGATATTGCAGAGGCTGCAGGTTCATATATTCTGAATCTCGTTTTGTAACTCTTGATACACTAATGTAATTACACTCACTTTTCAAAAACACTGTTCACCCTGGATTCACACAGCTTGAAATAATACTTTTCAAATGTTTGTTCATGTTTTGAAAATAACTTTTTAGTTATCAGATTTTATTATTTATTTATTTTCTTACTTTGGTGTGTCCAACACAAAGATGGTTGGACACAATTAGTTTCTGTCACAACTACAGGTATTTATGACTTTTAATTATATAAATAAATAAAAAATGCATGAAACATAAACAATATTTTAACCAAGTTAACATAAAGCCTAATAAGTGTATATCAATTGACATTCCGTCCCTCAAAACATTGGATTTAATCATAAAAAGGCACTCACCACACACACACACACACACAACAGAAACAGCCTGCTGCAGAATCATAAATGCAGTTAAGTAGGGGACAATATTTTTTCTGCTTGTTGTACTCATTTCCTTTTAACAAGCAGCTTCTCTTTCTGTGGTTTACACCAAATATTTACATAAATAACCACAAACATTATGCAATACAATACAAGATCGTTGCTTAGTCAGCTTCTTCAGAGATACAAATTAAACAGGCAGATTGAACAGAACAATGCTTGTGTTTTTACAAATACATGAACAATTCCAACTTCCAATGAGTTCACAGCGGTTGTGTGAAATGTGTTTTCCATGTATTGTTCAACCTGAATATCAACACAGGAGTCTCCAATTATTTTCTCCATCCTGGTCTCAGAGCATATTGTATAATTCTGTATGTAAATCTAAGATACTCCATTTTGTATGATATGTTACGTTTCGTATGGTATGTATTCATTTGTGGATGTCCATCACCCATTTCGTATGATATGTTACGAATGACAATTATATTATATTATATGTTATGAATTTGCAAAACATATGATATGTTATGGATTTTAGCCAGGTGGCTAACGTTAGCTTGGCTAGGGGTTAGGGTCAAGTTTAGGAGTTAGGTTAAATGGTTAAGGACAGAATTAGGGTTAGGGTTAGCTAAATTAGCTAACATTCTAAGTAGTTGCAAAGTAGCAAAAATAAGTAAGTAGTATAAAATATGCTATTTATGTCAAATGCTAAAGTTGTCTGTGATGAGATTCGAACTCGCAACCTTTGGTTTGCTAGATGTTTGCATTAGGGGAAGAGTTAGCTAACATGCTAAGTAGTTGCAAAGTAGCTAATTCGCTAAAAATGCTAAAGTTGTCTGTAATGAAATTTGAACTCGCAACCTTTGGTTTGCTAGACGTTTGCATTAGGGCAAAGGTTAGCTAACATGCAAAGTAGTTGAACAAGTAGTAAGTAGTTGAAAAGTTGCTAATTTGCTAAAGATGTCCATGATGAGATTCGAGCTCGCAAACATTTGGTTTGCTAGACGTTTGCCTATATAACCATACCAAACGTAACATATATCATACTAATTTGAGTGTACCGGATTCACAATTAATATGTTATGTCTAGTCTATAAGACCAGGCTGAATTCTCAGATCCTCTATAGCAGGTACGCTAAGGGGTACGCACAATACATGACAATTTGAAAAATAAGCCACAGGAGTTTGAGCGAGAATAAAGAAGACTTTTGAGTAGTAAGACATGTATAAAAGCAACAGATACAGTTAATAAGAAGGGGCTAGAAGCCCCATACTATTGTGGAGGACCTCATTCTTCCTGCTACCGCGTATATGGCTGGGACAATACTGGGGTAAAAGGACAAAAAAACTATTCAGACAATGTCTTCATCAAACAACACTGTTTCACGACGCATCAGTGACATGGCAGGAGATGTTTTAAAACAATTACTGCTTCGCATACAAGCCAATGAATTATATGCGTTACAGCTGGATGAGTCAACAGACGTGGCGGGCCTGGCACAGCTCCTGGTATATGTCAGTTACATTTATGAGGGGGTTAATTAAGGAAGACATCCTCTTCTGCAATCCACTGGAAACCAGGACAACATGAGAGGATATTTTTAAAGTACTGGACAACTTTGTGACATCAAGAGATCGGTAAGGGATCGCCTTCCATGGGAACAGGTGGAGGCAGCTAGGAGAGCAGAGGCAGCCGGAGAAAGGAACCAGCGGTATGTGGGAACACTGCTGGCAAGGAAGCCCGATGTCGTTCCCATAGCAACGATTAAAACATTCCCTAACCAGAAACCGTGGATTGATGGCAGCATTCGTGTGAAACTGAAAGCGCGAACCACTGCTTTTAATCAGGGCAAGGTGTCTGGTAACATGACCGAATACAAACAGTGCAGCTATTCCCTCCGCAAGGCTATCAAACAAGCTAAGCGTCAGTACAGAGACAAAGTAGAATCTCAATTCAACGGCTCAGACACAAGAGGCATGTGGCAGGGTCTACAGTCAATCACGGACTACAGGAAGAAATCCAGCCCAGTCACGGACCAGGATGTCCTGCTCCCAGGCAGACTAAATAACTTTTTTGCCCGCTTTGAGGACAATACAGTGCCACTGACACGGCCTGCAACGGAAACTTGCGGTCTCTCCTTCACTGCAGCCGAGGTGAGTAAGACATTTAAACGTGTTAACCCTCGCAAGGCTGCAGGCCCAGACGGCATCCCCAGCCGCGCCCTCAGAGCATGCGCAGACCAGCTGGCCGGTGTGTTTACGGACATATTCAATCAATCCCTATACCAGTCTGCTGTTCCCACATGCTTCAAGAGGGCCACCATTGTTCCTGTTCCCAAGAAAGCTAAGGTAACTGAGCTAAACGACTACCGCCCCGTAGCACTCACTTCCGTCATCATGAAGTGCTTTGAGAGACTAGTCAAGGACCATATCACCTCCACCCTACCTGACACCCTAGACCCACTCCAATTTGCTTACCGCCCAAATAGGTCCACAGACGATGCAATCTCAACCACACTGCACACTGCCCTAACCCATCTGGACAAGAGGAATACCTATGTGAGAATGCTGTTCATTGACTACAGCTCGGCATTCAACACCATAGTACCCTCCAAGCTCGTCATCAAGCTCGAGACCCTGGGTCTCGACCCCGCCCTGTGCAACTGGGTACTGGACTTCCTGACGGGCCGCCCCCAGGTGGTGAGGGTAGGCAACAACATCTCCTCCCCGCTGATCCTCAACACTGGGGCCCCACAAGGGTGCGTTCTGAGCCCTCTCCTGTACTCCCTGTTCACCCACGACTGCGTGGCCACGCACGCCTCCAACTCAATCATCAAGTTTGCGGACGACACAACAGTGGTAGGCTTGATTACCAACAACGACGAGACGGCCTACAGGGAGGAGGTGAGGGCCCTCGGAGTGTGGTGTCAGGAAAATAACCTCACACTCAACGTCAACAAAACTAAGGAGATGATTGTGGACTTCAGGAAACAGCAGAGGGAACACCCCCCTATCCACATCGATGGAACAGTAGTGGAGAGGGTAGCAAGTTTTAAGTTCCTCGGCATACACATCACAGACAAACTGAATTGGTCCACTCACACAGACAGCATTGTGAAGAAGGCGCAGCAGCGCCTCTTCAACCTCAGGAGGCTGAAGAAATTCGGCTTGTCACCAAAAGCACTCACAAACTTCTACAGATGCACAATCGAGAGCATCCTGGCGGGCTGTATCACCACCTGGTACGGCAACTGCTCCGCCCTCAACCGTAAGGCTCTCCAGAGGGTAGTGAGGTCTGCACAACGCATCACCGGGGGCAAACTACCTGCCCTCCAGGACACCTACACCACCCGATGTCACAGGAAGGCCATAAAGATCATCAAGGACATCAACCACCCGAGCCACTGCCTGTTCACCCCGCTATCATCCAGAAGGCGAGGTCAGTACAGGTGCATCAAAGCTGGGACCGAGAGACTGAAAAACAGCTTCTATCTCAAGGCTATCAGACTGTTAAACAGCCACCACTAACATTGAGTGGCTGCTGCCAACACACTGACACTGACTCAACTCCAGCCACTTTAATAATGGGAATTGATGGGAAATGATGTCAATATATCACTAGCCACTTTAAACAATGCTACCTTATAGAATGTTACTTACCCTACATTATTCATCTCATATGCATACGTATATACTGTACTCTATATCATCGACTGTATCCTTATGTAATACATGTATCACTAGCCACTTTAACTATGCCACTTTGTTTACATACTCATCTCATATGTATATACTGTACTCGATACCATCTACTGTATCTGCCTATGCTGCTCTGTACCATCACTCATTCATATATCCTTATGTACATATTCTTTATCCCCTCACACTGTGTACAAGACAGTAGTTTTGGAATTGTTAGTTAGATTACTTGTTGGTTATTACTGCATTGTCGGAACTAGAAGCACAAGCATTTCGCTACACTCGCATTAACATCTGCTAACCATGTGTATGTGACAAATAAAATTTGATTTGATTTGAGAAGCAGCCCCGGGGAGTGTGGCAGAGTCAGGAAGCAGACCTGAGCCAACTCCCCGTGCTTACCGTGGCAAGCATGGGACTGGTCAGGACCCGTGCTATGGGGTGATGCGCACGGTACAGAGGCTGAGTATTCACAGGCCGGTATGCTGGGTGCCAGCGTCCCGCATTTGCCGGGGAGAAGCTGGCATCCAGCCAGAACGGGTGGGGTCAGCTCTGCGCTCGAGACCGCCAGTGCCTCCGTCAGTTAGGAGCCGCCCTTCACTCCGGCGCTGCCGGAATCGCCCTTCACTCCGGAGCTGCCAGAGCCACCCTTCACTCCGGAGCTGCCAGAGCCGCCCTTCACTCCGACGCTGCCGGAGTCTCCCGCCTGTCCGGTGCTGCCGGAATCTCCTGTCCATTCGGGGCCCGCTGCAGGGGTCCCCAGTCCGAGGTCGGCGGCGAGGGTCGCCGCGCCAAGGGTGCCACTTAAGTGGGCCAAGAGCATGGTGGAGTGGGGTCCAAGTCCCGCGCTAGAGAAGCCACCGTGGACAGACGCCCACCGAGACCCTCCCCTATAGGTTCAGGTTTTGCGGGGGGTGGGGGGGGCTGTCACGTTCTGACCTTAGTTTCTTTTTATGTCTTTGTATTAGGTTGGTCAGGGCGTGAGTTGGGGTGGGTAGTCTATGTTCTTTTTCTATGTTATATTTATATGTCTTGGCCTGGTATGGTTCTCAATCAGGAACAGCTGTTTATCGTTGTCTCTGATTGAGAACCATACTTAGGTACCCTTTTCCCCCACCTGTTTTGTGGGAAGTTAACTTTGTCTTTTTTCAGGGCACATAGCCCAAAGCTTCACGGTTTGGTTTTTGTTCTTCGTTTTGTCGGCGTCAATTTTGAATAAAGAGAAAATGTACGCTTACCATGCTGCACCTTGGTCCTTTCCTTTCAACAGCCGTGACAGACACCCTGTCCGGATTGCCACCGCACATGTCGTTCAGCCTACTGTTACGAAAAACACAAAATTGAAACATTGCACCCCAAGGCCTGTAAATCTGTAAGCAGTTGTGACATTAACAAGAAATGTCCAAAATGCCAATGCAATTACAACCTTAAAATAGACAGCCCTAAACCGCATGTGTGTGGAATAATGCATTGTCCAATCTGTAAAGGGCCTTTGAAAAGCAGAGACGCTGAAGATGCCACACGAGTGTTGTATAGCCCTTGGCTGAAGATAAACATTCAGAGAAATACGTGTTCTATGATTTTGAGACAAATTAGCAATCGGGTTAATTTGCCTATTTTTGTATGACTTTAAATGGTGAAAAGTGGTCAGCATAGGGACCCAATTGAGCACGGCTCTTTCTAAAACACTTTAGAAAACCCCAGTACAGAAACTTCACGTTTATGGCGCACAATTCTAGAACCTATGACTCCTACCTTCTTCTGAACCCCTTGATACAGCAAGGCGTTGCATCCAGTGTCATAGCTCAAGGTAGTAAAATCGTGTGTTTTGTAGACCCCGCCTTCAACCAGAGATACATTGACAGTTTAAGCTTCTTACCCATGAGAAAACTCTGTGAAAGGATGGTTTCCCCACTTCTTCACATCTGAGAAGAATCTACATTATATTGGATCTTATCCCAGCCCCGAAATGTACGGGAGTGATCAAATGTCTCCCAAAGAGCGTGAGAGATTCATGACGTGGTACGAGACAGTGAGACAGAGCAACTTTGATTTCCATAAAGAGATGGAATCATACTGTAACAATGAGGTTATACTTCGTGAAGGATGCCTCAGATTCAGAAAAGAGGTAATCAAAGATGCAGGCATTGACCCCTGGAGTTGTACAACTATTGCATTGGCATGCATGAAAACCTATCGTACACACTTTCTACCTACAGCATCTATAGCTATCCCCTCGCCTGACAACTACCGACGCCAATTCAAGTCATACTCTAGTGGGTCCATTCAATGGTTGGAGTACTTGGCCGAGGATAAAGACGTTTTTATTCAACATGCTTTGAATAAAGGAGAAAATAATATTGGACCCTACAGTGTAGATGGATACACACAGATTGACGGGGTTGAGCCCATGTTGTTGGGGTTGAGACCAACGGTTGTTTCTTCCACGGTTGTAAATCTTGCTTTGTGCCCCAGGCCATGTGTGTCCTAACCCAAAAGACTTTTGGGGAAATGTACCAAGAGTTTCAAGACAAATTGGATTCTTTACAGGCTACTTACGGGTTAAAAGTGGATGTGTTGAGGGATCGTGAATGGATTACACTCAAAAAGTCTGATCCTCATGTTCGAGCCTTCCTTTCCAGCTTTGACACACCAGAACCCTTGGAACCACGACAGGCCTTGTATGGAGGCCGTACCAATGCTTTGACATTGCGGTATGGAGCGCAACCCGTCGAGACAATTGGATATGTAGATTTTACATCCCTTTATCCTCATGCAATGATTTCCTCATGCTATCCTATGGGGCATCCTGAAATTATTCACCACGACTGACTTACCCCAAAACTATTTTGGTCTGGTCAAAGCAACTGTCTACCCTCCTAGGGGTTTGTTTATACCAGTGTTGCCTTACAAGGGACCTCAAGGAAAACTTTTCTTTCCCCTTTGTCGCACCTGCAGTGAAAACAACAACCAGGAAAACCCTTGTGATCACTCAGATCAAGAAAGAGCCCTGACAGGTGTATGGGTCACAGTTGAATTCTCTACGGCTCTAGAGATGGGGTATCGTGTGGCCAAAATCTTTGAAGTGTGGAACTTTTCCAGGAAATCAGACACTCTTTTTAATGAGTACATCAAGACCTTCTTGAGATGCAAGCAAATGGCTTCAGGCTATCCTGTTTCGGTCACAGATCAAGAGAGCAAAGACAAGTACATTCAAGACTATCACGACAGAGAAGGCATACTTCTTGACCCTGACAGAATAGAGGTCAACAAAACCAAAAGAAATGTGTCGAATTTGTACTTGAACTCGCTTTGGGGCAAGCTTTCGGCAGAGATGCAATATGCTAACAACGTCGATCATTAAAGACCCTGAAGAATTTTAGGAATTTGTTTTTCGGATCAATACGAAATTTCACATTTTTCATTCTTGAGTCAAGACATTGCCCTGGTGCAATGGAGGCGTAACAAGAAGTGGGTTCTACCCCCGGGTAATGTAAATGTGTTTCTTGCCGCATTTACCACTGCCTATGGCCGACTTGAACTGTACACCCTCATGGAGCAGCTTCAGAGGTGAGTTCTTTACCACGGCACAGACTCTATGGTCTATGTAAGCAAACAGGGTGATTGGAGCCCCCCTCTTAGCAACTATCTGGGTGGTTTAACGAGTGAACTCGAAGATGGTGACCATATCACAGAATGGTCCTCCTGTGGTCCCAAAAGCTATGCTTTTAGGACTAAAGACAATCACGTGGTGTTGAAAGCCAAAGGCGTGACTCAAAACTATGAAAATGCCCTGCGTGTAAACTTGGAATCAATTACACGCTTGGTCGAGGGGTTCAAAAACGACCGGAATAGTGACTTTTTGAGAGATTTTGAGCTCCTACAAAAAAATTGTTAGGGATAAAAAGGGCTTCGATCTAAGGAATGCCCCACTTACTAAAATATTCAGGGTAGTCTATGACAAGAGACTGCTTTTGCCTGACGGGACCACATTGCCCTTTGGCTACTGACATATGCTACAAGCCCCAGTGTGTCTTAAAGCTTTAACCTCTTGAAACTAGGGGGCACTATTTTCATTTTTGGAAAAATAACGTTCCCAAAGTAAACGGGCTATTTTGTCAGGACAAGATGCTAGAATATGCATATAATTGACAGCTTAGGATAGAAAACACTCTAAAGTTTCCAAAACTGTAAAAATATTGTCTGTGAGTATAACAGAACTGATATTGCAGGCGAAAGCCTGAGAAAAATCCAATCAGGAAGTGACTCTTATTAAGAAAGCTCTGCGTTCCTATGCGTCCCTATTGAGCAGTGAATGGGATATCAACCAGATTCCTTTTTCTATGGCTTCCCTAATGTGTCTAGTGTCACAATACATAGTTTCAGGCTTTTATTTTGAAAAATGAGCCTGAACGACAACATTGCGTCAGTGGTCAGCTGGAGGCTCTCAGAGTGTTTTGTGCGTAATAGACAAATGCGGCCATTGTTTCTCTCTTTCCTACTAAGAAGCCACCTGTCCCGGTTGATATATTATCGAATAGATATTTGAAAAACACCTTGAGGATTGATTATAAAAAACGTTTGCCATGTTTCTGTCGATATTATGGATCTAATTTGGAATATTTTTCGCCGTTGTCGTGACCGCAGTTTCCGGTGGATTTCTCAACCAAACGTGAAGTACAAACGGAGGTATTTCGGCTATAAAAATAATCTTTATGGGACAAAATTAACATTTGCTGTCTAACTGGGAGTCTCGTAAGTGAAAACATTCAAAGCTCATCAAAGGTAAACGATTTAATTTGATTGCTTTTCTGATTTTCATGACCAAGCTGCCTGCTGCTAGCTAGGCATAATGCTATGCTAGGCTATCGATAAACTTACACAAATGCTTGTCTTGCTTTGGCTGTAAAGCATCATTTCAAAATCTGAGGTGACAGGGTGATTAACAAAAGGCTAAGCTTTGTTTCAATATATTTCACTTGTGATTTCATGATTATTAATATTTTCTAGTAATATTTTTTGTCCATTGCGTTATGCTAATTAGTGTCAGTTGATGACAATTCTCTTCCGGATCCGGGAGAGGGAGTTCCAAGAGATATAATGACTGCTGTAGAAGGTTTTCACCCCCGGTTGCAACTACCATTTTCAGCCTTAATCGCAGGCCCATCCAATAGTGGTAAAACTTGTTTTGTAAAAAGTATTTTAGAGAATTCTGAACATGTGTTATCTCAAAAGCCTGATAATATTGTGTGGAGTTATTCATGTATATACTCATCATAGAAACCTGTCCGTGCTTTACTTGGTGCAGAATGTGTTTCACCAAGGTAAAAATAGCCGCACCATTAGTTTGAACGCCAATTACATGATTTTGTTCAAAAACCCTAAACACCATTTTCTTATTTAATCGTTGATATAAAAGCAAATACTCCAGAACACCTGAGGCTACGAACCGGTCTGTTCCCATGCTAGTGGCCGGCTGCGTACATTCCTAAAAAGTAACCGCAATGTCTCTATGTTTAAAAAGAAACCTGCCCCTCTTGAGAAGCCTAGTTGGGGCTACAGCTAAAGAACGGAAGGCCATCTTGGGTCACTGTTCTTCAGATCTCATATTATCCCTATGTGAGATTGCTATGAATCTTTTCAAAGGACGCATTCCACTCACCCTGACCCAATTGAAAAAATTAAAGAGACAAAAGACAGCGATCAAACTCTTTGCCAATAAAAGGGCCAGTCTTCAAAAGAAAAGTCATAGCGTACAACAGTCTGGGGGTTTTCTTCTACCTTTACTAAGTATAGCCGTGCCCTTCATCACCAGCCTTATTGCTGCCAAACGTGGGGGTTGAACACAGAGTATGATGGCCAATAAAATGTATTTGGTGCCTCAACAAGAGTTGGATAGACTTAAAAAAAACAAATGCAGGGTCCTGAAAATATCAGACAAACAGTGGAAAATTATTTGGATTCGGCCATGACAGAGATTTTGAACCGAAAAGGATTGAACCCCTATGATAAGGTCCAAAAATACACAAACCTATTGCAAAGGTATTTGGCCTTGGTAAAACAAGGTGACCCTTTAAAAGATGACGAGCCTAGCGAGAGCCAAACCTCTGTAATGCCTGTACCTGCGAGCTTACCGGCTGAAGATCAAATGCCTGTTGAAGATAAAGTTATGCATGACATGTTGACACATGTTCCGGCACATAACAGGAAAGATGTTAGATACATTATCAACAAGATAAAAGACTCAAAGGGGACCGCTACTTGGAATGACAAAGGAGAGTTTATTCTTCAGGGCTCTGTTGTCAGGGGTTTACATATGCTTGACTTGCTTAAAAGTACCACGGCTGCCCCCAAGGTTGCTGATGACAGAAGATCTCCCGGGTGGCGTCAGTTTCTTAAGGCCCTGGCAATCCTCAACATTCCCCTCTCAGGGGGTACCCAACTATAAGCTTCGTCAACAGATTCAAGCTTTAAAATAAAAACCTTCAACGAGCTACAGCACCTCTAAAGATGCCCCAACAACCCCTCCCCCCTATGAAAGGGATGATGATAACTAATTTACCCCCCTGAACATCTCCGGACCTTTTCCTAATCCCGATCTCTCAGGGTGGTTAGACTTTTTAATGACTTTGAATGACTATGATTAAATGCAATAAACTCTATTAGAAAAAATAAGCAATTTAACATTTGTGGCAGTCTTGAAACAGTTGACGTGAGCATATGCCTTGATTACACGGCCTTACAGTAAAGGACACATATTTGAACACTTTTAATATGTTCTAACAAAACAAGCTACAACGTTATCATTACTTCTTAAATCATCATTATAAAGGGACATAACATCTTCAAAAGACACTCCCCGGGCTCTTTGGCATAGGTAGAATACACAGTGGTGACCGCATGTAGTGGAAAGGTTATCTTGCACTTGTTTGATGCAGTAGTATATATTTGATCCGTTTTTGATTTGGGGAAATGGGAAAAACCGAGGGGGAAGCCGTAGGAATCAAAAAAAGTTTAGATTTTTCTTCCTCCTTCGTCTTCTAATGTCACAGCTAGCCAATGTTCACCCGGCATGTGTTTAGGATGGGGACGGCTGCTCCGGCCATTTCTCAATAGGTAATTCATCACAAGCCAACACTCCACAAAATTGTTTTCCAATCAATCGGCTCATGAGCCCTTCCAACTCTTAGGTATTCATGGCTTTGCTCAACGATCCTTAATAATAATCCACTAAGACCTGTCTTTGGGCATTCACATCCAAGATTGAATCAGAGCATGCATAAACAATCATGCTAACGGTACAGGCTAAAGGTGTACGAAAACGCATTTCCAGTCTGAGGTTACCTTGGGACACCACCGACAGATTTCCTGATAAATTGATCAATTTATCAGGAAATTGAAAGCATACAAATTGAAAGCATACAATGTGTAACCCTCTGCAAAATCATTTCTGTCAATAGGTAAAAATAGATATTTTCAATGCCTCCCAGGAGCCAGGAATAGATTGTAAAATTCTCGCACAGATATGTTGTTATTAAATTGCGGTTGGAAAGCCTTAGCAGGGACCTGACGTCCGTCCTGACAGAGAGCTACATACTCTGCATTGAAGTGTTGAAAATTAAATGGGTTTTTATGTAAGCTGTCCGTATTAGAGGCATGATCAACCAAACCTATAACAACGTATCGGGGTAAAGGGCCTAGAAAAAGATTCTACTGCCCACAGGTATGCTAAAGGTTTTCATGGTAATTCTTTGGAGAGGGTAAAGGGCATTTCCTTTCATCAAAGCCTGTGAGTGACCCAGACGAACTGCCGGAGATAGACACTTTTTTAAATAAAAAGTGTTGCCCCCAACACTTTTAAACTAAAGTCCCCGTCCTGGGAAGACATCAGGCAAAACTCATCCTTGGCCCTGGTTAATTTTATTCTTAAATCAACTGAATTTAAGAGTAAACGTTCTTGAAAGAAAATGAATGAATGTATAGGAATGTATAGGCCCTATCAGATGAAAGTCTCGAGATTCGGCACAGTAGCGAGCGCGTTCCTCCAGTCCTTTGTTTGCACCGGTGGAAGGGTCTGTCGATTCCATACAAACTCCTGCAGTATCCTTGATAAACAGCCCTGTGCTGAATTGTGTCTTGAGAGTGTCTTCGGAGTAGTTGAGTAAACACTCCATGATGGCCCTATAAGGGTATGTGGCACTGCTTTGACTGATTAGACGTTCACCCAAAGTCACATCCACTTGGGAGAAGATGGTGGCGACTGGGTAATTAATGAGACTCACTTTGGCATCGTCTGCAATATTAGTAGCATCTCTTTTGGTCACTTTTAGACGTAAATGCACCAAGGTGTTGTTGAGGTCCAGATAGTTGTCAACGTGGCCTGGTATGAAACATTCTATAGGACCGTTGTCTGTAATGGCAGAGAGTGGGGCTCCACATACTGGTCCTCTCTATTGAATGTTGGGTTAAGGGGGCCGTGAAAAGATCGAGCTCTGTCTTTATAGCTTCAGAGGACATGCGGTGTAAAAGAGCCATGTTGCTTGTTCTTTTAGAAAATACTTCAGAGTATTCTTAATGTCGTTTTTGGTCCAGACCTCACTTTAGCACGTTTTTGACTTACTGAGTTTCTTTTAACTGTTAACCTCCGCTTTTAGGGGCAAGCCTGCGCCTTATACCCAGAGGTCTCTTTTTTGGTCTTCGAGACAACTTCATAAGCCTTCTTGATGCTTGGCATCTGGTGACGCCCTTCTGGTCATAGCACTGGCTATGGCTACAACCTCACTTACTATATTTTTAGCCGCTGATTTTAAATGTGGTTTGGCTATGCTGAGGCCTCTCTTCATTAACGGTAAAACCATCCTAAAGAAGTTACAAAATATACCTCCTATCCCCGAAACGTACATGGTCGGGGATCCATAATAGCCGGGTAACCCATTACCCACTTGAGCAACATAGTATGAGACATAACGGTTAGGGTCGAGATGTTGGTGGTCCATAACCCTTTTAATTGATTTGTATTATGTTTGTAAAAATATCTAATACTAATACTTATATTATACAGTGCCTTGCGAAAGTATTCGGCCCCCTTGAACTTTGCGACCTTTTGCCACATTTCAGGCTTCAAACATAAAGATATAAAACTGTATTTTTTTGTGAAGAATCAACAACATGTGGGACACAATCATGAAGTGGAACGACATTTATTGGATATTTCAAACTTTTTTAACAAATCAAAAACTGAAAAATTGGGCGTGCAAAATTATTCAGCCCCTTTACTTTCAGTGCAGCAAACTCTCTCCAGAAGTTCAGTGAGGATCTCTGAATGATCCAATGTTGACCTAAACGACTAATGATGATAAATACAATCCACCTGTGTGTAATCAAGTCTCCGTATAAATGCACCTGCACTGTGATAGTCTCAGAGGTCCGTCAAAAGCGCAGAGAGCATCATGAAGAACAAGGAACACACCAGGCAGGTCCGAGATACTGTTGTGAAGAAGTTTAAAGCCGGATTTGGATACAAAAAGATTTCCCAAGCTTTAAACATCCCAAGGAGCACTGTGCAAGCGATAATATTGAAATGGAAGGAGTATCAGACCACTGCAAATCTACCAAGACCTGGCCGTCCCTCTAAACTTTCAGCTCATACAAGGAGAAGACTGATCAGAGATGCAGCCAAGAGGCCCATGATCACTCTGGATGAACTGCAGAGATCTACAGCTGAGGTGGGAGACTCTGTCCATAGGACAACAATCAGTCATATATTGCACAAATCTGGCCTTTATGGAAGAGTGGCAAGAAGAAAGCCATTTCTTAAGGATATCCATAAAAAGTGTTGTTTAAAGTTTGCCACAAGCCACCTGGGAGATGAAACCAAAATTGAACTTTTTGGCAACAATGCAAAACGTTATGTTTGGCGTGAAAGCAACACAGCTGAACACACCATCCCCGCTGTCAAACATGGTGGTGGCAGCATCATGGTTTGGGCCTGCTTTTCTTCAGCAGGGACAGGGAAGATGGTTAAAATTGATGGAAGAAGATGGATGGAGCCAAATACAGGACCATTCTGGAAGAAAACCTGAGTCTGCAAAAGACCTGAGACTGGGACGGAGATTTGTCTTCAAACAAGACAATGATCCAAAATATAAAGCAAAATCTACAATGGAATGGTTCAAAAATAAACATATCCAGGTGTTAGAATGGCCAAGTCAAAGTCCAGACCTGAATCCAATCGAGAATCTGTGGAAAGAACTGAAAACTGCTGTTCACAAATGCTCTCCATCCAACCTCACTGAGCTCGAGCTGTTTTGCAAGGAGGAATTGGAAAAAAATTAAGTCTCTCGATGTGCAAAACTGATAGAGACATACCCCAAGCGACTTACAGCTGTAATCGCAGCAAAAGGTAGTGCTACAAAGTATTAACTTAAGGGGGCTGAATAATTTTGCACGCCCAATTTTTCAGTTTTTGATTTGTTAAAAAAGTTTGAAATATCCAATAAATGTCGTTCCACTTCATGATTGTGTCCCACTTGTTGTTGATTCTTCACAAAAAAATACAGTTTTATATCTTTATGTTTGAAGCCTGAAATGTGGCAAAAGGTCGCAAAGTTCAAGGGGGCCGAATACTTTCGCAAGGCACTGTATATGATGAATGTGAACTTCAGATTAGGAGCCTGGAATCACTGGGTGTAGTGTCAGAAACCTATGGAAGCTTACTATGCCCAATCTTACTGCAGATGATTCCAGAGGACATAGCTCTTGACTATAGTCGTCAGAGGGGAGTAGATGATGAATGGAAAGTGTCTGAGATTATCAGTTTCCTACAGAAAGAGGTTCAGAGCAGGGAGAGAGCACTACAAATGACAAGATCATACAACCAACAGAAAGAGAGCAAACCATGGAACTAGTCATGCTTCTCCAATGAAATGAAACCAAAAAGACCCAACATGCCCTCTGCTGCAGCACTGCATACAGCCAGATAGCAACATTCTGTAAGGTCAAAGATGTGTCATGTGCAACATGTGGAAGCAGACATCACATTGCGGTGTGTACCAGTAAGAGGAGTGAGGTGCAACCCCCTACTGTTTCTGTAGATGCTGTTGTTTCCTCAGTTATTCCCCATTCAGTGAAGATGAAACCAGATGGACAGAACACTGTGTTGCTACAAACGGCAAAGGCATGGGTAGAAGGCCCATCGGGCAGGAAGATAGCTCATTGCTTACTAGATGGAGGCAGTCAGAGAAGCTTCATACATGAAAACCTTGTGAAGGGCTTGAAGCTACCAGTAATCAGACAAGAGGCACTCACTCTTCACACGTTTGGCTCCTCTGCCCCAGCAACATCCCAACGCAACACAGTGAAAGTCATCTTGAAGAATGTCTGGGACAAACAGCAGAGAATAGAGATAGAGGCAATTGAAACCCCACAAGTGTGCACAGCTGTGATGAAGGTTCCTGATGAACGGATTCAGTATGAGCTCAGTAAAAGGGGACTGCAGCTCGCAGACTTTCCAGGAGATGACAATGATCCTGAACTCTCTGTCCTGATAGGAGCAGACTACTACTGGCAGATAGTATCAGGCAGAGTGGAGCGACTGACGGAGACGCTAGTTGCTTTAGAGAGCACCTTTGGATGGTCGGTGCAGGGACCCGTGTCCATGTCAAGTGTCGCCGAGGCAACCTGCATGTTCATCCCACTTGATGAAGACACATTAGTCTCCAAGCAACTGCATGCATTCTGGGAGCTTGAGTCTCTGGGTATTCTAAGTGAAAAAACAAAAGACCCAAAGGAAAACGAGGCTCTACAAAGTTGAGGAAACAACCACCTTCAAAGATGGGCGATACCGTATGGAGTTGCCATGGAAACGAGAAATGCCAGAACTCCAAGACAACTATAGAATCGCCAAGAAACGGTTTGAAGGTCTGAAGAAAAGGCTGAAGAAGGATGTGACGTTGTACAGCAGATACAATGAAGTAGTAGAAGACTACTTACAACAAGATATGGCAGAGGACGTACCCAAGGACAACGCATCAAGTGTAGACAACGTAAAATACTACTTACCTCACCATGCAGTACTCCGAGAAGATAAGGTGACAACAAAACTGAGAGTGGTGTTTGATGCCTCGTCCCATGAAGATGGCTGTCCATCCCTCAATGACTGTCTACTCACAGGACCGAACCTGAATCCGGATCTGCTCAGCGTTCTGATAAAGTTCAGACTACATGAGATCGCAGACATCAAGAAATCTTTCCTGCAGATATCCCTAGCAGAGAGAGACAGAGACGCCGTGAGATTTCTATGGCTCACAGGCCCACCAAGGGGAGAAAATGAAGAGGAGCTGCGTGTGCTGAGGATGAAATGAGTGGTATTTGGAGCTTCCCCAAGTCCATTGTTGCTGGCAGCTACAATCAGGAAGCACCTGAAACAATATGAAACAGAACAACCAGAAGTTGTAGAGATACTGACAGAGTCACTACGTAGATGAATTCATTGCAAGATCACGCAATGTTGAAGAGGCTTACCTTGTGACAACAACTGCAAAGCGAATGCTGTCGATTGCAGGCATGGACCTCTGCAAATGGATGACCAATTCTCCTGAATTGAAAACAAAATGGGAGGAGAGTATGACAACTGACCACCCGTTGACGTTACAAACACAAGGATTAGTGCTGAAGGTTTTAGGTTTAGTATGGAGGCCGGAAATTGATGACTTTGTGTTTGACCTCAGACCGCTACTGAGCATTCTAAAGCAAAAGGAAAACACAAAGAGAAGTGTTCTGCAGTCGTCTGCACGTATCTTCGACCCTCTTGGTTTCTTAGCTCCCTTCACCATCAGGATCAAGTGCATGTTCCAGGAAATGTGGGAGAGGGGACTCAGCTGGGACAAAGAATTACCACCTGATCTGACACGAGAATGGCAACAGTGGTGTTCAGAACTACCGCAGTTACACCAGCTCACCATACCAAGGTGGTACAGAACAGACATGCGGCCACAGAATAACCACACCCTGAAACTACACGTGTTCTGTGATGCAAGTGAAAGGGCTTACAGTGCATAGCTTACTTGCAAGGTGAGTCACAAGACAGGGAAACAACAAGTCTAGGCGCATCCAAGTCCAGGGTAGCCCCACTTAAGAAAATGACGCTGCCACGCCTGGAGCTCATGGGATCTGTGATTGGAGCGAGACTAGCAAACAACTTGATGACCACACTGAAAATGGAAGAAAAACGGATCAAAATGTGGACAGACTCGATGATCGTGCTGCATTGGATTTGCAGCTCAGCTCAGAAATGGAAACAGTTTGTTGCGAACAGAGTGACGGAGATCCAGTCCTTGACCAATCCAGAGTCATGGTCACATATCGAAGGGAAAACTAATCCAGCTGACCTCCCTACAAGAGGACAAACTGTTTGAAACTTGACACAGAGCGAGCTATGGTGGAATGGACCCAGAATCACCCAATCAGTCCGAAGAGACTGATAATAACAAGGTTCCGGAATAGGTGAAAAAAGAACTCAAGTCCAGTTGCCAGGTTACTGTACAACTCGCAGCAAACAGCACAGACAGCACTGAACCTGTGTTGGAGCTTGAAAGGTACAGCAAACTGAAAAGAGTGTTCAGAGTTTCCGCCTGTATAAAGAGATTCATAGCCAATGCTCGTACAACCATAAAGATGCAAGGTGAACTGACTGCTGACGAACTGTTCGATGCAGAAAAGTACTGGATTAAGGTAACACAACAACAGAGTTTTGGACAGGAGATCAAACAACTGAAGGCAGGAAAAAGCCTAAACAATGACTGTAAAATCAGAGAACTGAAACCTTTCCTGGACGAACACGAACTACTCAGTGTAGGAGGAAGACTGCAACAGTCCAACTTCACATTCAGAGAGCAGCACCCATGGGTTCTGCCCAATAAGTACAGATACTCAGAAATGCTGATACAGTACCACCATGAGAAGGTGATGCATTCTGGAGCAAGTGACACTCAGCACCCAACGTTAAACAAGGGGGAAATGACACGCAGATGGAAGTACAGGCAGAGACTTGTGACCAGTTTCTGGAACAGTTGGCGAAGAGACTACTTGCTGGATCTAAAGTCAGCACACCGCTGTGACACACCACAGCCCACCCCACTGAAAGCGGGTGACGTTGTACTCATTGGAGAAGATAACATACCCAGACAAACCTGGAGACTAGGAAAGATTGAGTAACTGTTTCCAGGCCGTGATGGCTTAGTTAGATCATGTTCAGTTCGTATTACTTCAGGGACTATGTTGAGGAGACCTATTCAGTTGATATACTGCCTAGAGATCTAGATGAACAGTTGTTCATCGGGGGGGGGGTGAGGATGTTGTAACTTTAATGTGTTACAGAGTTAATTTTTAAGTTAATTCATTGAGCTGTATCTAAAGATATTTCTTTACAGTTATTTACATTTGTAATTGTATTGGTTTGTATTGAATTACGCTTTTTGACTGCAAGTTCCAGAATGCCTTGCAACAGGAATGAGAGAGATAACGCGACAGTTATGTGCAGGTGCAAAGTGATTAAGTGATTAAGCTGACTTTCCGCTAGCATCTTACCTGCATTGCTCTGTAGTATCTAAAGTTGTTAAATGTAACGTGAACAAGTATTATTACTAAAATAAGCTTTCATATCAAACCCGACGTCCCAAGTCATTACTTTGAAGTTAGTTAATCTAAAGCCCTCGAAGCTTCGTTATCAATCACACCACAAAAGCCGCAGCCCTTGCAGAGCAAGGGGAACAACTACTTCGGGGTCCGATTGAAACGCTATTAGCGCGCACAATCGCTAACTAGCTAGCCATTTCACATCGGTTACAATAACAAACATAGAATTCACATGCATAATGATACTAAATAACAATAGGCTAATACATCAGTCATGGGCTGACAGCCATCAGTGTAAATATGCACAATACTGATGATCAACATTAGCATCAATACAAATGTATAGCATTTTTTTTACTCATGGTGTTACATAACAGGTGCACTATGCACATCCTTGAATCATCACGTCAATATCATGACAAAAAATATGCTGATCAAAATTATCATCAGCAACGTCATCATCACCATGTTATGACAACCAAGCACAATGATGCCAGTCCAGACAGACTAGCCTACTCCTTCCTCTTCCCTGTATTTAAATGAGAAATGCCATTTGGGGTAAAGTAGTGTTTGGTCATGACAGTGGGAAATCCATCCTGTCTGACTGTGCCCACCCTTTACACCATGAGTAAACAATCCCTTAAAGTTACATACTAAACCACACTACTGACATTTTATCATATTCTTTAGTTCAGCGTTTCCAAAACTAGAATCTGGGGACCCCAAGTGGTTGATTATGAGATGATTATTTGAATCAGCTGTGTAGTCGTGCTAGAGCAAAACCCTAAAAAGTTCACCCCTTGGGGTCCCTAGGACCGAGTTTGGGAAATGCTGCTATCGGTCCTTGGCTGAGTCAGTAGTTAGATCAAACAACTCAGGAAGGGCTTGAAAGATACAGGAGCTTGACTAGTGGGGGGCTGCAGGTCCAAAAGCAGCTGGTCAGTGTTAGAATAGGACAAGTCGGGGGTCATGATTCTAGGTTGACTCAGAATGGACATCTCTGTGGGAACAACATAAATAGAATAACAATATTGAGTTAAATGTCAACTGGGCAGCACACAGCCCTTGTTACACAGAACAAGACATTTGAAATAGCATGTTAAGCTATTTGATCAATCTTAGAAACAGCAGTCACTCAATAAAAGGAGGCAAGAGGACCACATCCTGGAATCCAAGCCAATAGCACACGGTTGCTGTTCCTGATTTGTTGATTTGCTGTTCCTGACTTGTTAACTCCTTCCCTGTGTGTGTGTGCGTGTGTGTGTGTGTGCGTGCGTGTGTGTAAATGGAGGACAGTGTGTGTCAATGTGTGTGAATCGGTGCATGCAGTGTTTCTGCACTTTAATATGACATCATTATGCAGTTTTACATGTTCATAAGCTTGATCAAGTTGTCTCAGGTTTAATTTTAATTGGTCATTTCATACTTAAAAATGTTTCCTTCATAACAATTATCAGATTATCTTGAACCATCATCATAACATGGCCTGTGCATTGTTACACAATTAAACCCTCACGTTATTATTGTCAGGTTAATCATTTTTTACGGATAAAAGCATTTACAGTGAGTAGAATAACTTTGCGTTTTATTCAACTCTGAAACATTGCCCAGCCCCTCAATCCAATGGTGCAACACTTTACAGAGAGGGATTGAACAGACACAGAATGCATGTATTGACTAGGAAACAAACAGTGGTGGTTGGTGCCGTTTAAGATGGAAGATTATTTTTATTTTTTGCATGGCCTTATTTCTGTTACAGCATATTGGATGACTATCATTCATATTCTATACACCAAGCTCAATGTAACATCGATAAGTTTTATGCCACTACATGATACTCTAATTCAAATCAAAACAAATGTTATTTGTCACGAGCCGAATACAACAGTTAGACCTTACTGTGAAATGCTTACTTACAAACCCTTAACCAACAATGCAGTTCAATAGAGTTAAGACAATATTTACTAAATAAACTAAAGTAAAAAGTAACACAATAAAAAAACTATTCCAGAGGCTATATACAGGGTACACCGGTGCCGAGTCACTGTGCAGGGGTACAGGTTACTCGAGGTCATTTGAACATGTAAGTAGGGGTAAAGTGACTATGCATAGATAAAAAAACAGTGAGTAGCAGCAGTGTAATATCAAACGGGGGGTGTCAATGTAAATAGTTTGGATGGCCATTTGATTAATTGTTCAGCAGTCTCATGGCTTTGGGGTAGAGGCTGTTAAGGAGCCTTTTGGTATCCAATTGTTAGCGCCTAACGGTCGGATGCGGAGCATTTGCCATACCAGGTGGTGATGCAACCGGTTAGGATGCTCTCGATGGTGCTACTGTTGAACTTTTACATTTAAAAAATATATATATTTTACCCCCTTTTCTCCCAGGTGTTGACAACTACATTCTACATTTCATACTTTATTTAGTAAATAGTTACTATCTTGTCTCATCGCTACAACTCCCGTACGGGCTCGGGAGAGACGAAGGTCGAAAGCCATGCGTTCTCCAGAAACACAACCCAACCAAGCCGCACTGCTTCTTAACACAGCGCGCATCCAACCCGGAAGCCAGCCGCACCAATGTGTCAGAGGAAACACTATGCACCTGGCGACCTGGTTAGCGTGCACTGCACCCAGCCCGCCACAGGAGTTGCGCGATGAGACAAGGATATCCCTACCGGCCAAACCCTCCCTAACCCGGACGACGCTAGGCCAATTGTGCGTCGCCCCACGGACCTCCCGGTCGCGGCTGGCTGTGACAGAGCCTGGGCTCGAACCCAGTCTCTGGTGGCACAGCTAGCACTGCTAGCACTGCAGTGCCTTAGACCACTGCGCCACCTGGGAGGCTGTGGAGCTTTTTGAGGATCCCATGCCAAATCTTTTCAGTCTCCTGAGGGGGAAAAGGTTTTTTCGTGCCCTCTTCACAACTCTCTTGGTGTATTTGGACCATGATAGCTTGTTGGTAATGTGGACAACAAGGAATTGAAACTCTCAACCCGCTCCACTACAGACCTGGCGATTTGAATGGGCATGTTCGGCCCTCCTTTTTCTGTAGTCCACGATCATCTCCTTTGTCTTGCTCACATTGAGGGAGAAGTTGTTGTCCTGGTACCACACTCCTAGATCTCTGACCTTCTCCCTATAGGGCGTCTCTTCGTGGTCGGTGATCAGGCCTACCACTGTTGTGTCATCAGCAGACTTAATGATGGTGTTGGAGTCCACTTGGGGGCAGCCCGTCAGAAAGTCCAGGATCCAGTTGTAGAGGGAGGTGTTTAGTCCCAGGGTCCTTAGCTTAGTGATGAGTTTTGTGGGCACTATGGTGTTGAGATTGCGTCATCTGTGGATCTGTTGGGGTGGAATGCAAATTGGAGTGGGTCTAGGGTTTCCGGGATGATGGTGTTGATGTGAGCCATGACCAGCCTTTCAAAGCACTTCATGGCTACCGACGTCAGTGCTACGGGATGGTAGTCATTGAGGCAGGTTACCTTTGCTTTCTTGGGCACAGGGACTATGGTGGTCTGCTTGAAAAATGTAGGTGTTACAGACTCGGTCAGGGAGAGGTTGAAAATGCCATTGAAGACACTTACCAGTTGGTCAGCGCATGCTCTCAATACATGTCCTGGTAATCCATCTGGCCAAGTGGACCTGTGAATGTTGACCTGTTTAAAGGTCTTGCTCACATCGGCTATGGAGAGTATGATCACACAGTTGTCCGGAACAGCTGGTGCTCTCATGCATGCTTCAGTGTTACTTTCCCCGAAGCGAGCATAAAAGGCATTTAGCACGTCTGGTAGGCTGGCGTCACTGGGCAGCTCGCGGCTGTGTTTCCCTTTGTAGTAATAGTTTGCAAGCCATGCCACATCCGACAAGTGTCAGAGAGGTGTAGTATGATTCAATCTTAGTCCTGTATTGACACTGCCTGTTTGATGGTTCGTCTGAAGGCATGGCAGGATTTCTTATAAGATTATTAGTGTTGACAACAGGCAGTCCTTGGGCAAGTGATTTTTTTGTATGTTCCCAAGTATTCCCACAAATAAAAAAAACAGACATATGTGATCATGTAGCAATGTAACCAAGGAATGAAATGTATGTTATTTTCAAATACAATCGGTTTTTGGGCTAGGTTGTGGAGAAATTGCAGTGTACAAATTATTATAATTGGGTGCCGCCTCCCCGACCATTCGCTCCGACAAAAAACAGCTCGCAGGTGAATGTAGTTGTCTACCCCTGGTGTAATGTTAACACACTATTATAAAGCAAAACTTAACAGCAGCCTAAATATTTTGTAAGTGCACATGTGAACTTGCTATTCCACATGTGAAAGTTTGATTTTCAAATGTTAAAGTGTTTCACATGTGAAACTGGAAATGAGATTTTCCTGTGATTAAAAAAAATGATGTGTTCTCCTCATGTGGAAAGGTGGTGTTAACATGTGAACATACTGTACGTAAATAACATACTGTAAATATAAAAACTGACCACTTTTCAGCTCAACATGTGAAAATGCTATTTCACCTCTGAAAAGGTTATTTCACATGTGAAAATGTGATTTTGTGTGAAAATGTGATTTTAACATGTGAAAATAAAAATGACACTTTCTTGCAAGGGACATTTTTCCTATCGCATATTGTAACATTTAATTCAAAATAAATATTTTCAGAAATGTTAATGGTTATATATTTCATCAAATCTTTATTTAATACGCATTTGAAAAGAAAATAAATACAGTTTAAAATATAAGACATTTGTTACCTTGATCAAGAGGGATTTAGAACAATGTGTAATTATACTGTACATACTGTGAGTATACAATTCATAAAAATTATAGACCAAAATATTGTATATTTTGCATGACATTTACAAGTACATTTCAAGCAGGAAAAGTATGTTGTATTCCCATTACTGTTCAAGGACATTGTCCTCCCTATCCAGGCAAGTCATCTCATGGCCCTCCTCTCCTTCGTCCTCTGTCTGAGGGGTCTCTTCAGGCTGTGAGCGAAAGTTATGCTTAAGTTCTTTATTTCCTTGCCAGATGCAGATGATAGGATAGATGCAGCTGTTTAAGACTGACAGGGCAGTGGCTGTGGGCAATACGTATCTGAACCATTTGTTGTCTATCCCCATTGCGATTTGCGGCATAGATAGACAGAGGACAGGAGCCCAGCATAGGAAATGGGCAATAGTCACAGGTCGAATAACCAATGACTTCACTTGGTTATTTCCCCTGCTGTTAATGCAGCAACGACTGACACATGTCACACCCAAAGGGAGCAGCAGCCCAAAAATTAAGCGACAGCTCACCACAGCCATCATTCTCTCCTTACCCTCTTTAGAGATCCGGCGTTGTTCAGTATAATCATAGTTGTCAAGGCAGACGTGTCCATTGACAGTATACTGAACCTCCCTGGACAGTAAAGAGGGGGCGCTTAGTATGGCCCCAGTGAACCAGGATAGCAGAACCATGCTGCTGGACATGTGATGTTCAAAACATCTGGGGACACACCAGCGCACATTCCAGAAAGTGATCATCACTGAGGCAGAGAACATATTCATAAACATCACAAAGGACCCCAGCTTGCAGACAACCTTCCCAAATGTCCAGGAGAAGTAGTTCCAGGCTGTGATCAAGTAAAGTGGAGTGAAGAGGCAGAAGATGAGGTGGGTGGCAGCCAAGCCAATGATCAACATCCGTCGACTCAGTTTCTTCTTGGACCTGTATTTCCAGACAATCATGAAGATGACGGCAGCGTTGAGCAGTAGACCCAGTAGAAGGTTGGCTGAGTAGACCGACACATACATTAATCTCAAGCCAGTCCTCATCTGATACATCTCATAGATGACTGGGGACTGAGATGGTATCACCACTGAATCATTGTAGTCATCATAGTCAGATGAGTTGATTGGGGGAACCATGATTTCAGTTGTTTTTTACCCTAAGAAAAAAGGAATGCAATGATTCTGTCAGAACAGGTCCTGTATGCAATGACTGCATTTACATCAGTGGAGGCTCCTCATAGGAGGAAGAGTAGGAACATCCTCCTCAGTGAATTTCATAAAAATATACATTTTTAAACATTTAAAAAGTTCAAATTTTTAGATAAAACTATACTAAATATAATCACGTCACCAAATAATAGATTAAAACACACAATTTTGCAAAGGTCTATAGTAGCCTCAACAGCACTCTGTAGGGTAGTGTGTAGCTGGAGGACAGCTAGCTTCCGTCCTCTGGGTACGTTGACTTCAATACAAAACCTAGGAGGCTCATGGTTCTCACCCCCTTCCATAGACTTACACAGTAATTATGACAACTTCCGGAGGATGTTCTCCAACCTATCAGAGCTCTTGCAGCATGAACTGACATGTTGTCCACCCAATCAAATGATCAGAGAATTCATCTAGTACTGAAAGCATGAGCTACAGCTAGCTAGCACTGCATAAAATGTGTTGAACAATAGTTGAACAGTTTTTTTCACTTACTATGTTAGCCAGCTGGCTATGACTACACAACATAACATTGGAACTCTTCCAAGTCAAGGTAAGCTTTTGATTTGACAAATTTATTGCCACCGGGCCTATTGATGTAACTGCCTACTGACTGTACACTGTAATGTTAATGCATGATTGTAGCGGGTTTACTAACGCATTAGTTCTACTAGCTATGCTTACTCTGACACTAATTTAGCTAATATGGTGACAACGATGTAGGCTGTGTGTAGCGGTTTGGCTTGGAAAGGTTTTTTCACCTGGTCACATACGGCTGATGTGTTATACATTGAAGTCCACAAGCAAATTGTGAGGATTTATGCTGATGCTCTATAACCGCTACCATATTACGTAAGATTGAATTGTTTGAACAGCTGCTTTGTCTTCGTGTGTGTGTGTGTGTGTGTGTGTGTGTGTGTGTGTGTGTGTGTGTGTGTGTGTGTGTGTGTGTGTGTGACAAGAACTAAGCAACATAGTGTGACTTGCATGTTGCAAAGCGGTGTACTGTTTGCTACATTTGCCTTGCCTGTCTGTGTGTGTGACAATATTGAGCACATGGTGTGACTTTCTGCATGTTACAAAGTTGTGGTTAATCAGGTATAGGGAGGGGTGGTCATCACGAGGTTTAACTGAGATGGGAAAATACTGAACAACACAATAGCAGGAACTGAGCAACTGTTATAACTAGGGTGTGATACCAGAACAGTAAGAATCTATACATCGACAGAGGGTGGAATCCAAGAAGCGCCAAGAGGCTGGGACTAGCCTGAGCGACCTGCGATAGGCTGAGCAAGTCTAAACCACGCTTAGCCTCTACTGTGATAGGTCAACAGACGGGTTGGAACTACAGTGGGGAGAACACGTATTTGATACACTGCCGATTTTGCAGGTTTTCCTACTTACAAAGCATGTAGAGGTCTGTAATTTTTTATCATATGTATACTTCAACTGTGAGAGACGGAGTCTAACACAAAAATCCAGAAAATCACATTGTATGATTTTTAAGTAATTAATTTGCAATTTATTGCATCACATAAGTATTTGATCACCTACCAACCAGTAAGAATTCCGGCTCTCACAGACCTGTTAGTTTTTCTTTAAATCAAATCAAATGTATTTGTATAGCCCTTCGTACATCAGCTGATATCTCAAAGTGCTGTACAGAAACCCAGCCTAAAACCCCAAACAGCAAGCAATGCAGGTGTAGAAGCACGGTGGCTAGGAAAAACTCCCTAGAAAGGCCAAAACCTAGGAAGAAACCTAGAGAGGAACCAGGCTATGTGGGGTGGCCAGTCCTCTTCTGGCTGTGCCGGGTAGAGATTATAACAGAACATGGCCAAGATGTTCAAATGTTCTTAAATGACAGGCATGGTCAAATAATAATAATCACAGGCAGAACAGTTGAAACTGGAGCAGCAGCACGGCCAGGTGGACTGGGGACAGCAAGGAGTCATCATGCCCGGTAGTCCTGAGGCATGGTCCTAGGGCTCAGGTCCTCCGAGAGAGAGAAAGAGAGAGAGAAAGAGAGAATTAGAGAGCATACTTAAATTCACACAGGACACCGGATAGGACAGGAGAAGTACTCCAGATGTAACAAACTGACCCTAGCCCCCCAACATAAATATTGGAGGCTGAGACAGGAGGGGTCAGGAGACACTGTGGCCCCATCCGATGACACCCCCGGACAGGGCCGAACAGGAAGAATATAACCCCACCCACTTTGCCAAAGCACAGCCCCCACACCACTAGAGGGATATCTTCAACCACCAACATACCATCCTGAGACAAGGCCGAGTATAGCCCACAAAGATCTCCGCCACGGCACAACCCAAGGGGGGGTGCCAACCCAGACAGGAAGATCACATCAGTGACTCAACCCACTCAAATGACGCACCCCTCCTAGGGACGGTATGAAAGAGCCCTAGTAAGCCAGTGACTCAGCCCCAGTGGAAAGATGGGAACCGGCCAAGCAGAGACAGCAAGGGCGGTTCGTTGCTCCAGAGCCTTTCCGTTCACCTTCACACTCCTGGGCCAGAATACACTCAATCATATGACCCACTGAAGAGATGAGTCTTCAGTAAAGACTTAAAGGTTTAAGAAGCACTCCTGTTCTCCACTCATTACCTGTATTAACTGCACCTGTTTGAACTCGATACCTGTAAAAAAGACACCTGTCCACACACTCTATCAAACAGACTCCAACCTCTCCACAATGGCCAAGACCAGACAGCTGTGCAAGGACATCAGGGATAAAATTGTAGACCTGCACAGGGCTGGGATGGGCTACAGGACAATAGACAAGCAGCTTGGTGAGAAGGCAACAACTGTTGGCGCAATTATTAGAAAATGGATGAAGTTCAAGATGACGGTCAATCAGCCTCGGTCTGGGGCTCCATGCAAGATCTCACCTTGTGGGGCATCAATGATCATGAGGAAGGTGAGAGATCAGCCCAAAACTACACGACAGGACCTGGTCAATGACCTGAAGATAGCTGGGACCACAGTCTCAAAGAAAACCATTAGTAACACAGTACGCCGTCATGGATTAAAATCCTGCAGCACACGCAAGGTCCCCCTGCTCAAGACAGCGCATGTCCAGGCCTGTCTGAAGTTTGCCAATTACCATCTGGACGATCCAGAGGAGGAATGGGAGAAGGTCATGTGGTCTGATGGGACAAAAATAGAGCTTTTTGGTCTAAACTCCACTCGCCGTGTTTGGAGGAAGAAGAGGGATGAGTACAACCCCAAGAACACCATCCCAACCGTGAAGCATGGAGGTGGAAACATAATTATTTGGGGATGCTTTTCTGCAAAGGGGACAGGACAACTGCACCGTATTGAGGGAAGGATGAATGGGGCCATATATCGCAAGATCTTGGCCAACAACCTTGTTCCCTCAGTAAAAGCATTGAAGATGGGTCGTATCTGGGTCTTCCAGTATGACAACGACCCAAAACACACAGCCAGGGCAACTAAGGAGTGGCTCCGTAAGAAGCCTCTCAAGGTCCTGGAGTGACCTAGCCAGTCTCCAGACCTGAACCCAATAGAACATCTTTGGAGAGAGCTGAAAGTCCGTATTGCCCAGCGACAGCCCAGAAACCAGAAGATTCTGTATGGAGGAATGGTCCAAAATCCCTGCTGCAGTGTGTGCAAACCTGGTCAAGAACTACAGGAAAAGTATGATCTCTGTAATTGCAAACAAATGTTTCTGTACCAAATATTAATTTCTGCTTTTCTGATGTATCAAATACTTATGTCATGCAATAAAATGCAAACGAATTACTTAAAAATCATACAATGTGATTTTCTGGATTTTTGTTTTAGATTCCGTCTCTCACAGTTGAAGTGTACCTATGATAACAATTACAGACCTCTACATGCTTTGTAAGTAGGAAAACCTGCAAAATCTGCAGTGTATCAAATACTTGTTCTCCCCACTGTATGTCTATCACAGTATAAGAACCGCTGTTTACTTACATCCTGTCAGTTCTCTGTTCTACCCTGCGTGGTGTTATAGTGAACCCGTATGTACGAAAAATTGCATTTGCCATTTATTGCTCGAATTTAATTAAAGATAATTAACGACAGATTCTGACTTTTATTCTTCCTGATACCGGATTTGAAAGACGCAGCCTCTAACAAAAGGGAAAGGAGAGAGGAGGAGAGTGCATAGATGCGAGAATGAATACAAAGTGCTGTGTTAACGCAGGATCAGGGGTGTATTCATTCCGCCTATTCTGTTGAAAAACATTTCTTAAACGAAAGCAAACAGAAACAAAACAGAGATAAACATGAATTTGTCCAATAGAAACTCTCTTTTGCAACTGTTGGACTATTGATTACATCCTATATCAGCTAGATGCATATACATTGTAAACTTTCATTCATATTCTAGGTTGTAGCAACCTCATGGTGGATATAGGGAAAATTCAAGTATCATGTAGTAGACTAAACCTATTGCTGTTACATTGAACTGGGTGAATGGAATATGAATGACAGTCATCCAATATGCTGTAATAGAAATAATGCCATGCTCATAAAAAAAAGATCATCCTCCCTCATCTTAAACGGCACTAATTGCCGTTGTAAAAGTAAAAAAAGTACATTTAAAAAAGTAAAAGTACATAAATGCTCCTTCATTCCAGTTGATCAGTAAATAATGTTTATGTTGCTAGATCTAAAATAAAAACTTCCATCATTCCCTGTAGGTATACTACAAATTGTTCATGTTATACTTGACCACTACTGGATATATTCAAGGCAACACAAAAATCAACACAAAGAACAGCATGCTAAGTTTTAGTGAATGGTATGCTAATTGTAAAGCCAATCCATCAAACAAGTTGTTTGTAGCCTGAGAGTGGCAATAGCAATGGTCCTAAAGTCTGGAAGTTAACAGCTTCCAGTTCAGAAGTGTTGCTGATACCGTATGGTCTAAGAAAAGAGTTCAAAGGAACACAAGACAAACATGCTGTTGGTGTAATGATTTCCACCAAAGTTCTTAACCTTACCGTAAGGAACAGATTTAGAATATTCTGTAGAGAAAAAGTGCAGCTTCCCAAACAGTATTCAAGCGATGTTAATCACTGATCCCCCTTCAAAAAAAAAAAAACTCTACAGTAAATTCTTTAGGAAATGAACATCCTGTATTCCAGGACAGCCCAGCACCAGTAATGCAGAACAGACTACATCAGTAAGCCATTTCACTAAAAGAGTCCCTTTCACGCCCCTTTAATATTTTAAATAGAAATTGTGAACCAATATTGAAACCTGTTATATTAAATGAAGTGCCTTTTAATATAGACCACATGGATAATTCAATAAATCAAATGTTTTATATGAATAAAGACTTGGTAAAGTGCTCAAACTCAGCATTTTGACATGTCCCTCTGTGCTTCTAGGAAGATTTTTTCCCTACTTTATGAACATTTCTCCAAGTTTTCACCATCATTGTAAAGCCCTAGTTATTTTGTTGTTTTGACAAATTCGTTTTTGAAGATTATTCATTTCATGTGATTAATGATTCATTTGTCTGTCCCTCATTTTAAGAACCCTGGTAGATGAACTTCACTCTTTTTTTTACTAGAAATACAGATTTAGAAATATTTTTTTTCAAAAGAAACATTGAACATCTATAGTCAAATCATAGGGTAAAAGCAGGTGAGCTGGTTGTACTTTATTTTACAATTATCTGGTGTTTTTGGGTGGAAAACTGAGCGGGTCGAGCGTAACACGTAACAAAATGTGTGGATATTGCATTCAATTATCATTCCCTGTTGCACACAACACACTTCAATTCCCCATGTCAAAAGGGGATGGTCAACCCTGTTACTTTATTTGGCACTTAGTCTTTTCTCTTCGAGTTGGGATAACATGGTTTTTATTAAGTTGAACATGTGCTCTACATGGCAGAATGTTAAAATATGTTTTTTTTCCACTAAGTTACACTACCCAAAAGGGACTCGTTTTGTAAAACGACCTTATTACCCATCCGCTCAAACTGGTACACTTATTAGGTACTTACTATAGTCCTTTTGTTTTATTTAACCTCTTGAGATGTGAAAACTTGTACTTTATGACAATGTAAAAAAAAAGTGAAATCATATACAGTGGGGCAAAAAAGTATTTAGTCAGCCACCAATTGTGCAAGTTCTCCCACTTAAAACGATGAGAGAGGCCTGTAATTTTCAATCATAGGTAGACTTCAACTATGACAGACAAAATGAGGGGAAAAAATCCAGAAAATCACATTGTAGGATTTTTAATGAATTTATTTGCAAATTATGGTGGAAAATAAGTATTTGGTCACCTACAAAAAAGCAAGATTTCTGGCTCTCACAGACCTGTAACTTCGTCTTTAAGAGGATCATCTGTCCTCCACTTGTTACCTGTGTTAATGGCACCTGTTTGAACTTGTTATCAGTATAAAAGACACCTGTCCACAACCTCAAACAGTCACACTCCAAACTCCACTATGGCCAAGACCAAATAGCTGTCAAAGGACACCAGAAACAAAATTGTAGACCTGCACCAGGCTGGGAAGACTGAATCTGCAATAGGTAAGCAGCTTGGTTTGAAGAAATCAACTGTGGGAGCAATTATTAGGAAATGAAAGACATACAAGACCACTGATAATCTCCCTAGATCTGGTGCTCCACGCAAGATCTCTGTGCTTCTACACCTGCATTGCTTGCTGTTTGGGGTTTGAGGCTGGGTTTCTGTACATCACTTTGAGATATCAGCTGATGTACGAAGGGCTATATAAATACATTTGATTTGATTTGATCTCACCCTGTGGGGTCAAAATGATCACAAGAACGGTGAGCAAAAATCCCATAACCACACGGGGGGACCTAGTGAATGACCTGCAGAGAGCTGGGACCAAAGTAACAAAACCTACCATCAGTAACACACTACACCGCCAGGGACTCAAATCCTGCAGTGCCAGACGTGTCCCCCTACTTAAGCCAGTACATGTCCAGGCCCGTCTGAAGTTTGCTAGAGAGCATTTGGATGATCCAGAAGAAGATTGGGAGATTATCATATGATCAGTTGAAACCAAAATATAACTTTTTGGTAAAAACTCAACTTGTCGTGTTTGGAGGACAAAGAATGCTGAGTTGCATCCAAAGAACACCATACCTACTGTGAAGCATGGTGGTGGAAACATCATGCTTTGGGGCTGTTTTTCTGCAAAGGGACCAGGACAACTGATCCGAGGAAAGGAAAGAATGAATGGGGCCATGTATCGTGAGATTTTGAATGAAAACCTCCCATCAGCAAGGGCATTGAAGATGAAATGTGGCTGGGTCTTTCAGCATGACAATGATCCCAAACACACCACCCGGGCAACGAAGGAGTGGCTTCGTAAGAAGCATTTCAAGGTCCTGGAGTGGCCTAGCCAGTCTCCAGATCTCAACCCCATAGAAAATCTTTGGAGGGAGTTAAAAGTCTGTGTTGCCCAGCAACAGCCCCAAAACATCACTGCTCTAGAGGAGATCTGCATGGAGGAATGGGCAAAAATATCAGCAACAGTGTGTGAAAACCTTGTGAAGACTTACAGAAAATGTTTGACCTCTGTCATTGCCAACAATGATGAAAATTACAGGCCTCTCATCTTTTTAAGTGGGAGAACTTGCACAATTGGTTGCTGACTAAATACTTTTTTTGCCCCACTGTATAGATTTGTATTTTTTTAAGATACACTTCTCAAAAGGCACCGAATTGGTGGAACCCAAGTAGTAAAGAACCAAGCAGGCCCTAGTGTGGAGACTGCAGGACTTTTAATGATTAACATTTAATGTTGGTCATAGTCTATAAAAAAAAGTTAATTATCAACTGTGTACTGTAAGATAGACTTTGAGCACAACATGCAGTGGCTAGTTTAATTTGGTGGGCTGAGCAGCAGACTCCCAAAATAGGGATCTACAGTATTTACATTGTGTGAATGATCTCATCCTAAAACCCTTTAAGACAGAGCAGCACTTTGTGCTATGGGAACAAAATGCATGAACTTGCCTTGAGTTGTGACATGTTTTAACAGACATGTCTCTAGTGTTCAGCATGTCCCATCAAAAAATAATCTCACTAAGACTGCATTCTTTTGGAGTTCTGGATGGTACATATTCACAATTACCCATTTATCTAATGTTTTTTTATGCTAAACATTCCATTATATGCAGTATTTATATTGATATAAAGATAACTACTGTTCTTCATATTACTGAAGGTCTGCAGATCCTGGGAACATAGTGAAAACAAAGACTTCTGTTTATTTATTTTTATTTCACCAGGTAGACTAGTTGAGAACAAGTTCATTTGCAACTGCGACCTGGCCAAGATAAAGCGTAGCAATTTGACAGAGTTAGACATGCAATAAACAAAACATACAGTCAATAATACAGTAGAACAAAAGAAAACAAAGTCTATATACAGTGAGTGCAAATGAGGTAAGTTAAGGAAATACGCCATGGTGGCGCAGTAATTACAATATAGCAATTAAACACTGGAATGGTAGATCGGCAGAAAATGAATGTGCAGGTAGAGATACTGACCAAGCGTACCGTGTGTGGCTGCCCATATGTCAAAGCCATATCTGCAATTGATTTAAATACCAGCCTAAGAATGTTACCCAACTGGAATATTAGTAAAATATTTCTTTTAAAAACACATCCTTTTCCATCTATACTAGTTTACCAGATATTTAATGGTTGGGGGAACAGTCTCTACAGCACAGGTAAATCATTGACCTAAACCTGGGACAGCATCTGTGTGCTACACCCACAATATTATGTGATCTGTATGTGTATATGACCAATACAATTTGATTTGGAGTCTGTAAACAGGGGTACAAAGTGAGGATGGCTGAGGGGGTGTCCGGAGAAAGGCCCCCGTTAAATTGGAGAATTTTTCCAAACTGAAAACAGCCTTTTCCTGCAATCTAAAGCCACAATCTTTATGCTTAATTATTTGTAAAACATGTTTATTTTTCTGCATGTCTAAGCATACTTGAGCTGTTTTTATCCTCCTGACTGGTGGTTATTTTAAAAGAAACAATGCTTTTCTGCATCTCTGCTAAAAATCGGTGTAAAATATTGAAAGGAGTGTCATATTCAGTTCACTTAGTTTATACTTGCTTTTCTAAAGTCTACCAACCTTGCCAGCAGGCATGCCAGCTAAGATAGACAAGCTGGCTACTCTAAAGTGACTGAGCCTGAAATGGCTTCATGGTAGCTAGTTATGAGGTTGGGTACCTATCTGGGATAGCTAAAACCAACTTCATAAAATTGCTAAGCAGCTAGTAGTATTACAGAAAAAAAGGACAAATCAGAGGGCATGTGCCCCTTATGTGAATGACATTAACTATTTCACTGCAGCAGTGCCCACTGCATGTCACAGCCTATCTGACCCACTTCAGCAGAGTCACTTTTAACTTTAGAGAACATGGAGACCTGCTCATGTGTTGCGCACACCTCTTGGAGGGAACGACCTCTTGGAGGGAATGCAACACCCTGCTAAACTCAACTCCCCGTGGAGTGAAAGAGGTATGTGATTGTAGGTGCAGGTAAGGTATGACAGAGGCAGAGAAGTTTACCATTAACAGGGAATTTATTTCCTTCACACAGTAAGGTGGGGGAAAAGGAGCCGGACAGAATCAAAGCAAAGTAAGTTAAAGTTAAAGAACCCCCTCTCCTACCTTTACTTACCTATTCTTTGTGACACCTGGCGCGCTAACCAAAATACAGGGGATGGTCCACCCAGGTCTTACATAGTGTGCATAGACTGAGTATATACTACAGGTATATGTCTGCCCACAGGTCTCTTGCGTAAGCACTCCCAAGGTGCCTTCCTCTTCCCCCCTGGGAAAAAAACAACAGAATTACTAACATAATGCGAACAATTTCAATAATCAAAAACAGTCCTTTTGAAATACACATACGTCTGCAGGACCGTCTACTAAATACTTTACAACAATTATTCAGACCAACAACAAAACACAGGACATGCCAAGAAGCTCTCTCACCTAACAAAGGAACACTGTCTTTTAAAGCTGCAGAAGGAGTCGGTAATTGCAGACAGCTGTATCCCCTGAGGAGAGGGCAGGGTCAGAGCTCCAATTGTCATAGCTCCAATTGTCGATGGGGCCGAACAATCAGCTGCTTTGGACTTCAGGAAGCCATTTCCTGAAATACACACATAAATACATACAAACCCACAACAACACAGAAACTGGGGAGCGTAACCTCATGTACCCTGCAGATTAGATTTCCCAATGAAGGTCTAGCTATAAATAATTAACCAGTACACACAACAATGGCTTGGTTTCAGGCAGTCTCACCATGGGAAAACTTGAGGGGGATTCAGGCTCGACTTCCTGGTTGGTCTTGAACGGCCTGTTTTTTAGGAGGCTGTCTGGGAAACATGCCAGACAGTAAGAGGGCTTGCCATATTTTATATCAATGTTCATAGTGTTTCCTCAGCCAAACATGGCCTCACATGGTTCTGTTTTGGGTCTTGGAATCCTGGAGGGTTGGGGCAGTGTTGTTACACATGGTGTAGTTTGGGTGTAATCCAGAGACTCCCTTTCTAAATCAGTCTCAAGTGAAGAAACATTTGTGATATCTATTAACTGTCCTGTAGCCTACCTACCACTACAGGAATGACTGTGTTAGATTACAACACATTTCTACCTATTTACAGAAATGTTAATGAACTTAAATTGAAGCGTGGTTCATTCTGCGTTGTGTAATTTAATGAGGACACTGCCACAACTGATGGTCTGCTTGTTGGATTTTTATTTGCCCTGCGCATGAGGAGACAACGCACAATATGTTAGCCCTTGGCGCAGTCACAGCTCTCAGGCACCTGCTCGAGCACATGGAAACTCACTCAAACACTGTCCCAAGTACCCACAAGTTACAATAGGTACCCTAGTTAGCGAGCTCCTTAAAATTTGTTAACATAAATATTTATATTGTCCATATTGTAACAAAACTTATGGTTGCATAACGGCACATTGTGTAACATTACCACGGTTTTATATTTAAAAATTGCAGAGCCAAGGACAACATACCTTGCTAGTTGAAGGTCAGGCAAGAGAGAACAATAGGGGGGTACAGAAATACAGATAACCCACGATGGACAAAACCAAAATATAACATGTTTTACAATCAAGTGTATTTACAATATACAGTCGTGGCCAAAAGTTTTGAGAATGACACAAATATTCATTTTCAAAGTCTGCTGCCTCAGTTTGTATGATGGCAATTTGCATATATCCCAGAATGTTATGAAGAGTGATCAGATGAATTGCAATTAATTGCAAAGTCCCTCTTTGCCATGCAAATGAACTGAATCCCCCAAAAACATTTCTACTGCATTTCAGCCCTGCCACAAAAGGACCAGCTGACATCATATCAGTGATTCTCTCGTTAACACAGATGTGAGTGTTGAGGAGGACAAGGCTGGAGATCACTCTGTCATGCTGATTGAGTTCAAATAAAAGTCTGGAAGCTTCAAAAGGAGGGTGGTGCTTGGAATCAATGTTCTTCCTCTGCGACCATGGTTACCTGCAAGGAAACACGTGCCGCCATCATTGCTTTGCACAAAAAAGGGCTTCACAGGCAAGGATATTGCTGCCAGTAAGATTGCACCTAAATCAACCATTTATCAGATCATCAATAACTTCAAGGAGAGTGGTTCAATTGTTGTGAAGAAGGTTTCAGGGCGCCCAAGAAAGTCCAGCAAGCACCAGGACCATCCCTAAAGTTGATTCAGCTACGGGACCGGGGCACCACCAGTACAGAGCTTGCTCAGGAATGGCAGCAGGCAGGTGTGAGTGCAACAGCACGCACAGTGAGGCGAAGACTTTTGAAGGACGGCCTGGTGTCAAGAAGGGCAGCAAAGAAGCCACTTCTCTCCAGGAAAAATATCAGGGACAGACTTGATATTCTGCAAAAGATACAGGGATTGTACTGCTGAGAACTGGGGTAAAGTTATTTTCTCTGATGAATCCCCTTTCCGATTGTTTGGGGCATCCGGAAAAAAGCTTGTCCAGAGAAGACAAGGTGAGCGCTACCATCAGTCCTGTGTCATGCCAACAGTAAAGCATCCTGAGACCATTCATGTGTGGGGTTGCTTCTCAGTCAAAGGAGTGGGCTCACTCAAAATTTTGCCTAAGAACACAGCCATGAATAAAGAATGGTACCAACACATCCTCCAAGAGCAACTTCTCCCAACCATCCAGGAACAGTTTGGTGACGAACAATGCCTTTTCCAGCATGATGGAGCACCTTGCCGTAAGGCAAAGGTGATAACTAAGTGGCTCGGGGAACAAAACATCGAGATTTTGGGTCCATAACCAAGAAACTCACCAGACCTTAATCCCATTGAGAACTTGTGGTCACTCCTCAAGAGGCGGGTGGACAAACAAAAACCCACAAATTCTGACAAACTCAAAGCATTGATTATGCAAGAATGCACAGCCATCAGTCAGGATGTGGCCCAGAAGTTAATTGACAGCATGCCAGGGCGGGTTGCAGAGGTCTTGAAAAATACTGACTCTTTGCATCAACTTCATGTAATTGTCAATAAAAGCCTTTGACACTTGTAATGAAAATGCTTGTAATTGAAATGCTTGTAATTAGAAATGCTTGTAATTATACTTCAGTATTCCATAGTAACATCTGAGAAAAATATCTAAAGACACTGAGGCAGCAAACTTTGTGGAAATTAATATTTGTGTCATTCTCAAAACTTTTGGCCACGACTGTAGATATGAAAAAGTGTTTGTACACAAACAAAATAATATTAGCTATGCAGCAGTAATTCAATTTAAAAAACACACTGAATTATTATAATTATTATAAAATTGTTAACATCCCCTCTTGACCTGGCCTATTTGAACTGGTCCTTGTGTGCAACTTGGTGCATAATCTAGGGGAACAACATCACACTGCTACATAAACATGCATCTTGGCCTGAAGCTATTCTCCACTTCAGATAGTATTATCATGTTAAAACATGTTAGGTGGTGGTGGTTTCCTCACATTCTACTTTGATTTAACCTATCTTGGGTAGGGGGCAGTATATTCATGAAAAGCATGCCCAAAGCAAACTGCCTGTTACTCAGGCCCAGAAGCTAGGATATGCATATAATTGGTAGATTTGGATAGAAAACACTCTAAAGTTTCTGAAACTGTTAACATAATGTCTGTGAGTATAACAGAACTGATATGGCAGGTGAAACCCCAAGAACAAACCATCCAGGGTGGAAAAAATTGAGGTCATAGAATTTTCTAATTGCTTTCTATGGGATACCCTTATTATTAGGAACCTGGTTGCAGTTCCTATGGCTTCCACTAGATGTCAACAGTCTTTAGAAATTGTTCAATGTTTTTCTTTTGAGAAATTAATAAGTAGTCCTATTCATTATAAAAGTGTCACTCCAGGTGGACACTACTGTTTTCGTGCATGTGAACTGGAGCGCGCTTCACATTGTTTTTATCCGGTATTAGAAACAGTTTATTCCGTCTTAAATTTTATAAATTATTTACGTTTTAGGGCACCTGAGGTTGGATTAGGAATGTTGTTTGAAATGTTTGGACCAAGTTTACAGGTAACTTATTAGATACTTTGTAGGCATGTTGGGCGAGTTGAAACCGGTGTATTTCTGAATCAAACTCACCAAATAAATTGACATTTTTGGGACATAAAGAAGGACATTATTGAACAAAAGGACAATTTGTGATGTTTCTGGGACATTTTGGAGTGCCAACAGAAGAAGATTTTCAAAGGTAAGGCATTAATTACAGTATATCACTATTTCTGACTTTTGTGGCGTACCTGCCTGGTTGAAATATGATTTTCATGTGTTTGTTTGCGGTGTGCTGTCCTCAGATAATCGCATGGTTTTCTTTCGCCGTAAAGCCTTTTTGAAATCTGACACAGCGGCTGGATTAACAAGACGTTAAGCTTTATTTTGATGTATAACACATATTTTCAAGAATGTTAAATATTTGAATTAATTATTTTTGAATTTCGCGCTCTGCAATTTCACCGGATGTTGGCCAGGTGGGACGCCTCCTGCCCATAAGAAGTTAACCTGATAGATATTGTGGCAGATGGCAGGGAGAGGTGAGGGGAGTGGTGATTGAAGGGAGATACCTTGCAGCCCGCTGGCTCCACCCCCGAGCCTTATATGACCTTCCTGCCCACAGAGGCGACCCTGTGGATCGTTAAGCCAAGGAGGGCTTGGGGATAAAAGAGGAAGCGACCTGCACAAAGGGGCAGAGAACGGAGAGGGAAGAGTGTGTTATGAAGAGTGTGTTATGAATAGTGTGAGAAGAGAGAGAAATATCTGTGTGATTACCTGTTGTGACCTCGACTGTCTGATTACCCCCACTATGTACCGAACCGGTTTGGCTGAGGACCCGAGTTTTAGGATTACCCCTGGAGAACAGAACAGATAACGAGAACAGATTGTGGACTGTGAAATGGTTGTTGAATTCCCCCCTTTTCACCAGTGTGCAAAACTCCCTAATAAACTCCCCATTTGCATTCTAGTTGTGTTCCTTGTGCGTGTTTGGTTATTGAACATGGTGATGTGGAAAGCCCACACCCTTGAACTTGCTACAATATCTTCCCCGAATTCATGGAGAAGCGTTGTAATAGGCTATAAATAATTACTTGAAACGTACTCCTGAAAAGGCTAAATTCACCATGCTAAAGAAGAGCATGCTAAGGAAGAGCAATCAATGTTTTTTGTAGGGAAATATAGAGAGAGCTGAAGTGTCAAATGTCCTATTAACATATTACCATTAATTGGTCAGTCATAAATTCACTGTCCATAACAACAATATTTTAGCAAGGTAGTACCTAAAATATCAGAGGCTGACGACACCAGAGACCCACTCTAGAACAACGAGAGGTGGAACTGAGACAAAAAGCAATTATTAAGCATTCAACTGAGGCCTACAACAGAACAGAACAAAATAAATGCATATGTTCTATATCTCAGATCCCTTGATTACCAGGATTCCAGGATGATTAATATGTGGTATAACTGGGGTGATGTGTGAGGTGAGAGATTGGGTTCCAGAGCCTCCAATGCCTGCATACTACTACCCAATGTTCAATCATTAGTGAATAAACTTGACAAACTCAAAACGGGGATCTCCTTCCAGATGGACATCAGATTCTGCAACATACTGTTTTTCTGAGACCTGGTTTTCCTACGAAATCCAAACTGATTACATACAACCAACGGGTTTTACAGTTCATCAAGTGGATAGGAAGAAGGCTCTCTCTGGTAAGAACAAAGGTGGAGGGCTCTGTTTTATGACCAATAACAAGTCGTGCGATGGAGAAAACGTATAGGGACTTGCAAGCTTCTGCTCTCTCGACTTGAAATGCTTGGTCATCAAGTGTCTCACTTTTTATCTTCAGAGAGAGAGTTCTCAGGGATTATCGCCACGGCTATGTGCATCCCACCCCAAGCAGACACCAAAAATAAGTTCAAAGATCTTCATTGGACCCTGAACAAACCGGAGACTGCGTACACAGAGGCAGCATTCATTGTCACAGGGGACTTCAACAAAAGTAATTTGAGAACCGTGCCCCCTAATTACTATCAACACTGACTATCTAACTCGCATTCTACGTGAGACCACTGCTACACGCCTTTTCGACTTGGGTGTAAGGCCATCTCCCGTCCTCCTTTCTGCATATCTGACCATGACTCAATTTTACTCCTTCCCACCTACAAACAAAGACTCAAGGGATGTTCCGCTGGTCTGACCAATCAGAATCCATGCTCCAAGACTGTTTTGATCACGTGGACTGGAATATGTTAGCCCTCGCAAGGTTGCCGGCCCAGACGGCATCCCTAGCCGACCCCTCAGAGCATGTGCAGAACAGCTAGCTGTTTCCGGACATTTTAAATCTATTTTTAGCTCAGGTCGTTATCCCCACCTGCTTCAAGATGTCCACTATCATCCCTGTGCCCAAGAAAGGGACAGTAACTGAACTGAATGACTACTGACCAGTAGCACTCACTTCCGTCCTCATGAAGTGCTTCGAGAGGCTAGTCAAAGACTACATTACCCCCTCCCTCCCCGACACACTCAACCCTCTCCAATTCACTTACCACCCTACAGATCCACAGACAACACAATTGCCATTGCACTGCACATAGCCCTCACCCACCTGGACAAGAGGAATGCATATGTCAGGATGCTGTTCAGCTAGGCCTTTAATACCATAGTGCCCTCCAAACTCAACACAAAGCTCACAGCCCTGGGACTGAACTCATCCCTTTGCAACTGGGTACTGGACTACCTGATGGGGCGCCCCCAGGTGTTGAAGGTAGGCTACATGACCTCCTCCACACTGATCCTCAACACAAGGGTGCGTCCTCAGTCCCACCCTGTACTCCCCATATACCCACAACTGCGTGGCCTCACACAGTTCCAACTCCATCATCAAGTTTTCTGACGACACGACAGTAGTACAGTTGAAGTTGGAAGTTTACATATACTTAGGTTGGAGTCATTAAAACACATTTTTCAACAACTTCACAAATTTCTTGTTAACAAACTATAGTTTTTGCAAGTCGGTTAGGACATCTACTTTGTGCATGACACAAGTCATTGATCCAACAATTGTTAACAGACAGATTATTTCACTTATAATTCATTGTATCAGAAATCCAGTGGGTCAGAAGTTTACATACACTAAGTTGACTGTGCCTTTAAACAGCTTGGAAAATTCCAGAAAATTATGTAATGGCTTTAGAGGCTTCTGATAGGCTAATTTACATAATTTGAGTCAATTGGAGGTGTACCTGTGGATGTATTTCAAGGCCTAACTTCAAACTCAGTGCCTTTTTTGCTTGACATCATAGGAAAATCAAATTAAATCAGCCAAGACCCCAGAAAAAAAATTGTAGACCTCCACAAGTCTAGTTCATCCTTGGGAGCAATTTCCAAATGCCTGAAGGTACCACGTTCATCTGTACAATCAATAGTATTCAAGTAAAAACACTATAGGACCACGCAGTCGTCATACCGCTCAGGAAGGAGACGCGTTCTGTCTCCTAGAGATGAACGTACTTTGGTGCGAAAAGTGTAAATCAATCCCGGAACAACAGCAAAGGACCTTGTGAAGATGCTGGAGGAAACAGGTACAAAAGTATCTATATCCACATTAAAATGAGTCCTATATCAACATAACTTGAAATTCAGCAAGGAAGAAGCCACTGCTCCAAAACCACCATAAAAAAGCCAGAGTATGGTTTGCAACTGCACATGGGGACAAAGATTGTACTTATTGAAGAAATGTCCTCTGGTCTGATGAAACAAAAATAGAACTGTTTGGCCATAATGGCCATCGTTATGTTAGGAGGAAAAAGGGGGAGACTTGCAAGCCGAAGAACACCATCCCAACCATGAAGCACAGGGGTGGCAGCATCAAGTTGTGCGTGTGCTTTGCTGCAGGAGGGACTGGTGCACTTCACAAAATAGATGGCATCATGAGGTATTTAAAATTGTGTGGATATATTGAAGCAACATCTCAAGACATCAGTCAGGAAGTTAAAGCTTGGTCGCAAATGGGTCTTCCAAATGGACAATGACCCCAAGCATACTTCCAAACTTGTGACAACATGGCTTAAGGACAACAAAGTCAAAGTATTGGAGTGGCCATCACAAAGCCCTGACCTCAATCCTATAGAACATTTCTGGGCAGATCTGAAAAAGCGTGTGCGAGCAAGGAGGCAGACAAACCTGACTCAGTTACACCAGCTCTGTCAGGAGGAATGGGCCAAAATTGTGGGAAGCTTGTGGAAGGCTACCCGAAACGTTTGACCCAAGTTAAACAATTTAAAGGCAATGCTACCAAATACTAATTGAGTGTATGTAAACTTCTGACCCACTGAGAATGTGTGGAAGAAATAAAAGCTGAAATAAATCATTCTCTACTATTATTCTGACATTTCACTTTATTAAAATAAAGTGGTGATCCTAACTGACCTAAGACAGGTAATTTTATTTAATTTTTAATTTTAATCAAATGTCAGGAATTCTGAAAAACTGAGTTTAAATGTATTTGGCTAAGGTGTATGTATTCTTCCGACTTCAACTGTCGATAATAAACAGTAACAGCAGCATGTGTAATGAGTCAAAAAAGTGCAAAAAGGTCAGTGCTGGAGGGAAGCCAAAGTCATTCCGCTACCCAAGAGTGGTAAAGCAGCCTTTACTGGTTCTAACAGCAGACCTATAAGCTTATAAGCCAGCTATTAGCAAACTGTTGGAACAGTTTGTGTTTGACCAAATACAATGCTATTTCTCTGTAAACAAATTAACAGCAGACTTTCAGCATGCTTATTGAGAAGGGCACTCAACATGTACTGCACTGACACAAATGTCTGATTTGTTGGAAGAAATTGATAATAAGAAACTTGTGGGATCTGTACTGTTAAATTACAGAGCAGATTGACATTATTGACCATAACCTCCTGTTGGAAAACATATGTGTTATGGCTTTTCAACCTCTGCCATATCGTGGATTCAGAGCTATCGATCTAATAAAACTCAAGAGGTTTCCTTTAATTTCTTATTATGGCTGCCATCCCGTTAACGGGATAATTGTCATCAACAACCGCTGAATTGCATAGCCCCACATTCAAATAATATTACTAAAAATATTTATATTCATGAAATCACAAGTGCAATATAGCAAAACACAGCTTAGCCTTTTGTTAATCCACCTGTCGTGTCAGATTTAGAAAATATGCTTTACAGCGAAAGCAACCCAAGCGTTTGTGTAAGTTTATCGATCGCTCGACAAAACATTATGTACACCTAGCATAAAGTAGCATGGTCACAAAAATCAGAAAAGCAATCAAATTAATTGTTTACCTTTGGATGTTTTCACTCACGAGACTCCCAGTTACAACATTAAATGTTCCTTTTGTTCCATAAAGATTATTTTTATATCCAAAATACCTCCGTTTGTTTGGCGCATTATGTTCAGAAATCCACAGGAAAGAGCGGTCACGACAAAGCAGACAAATTCCAAATAGTATCCGTAATGTCCACAGAAGCATGTCAACGTTTTTTTAATCAATCCTCAGGTTGTTTTTAAAATATATAATTGATAATATATCAACCGCAACTGTCTTTCAGTCAGAGAGGGAAAGGCAATGGCTGCCCAAACTCTGTTACGCATACAAAACGCTGCTGGCACCCGGCCATACAATGACGCAATGTTATCTTTCTCGCTCATTTTTCAAATAAAAGCCTGAAACTATGTCTAAAGACTGTTGACACCTTGAGGAAGCGATAGGAAAAGGAATCTGGTTGATATCCCTTTAAATGGAGCAAAGGCAGGTTATGGAACATGGAGTTTTCAAAATAGAAGCCACTTCCTGGTTTGATTTTCCTCAGGGTTTCGCCTGCAATATCAGTTATGTTATACTCACAGATAATATTTTGACAGTTTTGGAAACTTTAGAGTGTTTTCTATCCAATACTAATAATATGCATATATTAGCAACTGAGATTGAGGAGCAGGCTGTTTAGTTTGGGCAACTTATTCATCCAAGCTACTCGAAACTTCCCCCCAGCCATAAGAAGTTAATGGAAGCTTCTCTAATGTCAAAAATGTAAAGTGTGGTGCACCGCAGGGCAGCTCTTTAGGCCCTCCACTCTTTTATATTTTTTACCAATGACCTGCCACTGGCATTAAACAAAGCATGTGTGTCCATGTATGCTGATGATTCAACCATATACGTATCAGCAACCAAAGTTAAAGAAGGCACTGAAATCCTTAATTAACAAAGAGTTCAAGTCTGTTTTGGACTGGGTGGCCAGTAATTAACTGGTCCTGAACATGTCTAAAACTAAGAGCATTGTAGTTGGTACTAATTTAAATCTAGACCTCAACTGAATCTGGTAATGAGGAGACAAAATCACTTGGTGTTACCTTGGATTGTAAACTGACATGGTAAAAACATGTAGATTCAATGGTTGTACAGATGGGAATAGGTCTGTCTGTAATAAAGAGATGCTCTGCTTTTATGGCAATACACTCCAAAAGTATTATCTTGATTATTGTCCAGTTGTGCTGTGAGGAAAGACCTAGTCAAGCTTCAGTTGGCCCAGAACAGAGCGGCACATCTTGCTCTTCATTGTAATCAGAGGGCTAATATAAATACTGTGCATACCAGAAACAAAGTGTGGAAAATTCCAAATTGTTTGCATAGTCAACTTATAGAAAGCTCTGACACACACACTTACCCCACCAGACATGCCACCAAGGGTCTTTTGCAGTCCCCAATTCAGAACAAATTCAAGAATTCGTACAGTATTATATAGAGCCATTATTGCATCGAATTCTGTTCCATCTCATATTGCTCAAATGAACAGCAAACCTGGTTTATAAAAAAACAGATAAAGCAACACCTCACTGCACCACGCCTCTCCCCTATTTCACCTAGATATTTTTTGTTGTTGTATGTATTGATATGTGCCATGTTTCATGTTTTGTGTGGACCCCAGGAAGTGTAGCTGCTGCTTTCGCAACAGCTAATATGGATCCTAATAAAATACCACAAAACAATTTATTTAACTATTTAGCAGCTTATAGCTTAGGGGTAGAAGCTGTTCAGGGTCCTGTTGGTTTCAAACTTTGTGCATTGGTACCTCTTGCCGTGCGGTAGCAGAAAGAACAGTATGTCTTGGGTGGATGGAGACACATCATGGTATAGAGGTCCTGGATGGCAGGGAGCTCAGCCCCAGTGATGTACTGGGCTGTACATCCTCTGTAGCACCTTGTGGTCGGATGCCAAGCAGTTGCCATACCAAGCAGTCAAGATGCTCTCAATGCTGCAGCTATATAACTTTTTGAGGATCTGAGGGCCTGTCATGCCAAATAATGTCCCACAGCCAAAAATGTCCTTCTCTACTTCACAATGGGATTCATTGACCACAGCTCAGCATTCAAAACCATTGTGCCCTCCAATGTCATCACTAAGCTAAGAACCCTGGGATTAATTAAACCCCTCCCTCTGCAACTGGATCCTGGACTTCCTGTCGGCCGCCCCCAGGTGGTGAGGGTAGGCAACAACACATCTACCTCGCTGATCCTCAACACCATCTATTTTGTCTGATGTTTTCCCCACCCTTGTTTTCACTGCTTGGCTGGCTCCCCACCTCATTTACAATAACATACAATTTACAACAAGATGTAATGTAATAAAATACCTACTGTCTTACGAGGGGTAGCTGGCCAAGCAGTGAAAACAAGGGTGGGGAAAACATCCAACAAAACAGATGACAGGTGATGGACAGATAAATTCACGCACAATGATGACATGAGACAAACAAGACACATGAAAATGCTTGCCACATATTCTGCACCAGGCCACCTCCTTACTTTCTCTCACATATTTCCGGCAGAAGCAGTGGATGGTGACCTCTGTTGTGTAGGGTTTCGACACCTTGGGAGGCCTGGACCCAGGGCGGGGACTGGAATCGGGTCTGGAAAATGGTTTGAGGCGCCCAGCCTAAAAACAAGAGAAAATATGTTTCTGAAGGTATTGTGCCATGGAGAGTTCCTCATCTCTGCAGAGCGTAAGACTGTGTGCAATAGCAAACAGCACAAAATCTGTGCCCCCTTTTTGCTGCTGGACTGCCGGCCACTCCACAGTCACAGAGGTCCCTGGAAAAGATAAGAGAGAGATGAGTTGTGAGAGAAACTCTGGGATGGTGTCATGACCACTGGAGTCATACACCTTTTTTTAATTTCACCTTTTTTTAATTTCACCTAACCAGGTAGGCAAGTTGAGAACAAGTTCTCATTTACAATTGCGACCTGGCCAAGATAAAGCAAAGCAATTCGACACATACAACAAACAGAGTTACACATGGAGTAAAACAAACATACAATCAATAATACAGTAGAAAAATAAGTCTATATACAATGTGAGCAAATGAGGTGAGATAAGGGAGGTAAAGGCAAAAAAAGGCCATGGTGGCGAAGTAAATACAATATAGCAAGTAAAACACTGGAATGGTAGGTTTGCAGTGGAAGAATGTGCAAAGTAGAAATAGAAATAATGGGGTGCAAAGGAGCTAAATAAATAAATCAATACAGTAGGGGAAGAGGTAGTTGTTTGGGCTAAATTATAGATGGGCTATGTACAGGTGCAGTAATCTGTGAGCTGCTCTGACAGCTGGTGCTTAAAGCTAGTGAGGGAGATGTGTTTTTGTAGTTCATTCCAGTCATTGGCAGCAGAGAACTGGAAGGAGAGGCAGCCAAAGGAGGAATTGGCTTTGGGGGTGACCAGAGAGATGTACCTGCAGGAGCCCGTGCTACAGGTGGGTGCTGCTATGGTGACCAGTGAGCTGAGATAAGGGGGGACTTTACCTAGCAGGGTCTTGTAGATGACCTGCAGCCAGTGGGTTTGGCGACGAGTATGAAGCGAGGGCCAGCCAACGAGAGCGTACAGGTCGCAGTGGTGGGTGGTATATGGGGCTTTGGTGACAAAACGGATGGCACTGTGATAGACTGCATCCAATTTATTGAGTAGGGTATTGGAGGCTATTTTGTAAATGACATCGCCAAAGTCGAGGATCGGTAGGATGGTCAGTTTTACGAGGTTATGTTTGGCAGCATGAGTGAAGGATGCTTTGTTGCGAAATAGGAAGCCAATTCTAGATTTAACTTTGGATTGGAGATGTTTGATGTGAGTCTGGAAGGAGAGTTTACAGTCTAACCAGACACCTAGGTATTTGTAGTTGTCCACATATTCTTAGTCAGAACCGTCCAGAGTAGTGATGCTGGATGGGCGGCCAGGTGCAGGCAGCGATCAGTTGAAGAGCATGCATTTAGTTTTACTTGTATTTAAGAGCAGTTGGAGGCCACGGAAGGAGAGTTGTATGTCATTGAAGCTCGTCTGGAGGGTTGTTAACACAGTGTCCAAGGAAGGGCCAGAAGTATACAGAATGGTGTCGTCTGCGTAGAGGTGGATCAGAGACTCACCAGCAGCAAGAGCGACATCATTGATGTATACAGAGAAGAGAGTCGGCCCAAGAATTGAACCCTGTGGCACCCCCATATAGACTGCCAGAGGCCCGGACAACAGGCCCTTCGATTTGACACACTGAACTCTATCAGAGAAATAGTTGGTGAACCAGGTGAGGCAATCATTTGAGAAACCAAGGCTATTGAGTCTGCCGATGAGGATGTGGTGATTGACAGAGTCGAAAGCCTTGGCCAGGTCGATGAATACGGCTGCACAGTATTGTTTCTTATCGATGACGGTTAAGATATTGTTTAGGACCTTGAGCGTGGCTGAGGTGCACCCATGACCAGCTCTGAAACCAGATTGCATAGCGGGGAAGGTGCGGTGGGATTTGAAATGGTCGGTAATCTGTTTGTTGACTTGGCTTTCGAAGACCTTAGAAAGGCAGGGTAGGATAGATATAGGTCTGTAGCAATTTGGGTCAAGAGTGTCCCCCCCTCTTTGAAGGGTGGGATGACCGCAGCTGCTTTCCAATCTTTGGGAATCTCTGAGAACACAAATGAGAGGTTGAACAGGCTAGTAATAGGGGTTGCAACAATTTTGGCAGATCATTTTAGAAAGAAAGGGTCCAGATTGTCTAGCCTGGCTGATTTGTAGAGGTCCAGATTTTGCAGCTCTTTCAGAACATCAGCTGACTGGATTTGGGAGAAGGAGAAATGGGGAAGGCTTGGGCGAGTTGCTGTGGGGGGTGCAGTGCTGTTGACCGGGGTAGGGTAGCCAGGTGGAAAGCATGGCCAGCTGTAGGAAAATCCTTACTGAAATTCTCAATTATAGTGGATTTATCGGTGGTGACAGAGTTTCCTATCCTCAGTGCAGTGGGCAGCTGGGAAGAGGTGCTCTTATTCTCCATGGACAGTGTCCCAGAACTTTTTTGAGTTTGTGTTGCAGGAAACAAATTTCTGCTTGAAACAGCTAGCCTTGGCTTTTCTAACTGCCTGTGTAGTTTGGTTTCTAACTTCCCTGAAAAGTTGCATATCACGGGGGCTTTTCGATGCTAATGCAGAACGCCATAGGATGTTTTTGTTTTTGTTAAGGGCAGTCAGATCTGGAGAGAACCAAGGGCTATATGTGTTCCTGGTTCTAAATTTCTTGAATGGGGCATGCTTATTTAAGATGGTGAGGAAGGCATTTTTTTAAATAACCAGGCATCCTCTACTGACGGGATGAGGTCAATATCCTTCCAGGATACCCGGGCCAGGTCAATTAGAAAGGCCTGCTCGCTGAAGTGTTTCAGGGAGTGTTTGACAGTGATTAGTGGAGGTCGTTTGACCGCTGACCCATTACGGATGCAGGCAATGAGGCAGTGATCGCTGAGATCTTGGTTGAAAACAGCAGAGGTGTATTTAGAGGGCAAGTTGGTTAGGATGATATCTATGAGGGTGCCCGTGTTTACAGCTTTGGGGTGGTACCTGGTAGGTTCATTGATATTTTGTGAGATTGAGGGCATCAAGCTTAGATTGTAGGATGGCTGGGGTGTTAAGCATTTCTCCGGTTTAGGTCACCTAGCAGCACGAGCTCTGAAGATAGATGGGGGTCATTCAGTTCACATATGGTGTCCAGAGCATGGTCAAGCTGGCAGACGATGGCGGACTGTTTTTAGCCAACTCGTGCGTTTCCGTCGGTAGATTAGTGGGGTTCCGTGTGGTAGAGGGGACCAATCCAATTGGCAAAATAGTTGTAGTTACAGTGTGGAGAACAAGTATTTTATACACTGACGATTTTGCAAGTTTTCCATCTTACAAAGCATGTAGAGGTCTGTAATTTTTATCATAGGTCGACTTCAACTGTGAGAGACTGAATCTAAAGAAAAAAATACAGGAAATCACATTATGATTTTTTTATAATTAATTTGCATTTTATTGCATGACATAAGTATTTGATACATCAGAAAAGCAGAACTTAATATTTGGTATAGAAACCTTTGATTGCAATTACAGAGATCTTACGTTTCCTGCAGTTCTTGACCAGGTTTGCACACACTGCAGCAGGGATTTTGGCCCACTCCTCCATACAGACCTTCTCCAGATCCTTCAGGTTTCTGGGCTGTCGCTGGGCAATACGGACTTTCAGCTCCCTCCAAAGATTTTATATTGGGTTCAGGTCTGGCTAGGCCACTCCAGGACCTTGAGATGCTTCTTACGGAGCCACTCCTTAGTTGCCCTGGCTGTGTGTTTCGGATCATTGTCATGCTGGAAGACCCAGCCATGACCCATCTTCAATGCTCTTACTGAGGGAAGGGGGTTGTTGGCCAAGATCTTGCGATACATGGCCCCATCCATCCTCCCCTCAATACGGTGCAGTCGTCCTGTCCCCTTTGCAGAAAAGCATCCCCAAAGAATGATGTTTCCACCTCCATGCTTCACGGTTAGGATGGTGTTCTTGGGGTTGTACTCATCCTTCTTCTTCCTCCAAACACGGCAAGTGGAGTTTAGACCAAAAATCTCTATTTTTGTCTCATCCGACCACATGACCTTCTCCCATTCCTCCTCTGGATCATCCAGATGGTCATGGGCAAACTTCAAACGGGCCTGGACATGCACTGGCTTGAGCAGGGGGACCTTGCGTGCGCTGCAGGATTTTAATCCATGACGGCGTAGTGTGTTACTAATGGTTTTCTTTGAGACTGTGGTCCCAGCTCTCTTCAGGTCATTGACCAGGTCCTGCCTTGTAGTTCTGGGCTGATCCCTCACCTTCCTCATGATCATTGCTGCCCCACGAGGTGAGATCTTGCATGGAGCCCCAGACTGAGGGTGATTGACCGTCATTTTGAACTTCTTCCATTTTCTAATAATTGTGCCAACAGTTGTTGCCTTCTCACCAAGCTGCTTGCCTATTGTCCTGTAGCCCATCCCAGCCTTGTGCAGGTCTACAATTGTATCCCTGATGTCCTTACACCCTCTCTGGTCTTGGCCATTGTGAAGAGGTTGGAGTCTGTTTGATTGAGTGTGTGGACAGGTGTCTTTTATACAGGTAACGAGTTCAAACAGGTGCAGTTAATACAGGTAATGAGTGGAGAAGAGGAGGGCTTCTTAAAGAAAAACTAACAGGTCTGTGAGAGATGGAATTCTTACTGGTTGGTAGGTGATCAAATACTTATGTCATGCAATAAAATGCAAATGAATTACTTATTAAAAATCATACAATGTGATTTTCTGGATTTTTGTTTTTGGTTCCGTCTCTCACAGTTGAAGTGTACCTATGATAAAAAATACAGACCTCTACACGCTTTGTAAGTGGGAAAACCTGCAAAATCGGCAGTGTATCAAATACTTGTTCTCCCCACTGTATAGTGGCCCAAGAAAATTGTCTGATAGACCTATTTAGACAGTAGCCGATAAGACAGCTAACGATTAACATTAACAGTACTTACATGGAAGCGAAGGTTATTTACCATGACCCAGTGGTTAGACTTGAGATCGACTATCTGGACAAAGCCCTGGGTCAGTATTGGTACTGCTGACAGCATGGCAATGCCACCCACCGCGATGAGGCCACCTACTTCTGGATGCTGCAACATTCAAAAGAGCTTGAGCAAGATCATTTGTAAAATTGTCTAACAAGGAGTGTGGCAGAAGAATAACCCCCCGGAGGTTCTCCATCCAGCCAAAGAGAGCAGCTGGCCTCACCTGCCCCTCTTGGACACTAGAGATGAGAACTTCACTAGTGTTTTCTAGTCCAGTGACTGGACTTACATGTCCCTGTTCCTCCAGTCTGAGGCAAGCCACTTGTGAGAACATTTGATGGATTAGTGCATTGTTATGAAGGGGAGATATGTACTTTTCAACAGTTTTTGAAAGTACAGCGTGCCTCAAGCTGGTACCCTTCCCACTCAGAGTCAACAGCAGACAATCATTTTCACCTTGTCAAAAACCTCCACGTCCATCTAAGCCCGTGCCTGAACATGGTCCTCGAAGGCATTCTGATCTGGTTCGCAACTTCCACCATATCAGGTGGAGTTTCAGTGATCTGAAAGTATGTTATTCAAAAATAGCAATAGGCAAACAATAACAGTAAGTCAACTACAAATTTGAATGACTGCAGTATATGCAATAATTTGATATAATTGTATATGCAATTGCATTGTTTACCTCAATCAACAGCTGCAGCTCCCATCTGTACAGCAGGTGATAGGGCAAGTACTTGGTGGAGGCCTGGACACTGCTGTTGTGTGGAAAGATTAATTACCTTCAGGTTTTCCTCCCACCGTTCCTGCCCATTGCAGTCTTGAGGGTCTGGTTGGTCCGTTCATCCAAACTTGGAGGAGGGGGTAGGAAAGGGATATTTATTGACATGTAAGATATTGAAATATGTCTAATTATGCGCCATGAAAAAACAAAAACAAACCTTTGGTCTGTGGATGATATAGAGCGGAGACCCGGTGCTTCAACCCCCCAGTCCTCGAACAAGGCTTTGTTGGTCTGAAGAAAATCGCACATCAGTAAATAAACTTGGCTATTTACAGTGGGTCAAAAAAGTATTTAGTCATTCACCAATTGTGCAAGTTCTCCCACTTAAAAATATGTTTTCAGTGTTTTCATCATTGGTACACTTCAACTATGCCAGACAAAATGAGAACAAAAATCCAGAAAATCACATTGTAGGATTTTTAATGAATTTATTTGCAATTTACGGTGGAAAATAAGTATTTGGTCACCTACAAACAAGCAAGATTTCTGGCTCTCACAGACCTGTAACTTCATCTTTAAGAGGCTCCTCTGTCCTCCACTCGTTACCTGTATTAATGGCACCTGTTTGAACTTGTTATCAGTATAAAAGACACCTGTCCACAACCTCAAACAGTCACACTCCAAACTCCACTATGGCCAAGACCAAAGAGCTGTCAAAGGACACCAGAAACAAAATTGTAGACCTGCACCAGGCTGGGAAGACTGCATCTGCAATAGGTAAGCAGCTTGGCTTGAAGAAATCAACTGTGGGAGCAATTATTAGGAAATGGAAGACATATAAGACCACTGATAATCTCCCTCGATCTGGGGCTCCACGCCAGATCTCACCCCGTGGGGTCAAAATGATCACAAGAACGGTGAGCAAAAATCCCAGAACCACACGGGGGGACCTAGTGAATGACCTGCAGAGAGCTGGGACCAAAGTAACAAAGCCTACCAACAGTAACACACTACGCCGCCAGGGACTCAAATCTTGCAGTGCCAGACGTGTCCCCCTGCTTAAGCCAGTACATGTCCAGGCCCGTCTGAAGTTTGCTAGAGAGCACAGAAGAAGATTGGGATATGGTCAGATGAAACCAAAATAGAACATTTTGGTAAAAACTCAACTCGTCGTGTTTGGAGGACAAAGATTGCTGAGTTGCATCCAAAGAACACCATACCTACTGTGAAGCATGGGGGTGGAAACATCATGCTTTGGGGCTGTTTTTCTGCAAAGGGACCAGGACGACTGATCCGTGTAAAGGAAAGAATGAACGGGGCCATGTATCGTGAGATTTTTAGTGAAAACCTTTCTTTCAGCATGACAATGATCCCAAACACACCGCCCAGGCAACGAAGGAGTGGCTTTGTAAGAAGCATTTCAAGGTCCTGGAGTGGCCTAGCCAGTCTCCAGATCTCAACCCCATAGAAAATCTTTGGAGGGAGTTAAAAGTCTGTGTTGCCCAGCAACAGCCCCAAAACATCGCTGCTCTAGAGGAGATCTGCATGGAGGAATGGGCCAAAATACCAGCAACAGTGTGTGAAAACCTTGTGAAGACTTGCAGAAAACGTTTGACCTCTGTCATTGCCAACAAAGGGTATATAACAAAGTATTGAGATAAACTTTTGTTATTGACCAAATACTTATTTTCCACCATAATTTCCACCATAATTTCCACCATAATTTCCACCATAATCCTACAATGTGATTTTCTGGATTTTTTTTCTTCTCATTTTGTCTGTCATAGTTGAAGTGTGCCTCTGATGAAAATTACAGGCCTCTCTCATCTTTTTAAGTGGGAGAACTTGCACAATTGGTGGCTGACTAAATACTTTTTTGCCCCACTGTATATAGTTGGTGACAGATTATAGCCTATTATTATTATCTTGTTCCAGAGTTCACGACCTTGGTCGCGCAAGATGACCTTAGGAGCATCGTGGGTGTTGAAGATGTCCATCATCGCCAGTCTTGTCCTTGATGAGTATCATGCAAACATTTTTCAGGCCTATCACCATCATGTCGTCTGCAAACTTAATGATGATGTTGGAGTCGTGCACGGCCACGCAGTTGTGGGTAAACAGGGAGTACAGGACGGGAAAGGGAATAATCACGCACCCCTGAGGGGCCCCGGTGTTGAGGGTCGGCGTGGCGGATCTGTTGTTGCCTACCCTCACCACCTGGGGGTGGCCGTAAGGAAGTCCAGGATCCAGTTGCAGAGGGATGTGTTTAATCACAGGCTTCTTAGCTTAGTGATGACCTTGGAGGGCACAATGGTGTTGAATGCTAAGCTGTAGTCAATGAACAGCAATCTCACGTTGGTGTTTCTTTTGTCCAGGTGGGAAAAATCTGTGTAGAGTGCAATAGAGATTGGGTCAGCTGTGGATCTGTTGGGGTGGTACGCAAATTGGAGTGGGTTCAGGGTGTCTGGAATGATGGTGTTGATGTTAGTCATGACCAGCCTTTCAAAGCATAGAACAAATACTGCCATGATATCTGAAAGGACTATCTCTGCTTGTTATGTCAACTCACAGAACCACCTGAAGAAATTAGCTGTTTCCTATTCTTGTTGTCCAATTTCAATAGTAATTATATCTATGATCTAAATATTTACCAAGTATGCTAAAATAAAAAGTAATAATAAAAAGAAACACAATAAGAATAACAATAATGAAGCTATATACAGGGGGTACCGGTACCGAGTCAGTGTGCGGGGGTACAGGTTAGTTGAGGTAATTTGTACATGTAGGTGGGGGTGAAATGAGTATGCATAGATGATCAACAGCGAGTAGCAGCAGTGTACAAAAGGGAGGGGGGGGGGGTCAATGTACATTTTCCGGTGGCGATTATATTAATTGTTCAGCAGTCTTATGGCTTGGGGGTAGAAGCTGTTGAGGAGCCTTTTGGTCCTAGACTTGACGCTTCGGTATAGCTTGCCTTGCAGTAGCAGAGAACAGTCTATGACTTGGGTGACTGGAGTCTTTGACAATTTTATAGGCTTTCCTCTGACACCGTCTATTATATAGGTCCTGGATGGCAGCAAGCTTGGCCCCAGTGATGTACTGGGCTGTACGCACAACCCTCTGTAGTGCCTTACGGTCAGATGCCGAGCAGTTGCCATACCAGGCAGTGATGCAACCGGTTAGGATGCTCTCGATGGTGCAGCTGTAGTACCTTTTGAGGATCTGGGGACCCATGCCAAATCTTTTCAGTCGCCTTAGGGGGAAAAAGTTTTGTTGTGCCCTCTTCATGACTGTCTTGGTATGTTTGGACCATGATAGTTTGTTGGTGATGTGGACACCAAGGAACTTGAAACTCTCGACCCACTCAACTACAGCCCCGACAATGTTAAAGGACGCCTGTTCGGTCCTCCTTTTCCTGTAGTCCACGATCAGCTCCTTTGCCTTGCTCAGATTGAGGGGGAGGTTGTTGTCCTGGCACCACACTGCCAGTTCTCTGACCTCCTCCCTATAGGCTGTCTTATCATTGTCGGTGATCAGGCCTACTGTTGTGTCATCAGCAAACCTAATGATGGGGTTGGAGTCGTGTTTGGCCACGTAGTCGTGGGTGAACAGGGAGTACATTAGGGGACTAAGTACACACCCCTGAGGGGCTCCAGTGTTGAGGATCAGCGTGCAGACGTGTTTTTGCCTACCCTTACCACCTGGGGGCGGCCCGTCAGGAAGTCCAGGATTCAGTTGCAGAGGGAGGTGTTTAGTCCCAGGGTCCTTAGCTTAGTGATGAGCTTCGTGGGCACTATGGTGTTGAATGCTGAGCTGTAATCAATGAACAGCATTCTCACATAGGTGTTCCTTTTGTCCAAGTGGGAAAGGGCAGTGTGGAGTGCAATTGAGACTGTGTCATCTGTGGATCTGTTGGGGCGGTATGCGAATTGGAGTGGGTCTAGGGAGTCCGAGATGATTCTGTTGATGTGAGCCATGACCAGCCTTTCAAAGCACTTCATGGCTATGACGTGAGCATACGGGGCGGTAATCATTTAGGCAGGTTACCTTCACTTTCTTGGGCACAGGGACTACGGTGGTCTGCTTGAAACATGTAGGTATTGCAGACTCAGTCAGGGAGAGGTTGAAGATGTCAGTGAAGACACTTGCCAGTTGGTCCGTGCATACTTTGAGTACATGTCCTGGTAATCTATCTGGCCCTGCGGCTTTGTGAATGTTGACCTGTTTAAAGGTCTTGCTCACATCGGCTATCGAGAGCGTTATCACACAGTCTTCCAGAACAGTTGGTGCTCTCGTGCATGCTTCAGTGTTGCTTGTCTCGAAGCGAGCATAAAAGGCATTTAGCTCCTCTGGTAGGCTCGCGTCACTGGGCAGCTCGCGTCTGGGTTTCCTTGTGTAGTCCGTAATAGTTTTCAAGCCCTGCCACATCCGACGAGCTTCAGAGCCGGTGTAGTATAATTCAATCTTAATCCTGTATTGACACTTCGCTTGTTTGATGGAGGATCAGGTGGATAGAATTATGGTCGGATTTCCCAAATGGAGGGCGAGGGAGAGCTTTGTATGCATCTCTGTGTGTGGAGTAAAGGTGGTCTAGAGTTTTTTTTCCTCTGGTTGCACATGTGACATAGTGATAAAAATGACTGCCTCCTCTTTTCCTCCTTCTTTTCTTCACGCAAATGACGTGTATCTGGGCCTGTGTATCTTTCTCATTGGACTCGTTAAAGGAAAAGATTCTTCCAGTTCGTGGTGAGTAGTCCCAGTTCTGATGTCCAGAAGTTATTTTCAGTCATAAAAGACAACATTATGTACAAAATAAGTACAAAAAAACAGTTACAAAAAAGCAAACAAACGAACAAAATAGCACAATTGATTATGGGCATGTAAAACGTCAGCCATCCTCTTCGGCGCCATTTATTCCAAAAAAAGCATAGCGAGGCTGGGAGTAATGGAGTGAAAGAGTCCATATGAAAAATCCCATTCATGCAAACGAAGAACTGTAGAGCAGAAAGAACTGTAGACTGTAGAGTATAGTGAAACAGTAGGCAGTGTGTAGAGTGTGGGGTGAAGATTCGGTCACTATATATATATATATATATATATATATATATATATATATATTTTAATCTTTATTTAACTAGGCAAGTCAGTTAAGAACAAATTCTTATTTTCAATGACGGCCTAGGAACAATGGGTTAACTGCCCACAATATAATGGTCAGATATGAACTAGAGAATAGGGGTTGGAGAGTCCTACTGCTCACACTATTAGTGTGTGAGAGAAAAGGAGAACCATGGTTTTCCTGGCCTCCCTCCCTTCCCCCCTGCCTATGTGGATAAAGCCTGTTAATGTAAAGATTTAACACAGAGCCATGTTGTCCCATCTGTGCTTATGACTGTTGGCACACTGCCAGCTCTAATCCTCCAGGGTGTTAACCGGGAAACTGTGTGTGTGTGTTTGTGAGTGCATATCTGCGTGTGGCTATGTGCATTCCAAATATATGCATGTTGTTCCTCTACATAATCCATATGGTAGTCATATGGTTCCACACAAATACTATTTTTCCAGGTTAAACTAAGGTCATTCACCAGATACAGTATTAATTGCTTCAGACATGTCTGTGCTGTTCAACGGTCGTTACAGCCGTTACTCATATCCTGCCTCTGTAGTTTTCCAAGCCCCACACACACATTTACTGGCAGGCCAAACTGTCCCTACGCATTCCCCTCACTCACTGGAAAAATCATTTTGACAAAGAATCCAACCCCTAAGCCCAGTGAAAACTCACCAGTGTAGCCAGAGTTTTTTCCATTGGTCACAGGGTCTGGGCAAACGGCATCAGCTAACTAGAGTTGGGTCTTGTTATGTACAGCAATGTTCAGAGAGCAAGATCAATAGCAACAGCAAGATCCATTGTATGCTTTGGCAATGTAAATGGTAAAACTTTCCATGCCAATAAAGTATTTTAAATTGAATCAATAGCACTGTCACACATCATGTGGGAGATGGGGTCCATATGTATGACCTGAGGCTATTTACAGTGCCTTGCGAAAGTATTCGGCCCCCTTGAACTTTGCGACCTTTTGCCACATTTCAGGCTTCAAACATAAAAATATAAAACTGTATTTTTTTGTGAAGAATCAACAACAAGTGGGACACAATCTTGAAGTGGAACGACATTTATTGGATATTTCAAACTTTTTAAACAAATTAAAACCTGAAAAATTGGGCGTGCAAAATTATTCAGCCCCTTTACTTTCAGTGCAGCAAACTCTCTCCAGAAGTTCAGTGAGGATCTCTGAATGATCCAATGTTGACCTAAATGACTAATGATGATAAATACAATCCACCTGTGTGTAATCAAGTCTCCGTATAAATGCACCTGCACTGTGATAGTCTCAGAGGTCCGTTAAAAGCGCAGAGAGCATCATGAAGAACAAGGAACACACCAGGCAGGTCCGAGATACTGTTGTGAAGAAGTTTAAAGCCGGATTTGGAAACAAAAAGATTTCCCAAGCTTTAAACATCCCAAGGAGCACTGTGCAAGCGATAATATTGAAATCGAAGGAGTATCAGACCACTGCAAATCTACCAAGACCTGGCCGTCCCTCTAAACTTTCAGCTCATACAAGGAGAAGACTGATCAGAGATGCAGCCAAGAGGCCCATGATCACTCTGGATGAACTGCAGAGATCTACAGCTGAGGTGGGAGACTCTGTCCATAGGACAACAATCAGTCGTATATTGCACAAATCTGGCCTTTATGGAAGAGTGGCAAGAAGAAAGCCATTTATTAAAGATATCCATAAAAAGTGTTGTTTAAAGTTTGCCACAAGCCACCAGGGAGACACACCAAACATGTGGAAGAAGGTGCTCTGGTCAGATGAAACCAAAATTGAACTTTTTGGCAACAATGCAAAACGTTATGTTTGGCGTAAAAGCAACACAGCTCATCACCCTGAACACACCATGCCCACTGTCAAACATGGTGGTGGCAGCATCATGGTTTGGGCCTGCTTTTCTTCAGCAGGGACAGGGAAGATGGTTAAAATTGATGGGAAGATGGATGGAGCCAAATACAGGACCATTCTGGAAGAAAACCTGATGGAGTCTGCAAAAGACCTGAGACTGGGACAGAGATTTGTCTTCCAACAAGACAATGATCCAAAACATAAAGCATAATCTACAATGGAATGGTTCAAAAATAAACATATCCAGGTGTTAGAATGGCCAAGTCAAAGTCCAGACCTGAATCCAATTGAGAATCTGTGGAAAGAACTGAAAACTGCTGTTCACAAATGCTCTCCATCCAACCTCACTGAGCTCGAGCTGTTTTGCAAGGAGGAATTGGAAAAAATTTCAGTCTCTCGATGTGCAAAACTGATAGAGACATACCCCAAGCGACTTACAGCTGTAATCGCAGCAAAAGGTAGTGCTACAAAGTATTAACTTAAGGGGGCTGAATAATTTTGCACGCCCAATTTTTCAGTTTTTGATTTGTTAAAAAAGTTTGAAATATCCAATAAATGTCGTTCCACTTCATGATTGTGTCCCACTTGTTGTTGATTCTTCACAAAAAAAATACAGTTTTATATCTTTATGTTTGAAGCCTGAAATGTGGCAAAAGGTCGCAAAGTTCAAGGGGGCCGAATACTTTCGCAAGGCACTGTAGTTAACAGGGTAATTAATGTATTTTTGTATTTATTTTTATTTTTATTTAACTAGGCAAGTCAGTTAAGAACAAATTCTTATTTTACAATGATAGCCTACCCTGACCAAACCCTACCCTGACCCAGATGACACTGGGCCAATTGTGCACCGCCCTATGGGACTCCCAATCACGGCTGGTTGTGATACAGCACGTGATTGAACCAGGGTCTGTAGTGACACCTCTAGCACTGAGATGCAGTGCCTGAGTGACCGCTGCGCCGCTCGGGAGACCATTCTAGTATCTAATGAACTATTCTGTGGGTAAATAGAGTTGGAGCAAGGAGTGTTTTGTCTGCAGCGAGGGTGTTATGTGATAACATGATAGTTTGTGAGGGTGATACACTGTTTTTTAAATGTATCTTTAATTTCACCTTTATTTAACCAGGTAGGCTAGTTGAGAACAAGTTCTCATTTGCAACTGCGACCTGGCCAAAATAAAGAGTAGCAATTCGACACATACAACAACACAGAGTTACACATGGAATAAACAAAACATAGTCAATAATAGAGTAGAACAAAAGAAAACAAAAAGTCTATATACAGTGATTGCAAATGAGGTAAGTTAGGAAATAAATAGGCCATGGTGGCGAAGTAATTACAATATAGCAATTAAACACTGGAATGGTAGATCGGCAGAATATGAATGTGCAGGTAGAGATACTGGGGTGCAAAGGAACAAAATAAATAAATAAATACCAGTATGGGGATGAGGTAGGTAGATAGATGGGCTGTTTACAGATGGGCAATGTACAGGTGCAGTGATCTGTAAGCTGCTCTGACAGCTGGTGCTTAAAGCTAGTGAGGGAGATATGAGTCCAGCTTCAGAGATTTTTGCAATTCGTTCCAGTCATGGGCAGCAGAGAACTGGAAGGAAAGACGAGTGGGTGCTGTTATGGTGACCAGTGAGCTGAAATAGGGCGGGGCTTTACCTAGCAGAGACTTGTAGATAACCTGTAGCCAGTGGATTTGGCGACGAGTATGAAGCGAGGGCCAGCCAACGAGAGCGTACAGGTCGCAATGGTGGGTAGTGTATGGGGCTTTGGTGACAAAACGGATGGCACTGTGATAGACTACATCCAGTTTGTTGAGCAGAGTGTTGGAGGCTATTTTATAGATGACATCACTGAAGTCGAGGATCGGTAGGATGGTCAGTTTTACGAGGGTATGTTTGGCAGCACGAGTGAAGGATGCTTTGTTGCGATATAGGAAGCCGATTCTAGATTTAATTTTGGATTGGAGATGCTTAATGTGAGTCTGGAAGGAGAGTTTACAATCTAACCAGACACCCAGGTATTTGTAGTTGTCCAAGTATTCTAAGTCAGAGCTGTCCAGAGTAGTGATGCTGGACAGGCGAGCAGGTGCGGTCAGTGATCGATTGAATAGCATGCATTTAGTTTAACTTGTGTTTAAGATCAGTTGGAGGCCACGGAAGGAGAGTTGTATGGCATTGAAGCTCGTCTGGAGGTTAGTTAACACAGTGTCCAAGGAAGGGCCAGAAGTATACAGAATGGTGTCGTCTGCGTAGAGGTGGATCAGAGAATCACCAGCAGCAAGAGCAACATCATTGATGTATACAGAAAAGAGAGTCGGCCCGAGAATTGAACCCTGTGGCACACCCATAGAGACTGTCAGAGGTCCGGACAACAGTCCCTCCGATTTGACACACTGAACTCTATCAGAGAAGTAGTTGGTAAACCAGGCGAGGCAATCATTTGAGAAACCAAGGCTGTCGAGTCTGCCAATAAGAATGTTGTGATTGACAGAGTCGAAAGCCTTGGCCAGGTCGATGAAGACGGCTGCACAGTAATGTCTCTAATCGATGGCGGTTATGATGTCGTTTAGAACCTTGAGCGTGGCTGAGGTGCACCCATGACCAGCTCTGAAACCAGATTGCATAGCGGAGAAGGTATGGTGGGATTCGAAATGGTCAGTAATCTGTTTGTTAACTTGGCTTTCAAAGACCTTGGAAAGACAGGGTAGGATAGATATAGGTCTGTAGCAGTTTGGGTCTAGAGTGTCACCCCCTTTGAAGAGGGGGATGACCACGGCAGCTTTCCAATCTTTGGGAATCTCAGACGATACGAAAGAGAGGTTGAACAGGTTAGTAATTGGGGTTGCAACAATTTCGACAGATAATTTTAGAAAGAGAGGGTCCAGGTGGTCAAGCCCGGCTGATTTGTAGGGGTCCAGATTTTGCAGCTCTTTCAGAACATCAGCTATCTGGATTTGGGTAAAGGAGAAATGGTGGGGGCTTTGGCGGGTTGCTGTGGAGGGTGCCGGGAAGTTGACCGGGGTAGGGGTAGCCAAGTGGAAAGCATGGCCAGCCGTAGAGAAATGCTTCTTGAAATTCTCAATTATAGTGGATTTATCGGTGGTGACAGTGTTTCCTAGCCTCAGAGCAGTGGGCAGCTGGGAGGAGGTGCTCTTATTCTCCATGGACTTTACAGTGTCCCAGAACTTTTTGAGTTAGTACTACAGGATGCAAATTTCTGTTTGAAAAAGCTTGCCTTAGCTTTTCTAACTGCCTGTGTATATTTGTTCCTAACTTCCCTGAAAAGTTGCATATCACGGGGGCTATTCGATGCTAATGCAAAACGCCACAGGGTGTTTTTGTGCTGGTTAATGGCAGACAGGTCTGGAGTGAACCAAGGACTATATCTATTCCTAGTTCTACATTTTTTGAGAGGGGCATGCTTATTTAAGATGATGAGGAAGGCACTTTTAAAGAATAGGCAGGCATCATCTACTGACGGGATGAGGTCAATGTCATTCCAGGATACCCCGGCCAGGTCAATTAGAAAGGCCTGCTCGAAGAAGTGTTTCAGGGAGCGTTTGACACTGATGAGGGGTGGTCGTTTGGTCGCAGACCCAATACGGATGCTGGCAATGAGGCAGTGATCGGTGAGATCTTGATTGAAAACAGCAGAGGTGTATTTGGAAGGCAAATTAGTTAGGATGACATCTATGAGGGTGCCCATGTTTACTGATTTGGGGTTGTACCTGGTAGGTTCATTGATAATTTGTGTGAGATTGAGGGCATCAAGCTTAGTTTGTAGGATGGCCGGGGTGTTAAGCACGTCCCAATTTAGGTCACCTAGCAGCACGAGCTCAGAAGATAGATGGGGGGCAATCAATTCACATATGGTGCCGAGGGCACAGCTGGGGGCAGAGGGAGGTCTATAGCAAGCGGCAACAGTGAGAGACTTGTTTCTGGAAAGGTGAATTTTTAGAAGTAGAAGCTCAAATTGTTTGGGTACAGACTTAGATAGCCTGCAGAGTTCTGTATTACTATCTTTGCAGTAGATTGCAACACCGCCCCCTTTGGCAGTTCTATCTTGGCGGAAATTTCAAGGTTTTTGGTGGTTTTCCTAAGCCAGGATTCAGACACAGCTAAGACATCTGGGTTGGCAGTGTGTGCTAAAGCAGTGAGTAAAACAAACTTAGGGAGTAGGCTTCTAATGTTAACATGCATGAAACCAAGGCTTTTACGTTTACAGAAGTCAACAAATGAGAGCACCTGCGGGGTGGGAGTGGAGCTAGGCACTGCAGAAAATGTATTCACAGATATCTGTGCACTAGAAATGAGGTGTTCTCTCTACATTACTGACAAATAATAAGACCAGATATGAGATGCAGAGTCGAAGAGGTGTTTAAGACAGCTGCGAGAGCTTCTAGGGGATACACAGAGAGGCAGAGAGGCATCCAGATAAATAACTGCAGTGCTGTACGAACCAACTCTGGAGGGAAGGTCACGCATTAGCCAGGGGGACATTTCGCCTGGAACAGAGGCATTTGGAAAGTCAGAAGCTTGTCAGACTGGAAACGAAGCGTGGCACAGCAGTCTGGTTGAGTGGTCTGACCTGGTTTAACCCAGCAGCATGGCCATGGTCCCTGCATCCCCATCTCTGAGCTGAGGAGAGAGGGGATGTGTAGAGAGAGGAGAGGAGAAGGGAGGAGGAGAAAGGAGAGGATACAGTAGGATAGTGGGGAGAAGATGAATAAGAAGGTAACTGCATGAGCATGGGGACATGACTGGAAAGAACTTAAATGGAATTAGGTAAGACCATTGGCTCTAATATGGCCATATTGTCAAGAAGACTGCCGACAATTTTATGGGTGTTTTTAACATAATTCATAGCACATTTGTCTGGAACAGAACACTTAGCAAAGGACTTGCCTTTCTGCCTGGCTTTGGGAATGTAAAGTAGAAATATCTAATCTGTTGGCACCATGCTCAGCAATAAAATTCAAATAGCAAAACAGATAAATATGTCCTTTACCATAATAATAGGTCTCACTGTTATCTTCCTTTCCACACCAGCTGGCTGCCTGCCGTAGCAACCAATCTACAGGGTCACTCAAGTGATCCAAGTGGGGATTACAGATGCTATCCTCTGAATTTCCAATGACATGGTACGACAGAGGGACACATTGCTGTTATCATTATTATCATAGAGGATTAAGAAGTCAATATCTTATCTACTCTCTCTCTCTCATCTGAACAAGCCTATTGGACAGTGAGTTGAAACATGGGGGAAAAGCAAGCATTTGGATTAATGAAATTAAACCAATAAGACGCCGACTCAGAGGGCCTGAGGTTTTATGAGATTACTCTATTGGCTTTGGCCATAAATCTAAATCCTGTTATTCATTCAGAAACATCCAATGACGCTGAGGTCAATTAGTGCCACAGCTCCACAGACAGACCTGGCTGGGCTCAGGGACAATTTCTCCATGTACAGTGGGGCAAAAAAGTATTTAGTCAGCCACCAATTGTGCAAGTTCTCCCACTTAAAAAGATGAGAGAGGCCTGTAATTTTCATCATAGGTACACTTCAACTATGACAGAAAAAATTAGAAGAAAATAAATCCAGAAAATCACATTGTAGGATTTTTAATGAATTGATTTGCAAATTATGGTGGAAAATAAGTATTTGGTCAATAACAAAAGTTTATCTCAATACTTTGTTATATACCCTTTGTTGGCAATGACAGAGGTCAAACATTTTCTGCAAGTCTTCACAGGGTTTTCACACACTGTTGCTGGTATTTTGGCCCATTCCTCCATGCAGATCTCCTCTAGAGCAGCGATGTTTTGGGGCTGTTGCTGGGCAACACAGACTTTCAACTCCCTCCAAAGATTTTCTATGGGGTTGTGATCTGGAGACTGGCTAGGCCACTCCAGGACCTTGAAATGCTTCTTATGAAGCCACTCCTTCGTTGCCCGGGCGGTGTGTTTGGGATCATTGTCATGCTGAAAGACCCAGCCTCTTCAATGCCCTTGCTGATGGAAGGAGGTTTTCACTCAAAATCTCACGATACATGGCCCCGTTCATTCTTTCCTTTACACGGATCAGTCGTCCTAGTCCCTTCGTCTATTTTGGTTTCATCTGATCATATGATATTCTCCCAATCTTCTTCTGGATCATCCAAATGCTCTCTAGCAAACTTCAGACGGGCCTGGACATGTACTGGCTTAAGCAGGGGGACACGTCTGGCACTGCAGGATTTGAGTCCCTGGCGGCGTAGTGTGTTACTGATGGTAGGCTTTGTTACTTTGGTCCCAGCTCTCTGCAGGTCATTCACTAGGTCCCCCCCGTGTGCGTGGAGCCCAAGATTGAGGGAGATTATCAGTGGTCTTGTATGTCTTCCATTTCCTAATAATTGCTCCCACAGTTGATTTCTTCAAACCAAGCTGCTTACTTATTGCAGATTCAGTCTTCCCAGCCTGGTGCAGGTCTACAATTTGGTTTCTGGTGTCCTTTGACAGCTCTTTGGTCTTGGCCATAGTGGAGTTTGGAGTGTGACTGTTTGAGGTTGTGGACAGGTGTCTTTTATACTGATAACAAGTTCAAACAGGTGCCATTAATACAGGTAACGAGTGGAGGACAGAGGAGCCTCTTAAAGATGAAGTTACAGGTCTGTGAGAGCCAGAAATCTTGCTTGTTTGTAGGTGACCAAATACTTATTTTCCACCATAATTTGCAAATAAATTCATTAAGAATTCTACAATGTGATTTTCTGGAATTTTTTTTCTCATTTTGTCTGTCATAGTTGAAGTGTACCTATGATGAAAAGTACAGGCCTCTCTCATCTTTTTAAGTGGGAGAACTTGCACAATTGGTGGCTGACTAAATACTTTTTTGCCCCACTGTAATCACAGTGGGATCCTGTTATCCCAGTAGTCCCACCCTGCTGGGGGTTTTGTGCTGTTCAGATTATTACATTTTCCCTGTGCCTCCACACAACTGAGGTTCCAAATTGTTTTGATTTGCAGACATATCAGATGTTTTGAGGGCAGAACAATGTGGCATGTGAGATGTTATCCTATACATAACTGTGGTGGCTGTCATTTCCCCCTGCTCTAATTTTGTGTATCTTCCATCCATTGGTTGTGCTTCTAATGAGACAGTTTTTTGTGGGGGCAGGGTGAAAACAGCTCCTGAATTAAAGGCAAGATGCTTCTTCACAGCAGATGCCTCTCACAGGAGAGTTTTCTACACCTCCCAGTCTCAGCACATTCTCCACAAACCACTCAAAAGCAACATGGAAATGTGCCATTCAAGAAAGCAGAATGAGAAAAAGAAACCCACCCTAAAATTCTTGCTTGAGGAATGTTTTTTTGCTAAAAGCTGTTTTTGCCCATTTTAATTCAGTTATTTTCATATCCTATTCTTCTGAACATCATACATGTAATCCGCTACTTAGTCAGCAATGTCCTCTGACTTCCAGCACAGTGAGATTCAATTCCCAGTGGTCCAGATTAATACCCACACACTCAAATTACACATGCTCCTCAGGCATTTCTGTGTTTCTGGTTTGACATGAATACTCTGCCATCCCATGCATAAGCACAACTGTATGTGCATTATCATTATGCTGCAAATAGTGAGCAAAGGGACTGGAAACTTCCCGCAAAACTTTCCTTGTCATATTTCAAGTCATGCAAGCCCGTGGAGCAGTTGGGCTGAGGCCAATTTCCTTTGAAGCATACAGAACTGTTAGAGTGAATATGCTGCTGAAGCTTTGACACCCTGGTTCTGGGGGATTGAGCACGTCAACTATTCATAGGCCTTGCAGATGTGGTGCTTGAGGGATTGGGAGTGCCTCTGGCTTTTTGTTTTGATAGTACTCACTAGCGATGTTACAAGGAGCACGTTGCCAGATGGGAGCTCCATGCTTAACCGCCATATGGGACTGTGATGATTAATCGAATCACAATGCCATTGGTGCCCCCAGCCCCCTCTAACCCCCCCACCTGCTGCCATCTTATTCAGATAATTTTATATCCACTGATCTTTGTGTTTGAGGAAAACATTACATCTGAGGCATGGTATAACACAACTTAGTTCCCTTCCCTGACCATACATAGACAGAACATGAAATAGAAACTGGACAGGAAAAAATACTGGTATGCCATTATGACCACATTGCTTAGTATCAAATATAATGTTACAGGGAGGATTTTTGAGATTAGTGTCCCTTCCTTAGTTTTTTTAGGTGAACAAGCCCCTCTGAATCCACCTAGTATAGCTGATATACAAGGGAATTGCATTTCATATTTTCACCCATACTGTTCTTTTTCATCTATGGTTTCCAGTAAATTTCAGGCAAGTATGATAACAACCAATCAAGTCAACCCACCAGACAACCACCTCACGTTCTCTCTGTGTATGATAAGATTATGTTTTCCTGCCACCCACAGAAGCAGAGTGATCTCTGTGTACTGAGACATGTCCCTGTTAGCATTTGACTCCTGGCCTGCATCTCAAATGGCACCCTATTCCCTATATAGTGCACTACCTTTGATCAGAGCCCTACGGTTGTAAAGTAGTGCACTAACAAGGTAATAAGGTGCCATTTGGGATGCATTTATGGTTCATTTGCCTGTATTGGAGAAAGCAGATGTCGGATGGTGATTTTTGTTGGTAAGTGAAACAGGAGTCCCTTGGAGGTCTCTGGTAGTTGTTGCTCTACAGCAGAGGAATGAGGCTTCTGTTCTTGGCTATTTCTATCTCCTGTCACTGCACGCTTCTGTAGCCCATACACCACTTCATCAGCTGGTGGCACTGCTGGAGTCCATTAGTATCCAATTATCTCAGAGGAACTGCTAGCTACCACACCACAGGAGACTGGCACTGTGGCTAGCCTACAGTACATTAGGTTATCTGACAGAAAACATCAATGTTATTGATCGTTATATAAAGATTGCTATGTAGAAAAAAAAGTATAGTGATTGTTATGCAGAGGTTCTTTGTCCCACATTTACATGTGTTCCTTAGACTCTAGATCTGATCAATGAATATATAATTGATGAACAGGGGAGTGGAGTAGTCACAAGAAAACATTTAATAAATTGTGAAGGTCCTAATTTACTTCAATGTTCTACACAGATTCGGTCTCAGAAAGTGCCTGCTGTGCCAGACTGGTCTCATAGACTAGACCTAACATAGTAAATATACATTGGGGATACTCAAATTAGTATGATATGTTACGTTTGGTATGGTTAGATAAGATAGAAGTTAATCCGACCCTCTCTCCCTAGTCATCGCCATTTTACCTGCTGTTGTTGTGTTAGCTGACTAGCTGTTGTTGTCTCACCTGTTGTTTTAGCTAGCTCTCCCAATCAAGACCTGCGATTACTTTATGCCTTGCTGTATGTCTCTCTCAAATATCAATATGCCTTGTATACTGTTGTTCAGGTTAGTTATCATTGTTTTAGTTTACAATGGAGCCCCTAGTTCCACTCCTCACACCTCTGATACCTCCTTTGTCCCACCTCCCACACATGTGGTGACCTCACCCATTATAACCAGCATGTCCAGAGATACAACCTCTCTTATCATCACCCATTCTTTAAAAGTATGCTCTGTTCAAAAAATGCAGAACTAAGAACAGATCTAGCCCTTGGTTCACTCCAGACCTGACCGCCCTCGACCAGCACAAAAACATCCTGTGGTGGACTGCAATAGCATTGAATAGTCCCCGCTATATGCAACTGTTCAGGGAAGTCAGGAACCAATACACGCAGTCAGTCAGGAAAGCAAAGGCCAGCTTTTTCAAGCAGAAATTTGCATCCTGTAGCTCTAACTCCAAAAAGTTCTGGGACACTGTAAAGTCCATGGAGAACAAGAGCACCTCCTCCCAGCTGCCCCCTGCACTGAGGCTAGGTAACACGGTCACCACCGATAAATCCGTGATAATCGAAAACTTCAACAAGAATTTCTCAACGGCTGGCCATGCCTTCCTCCTGGCTACTCCAACCTCGGCCAACAGCTCCGCCCCCCCTGCAGCTACTCGCCCACTCCTCCCCAGCTTCTCCTTTACCCAAATCCAGATAGCAGATGTTCTGAAAGAGCTGCAAAACCTGGACCCATACAAATCATCTGGGCTTGACAATCTGGACCCTCTATTTCTGAAACTGTCCGCCGCCAATGTCGCAACCCCTATAACCAGCCTGTTCAACCTCTCCTTCATATCATCTGAGATCCCCAAGGATTGGAAAGCTGACGCAGTCATCCCCCTCTTCAAAGGGGGAGACACCCTGGACCCAAACTGTTACAGACCTATATCCATCCTGCCCTGCCTATCTAAGGTCTTCGAAAGCCAAGTCAACAAACAGATCACTGACCATCTCGAATCCCACCGTACCTTCTCCGCTGTGCAATCCGGTTTCCAAGCCGGTCACGGGTGCAGCTCAGCCACGCTCAAGGTACTAAACGATATCATAACCGCCATCGATAAAAGACAGTACTGTGCAGCCGTCTTCATCGACCTGGCCAAGGCTTTCGACTCTGTCAATCACCATATTGTTATCGGCAGACTCAGTAGCCTCGGTTTTTCTAATGACTGCCTTGCCTGGTTCACCAACTACTTTGCAGACAGAGTTCAGTGTGTCAAATCGGAGGGCATGTTGTTCGGTCCTCTGGCAGTCTCTATGGGGGTACTACAGGGTTAAATTCTCAGGCCGACTCTTTTCTCTGTATATATCAATGATGTTGCTCTTGCTGCGGGCGATTCCCTGATCCACCTCTACGCAGACGACACCATTCTGTATACTTCTGGCCCTTCCTTGGACACTGTGCTATCTAACCTCCAAACTAGCTTCAATGCCATACAACACTCCTTCCGTGGCCTCCAACTGCTCTTAAACGCTAGTAAAACCAAATGCATGCTTTTCAACCGTTCGCTGCCTGCACCCGCACGCCCAACTAGCATCACCACCCTGGATGGTTCCGATTTAGAATATGTGGACATCTATAAGTACCTAGGTGTCTGGCTAGACTGCAAACTCTCCGTCCAGACTCATATCAAACATCTCCAATCCAAAATCAAATCTACAGTCGGCTTTCTATTTCGCAACAAAGCCTCCTTCACTCACGCTGCAAAACATACCCTAGTAAAACTGACTATCCTACCGATCCTCGACTTTGGCGATGTCATCTACAAAATAGCTTCCAATACTCTACTCAGCAAACTGGATGCAGTTTATCACAGTGCCATTTGTTTTGTTACTAAAGCACCTTATACCACCCACCACTGCGACCTGTATGCTCTAGTCGGCTGGCCCTACAAGTCTATGCTAGGTAAAGCTCCGCCTTATCTCAGTTCACTGGTCACGATGGCAACACCCACCCGTAGCACGCGCTCCAGCAGGTGTATCTCACTGATCATCCCTAAAGCCAAAACCTCATTTGGCCGCCTTTCCTTCCAGTTCTCTGCTGCCTATGACTGGAACGAATTGCAAAAATCTCTGAAGTTGGAGACTTTTATCTCCCTCACCAACTTCAAACATTTGCTGTCTGAGCAGCTAACCGATCGCTGCAGCTGTACATAGTCCATCGGTATATAGCACACCCAATTTACCTACCTCATCCCCATACTGTTTTTATTTTATTTACTTTTCTGCTCTTTTGCACACCAGTATCTCTACCTGCACATGTTCATCTGATCATTTATCACTCCAGTGTTAATCTGCTAAATTGTAATTATTCACTCCTATGGCCTATTTATTGCCTACCTCCTCATGCCTTTTGCACATAATGTATATATATCCTTTTTTTCTACTATGTTATTGACTTATTTATTGTTTATTGTTTACTCCATGTGTAACTCTGTGTTGTTGTCTGTTCACACTGCTATGCTTTATCTTGGCCAGGTCGCAGTTGAAAATGAGAAATTATTCTCAACTAGCCTACCTGGTTAAATAAAGGTGAAATAAAAAATAAAAATAAATCAAACTTAACACAAAAGTAAAACTAGGGTGGTTGATCGGGGTGGCTGGGTGGGTGTATAACGCAAACGTTTAGCAACTCAAAGCATGCGTGTTCGAATCTCATCCCTAACCTTAACTTTTCAACCTAACTCCTAACCTTAACGCAAAATAAATCGTAACATATAATACAGAATGGATGATGGACATTCAGAAATGAATACATACCATACTAATTGGAGTGTCCTGGATTAACATTTACTATGTTACATCTACTCCTGAGTCCATGTTGGCTGTCCCTGGCCCACACACACAGCTACTGTATGCCCACAGAAAGAGAGAGGGAGAGTATCCTCTGTGTTCAGTCATTCATAAAGGATGCCTCAATGTGAATAGCTCCCCTCAGGGGGCTGTCAATGAGGTAAAGAGGAAGGATGGATAAGAGCATCAAGTGAATTAATCATGACCATAGACAGAAAGTCATGTGGAAAAAAGTCCCTCTCCCTCAGGCCTAATTGTTTCATTTTGGAAGGGCGTAGCATTAACAGTGATTCTCTTCCCTATCCATCCACCCAGCCTCTCTGCAGAGAGGCTATCCACAAAGCTGATGCAATAGTTCTCACTTAACCACGCTGAACACGAACGAGGCAGGGTCAGTTGGTACACAATTGTGGGATTTGGAGTAGGGTTAGAGTTCAGAAATTATTTGATAAGGACACAATCATAAACTGTTTGTAAAAGCATTTTGTATCAAGACAATGAGTTGTATGCTCCTCTGGGATTATACAGTACAATGCAATATATTACATGTTAATTTATGTTCACTATAGCAGGCAGCTACTTCTCATTTTGAGCGAGAGGCAAAGTTGGACACTGAAATAGCTGAGAAATGAAAAACGTTGTATTTTCAAATAATACATCAGGGAGGCCTTCTCTCCCTCCAGTACCTCTCCTCTCCACACTGTCATCCATCTTTCACCCCATTCCCTGTCCTCTGAGACATCCATACTCAGAGTGAAAAGAGTGGCCATCCCTCCATCTCACTCCCCTCTCTCTCCCTGTGACAGTCCCTCTATCTATGACACCCAGCTCTGTCACCCAGAACAAAGCCTCTCCACAGACAGGAGCACGGCTCTTAAAAGCTGGGCCAAGGAGAGAGAGTCTGGGGATAGGGTGACAAAGAGAGGGACTGAGAGAAAGAGAGAGTGTGTGTGTCTGTGCTAGAAAGATTTGTTCACTGGCCCTGATAGCTCTCCCTTTTTGCTCTCCCGGTGGTTGGATGGATTCCCTGAAAGTGACCCTGAGACCAGTGTGTTTTTTAATTGTCTGTAATGGAGCACTCTATCTGTCTCAGTCTGGAGGGGAATCTCCTGTTGCTTCTGTGTTCACAGGCCTGTGTTGTGAGCACACACATGATACCTGACATGAGGAATTGTCTATCTTATACCAGCATAGTGCAGGTATCACATCATTGATTCATCCCTATGCAGATCATACAAACACTTGTGCCTATACGTAAGAGACATCATTAAAACAATTTACCTGGTCAGAGAGGTATGTACAGCATGCCTGTCTCTCTAATCGCTGGCCCATTGTTCACGTACCATAACGTGGCACGACTAATCTGGAAGATAACAGAATATGACTCTGTCCCAGATGACAGGCGCCTAACCTGTTTTTATAAGACTTTCATTTAAAAAATAATGCCAAAGTGACATAAGCTTTTAATTGCATCTGCACTAAGCGCTCTGAATTAGCACTTATCAGAGATTTCATTACTTCACCCACAAAGTTGTATCCTATTCTTGCAGCCAGGAGGTTTCTGCTCAGCATATGCCAGATGGACGCAGAATTAGCCCACATTATGACCCGAGGGTCATCCATCTCATAACTTCATGTTTCCCTTCCTCAAAGTGAATTCCCTTTCAATCATGCTCTATTTTCAACTGGAGTGTTGTTGTGAATTCTCACCCAGAGGGTTAGCTATATGATGCCACTGTTCTGCAGATCAGAGGTCTTTTGACTGTGTTCTCAGTCAAAGTGACTGGGAGAATAGCTGCAGATAACATTAGACAACAAGGGCTTTGGTTATTTTACTAAAGGTGCATAGCCGAACATACACTGAACAAAAATATAAATGCGATGTGTAAAGTGTTTACATCCCTGTTAGTGAGCATTTCTCGTTTGCCAAGATAATCCATCCACCTGACAGGTGTGGCATATGAAGAAGCTGATTAAACAGCATGATAATTACACAGGTGCACCTTGTGCTGGGGACAATAATCTTGTCACAACACAATACCACAGATGTCTCATGTTTTCAGGGAGTGTACAATTGGCATGAAGACTGCAGGAATGTCCACCAAAGCTGTTGCCAGAGAATTTAATATAATTGATCTACCATGAGCTGTCTCCAATGTCCTTTTAGAGAATTTGGCAGTACATCCAACCGGCTTCACAACCACAGACCATGTGTAACCACGCCAGCCCAGAACCTCCACATCCAGCTTCTACACCTGTGGGATCATCTGAGACCAGCCATCCAGACAGCTGATGAAACTGTGGGTTTGCACAACCAAAGAATTTCTGCACAAACTGTCAGAAACCGTCTCAGGGAAGCTCATCTGCATGCTTGTCGTCCTCACCAGGGTCTTGAACTGTCTGCAGTTCGGCGTCGTAACCGACTTTGTTGGGCAAATGCTCACCTTTGATGGCCACCGGCATGCTGGAGAAGTGTGCTCTTCACGGTTGAATCCCGGTTTCAACTGTACAGGGCAGATGGCAGACAGCGTGTATGGCGACGTGTGGGTGAGAGGTTTGCTGATGTCAACAGAGTGTTGCATGGGGGCGGTGGGGTTATGGTATGGGCAGGCATGAGCTAGGGACAATGAACACAGTTGCATTTTATCAATGGCAATTTGAATGCACAGAGATACCGTGATGAGATCCTGAGGCCCATAGTCATGCTATTCATCCGCTGCCATAACCTCATGTTTCAGCATGATAATGCACGGCCCCATGTCGCAAGGATCTGTATACAATTCCTGGAAGCTGAAAATGTCCCAGTTCTTCCATGGTCTGCATGCTCACCAGACATGTCACCCATTGAGCATGTTTGTGATGCTCTGGACCGACGTGTACGACAGTGTGCTCCAGTTCCCGCCAATATCCAGCAACTTCGCACAGCCATTTAAAAGGAGTGTGACAACATTCCAGAGGCCACAATCAACAGCTTGATCAACTCTATGTGACGGAGATGTGTTGTGCTGCATGAGGTAAATGGTGGTCACACTAGATACTGACTGGTTTTCTGATCCTAGCCCCTACCTATTTTGAAGGTATCTGTGACCAACCGATGCATACTATATCTGTATTCCCAGTCATGTGAAATCCATAGATTAGGGCTTAATGAAACTATTTCAATTGACTGATTTCTTTATATGAACTGTAACTCAGTAAAATCTTTGAAATTGTGTTGCGTTTATATTTTTGTTCAGTGTAATTGAAAATATATGGCAAGATCTGAAAATGGTTGTCTAGCAATGATCAACAACCAAATTGATAGAGCTTGAAGAATAATGAAAATAATAATGGGCTAATATTGCACAATCCAGGAGTGGAAAACTATTAGACTTAACCAGAAAGACTCACAGGTGTAATCACTGCCGAAGGGGATTCTACAAATTATTGACTCAGGGGTGTGAAAACTTAAGTAAAAAAGAAAATTGTAATTCATTGTCAATACATTTGCAAAAAAATATAAAAACATGTTTTCACTTTGTTATTATTAGGTATTTTTAATCAATTTTGAATTCAGGCTGTAATAGAAAATGTGCAATAAGTCAAGGAGTATGAATATTTTCTGAAGGCACTGTATAGTCGGACGGTTGCAGATGGTGTAGCAATTGCGGGCGGGTGCAGGTGAACAAACAGCTGACCCGTACACCAGTTCACATGTTCAAAATTCATGATGCAACTTTGAAACCAGGACTTCAAGGTGCTGTCATTAAACACTGGTGGTTAGGTGGGGTTATTCCAAATAAGGGTGCCTGGCGATGTTGGTTCTTTCCACCTTGTGAATTTTTGTAAATTTTCTCTAATACAAATGGAATTGAGAATCATTGGATTGTCTGTTTTTTTATTCAACAACTTGGACACAAAGAAGTTCATATATTTTAAGGTTTTACTTTTGTGGCTTTGACACTCCTCCATGCTCAAGGATGATCTGCTGTCCATTGTTTAAGTGAACACAGTTGTGCAACCCAGAAGACATTTACACCTGAGGTGCTGACTTGCTGCACCCTCGACAACTACTGTGATTATTATTATTTGACCATGCTGGTCATTTATGAACATTTGAACATCTTGGCCATGTTCTGTTATAATCTCCACCCGGCACAGCCAAAAGAGGACTGACCACCCCTCATAGCCTGGTTCCTCTCTAGGTTTCTCCTAGGTTTTGGCCTTTCTAGGGAGTTTTTCCTAGCCACCGTGCTTCTACACCTGCATTGCTTGCTGTTTGGGGTTTTAGGCTGGGTTTCTGTACAACACTTTGAGATATCAGCTGATGTAAGAAGGGCTATATAAATACATTTGATTTGGTTTGATATTCATATGAGGTAGTCCAAAACCTCCATATTTATAGGGTGAGTGTTAAGAAGTCAATTTGTCTCTAGCTCTTTCCATTCCAAATAAAGTTTGAGAGCAGACCATTTCTTTTATTTTAAAAAGTTGGATGCAATTGAAACTGGCAGGCCCTGGAATAAATACATCAACCTTGGTAATATATTCATTTTGATTATGTTGAACCTACCTAACAAATAAATAGGGAGATTTCTTCATCTGTGAACATCGGATTCAATCTTATCTTTTAAAAGGAAAGTAATTGATTTTATATGCCTCCTCCAGATTGCATGGTATCAGTACACCCAGGTATTTCATACGCTTCTATGTTCATTTACACTTAATTAAATTTACTTTCTAAACTTGAGAAGTCATAATTAGAAATTCTCCCAATTCACTTTGAATCCTGATACAGCACCACGTGTATCTAACAGTAGTAAAATAGATGACGGAGATTATTCTGGTTCAGATAAGTAAAGTAAAATGTAATCTGCAAACAATGATATCACACGTTGATCTCAACCAATCTCTACGCCCCGGATTGAGCCATGAGTTCTAATTATTGATGCTAGGGGTTCTGTGGATAAAAAAGTAAATATCTAGACAAAGGACATCCCTGTCTTGTCCGTCTTGATAACTTGAATGATTCCAAGATATGTCCATTTGTTTGTATATATATACACACACTTTGGGGGATTTGTACAATAGCTCAATCCAGGAAATAAATATCAGACCCGACCCCCCAAAAAACGAACATTCTAATCAACAGACTACAGTAGGTTCCTCGACTTGTCTTGGGTTCGATAGCCTTGCCATTCAACTGAAACAGGTACACTACCACTAGTGAACACTCACATTTCCTGGGTTATTAGATGATCTGTTATCCCGCAATTAAAAACTAATTCAGACAAAGTCATTTTTGTCAGCAAGTCATTGTGCCAAATCTGTCCATTGACTTACTTCAGTGCCTGTCCCTGGCCCTGCCTGTCCCCCAGCAACCTCCCTGGCCCTGTCAGTTTATTCCTCTACATTGGCCCTCTAGTCTGAATTGATGAGCTCTTTATAAAAGTCAACACTGAGGCGTAGCAGGGGCTTTAGCCATGCCAGTATCACTGTTAAATGTCTAAAGAGGCCACACGGGTTTAATGCTCTGCCACTATGTGATGGAGATTTAATTATCATTGTCCTCAGATGTCTTTTGTTAACCATCTGAATTAGATACATTTATTGTAAGACTTAGGGGATAGTGGGCTGAGTTGAGCCATAGGGGTAAGTTGAACCTGGCTTCACTCAACAAATTACTTGTTTATTATTTAACCCTCTGTTCCCCATGTTGTGTTCGTGGGTGATTGTTTGTTTGTTGTAATTCGGTCCGTGTTTGTGGGCTATCATTGTTGCCTTGTATATTTGTATTTCAATTTCTCATATCTGCTGTCCTGCGCCTGACTCCCTACACCAGCTACACACAGGCCGATTACAGAATCACTCACCTGAAGAAACGAAGTCAGCAGTTGCAGTGGAGGAGCGCGATCAGCAGCACGTGACCATGTTGCAACATCTGGGCACAGCCATAGATCGCGTGCTGCAGACGATGGATTGTTGGGAGAGAGGAGGAGGATTTCCAGCGGCTCCACTAGCCCCACTACCGCAGGTCCCACTGTCTACCCCTCTTTCCTCTGGTCCCTGCGGGATTCGACTCGCGCTCCCGAGGGGGTATGATGGGACGGCTGCCGGATGCCAGGGGTTTCTACTCCAGCTGGAGCTCTACCTGACGACCATCCACCCGGCTCCTTCGGAGAGTGAGAGCGTGTCTCCTCCTGCCTCTCAGGCAAAGCCCTGGAGTGGGCCAACGCCATATGGAGTGATGGAGACGCGGCGTTGGACCATTACGCAAAGTTCACCCGCCATTTTTGGGCAGTGTTCGACCACCCGCCTGAGGGTCGAGCGGCGGATGAACGTAGGATTTCGTCTTGGACTTCAGGACCCTGGCCACCAGCGCAGGATGGAACGACAGAGCCCTGATCTATCACTACAGGTGCAGTCTGCGCGAGGACGTCCATCGGGAGTTGGCCTGCAGAGACACCCCCCTCACATTGGACCAGCTGGTGGACCTGTCTATCCGGCTGGACAACCTGCTGACTGCCCGCGGACGTCCGGATCAGGACCTGTCCTTTCCATCCAAAAGCACCTCTGCTCCGACGCCCATGGAGCTGGGAGGTGCTGCACTTAGGGTGACCGGAGGAGGGGCCATTCCCTGCACCATCTGTGGCCGCAAAGGGCACACTGCTGGTCGGTCCTGGGGGGGTTCCTCAAGGAGTTGAGGCAGCAGGCAGGTACTATCGTGTCACCCCAGGTGAGTCAGCACCAGGCTCATCCAGAGCCCCCTGTTGCACACAAGTATGTGTTTATTACATTTCCTGAGTTTTCCCGGCATTCCCAGCATAAGGCGCTAGTAGATTCAGGCCCAGCTGGGAATTTTATTGACCGTTCATTTGCCCATAGTTTAGGGATTCCCCTTGTTCCTGTGGATATGCCCTTCCCTGTGCACACCCTAGATAGTCGACCATTAGGGTCAGGGCTGATTTGGGAGGCCACCGTTCCACGAAGCATGGTTACGCAGGAGGGTCACGGGGAGAGAATCAGTCTCTTCTCGTGGTGCTGGGCTTAGCATGTTTGGCCTGTCATGACCCCACTATTTCATGGCAACAGAGGGCTCTTAAGGGGTGGTCACGAGAGTACTCAGGGAGGTGTGTGGGGGTTTCCATCGGTGCGACTATGGCAGAAAGTCCAGACCAGGTCTCCACCGTGCGCATCCCCTCAGAATATGCCGATTTGGCTCTCGCCTTCTGTAAGAAGAGGGCAACTCAATTACCACCTCATCGGCGGGGGGATTGTGCGATAAATCTCCTGGTAGACGCAGCACTTCCCAGGAGTCACGTGTATCCTCTGTCACAGGAGGAGATGGTGGCTATGGAAACATATGTCTCCGAATCCCTGGGGCAGGGATACATTCGGTCCTCCACTTCACCTTCCTCCTCGGGTTTATTTTTCGTGAAGAAGAAGGATGGGGGTCTTGCGCCCATTTATTGACTATCGTGGGATCAATCAGATCACTGTGAGGTACAGCTACCCGCTGCCTCTCATTGCCAGTGCGATCGAGTCAATGCACGGTGTGCACTTCTTCAGAAAATTGGATCTCAGGAGCGCTTACAACCTGGTGCGTATCCGGGAGGGGGCCGAGTGGAAGACGGCAATTAGTACCACCTTAGGACACTATGAGTACCTCGTCATGCCGTACGGGTTGATGAATGCTCCATCAGTCTTCCAGGCCTTTGTTGAAGAGATTTTCCGGGACCAGCACGGGCAGGGTGTAGTGGTGTATATCAACGACATTCTGATATACTCCGCTACACGCGCCGAGCATGTGTCACTGGTGCGCCGTGTGCTTGGTCGTCTGTTGGAGCATGACCTGTACGTCAAGGCTGAGAAATGTCTGTTCTTCCAATAGTTTGTCTCCTTCCTAGGGTACCGCATTTCCATGTCAGGGGTGGAGATGGAGAGCGACCGCATTTCAGCCGTGCGTAATTGGCCGACTCCCACCACGGTAAAGGGAGTGCAGTGGTTTCTGGGGTTTGCCAATTACTACCGGAGGTTTATCCGGGGTTTTGGTCAGGTAGCAGCTCCCATTACCTCACTACTGAAGGGGGGATCAGTGCGGCTGCAGTGGTCGGCTGAGGCGGACAGGGCTTTTCGTAAACCTGAAGGCTCTGTTTACCTCGGCTCCCGTGCTGGCCCATCCGGATCCCTCTTTGGCGTTCATAGTGGAGGTGGACGCGTCCGAGGCTGGGATAGGAGCCGTGCTCTCTCAGCGCTCGGGCACGCCACCAAAGCTCCGTCCCTGTGCTTTCTTTTCGAAGAAAGCCCGGCAGAGCGAAACTATAATGTGGGGGACCGGGAGCTGTTGGCTGTTGTCAAGGCTCTGAAGGCGTGGAGACGTTGGCTTGAGGGGGCTAAACACCCTTTTCTCATCTTGACTGACCACCGCAATCTGGAGTACATCCAGCCGGCGAGGAGACCATCCAGGCGGCGTAGCCCACCTTGCCCTCGCCAGGCAACTCCCCCCCAGTGTCCAGCTGGGCGCCTGTATGTTCCGTCTGCTGTCCGCGACCGTTTGATGTATTGGGCCCATACGTCACCCTCCTCTGGTTATGCTGGCATCGGTCGGATGGTGCGTTGCCTTAGTGGGAAGTACTGGTGGCCCACCTTGGCCAAGGACGTGAAGGCTTATGTTTCCTCCTGATCGGTGTGTGCCCAGTGCAAGGCTCCCAGTCACCTGCCCAGAGGGGAATTACAACCCCTACCCGTTCCACAACGGTCGCGTGGTCGCACCTGTCAGTGGACTTCCTGACGGATCTTCCTCCCTCACAGGGTAACACCACGATCCTGGTCAATGTGGATCGGTTTTCTAAGTCCTGCCGTCTCCTCCCTTTGCCCGGTCTACCCTACAGCTCTACAGACTGCGGAGGCCCTGTTCACTCACGTCTTCAGGCACAACGGGGTGTTGGGAGTTTCTGATCGGGGTCCCCAGTTCACGTCCAGGGTCTGGAGAGCATTCATGGAACGTCTGGGGGTCTCGTCAGCCTCACCTCAGGGTTTCACCCCGAGAGTAACGGGCAGGCAGAGAGAGTGAACCAGGATGTGGGTAGGTTTCTGCGGTCATATTGCCAGGTCCGCGGGAGTGGGCGGCATTCATACCCTGGCAGAGATGGCCCAAAACTCACTCCGCCACTCCTCCATTAACCTCTCTCCTTTCCAGTGCTTACTGGGGTATCAGCCGGTTCTGGCACCGTGGCATCAGAGCCAGATCGAAGCCCCTGCGGTGGACGAATGGTTCAAGCGCTCGGAGGAGACCTGGGACGCCGCCCATGTGCACCTACAACGGGCCGTGAGGTGGCAAAAAGCGAGCGCCGACCGCCACCGCAGCGAGGCTCCGGTGTTCGCACCAGGGGACCGGGTCTGGCTCTCGACCCGAAGCCTGCCCTGCCGGAAGCTGGGTTCGCGGTTTGTGGGGCCATTTAAAGTCCTGAGGAGACTGAACGAGGTATGCTACAGGTTACAGCTTCCTCCAGATTATCGTATTAATCCCTCGTTCCATGTGTCTCTCCTCAGGCCGGTGGTGGCTGGTCCACTCCAGGAAGCTGAGGTGAGGGAGGTTCCTCCGCCCCCTCTGGACAGTGAGGGGGCCCCGGCGTACGCTGTTCGAGCCATACTGAACTCGAGGCGTCAGGCCAGGGGCCTTCAATACCTCGTGGAGTGGGAGCAGTATGGTCTGGAGGCGAGATGCTGGGTTCCGGTGGAGGGCGTCCTGGACCCTTCATTGCTGCGGGATTTCCACCGTCTCCATCCGGATCGCCCTGCACCTTGTCCTCCGGGTCGTCCCCGAGGTCGGTGACGGCACGCTGCTGGAGCCGCGCGTCAAGGGGGGGTACTGTCACGACATCCGCCGAAGTCGGTCCCTCTCCTTGTTCGGGCGATCCACTTTTAATTTTTCATTTGTTCTGTCTTTGTCTTACCACACCTGGCTTCGCTCAACAAATTACTTGTTTATCATTTAACCTTCTGTTCCCCATGTTGTGTTCGTGAGTGATTGTTTGTTGTAATTCGGTCCGTGTTTGTGGGGCTATCATTGTTTACTTGTATATTTGTATTTTTTGAGTAAAATATTTCAATTTCTCATATCTGCTGTCCTGCGCCTGACTCCCTACACCAGCTACACATAGGACCGCTACAAAAGGGGTGAATGAGAATATGCACATATAAATATATGGATGAGCAAAGGCCGAGCAGCATAGGCAAGGTGCAATAGATGGTATAAAATACAGTATATACATATGGTATGAGTAATGTAAGATATGTAAACATTATTAAAGTGGCATTATTTAAAGTGGCATTGTTTACAGTGACTAGTGATTAATTTATTAAAGTGTCCAGTGATTGGGTCTCAATGTAGGCAGCAGCTTCTCTGAGTTATTGATTGCTGTTTAGAAGTCTGATGGCTTGAGATAGAAGCTGTTTTTCAGTCTCTCGATCCCAACTTTGATGCACCTGTACTGACCTCGCCTTCTGGATGGTAACGGTGTGAACAGGCAGTGGCTTGGGTGGCTGTTGTCTTTGATGATCTTTTTGACCTTCCTGTGACATCAGATGCTGTAGGTGTCATGGAGGGCAGGTAGTTTTGTGCAGAACGCACCATCCTCTGGAGAGCCTTGCGGTTGAGGGTGGTGCAGTTGCTGTACCAGGCTGTGATACAGCCCGACAGGATGCTCTCAATTGTGCATCTGTAAAAGTTTATCAGGGTTTTGGGTGACAAGCCAAATTTCTTCAGCCTCCTGAGGTTGACTACAGCTACACCACACTGTCTTTGTGGGTGGACCATTTCAGTTTGTCTGTGATGTGTACGCCGAGGAACTTTAAAAAAACTTTACACCTTCTCCACTGCTGTGCCTCTGCTGTTTCCTGAAGTCCACGATCAACTCTTTTGTTTTGTTGATGTTTAGTGAGAGGTTGTTTTCCTGACACTACAGTGCCCACACCTCCTCCCTGTAGGCTGTCTCGTCGTTGTTGGCAATCAAGTCCACTGCTGTTGTTTCATCTGCAAACTTGATAATTGAGTTGGAGGCGAGCACAGCCATGCAGTCGTGGGTGAACAGGGAGTACAGGAGGGGGCTGAGCATGCACCCTTCTGGGGCCCCAATGATGAGGGTCAGCGAAGTGGAGATGTTGTTTCCTACCTTCACCACATGTGCGGTCCATCAGAAAGTCCAGTACCGAATTGCACAGGGCGGGGTTGAGACCCAGGGCCTCCAGCTTGATGATGAGCTTGGAAGGTACTATGGTACTAAATGCTGAGCTGTAGTCAATGTTTACATAGGTATTCCTCTTGTCCAGATGGGATGGGGCAGTGTTCAGTGTGATGGCGATTGCATAATCTGTGGACCTATTGGGGCGATATGCAAACTGAAGTGGGTCTAATGTGGCCGGTAAGGTGGAGGTGATATGATCCTTGATTAGTCTCTCAAAGCACTTCATGATGACAGTAGTGAGTGCTACGGGGCGGTAGTAATTTAGTTCAGTTATCTTTTCCTTTTTGGGTACAGGAACAATGGCCATCTTGAAGCATGTGGAGACAGCAGACTGGGATAGGGAGCGATTGAATATGTCCGTAAACACACCAGCCAGCTGGTCTGCACATGCTTTGAGGACACGGCTAGTGATGCCGTCTGGGCCAGCAGCCTTGAGAGGTAACAAGTTTAAATGTTATACTCATGTTGGCCACAGAGAAGGAGAGGGTGGGGCCCTTGTTAGCAAGCCGCGACAGTAGCACTGTATTATCCTCAGTGGGCAAAGGTGTTTAGTTTGTCTGGAAGCGTGACGTCAGTGTCCGTGACATGGCTGGTTTTCTTTTTGTAGTCCGTGATTTCCTGTAGATCCTGCCACATACGTCTCGTGTCTGAGCCGTTGAATTGCGACTCCACTTTGTCCCTGTACTGGCATTTTGTTTGCTTGATTGCCTTGCGGAGGGAATAATTACACCGTTTATATTCAGCCATATTCCCAGACATCTTTCCATGGTTAAATGCGGTAGTTTGCGCTTTCAGTTTTGCACGAATGCCGCCATCCATCCATAGTTTCTGGTTAGGGTAGGTTTTAATAGTCACAGTGGGTACAACATCTCCAATGCGCTTCTTTATAAATTCACTGACCAAGTCAGCATATAAATCGATGTTATCTGAGGCTGACCAGAACATATCCGAGTCCGCGTGATCAAAACAATTTTGAAACGTGGATTCCGATTGGTCAGACCAGCGTTGAATGGTTCTAGTCACTGGTAAATCCTGTTTGAGTTTCTGCCTATAAGATGGTAGGAGCAAGATGGCGTCGTGGTCGGATTTGCCGAAGGGAGGGCGAGGGAGGGCTTTGTATGCATTGCGGAAGTTAGAGTAGCAGTGATTGAGTGTATTACCCTAGCGCGTAGTGCAATCAATATGCTGATAGAATTTAGGTAGCCTTGTTCTCAAATTTGCTTTGTTAAAATCTCCAGCTACAAGAAATGCAGCCTCAGGATATATGGTTTACAGTTTACATATAGTCCAATGAAGTTCCTTGAGGGCCGTCTTGCTTGAGGGGGAATGTACACAACTGTACATAACTGACGAGAAATCTTTTAGGAGGTAATATGGTTGGCATTTCAATGTAAGGAATTCTAGGTAGGGTGAGCAGAAGGACCTGAGTTCCTGTATGTTGTCATGATTACACCATGAGTCGTTAATCATGAGGCATACACCCCCACCCTTCCTCTTCCCAGAGAGGTGATTATCTCTGTCGGTGCGATGCATGGAGAAGCCCGGTGGCTGAACCGATTCCGACAACATTTCCCAAGAGAGCCATGTTTCTGTGAAACAGAGAATGTTACAATCTCTGATGTCTCTCTGGAAGGCAACTCTTGCTCGAATTTGATCTACCTTGTTGTCAAGAGACTAGACAGTGGCAAGTAGTATGCTCGGGAGCGGTGGGCGATTTGCACGCCTACGGAGCCTAACCAGGAGGCCGCTCCGTCTGCCCCTTCTGTGGCGCTGTTGTTTTGGGTGGGCTTCTGGGATTAAATCCATTGTCCTGGGTTGTGGTCCAAACAGAGGATCCAATTCGGGAAAGTCGTATTCCTGGTCGAAATGTTGGTAAGTTGACGTCGCTCTTATATCCAATAGTTCTTCACGGTTGTATGTAATAAGACTTCAGATTTTCTGGGTTAACAATGTAAGAAATAATACATAAAAAACGAAATACTGCATAGTTTCCTAAGGACTCTAAGTAGATAATTTAAAGATTGATATAACCTTCAATATAAGGACCTAACCCTACCATGAAAGCGCATTACTGTTGCTGTGTGAGCTAATATAGTCAAACTGTTTGCCTTGGGGTAAATTGAGCCAATGGCCATGGGGTGAGTTGAGCCAATGGTTGAGCCAGTGACAAGTTGAGCAAATATAAGCGTTTTCTTCCCAGATGTAATGCAGGCATTATCGCTGGGATATGAGGTAACAGGCCAGGCCTATGTTAAAAGTGTAAAAAAAAAGTACAAAGTGTTTGTTAGGTGTTAAGCCTTTAAACCTGTGTTACAATATACGTAAAGGGCAAAAAAATGATTGTGATTGTGTTGAATTGTGTTCTGGAAATATAGATAGACATGGTTTTAAAAACCTAATGGAAATATTTAATTCAGTCCAGAAATTTGAAGGCGGCTTAACTTCCCCTATCTTGCGGCTCAATTTACCCCACACCCAGGGTAAGTTGTGCTAAGAGACCACTTTTTCTGGACAAGCTATGTTTTCAAAACTGTCATGTTTACGTGAATTCTGATTATTTCCAGGGAAACACAACATCCTGAAATATATGTAGATATCTTTGTTAGAAAGAATACTGTATTTCCCTTGACTGAGTGATGCTGAATGTAAAAAATGACTCAATGTACCTACTTTCCCCTATCATTGACTTACCAGTACAATCATTCTAGTTCTTTAGATAACATGTGATGTTGGTACAGAGATCAAATGTTAGAGCTGACCAAATCAGTTTTATATGGCTGTAACTTAAGTCAAAGTAAAACTTTGACTTTGCATCAGTAACAACTTTGACATATTGCTTTTACCTGTAGGACTTAAAAACTTCTTAGGGATAGGTGTCCCGCTAGCAGGACACCTGTCGACAACATCCGGTGAAATTGGAGGGCGTGCAACACAAATAAACAATCGTAATATTAAACATTCATGAACATACAAGTGTCTTATATCATTTAAAAGCTTACATTCTTGTTAATCTTACTGCGTTGTCCGATTTACAACAGGCTTTATAGCGAAAGCATACCATGCGATTGTTTGAGGATGGCGCCCCACATCAACATATTTTTCAACCAGCACGGGCTTCATAAAATCACAAATAGCAATTAAATAAATCACTTACTTTTGAAAATCTTCCTCTGTTTACAATCCCAAGGGTCCCAGCTACAACATGAATGGTTGTTTTGTTGTTTTGTTAGATAAAATCCTTCTTTATATCCCAGAAAGTCTGTTTAGCACCATCGATTTCAGTAATCCACTTGTTCAACATGCAGACAAAGGAGTCCAAAAAGCTACTGCTAAACTTTGTTCAAACAAGTCAAACTACATTTCTATTTAATCCTCATGTATCCTAAATGGTAAATAAACTCTTAAATATTTCATACGGAAAGAAGTATGTTCAATGGAAAAGTAAAATTAGTAACGCGCCAACAGACTGATTTTTGAACTGGGAATCTTTGCACAAAAACTCAAAATTCTTGCTCGTTTTTGAAGAAACAAGCCTGAAACAATGTAGAAATACTGTTGACATCTAGTGGAAGCAATAGGAATTGCAATATGGGAGCTGGAATAACATAGAACCCATTGCATTCCATTATAAGAGCATGGGAGCTCAAAAAAAAATGATTCTGGTTGGTTTTTCTTAGGAATTTTACCAGCCATATCAATTGTGTTATAGTCTCAGACATTATTTTAACATGTCTAGAAGCTTCAAAGTATTTTCTATCCACGTCAGTAAGGCGGAAATTCAGGAAAATAGACCCTAGCTCTTGTAGTGCTAAATATTATCTCAGAGGTGTTCTTGGGAACCACCATGGCTGATGGATGGTTTGGCCTCATCACTATTAGACAATACAAACATTATGGCTAACACACACACACTGTCTGAACTATAACACAGGGGAAAAAATGGGATATACTGTACATCTGAGGCAATCAAAAGCAGACACCTTTATGAGTGGTGCAGACAAGATTAGTCTACCTTGCAGACACATAAACTGCACAGTATGGCAGGCTAGTTTAAAAACAACATGAGTGGATCTTACAGTAATCTCATAAGCACAGAATCAATGAGAGATTGATAATAACCGGCCTCCTACTATACAGGTTTCAGACTCTGAATTATCTCTGCTCAAGTGATCATAATCAGATAAACCACTGTACAATATCAAGCAGGATGTGCTGTACAACAGATGGAAGAAGGCCTTCTGATTTATTGCTACTCTGTAGAAGTACCGTAACACACAGCCAAGGTAAAAATAGCCTCAAACACGCAGTTTGGATGCGTGGGATGGCGTTGCGCACCTAGATGGCATACTAAGTAGACTGTCTACAGGAAATGGGGTGGAGAGGCACCTCTTTTCTCCCTCTGACATTTCTTCAGATGAGGGAATAAAAGCTTTGAATTGTCACATGAAAGGATGAGCCTTTGTGGTAGTTTTTTTCTCTCAGAAAATCTGTTTACCATGGGTCAGCAATATAAGACCTTGACTTGTTTCAAGAATTGTGGAAGGCCTTCTCCTCCAATGCACACATGTAATAATATATGTGTGCCGGCGAAGAAAGAATTGTATATACTGAGGGTTCTATCTTCAAACCCGCCATATGTAGCGTACAGTATGTGAGGGCAAGGGGGGGTTGAAAGTTCAACAGCATTTTATCTCTCTACAGCAGATATAATGCTTTTATCTGTAACATTTTGATTAAAGTTCTCCCAAGGATTGATATTTCTCTTTCTCTCTCTAATAAATGCTTTATTGGCAAGAATGGGTGGTTGCCAATGTTGGCAAAGCAATGTACAGTATATGAAGTATTACATAAATTAACTATATTTTTCTCTCTCTCTCGTACACCTCCACCCCTATTCAATTGAGTGAGCAGGATGGAGCCTTTATAGTAAATACACTTGGCTGCTAGAACTGCTTGGGGTTGCAGAGGAGAGCTCTCTCATGCTATAAATCACACTTTCTCCTTGGCCCCGCAGAAGACACAGACAATTGCAGTCTTAGCTGGTCTCAGCCTGTTGGGAAGGCTGTGTTTATTTATGCGGGTGTGTTTACTCTTGCATGCATGTAATGTGTGTGTGTGTGTGTGTGTGTGTGTGTGTGTGTGTGTGTGTGTGTGTGTGTGTGTGTGTGTGTGTGTGTGTGTGTGTGTGTGTGTGGTAAACGTAAATCCGGGATACTCAAATAAGTATGATATGTTACGTTTGGTATGGTTACATGAGACAGAAGGTTACTTAAGGCAAAAACAAAAGAAGGGTGGTTATACAGCGCAAATGCCTAGCAACCCAAAGGTTGCTTGTTCGAATCTCATCACGGACAACTTTAGCATTTTAGCAACTTTGCGACTACTTACTACTATTTAGCTACTTTGCAACTACTTATCATGTTAGCTAACCCTTCCCATAACCATTTATCCTAACTCCTAACCCTAACCTTAACTATAACATGAACGTCTAGCAACTCAAAGGTCGTGTGTTCGAATCTCATCACGGATAACTTTATCATTTTAGATAATTAGCAACTACTTACTACGTTTTAGCTACATTGCAACTCATTAGCATGTTAGCTAACCCTTCCCCTAACCTAAGTCCTTTAACATAACCCTTAACCCTAACCCATCATGCAATGTTAACTGTGAACACGGAATGATGAATCCTCAGGGAGTAGTACCCCAGGAGGTCCAAAAGAGTACACCTAAAATCGAATTAAATAGGGAGGGATGCAATACTAAACCAATGATAAATTGTTGGTGTAATAATCACAATGATCTTATCAGTGTGGGGAAAAACAAGAGGCAACGTATTTCAAAATGGCAATGATGCAGTAACACTGTGGCAGCAGTAGTGTTTCTCTTGTTGTTCATTGATGTTGCTGTTATCAAACTCACAGTAATTCAGATCTGAAAAATGTAAGGAATATGGCAATACTGCCCTCCCCTGTTTATAAGTGAAACTACAGAGAAATGCACAGCTCGTGAAAAAAACATATTACACATCAGAATATTAACATTTTATATGGCTTTACAGTGACTGACTAAAAGATGATTGTATAAATTAGAATGTAAGCATTCAGATCAAATGAAAATACAAAGACTGAATTATGGGGAATTCCTTTTGGTCGGCTGCAGATCGATCTGAAGCCTATAACTAGCTGTCACCTCAATCAGGCTAAGCAGTGATTTAAATAGTCATCAGTAGTAGGACATTTTAAGTATATTTCTCTGCAAATGCATATTTTGCTCTCTGCCTTTTAATGAATTTCCTTCCATAGCCTCCAGTAGCAGGGATCTACAGAACAGGGCTCTCATTAACCTATCAAAATGAGCAGAATCAACTGCTCCCCCAGGGTTTTGGCTTGTGCCAGTCTAATTACAAGCAAAGCCTGTTCCTGCATTACACCGCTGGCTGGTGTTCCTCTGAGGCCCTGCACAATGCCTGTACTCTAATTGAGCTGTAACAGGGAGAGAGAGCTAAGCATGACACTTGAGGGGTTTATCTTAAAACACAGTATTGCCTATAGATGTTTATATGCTAATACCCAAAAATTGCAAATATCCACTGTATTTTCCGGAAAGAAAAAGCCCTTCAATTTGCAATGAACACCTACCTACTCAATGCAACAATGACTGGATTATCAGTGGGTCGAGAAAATATTGGTTTAGCTGATAGGCCTACACTGATATTCACACCCCTGTACTTTTTCCACATTTTGTTATGTTACAGCCTGAATGTAAATTGGATTAACTTGAGATTTTGTGTCACTGGCCTACACAAAATACTTCATAATGTCAAAGTGGAATCATGTTTTTGAATATGTAAACAAATTAATTAAAAATTAAAGCTGAAATGTTTTGAGTCAATAAGTATTCAGCCCCTTCGTTATGGCAAGTCTAAATAAGTTCAGGAGTAAACGTGCTTAACAAGTCACATAATAAGATGCATGGACTCACTCTGTGTGAAATAATAGTGTTTAACATTATTTTTGAATCTGTACCCCACACATACAATGATCTGCAAGGTCCCTCACTCAAGCAGTGAATTTCAAACACAGATTCAGCCATAAAGACCAGGGAGGTTTTACAATGCTTCGCAAAGAAGGGCACCTATTGGTAGATGGTTTAAAATGTTTAAAAAGCAGACATTGAATAGCCCTTTGAGCATGGGGAAGTAATTATACAGAATGAAAATATAATTGCAACATGCAACAATTTCAAATAATTTATTTAGCTACAGTTCATTTAAGGAACTCAGTCAATTGAAAGAAAGAAATTTGACCCTAATCTTTGGATTTCACATGACTGGGCAGGGGAGCAGCCATGGGTGGGCCTGGGACAGCATAGAGCAAGGCCCAGATAATCAGAACGAGTTTCTCCCCCACAAAGGGGCTTTATTACAGACAGAAATACTCCTCAGTTTCATCAGCTGTCCAGGTGGCTGGTGAAGTTATTATTTGCACTTTGGATGGTGCATAAATAGACCCAGTCACTGAAGAGATACAGGCGTCCTTCCTAACTCAGTTGCCGGAGAAGAATGAAATCGCTCAGGGATTTCACCATGAGGCTTTAAAACAGTTACAGAGTTTAATGGCTGTGAAATGAGAAAACTGAGGATACATCAACAACATTGTAGTAACATCACAATACTAACCTAATTGACAGTGAAAAGAAGAAAGTCTGCACAGAATATAAATAACGTTTGCAACAAGGCACTAAAGTAAAACTGTAAAAAATGTGACGAAGTAATTCACTTTTTGTCCTGAATTCAAAGTGTAATGTTTGGGGCAAATCCAATACAACACATTACTGAATACCACTCTCCTTTTTTCAAGCAGAGTGGTGGCTGCAACCATGTTATGAGTCTGCTTGTAATCGTTTAGGACTGGTGAGTTTTTCAGGATAAAAAATAAAAGGATTGGAGCTAAGCACAGGCAAAATCCTAGAGGAAAACCTGGCTCAGACTGCTTTCTATCAGACACTTTGTCACGACTTCGGCCGAAGTTGATGCCTCTCCTTGTTCGGGTGGTGTTCGGCAGTCGACGTCACCGGTCTTCTAGCCATCGCCGATCCATTTTTCATTTTCCATTTGTTTTGTCTCGTTTTTCCACACACCTGGTTTTCATTTCCCAATTATTGGTCATGTATTTAACTCTCTGTTTCCCCCATGTCTTTGTGTGTGATTGTTATTTTGTTCAGGTCAGAATCTTCCGGCTTGTTTGTACCGGGTGCTGTTTATCACCCTTGTTTTGTAGCAACCGTTCTTTTTGCACTTTGTAAATTGTTTACTTTGTGCTGTTGAGTAAAGTGCGTTGTTTCACTCATCTCTGCTCTCCTGCGCCTGACTTTCTACACCAGCTACACCCACCAACCTGGCACACTGGGAGATTAATTCACCTTTCAGCAGGACAATAACCTAAAATACATAGCCAAATCTACACTGGAGTTGCTTATCAAGAAGATAGTGAATGTTCCTGAGTGGCCGAGTTACAGTTTGGACTTAAATCTATTTAAAATTATATAGCAAGACTTGAAAATGGTTGTTTATCAATGATCAACAACCAATTTGACAGAGCTTGAAGAATTTTGAAAAGAATAATGGGCAAATATTGTACAATCCAGGTGAGCAAAGCTCTTAGAGACCTACCCGAAAGACCCACAGCTGTAATCACTGCCAAAGGTGATTCTAACATGTATTGACTCAGCGTTGTGAGATATTTCTGTATCTCATTTTCAAAACATTTGCATAAATTTGACAAAAACATGTTTTCACTCTGTCATGTGGTATTGTGTGTAGATGGGCGAGAAATAAAATCTATTTAATCCATTTTGATTTCAAGCTGTAACACAACGAAATAATAAGTCAATACTTTCTTAAGGCACTGTATCTGTTCAGTGGGATATGTTTGAGTGAAAGTTAGAGTGAACTGTCCAGCTCATGACACAATTGTGCCTTGTCACAGTTGATCTCAAAGCTTGCAGGATGCCAGGGGACAGAATATACTGATGTGTTTTAATTCTCTGTAATAGCTGCTGGATCTATAATTAATCAAGAGATCGTGGAAAGTAATTATCCAGTGTTCTGGGGGCAAGGATTTCTTTGCTAGTAGTTGTCTCCTCTGAGTGTTGATATTGGGTCGTTCCACGAAATGAGTCCCTTTAAGTAGAAATTGTGCAGCAATATTACATTTGAAAAGCCTGTTATATTAAATGAAGTGCCCTTGGAAAATTAAATAAACTCAGCATTTTGACATGTCCCTCTGTGTACTCTCTGTGACTTCTAGGAAGATTTGAATTCACTTAACGCAAACACTTCTCCAAGTTTTCACCACTTCTCCACAGCCCTAGTTATTTTGTTGCTTTGACAAAGTCATAGCTGAAAAGTATTATTTATTTAATGTGATTAGTGTTTCACTTTAAGGTAAAAAAAAAAATAAAAAATAAAACTGGGACTAATTTTAATGTCAACCCTGTTACGTGAAATTAACTCTCATTTTAATATGGTGAAACTATTCCTTAAAAAAAAAAAAACCGTTAACCCTGTTATGCATAGATAGACAGACTAGAAATGTTTTAATGCTAAACATTTCTGGGGTGAAGCTTGCATTCAATTGCCCCTCCATGTAACAAGCTTCCCCTGTCACAAGTGGATTCATGACTGATTTGGTACTAAGTAATGTCTTTATTTAACCTCTTGAGATGAGAAAACATGTTTTTTTATTAAATTGAGCATGTGCTCATGGCAGAATATAAAAATCTGGTGAAATAAAAAGGTTTTTTTTTTAATCACCAAGTTACACTACCCAAAAGGGACTCATTTAGTTAAATGACTCTATTACCCACCCGCTTAAACTGGTAGAGGATGCTTCCCAGCACTGACTCTCATGGTACTGTCATGGTAAAAGAAAATGGGAATATCTATAGGCCAATTTGCAATTTAGGAGTAGTGTTAGAAGTGTTGCATGATCACCAAGTTAGTTATTCAGTGCTGACTGCCAACATAAGCTGCAGTCTAGGCTAGGTTGCTACTTATACAATACAGGTCGACCTATTTAATCAATGCATAACGATTTCATAACCAAATTCTATTGTCAAATTGACAGTTATTACATTATATACTGTTAACTCCAGTTAATAGATAATAGGCCTACATTTTCATCAGGCATATAGAGCACAATTTGTATCCAACATCCAATCAATAAGGGCTACGAACCGGTGTTTGTTTTGCTGAATAAAAGCACGCTTTGTAGAGATCTGAGCCAATGAACAGCAACGAACAATCTTGTTGTGACCAATCATATTCCAGCACATATACCGGCTTGTTTTCCCAGGAAGTTGATGATGTGTATTTACAAGAGGTTCATAGCTAGCTAAGCAGTGCTTTAGCTACTTAATGTATCTTTAGTCTACAAACGATAGTGGTTACTTAGAGACTGATACTTTTATTTAACATTTTCACGTAGCTTGTTTGATTTCTAGTCAAGAATGGTGTAATGAGGTGAGTACGCTGGTGAAGATGCTTTGCTAGCTAGCTAGCAGCTGTCAGTGCCATTTTTGCAGTACGTGCCTGGCTTGTCGAAAATACTGCCAGTAGCTAGCTATGTATCCTGTGTATTGGGTGATTATATTTAGCCATATTGCTAATTAGGCTTACTAGTTTTGTATGGGTTATTTAGTTACTCAATTTAACACTTAAGCTCTACGTTAGCTAAAGACTGCCTCCGCAGTTTTTCGTTTGACATGTACAAAACTGCCAGCTGTCAAAATGAAACGACCATAAATTCTGTGTGAAAACTGCTTCTGATTCTGCCTCTCTCCTACACAGCTGTTCCTCGGCTAGCCTAACTCGAATAGATGGGGGACGTGTCACTTGAGAATGGAGGATACTATCATCAGTGATGATGGCTTCATTAACGGTGTGGTGGCGTTACACAAGTGGCCATCTCCTTGGCGGATGGGGACCGCTGCTCTGCCTGTTCCTGGGCTCTCTGGTGGCGCTGTTGATGCCAATGGTGGGGGTGGAGGACCAATGCTGTATCACTCTAAAGGGGATTGCTCAGTTGCACTGCCAGCTATGGGGTAAAACTCATCGCCCCACTGTCCAGTCCACCAGCCTCACTGTCCCCTTTACAGCCCTCGATCTCCTGCCCCTTAGGGCCAAGCCCAGTATAGGTAAGTGAAGTTCTCATGAAATATATACTTCTGGTTGTAAGACTCTAAATCAACTGTCGGTGGTAGAGCACTGTTCAAAATGAAAATACAGCGTTCAGTTAATAGAGAGAATTCATTTCCAGAGTGTGTTAAGGGTGGGAGGATAATACCCTCCATACTCTTGGGTTCATGAGTCATATTTACAAGTACAAATATGAAATCACCTTTTTGATTGGGTTAATACATGTATTGGACAGCACAGCCTAGTTATGCAATGTATTTGGTGTGTGCTGATTGCAGAGACCCAGCTGGAGGCCAAGGCAGCGCTGCAACAGGCTGTGGAGATGAAGAAGCAGGGGAAGAGAGAGAAGGCCCACAAGCTGTTGGTGCATGCACTCAACATGAACCCAGACTTTGTGGAAGCTCTGACGGAGCTGGGGACCATTCTGGAAGAGAAGGACGTTGTCCAGGCGGACCATCTGTATACCAAGGCCCTGGCCATCTCACCATGCAACGAGAGGGCCCTGGTGAGCCGTGACCGCACACTCCCCCTGGTGGAGGAGATCGACCAACGCCACTTTGGGGTTATCGACAGCAAAGTACGCAGGCTGATGTCCATCCCCAAGGGTAACTCTGCTCTTAGACGTGTCATGGAGGAAACGTACTACCACCACATCTACCACACAGTGGCCATAGAAGGCAACACACTCACTCTGTCTGAGATCCGCCATATAATTGAGACTCGCTATGCTGTGCCCGGCAAGAGCCTGCAGGAGCAGAACGAGGTCATTGGTGTGGACGCGGCCATGAAGTACATCAACACCACGCTGCTGTCCCGAGCTGGGGCCATCACCGTCAATGACATCCTGGAGATCCACCGGCGCGTGCTGGGCTATGCAGACCCTGTGGAGGGTGGGCGGCTGCGTACCAGCCAGGTGTTTGTAGGCCACCACATCCCACCCCACCCACAGGACCTGGAGCGCCACATGCAGGACCTGGTGCAGTGGCTCAACTCAGAGGAGGCCCTACAGCTGCATCCCGTGGAGTATGCAGCACTCGCCCACTATAAGCTGGTGTACGTGCACCCCTTTGTGGATGGGAACGGACGCACATCACGGCTGCTAATGAACCTGGTGCTCATGCAGGCACGCTACCCACCCATCACCATCCGCAAAGAGCAAAGGTCCGAGTACTATGCCGTTCTGGACACAGCCAACGAAGGCGACGTCCGCCCCTTCATCCGCTTCATAGCCAAATGCACAGAGATCACCCTGGATACCCTGCTGATCGCCACCACTGAGCACCCTGTGGGGCTGCCTGGCACCAGCCACCACCAAGCCTGTCCAAACTGCAAACAAACCATACCTGTCCACAACAGTGAGAGGGGACGGGAGTGAGCTGGGCACATGACTGTTTGGATTTAATTAATTAATTTGGGGTTAATCCTGCTTTAAGTGTAAAGATATGTCAGTTGATATACATATTACTAATAGCAGCCCTGTGTCAAAATGATAGCATGACCTTGCAATTTCCCAGTAGAAATGTGCATCTTTACATAAAACAAATATTCTCATGGTTTAAGATTTCCTCATACCTGGTAGAGGTGCAGGTTAGTGGAGGCTGCTGAGGGGAGGGACAGCTCATAATAATAGCATTCCACTCCAGCCATTATCATGAGCCCGTCCTCCCCAATCAAGGTGCCACCTACCTCCTGTGGTGCAGGTGTTTGAACTAATTATGCTGAGTTGTGATCTAGAAAAACAATCATAAAGGGTCATGTATTTGTTGACTCAAATGGGGCTGTTTTATACTCTTGGCCATGCTACTTATTGTTTTTAGTGCCGTTTCTAAAGGACATTTAGGCCTAAACTGCATTTCACCCATCTATTATCAGTAGTTTTTTGAGTGAACTCATAACTGAAGGTGTTACAAATTGGGTAGTACATGTCTGAGTTGTGATTCTGATTATTGGTCCGTCTTATCCATGAGGGAGAAACATCTAAAGATTGGCCGTGCGCAGTAGATCACCTGTTGGGTGTTGTAATGTAGCTTATCCAACTGGGTCATACAGTCTTTCATGTATTTGAGTTTATTTACTACAAAATAAACGTATTATCTGTGACAGTGTAAAAACCTCAAACATTATTTGAATTGTTTTAATAAACTTTACGCCAAAACAGCAACAAACCACAAGATGGCAATTTTACAACATCCAAATAAGTAGTAAATAAAATCACAGAAAAATAGACAACGTACAATCTCAGAAAGTTGCATTGATAATTTAGTTAAAACTCACTAGTTTACATTTGTTCTAATAAAATAAACACCATGACAACATTTTAAAATGACCACACCCCCCCATATTTTTGTATTGGACGAAACAGAAAGCGACTTCTAAAGATCAAACATTTGTAGTCTCTAACTAGATTAGGCCAGGGTTTCCCAAACCCGGTCCTGGGGCCCCCCTGGGTGCACATTCGTTTTTTTTCCCCCTAGCACTATACAGCTGATTCAAAGCTTGAGTTGGTTATTGAATCTTCTGTGTAGTGCTAGAGAGAAAACAAATGTGCACCGGGGGGGGGGAGTAGGATGAAGTTTGGGAAACCCTGGATTAGGCCACTGTGGTGATAGAACATTGATAGATATAGCTAATAATTCTCAAAACAAACAAATGTATTACAAAACTATGGTCAACCACGGAGTCTGAACACACATTTGACGTTCCCCACTCATCCAAACAGGATTGATTTGAAAGGAAAAGGAGACAGTTCTGAATTAAGTATAAACCTGCATTCCCATGATGTTATCACATACTGAACATATATTGTAGGGCAGATTTGATGGAGGGCTCTTGCAATCAAACAGCTGCATAGATTTTTCTCCCAACAACAGTTGATTCACTTGTGGTCAGTACTCATTACAATACTAGGATGACAGCTTCTCCAAACTGTCAGTTCTTCATTCCCTACCCATCTCAAGACTTCCACAGATGGTTAAGGTATTTAATAAACTAACTTACCTGGAAGTAAATTGGAAACAATCTAAGGAAAATATGACATACAATGTACAACAAAAATGTCCTCCAATCATTTCAGGTAAGACAGCATAAACATGATAAGCAAACAAAATGGGGCGCTGGGTTAATGACACGCACACGACTACCTGTTAAATTATAGTGCCAGCAATAAACCTTTTAACAGCTATAGATGAAGGATAAAGAATTTTAACAGCTATAGATGATACATGCCTTTCCTTTTTTGTTTCCTATGAACAGAGACTTTTGAAAACTACATTGTAAATGTGAGCACAGAACAGGTAAGGAATTAGTACATCTGCAAATAAATTATTTGTACAACTGCCGTTTAAGGTAATATTCTGTAAAGCGAAGCATTAGTCTTTCACTGTTTGGGAACAAATATCGTTGCATGTTAGCTGCCCTGCAAAAGATTTTAGTGGCATGTTGACATTGAAGATACCTTAGAGGAAAGATTCACCCATTCTAAATGTTATATTGCTTTTGTGCATCTGATGCAAAACGCATCATACCGGCTGTATTTCTGCCTGCTTGAACGGCGCATAGCTCAGATAAACATGAAATTACACCAGGATTTGATAGAATATCACTCTAGATACACAAAAAAGATATTCAAAATGTGTGAAACTTAAACACAAATAGGGGGAAATTATTTTCATTGTTGTAATACATAATCTATAAACACATCTCAAATGTCAAGCTCTTGCATATACTTTTTAAAAACAACAAGAAACAATTCACAAGCTGGGTTGTTTTAGCAGTTAACAAAACATTTTTACTAAACTCAGAACCCTTTTCTCAATTCAGAAAAAATTATTTACACGTTATGTCTTCTATAAAAACACCTTTTCCAATCTAAAAAAAAGCAAGCCGAAATTGGTCACTCACACTTTTTCAAAAGGAATATCAATCAATCATTGTTCAAAAGGATAGTAATATGGAGTTTGGGGCCAGTCGGAGGAGCCAGGGAGATTAAGGCTTTCTCACAAAAAGTGACAAGGAGAATGAGGCCATGGGAGTGATTAAAGGGGAGTCAAACAGCACAAGATCTGCCATTTCTTCTCAAGGACCCAAGAAGGCTTTCCATACAAAAGGCAGTCATTTGATTTACTTTCGTTTTTCCATAATTTTCACTTTCTGAGAAGCATTTTGGCAAAGTCTGAATTGGACATGGGCTTGGCCTGTGCTTCAAACCCAGCGTCTCCGGATGCACCCCCTGTGGGTTTAGGTGCAGTCCCATTTTCTGCTTTACTTTCTGATCCAGTCTGCCGATGTAGGGAACGAGGGATTAGTGAGAGTTGGGTTCGCCCTTTTCCCCTCCTGAAAAGGAAAACCAATGGAATCAAAGCTCTCATTCACATGTATATATTTTTTCTGTGAACATGTGAGAATAGCCCGATTTAAAAGGCAGCTTATGTTTAATGAGTTGGAGAAACATAGCTAATCGGATATTTGTAATGAGTACTTTCATCAGGGTAACTAACATCTTTCCTTGTTAGAAGAGTATTATTACTAGTGTTGGAAACTTACGATCCATAGACCATAGCCCGGGGCATCATGGCTCCCATGGGCCTGCTGAAGTCAGGCTTGTCGGCTGCATTTCTGGGAGGTGGGTTGCTAATGGCAACAGAGAGTGTGTGTTCCTGTAGTACCGTGCCATCCAACTTCAGCACGGCCTGAGAGGCCTGAGCCTCATCTTCAAACTCCACGTACGCCAGACCCTGCAGAGACACGCCACAGCAGCACATTATAGCAGCAACTCACATGAGAGCTATCCATTTTACGTATAAGTCAATGGAGCTTCTACATGTATGATTCAAATGATCCGTTTGGATTTTTACAAAGATTACACATAACAAATATAAGTTACTAACTTATTACTCAACTGGAGAGCTCAAGAGCAAATTAATACTCTAAAAAAAAGAAAAATACTTAGCCTCCCCAGCCCTGTACAGACCAACCGGCCAGCCCTGTACAGACCAACCGGCCAGCCCTGTACAGACCAACCGGCCAGCCCTGTACAGACCAACCGGCCAGCCCTGTACAGACCAACCGGCCAGCTCTGTACAGACCAACCTCCCAGCCCTGTACAGACCAACCTCCCAGAGTTATGCCTCCTAACCTTGGGTTTGCCTGAGCGGTTGGTGACCAGGCGGATGTCTTTGATGGTGCCTTGATCCTTGCACAGCTCCTCCAGCTGCTCCTTGGTGCAGGAAAAGGGCAGGCCCGAGATAAAGATCTTGTGTTTCTCTAGGTTTGTGTTGTACTTAAACACCTAGAGGAAGAGACATGAAAAGAGTAACTCACTATCTATATGGTGAAACCACCAATCCATTCATCCACCCCTAAATCAAAACAAACATACTGAACAAAAATATTTAAAAAAGCAACAGACAACAATTTCAAAGGTTTTACTGAGTCACAGTTCATATAAGGAAATCAGTCAATTGAAATAAATTCATTATGCCCTAATCTATTGATTTCACATGACTGGGAATACAGATATGGATATGTTGGTCACAGATACCTTTAAAAAAAAGTTAGGGGCGTAGATCAGAAAACCAGTCAGTATCTGGTGACCACCTTTTGCCTCATGCAGGGCAACATCTCCTTTGCAAAGAGTTGATCAGGCTGTTGATTGTGGCCTGTGGAATGTTGTCCCACTCCTCTTCAATGGCTGTGCGAAGTTGCTGGATATTGTCGGGAACTGGAACATGCTGTCATACACGTCGATCCAGAGCATCCCAAACATGCTCGGTGAGTATGCAGGCCATGAAGACCTGGGACATTTTCAGATTCCAGGAATTATGTACAGATCCTTGCGACATGGGTCCGTGCACTGTCATGCTGAAACATGAGGTGATGGCAGATGAATGGCACAACAATGGGCCTCAGGATCTTCACACAGTATCTCTGTGCATTCAAACTGCCATCAATAAACTTAAATTGCTTTCGTTGTCCATAGCTTATGCCTGCCCATATCATAAACCCACCATGAAGCACTCTGTTCACAACGTTGACATCAGCAAACAGCTCGCTCACACGACGCCATACACATGGTCTGCGGTTATGAGGCCGGTTGGACGTACTGCCAAATTCTCTAAAATGTTGGAGGTGGCTTAAGGAAGAAAAATTAACATTAAATTATCTAGCAACAGCTTTTGGACATTCCTGCATTTGGCATGCTGACTGCACGCTCCCTCAAAACTTGAGATATCTATGGTATTGTGTTGTGTGACAAAACTGCACATTTTAGAGTGGAACAAGGTGCACCTGTTTAATCAGCTTCTTGATATGCCACACCTGTCAGGTGGATGGATTATCTTAACTAATTTGTGCACAACATTTTAGAGAAATAAGCATGTGTATGGAACATTTCTAGGATCTTATTTCAGCTCATGAAACATGGAATCAACACTTTACATGTTACGTTTATATTTTTTGTTCAGTGTAGATTGGTCTCACCTTAAAATCAGGGTTTTTGTTTTTATCCACACAAGGCGATACGAACATTGGCCTGCCATCGACCTCACGCCGGTCCATCTTCAGGGCCTCGGGCACGGACGTCTTGCCCTCAAACTGTACGTAGCAGTACCCTCTGAAGCCCTTGGCAGCATAGACGGGGCGCACCGACTGGACAGGACCACAGGACTCAAACAACTCCTTCAGTCTCTTCTCTGGATCCTCCATGCTGAAGGCCAGGTTGCTGATAAACACACTGCAGTCATCCTTGCGTTGTTCGGAGTTGTCTTCCTGGGTCTTCCGTACGGTGGCTGGTGCCATCTGTTGGCCCCTCTTAGCACCAGGGGGTTCCTGTCTGCGGCAAGGGGGGGCTCTCCTCCCAAACAGTCCACTCTCTGTCTCCATGTACTCCTCAGCACCTCCTCCCCTGAAGCTGCCCTGGTTGCCCTCCCCTCGGTGCCTCTTTGGAGGTTGCTCTGTTGCACAAAAGATACATTGAGTGTAAGGCCCTGCGATAGACTGGTGTCCTGTCCAGGGGGTGTACTTGTACATCAAGCTGCCTCACACTACAAAATCAGGAGATAGCTCATAGGGCAGGAGCCTGTTCCGGCTCAAGGCTACTTACTTACTGTTGCACAGAGGTGACACAAAGCTTTAGCAAACACACAGGATGACTTTTATACTTGCCATTTTGTTAGCATAAGCGGAGACCAAGCAATAACATTCCTATGTAAAAAATAATTAAAGGGAAAAAAATGGTAGGATCGTCATGTCGTCTCCCCTTACCCGATTCCTGATGTCTCCCCTTACCCGATTCCTGATGTCTCCCCTTACCCGATTCCTGATGTCTCCCCTTACCCGATTCCTGGTGTCTCCCCTTACCCGATTCCTGATGTCTCCCCTTACCCGATTCCTGATGTCTCCCCTTACCCGATTCCTCCCCCCACTCATTCTCGTTATCCTCATCCTCTGCCTTCCGCTTCTCCCCAGGCCTGCTGCCTTTCTGTCCCTTCTTTTGGCTCTTCTTGTCTGCCTTGGCCCTCCGCCGCTGTTCAGTCTTCTCCTCCTCCTGTCGGACCAGATGAGCCTCTTTCTCTGCCACCTGAGAGAGGGACTGGGATGAAGTTATGAACAAGACAGCAGAGAAACAGACAGCTGCACAAGCAAAGCTGTGTTTTTTCCTTTCAATTCTGTCATAAAAAATCTACAACTGTTGCTCTCCAATGTAAAAAAAAAAAAAAAATCCCATTCCATCCTCCCCTGCCCAGTATAATCAACGTTCTATGTTCACAGGCCTAACTAGCAGCAGTGTTGTGAGTGTTGCGGGGTCAGCTTACCTTGGCCCTCTGCTCGTTGACTCTGTTCAGCCTCGTCTCAGTCTTCTGCACCGCTGCATCCCAGTCCTCCAGAGACCCTGGTGGCGACACAACAAACTGCACTGAAACTCACTTTACTCTCACACCATGACTTAGCAATTCAGTGTTGTTTTCTACAAATCAGTCAATCAATATCCCCAACTGACACCTGTCCACTTATTCATGGCTTTTCTATCAAAAAAAAGACTCACCCTCAACCCTCTCAAAGGTGAGCAGGACCTCACACACATGCTCAGGGTAGTCGGAGGTACACTGGACGGCCCTGTGGAGGGCTTTCCTGCAGTGAAGAGCATCCCCGTACGACCTGCAAAGAGTCAAACCATATCACAACCACCATCAGATTTGTCATAGATACATATATCTCGAGCCATCAAATCAACAGTTCACAGGTGACCACTAAATAGTGGCCTCACTGACCTCTCCAGGTTATAGTGGCCTCACTGACCTCTCCAGGTTATAGTGGCCTCACTGACCTCTCCAGGTTATAGTGGCCTCACTGACCTCTCCAGGTTATAGTGGCCTCACTGACCTCTCCAGGTTATAGTGGCCTCACTGACCTCTCCAGGTTATAGTGGCCTCACTGACCTCTCCAGGTTATAGTGGCCTCACTGACCTCTCCAGGTTGTAGTACTCCAGCCACATGTTGGCGAATTTGGCATTCCCTTTTGTCATGATGCTGTCCCACAGTTCTCTAGCTTTCTGAATGTTCTTACAATGCAGGGCCTGGTCAGAGAGAGGAGGGAGAAAATGGTATACAATCACATTTTAAATTGTATAGATGCAATTTTTGCACTGACTTGTATCTGGGGCGGCAGGGGGCGGCTAGTGGTTAGAGTGTTGGACTAGTAACCGGAAGGTTGCAAGTTCAAACCCCCGAGCTGACAAGGTACAAATCTGTCGTTCTGCCCCTGAACAGGCAGTTAACCCACTGTTCCTAGGCCGTCATTGAAAATAAGAATTTGTTCTTAACTGACTTGCCTAGTTAAATAAAGGTAAAAAATAAAAATAAAAAAATGAAAGAAGCAAGTGAACAAGACAAGTTTGTCATGATCGTCACCCTTACCTCTATCTTTGCCCAGACCTGCATGATGGTACAGGAAGGGTCTCCACTTTCACTAAATCCTAGACAGGAGTAATACATCGTAGTGAGTCTCCAACACAAACACACAAGGACCAAGATGAAGAGTACTGTACACAGGCCGCAGGTCCACTTACTCTCTTCCACGTCCTGTTTCATATAGTCTAGAGAACGGGTGAAGGCTGCCCGCAGCTCCTCCAGCTCTCTGCTCGACTCTGGAAAATAAACACCATTATCAATAGAGGACGTCATTCATCCATACATTCATCCATACATTTGACTTTCTCAACACCACAAATATGATCTTATTACTTATGTTACTTTGCATTACCCAATGTTAAGGTGCTTTCACCTTTGCTGAAATCGACACGCCGCCTCAGGTAATCGAGGTACGCTTCCCAGATATTAACATAATCTGTAGCTTGTATGAATCCGGCATTCAGGGCCTTTTCAAAAACGTCTGTGGAGGGGGAAAAAATAGATGGTCTTTCATGATTCCCCAGTCCCAGTACCAATAATAGGGGCAATACAACATCTTTAACCAAGTTCACCCCTTTTCATTGAAACATACAGTATATCACAAAAGTGAGTACACCCCTCACATTTTTGTAAATATTTGAGTATATCTTTCATGTGACAACACTGAAGAAATGACACTTTGCTACAATGTAAAGTAGTGAGTGTACAGCTTGTATAACAGTGTAAATTTGCTGTCCCCTCAAAATAACTCAACACACAGCCATTAATGTCTATACAGCTGGCAACAAAAGTGAGTCCACCCCTAAGTGAAAAAGTGAGTACACCCCTAAGTGAAAATGTCCAAATTGGGCCCAATTAGCCATTTTCCCTCCCTGGTGTCATGTGACTCGTTAGTGTTACAAGGTCTCAGGTGTGAATGGGGAGCAGGTGTGTTAAATTTGGTGTCGTCGCTCTCACAATCCCTCATACTGACTGGTCACTGGAAGTTCAACATGGCACCTCATGGCAAAGAACTCTCTGAGGATCTGAAAAAAAGAATTGTTGCTCTACATAAAGATGGCCTGGGCTATAAGAAGATTACCAAGACCCTGAAACTGAGCTGCAGCACGGTGGCCAAGACCATACAGCGGTTTAACTGGACAGGTTCCACTCAGAACAGGCCTCGCCATGGTCGACCAAAGAAGTAGAGTGCACGTGCTCAGTGTCATATCCAGAGGTTATCTTTGGGAAATAGGCTTATGAGTGCTGCCAGCATTGCTGCAGAGGTTGAAGGGGTGAGGGGGTCAGCCTGTCAGTGCTCAGACCATACGCCGTACACTGCATCAAATTGGTCTGCATGGCTGTCGTCCCAGAAGGAAGCCTCTTCTAAAGATGATGCACAAGAAAGCCCGCAAACAGTTTGCTGAAGACAAGCAGACTAAGGACATTGATTACTGGAACCATGTCCTGTGTTCTGATGAGACCAAGATAAACGTATTTGGTTCAGATGGTGTCAAGCGTGTGTGGCGGCAACCAGGTGAGGAGTACAAAGACAAGTGTGTCTTGCCTACAGTCAAGCATGGTGGTGGGAGTGTCATGGTCTGGGGCTGCATGAGTGCTGCCGGCACTGGGGAGCTACAGTTCATTGAGGGAACCATGAATGCCAACATGTACTGTGACATACTGAAGCAGAGCATGAGATCCCCTCCCTTTGGAGACTGGGCCGCAGGGCAGTATTCCAACATGATAACGACCCCAAACACACCTCCAAGACAACCACTGCCATGCTAAAGAAGCTGAGGGTGATGGACTGGCCAAGCATGTCTCCAGACCTAAACCCTATTGAGCATCTGTGGGGCATCCTCAAACGGAAGGTGGAGGAGTGCAAGGTCTCTAACATCCACCAGCTCTGTGACGTCGTCATGGAGGAGTGGAAGAGGACTCCAGTGGCAACCCAAGCTCTGGTAAACTCCATGCCCAAGAGGGTTAAGGCAGTGCTGCCAGCGGTTTAGACATTAATGGCTGTGTGTTGTTATTTTGAGGGGACAGCAAATTTACACTGTTATACAAGCTGTACACTCACTACTTTACATTGTAGCAAAGTGTCATTTCTTCAGTGTTGTCACATGAAAGATATACTCAAATATTTACAAAGATTATTTACAAAAATGTGAGGGGTGTACTCACTTTTGTGATATACTGTACATTTCATTCATGTTTAAAATCTCCTTGTTTACGTCCACACCATACATGACACATATGAGTGCTACCTCCATAACTCACCTGTGGTCCAGTGCTTACCTGAGATAGTGTGGTGGTCAGCCCCATGCCTCTCCAGGGCAAGCAGGTAGTTCTTCCACAGGCCCATGGTCCAGGGGCAGTTCCTGACCGCACGGTCGTGAGAGGACAGGACCAGGTCTTTGATTTTTAGTTGACGATCCTGAGGCAACAGCAAAAGACTTGATAATAAAACAATCCAACAATCAATAACAACCCACATTGACAAGGTACTCAAAAACCGTGAATCTACAGTCATTTCTACCTGCGTGATAAATTACTTCATTGCTAGAAAGGTGAACCTGTAGGATAGCGTTCATTTCCCATCATAACGCTGCACAAGGAATATTATACTGCCCAACACCATTAGGCAAAGTCATAATTTGATTCATGTGTGGAAGCATATAATGCAGTTAAATCGCACCTCCATCAATTTAATCACTTCCTTTAGTATATGCAGAAGTCCAAAACATGGCTTTAAAAAGAGCCTAATGGATCACAGGTTTGGAACAACAAGATTCAACTTTTGTTTCTTCACCAAACTGGTGAAACGGCCAGGCTCTGATGAATTACTGGATGTTGTCCGTGTTTAAGGTTGCGATCTCAGCATCTTATTACAATCGCATTAAAGCAATTAAAAGGCCATGAATAAATTTCAGGAGCTGCTGGAGAGAGCGAGAGACGGCTGGCTGCGAGTAATTAAAATGAGCCCAGTGCAGCACGTCACCCTGTGCAGTGGAAGGGGGGGGGGGGGGGGGACACACACTCACCAGGTACTTGGTGTACTTGGCCCACATGTCTGGTACCAGGCAGTTCTCTGCCAGTGCCCGCTCAAAGATGATCTGGATCCGTGCCGGGTCACCCTCCTTTTGCTCATAGTCAATATAGGTCTGATATTCTGCTAGCTTGGGTGGCTCGGCTGCCATCTGAAACACAAACGTTGGCATGTTAAAGGCATTGAGCAGATGACCATGTCTAGCATACAGACTCGCAATGATTTCAGAGGTACACGTAGGAAAAAGCAATCAATTTGCTTAAGCACATAATGCTTAAAATGACAAAACTTTCCTACTAATCTACTGCTACTTTCTAGGCAGTGCAATCAGAATTGAATGCTTCAAATCCATTGAAAATTCTTCCAAAACAAACAGCATGGTACAAAATGTCCAGGGTAGAAAATACAATCTAGGTAAGTACCAAAGTCTCCTCATAAGGCTTGCTCTTCTCCATCTGTTGCAGGGCCCTCTTGTACTTATGGGAGACTGTATCAGACACCCCCTGGTCAGACCACTCCTCATACTCTGCATATGTTCCTTCCATGTCTGTAAAACAGCAGTTATCATTAGGAGAAACCTTTTTCACATTCTAAGTGTGGCTTAAAATGAAGGTGATTATATAAAAAGCATCCTGTGCATTTATTACAGTAAATTAAAAGGGAGGAACACCAAAAGGTTAAAATCTCATTCAGAAGGATATTGGCTTTTGACATTTTGAGTGTCCCCTCATTTTACCAATAACACACAGCCATGTAAATGCTTCAGCCTGTTTTCTTTTTCTATGTGACATTATCTTGTGGAGGTAGAAAACAGTGACTGACAGGCTGTAGATAAGGAGGGATTATACGCTGAGCGTTGGCACCATGGTTGGCACAGGTCATAGAAGCGAGAGATGGGTTTAGCCATTCCAGAAATGCCTCCGGTGGCCTTTCAGCCAGACCTGAAAAAAGGCAGCAGACAATGCCAGACCATCTGGCTATCTCTTGGCGAGTCCTGCGCTTGGATGAAAGGCTGGTCAGGGACCACATTACTGGGCCTGGTGAGAATGAGTGCTTTCTCTGTAAACCGCTATTGAGTCTTTGAAAGGCAACATAGTAAGAGAAAGCAACTCTCCTTGTGGCTGGTGACTTTAATGCAGGAAAACAAATCAATTTTACCTAATTTTTACCAGCATGTCGCCTGTGCAACTGGGGGGGACAACTGAGCTTAAGGCTAGAGCTGCCGCTTTCAAGGAGCGGGACACTAACCCAGACGCTTATAAGAAATCCCTCTACGCCCTCCGATGAACCATCAAACAAGCAAAGCATAAATACAGGACTAACATCTAATCCTACTACACCAGCTCTGATGCTCATTGGATGTGGCAGGGCTTGCAAACTATCAAGGATTACAAAGGGAAACCCAGCTATGAGCTGCCCGGTGACACGAGCCTACCAGATGAGCTAAATGACTTCCATGCTCGCTTCGAGGCAAGCAACACTGCCTCGAAGCTCTCCGTGGCCAATGTGAGTAAAACCTTTAAAACAGGTTAACATTCAAGGCCAGACGGATTACCAGGACGCGTACTCAGAGCATCAACACAATCATCCCAGACCTACTCCAATTTGCATACCACTCCAACAGATGACATAATCTCTATTGCACGCCACACTGCCCTTTCCCAATTAGACAAAAGGAACTAGGGTTGTCCCGACTAAAAACGTTTTCCCATATATAGAGACACCCTATGTGTTTAAATAAAATCATCTTGTCTGAAGCTTTAAGTACAATGTGATTAATAAATTCACACAAAAGACTCAAGAGGGAGCCAGAGATCAAGATAGCCTAACCAGAAGAAAAAAACCTGTGGCCGAACCATCTCCTCCCACTGCTGCTGGCCTTCGCAGATTGTGCCATTATGCTCCTGAAATTGCCTGGCTACACCAGGCGTTGGCAATCTTTTCAATTTGGAGCAGTGGTGGGAAAAGTACTCAATTGTCAAACTTGAGGAAAAGTAAAGATAACTTAATAGAAAATGACTCAAGTAAAAGTCACAGTAAAATACGACTTGATTAAAAGTCTAAAAGTAATTGGTTTTAAATACACTTAAGTATCAAAAGTAAACGTAATTGCTAAAATGTACTTACAGTGCCTTTGGAAAGTATTCAGACCCCTCGACTTTTTCCACATTTTGTTACGTTACAGCCTGATTGGCGATTTTTGCAATTTGTTTCAGTCATTGGCAGCAGAGAACTGGAAGGAAAGGCGGCCAAAGCAGGTGTTGGCTTTGGGGATGACCAGTGAGATATACCTGCTGGAGCGCGTGCAACGGGTGGGGGATGACGAGGGGGATGACCGTGGCAGCTTTCCAATCTTTAGGGATCTTGGACGATATGAAAGACACGTTGAACAGACTGGTAATAGGGGTTGCAACAATGGAGGCGGATAATTTTAGAAAGAGAGGCTCCAGATTGTCTAGCCCAGCTGATTTGTACAGGTCCAGGTTTTGCAGCTCTTTCAGAACATCTGCTATCTGGATTTGGGTGAAGTAGAAGCTGGGGAGGCTTGGGCAAGTAGCTGTGGGGGGTGCGGAGCTGTTTGCCGGGGTTGGGGTAGCCAGGAGGAAAGCATGGAGAAATGCTTATTGAAATTCCCGATTATCGTGGATTTATCGGTGGTGACAGTGTTAGCCTCAGTGCAGTGGGCAGCTGGGAGGAGGTCCTCTTATTCTCCATGGACTGCTATGGTCCTGCTAGGCATTTGATATGTAACAAGTGCTTTTGGGTGTCAAGGGAAACTGTATGGAGTAAAAAGTACATTATTTTCTTTAGGAATTTACTGAAGTAAAAGTTCTCAAAAATATAAATAGCAGAGTAAAGTACAGATACCAAAAAAATTAAACTTAAGTAGGACTTAGTATTTTTACTTCCTTTACACCACTGATTTGGAGTGCCAACTTATGTACATTTGTACATTTTCATGGAAGTTTCATTTCTTTAATAATAAAGTCGGCGTATCTCAAAATCATTGTCATGTCATTAATAAAATTATATCTAAATTAAAATTACACAAATCTAAAATGAACTTCCATTGCCAACTATGTAAAAATAGCCTACATAAAGGCAACAAATAAAAACATTGCAGCCTGCAGGTAAAAAATATCCTGATAAAAATAAAGCACATTGGCTACGCATGGCCTGTCTGCAAGGAACTTCAAACATTGCATCAACTATCAACTTGGTCCAGCCAAAAGCTTGTGCTAACAAACTTGCAACATTGTATAAAATATTCTGGACCCTAAGAGTTTCCCGTGCCAGTAAACTCCAGACAGACATAACTGTAGGCTATTTGAGGAAGGGATAAGAAGTAAATCAGATAGGCCTATTTTATGACGTTTCTACTGTATCAGAGCATGACATTTTTTCCCTTTCATGACAAGTGGTTACCGAAAGGGAGAGTGCTGGAAAGATTTTTCAAATAGGCTACATTGAGAAACGATTTCAACTAAAATATTGAATGCATTAACATAAATTACAGTAACCAAACAAACATTGTAGATTAGAAATTATGGGAATTAAATGGTACAAGTACTACTGGTAATACTGGTGTCATCCGCGTCCTCCGCAATGGATTAGTCCATTGAGACAGGCATCAATCAAGACGTGCCATAAAACTTTTTTTTTTTGTGCAACTGCTCGACCCAAAAAATTATTGGTAGACCAATAACCTATCGAACAAACAATCGACCAGTCAACTAAATGGGGTCATCCCTAAAAGAAACACGTGAGAATGCTGTTCATTGACTACAGCTCAGCGTTCAACACCATAGTGCCCTCCATGCTTATCACTAAGCTAAGGTTCCTGGGACTGAACACCTCCCTCTGCAACTGGATCCTGGACTTCCTGATGGGCCCGACTCCAACACCACCATTAATTTTGCCAACGACACAACAGTAGTGGGCCTGATTACCGACAACAATGAGACACCCTATAGAGAGGTCAGAGACCTGGCAGTCTGGTGCCAGGACAATAACCTCTCCCTCAACGTCAGTGAGACAAAGGAGCTGATTGTGAACTACAGGAAACAGAGGGCCGAGCACACCCCCATTTACATCGACGAGGCTGTAGTGGAGTAGGTTGATAGCTTCAAGTTCCTCGGTGTCCACATAACTAAGGATCTATCGTGATCCAAACAGACCAGCACAGTCATGAAGAGGGCACGACAACTGGTGGCTAAAAAGATTTGGCATGGGCCATCAGATCCTCAAAAGTTCTACAACTGCACCATCGAGAGCATTTTGACCGGCTGCATCACCACTTGGTATGGCAACTGCTTGGCATCAGACCGCAAGGCGCTACAGAAGTTAGTGCGTACGGCCCAGTACATCACTGGGGCCGAGCTCCCTGCCATCCAGGACCTCTATACCAGGCAGTGTCAGAGGAAGGCCCAACAATTGTCAAAGACTCCAGCCACCCAAGCCACAGACTGTTCTCTCTGCTATTGCACGGCAAGCAATACCAATGCACCAAGTCTGGAACAAACAGGACCCTGGACAGCTTCTAACCCAAGCCATATGACTTCTAAACAGCTAATCGGAATACCTGCATTGACCCTTTGTTGCCACACTGGACTCTGCCCACACAATCACACACATAAAATGCACACGCATACTGACGCCACACACACCTTTCACACTCACCACATATGCTGCTGCTAGTAACTTTACCCCTACCTATATGTACAGTACATTGCTACCTCAATTGCCTCATACCTCTGCACATCGACTCGGTACTGGTACTCATTGTATATAGCAATGTTATTTTCTACTCCCTATATATAGCCATGTTATTGTTACTCAATGTGTGAGTTTTCATTTTTAGATGGTTGATCTTATCTTTAAAATCGGCATGGTTGGAAAGGGACCTGTAAGTAAGCATTTCGCTGATAGTAAGCATTTCGCTGTTAGTTTACTTACACCTGTTGTCTATGAAGCATGTGACCAATCAAATTTGATTTGACATTGCACTGGCTCTCCACGACTTGGTCCTGAAAAGGTCATTGCGATGGGTACCTCCCAAGTGTGCCATAATAGCCTCTCAAGGACATGTTGTTCCATCCAACCAAATCCCTCCCCCTACCCTCTGTACAGCATCCCCTCCAGAATGGAGCAGGGAGAACCTTACCCATTAAGGGGATGGCCAGCTGGCGGCGGAAAAGAGTGTGGATGCGTTCGAGCTGAGCGTTCAGAAGCTCCTGCTGCTCGCAGGTGGGGACGCTGCCAGGGGGAGGCTGAACAAAAAGAAGAGATAGAAAACAGACAAAATCCAGCAAAGAGCCTAGTTTGTGTAATATCAGATTGCGTTCAATCATGCTTTTTCAACATTTCTGCCCAATACTGAAGATACAAGGAAAATCTACCATCATTAATTTAGCAGATGGTCTTATACAAAACACCAAGAAATATAGACATGCAGAGATATAAAAGAATGAGCAGCATGTTGCAGCTACTAGAGATCATTATTCTTCAGGGGCGCTCACCTGAACAGTTGCCAGTATGACGTTCTCAAACTCCCTGTAGGCCTCCCACAGAGTCGCACCCGTGGTCATGTGCAGCCCCACGGCTGTCAGGGCTCTCTCGAAGATGGACCTCACCTTCTCCATCCCACCAGGCAGTCCCATGCCCCCGATAGAGTACTGGGCATACTCCAGCCAGATTTCAGGGCCTGAAGGCCACACAAGAAATTCAATGTTTACTTTACAATAACATCACATTACATAGAATCGTAACACAATCCAATAAGTAGGGACAGAACTCACAGATATAATCTTTCACAGCCATCTCAAAGAGCTCGTAGACTTTCTCCCGGTTCTGCTCCTCCTCGGTTAGGCGGATCTCATCCTTGAGCCAGTCCAGCCATATCTCTGCAAGAAAGGACAAGTCAGATTTGTATACAGTTCAATAACATTCAGTATGTTTACATCAATGAAACCATCACTTTTCACAGTAATGATGAAACAGTAAACCTTGTTTTAAATGACTGAATCATCATCATACATAAGACTTCTTCACACCAATTAATCACAAAAGAAGCAGCAGACGTTGCAACAAGTATTATATTTAATCTAGTCTACCACAAAGCACATCAGCTCAATCATAAAAGTGGCAAAGCATAAAGTCTGCTGCATCTCCAGAGGCCATCAGACACCAACCTTCAGTCAGTGGGAAGAGCTCACTCATCTTCTGCCTTGCCTTACGCAGTGGAGGCAGTTCCCCCTCCTGCCTCAGGAGTTTTATGAGGTCCACATGACAGTTGTAGTCAAAAGCATTGATGGACAGCTGAAAGTCACAGAGAAAGCATAGAAGAGGAGTCAGACCAACAACCTTGTGTGTGTGTTTACATATGTTTTTGATTAGCAAACAAATATAATATGTAAGTGAACCAAATACTGTAATGAGTATTGCTTGTGAAATCAACCAGATAGCTTGACTGTTAAATGTTGTTGCTGACTGGCTGGCTGGCTACCTACCTACCTACCTTTCTCAACTGCAGCCCGCCGAAAGGGCGCGTGTTCAGTTTGTAATACAACTGCAAGCACGTTGGCTGGTATTCTTTTCACACGTATTATAGAATTGTGGCTGGGTAACATGCTAGTTGACTGGATAGTTACATAATGAGGCATCAGCTAATAGCTAGCAAACTATTAGCATGCGAGCTAACGTTAGCTAAGTAGCTAGCTAGCTTTCTTTGCAGTACAAGCGGTGCAAGTCTGCAAACAAGCCAACTTGTTTGTGATGTGTTGTTTGCTTTTAAATCAATGTAACAAACAACGCTGTTAGCTGGTTGACATCAAACGTTATAAATGGCTAGCTGTAACTGTGGATTAAAATAGCTAGCTAGGTTTCCATTCATTTCTCAAACAGTTAGCTTAGCTAACGTACCTGCTCCTCCAAACGCTGAATTTCGGCTTCATTCTCTTTATCATCTTCTGACGAATCGTCTTCTTCATCGTCGGAATTTTCGATTCCCATACCCTCCTCTTCATCTGAATCCATTTCTCTCTCCATCCCTGCCTCTTCCTCCATCTCTTGCAACTGCGTCTCTTCTGCGTTCCCCGTTGCTGCCATGTTGGAACTATGTCTGCCTGGTAACAGCAGTGAGCGCTGTCCAAGGTAGAGCCTGGCAGGCAAACCCACCCCCTGATTCTACTATGCTAAATTCGAAACGTCACGTAATATGTTACCTACATGGCAAGAACACAACCAAATAACTATGTATTAATATTACTTGGACACTAACAGCTATAACCACCATATATTGCATTTGCTAAGATTCCTCCTGAAAAGAGCGGATACCGAATATCCCAGCAATTAAAGAGGGACTCCTGTAGGGCTATTTTAATGGCCGACGTCCTTTTGCATGCTGTGCAATGATGAGAAGCACATAAGCAGCCTATTGTACTGTTATGCACTTCGTCGTACATATAATGTGAGTAAAAAACAAAGTGGGAAATGTAGACCTATTTGTTCCTATACGTGTCAGAAGTAATTGATTCCTGTTTATATGCTAATGCGGCAAAATGCTACGTTACATTATTGTGCAGATGAGACTTAATAGACATGTGCAATTGATCAGAATTTGTTATTTTGAATGCACAAAAAAATGTTGTTTGGGGCCACTGCATACTGCCAAAAATATTTGAAACAGCAGACAACCGCCTTTTCTTCTCGAACGCAAAAAAGTCGAAACGGTCATGTGTTTGTGACGTATTCGATTACGCTTCTTCTTTGGTTTTTATGACGGTCCACAAACAAATATTATAGGTGCATGCTGCCACCTACAGTGTTGGCTGTATATCAGCCTACAATTCTCTAGATGAAGTATGAATTAATAACACTATGTAAAAAATAAAATCCCTACAAACTAACCCTGCACCCATTAAAACCTAAACACTATTCCAGTACTTTGGCCCTATCTGATCAAAGACTACAGTACGAAGATAGGCAGAAACTTCCCGCTTCGAGGATAACAAAGTGCCATCGACACGGCCAGCTACCAAGGACTGTGGGGTCTCCTCCGTGGCCAACGTGAGTAAGACATTTAAACGCGTTAACCCTCGCAAGGCATGCGCAGACCAGCTGGCTGGTGTGTTTAAGGACATATTCAATCTCGCTATCCCAGTCTGTTGTCCCCACGTGCATCAAGAAACCACAATTGTTCCTGTACCCAAGATGGCAAACTGAACTAAATTATTATCGCCCCGTAGCACTCACCTTTGTAATCATGAAGTGCTTTGAGAGACTAGTCAAGGATCATATCACCTCCACCTTACCTGTCACCCTAGACCCACTTAAATTTGTTTACTGTCCCAAAAGGTCCACAGACAATGCAATCGCCGTCACACTGCCCTATCCCATCTGGACAAAAGGAATACCTATGTAAGAATGCTGTTCATTGACAACAGCTCAGCATTCAACACCATAGTACCCTCCAAGCTCATCATTAAGCTTGAGGCCTTAGGTCTGAACTCTGCCCTGTGCAATTGAGTCCTGGACTTCCTGACGGGCCGCCCCCAAGTGGTGAAGGTAGGAAACAACACCTCTACTTCGCTGATCCTCAACACTGGGGCCCCACAAGGGTATGTGCTCAGCCCCTCCTGTACTCCCTGTTCGCCCATGACTGCGTGGCCATGCACGCCTCCAACTCAATCATCAAGTTTGCAGACAACACAACAGTGGTAGGCTTGATTACCAACAACGACGAGACAGCCTACAGGAAGGAGGTGAGGGCTCTGGGAGTCTGGTGTCAAGAAAATAACCTCTCACTCAACGTCAACAAAACAAATGAGATGATCGTGGACTTCAGGAAAAAGCAGAGGGAGCACCCCCCTATCCACATCGATGGGACAGTAGTGGAGAGGGTATTAAGTTTTAAGTTCCTCTGCGTACACTTCACGGACAAACTGAATTGGTCCACCCACGCAGACAGCGTCGTGAAGAAGGCGCAGCAGCGCCTCTTCAACCTCTGATCCAAGGTTTTACCAGCCCTGGTTGCGCAATCGATATGCTGATACAATTTAGGGAGTCTTGTTTTCAGATTAGCCTTGTTAAAATCCCCAGCTACAATGAATGCAGCCTCAGGAGATGTTTCTAGTTTGCAAAGAGTCAAATAAAGTTTGTTCAGGGCCATCGATGTGTCTGCTTGGGGAGGAATATATACAGCTGTGATTATAATCGAAGAGAAGTCCCTTGGTAGATAATGCGGTCGACATTTGATTGTGAGGAATTCTAAGTCAGGTGAACAGAAGGACTTGAGTTCCTGTATGTTGTTGTGATCACACCACGTCTCGTTAATCATAAGGCATACCCCCCCGCCCCTCTTCTTACCAGAAAGATGCTTGTTTCTGTCGGCGCGATGCGTGAAGAAACCAGCTGGCTGCAACGATTCCGTTAGCGTCTCTCGAGTGAGCCATGTTTCCGTGAAGCAAAGAACGTTAAAGTCTCTGAAATGGTTGATACTAAATGATTTAACTTCATATGGAGGATTTAACCTCATTATTTAAGAAAAGCGATAATATGTAGCACCCAAGGTGAGGGAGGGTTGAATGCTCTGGATTTTAAAACCTCTAATATCATATTTAAGATTAAATGGATACAAAACTATTTAAGAAATAAGGATTGCATCTGGAGTATCATCCGTAATTTAATATTCCAGCAAATTGGTAGTCTTGAATTCTTACTCAAATGCAACTTTGATATGGGTAAAATCCCTATTAAGCTTGCAAACTTTCACAAACAAGTACCTCTAACTTGGAACTTCATGTACAAACAATTTCCCCTCATAGGTATACAATCTGGAATAATAAAGACATAAAATACAAAAACAAGTCTTTGTTTTTCCAGAACTGGTTTGACAACAACATTATTTGGGTTAAACAATTATTGAATAATGATGGACAACTATATGATTATCCAGAATTTATTAGAACACACAATGTTACATTCACTCCTGAGGAGTATCAAATTGTTGTTAGAGCTGTCCCTAAAGGTGCTATTCTTCTTTTAGGAGATTATAACAGTACTCCAAGTGCAACTGTTGAGGATTTTGTAGCCTCAATACAATTAGAAGGAATTGACATTTTAAACTATAAATGTAATAACATGTATATAAGGAAACTATGTCCATATGTTACTATTCCCTCTGCTAAAATGTACTGGAGTGCAGCCCTAGGACAAGTGAACTGGAACAAAGTTTCATTGTTATCTGGTAAATAATGATTATCTAATAAGGTGAAAGAAGTATCATACAAACTCATTCATAGAATCTACCCTGTAAAGACCTTTATTATACACAGATTTAAAATAGCTATTGATAACAAATGTGTATTTTGAGATTGTGACCCATTGACTCTTGACCATTTATTTTGGGACTGCTCTTATGTCAGAAGATTTTGGTGCGAGTTAGAATATTTTATTTAAAAAGGAACAACTATTAATGTTAATTTGAAAGACTCTGATATTATGTTTTATTTTTAACCAAATGATATGGACCCTGATTTAACTTTCATTGTTAATTTGTTAATCTTTCATGGAAAATTCTTTGTCCTTAAAATGAAGTGGGCAGAGAACAAACCCCTTTCCACATTATTTAAGATAGAATTGAAATATTATTTTTGAAATGATCAGTAAATGTAAAAACAAAAAAGCAATACGCACCATAAAAGTATTTAACCAATTGAAAATGAATCTTGATATGTAATACCCCGTCTGTTAGGTTTATGTACCCTTGTTTGTATATTTCTGTTTTTTTTGTATTTGTTGTGTTCATAATAAAATAGAAACATTTTTTTTTTCTTCAAGTTGTAGCTAAAGTTGTCCAGTGCTAGCTAACTATAGTACTGTTGACTAACACCATTCCGTACAAATTTGCGCAACCGCAGCATTCAAACGAGGCTGCAGTGAAAATTAATGGAACTAACTGTGTTGGCATCAAAATCCTGAGGTGTGAACTACGTTTCTATTCAAGGGTTGATTTATTTACATGGTAATGGCCGGATAGTATTGAAGAGAATTGAAAAACTGACTGATGTTTTACGTTAAATTGTGACGTACCATGACGTAACGTATAATGCAACTCATTCTGTGTCGTACAGTTTCTCTCGCAGATTAGAAACAAAAGGGACAGGGGAAAGGGGGATACCTAGTCAATTATACAACTGAATGAGTCATCACTGCAAGCCATCGTGATTCTCAAAAGCCGATGTTTACTTCTGAAGATAACTTAAGCGACGCCCTAAAAACCTGATTCAACTTCGACACAAACCTTCGAATAGGTATGTACTGACACGTAAATAAAACTCTTTATAAAGAGTTTAAATAATATTTTAGAGGTGATAAATTGGACAGATCGGTGGGAAAAGGCGGTATCCCACACGGCTAATCTCCCCATTCCCTATCACGCAGTAGGTTTCTCTTCCCAATCCGCTGTTTTTAAAAAGACCCGACAGAGCCTTCAATCATGCAGAGACGGGCAGCATGAAGATCTCGTCAATGATTTTGCTGGAAAGGGGAGAAATTGTACTTTACAATGGTATTCATATTACAGTTGACCTGGAACTATTACGTTTTTTGGGTGCTAAAATAAGGTAACTTGTATGTTATAGCGCGATGTACAAAAGTGAGTTAGCTAACAAGAAGTTGCTTCATCTTCACTGGCTGCTATATATTTGATCCTTATGCCATACTGCTACGAATAGCTTTTGTCCCCATATGTATGCTTTGTTTCCATGTCTTGAATGTCCCTTTCCTTGTATTGTGTCTTTTCTGTGCCATTCGCAGGTAGTGGACCACTATGAGAACCCAATAAATGTGGGTTCCTTAGACAAGAACGCCAAGAATGTGGGGACTGGCTTGGTGGGTGCACCTGCATGTGGGGACGTTATGAAACTCCAGGTATGTCAGTTCAAAATCTTGCTTATGCCTTTTGTGTCTTTCCCTTTGTGCTGTTATCTGTGCCCAATAATGTTTGTACCATGTATTGTGTTGCTGCCTTGCTATGTTGTGTCTTGGGTCTCGTATGTGTTCTTGTGTTTTGCCCTATATTTTTTATTTGTTTTATTTTTAATCCCTGTCCCCGCAGGAGGCCTTTTGGTAGGCCGTCATTGTCATTTGCCAAATTAAATAAATGTGCAGTGGATTGTTTTGTAATCCTTTTGGTATTATTTGTTTTTCCTTGTCTGGGGTTTGATACTAAGTTCATAAGTATTGGTATTTTCAGTCATGTGCAACTGTTAAATATCTGCTTGTCTGCAGATCCATGTGGATGAAAAGGGAAAGATAGTGGATGCTAGTGTAACAGTATAACTTTAGACCGTCCCCTCGCCCCTACCCGGGCTCGAACCAGGGACCCTCTGCACACACCCATCGCTGCACAAAAGCCGCAGCCCATGCAGAGCAAGGGGAACCACTACTTCAAGGTCTCAAAGAAAGTGACGTCACCGATTGAAACGCTATTAGCGCACACCACCGCTAACTAGCTAGCCATTTCACATCGGTTACACTCACCCCCCTTTTGACCTCATCCTTTTCCGCAGCAACCAGTGATCCGGGTCAACAGCATCAATGTAACAGTATAACTTTAATCTGTCCTCTCGCCCTGAACCGGGCGCGAACCAGGGACCCTCTGCACACACAGACAAGTCACCCACGAAGCATCGTTACCCATCGCTCCACAAAAGCCGCGGGGAACAACTACTTCAAGGTCTCAAAGCGAGTGACGTCACCAATTGAAACGCTATTAGCGCGCACCACCTCTAACTAGCTAGCCATTTCACATCGGTTACACTAGATTCAAGACCTTTGGCTGTGGCCCAGCCATTGCTTCCAGTTCTCTAGTAACAGAGTGGGTAAAGTGCAAATCTGTAAGTTGATCAGCCCAAATTTGACACACTACTCTTCTCTGCATCATGCTGGTAGGATTGGGGTTTAGGTTTATTCTCCTATATGTTTCCACTTGCAGATTGACGAAGCTCTTAAAATCAAGAACACTGATATTGCCAAAGAACTCTGCCTTCCACCAGTCAAGCTTCATTGCTCTAGTCAGTCAAACAAACCGATACTACAATAGGTTTGTAGTATCAGCAAGGACAAAAATAAGAGCTTTTTTTTTTTTTTGCTTCAGAAAGTATTTATACCCCTAGACTTATTCCACATGTTGTTACAGCCTGAATTCAAAGTGAGAGAACTATTTAATCCATTATCTACACACAATACCCCATGATGAAAGTTTAAACATGTTTGCAAATGTATTAAATTAGATATCTCACATACATACTGTAAAAGTATTCACAACCCTGAGTCAAACATGTTAGAATTAGCGATGGCAGCTGTGAGTCTTTCTGGGTAAGTCTAAGAGCTTTGCACACCTGGATTGTACAATATTTGTATATTTTTAAAGAACTTTCAAGTTGGTTGTTGATCATTGCTGGAGAGCCATTTAAGCCTATTTTAAAGTAAAAAAACTACCTATGCCACCTTGGTAAGCAACTCCAGTGTACATTTGGCCTTGTGCTTTTAGGTTGTCCTGCTGAAAGATGCATTTGACTCCCAATGTCTATTGGAAAGGAAACTGAACCATGTTTTCCTCTAGGATTTTGCCTGTGCTTAGCTCTGTTCTTTTTATCCTTGCTGATAAGCATACCCATAACATGATGCAGCCACCGCCATTCTTGAAATTATGAAGTGGTACTCCGTGCTGTTGTATTCAGCACATAGTTAATTTCTTTGCAAACATGATGCATGTTCTGGAAAAAAATAAAATTCTGTACAGGCTTCCTTTTCACGCTGTCATTTAGGTTAGTGTTGTTTCTCCTATCATAGCCTTTCAAGTCTCCATTGGTCTCATGGTGAAATCCCTGAGTGGTTTCCTTCCTCTCTGGTAACAGAGTTAGGAAGGACACCTGTATCTTTGTAGTGACTGGGTGTATTTTAATAACTAAACCATGCTCAGTGATATTCAATGTATGTTTTATTCTGACCCATCTACCAGTAGGTTTTTTTTTCTTTACGGCATTGGAAAAACCTCCCTGATCTTTGTGGTTGAATCTGTGTTTGAAATCCACTGCTCAACTGAGGGACCTTACAATTCTATGTGTGGGGTACAGAGATGAGGTACTCATTCAAAAATCATGTTGCACACAGTGAGTCCATGCAACTTAATATTTTTACTTTACTTGAATCAAGACATTTCAGCTTTTTATTTATTCATAAATGTTTAAAAACAATTCCAATTTGACCGTATGGGGTATTGTGCGTAGGCCAGTGACAACCTCAATTTAATCCGTTTGAAATTCAGGCTGTAACAACGTGTAAAGACTTTGTTTCTGAAGCCACTGTATATCCCAGATGTTGGCGCAAGATTTTATTTTACCTGGGGTGATGTTTTATTTCTCCCTCTGTTATTCATCTCCATTTAGTGCTTGCAGAGGATGCTATAAAGGCAGCCTTGGCAGACTACAGGGTCAAACAGAAGGAAACGAGGTGGTAGCAAAACTCAATCAGTCCCGGTTCTTCCCAATCGCCTTGCTCTGACATCCTAACCACCTGTGTGATGCAGGCCTCAAAAGGTGAACATGACAGGTCAACAGTCATGGCCAAGTTCGCCAATGTGTAATTGATGCTTTCAGTTTAAACCGTATCAGGACTGCTGGAGAGTGTTTACTGTTAAGTTATGGCAGATGTTTAAGAATTGTTTGTTTGCCATTATGTATGACAATTCTCAAATTATAATCCTAAATGTTGAAATGGAATAAGATAATCCTAAATGTTGAAATGGAATAAAACAATCCTATTTTGTATTTACAACTCCCAAGAAAGGCATTTTAAACTTAATTAAAGGACTACATTTTTGATGTACATTACCAAAAATCTCATCAAGTTTTGTTTAGTTGGCTCTAAAGACAGCATCATGTTTCTGGTGGCAAGTTACAACTAGACAATTGAGGTAGTTACATTTCAGTAATTGAACTGATAGTGCCATTGCACAAAAATATAAATACTGATCTTTGTCACTCTGGGGGACACATGGTCCCTACTGTTGATCTCAAATCACAGAAAGTGTGATTCATCCATCTGTGTGTTGCAGTTAACATTTTTATATTTTTAAATACATTTTACTCTCATGATTGCTGAAATGGGGCCACCCTCTGGTTATGCGCAAGGATCCGTTTCAGGATCAGCAGCACTGCTAGCATGAGAAGACCCACCAGCACACACAACACAGCCAACAGGCTTATAACTGCTGATAGGCCCTGTTGAGTGAGGGTTCTGGGAGTGGGCGCAGGTAAGGAGCTAGCCTTGTTTGTGGAACTTGTTGCCTCTACAGCACTTGAATTACCAGGAGGGTATTGGCCTGTAGAATTGTCTAAACACCTGGGCTCCTCAATTGGTAAAGAAGTGGTGGAAGGCTCCTTGGTTGGGACTACAGATGGTGTTGAATTCAGAGACAAGCAGTCCTCATAGCTTAGATCCTGTAAAGTGTAGTGGTCAGAAAGAAGCTGAAACAGAGCAGTATCTTGGTGATGATAAGGTGCTTGAGTGGGGCTCTCTGCATTGTGAAATGTTCCCTTCAATTCTTGCTTTGATGAACCAGAGATACTTCCAAAATCCCTGGTTTTGATGGGTGAGTATAGAAAACCAGGCACAAGGGTTTTCACTGTGAAGGTACCCCGCTGTCTCTCTGGCTTGGTGGTGAAACTAAGGTGAGAGACTTTCTCATTAGGCTTTAGAACCCGTGGACAGATAGCCATGACAGATAGGGTTAGGAGCATGTGATGTGCAAGGTGTGTTGGTTCGGCACACACCAGGTCAGTGGCCATCTTCAGCCTTCCATTCAGTAGCCACCGGTACAGGTACAGGATGTCACACTCACACACCCACAGGTTGTTGGCCAGCTCCACAGAATGGAGACTTGGCAGCCCGTCAAAGGCGCTCTCTGGCACTGAGCGCAGGCAGTTGCTGTTGATCTTCAGGACCTGCAAGTTGACCAGTGCATTCAGCGAGGGGAGGTCCAGGGCAGAGATGCAGTTAGCTGATAGGTCTAAGTGGGTGAGGGAGGCTGGCAGGTTCAGAGGCAGGCTGGTTAGTCGGTTCCCTTTCAGTGTCAGACCCTGCAGCCTCCCCAGGCCCAGCAGAGCCCCTGGCTGGATGGCACGGATGCGGTTGTCCTCCAGGTCTAAGCGGGTGAGGTTGCCCAACTGGCGCAGGGCCCCAGTGGTGATGTAGGTGATGCGGTTCTTCTGCAGCTGCAGGGTCTCCAGGCTGGGGGGCAGGCCCCGGGGGAAGTGAGCCAGTTGGTTGTGGCTGAGGCTGAGCTCTTGCAAGCTAGAGAAGGGCCGAAGTAGGTGGTCCACATTACAGAGCTGGTTCCGGGCCACAGAGAGGACAGATGTGTTGAGAGGGACAGAGCCTGGCAAGGACCTCAGGCCCAGGGACTCACAGAGGACCAGCAGCCCAGGGTGAGGACAGCAGCAGCCTTCTGGACAGGGGGATGTCACAAGGCAGGCCAGTGGAGACACACAGAGAACCAGTAGGAGACCATAGAGGCACCACAGCATGGCTCACTTGGAGGAAGAGGAAAGGACAAGGCAACATTAGACATGGAGATAGGTAGATTGCAGCTTGTGCTTAGCTACTAATGACTAACTAATCAGGATAAAAACTAGAGCAGCATGCAAGGCATTTAGTATCAGACAACTGTGTGTGTTTCTGATACCGAAGGCAGTTTCAGAGGCTGATGTCCATTTGGATGGATATAACTATAAGGAAGGGGAGTCACTCAGACTATTCAGAGCTGTTATTCCATATGAAGCTTGGATGTTTTAAAAGATAAGACCGTGCTGATATAGTGAATCCAATGTGTTCAATGACAACTGAATAAATACATTTTTTTGAAAAAACAGCCATCATTGTAAATCACAAAGTAATTGGCATACATTTTTATACACCACCTGTAACTACTACTGTACCATTCTTCCAAGGCTCGGTTTCATCAGCTCTTCCCAAGAAGCTGACCAGCTAAGACGGCTATGATCCACTGTGTGACTGACTCTCTCCAGAAACCACAGTCTTTGACAATTCCAACCAGCTGCCCATCAAAGTTTAATGAACCCTTAAGGTGCTCTTTTACCGGTTTTGTATCCTCTTCATCTTCCAAATTAATTTAATGTTCCTATTCCTTTAAGGGCAGATGGACAACACAGAAGTCTCAAAATAGAAACACGGCAATAGTCTCAGGAGCAGATCTCCCTCTGGTAGCGTCTTCTCTACGGTTATCCTCCAGGTCATATGGCATCCTTTAGCATCCTGTCACTCTGCGAAGTACGATTAAATGAAGCCAAGTCAGTGTTATTGACAGCCCGAGACACTTTGGGTGGTCCTGTCCTGTGGTTGTGTGCCTTCTGTTCTCCAGGTGGACAGAGTTAGAGTGCAGTGGTAGTATTATTCCAGAATTATTTAGCACCTTGTTGACAAAAGAGCAGGGAATCAGATCCTGGTGCGAGGCTCCTTCAGGGCTCACCTTTCAGGCACGACAAGGCTTCACTTGCTTTTGGGCTGTTCTGCCTTCATCTTTGATGTTTGTTCTTTCTTAACGTGACTGAATAACTGGCCTTCTGCCATGGGATCAAACTTCGTTTTCACTTTGAAAACAAATTGGTATTTATGATATACATGCCTCCCCTTCCTGTGAAAAAGAGCAATCGGATATTTTATAACAGATATTGCAATTATTTCTGCACCGTTATTTATAGGCATTTTCATATTAAGGCATCAACAGTTTTTTAGGGTCTGGTTTTAATTGTTTCTTGCAACAAACAGCTGCTACATCCTCTCACAATACTTACAATGTTTGCAGGAGGGCAGCAGTTGCATGCCATTTAACCAATAGCTTACATTTTCTTTTCAGGAAATAGGCCAATCTTTACATATCCCTGGTACAAAATCAGATAAGTGATTTATCTTCAAGTAACCTGACTTGATATGGGCATGTGGACAAATCAGTGTGTCTTGTTTTCAAATACACTCATGTCCAGTTTCAGAGCAAAGTACTTCATGTAGCTGGATTGACAGCTGTTGAAATATTGATCGCATCTTGTAAGGAAGCAAGGGAACAAGACAAAGGAGCTCTCTCGTCATCTCAAGGCTCTGGTGCCTTTCACTGGCTTTGTGTTTGGGCATGACATTACATAGTGGTGCCAGCCTCCTGTCCCTGGCCAATCAGGTGACACTACAGCCATATTTTCCCCTGTAATGTGTGAGTGGGCAGGGTATTTCAAAGTTTGTCACGGAAATATTTATTATAGCTTATATAATATGAACCTAAAAATACAACTGTCAACGCAGACAAAGTACATGCAGTAGTATGCATGTCACTATAATTGTCGTTAGTCTTTTTTATTTTCTTTTACATTTGAGAACAGGCCTAACAAACCAGACAGCTTTTCTTCAAACATAGGCTACTGAAGTTATGAAAATGAGGGTCTCCAAAGTAGTATCAAAATGTTTTTACACACCCTGTGGCCCAATTGGCAGCACTAACATTCGGGCATAGTCAAACTCCACATTGCAATTTGTTATAAAGGGAAAATTGTGAACCTCATACTCAGACTTTTGCACTTACAATTTCAATAAAAACAAATATATCAACCATACCTCTTTATTGAAGCTGGACAAAAATAAAATAACTACCACAATCTACAGCAGAACTGAGGGTCATGGTAAAACAATCCATAAAGGGATTCAGGAGAATCTTTGGATTTTACTTAACTTTAGAATTAAATAAGTACCAGTATTAATAAAAAAAGTTAGTATGCACGGATCTTAAACCACACTTAAAAACATTTTTATTAAAAAAGCTGCTTTACCCATATAGCATTTGTAAATTCTCTAAAATAATAATCCATAAATCACCCAGTGTGACATGTATGAAAATGCATGTAATTTCAAAATGTCTAATTCCACTCAAAAAATTCCCATCAATTAATTGATTAGAGTTAGTAGAGAATTATGTTTGGCTTTCTCTCTTCAGAGATGCCAACTTTCTTTTCTCTGTGTGATCTAAATGTAACAGACAAAATAAAGGAAACACCAACATAAGGCGTCTTAATAGGGCCACGAGCCACCGGAACAGCTTCAATGCACCTTGGCATAGATTCTACTTGTGTCTGGAACTCTGTTGGAGGGATGCGACACCATTTATCCACGAGAAATTCCATAATTTGCTGTTTTGTTGATGGTGGTGGAAAACGCTGTCTCAGGCGACGCTCCAGAATCTCCCATAAGTGTAAAACTGGGTTGCGATCTGATGACAGACGGCCATAGCACATGGTCTACAACGTTTTCATGCTCATCAAATCATTCAGTGACCACCTGTGGATGGGAGCATGGTCATCCTGGAAGAGACCACTCCCATCAGGATAGAACTGATTCACCATTGGTTGGGTGATCACTCAGAATGGCTGTGTATTTATTGCCGTTTACCTTGCCCTCTAAGGGGTTGTGTGGACCTAAACCATGCCAGGAAAATGCACCCCACACCATAAGAGCCTTCATTTACTCAAGTGTTTCCTTTATTTTGGCATTTACCTCTACATCTCTTTAGTAAAGCTAAACTGAGCAGTACAATTTCCCAACGGTAATAACAACATGCAAACATCCTATAAATACGGTCTTTGTATGTCTTTTTTTTTTACTATCAACAATTGATTAACCAATCTCATTTCACAATGACCCTTTTATACATCAAGAGAAGTATAGGAAGAATAATTTATACAGTACCAGTCAAAAGTTGACACCTACTCATTCCAGGTTCTTAAGTTATTATTTTTTACTATTTTCTACAAAGTAGAATAATAGTTTAGACATCAAAACTATGAAATCATGCAGTAACCAAAAAAGTTTTAAAATCAGAATATATTTTACATTTGAGATTCTTAAAAGTAGCCACTATTTGCCTTCACAGCTTTGCACACTTGGCATTCTCTCAACCAGCTTCATGAGGTAGTCACCTGAAATGCATTTCAATTAAAAGGTGTGCCTTGTTAATTTGTTGAATTTCTTTCCTTCTTAATGTATTTGAGCCAATCAGTTGTGTTGTGACAAGGTAGGGGCGGTATACAGAAGATACCCCTACTTGGTAAAAGACTAAGTCCATATTATGGCAAGAACAGAGAAACGACAGTCCATCATTACTTTAAGACAAATGTCAGTCAATCCTGGAAAATTTCAAGAACGTTGAAAGTTTCTTCAAGTGCATTTGCAAAAACCAAGCGCTATGATGAAACTGGCTCTTATGAGGAACGCCACAGGAAAGGAAGACCCAGAGCTAACTCTAATCAACTTATCCACTGCCTCAGAGTTACCAGCCTCAGAAATTGCAGCCCAAATAAATGCTTCACAGAGTTCAAGTAACAGACATCAACTGATCAGAGACTGCATGAAATCAGGCCTTCATGGTCGAATTGCTGCAAAGAAACCACTACTAAAGGACACCAATAAGGAGACACTTGCTTGGGCCAAGAAACACGAGCAATGGACATTAGACCAGTTGAAATCTGTCCTTCGGTCTGATGAGTCCAAATTTGAGATTTTTGGTTCCAACTGCCGTGTCTTTGTGAGACGCGGAGTAGGTGAACGGATTATCTCCACATGTGTGGTTCCCACCATGAAGCATGGAGGTGGTGTGATGGTGCTTTGCTGGTGACACTGTCAGTGATTTATTTAGAATTAAAATATTGGTCTGCGCGTAGTGGGACTATCATTTGTTTTTAAACATGACAATGACCCAACACACAGGCTGTGTAAGGGCTATTTGACCAAGAAGGAGAGTGATGGAGTGCTGCATCAGATGACATGGCCTCCACAATCACCCGACCTCATCCCAATTGAGATGGTTTGGGATGAGAGTGAAGGAAAAGCAGCCAACAAGTGCTTAGCATGTGGGAACTCCTTCAAGACTGTTGGAAAAGTCTTCCAGGTGAAACTGGTTGAGAGAATGCTAAGAGTATGCAAAGTGTATGGCATAAGGTGGCATCTTTGAAGAATCGAAAATATACAGTGCCTTGCGAAAGTATTCGGCCCCCTTGAACTTTGCGACCTTTTGCCACATTTCAGGCTTCAAACATAAAGATATAAAACTATTTTTTTGTGAAGAATCAACAACAAGTGGGACACAATCATGAAGTGGAACGACATTTATTGGATATTTCTAACTTTTTTAACAAATCAAAAACTGAAAAATTGGGCGTGCAAAATTATTGAGCCCCTTTACTTTCAGTGCAGCAAACTCTCTCCAGAAGTTCAGTGAGGATCTCTGAATGATCCAATGTTGACCTAAATGACTAATGATGATAAATACAATCCACCTGTGTGTAATCAAGTCTCCGTATAAATGCACCTGCACTGTGATAGTCTCAGAGGTCCGTTAAAAGCGCAGAGAGCATCATGAAGAACAAGGAACACACCAGGCAGGTCCGAGATACTGTTGTGAAGAAGTTTAAAGCCGGATTTGGATACAAAAAGATTTCCCAAGCTTTAAACATCCCAAGGAGCACTGTGCAAGCGATAATATTGAAATGGAAGGAGTATCAGACCACTGCAAATCTACCAAGACCTGGCCGTCCCTCTAAACTTTCAGCTCATACAAGGAGAAGACTGATCAGAGATGCAGCCAAGAGGCCCATGATCACTCTGGATGAACTGCAGAGATCTACAGCTGAGGTGGGAGACTCTGTCCATAGGACAACAATCAGTCGTATATTGCACAAATCTGGCCTTTATGGAAGAGTGGCAAGAAGAAAGCCATTTCTTAAAGATATCCATAAAAAGTGTCGTTTAAAGTTTGCCACAAGCCACCTGGGAGACACACCAAACATGTGGAAGAAGGTGCTCTGGTCAGATGAAACCAAAATGGAACTTTTTGGAAACAATGCAAAACGTTATGTTTGGCGTAAAAGCAACACAGCTGAACACACCATCCCCACTGTCAAACATGGTGGTGGCAGCATCATGGTTTGGGCCTGCTTTTCTTCAGCAGGGACAGGGAAGATGGTTAAAATTGATGGGAAGATGGATGGAGCCAAATACAGGACCATTCTGGAAGAAAACCTGATGGAGTCTGCAAAAGACCTGAGACTGGGACGGATATTTGTCTTCCAACAAGACAATGATCCAAAACATAAAGCAAAATCTACAATGGAATGGTTCAAAAATAAACATATCCAGGTGTTAGAATGGCCAAGTCAAAGTCCAGACCTGAATCCAATCGAGAATCTGTGGAAAGAACTGAAAACTGCTGTTCACAAATGCTCTCCATCCAACCTCACTGAGCTCGAACTGTTTTGCAAGGAGGAATGGGAAAAAATGTCAGTCTCTCGATGTGCAAAACTGATAGAGACATACCCCAAGCGACTTACAGCTGTAATCGCAGCAAAAGGTGGCGCTACAAAGTATTAACTTAAGGGGGCTGAATAATTTTGCACGCCCAATTTTTCAGTTTTTGATTGTTAAAGTTTGAAATATCCAATAAATGTCGTTCCACTTCATGATTGTGTCCCACTTGTTGTTGATTCTTCACAAAAAAATACAGTTTTATATCTTTATGTTTGAAGCCTGAAATGTGGCAAAAGGTCACAAAGTTCAAGGGGGCCGAATACTTTCGCAAGGCACTGTATGTCTTTACTATAATTCTACAATGTAAAAAAATAGTACAAATATAGAAAACTCTTGAATGAGTAGTTGTGTCCAAACTTTTGACTGGTACTGTATATACATATGACATATACTGTATATATATTTTAGCAGTCAAACCTGAAATTCCTTCTGTTTTAAGGCCTTTGTATGCTAACTACACCCAGTTATCTCTGTATGCTAAAGGTGCCGACAGAGTCAGATTCCACAGACAAGTTTGGCACACAGCAGCTGACGTACCCAGGGAGTTCCCTCTGCAAAAGAAAAGGCCTTAATCTCCTTTTTTGCTAGTTTGCATGGTTGGAGCCCCAACCTATACTTAGTGGTTTGCCTTCCGCAGGTGGCAGGTGCAGACCATGGGCTGGCTGGTGCTGGAGCTCTGCGGCACCTCCTCAGCCTTCTGGCCCTTGTGCTTAGACTCCACTCTGCGCGTTTCCTCCTCCTCTACCTCCCTCACTTTCTGGACCTCCTTCGGTTTGGGCTCCTTACCCACCTTTTCCCCCACCAGTGCGGTGGAAGGGGTGCGCAGATTCTTGGGGGTTCCCTGGATCTGGACCCTCCTGGCAAAATCAGGCCCGTCATAGACCCTACTCTGGACCTCACTGGAGGGTTCAACTCCGCCAGCTGTGTCGCCCATATATTTCCTGGGTGGGTTGGCAGGGGGTTTGTAGGCCTCCATTTTGCGCTTTTGGCTCATGGTAGCGGCACAGCAGATGATGAAGATCATGACGATGAGGAGGGAGGTGACCACAATTATGATCAGCATATTATCCTGGAGGAAGTCCACCACCCGGGTGAGCATAAAGTCCTTGAAGCGGATCATGGTGATGGTGATGGTGTTGGTGATGGTGCTGACCAGGGTGGGGGCTAGGGTAGTGGTGGGGGAAAGATCAACAGGGGCGACGTCGACGGGGGCGACATCGACGGGGGTGACATCGACATCTGGGGCGACATCGACGGGGGAGAGAGGGTGGTGGGGGCCATCGACGGGGATAATGAGATCCGGCTCCCCTCCATCACCACTGCCATCCATGGAAATTCTATAGACCAGGGGCACATGCACTGCATACCCATGACCCCAGAGGAGAACCATGCTCACACATGCCAAGTGAAGAATCAAGTGGTTACTCATCTTTCCTTCAGAATCCTGTAAAGACAAGAGCGAGACATTCAATACAACATTTCTCAAAATTGCAGATGGTTTAGAAAATGTTTTGATGTCAAATTCATGACTATTTGGGCTGATTTCAAGAATATAGGCTTTCATTTTCTGCATCTATATAACAGCAGCTACTGTAGGCCTACAACATGCCTCCCCACTGAGCACAAACTGGTTAAATCTTTTATATATTGAATTTGCTTCCACTACAAGCAACAAAAAATAGCCTGGGCAGCACCTCCTACTGGAGAGTTGATACATCTACAGCTATTCCTTCTGTCTCCCATTCAGGGCTGCAACCTGGTCTCAGAGCATTATGTATGTAAATTCGACACTCCATTTTGTATATGTTAGGTTTTGTATTGAGTTTCACCCCCTTTTGCCCTCAGAACAGCCTAAATTCTTCGGGGCATGGACTCTACAAGTTGTCGAAAGCGTTCCACATGCTGGCCCATGTTGACTCCGATGGGTGTCCTTTGGGTGGTGGACCATTCTTGATACACAAAGGAAAGTGTTGTGTGACAAAACCCAGCAGCGTTACAATTCTTGACACACGTCGGTCAGCCTGGCACCTACTACCATACCATACTTCTCCAAGATGGCGTAGCAGCAAGACGTGTTTTGTCCTGTGTAAATATTCAGCTTTGTTTTTCTGTATACATATCAATCTCTTTTTCCATTTTCAAGTTAAATATACCTTCCTGCAACCCGCCTCACCCAACGTGGTATGGATCTGCAATTTTTTTTAGACCTTATAACTAGAACCTCCATTAGAAGCTAGCCTTCAGAAGCTAGCCAGTTAATTAGCTAATTGGTTTTTAGTCATTGTTAGCCACTGCTAGCAGTCTTTACCTTTAGCACAGACACCAGCCGCTAGCCCGGATAGCCCAGATAATATCTGGCATTCTGCACAGTGCGATATCAGCCCTGAGCATATCGGACTGCTTTTTTTCTCTCCACTACATCACCGGATTCCTGCCGCAAGCTCCGGACCATTACACCGGGTCATCGCAGCAAGCTAGCTGCTACCGAGTGGCTATTGTGTCTAACGCTCGCCTAGCATAGTGACGACTGCCGAGCAGCTCCCTGTTTTGTCCATTGCTGCTTATTGGACCCTATGATCTGTCGGCCCCAGCCTCAAACTCAGGGCCTGTGTCTAGCTAACTGACCCTCTCTGCCCATTCATCGCCATTTACCCGTTGTTGTCTTAGCCCTCCCAATCAACACCTGTGATTGCTTTATGCCTTGTATACTGTTGTTTCGGGTAGCTCTCATTGTTTTGTTTTACTGTGGAGGACCTAGTCCCGCTCTGCATACCCCGGTTATCTCCCATGCCCCACCCCCCACACATGCAGAGACCGCACCTAACTTAATTGGCACCTCCAAAGATGCAGTCTCTCTCATCGTCACTCAATGCCTAGGTTTACCTCCACTGTACTCGCACCCTACCATGCCCGTCTGTGCATTATGCCCTGAATCTATCCTCCACGCCCAGAAGTCTGCTCCTTTTACTCTCTGTTCCGAACGCACTAGACGACCAGTTCTTATAGCCTTTAGGCGTACCCTCATCCTACTCCTTCTCTGGTGATGTAGAGGTTGACCCAGGCCCTGTGTGCCACCAGGTGCTCTCATTTGTTGACTGCTGTAACCAGAAAAGCCTTGGGTTCCTGCATGTTGACATCAGAAGCCTCCTCCCTAAGTTTGCTTAATTCACTGCTTTAGCACACTCCACCAACCCTGATGTCCTAGCCGTGCCTGAATCCTGGCTTAGGAAAGCCACCAAAAATTCTGAAATTTCCATCCCAATTACAACATTCTCTGTCGAGATCGAACTGCTAACGGGGACGGAGTTGCAATCAACTGTAGAGATCCCAAACCCTAACCCTGCAGAGTTCTGTCCTACTATCCAGGTCTATGCACAAACAAAGAGCTACTACTTTTAAAAATCACTCTCTCCACAAATAAGTCTCACTGTTGCCGCTTGTTATAGAACCCCCTCAGCCCCCAGCTGTGTCCTGGACACCTTATGTGAATTGATTGCCCCTCATCTATCGTCAGAGTTCGTATTGTTAGGTGACCGAAACTGGGATATGCTTAACACCCCGGCCATTTTACAATCTAAGCTAGATGCCCTCAATCTCACACAAATCATCAAGGAACCTACCAGGTACAACCCCAAATCCGTAAACATGGGCACCCTCATACATCCTGACCAACTTGCCCTCTAAATACACCTCTGCTGTCTTCAACCAGGACCTCAGCAATCACTGCCTCATTGCCTGCATCTGTAATGGGTCTGCGGTCAAATGACCACCCCTCATCACTGTCAAACACTCCCTAAAACACTTCTGCGAGCAGGCCTTTCTAATTGACCTGGCCCAGGTATCCTGTACGGATATTGATCTCATTCCGTCAGTAGAGGATGCCTGGTTATTCTTTAAAAGTGCCTTCATCACCATCTTAAATAAACATGCCCTTTTCAGAAAATGTAGAACTAAGAACAGATATAGCCCTTGGTTCATTCCAGACTTGACTGCCCTTGACCAGCAAAACATCCTGTGGCGCACTGCACTAGCTTTGAATAGTCCCCGCGATATGAAACTTTTCAGGCAAGTCAGGAACCAATATACAGTCAGTTAGGAAAGCAAAGGCTAGCTTTTTCAAACAGAAATTTGCATCCTGCAGTAATAATTCCAAAAGGTTGTGACACTAAAGTCCATGGAGAATAAAAGCACCTCCTCTCAGGTGCCCACTGCACTGAGGCTAGGAAACATTGTCACCACTGATAAACCCACGATAATCGAGAATTTCAACAAGCATCGCTCTATGGCTGGCCACGCTTTTCACCTGGCTATCCCAACCCCGGCCAAATGTTCTGCACACCCCGCAGCAACTGGCCCAATATCCCCCCACTTCTCCTTCACCCAAATCCAGACAGCTGATGTCCAGAAAGAGTTGCAGAATCTGGATCCCTACAAATCAGCTGGGCTAGACAATCTGGACCCTCTCTTCCTAAAATTATCTGCCGCCATTGTCGCAACCCCTATTACTAGTCTGTTCAACCTCTCGTATCGTCTGAGATACCTTAAGATTGGAAAGCGGCCGCGGTCATCCCCCTCTTCAAAGGGGGGACACTCTAGACCCAAACTGTTACAGACCTATATCCATCCTGCCCTGCCTTTTCTAAAGTCTTCGACAGCCAAGTGAACAAACAGATCACCGACCATTTAGAATCCCACCGTACCTTCTCCACTATGCAATCTGGTTTCCGAGCTGGTCATGGGTGCACCACAGCCACGCTCAAGGTCCTCAACAATATCATAACCGCCATCGATTAGAGACAGTACTGTGCATCCGTAGACATCGACCTGGCCAAGGCTTTCAACTTGTCAATCATCGTATTATCGGCAGACTCAACAGCCTTGGTTTCTCTAATGACTGCCTCGACTGGTTCACCAACTTCTTCTCAGACCGAGTTCAGTGTGTCAAATCGGAGGGCCTGTTGTCCAGTCCTCTGGCAGTCTATGGGGGTTCCACAGGGTTAATTTCTCAGGTCAACTCTTCTCTCTGTAGATATCAATGTCGTCGCTCTTGCTGCTGGTGATTCTCTGATCCTCCTTTACGCACACGACACCATTCTGAAAACATCTGGCCCTTCTTTGGACACCGTTAACAAACCTCCAGATGAGTTTCAATGCCATACAACACTCCTTCCATGGCCTCCAACTGCTCTTAAATACAAGTAAAACTAAATGCATGCTCTCCAACCGATCGCTGCCCGCAAGGGCCCGCCCACCTAGCATCACTACTCTGAATGGTTCTGACTTGGAATATGTGGACAACTATAAATACCTAGGTGTCTGGCTAGACTGTAAACTCTGCTTCCAGACTCATATTAAGCATCTCCAATCCAAAATTAAATCTAGAATTGGCATCCTATTACGCAAAAAAAGCCTCCTTCACTCATGCGGCCAAACATATACTCGTAAAACGGACTATCCTACCAATCCTTGACTTCGGCGATGTAATTTACAAAATGGCCTCCAACACTCTACTCAGTAAATTGGATGCAGTCTATCACAGTGCAATCCGTTTTGTCACCAAAGCCACATATACTACCGACCTTTATGCTCTCGTTGGTTGGTCCTCGCTACATATTCGTTGCCAAACCCACTGGCTCCAGGTCATCTATAAGTCTTTGCTAGGAAAAGCTCCGCCTTATCTCAGCTCACTGGTCACCATAGCAACACCCACCCACAGCACGCACTCCAGCAGGTATATTTCACTGGTCATCCCCAAAGCCAACAACTCGTTTGGCCGCCTTTCCTTCCAGTTCTCTGCTGCCAATGACTGGAACAAATTGCAAAAATCACTGAAGTTATATCTCACTCACTAACTTTCAAGCATCTGCTGCCAGAGCGGCTTACCGATCGCTGCAGCTGTACACAGCCCATCTGTAAGTAGCCCATCCAACCAACTACCTACCTAGTCCCCATATTTGTTTTGTTTTTCTCTGCTCTTGTGCACCAGTATTTCTACTTGCACATCCTCATCTGCACATCCATCACTCCAGTGTTAATTGCTAAATTGTAATTACTTCACCACTATGGCCTATTTATTGCCTTACCTCCTTACTTCATTTGCGCACACTGTATACAGATGTTCTATTGTGTTATTGACTGTACGTTTGTTTATCCCATGTGTAACTCTGTTGTTTGTGTCGCACTGCTTTGCTTTATCTTGGCCAGGATGCATTTGTAAATGAGAACTTGTTCTCAACTGGCCTAGCTGTTTAAATATAGGTGAAACAAAAAAATACCCTGTTCAAATGCACTTAAAACTTGCCCATTCACCCTCTGAATGGCACACATACACAATCCATGTCTCAATTGTCTCAAGGCTTTAAAATCCTCATTTAACCTGTCTCCTCCCCATTTACACTGATTGAAGTGGATTTAACAAGTGACATCAATAAGGGATCATAGCTTTCACCTGGATTCACCTGGTCAGTTTATATCATGGAAAGAGCAGGTGTTCTTAATGTTTTGTGCTACTCAGTGCACTTAGCATGTTAGCTAACCCATCCCCAAACCTTTTAGCTAACCCTAACCATTTAACCGAACTCCTAAACTCCAAGCCTAGCTAGAATTCATAACATATATACGTTTTTGCAAATTTGTAGCATATTGTAGATTTTGCTAATTCGGAACATTTAATACGAAGTGTAATTCATAACATATCATACAAATTATTGATAGACATCCACAAATGAATACATACCATACAGTATCATACCAAAAGGAGTGTACTGGATTTATGTACAGAATAACAAAATGCTCTGAGACCAGAGTGAGGGTTTAAACCAACCCCAGCACTGCTTAGCTTTGATATTTGTCACTGACCATTACCAAAATTATGTAGTGAGAATGATTAAGTAATTCCAACAACTAGGTTCAACAGAGCAAATTATTTCAATCATACAGTATATTGATTCTGCTATTTAGGCAGCATGTGAGTTTCAAGTTTGGGGAAGCAGATTTTCACCTTTAAATAAAGCACCTTTAAATAAAGCACCTTTAAATAAAGCACCTTTAAATAAAGCAAAATCTGTTTTCAAGCGATTGTATTTTGAAATATTGCATTGTGACTGGCTGGGCCTCCACTTTTCACTGACAGTCGCATCTCAACAATCATGTATTTGATATTTGCCACGTGCTTAGCCCAATTGCACACGCTGTCATTCCCTCCTGAATATAAGCAATGCGAATTAAAACAATCCATAACTAATTTTAAAAACAAAAAATGTAAATCATGCTTTCAGGATATATATATATATATATATATATGAATGAAAAATGTGACATGGCCGGTGGCCCATAGCCTGCTAATATTTATGTTTCTGTATTATTTTTATAATCTAGCGGATGTCACGTATACTCAGATTCAAAGTCAATATGGCACTATGAATTACTTTGAGAGGAAAGGAGGGTACTTGAGAGCGCGGTCATGAGCTCCCACATTTTTCAGCATGTTTTTAAAAATACATTTATAGATTTTTTGGGATGTACATATACAGGATGCTACCCTAAACAACATAACCTTCATTCCAAATCTGAACAGCAAACCTACAACCTGATTTTGGATGGAATTACTTGGAATGCTTCCTACACAAGGATTATTATTCCCAAACTGTACATCAAATGCTCTGGCAAACAAGCAGAGACCTGAAAACCCCATCCAACCTGGAGCTGAGTGAGTAATGCTTAGCGTGAAGCAATTTTTTTACTTTCAAAAGCCAAGAAAAATACATTACAATTATATTTTACTTAATAAGGACTGAATGCTCAGGCTACCAAGCTTTGCTAGGACAAAGAGATACAACTTCAATTAGCACTGACGTGTTAAGCGAGAGGTGTCGAAGTCACCCCGATCCAGAGGCCTTGAAGCAAGAAATCTTCCTACAGAAATAAAAGCTTCTCTGAAGTGAGTGACACCTACTCCCATTGCCTGCTGCTTGGATTCCACCTGACGATCTGCCCCCGCCCCCCCATCTCTCCTAAGCATTCACTCGTCTCCACAACACACTGTTGGGGCGAGTAACTCTGAACTTACAACGGCTAGCCCCAAGTCATTATATTTTTTTTCTTGTGCATTTTGCTATTTGCCTCATGACTTCTGCATGCTTTGTTGACTACGAACTTTCTTTACCCAACCGTGGGACAGACTGTTTGTTCCCACACTCGGGACTTTTGGCCTCCCATCCCGTTCTATCACCTCTCGCCCGCTTTGAATTCATGTTACCTGATGAAATTGCTGTACAATATGATCTTGTTGCCATCTGATGCACATTCAGATGTCATAAAACCAGAGCTCTCCCTGTACTATGCCATGCCTTGATTGTATTACTGTTGATGATATCTGGAAATGTGCATGTACACCCTGGCCCATCTACTGTTACTAGCCCCAATTCTGACCTGTGCTCTGATATCTGCTTCACTGATTCCTGCTTCCGTAAAAATCTGGGGTTTCTGCACGTTAACACTAGAGGCTTATTACCTAAAATGGATCAATTGAAAGTGTGGGTTCACAGCTCCAATCCAAATGTGTTGGTCATTACTGAGACGTGGTGAATTGAATTCCGATGTTAACCCTTCTGGTTATAACCTTTTTTGGGCGAGACAGATCTTCCAAAGGTTGGGGAGTGGCAATCTTTACCAAGGATCACCTTCAGTGCCTTGTTGTCTCCACCAAGTCTGTCCTAAACAATTTGATTTTCTGGTTTTAAGCATTAAAAACTTTCAAATAGCTCGTTGTTGACTCTTGCTGGGTGCCATCGTCCTCCATCAGCACTGGCCTGTACCCTACCTGCCCATAGCTCTCTCCTGGCCCCTTACACCAAGTCTGAATTGTCCTGCTAGGTGACCTAAACTGGGACATGCTTAAACCACCTGACCAAGTCCTAAAACAATGGGACTCCCTACATATTTTTCAGATTATTTCCAATCCCACAAGGTATGACTCCAAACACCCAGAAAAGGCTACTCTTCTTGATGTTTTCCTCACAAATAATCCTGATAGGTATGGTGTTTTCTGTAATGACCTTAGTGATCACTGTTTTACAGCCTGTGTTCGTAATGGCTGCTCAGTGAAACGACCTGTCCTGATTTGTCATAGACGCTTGCTAAAAAACTTTAATGAATTGGCCTTTGTATAGAATCAGCTTGATCCCCTCTTTCTAAGATGAATGGACCTTATTTTTTTTAATTTTCAGTGGTATTGTTAACAAACCCCACCCTCATAAGGAAAATGAGAATTAAAAACAGGTTCAGTCCCTGGTCCGACCGTGAACTTGCAGTTACTCCACCTCAAAAATTGCATTTGGCGAAAGGCTCGGCACACGCATACTCAGGCTGACCGGCTCTCGTTCAGGCAAATGAGAAATAAGTGCACTCAGGCTATCCGGAAGGCCAAATTAGTTACTTTAAGGAGCAGTTCTCTCTGTGGGTCTAACCCCAAGAAGTTCTGGAAAACAGTTAGACTTGGAGAATAAACTATCCTCCTCACACCTTCCCATGTCCCTTGATGTGGATGTTACTGACAAAAGCACATGGCTGAGCTCTTTAATCACCACTTCATTAAGTCAGGATTCTTATTTGACTCAGCCATGCCTCCTTGCCCGTCCAACATTTCCTCATCTCCCACCCCTTCTAATGTGACTATCCCCGATGCTTTTCCCTATTTTTCCCCTGCCCCACTACAACATTTCTCCCTGCAGGCAGTCACTGAGTTCGAGGTCCTAGAGGAGCTCCTGAAACTTGACCCCAAAAAAACATCTGGGTCAGATGGTATAGACCCTTTCTTCTTTACGGTTGCTGCCCCTATCATTGCCAAGCCTATCTCCAACCTTTTTAACCCATCTCTCCTTTCTGGGGAGGTTCCCAGTGCTTGGAAGGCAGCCACGGTTCGTCCTTTGTTAACTTGGCTTTCGAAGACTTTAGAAAGGCAGGGTAGGATGGATATAGGTCTGTAGCAGTTTGGGTCTAGTGTCTCCCCCTTTGAAGAGGGGGATTATCGCGGCAGCTTTCCAATCTTTGGGAATCTCAGACGATATGAAAGAGGTTGAACAGGCTAGTAATAGAGGTTGCAACAACTTCGGCAGATAATTATAGAAAAAGGGGGTCCAGATTGTCTAGCCCGGCTGATTTGTTGGGGTCCAAATTTTGCAGCTCTTTCAGAACATCATCTATCTGGATTTGGGTGAAGGAGAAATGGGGGAGGCTTGGGCAGGTTGCTGTGGGGAGTGCAGGACTGTTGACTGGGGTAGCCAGGTGGAAAGCATGGCCAGCCGTAGAAAAATGCTTCTTGAAATTCTCAATTATCGTGTATTTATCGGTGGTGACAGTGTTTCCTAGCCTCCTTTATATATGCTATTTGTTTTAAACATGAGCTGGTTAAAAAAATATTAGTGTGTGTCTTTTGTTTATATATGGTTGATATTGCTTATGAAAATAAATATTGTAAAAAAATAAAAAGAGGACAATGTCTTGCCAGTCACTGGTACAGAAATGGCTGAGAAACAGTGTACTGTACTGCCAATGTTCTGTCAGCATTACTGCCTGTGTCCAGTGCTTGATTTGAGCTGGACACTGCCGGAACAGGATCCGACACCTCTCAGTTATGGACTGTTTCATTCCAAAACCCATTTTACCTCTCGTGTCATGAAAAATAATGTTCGCTATTTGTAATGTAAAATGTTTTAAAAGCAGTTAATTTAAGTTGCCTCCTCTGTAATTCTCATGTCCCCAAAGCTTGGTTCAATTTCAAATGGGATTTATAGTTTTTAATAAATATGTTGGAGTCTCCCTCTTAACCAAAAATACAAGTTAAATAATATAATTAGAATAGAATTAAGTCAAATCAAACTGTTTTTAAAGTTCTATTTGATTCTAAAAGATTTTTGATTGAAATGGAGATAAATCCAACATATCAATTATTAATTTGTAGCCAAACAGGAATTGAAGCCAGACTCAGTGGCACAGTTGGACCTGTCGAAGCAGAAGAAGAATCTCCTTTAAAATGTGTATATTTGGTTGTGTTGACAAACAAACAATTCAATATCACTTTTGTAATACGGTAAATAGCCTATTAATTTGTCGACAAGTTAAGAAATTGTTGGATTCACATTTCCCTCAACCAAAAATGAGTTAAAGAATAGGAGTAAGCCAGTGGCTCAGATTAAACTATCCAAGCAGTAGATACATATCCTTAATGTTAATATTTGGTTGCATTGTCAACCAAACACAATATCACTTTTGTACATTAGGCTATTTACTACCTTACAAACTAATGTAACAGTGTTTATTCAACCTTAAAAAGGGCAACTCCACCATTTAACCTAATTTTCATCATCTCCAGCACAATACCAGTGTCAACATGTGAAAATGGTGCATTTTTATGTTTTGTAGAAAAAAATATATAAAGTTAAAAAGTTCTCCCCAATGACATAAAAAAATATATAAAAAATATGTGATTTTCAAACACACATTGGCTGTGACGTTGGGAGAAAGAAAATACGCTCCCTTGAGCTAGAAACTCGTAGCAAGTTTTGAAAATCACTTTCTTTCCATTTAATCCTTCCCTGTGATGTCACAAAAGCATTTTTATAGACCTTTTCAACCGCAGATCATAGAAACGCACTGTATTCACAGGAGATGATGAATATGGAGGTTAAAATCAGGGTCGCAGGTCTGTGGGAATCTTCACATATGTTAAAAGAATCTGCACAGAATCTCAAAAAGGCATTGATTACTTGCACCATGTACTTTAATGTAATCTCAATGTAATGCAAGCCAGATCATTTGGTTGTGCTTTTAGATCAAGCACAGTGATAACACATTAAGTTAAAATTAAGACTGATTTTTCATTCAAATTTGGTTGTGTAGTTATATGGTTGAAAACACAGTGACAGCACATTGGGGGGAATTCAACAAACTTTTGGCTGTGTTTTTGAGTGTGTGAAAATAGGTTGGAATCTCAACGTATCTACCAAATACTTGTCACGAGTCCGACCGAGGGTGGTTTCCCTTCCCGGGCGGGTGGCGCTCGGCGGTCGTCGTCACCGGCCTATTAGCTGCCACTGATCGTCTTTCCTCCCCCTCCTTGTATGTTTATTAATAGCACCTGTTTATGAATGATTAGTTTGTCTTTATTAGACAGCCGGCCCGCCTGGTTGTTGTGCGGGATTATTCATTGTAACCTTCGACTCTGTTGTAGAGGTACGTGTTAGTGCCTGGTCGTGCATTTTCAGTTGTACATTTTGATTCCCTGTGTTTGGGGCCGTTACTATTGTGAGCACCCTGTGGTGCGTTGGTGCTATTAAAGAAGCACATCATTGCACTCTCTGTCTCCTGCGTTTGACTCCACACCCACGACACCCGGAGCATTACAATACTACCCAATTGTCCATGTTGAAATGAGGGTGTGCCGAGTCTTCCTTTCTCTCTACTAAGGATGGATGGGCAGTTGGGTTTCTACTATTAGAATGAAGAAACATTCAATGGTTTGACAGTACAGAGGATGGAGTTTGTGTTATTATAACTCAGAACAAAGTAGAAACCTCTCAGGTGTTGCTCATGTTCCCAATTACCAGATCCATCTAGTTATACAATCACTACAGAAAAGTACAGCCACAATAGTTCTCCCATTTCACATATTGTATTAAATCTATTTTAACTGTCTGTAGCCATTACTTATATGGGGTGGAGGCCGGCAGTTTGGTCATGGTTTAAATGTGTAGTGGAGAGAGGCCACCCATCCACCACACCAAAGAGAGGAGAAAGCTATATATGCCGCAGAGAGGCGTAGGATACTTGTGGCTGTGGTCTCCATTTACACTGGGCTGCAGCACGCTAACAACAGGCTGCGGCAGGGATCGGATGGGGTATTTCTGCTCATAGGGAAAGCCTGCATTCAGCCTGCCTTAGGAACGGGTGCACTTACAGTATGCCCTACAGAGAAAGAGTCAGTCTCAAGAAGCAGCTAATGCAGTTCAAAACGGTCTCTCTCTCCTAACATAATATTACACACCAGTATCTCACAGCCCAAACTCTAAATCTGTAGCTTCACTCCGTCAGGAAATACATGTAATTACACAGTGCTGCTTACTACTCTGGTGAGAATGGCTGGCTTCTAATCAGCCTTGTTACATTCAACCTCTGAAGCCTTACTCCTTACTGTAAATGTGCCCATCATGTCTCTCGTGTGGTTATGCATACAGTATGTATGTACTTTAGTCATACTAAAATGGATGGTTAGCTTGATCTCCTCACCCATGTATGTTCAGTCAGGAAAGCTACAGAGCCATGTGCGCTGTGACTGGACCTTGGTATTTACCAGACATAATTACATCTTCAGGAATAGTCTCCTGGTTGGTCATCATCATCTCTACAGTCCATCCACTGAAAAACACTAAAAGAATCATCCTGAATTCCTCCAGCCATCTTCACCTACAAGCTCCAATCACCACCATGTTATTGTGACTTTTACCCCTCTAAATATTAAGACTAACTTTCTAATGTGACATTCACCATAATCATCTTTTTAAACATTCTATTAGCTGGAGGACTCAACCTCTCAAACTTTGATATTTCTAAACAAATGGACTCGATCATTCAAAACCAAAGATATCCATCTATGTTAATCTACCCTTTTGAAACCGTTTCTTATGTCTTCATCAAAAATATAAGACCACAACTGATCTTGTATGACAAATGAAACGTGACAGTACCTGTAACTTTAATTTCCTAAAAACAGAAACATTCCCCATTGTCCCCGTTTCTTGTCCTTAAGTTGACAGGTTTGTCATACCGTACAAAGTCTACAGCAATCAAAACTACCATTTATTCTTGTTACCCATACAGTACCAGTCAAAAGTATGAACTCACCTACTCATTCAAGGGTTTCTTTATTTTTACTATATTCTACATTGTAGAATAATAGTCAAGACATTAAAACTATGAAATAACACATTGAATAATGTAGTTACCAAAAAAAAGTGTTAAACAAATCAAAATATATTTAGATTATTCTTCAAAATAGCCACCCTTTGCCTTGATGACAGCCTTGCACACTCTTGGCATTCTCTCAACCAGCTTCATGAGGTAGTCACCTGGAATGCATTTGAATTAACAGGTGTCCTTGTTAAAAGTTCATTTGTGGAATTTCTTTCCTTCTTAATGCATTTGAGCCAATCAGTTGTGTTGTGACACGGTAGGGGTGGTATACAGAAGACAGCCCTATTTGGTAACAGACCAAATCCATATTATGGCACGAACAGCTCAAATAAGCAAAGAGAAAGACATGAAGGTCAGTCGATTGGGACAATGTCAAGAACTTTGAAAGTTTCTTCAAGTACAGTCGCAAAAACCATCAAGCACTATGATGAAACTGGCTCTCATGAGGACCGCCATAGGAAAGGAAGACCCAGAGTTACCTGCTGCAAAGGATAAGTTCATTAGAGTTCCCAGCCTCAGAAATTGCGGCCCAAATAAATGCTTCACAGAGTTCAAGTAACAGACATCAACTGTTCAGAGGACACTGCATGAATCAGCCCTTCATGGTCAAATTGCTGCAAAGAAACCACTACTAAAGGACACCAATAATAAGAAGAGACTTGCTTGGTCCAAGAAACACACGCAATGGACATTAGACCGGTGGAAATCTGTTATTTGGTCTGATGAGTCCATGTGAGATTCTTGGTTCCAACCGCTGTCTTTGTGAGATGCAGAGTAGGTGAACGAATGATCTCCGCATGTGTGGTTCCCACCGTGAAGCATGGAGAAGGTGGGATAGTGCTTTGCTGGTGACACTGATTTATTTAGGCGGCGAGTGATGGAGTGCTGCATCAGATGACCTGGCCTCCACAATCACCCGACAACTCAATTGAGATGGTTTGGGATGAGTTGGACCGCAGTGTGAAGGAAAACTATCCAACAAGTGCTCAGCATATGTGGGAACTCCTTCAAGACTGTTGGAAAAGCCTCCTACATGAAGATGGTTGAGAGAATGCCAAGGGTGTGCAAAGCTGTTTTCATTGCCAAGTGTGGCTATTTTAGAAGAAACTAAAATATATTTGGATTTGTTTAACACTTTTTTGGTTACTACATGATTCCATGTGTGTTATATCATAGTTTTGATATATTCACTATTATTCTACAATGTAGAAAATAGTTCAAACAAAGAAAAACCCTTGAATGAGTAGGTGTCCAAACTTTTGACTAGTAGTGTCCTAACCGGGAATTAAACCAAAAAAGAAAAGGTGTGTACTTACAGATGCTGTCTGGCTGAAGTGTCTCCTCTGGACTGAATGGTAGAGGGATTCTAACAGCAGAGAGAGAGAGCAGAAGAAAATTGAGGGGGAAAAAAAAGAGGGAGCATCCAAGTTGCCACCCTCTCATGTAACTTCCAGTATACTGAAAGTTGTTTCTCCAGTTCTAAAAAAGCCTGCTGATTGCAGAAAGACGTCCATCCCTCTACATTTCCATCCCCTCCCCGTACCGCTTTACATAACTCCCCCCAAAATCCTCCTCTCCCAGAAGTGGGATCATGGTGGATGCTTTGGCCAGTCTAAAAAGGAGGGACAGTTAGGGGCTGCCGTACTGCATGTATTTTCCTTGTTTGCTCCTAAACCTTAAATATGATGGAGATATTTATGAGGGGAACATCTTTGTCCACTACATATTGATATTTGCTAATTGTTCACAATCACGAGTTACCGGTTCACGTAGCAATCCTGAAAGTTGAGCGATTAGGTCAAATACAAAATTCAGCCGAAATGTGGTCAATGTTAGTGCAGGATTAAAGCACTGGAGTAGCACAACATTTGCAGTACTTTCTTCAATATCAAAGACAAAGTACTTACTTCGCCCTTGCCATTACACACAGTTGAATCAGTATTCTCTAAAATGTACATTGACAGTTAGTGGGTATTTATGTTCTCCACAGGGCGAGTCCCTATTTTCCCCCTGCTTCTCACAGAGATCTCTAATTATGTGCTCCAGATTACAGCCCGTCTCCACACAGCCTACAAGACCAGCTCACAGAGAGGTCTTTCATCACATCACACATGTACAAACCTAACAGAATATATACAGTCAGCTACAAACATGTGCCTCAGAACTTACATCCCTGCTGGCACTGCAGGGCTTCTGTTTTGCCCATGGCTGTTTGGAGCACCTCTTGCCTCAGCATTGTTGTAATAAGATTTGATAGAGGTTGAAGAATTCAGTACGACAGAAACATTTTTTAATTTTTTTATTCAGTATGTACAGCAATAGTGATAGATGTGTATTTTTCATTAGAATAAGTGAGATAAGCAAGGCACTTCTTTTTCTGTATAAGTACAAAACATTTGCTACGTAGCTGACAAAGCGCAAGTGTGCTATTGTGAATTGCGAGTTTGACTGAAGTGTTACAAGCATCCGTCAACGTCTGGGATGAAGCTGTTGAGAGTGAGATTGTCCCCCTCGCTGTCCTCTGTGCTGGGCATTAGGGTGATGTTGCTTGTGGGGCATCTGTATCTCCCCTGGCCACCATAAGTGGTTCTGGTGGGAACCACTGCTGAGATGCACACCATCTCTGTGCCCTGTCCCTGCAGCTGCTGGGCCCTGTGTCTGTATATGCTGCCCCTCAGCTTGGTCAAGAGGACGACGGTGCTGACAATGAACATTGTTATCACAGCAGCCAGCACAGCGATGATGATCAGGCACTGACCTACCAGCCCTCTCCCCTTAGGGGTCATGGTCGGGCATGTCACTCTGTTCGAGACACTGACGCTTCCTGGAATGGAGGATTTTGCTGTCCCTTCTGTGAAGGAGTTGATGGCACTGGTAGGGTTAGGTGGATGCAAGGCGGATGGGACAGGTGTTTGTTTAACTCTCACAGTGGTGTGGGAGAGCTCAGTCTCATGGTCTGTCTCTGAGGTTTCAGTTCTCATTGTTTGCTGGGTAACGGAGACTTCTTTTGCGTTTTTGGTCAGGTCTTTGGTGAGGGCTACAGGGGGCGTTGTTTGAGGTGGTAGCTCAGACAGGTTCGACTCCTGGGGTCCATGGGTTGCTACCTCCCCGTGGCTAAGTAGACATCTTGACACCGCCTTGCTTGACAGAACCAGAAGGAACACAAGAGCTAGATATCTCCCAGGCTTTGGGGTAAACATGGTGGCAAATCTGCGAAGGGAAATGATAACAGCAAAAATGTAAAGACTATGTTCAAGGAAACAGTGGTACAACGCAGACGTTCATCACAAAACTGAGGCATAGCTATGCCCAATTCAAGCCTTCCTGTTTTACACTACCTTAGCATGCGCTAAGGAAGAACCAATGTGATAAGTGCTATGAGAAAGTGTGAAAAGTAACTTGGCCTTCTGTAATCTAGTGTGATACATTACAGAACACTGCACCGAAATGCCAGCACAAATACCCAATACTTGTAATAACACGGTATACATTGGCTTAATATTTAAGATGGTGTTGCTCATCAACATCACTTTGAGCCTGTGTAAAGGGATCAATTTCCTTTACAAAAAAATGTTAGTGACAGTGACTGACAGATAATGATCTGCAATACATCTAAATCCACCCCATCAGTGATGTTGCAACGCTTCCTCAGCATTTCAGAAAAAAAACTAATAATTCTAATTACAGGTTCTTTTAGAAAGTGGAGACTTTGTAGAAACTGTATACTAGCTCATGCAGCCCAACACTACTGATCACCCCACTGCTATGACACTTACCCAAATGCTGGAGGAGAAGTCTTGTTTTGCGGTACATTGGCCTCTCAACCAGCAGATTGTTCACCGTCAAGCAAGAAGCGAGACATTGGCTGATCTGTGAGGAATACAGGAAGCATGCTGCCTTTCACAGAAGTGAAGCTGTTTAAAAAAATAAAACACTGACAAGTGTTACACTTACAAATGAGGAATGGGGTATGGTGGCATACATGGGTTTCAGACACAAGGAAAGCTAGAATCTCTTGATAAAGAATAGCAAGTATGTGAGAGCAAAAGTATATGAGCGTACACTTAACTTGACATGCAGTGCATTAGTAAAGTATTCAGACACCTTCCCATTTATTACGTTACAACCTTATTCTAAAATTAATGTATTATTCTAAACACAATGCCCCATAATGGACAAAGCGAAAACATGTTTAGAAATGTGTGCAAATGTAAAGAAAAGGTAAAAATTAAATACCTTACATAAGTATTCAGACCCTTTGCGATGACTCAAAATTAAGGTCAGGTGCATCCTATTTCCATTGATCATCCTTGAGTTGTTTCAACAACTTGAATGGAGTACACTTGTGGTAAATTCAATTGATTGGACCGGATTTGGAAAGGCACACACCTGCCACTCCTCAGTAAAAGGCAAGACCGCCCGCTTGGAGTTTGCCGAAAGGCACCTAAAGGACTCTGACTATGAGAAAGATGATTCTCTGGTCTGATGAAACCAAGATTGAACTCTGGGGCCTGAATGCCAAGCGTCACGTCTGGAGGAAACCTGCACCATCTCTAAGGTGAAGCCTGGTGGTGGCAGCATCATGCTATGGGGATGTTTTTCAGCAGTAGGGACTGGGAGACTAGTCAGGATCGAGGGAAAGATGAACGGAGCAAAGTAGAGAGATCCTTGATGAAAACCTGCTCTAGAGCGCTCAGGACCTCAGACTGGGGCGAAGGTTCACCTTCCAAAACAGGACAACGACCCTAAGCACACAGCCAAGACAACACAGATGTGGCTTCAGGACAAGTCTCTGAATGTCCTTGAGTAGCTCAGCCAGAGGCCAGACTTAAACCCGATCGAACATCTGGAGAGATTTGAAAATAGCTGTGCAGCATTGCTCCCCATCCAACCACAGACCTTGAGGATTTGCAGAGAATGAGAGAAACTCCAAATACAGGTTTGCTAAGCTTGGCGTCATATCCAAGATTCGAGGCTGTAATCGCCGCCATAGGTGCTTCAACAAAGTAAAAGGTTTGAATACTTACGTAAATGTGATAGTTTAGCAAATGTATTAAAAAAAAAAAAAAATTAAAAAAATTCTACAAACCTGTTTGGTGCTTTTTCATGGGGTATTGTGTGTAGATTGAGGGGAAAAAACGACTCAATCCATTTTAGATTAAGGCTGTAACGTAACCAAATGTGGAAAATGTTGAGGGATCTGAATACTTTCCAAATGCACTGCGTCTCAGATATTGCTTGTTTGAAGATGGTCATCTCATGTTTTCCCAGTCCTCTGCATCACTCATTAACTTGACAACAGAATACTTATTTTTTTTATTTCTTTATTCATTTTTCTGATAATCGATAAGTTTGATACTTGAAGCAGAAAAAAATGAACAAAAATGCTCTACAGACCTCCACAAGAGGCTGAATCCTTGTTTGTTTTTCTTCTGTTATTAACTTCTCTTTTTGTATTTATAATACCTGTGATAGAATGGAGATTCTGTTCAGTCATGACGCATTATGGCAAGGAACGCAGACAAGAGGTAACGTTCAAAACCCACCAGAACCCAACTCCCAAACACACTGCAGCCCAAAACAACAATAAAAAAAAATGAAAAAAATGAAAACAAATATTTACAAAGCTTTAAATCATTTTCTAGGCCTTTATTTCAAACATCACATACATCTCTCTACAGCATATTTCTCCAACCTACAGTGTCCCTTTGAATAGCTATTCACCAATATTCCAAACATCACAGGTCTCGCTGCCTTGAGTAGACCAAGGAGGCTGAGGAGAAGCATTTACAGGGCAGTACAGGACAAAGTCCAAGACATCCTCCCCTGACAGATTCATATCTCTACAGCACAGTAGAACACATTGAAGTAATTCTCCACCCCAATAAAATATTACAGAACACCAGACGATGCATATTTAGAGTAAAATTGCATCCTCGGATGTAATCTTAGATTGTGAGGCCAGGATGGAGTGATTGATATAAGCATACATTTCTCAGTGCTTTCTATGCCCAAAACCCACTGTCAAAGTTCCTCTCAGGGTGCCTATCCACTCTCTCCTGCTAAATAACTCACACCATTCTCAAACCGCAGTCATCATTAAGCACTTCCTGTGCACAACTCTGATCTCTTCAGTGGCAACAAACTTTAAAGGCTAACAAACTCTGAACCGTAAACCTAACCCACCCTCCCGCTGAAAAAAAAAGGCATAACAAAAATAGCATGACAACAGAACCATTATCGCAGTTGGCAACACCATCAAATAGTCGGACAATCCAAACGACTCCTTGTTCCTCTGATTCTCTAGTGATGTGACCATGTATTTAAGGGGAAACTATTTAAAATCCTGATAAGGAAGTACATAGTGGGATATGTGCAACGGGAGAGCCGGAGAAGGAAGCACAGGATAAAACACACAGTATATTAACATCACCATACCACCCAATTCTGTTATCATAGGCCAAAACCTTGGTCACACCCTATGGTGAATCCATATAATCTAAAAATCCCCTCGCATTATCTGGAGAAAAAAAAAACACACAAGAAAACAAAAGAGCACATCCTCTACAACTCCAACCAGGCCAAAGACATACGAGACAAATTCACACATCCTGAAAGCCTTCCTTCTCCATGTTACTTCTTGTCAACCAACAGTCAAAATTGTTGTCTCAGACACACCCCTGTTACTCACCCTCTGGTTGGCTGTATGGATATGGGCCAATGAAGTGGTGAATAGTGAGCATCCTGACACACACACACCCTGAACACAAGGGCACAGTTCAACATTGGGGTTTATGACAGCATAAACACCTCAAATCAAAGGCAGAACAAGGCTGATCCACTGCTAAAAGTCTGGATATGTTTACCAGCTACATAGAACACAATTCCATTGGTCCTTCTCTGGGCAGCACACAGGACATTGCCACAAGAACCCGTACAAGCCACCCAGGTGGCTCCATGTCATGAGTCAGCAGAACTGTAACTTACAGTGCAGAGCTTATTACAGTACACACATACCATCTGTGTCACAGGGCCAGAGGGGGACAATGACAAACAAACAAGGAACATAGTAGCAAACTAGGGCACATTTGTTTCATAAGACTGGAACGCCAACAATGCTGATGGTAGCCAAGGTCACCTAAATGACAGGAACGCTAACAATGCTGATGGCAGAGGTCAACTAAATGATTGAAAATGATTTTGGGATTGGGCATGTGCATTGTAAACAACTCCAAAAAAGAAAAACAGTTCAAGTGAACATCTAAGGCTACGAGAAGTACAAGGTGCAGGGTGACATCTCACCTGTCGTTTTCATCTACAAAGCCTAGGGGAGTCCACTCATACCCTTTCTGTTCCACGAAATTGATGGAGATGATCAAAACATTGTTCAAGTTGCAAACATAAGTTACACCAGGTATCAAATGATATGTAAGGACTGCATGTTTGCGGCTTGCTTAGTAAAACAAGCTAGAGTAAGAGAGATCAAAGATGGAGAATAAACAGTGGAAATTCAAATCTCTTGAGTAGAATATATATGAATGTATTAACTCTGGCCAGAATCAGGAGATGTTAACAAGTGTACAGACAATGGTCCTGTTAAGATGGGAGGAGAGGGAAGAATTTAGAGGTTCAGAAAAGTCAGGCGGGAGAGCGAGAACACTTACAGCAAGAATCACACCACCACCTCAGAGCTTTTCAGCAAAGACAACAGAAGTACTATGATAAATCAGGCTTGAGTGTTTGATATTTTCCCATAATGAGTTGGTTCTCCTCCATTGTCTTTTACAGTAATTGTTTGATTATTGAAATCTGCCATCCCCCTCCTCGCATTTCCAGCCTATTGCATTGTCCCTTATAGTTTGTATTTTGAGTCTTCCTGGAAAACAAAGATAAACATTTTTTTTTAAAGAAAAATACTGTCAAGGAGGTGTAAACATAACTCCTTTAAAATTTGGCAACATAAGTAGTTGGGGAAGACAATATACTGATACCTACATATAAAACATTTGGGTTTACCCAAATAGAAATGGTTCACATTGGAATTTTCTTGGTCACAATCTTAAAAGCAAAAGGAATATGCAAGACTTTTTCATACAACATACAAGAATAAACCGCCACTTATTAAAAGGAATGGAATAGTTTGCCATATTTCTCTCTTATTCCATCATGTTAACTGAGGGTTAGGGGCTGGCTAAGAAAAGTTAATATCGGAATGTTGCTTGGGATCATTGCTAGGCAGGTTTCAGGCAGAACGCTGTCATTGAGATTGGCAGTGACGGGTCCCGCCCACCTCCTAGCCAATGGATCGTCCTGAATTTTGGGGGGAGGGTCCTTAAATGGCGATCTTGGACATCTGCTCCTCGAGTTGGATGATTCGCTTCTCCTGACTGCTGACCAGGTCCTTGAGGGATTTGATTTCTTTCAAGACCTCATCCAGCTTGGCTTCGTTTTTCTGAGGAATACAGAGACAGGAGCAAGACATGAGGCCCTTTCTGGAGATGTTGGTACCAGTCCTAGTATAGTTAAAGCTTTTGCACCAAGACAAAATGACTGTAAATTCAGGGTCTACAGCAGGGTTCCATAACTGGCAGCCTGTAGGTGATTTTATTTGGCCCCCAAATGAGCAATTATAGATATTTTTATTATAATAATACATTATTTTTATTGTTGGACATTAAAAAAAAAAAAACTGTAAAAACACCAGCAAATCAGCTCCAAATTATTATTTTGGAATTCTGTTCCAAATGTTTTCTTCAAATATTATATCGGTTTTGGGCTTCTTGCGGTCATTTTACAGTCTACAAAATATTTGTAATTATGTACCAGCCCCTTGATCGCCTGCCCGTGACTGAATCTAGTTGATGATCCCTGGTCTACACACTGTGTGTGTATATTTTTAATACGGAGGTCCATTCTATCCCTGCAGGCATTCTACGCTGCAGACATGCAGGGCTCCAGTATCCCGTAGCACCCTGAGGGTTAACATGGAGCGCCTGCAGGCTGCAGAGCAGCAGCCCAGTCTGCCATGATTACAGGCCAGAGCTGCAGATCGAAGTGGAGGCCAGGGCTGGGCCCTGCGTGGGCAGCTGTGTTGTGGGTGAGGTAGGGCAGGAGCAGCAACCGCCCCTCATTGAGTCAGAGAGAGCGATGGGGGTGGAGACTTCTAGTAACCACCTTATGAAGTCAGGCAGCCACCCCCTTCTAAAACACACCCAGCCAACAAACTCTTCATGTTCCAAGGCCCCAGCTGCAATATGTCAAGGCCAGGGCTGAACTAAAGGCCATTTGATGACTGTGGTGGTGGGTGTGGCAATCAGACTAGCCCTGGGAAAGCACTGTACATACCCAAGGAGATACATACTGTAATGTTGATATATTGATCCAGTCAACTTTCAATCAAAACACTAGTGGTACATTGCACATACAGAATAATATCCTGGTGTCTGGTGAGTAGTACTTGTTTACATAAAATAAAGCAGTGTTTCCCAACTCCTGTCCTCTAGTACCTGAACAGTACATCTTTTTATTGTAGTCCTGATTCAACTTGTCAACTAATCATCAGGCCCTCTGAGTTGAATCAGGTATGCTAGTCAGGACTACAACACAAATGTGTGCCGTTGAGGATACTCTAGGACTGGAGTTGGAGTGGAGAGAGACTATGTCTCTCCCATACAACCCAGTCAGAGTCCTCCCCAGACAGAGACAGCAGTCCTCACTCTGGATTGAGTGGGCGAGACAGACTTGTTGGCTGGGCCCCTTTTCTCTGTGTTCTTGCTCAGCTTGTTGTCCAGGATGTTTTTCTTGACCACTTTGAGGTCGCGGTTCTTGCCAGGGACGTAGCCGTTCTTCAGGGATATGAGGATGGGCTCGCCATTCTTCCCCTCGAACCAATCCTCTGCCTCGATGGCACAGTCTGGTCCTGCCGTGTCTGGGTACAGGTCATCCTGGAACAGGTCAGACTGCAGAGCGGCACAGAGACTGCTGTTAGAGAACGCTGTACCAAACACATAGGGCCCGTTACCTGGACACAGATTAAACAATCCTGAACAAAAAAGCATTCTCTATGGAGATTCTTCATTGATCTTGCTTTCTTAATTTGTGTCTAGTAAAACACCCTAACATTTTCTATCCGTCAAAATAGACTGTTTCAGTTAAATGTTGCATTAATTGTTGAAATCATTCATATATTGACTGTCTAGATCAGAATGAAGAAGCTCACCTTTCTGGGCACAGTCATGATGATAGGTTCACACTTCCTTTCGTGCAGTTTATAAAACCTGCCAACATAAAAGCAAAAATAAGTGTATTATTCAAAACATCACATAACAGGCCCACTGTCTAACATCCTTTTACAAACACTGCAGCCCAGCCCAATGCACTTCTACTTCCAGGACACTGGCAATAGTCAGGCAGCCTCAGTAAACATGGAGTTGAATAACTGCATGGTACACAATTCTGGTTGGCAGGGCCTGGAGTTAATCCGTTTATAAGGAGAGAGCTCTCCTCCAACATGTGGTTATGTGCTGCCTCCTGGTGGACATGGACAGGTAATAGCGTCACATTACAAGTCATCTTCCGTTTAGGGCCACCTCATAGACCCGGCCAAGAACTACCCCACTTGGTTCTAGACCTTCCCACTAGACCTTGCTGAAATGAATCAGGGGTGTGCCCAACAAGACATGATATTCAGATATGATAGAGCAGTCCTAAAATGGATGATCCATTTCTCTATCCAGCCAGCCCTACCTGGCGATCTCACACTTGTTGACATCCAGACCTCTCTTGGGCATGTATCCCATCCCCCTCTGGGGCTCCTTGGTGGTGAAGGTGTTGAGGTAGTGGACAAATGGGGCCTCGTCCGTGATCTCAAAGTAGCGGATGCTGCTGTCACCCTACAAACCACAGAGACAAGATGACGGCCTTTTAGTGCTTGTCTGAATTCATACATTTTTTTAATGGCTCAATGAGCAGCAATAGAATAAAGTTTAAGATACAGTATAATGTTTTAGTAATGACTTCATGGATAACACTTCACCATGCAGAACTTCATGGATCAAAGTAAGACTTGTTATAAGTCACTTGCACAGCAGATCAAATGGGTGTGTATGTATGTAATCTTCGGGAAAAACTCCACTCACCTTACCACACAGGTAAACCACATTGGTATCTGGGTCATAGAAGGGCAAGAGAACTCCATTGCTGGTGTCCATCTCATGCACTGAGATGGCCTCGTCCATGGCTTGCTGTAAATGAAACATTGACATAGTTGGTTACTGAGCAGTCCAGTAACATCTTTAATATAGGGAATATAGGGTTCCGTTTGTGACTCAGCCAAGAGTTGTGATGGTGAGGACGGGGTGACCCACCGGGTTCCACAGGGCTAGCTGTCTCTCACTCATACGGCTGAAGCCCGTGGTGAACACGTTGCCGTCCGACAGGAAGATGGCCCTCATGGGCCGTGCCCCCTCATGGGCCTTCTCCTTCTCCTGTGACACAGAGGGTCAACATCAACATAAGGTACGTACACCCTACATTTTCACCTCCGAGATTCCTTCAAATTAGATTTTTTTTAGGTTAAGTTTGCGGAATTTGACAACCCTATACAGCAGGTTTGTTAGTGAAAATTATTGTCAGTGGTGCTCACCCCTACGATCTCCTCCTTGCGGGGGTCGATGACACGGATTGTCTTGTCCTTGCAGGCAGTGCAGATGAGGCTGCCGTTGCGGTTCCAGCAGGCGCTGAAGATGACATCAGGGTGCATGTCCTCCAGCTGAATCATGGCTTCGCCCGTCCCCACGTTCCAGATGATGATCAGGTTGTCACAGCCTGAGGATTACACACATTTAACAAACACACAATACACAAGAGAAGCATGGACATAATATCACTGATGTGGCAAGATAATATCATCTACAACTCTTAGCTCATTCTGGTTTGGTTCTGACATGGAGGGGGAAAACACGGTGAATATGGTCATTCTCAAAGGGATACTGCGAGATTCTGGCAATTAAGCAATGACAAAGTCTATAGGTAAAGTAGCATACGCTAGCGTACCTGTAGACTTTCAGTCACTGCGCTAATGCTAGTCAGCATTGGCTTGCGAAACTACCTCTTCCTTCTGCATGTAGACATAACAAATGACATCCACAAGTTCAATGGACTAATGGGTAAGTTCAATGGGTAAGTAGAAAAACAGCACAATAGCAAAAATCTTGCAGTATCCCTTTAAGGCAATTGTCAGTGTGTCAATGGGGACAGATGTGCGTTGATCAGACATCTCAGTGTTTGGGGAAAATTATGCCACAGGGTAACAGTGACAAGCTCACAGCAGGTTACCACTTTTCTCAGGGCGAGGAGGGATTGAGAGCAAGTGAGCTGATGGCGACCGAGAATACAACCACAAAAGCAGAGGCACACAGGTTGAACCAGAACTATAATGATAAGGACAGGAGGACACTAGTGTTGTCACGATACCAGAATTTAAACTGTTGATACCATCACAATACCACGGCAAAAAAAGGCATGGAGACAAACTTCACTACTGACTGCTCTGTTCAATCGTTAGGCATCTTCTGAGTTCATCATTACATTGGAAATGTTTGACGTCAGAGACAGACATGTACGCATTAATGAATCAATTATACAATAAATTTGACTTTGTTGGTTAAAACAAGTACAAAACAATATAAATAATTTATTAGTAGGAAAATGTATACACTCAAGCAGTGAGACACTTCGGATAAGAGTCTGCTGAATAACTAAAATGTACATTTTTTAATTGGAATGGTAAACCTCCTTTGATAAACTGGGTAAATCAAGATGTAATCTAGGCCTATTCGCAATACAGATGAACGCATATTCAATGTGTGTGCATGCATTGAGTAATTGAGCTGGTTTTGGCGGATTTCATCTGTTTCCCTTCCATTTGGGACTTAATAGCATTTCACTGTAAGGTCTACACACCTGTTGTATTTGGCGCACGTGACAAATAAACTTTGATCTAATATTGTACCGTACTGATCAACAACATTTGCATAGAGGTAATTTATTTTATAAGTGTGCGCTGTCTCTTTAACGACATCATTCACGAGGCAAGAGGGGGGCGGTCCATCTGAGCCTTACTCACACAGTCATTTCGCTAAGGCAATAGATCATCTTTGGGAGAGACATGAGACCGATTAAGTGAATGAATAAAGTTTGTGGCAATCAGCTTTGAAATCAGCATATTTTGTATTAAGGTTTGCATATTATCACAAAGTACTCAGGTAGTAGTGAATTGATGTTAGCGTCAGCTGTAAGCTAGCAAGGAAAGTTAGCCTACAAAGCAGGATGCTGACGGAATGTTATTGCATTGTAAAGTGTTCTAGCCTGTATAGACATTGTTTTGCGACCAGTAATTAACAGGTTCAACATTTCTACATGCCGTGTCGCATTATTGAAGTGTGTAAACTTCTGTGCAGCATTTGTGGGGAGCTAAACCTGATGCAGCCCAGACTCCCAGTGCAGCAGACCCGGCGCCAGGATAAAGTGACTAAGTGGAGCAGGCACAGTGCGCTCGCACTAAGGGGGACCTTCAGCGGCGCTGATACAGACTTGATCCGTGAGAAATTTGATAGACGTAGCAAAAGTAACAAAAATGATAGTACCGAACCATTTATGTTCTAGTATCGAAAAAGTACAGACGTTTTGGTATACCATGCAACACTAGAGGATACCACTCACCGGCACTGAGCAGGACGTTGCGTGCTGTGGGGTGCCATGTGATGATGCCAACCCTTTTGGAGTGTCCCTCCAGGACCACCACAGGCTCAGACAGGCCAGTAACCAGTCCGTTCTCAGGGATCTGCCACACCTGCAGACAGAGTTAAGGGTCAGAGGTCAGGGCATAGCTAGGGTCAATAATGCATCACATACTGAATTTAAATCAAATTATATTTGTCACGTGCCAAATACATTTCACCTTACAGTGAAATGCTTACTTAACTGCATTGTTGGTTTAAGGGCTTGTAAGAAAAATATGTTAAGAAAAAAATAGAAAATAAAAGTAACAAATAGTAAAATAACAATAGCGAGGATATATACAGGGGGTACCGGTACAGAGTCAATGTGCGGGGGCACCGGTTAGTCGAGGTAATTGAGGTAATATATACATGTAGGTAGAGTTAAAGTGTCAGAGATTATGGCTGCAGTTCCCCTGCTGTTACGTGTCGTAAAGCACTAAACTAAAATCGACCACAGAAAGCAGTACATTCACATGAACAAACTTGTCAAAAACTCTTCTAGATTGACATTACTGTGACAGGAAGTTAGTAGATCACACAACCATGACTCAAGGGGGCGGCAGAGATCTAAAGTCACTCACCATACTGACGTACAGCCTGAGTAGCTTACTTCCCACTGACAATACAGCCAGTAGACTATACAAATACAGTAAAGATCGCAGAATCAGAACATTGATCTATGGAAATAAAGACTAAAGGTAAAAGTCATTATCTCTATGATCGCCGACAGCAGTAGACTGACATTATGAAAGGCATGTGGTTCAGTAGTCAAACCACTGCATTACTACTGAACCCCTACACTAATCAGAGCTCCTACTCCAGCTGCAATAGGTCACTACAGATACAGCAGTCAACAGCAACAGCAGCTCATCAGGAAATGTAATCTAAAGTCAACATTACTTTTAGGGAACCAATTCGGTGTGTATTTCTAGCAGCAATATGAAATGTTCTGAAGAGAGAGGAACCTTTGGCGGTTCAACTTCTGTAAATGCACTCGGAGCACTGCATCCATTTCACAGACAGGTCTTCTGGTGTTGAGAGAGTTGCATGGGGAAGTCAACGCCTACAGGTGGGGAAGTGGTAGAAGCATACCAAAGTACACTGCGCACACTGATCACTGCCGTTCACAGCCCAAATAAGGACATATGGAGAAAAGTACAGCACCAGCCTCAAACAAGTTAGTGACCTCAGCCATATAAAAAAGGCTAAATCATTCCCCAAAGCTGATTCCTATACGACTTGTCTCTCTCTGCGTCTAATCTAATCCAGACTAGAGGGCGAGCCCTGCCTGCACCCATGCTTAGCTACCCTATCACTTTCGGAATCAGCACCCTTCCCTACGCTATCAGTATCTGGCCTTTCACAACCAAAACTTGTCATCTCCTGTCGGTTGGCATCGGTGAGAGGGTGTGTGTAGATGGACAGGTTAAGTATGAACAAACATTGCTGTACAGTTCCACTGAAAGGCACAGTCTCTGCTGAGGTGTGTGTCAGGGAGAGGGGTGATCGTAACCATACCATAACTGTGCAATCCTCCGAGCCGCTGGCGATGACCTGGTCATTGTGGGGGCACCAGTCGATGTCCAGCACAGGGCCTGTGTGACCACACACTGTGGGGTAGGCCTTGTCAATGCGGCCCGACTGTGGAGAAACAAGCAGATACAGACATGAGATCAGTCACGGATGTCTATGATGCCTGGTGATCTGAGGGAACAACTTGACCCGAGTTTAACTTAAACCATGAAATCACAGGGTTAGGCCGACCAACCAGAGACCATGTACAAAACAAGGAGTATGCAATAGAGATGTTCCCTGTGAGCAGATGGCAACATCCCGAGGAGGAGGAGCTCAGTCAAACATTAACCAGACACATTTGACTACCTGTATTTAAATCTGTGTTTTCAACCAAATTACACAGTCCACTAATGCATTAAGAGCATAGAGGGGAACAGAGACACAAACAGAGAGACTCACCAGCCTAGCACTGTCATAGCCTCTAAAAACCATTTCTGTTTACAATTCTGCTGCATAGCTATATCCTAGGACTCATTTAGATTAAAGCTTACCCTTGTTGAATATGTAAATGATGGCATGTTGGTGGTGATGACGTCAGACATGCACACCAGCAGAAGCTTATTTTTTGCTCTTTAAAGTGAAAACCTGAGCTAACCTCCAATCTGAGCCTCTTATATATAGCCCACAGCCATTCTAGCAGTAGACTGGGCACCATGACAACAATGGTTTCAGAGGGGCTAAATATAAGTGCTGCATATTCAGTCACAGGGAGAGAAGAGCTTTTCCAGGTCTTTACTGTAGACATTAGAAAAACATAATAACAAGGCCTGTAAGCATTAGGCACACCAGCCTTTAGTGTTGACTTCAAACTCAAGATAAATGCTTAGAATGACCCTTATACAACACACAGGCCAGATGGCCAGAAATCACTTCCCCAGCCATCACACACACAAAACAAAGGAGCCAGACAAAGGGAAGGCTTTCCCACCCTATCAGCTGACTTCCTGATGACATCAGTCTGGTCTGAAGGCGGGTACTATCTTGACCTCTGACCCTATCGTGATTGGAGAATCAGGTGCTCTCCACGGTGTCAATTCTGAAGATGCTGAGGGGGGTAAGGGTTGGATTCGGGAGAATGACGCACCCTTTTCCATGCTCCTGTCAGTTGATTGCCCAACCAGACCACCACAGAGCCCGACAGTCAGATGATGTCACCGAGACAGAGCCCTGCTGGCTGCAGCCATATTTAAAGCATAATGGTCTGCCTCATGAAAATCACTCAATGCCCACAGCCATTCTAGCAGTAGACTGGGCACCATGACAACAATGGTTTCAGAGGGGCTAAATATAAGTGCTGCATATTCAGTCACAGGGAGAGAAGAGCTTTTCCAGGTCTTTACTGTAGACATTAGAAAAACATAATAACAAGGCCTGTAAGCATTAGGCACACCAGCCTTTAGTGTTGACTTCAAACTCAAGATAAATGCTTAGAATGACCATTCAGATAACCTAAGAGCGTGAAGTCCGAGAGAACAAGCATATTCAGGTATGAAGAAGCTCTGTCCTCATGGACATGTAATCGAGGCGTATGTGGACAGAGGGAGGTAACAAACGATGAACCTGAGTGGGCGGTCTAGGCCCGTTGTCTAAATGCTTGTGTAACAGCAGGCAGTGGATTGGCCACTAGGACCCAGACAGCCATTTTAGACCAGGATATGAGTCAGTATGTTGTCTGAAGTCTCCTCCATATTTCTCTATTACTTCCCTTACTTCCCTGCCTGCTGTGGCACTGGGCCAAAAAAGGACTGGCCAGTTCAACTCTGCTGCTCACGTCACAATACACCACACAGTGTTAGGTTAAAACCTGATTACGATAGTGGTCAGTGAGTCACAGTAGTTCAACACAAACTAAAATGAATCTCTTTCATTTTGGGAGTGCCAGACATGGCCATGGGGATTGTGGTCATAGAAGACAGTCAATTGGTTCACACCACAACCCACTGCCCAGGACACAATCACAGCCCTCCCTACAGCAGCGTTGGGCCGTGACAAACTCCAACATCAGTGATCAAAGTCTGAGTGTACTATACCTGTGTGTGTATATGAATCTAAAAATCACATGACCATGCCTCGCCCTGTCCAGAGAACACTCCCGGAAATCTAACATAGAATAATCAGCCGTTGTTCTGGACCCGGGACGGAAGGATAGGTTCCTCGGAATACATAGCCAGAGAGGGAGGTGAGCAGTTTCTGGAATGAGACAAAGGTTGACGTGGTCACAAACAGCAACCCATATTGCAGCAGCGGCCTGAAAGTGATTCTCAATCTCCCGCTGTTGGGGGGAGTGGCCTGTTAGCAGCAGGATGTGCAGCAGGAAAGACATTTCAGTGTCGAGGGGGTGTAGGCTAGCTAGGCTATAGCAGCAGAGGACCAGGTGTGACAGAGCAATGTAGGCTAGGCCTATAATAGCACAGGATACTGCTCAGTACTAGCATTTCCTCTTAGCTGCTTCGGCCTTGCTCAGATCAACAACATACAGCTAGCTGGCGGCTGTGTTCGAGAGCATCAAACTGATGCATCATGGGGAAATTGTGTCTGACTGATATTATTGAGTAGTTATTTATGATGCATGGTGATTTGTACAGTCAGTTTTGACTCGCCTTTAAAGTCGGCTACAATGTGGAACACGCCCAATGTTTTTCATCAGGCTGGGTGGTTGGTTGTATAATGTCGTTAATGTCAGCAGAGGTGTGGTTTCCCTGGCTTCATGTGATTGTGACATGTTGAGTTGCAGGTTTTCAGCAGACCTTCTTCACAGGGACAACAAAAGGTGTGCAGATGGCAGACTAGGATCTGGGTGTGTGTAGTACATAGGCCAATACATTGAGCGCACAAAACTTCAGGCTCTTTCCATGACAGACTGACCAGTTGAAAGCTATGATCCCTTATTGATGTCACCTGTTAAATCCAGACAGGTTAAAAGAAGGCCGAGACAATTGACACATGGATTGTGTGCCATTCAGAGGGTGAATGGGTAAGACAAAAGATTTAGGTGCCTTGGAACGGGGTATGGTATCAGGTGCCAGGCACAACGGGTTGAGAGTGTCAAACACTGTTTCCCATGTTTAACAACAATGATCTATCAACCAAAGGACATCCAGCCAACTTGACAACTGTAGAAAGCATTGGAGTCAACATGGGCCAGCATCCCTGTGGAACGCTTTCGACACCTTGTAGAATCCATGCCCTGACGAATGCAGGCTGTTCTGAGGGCAAAAAGGGGACAACTCAATATTAGCATTCCTAATGTTTTGTTCACTCAGTGGTATTTGCTGCCTGCCCGTCTCAGTGGTATTTGCTGCCTGCCGTCTCAGTGGTATTTGCTGCCTGCCCGTCTGTGGTATTTCCCACTGACATCAGCAGTGTCATGTTCTCTAACTACTGCCTGGTTCACAGACCCCAGAGAGATTAGAGACAGTGCCCCAAATGGCATGCTAATCCCTATATAGTGTACTTCTTTTCACCAGAGCCCTATGGGTTCTGGTCAATAGTAGGGCGTTATATAGGGGACAGGGTTACATTTGGTACGTACTCGCAGACTAGGAACATGTGCACAGGGTCTAGGGAGGACCTCGGCACTCTACAGGAGACTCACATTTCACATGGAAACTCTGTTACACACATCTCTCACACCAGTTCAATTGATACGCTTAGTTATTCTTCACCAAAAACACTAGGAGGTGGACAGTACAGACTGTCCCCAAACCAACAATCTACATGGTTGACTTGTGAAGAGGGGACAGAGCCCAACAGCAGTGAGGGGCTGTTGTAGGCCTGGCTGTTAACACAGTTCACACGGCTGCTGTAGGCCTGTTTACACACAGCTCATAGGGCTGCTGACATGCCGTCCAGCGGGACTGTCGTTCCAGTCATCCCACACCCCAGGCAGCTCTGATAGGGCTGTGACTAATGAGAGAGAGGGGGCAGGAGTGTTAAGCGCACCACTGAGGTGTTAATCGTGTTTGTCTTTGCTATACACAATATGGAATTCCACGGTCCGAGAGAAGTACAGGAGAGGATCTCGCTTCAAGCCTGAATAAATATTATTTGATAGCGTTGTGATCATCTACAAAAGGCTGGAATGTTGTGTGTATGGTGAGGTCACTGATGGTTAGGAAAGGACTGCCAATAAACAGATCCTAGCCAAACTGCTCAAACATTTCCAAGGCATGCACCACCATGCTGCTGTTTATGAGGAGAACAGACGACACACACTCTTTTACACCACAACTTCTCAATGCATAACCATTTTAGTAGACATTCTTATCCAGAGTACAACTTCTTTGATTCAGGTGAACACAGGTAACTAAGCTAGATTCTCAGAGATAGTGAAGAGCAATAGGAGGCCTGGCCTGTGGCAACCTGCCTCTGCTCTGACTGACTTGCTCCTCCCTGAGACACAGCCTGAGGCAGGTATGTATAGCTGCGTTTACACAGGCAGCCCAATTCTGCTAAAAAAAAAAAAAAATCTCCCTAATTGGACTTTTGACCATTAAGATCAGCTCGGAAAAATGTGGTGAGAAAAGATGTGATTGGTCAAAATAAACTATTAGTAGGAAAAAGATTGGAATTGGGCTGCCTGTGTAAACGTAGCCAAAAGATACGACCGGCCTTGATTCTAATTAGTGTCATAAAATTCACCCCCATGTAATTCGGTAACCACAGAACTGTATTGAACTGGAACCATTCCGGAGAAGGTGCCAGGTGAACAATTGCTAAAGCTGAAGATAAGAGGATAGGCGCTGATAAATGATGCTTGTAAGTAGAGAATAGTGCTCTAAGCTAAAGACCAGGCAGAGTACAAGGACTGGCGACAAGTATAAACCCAGTGAAAAGACTGTTAGCTAAATTGGCACAGCCCCTTTACATGCCTGCCTTGAGTGACATCACAAAACACTTTCAGCCCCCAAACCTTTTTTTTTCTGTTTTTTTTTAAAGCGCTGCTCCTGAAACAGATCAAACCAGCAAAGAAGCAAGGAATGGCAGTATAGTGGGAGAGACAGGAGACTGGGTAGGAGTGTGTTTCATGTAGACAAGGAGGTGGGAGTTGAGACATGCGACAGACAGTTGAGCAAACCACTGACTTGAGTAGAAAGGCTGAATAGCACGGTCAAAATCATACGCAATTGAGGCAACCCATCAAATAAGTAGGCTAAAGCCTGAATTGAATAAAGCAATCCAAAGCAGACTCCGTCCCCAACATACATTTTTCATTGGATTGTTATATATATATTATACTGTAAATGACCAGAACACCTAAGGACCTTGACAAGGCTATGTGCTGTATGATATCCTATGAGAGAATGTGTCAAGCAAGCAGACCTGTTGGATAGCAATAAGTGAAGCTACACAAAGTTGTGTCCAAACCTCATAAGATACAACAAAACAAAATGGACGATGGCAAAGTTAACTTGTTATGGCTGGGGGCAGTATTGAGTAGCTTGGATGAATAAGGTGCCCAGAGTAAACTGTCTGCTACTTAGGCCCAGTTGCTAATATATGCATATTATTAGTAGATTTGGATAGAAACCCCTCTGAAGTATCTAAAACTGTTTCAATGATGTCTGAGTATAACAGAACTCATATGGCAGGCAAAAACCTGAGAAAAAAATCCAACCAGGAAGTGGGAAATCTGAGGTTTGTAGTTTTTCAACTCTTTGCCTATCGAATACAGTGTCTATGGGGTCAAATTGCACTTCCTAAGGCTTCCACTAGATGTCAATAGTCTTTGTTTGATGCTTCTACTGTGAAGTGGGGGCGAATGAGAGGGGAATGAGTCATAGGTCTGCCAGAGAGGCATGAGCTGACCACGCGCTTTCACGTGATAGTTAGCTTGAGTTCCATTGTAGAATTGCAGACAAAGGAATTCTCCGGTTGGAACATTATTGAAGATTTGTTAAAAACATCTTAAAGATTGATTCTATACATCGTTTGACATGTTTCTACAGACTGTAATGGAACTATTTGACTTTGTCTGCACCTAGTGATCGCGTGTCATGAATTTGGATTACTGGGCTAAACGTGCAAACAAAAAGGAGGTATTTGGACAAATTATGGACTTTATTGAACAAATCAAACATTTATTGTGGAATTGGGATTCCTGGGAGTGCATTCTGATGAAGATCCAAGGTAAGTGAATATTTATAATGCTATTTCTGACTTCTGTTGGATACACAACACGCCGATGTATACTAAGATTTTTGGATATAAATATGAACTTTATCAAACAAAACATGTATTGTGTAACATGAAGTCCTATGAGTGTCATCTGATGAAGATCAAAGGTTAGTGATTCATTTATCTCCATTTCTGCTTTTTGTGACACCTCTCTTTGTCTGGAAAAATGGCTGTGTTTCTGTGACTAGACACTCACCTAACATAATCGTTTGGTTTGCTTTCGTCGTAAAGCCTTTTTGAAATCAGACACTGGTGTGATTAACAAGAAGTGTATCTTTAAAAATGGTGTAAAATACTTGTATGTTTGAGGAATTTTAATTATGGGATTTGTTAGTTTTGAATTTGGCGCCCTGCACTTTCACTGGCTGTTATAACGATCACGTTAGAGAGATCTCAGCCCAAAGAGGTTATCACTTTGAATCCGTAAAACCCAAGAGGCATCACGCACAAACATCCTTACAGCAAAACATCTGACACAAGATGGGAGGGCTCTTACACGCATGCTTCCCCTCTGGGCACCATGGAAATGTCCACCTTTCCTCTTCCCTTTGTGAGTGTACGGCCTTGAGAGCACGGCTGAGGCTGCATACCGGTCAGACCCTGGGCTGGTCTCCATGAGAAATGCAGCACAATGAGAGGAGAGGCACAGTACAGGCAACCTGGACACCACCGTGAGGCACTCTACTCTGACTGTACATGGCTGGAGATATGCTCCAGCTTCAACACGTGAATGGAGGGGTAGATCAGGGGGGTAGATCAGAGGGCAAGTGGTCAGAAATTAGTGATGACAGGGCAGGAGCCAAGACCAACATGTGGCTGCCCAGGCCCAGTTAGGTTAGGAGAGCCTTCAGGTACACAGAGGGGGAAACTATTGCCTAGGGAAAAAATGTTTTTATAGAGATCAAAAGAGGAATGAATCCTGGGCCCAGCATGTCTTACAAACCTCATTAACAAAATGTTGAGGGACATGACTGTCACTCAACCAGCAAAACACTACCACTAGTGAGGAGAAATTCTACTTGGTTCATTCACAATGTTCCATACATTTCCTTGCCTTTCAGAAACAAATATGGAAATTATACACAATGAAAACCTGCACAAAGCAAGCATAGTCCTAATCTTTAATTAGAAAATCTATGGCACTAATAACAAACAGAACATGGCAATGAGATGCACAGAGAATGTCTGACATACAACACTTGACATAAAAAAAATCTCCCTCTCCTCCAGGCCTCTCATCTCTAGCCTATCCCTGAAATCACCGGGAACTGGCAGTGCTGGCAGCCAATGACGAGGCAGGGAGGAAATGGTCCTGTAAGGCTGTCAGGCAGGGTGCAGTGAATGGCCATATATGGTAAAATCTGCAGTCAGCAGGACTCAGTGGCAGCAGTGGTGAAAGCAGTAGCAGAGGCAGTATAGGGCTCCTGGAATACAGATTGAGCAGAGTGGGCAAAGACCATTACAATACCCCCCTCTTGCATGTTTAAGAGTTAAGTAGGGAGTGTGTGTGTGTGTGTGTGTTTCAGTCAGCCAGAAAGAGCTGGCTTTAGGCAAAATAAATAAATTAAAAGAAAAGCAGATAAATTAAAAACATTTGGCGCAGGCAATGTGTCAGTGAGAATAAATACAAATCCATTGGAAAAGACTGTTTTTTAGCCCATTCATTGATAAATACATTTGACCGGTCATGCTTATCGGTGTATAGGTCATTTTGCAAAATTTTGTGGAATTAATTGCAGCGTGTGTATTTTTGTTGGTCATTATGTATACCCGCACAGCGTACAGATACAGAGCCTAGTTTGAGTGGAAAATGTGTCAGCGTGAGAGCTGCTGCTACAGTGCCTCAAACAGCTCGTTCGTTACTGCTGGAGTGAAATGTGCTTTTTTACTAGTCGAATCATTGTGCAACAATCCTAAATGCAATCGTGTGATAAAAGTTGATGGCCACAATTAAAAAATAGCTAGTATTTTTATTTCTCAACTGGTAATTGAAGCATGCTTCCCATCCACCATCCAAATGCACAGGCAACAGTAGGGAGGCTTTAGCACCTCACACCAGTGGAGGGAGTATGCATTTTGAAAACATACTTAATGTTTGAAACCAGAACGTTTAACTTCATATCATAAACTCAGCAAAAAAAGAAACGTCCTCTCACAGTCAACTGCGTTTATTTTCATCAAACATAATGTGTAAATACTTCTATGAACACAACAAGATTCTACGAACAAGTTCCACATACATCTAACAGAAATGGAATAATGTGTCCCTGAACAAAGGGGGCCAAAATCAAAAGTACCTGTCAGTACTAAGTACTGCAGTGCATCTCCTCCTCATGGACTGCACCAGATTTGTCAGTTCTTGCTGTGAGATGTTATCCCACTCTTTCACCGAGTTCCCGGACAATACTGTGGGGGGGGGGGGGGGCCTTGCCCTTGCCCTCACCCCCCGAGCCAACAGGTCCCAGCCACGCTCAACGGGATTGAGATCCGGGCTCGTCGCTGGCCATGGTAGAACACTGACATTCCTGTCTTGCAGGAAATCACGCACAGAATGAGCAGTATGGCTGGTGACATTATCATGCTGGAGGGTCAATGTCAGGATGAGCCTGCAGGAAGCGTACCACATGAGGGAGGAGGATGTCTTCCCTGTAACGCACAGCGTTGAGATTGCCTGCAATGACAAGCTCAGTCCGATGATGCTATTACACACCGCCCCAGACCATGACGGATCCTCCACCTCGATCACAAGCCTCAGTGTAACGCTCATTCCTTCTGCGATAAATACGAATCCGACCATCCCCCTGGTGAGACAAAACCGACACTTCTCGCCAGTCCTGTCTGGTCCAGCGACAGTGGGTTTGTGCCCATAGGTGATGTTGCTGCCGGTGATGTCTAGTGAGGACCTGCCAAACAACAGGCCTATATGCCCTCTGACCAGCCTCTCAGCCTATTGCGGACAGTACGGACAATGCAATTTATTGCCCTGGCCACAGCTGCAGTCCTCATGCCTCCTTGCAGCATGCCTAAGGCACGCTCACACCGATAAGCAGGAACCCTGGGCATCTTTCTTTTCACCGTTCCACAGGTGCATGTGCATTCATTGTTGAACAAACATGGGAAGCTGTGTTTAAACCCTTTACAATGAAGACCTGTGAAGTTATTTGAATTTTACGAATTATCTTTGAAAGACAGGGTCCTGAAAAATAGACGTTTCTTTTTTTGCTGAGTTTATTATGAGGTATGTCTTACCTTGCTTCGAAGTAGCCTAGTCAAAACCAGACCATAGAAACGTGGCGGCAACAGAAATTCTCATCTCCATCACGTGCCGGGCGCTTTTTCCCCTGCTAATTGCATTATGGAGCGAACATTCGAGTATAACTTACTGCCTTGTGCACATTAGTGCGCTTATAGTTTATCAACATTTTAAGCTAAACGTTCTGATCGGTTGCATCAGCCTCGCTACTTATAACAATGTAGCCTAATGGTTCTATGAATTTGGGATCCATCATCCCACAACTGTCCCAGAGTCTGTTTGGAATTGGCCATTTCTTTCTTGCAGAGAACAACAAGCTGACCAATAGAATAGGTATACTTTTCCACTATAGGGGATAGTAGATTGACATAGGCTAGTGATTTTGCTGTTCTACTTGTCTTGTTGGCTGAGGAAAAGTAAAGGAACAGCTTTAACATCTTCAAAGTGCACATCGGAATTCGGTAAGATAGAAGATTACACACCTAATGCACATGGGTCTGGTACATTTCAAATGTCCAGTTAATTTAAATGCTGCCGGTAAAATCTGTCAGGTACCACTAACGGAAACCCTGGTGTGTGTGTGTGTGTGTGTGTGTGTGTGGGGAAGACCGTGTGCGCGCACACACACCCAGGGATCTCTTCAGCCAAAAGGGTGAGCTCTGGATGAATGAGGGATTGAGGACTGGTCCAAAGACAACATGGCCAAGAGTTTTTGAACCACTGGTTTAGAACATGACCTCGTACACACAGTGTCCTGGCTGTACTTGTATCCCAAAAGAGTCCCAGAACAGACAGAAGAAACCTACTGCCTCAGTCAGAATAACGTTATTGTAACACACTGATCAACACATGGTGACTACATATGGGAAATAAAGACAGAGGCTACTGAGCCAGCCAGTCATCATGAAGAATTCAACAATTTCATGCTTGACTGACTCAAATGAGGGCTTTCAAGGCATGAGAATATAAATCATAAAGAGTGGTTTATTTATTTTTCCTTATTGAGACCCCCCCCCACCCCTCTACAGAGTTGGGTCAGGCAGATTGAGAGGCCAAAGCAGGAATGTCTCAGTGCAGTTGCTACAGCATGCAGTCTCCCACTGCTTCCTTCATATGGAAATTAGGGAATATATTACATTGCGTCAGGCGCACAGAGAGAAAGGAGATTGAAAGCATGAGGGTTGAAGACGACATGCGTTCAGTCAGACACCTGACACCTCCACACATCCCTCTCGGTCCTGACAGGACGCAGCCAAACATGCAGGCAGCAACAATGAGGCGAGGCGCTGAGTCATCTTGGCCTGCCACAGGAACCACCTCCTACACAGAGACACACCCAGCTCATCTCTGTGATACTGACTGACCAATACCACAGGCACCTTATGGCCACACACACACACACACACACCGCTCCACAAGCTCAAGCATAGGCCAACGTGTCCAAGCACACACACAGGATAATAGGCAAGTGCAAGGAAAGTATGAAGGGTGAATATCAAGACAAAATCTCAAGACACCTTCAGTCAAAGTTCAAACCTACACTTACATGGAGGGTTTCTGTGGTTTCTGTGGTTCTCGGACTTAACACCAACAGTGCTGGATGTGGATAGGGGAGGTAGAACATATGAAGATAAAATGAGGGCCACAGTACGGGCCATATTTTGGGGGTTGGATTCAAGGAGCAGCATCCTCGTTCCACATCCAGCCCCCCCTCAGCAGGCCGAATGCTGCTGTGACAAAGGGCCTGGCTGGGAGTGAGCGAGAGACAAAGGCTCTGAGCAGCTGGCTGCCCAAACAGGCTGTGAACAGCACAGCATGGGCAGATGGGCCTGTCCACCCTCACATGGGCTATAGTGTGTGTGTGTGTGTGTGAGAGAGAAGACATGGCAGAGAGAGTCAGACAGACATGCGAAGACACATTGATCTGAACGCTGTGCCCTGCTATGAGGCTACAGGCTACGTTGACATTGGGGGTTGAGTCATCAAGAAAGAAAAAAAAAAAAAAACTTTATTTAACCAGGTAGGCCAGTTGAGAACAAGTTCTCATTTACAACTGTGACCTGGCCAAGATAAAGCAAAGCAGTGTGACAAACACATGCAATAAACAAACGTACAGTCTAGAGGTCGACCGATTATGATTTTTCAACACCGATACCGATTATTGGGAGGACCAAAAAAGCCGATACCGATTAAATCGGCAGATTTAAAATATATAAAAAAATTAAGTATTTGTAATAATGACAATTACAACAATACTGAATGAAATTATTTTAACTTAATATAATACATCAATAAAATCAATTTAAGGGAAACAACCACCCCAAGGCTCTGAGCGAGTGACGTTTGAAACACTATTAACACGCGCTACCTAGCCAGCCATTTCACTTCGGTTACACCAGCCTCATCTCGGGAGTTGATAGGCTTGAAGTCATAAACAGCGCAATGCTTGGCGGCACAAAGATCTGCTGGCAAAACGCTCGAAAGTGCTGTTTGAATGAATGTTAACGCGCCCACGCCCGCTTCTGCCTACCACCGCTCAGTCAGATTATATGCAACGCAGGACACGCTAGATAATATCTAGTAATATCATCAACCATGTGTAGTTAACTGGGGCGGCAGGGTAGCCTAGTGGTGTCGGACTAGTAACCGAAAGGTTGCAAGTTCAAATCCCCGAGCTGACAAGGTACAAATCTGTCGTTCTGCCCCTGAACAGGCAGTTAACCTGGGTCGGGGCGAGGGGGACGGACTAAAGTTATACTTTAAGCTAGGCCGTCATTGAAAATAAGAATTAGTTCTTAACTGACTTGTTAAATAAAGGTTAAAATAATATATATAAAAAAAATAGATTTCCGATTGTTATGAAAACGTGAAATCGGCCCTTATTAAATCGGTCAACCTCTATTACAGTCAATAACACAATAGCAAAGTCTATATACAGTGTGTGCAAACAAGGTAAGACAAGGGAGGTAATGCAATAACTAGGCCATAGTGGTGAAATAATTATAATATTTAGCCATTAAACACTGGAATGGTAGATGTGCAGAAGATGAATGTGCAAGTAGAGATACTGGGGTGCAAAGGAGCAAAATAAATAAATAACAATATGGGGATGAGGTAGTAGGAATGGGATATCTACAGATGGGCTATGTACAGGTGCAATGATATGTAAGCTGCTCTGACAGCTGATGCTTAAAGTCAGTGAGGGAGATATAAGACTCCAGCTTCAGTGATTTTTGCAATTTGTTCCAGTCATTGGAAGCAGAGAACTGGAAGGATAGGCGGCCAAATGAGGAATTGGCTTTGGGGGTGACCAGTGAAAAATACCTGCTGGAGCACGTGATGCAGGTGGGTGCTGCTATGGTGACCAGTTAGCTGAGATAAGGCGGGGCTTTACCTAGCAAAGATAGATGACCTGGAGCCAGTGGGTTTGGCGAGGAACATGAAGCGAGAGCCAGCCAACGAGACCATAAAGGTCGCAGTGGTGGGTAGTATATGGGGCTTTGGTGACAAAACAAATGGCACTGTGATAGCAAACTGGATGAAGTCTAAGTAGCGTGTTGGAGGCTATTTTGTAAATGACATCGCCGAAGTCAAGGATCGGAAGGATGGTCAGTTTTACGAGGGTATGTTGGCGGCGTGAGTGAAGGAGGCTTGGTTGTGATTCTAGATTTAATTTTGGATTGGAGATGCTTAATGTGAGTCTGGAAGGAAAGTTTACTAGAGGGTAGGACTGGGCGTGGAAGAATAGATTCAAGGCAAAATGTACAAACAAGGGTATGTTAGGATGTGAATATTGTGGAGGTAAACCTAGGCATTGAGTTTATTTTACCTTTATGCTTCTGTTGGGGGTTCCGGTTGTAAGTCAGTTAAGAACAAATTCTTATTTTCAATGACGGCCTAGTGGGTTAACTGCCTGTTCAGGGGCAGAACGACAGATTCGTACCTTGTCAGCTCGGGGGTTTGAACTTGCAACCTTGCGGTTACTAGTCCAACTCTCTAACCACTAGGCTACCCTGCCGCCTTGAGAGAGACACCAGAGACACCATTTAAACCAGGTGAGGTCACCGCATGTGTGGGAGGGGGAACAAAAGGGCTAGCCTTAGCATATTGAGCAGGGCTGGAGGCTCTACAGTGAAATAAGATAATCACTAACCAAAACCGCAAATGGACAAGGCATATAGACATTAGGGAGAGGCATGCGTAGCCAAGTGATCATAGGGTCCAGTGAGTAGCTAGGCAAGCTGGAGAAACGGCAATTCAGACAGCTAGCGGACCGGGGCTAGCAGAAGGGCTTTAGGGGGACGTCGCAAAGGAAGAGTCTGTTGAAGCCCCCTCGGACAGTTACGTCGGCAGACCAGTCATGATGGATCGGCAGGGCTCCGTGTAGGCAGTAAAAAGGTCCAGGCCAATTGGCAAAATCGGTATTGTAGCCCAAGAAATTGGCTGATGGACCTCTTCAGCTAGCCGGGAGGTAGGTCTAGCTCGAGGCTAACTGGTGCTTGCGTCGGGACAGAGACGTTAGCCAGGAGTAGTCACTCGGATAGCAGCTAGCTAGCTGCGATGAGCCGGTGTAAAGGTTCAGAGCTTGCGGTAGGAATCCGGAGATGAGGAGATGTGGTAGAGAAAAAGCAGTCCGATATGCTCTGGGTTGAATCGCACTGTGCAGACTGGCAGGAGTTGACCAGGCTGAGGTTAGCTGATGACCGCTAGCAGTGGCTGACTACTAGCTAGTAGATAGTTAGCTGGCCAGCTTCTGTTGGGGGTTCTGGTTGTAAAGTATAGAAAATAGCAGATCCATACCACATTGGGTGAGGCAGGTTGCAGGAGAGTATGTTGAAATTGAGGTTAAAAATATATACACAAAGAAAAAAAGATGTCATGTCCCGTGTACATGTCTGAATGCTACGGCATCTTGGATAGACCACCAGAAGAAACACTCAGCTAAGCCATGATCAGAATACCTAGAGCTCCATAGCCTCATTAAAATCAGAAAGGTCATCTGTAAAATCAGGAAGTAGTCTCCAAATCTATGGCACAAAGTCATTTTAAAAGGCTGCAGTTGCAGAAGACAACCCTGAAACCCTGATACTGCAATGTTAATTAATGCAGTGTAACATTCCTGTTTGTAGAGTAGTATTCTCCACGCTGCCATAGAGATAGATGTGTATTGGGATGTAAGAAGGTATTTCAGTCAAATAGGCTACATATTTGAAAACAATTGCAGCCTACCAGTGCTGATTTCGATCATAGTAGGCAGACTAAGTAAATTCTATAAACTGATCGGGTGTACTAGCTACAACTCTCCTCACGTTCGTGAGCTAACAACTGTTTAGCGCAGGAAGGTACAGTTGATCCCTCACGTAACATAATATAATTTAAACATATGCATTAATGTGTCTAATAGAAAGCAAAAACAAAATGTAGACATTAAATACATTCTATAGCTTCCAAAATCATTTTTACAAAAGGTGGGGGAGTGCCAAATGGAGGCGCGGTGGATTCAAAATCACGCCCCGTCAGTGTATATATAAATCATTGGTATAAAGATTGGAAAACTGCCGCGGTCATCCCCCTCTTCAAAGGGGGTGACACCCTAGACCCAAACTGTTACAGACCTACAGTGGGGAGAAGTATTTGATAACCTGCAAAATCGGCAGTGTTTCCTACTTACAAAGCATGTAGAGGTCTGTAATGTTTATCATAGGTACACTTCAACTGTGAGAGATGGAATCTAAAACAGAAATCTAGAAAATCACATTGTATGATTTTTAAGTAATTAATCTGCATTTTATTGCATGACATAAGTATTTTCAAACTGGATGCAGTCTATCACAATGCCATCTGTTTTGTTACCAAAGCCCCTTATACCACTCACCACTGCGTCCTGTATGCTCTAGTCGGCTGGCCCTCGCTACATATTCGTCGCCAGACCCACTGGCTCCTGGTCATCTATAAGTCTATGCTAGGTAAAGCTCCGCCTGATCTCAGTTCACTGGTCACGATAACAACACCCACCCGTAGCACACGTTACAGCAGGTATATCTCACTGGTCATCCCCAAAGCAAACACCTAATTTGGCCGCCTTTCCTTCCAGTTCTCTGCTGCCAGTAACTGGAACGAATTGCAAAAATCGCTGAAGTTGGAGACTATTATTTCCCTCATCACTTTAAACATCAACTATCTGAGCAGCTAACCGATCACTGCAGCAGTACACAGTCCATCTGTAAATAGCCCACCCAATCTACCTACCTCATCCCCATACTGTTTTATTTACTTTTCTGCTCTTTTGCACACCAGTATCTCTACTTGCACATCTGCTCATTTATCACTCCAGTGTTAATCTGCTAAATTGTAATTATTCACTCCTATGGCCTATTTATTGCCTACCTCCTCATGCCTTTTGCACACACTTTTGCACACTTTATCATCTCTACTGTGTCATTGCAAATGAGAACTTGTTCTCAACTAGCCTACCTGGTTAAATAAGATGAAATACATATTTTTTTTAAATAAATCCCTGAGACAGCCAGGGTCTGGTAGCGGGCCAGGCAGGCGGTGGCTGTATTGAGTAAGGTGCATGGCTGTGGCTGTGTGATGACAGGCCCGGATCGGCTTCCCAAGATCATAGCGGAGTCAAATGACACGGTCTACCAATGGACTGCTCTGGTTACAAGCTGTCAAAACCAGACAGGCAGAACTTACTGTATATCAGGCCATGGCTGGCTGACATTGGGGCCCCGCTGAACCAGACATACAGGAACACCACCACGCTGTGTGTGTGCACGCATCTGCTGCAGCCAGACATCTACTACTGACCACTTATGACACTAATAACTACTAATGCTGTTACTGAGGGACATCACAGATCAGAGACCCCGTTGGCGTCAAGGAGTGTCTGACCTTCTACACTTTAATTAAATTATTTATGAGGGGGGGTTTGGTCCGACATTAATGTTCCCCTGGCCTAGGGCCAGTAAAAACATGTCATGCCAGTGGATCTCGTTAGTCACTGGCTGTAACGTTCCAGTTCAACAATTACCTGCTCTGTCACAGTCTACCATTGTAGACTAAAGACAGAAAAGTCATGATATTTGTATGAGCAATATGATCAGCCTTTCATTCACGCTGCCGCAAGTCATAACTTCAAAAACTAGGCCTACATGAGTTGATGCCTTCACACAGCACACGTGAGCCATCCAAAGCCAAAAGAAACCTAGCATTGGGGCTAGCCAGTCAATGTCTCGTTTGGAACTTTTGCCCCTTTAAGACAGTCGTATTTTGATGTAAAAAAAAAATCAAAATTACATACCTACATTTTTTTTTTTTTAAGTCAATGCAAGAATAGGCTAATGACTTGCATTTAATTACGTTACACCATTTTTTCATACATCATAACCTAATGTAGCCAATTAATAGCTGAATATATAGAGAGAAAGCATGCCAACCTGCATGACCCCAGGAGTGGGTGTTCAGTCAACTGTTTACAACCAAACACTGTCCAAATGCTGTTAATCTCCAAGCTGAGGGTAGAGCAAAGTGGTCTGAGCGCTTTAAGGCCCTTATATGGAGCGGAGCAGCACAGAGAGGTCCTGTCCCCAGAGGCCTTTGGTTTAGTTTGTGTTGTACACAATGCTATAATAACCGAGATAGCCTGCCAGCCTATTGTGAGGGTTGGGAAACCTCACTCAGGAAGAGCAGACACAATCATCCCAGTTGCTCAGACACTAACAGTGTTTGTCCTCATTTTAACTGGAAAACAATCTTGCTGTTAAAAGGGACAAAGCTGAAGAAAAAAAGGCTTGCCTGGCTGGCCTTTGCCATCATCAGGAACAGCCTAGCTTCCAAAGGCATTGTAACACTACCCACCCTATCCTCCTAGGTCCCATGTCCTGCTTGTATCAAATATCGGAAGCCAGTTTGGATGCTTTCCTCTAAAAATACCCTTTAATACCCAAAAAGGGATACTTTGGGACTTTGGCAATGAAGCCCTTTTTCTACTTCCCACTAGTCAGATGAACTTGTGGATACCATGTGTGTGTGTCTCAGTAACTTCCTTCAAAATGCATGCAAACTACACAACAAAGTTTGTGGCCACCTGCTCATTCCAAAATCATGGACATTAATATGGAGTTGGTCTCCAGTTTGTTGCTATAACAGCCTCCACTCTTCTGGGAAGGCTTTCCACTAGAAGTTAGAATATTGCTGCAGCCACCAGAGAATTAGAGGTCAAAGACTGATGTTGGGGGATTAGGCCTGGCTCACAGTCGGCGTTCCAATTCATTCCAAAGGAGTTCGATTGAGTTGAGGTCAGGGCTCTGTGCAGACCAGTCAAGTTATTCCACACCGATCGACAAACCATTTCTGCATGGACCTCACTTTGTGCACGGGGGCATTGTCATGATGAAACAGGAAAGGGCCTTCCACAAACTTTTGCCACAAAGCTGGAAGCACAGAATCATCTAGAATGTCATTGTATGCTGTAGCGCTAAGATGTCCCTTCACTGGAACTAAGGGGCCTAGCACGAAACATGAATAACAGCCCCAGACCATTTTTTCCTCCTCTACCAAACTTTACAGTTGGCACTATGCATTGGGGCAGGTAGCATTCTCCTGGCATCTGCCAAACCCAGATTCGTCCTTCAGACTGTCAGCACTCCAGAGAAGGCATTTCCACTGCTCCAGAGTCCAACGACGGCAAGAATTACAGTTGTCACTTAGCATTGCACATGGTGAGTTTAAGCTTGTGTGCGGCTCCTCGGACATGGAAACCCATTTCATGAAGCTCCCGACAAACAGTTATTGTGCCGACGCTGCGTCCAGAGTCAGTTTGGAACCCAGTAGTGAGTGTTGCAACAGAGGACAGACAATTTATACATGCTGCAGCACTCAGCTGTTCCATTCTGTGAGCTTGCCTACCACTTGTTGCTCCTAGATGTCGTCACTTCACAATAACAGCACTTACAGTTGACCGGGGAAGCTCTATCTGGGCAGAAATTTGACAAACTGACTTCTTGGAAAGGTGGCATCCTACGACGATGCCATGTCACTAAGATCTTCAGAAGAAGTAAGGCCATTCTAGTGCCAATGTTTGTCTATGGAGATTGCATGGGTGTCTGCTCAACTTTATGCTCAACTTGTCTGCAACGGGTGTGGCTGAAATAGCCGAATCCACTCATTTGAAGGGGTGTCCACAACCCAGTGGCTAACTAGCGCCAGCCCCGTGGCTAACTAGCGAAACTAAAGCTATTACCATAAATGTCCAGTCAATGCGCCAACACTAGTTAGCGATGGCTCGTGAAACTACCTCTAACTTTCATACTGAATGCAGATACATAAAAATAGTATCCACATGTTCATCGGACTCTAAGTAGACAAATGGCTTCCCTAGCAAAATCCCATAGTATCCCTTCAAGTAATATTATCCTCATACATCATCGCCACGGTGAGTACACCATCACCCGGCCACTGAGGATATAGTAAAGAGCCAACAGGCACAAATAACAAAAAGGTGGATTTTAGCTGCTACAGCATTCTATGGTACTGCGTTGTCCCTCACTAAAAGAAGATAAATGACAATAATGAACTGTAAATCTGACAGCTGGTTCATTTAAGGTCATTAAAACAACTGCCGCTGAGCTGACGGGCTTTTGCTTTCTTTCTGTTCAAAATATAGGAGAGGTGAACACAGACTTGAGTTACTAACAAACCATTTAATTGATACAAAGATGGCACTTATTATGATCTTCAGAATAGTGAATCTGGGCCAGTCAAACTGCAGTCTCTCTCTCCATTGACCACCACCAGTATGTACTGCTGCCTGCAATGCTGAGCAACCCAGAATCCATCCAATCTCACACAGCAAAAAAATCCCCATCTGTCCACAACCTGAAACACGTCTATGTGATGCTGCTACTGATACACAAAATGCTGTTGCTTTCTCCTCATGAATGACTAAGGGAAATATGTAGGCTCTCGAACACACACACAAAAATATATAACTGCAGGGTTGGGATTTGTAGGTGGCCAATGTGTGATTTCCCCTGGATGTGTGTGGGTCTGAGCAGTAAATTTCGCTGTGTGTGACGTGCCTGGTTGTTCCCTGCAAACAGGGCGTGTTGAAACTGACTCTGGGAAGGAGGGGGGCTGGCCCAGGCCAAAGCCACGCAGACACACACACACACTCCGTCATGTCCCCAGGGGGAGGTGTGTGTGTGGGAAGTGTGTGTCAAAGCCACAGAAGTAAGGACAGGTCAAACTAGGCCAAAGCCCAAATCTGCTCAGGCAGCAATAGCACATATGAATGTATAAACTTCTGTTGCTTGACATTACAGTTTCCTTGCGAAACCCACTGACAGATCTATGCAATGCAGTTGTTATAGTCAATAATCTGACTCACCTTGTTAAGAGGGAGGACCAGGAAGGCCCCGCCCCCGCTGGCCTCTATGATGATGGCGACAAACTTGGGGTTGACGGCGCAGAACGAGCTGTCCCATGTGACCCGTGACACTCTGATGTCATCGTAGCACTGGTCATTCTTCAACGCCTGGCCAAAGACATGACGGAATTTGCTCGCTCGCACAACTCGCCTGAACATATCTGGATAGTGGATGAGGGGAGAAAAGTTGGGGTTTAAGTTTGGAAACTGTCACTCACAATCAAAGGGAAAAGACAAAACCAAGCAGTCAGGGATTTTAGGCCTGTAACATCTCAAATGACAATTCTTTAAAGAAACAAAGAAAAAAACAGCATTTCACAAGGTGCTACATGGCTGAGAAGTAGAAAGGCTGCAGCTCTCATGTATACGTGTTTACTGCTTGTGAGACATGGGTGCCTTGAACGTCCTGTCCCCTAGCTGTGGCTGCTACTCTGCAAGACAGATTGATTGCATGTGTGACTGAGCCCTTTACACATTCCCCTCCCAGATGTGAGGCTCAGCCTCAGTCAGACTAAGCATGCATCCCAAATGGCACCCTATTCCCTATGGGTCCTGGTCAGAAGTAGTGCACTATATAGGGAATAGGGCGCCATTTGGGACATCACTACGGTAAGGTTCTACAGCAGCATAGTACAGCCAGAGAGAGGAGCCATATGACAGATCAGACTAACCCTCCTTCCCCATCCCTCTGACACACAACCAGGCTGACATTCAGCAGACATGTGCCAGCATGGGCGCCAATTATCTAGAGTTGAGCAATGAGCATAGCTCAGCTGTATCATTCCTTTGTTCCACCACCAGAATTAGGCCTACACTTGCTATTGTGTACTTCCTCATACACAGGCAATGAGGAACTAAATAATAACAGAGTAGACAGAAATTAAGCCGAGAGAGCAAGACAAAAAGAGATGATAGCAAAGCAGGGCAACCAAAGCCTCCCTGAGTGAATTCCTGGATTGGAAAATAATGTTAGCATAGGCTTTGCCATGAAGGTTAAAGTGTAATCACAGTCTATTAAAACCAAGAGATAAAATGCTTGGCAGGGAGAAATGGTAATCCTCAAATAACCTCAGATATCTAGACATATACATGGATATTTATTTAAGCTCCACCCTAGCACATGAACATGTTTGACATAACACGTCACACAAGGCTCACACCTCATCACATTTCATTTGTTTTTCTTTCATCTTCCATTATGCCAACTATCAAACAACTTAGAAATACAAGAACCATCTTTCATCCATTGAATAGCCCACCTACTTAAGTGCCATTTCCCAACTAAAATAATACATGTCCAATTCAACAATAAAACAGTCAGGGACTTGGTAGGTTGTTCAGCTGAAATTCACACCCAGGAATAAAATCTGTTAACAGATGAGGGCGCTTTGGACAACATGTATTTTTAACAGCTACAAGTGAAGTCACATCTGAGAGGACAATAAGCAGTAACCTAGTTTTCAAAGATATCCTCCTGCTAAAGGCAATTCCTTGGTAACAGAATTACGCAGTCTCATCTCTTTAAAATATATGCCAAACAATAATTTCAAAGTTAAAACCATACAACTCCTGTAAATGAGTTTGTCAAATGTGGTGGAAATGAAAAGTAATCCTTCTGCATAAAGTTGTATGGTTGGTTAAACTTTGGTTTTTCAATCGTTTTTGTTTGGTATACATTTTAAAGTGAACAATCCGAGTCTCAGGTGTATTTCCGTTACCATGGAATTGTCCATAACAAATCACAAAACTGGGCCACGGTCTTAGTTTATTAACTAAGCCTATAGTACCCCTTGCAAAAGAAAAGTGAATGCTGCCATCATTGTCATTGAATACAAAGACAAAACAACCACATTGTGTGCAGACAGGTGTGAAACTGTCATGTGGGCTCGAATTAATGTTTTTGCGCGATTTTCCAAAAGCCTGTAACGCAGAATTAAGGATATTGTTATTTTTTATGAGTGTTTATGGCCGCTTGTTCTCACGTCTTTTAGGTCTGTGCACCTTCCCATTCACACCAGAGATCTGTATACGACGAGATGCTCATGTCTCCGCCCAAACAATGGGAGTCGTTGTCCCAAACGCGGGAAGGCAGGCGACAAGTTTAGGTTCAAAATAAGCAACAAGCGCATAGAAATGCATTAAGCTTCACACGTGATCCCTCATTCGCCTCTGTCTCCCAAGCCCCTCCCCCTCAAAACAACAAAGATGAGGGATCAACGTGTTCCGCTCTGACAAACGGTTTCAACACGCTCTTTGCATTTGAGGTTTGGTTAAACAGAAATCTGTCATATGGACACTGAAACACATGGAGATATTATTTGACTGTAATAGAGAAGTTAACATTTAGAACCATATCCTGTTTATATTTAAACTCAATTTGAGCAGACTAAAACAGATGTACCAATGAACATTCATTCTGGAAAATGAAATGCTCAATGTCACGTGCGCATTACGGTACCACATATCGCTAGCAGCATTTTAGTAAAATAAAGATGGTTTTACAAGCGGTTTAGTCTCTTATAAAATGTGCAATAAGAATAAACCAATTATATAAATGGATTGGCAAATCGTTATCATTCTGAGAAGGTAGGCCACTTGATTTCAACATCTGAACAAAGTGGAAAGGCTAGCATGCTGTTCAAACAGTTGGAGACAGACAAGGTTGTGTTCATAACAATTCAACTGTTTTTCCTTGTTAGCTGAATTCAGAGCTTGTGAAATTATACCTAGATTTAAGTTGGCTAAATATGTAATATTAGCTGGCTACTCACTAGCTTGTGCTGGAGAGATCGTTTATGAGACCGGTACTAATGCCTGCTACATTATTCGTGAATGTGCATTATTCATGGTTCTGGTTACATTTGTTAGAAAAATTGCATTTTTATAGACGGATCTGAATGCAAGTGATCACAAAAAAAAAGCAGGTAAAACTATTTTGATAAAATATTAAATTAGTAGTGGGTCTTACGGTTGTGGAAGGCATATAATTCCACCAAGGTATAATTACACAAGCTCTGAATTCATTAGTTTATTGCTGACCATTTTAAATGCTGTGTATTTGACCTTTAAAATTGTACAACAAAGCTTAGAGAAAACATTTATCTAGATATATTTGTGAATCACCCATAAGTCTGAAAAACATAGAGATATGAGTTTTACGCCTTATCACCCAGCCCTAACTCTCGGGTGACTAGATTAATACATCGTTATTCAACAACTCAAATCACCTCTCCTTTTACACCTGATTTGGCAAATAGTCTGTGTTTAACTTCAACAGATGAAATACAGTGTTGTTGAGGCAACAAGGTAAGGGAGAAGAAACTAGGTCCTACATCATATAGCCACATCCCTTCTCTGGGACATAGTATGGCATCGAGCCTACAACTGTTTAGTTTAGCCTGAGAAAGAAGTCTCTCTCCTGAGATCCTCAAAAAGGTTCTACAGCTGCAACATCATGAGCACTGGTTGCATCACTGCCTGGTACAGCAATTGCTCGGCCTCTGACCGCAAGGCACTACAGAGGGTAGTGCGTACGGCCCAGTACATCACTGGGGCTAAGCTTCCTACCATCCAGGACCTCTGCACCAGGCGTGTCAGAGGAAGGCCCTAAAAATTGTCAAAGACTCCAGCCACCCCAGTCATAGACTGTTCTCTCTACTACCGCATGGCAAGCGGTACCGGAGTGCCAAGTCTAGGACAGAAAGGCTTCTCAACAGCTTTTACCCCCAAGCAAATAAGACTCCTGAACAGGTAATCAAATGGTTACCCGGACTATTTGCACTGTGTGGCCCCCCCAACCCTTCTCTTTTACGCTGCTACTACTCTGTTAATCAGATATACAAAGTCACTTTACATTCATGTACATACTACCTCAAATTGGGCCGACCAACCAGTGCTCCCACACATTGGCTAATCTGCATTGTGTCCCGCCACCCACCACCCGCCAACCCCTCTTTTACGCTACTGCTACTCTCTGTTCATCATATATGCATAGTCACTTTTACCATATCTACATGTACATACTACCTCAGCCTGACTAAACGGTGTCTGTATGTAGCCTCGCTACTATATATAGCCTCGCTACTATATATAGCCTCACTACTGTATATAGCCTGTCTTTTTACTGTTATTTTATTTCTTTACTTACCCATTGTTCACCGAATAAATTTTTTGCACTATTGGTTGGAGCCTGTAAGTAAGCATTTCACTATATTATTGTTGTTATTGTTGTTATTATTATTATCACTGTTGTATTCGGCGCATGTGACAAATAAACTTTGATTTGATCTGACCTTCAGATCTGTGTAGTCTAGCCATGATCCACGACCACCGAGCAGAACAAGGCTATCTACTATTCACATCCTAAATCACTGACAAAGCAGGGCATGTGGTGTTGCCGGTATGTCAGAGGCAAAGCGAGAGGATTTACTCAGGCCAAAATCTGCCCATGTGAGATTCTCCCATTTTTGTATGGAGTTCTAGGAGTGTGTTGCATTATATGAGGCTTAGTTGATCAACTTACTGATACAAGTTGATGCATGTGGCTTTCTGGACACTTTAAAAAAAAACGATTTAGGCGTACCTGTTTACATGCATATCTGCCCTCTCATTGGCTTGAGGGCAGATACGCATGTTCTCGCATTCATTCAATCATTGAGGACATGCATTTCCATTGTTAGAGCGGTCACTCTTGTCTTGTCAATATAGTAGATCATCTTTGGTGTCAGTCAGGCAGGAAGTCCTTCCTGTGGAGGGGTATGGCACAGGCAGATAATATGCAACACTACTTCCACTGTTAACCCTTGTGGAATACAAGCTCAGATCCTCCCATCACCACCCTCCTCACCATGCTACAGGCAGTCGGGCACACAGCCCATGTATCCCCCCATGCTGGAGCTTAAGGAGGGAAGGACCTTGGCAGTAAAAGTTAAATGGGTAGGCTATACAGTCAATGAATCGTTCTGCTATGCATGTGTCCTTATTTGTTACATCGATGTTAACAAGGGGAATTATCCACACTGTTGGAGCTAGAAACAAGCATTTCGCTACACCCGCAATACCATCTGCTAAACACGTGTATGTGACAAATACAATTTGATGCTGACTCTCACCTTCTAACCTATGATCTTCATACTCCAATCGGCTTGTTTCTCAAACCAACACAAACAGAAGAAAACGGGAAATTGTTCTTCCTCAGTGTGAGGGCCGTTTCGTCAAAAATACTCAACAAGGATGACTTTGTTTTAGGAAATGAAAGCCCCCCCTCCCACTGGGGATCTACCACAGTGCTTCTCTTTAATGGCAGACAGCTCTGTAGTCACTTAAAAATCAACCACCATTTCCTCTGGGAGGCCACATGCCTTGTCCACCGGGTCCAAACCAACCCAAACAGACACCTTCTCCTGTTGACCTCTTCATTACCTCTGTTGTCATGCCTCAGGCTCAGCCAAGGCCACCCTACTATGGAACAGTGGGTTAACAGAAAACTAACCCCTATTAGAAAATGTGTTCTGAGAGACTGAGCGAAGACATACATGCGATAAGAAAAAAGGTTTATCCTTTTTGATTAACATGAGGCTTACTCAGATTTTTCCACACAAAGCTCTGAAAATGTGTCATAACAGCTGTATGGGCCAATATGGCCACCTAACAACACTTAAAGCCTCACAGGGTGTCTTCCATGGTCCTCTATGGCTTTTCCACACAATATGATTGTGTGCTGCTGGTTCATAAACTGATGTGGGTTTTTCTCTCTCCATCTACGTCATTTGAACAATCTAGCGTATTGTCCTGCAAAAAGTATAAACCCACTACATTGAGTGACACAGGACAGATTAGGCCTTCAACCAGCTGGGAGCGGTGGGGAATTGCCATGGCATTTGGACATTTGTAAATAGAAAAATTGCATAAAATGTCCTTAATCATTTGATGTTTTGGCATGTCAGCCTGTGCAGTTTGAGCCCTCTTGGTCTAGATCGGTTTGTGTGGTCTGAAGGTTGGCTAATGCCAATCAGCTTTAGGGGCACAGTGAGCAGTGTTTCGCACCATCATGCCGACTTAAACCGTACTAGCACAGTAGGCCTACTGCTCGTTTCACCTCAGCTGTGTGAAAAGGGCTAAATGTGACCCCAGTCTTGTATGTCCTCATTATGCCAAGGCTGAGGGAACAGAGTGGAAACAGCTGGCTTTAGAGCCGCCCAGTACAGAACATTGCTATAACCTGTACGAGTTTCCATCAAGCTGCCTGAACCTGCATATTCCATACTGAGAGCTTGTGATCCAACACAGAGAACACATGCCAACTCCAGTTATAAGACCATCTTAAAAAGGCATGATACTGGAAGACATGTAGAAATGCCAGACATTTTAGTTCTCTATGGTGCAAAGATGCATAAAACAGCTTACGTCAGGAACAAAGTCGTGGTGCCCATGTTAAATGGGAAGGAACTGGTGTATGTGTGTGTATTTAGACACTGGCTATCAGACAGTCCTCAAGTGGATGACAAGCTAATTGAGGACCACTCCAAATGTTCAATTAAAGCCAGTCTCTCCCTACTGGGTGTCTGATGGCACCATATGGTCTCTTGTCTGAGGGAGCCAACTCTACAGAATGGGGGAGGCAATCATTGACTTGTGGTCTATTGTGAACAGCAGAACTCACCAGGGTCCTAGCTCAGTCAGAACAGTGGAGCCTGATTGGTCCCCTGAGTGTGTGCAGGACCATGGCTAATTATCACAGAAAGCCAATCAGTCTCATTAGTGCATAGATGCTGAGGGGGGGGTACATGTGATACCTGTTCCATTTCGGCTGACGTACGGTTTAATAAATAACAAGGTCAACAGGGTTCCCCTCTGTCCGAGTGATCCATCTGCTGCAAACAGAAAACTTCCCAGGTCTACTACACATCATACACAGATGGTGGAGTAGAATGAAACTATGCATGGATAATGAGCCGTTTGTTCCTGTAGTGACAGGACCTTTGCCAGCAGAGCAGCCCCAGTCAGACACTCATGGCTTGGCCTGGCCTGCTCATCACAGGCCCTGCCTGTATGGCTGTCCCACCCATTAGACCCTGGGCTTCCCTTCGAGTCAGACAAATATCCTGCTGCTTCAGTTTGGTCACCACGCCGGTCTGCCTGACCAGAATGCATAATGAGCATTCTCCATCCCTGACGGGGAGCAATGCATGTTGGGACATCCTGCTACGTGCTACGGTCCTGCATCAGAGGTCAACGCAGGGTCACGGCTGCAGATCCTGGCAAATATGCTGCGAGTTAGGTGAGGCTGGGACATCTGACAGACAGCTGGACAGAGAGATGGTGGAAAAGCTCTGTGTTGCCAAATGCACCAGTGGTCTGCTGTAGCCTAATCCATGAGTCAGCCATGCCTGAAGTTGAGACTTGGTTGAGACTGGATCGCAGTAAGATCTCCAGGCCATGTTTGCAAACACAGATGCTGCTTAGCAACATCAGTAAAATACCAGCCACGGAATGTTTAAAAACATCAAGCATTTATGAGAGGTGTTTGTCATGACCACAGCACAGTTAATTAGGCCTCATGTCCATGAGCAGTATTTGAAGACAAGCTGCTCACAGATCAATTAAACCAGTAGAGTGGAATGCCCAATTTCATGCCATGAATCACACACAGATATCACATTTCTATAAACAATAAGAGGGAACATGCCATTATCCAAAAAGTCTCCTCACATACAAGAAAATAAACATTGAAGGGGCGATATCAGGCTACTGCTCGGAGGACAGAGCAGGACTGGCAGTACAGTAGTGTGACATAGTGTAGCAGTCACTGTACCGTAGCTCTACAATGACTAATATGAAGAGATTACTGGTGTGAAAAATGGCTCATAATGTGTGCTAAATGTGACTTTAGAATTTGTAAGCATTACAGCGTCAGAGAGGGGCCATGCAGTGTTCAGAACTAAGCCAGTCTTTAGCTGCCAATCAAGAAGCAAAGCTCTGTGAGAACTTCTGAGAACATAAAAGATGTTAGGCTAGGCCAAATTAGGATACTCTGGCAAGTGTAAGAAGATCATGCATTTCTGCTTGCTGAATCTGGTCCATACAACTTTAAATGTTTTAAATGTTCAGCGAGTGCATAGAAAACCCACATACGAAACATACTGTATGATTCAAAGGCAATGAATACGAAAAAGTTGACTGGAAGACAGGTGGGTTTTGACAACTTTGGTTTACAACAGTGATAGCTGGGGTCGGTTGGTGAGGGAGTTCTGTAACAGAGTTCGGTCAGAGAGTCTTGCATGGCGGCGCACTGTAGCCTGACTTTCCTATCCTCTACTTAAGCAATAATACGCAATGTTAAGCACTTGCTGGTCATTAGTTCTATTCGTATTGACTGCAATGTAAAGCAAAACCACTACCCAAGCACTGGTTGACAGTTCTAGAACAATGCAGGTTGCTATGGCAAAGAATGAGAGCTACTTATAAAAAATATGTAAACGTCACGAGCTACAACATTTTTTGATATACTTCCACCCGGTATGCCTACTTTGCAGTTAACATTTAATTGAGAAAGTTTTGGGTAGCGAATCTCTGTCAACCCACAATACTTATCACATCAACTGGCTAGACACAGAGTGATAGACCAACACGTGCACCACACAGACAGACAGGGACAAAATTGTGGGAGCTTACTTGCGAGATGACAATTTGCAGTGGAACACGTGTAAATTTCATGTACTTTCAGAATTGTTAGGCAAGCGACTTGCGATCAATCTGCTATTGAGGCTCTTCCCACCTTGCTAACTAGCCAACTACACAGCTAACTCAATCACTTCAGACTGAAGTTGAAAAGACTGCATACTAGCTGTATTTCGTTTCACATTTTCTATTGATATTTCTTTGTGTGTGTGTGTGTATCCATAAAAATGATGCCAATCCATGATTTCGACTGACTGAGAAAAGCTGGCCGTCTGTCTCGTCCCGAATCCTGACACTATGGAGATCGAATTTCAATATTGCAAATGTTGAAGATAATGTCGACATGCTTTTTACAATGGAGATCAAGTTTAAATTCCATGGCTGGACAGATGAGTGTAGATCGTTTCAGTGTTGTGTTCAAGACCACCTAAAGTGAGACCGATTCAAGACCAAGACCGGAAAAATCCATGTGAGTCCAATTCAAGACCATGATTGTAATTGTGTCAAATACAACCATAATACAAGTTAAAAATGTCCATTATTTCTGTGTTCATATTTCAGAAGAACATATGGATTATTTAGACCAGGGGTTCATAAACTTTTACAGCGTGAGACCCAAATAAGAAAGTGCTTTCTTGGGACCCAAGCTCATGAAAACATGCCCCTTTTTGTATTTATTATGGATCCCAGCAGCTACTCTTACTGGGGTCCGGCAGTTACACAATTTAAAAGCAGTTGGAGGCCACGGAAGGAGTTGTATGGCATTGAAGCTCATTGGGAGGTTTGTTAGCACAGTGAAAAGGGCCAGATGTATACAGAACGGTGTCGTCTGCGTAGAGGTGGATCAGAGAATCACCAGCAGCAAGAGCGACATTGGATATATACACAGAGAAGAGTTGAGAGTTGAGCCCTGTGGCACCCCCATAGAGACCGCTAGGGGTCCGGAGAACAGGCCCTCCGATTTGACACACTGAACTCGGTCTGAGAAGTAGTTAGTGAACCAGGCGAGGCAGTCATTTGAGAAGCTAAGGCTATCGAGTCTGCCAATAAGAATACGGTGATTGACAGAGCCAAAAGCCTTGGCCAGGTCGATGAAGACGGCTGCATAGTATCGTCTTCTATCAATGGTGGTTATGATATCGCTCAGGACTTGGATCGTGGCTGCAGTGTACCCATGACCAGCTCGGAAACCAGATTACATAGTGAAGGTACGGAGGGATTCGAAATGGTCGGTGATCTGTTTTAAATAGGTTTATAAAAGTTTGGGTCTAGAGTGTCACCCCCTTTTGAAGAGGGGGATGACCGCGGCAGCTTTCCAATCTTTGGGGATCTCAGACGATACGAAAGAGGTTGAATAGGCTAGTAATAGGGGTTGCAACAATTTTGGCAGATCATTTTAGAAAGAGAGGTTCCAGATTATCTAGTCCAGCTGATTTGTAGTGATTCAGTTATTTCAGAACATCAGCTGTGTGGATTTGGGGGAAGGTGAAGCAAGGGGGGTTGGGCAAATTGCTGCAGGGGGTGCTGAGATGTTTGCCGGGGTAAGAGTAGCCGTGGAAAAATGCTTATAAAATTCAATTATCGTAGATTTATCAGTGGTGACAGTGTTGCCAATCCTCTGTGCAGTCGGCAGCTGGTAGGAGGTGTTCTTATTCTATATTAGGTGTTCTTATTCTTAGACTTTAATGTCCCAAAACTTTTTGAAATTAGTGCTCCAGGAATCAAATTTGTTTGAAAATCTAGCCTTAGCTTTCCTAAATGTTGATACTTGTTTCCTAGGGGACCCTATAAGATTTGGCTACATTGCATGTTCTCTCTTAGCTACTTCATGTATCTAACATTTTTGCTTTGCATATTCCTCTTTGATTTAGAAGATACTGTTGCACAAACATGCTGATTGAGGTCGACGCCATCACTGGTATTATCAAGCTGTATTAGCTAGCTACGTTTGCTCAGTACATTTATTAGCTAGCTAGCTATTAGCATTAGTGGCTAACAATTAGCATCTCAAGATGTAGGGCAACTTGCAAAGAAAAGACAAACTGAGATGTGGTTAAGGAAGAGTGCTTTGAACACGGATGTTAACCTTTTTCAGCAAGACAGATCTTCCAAACGGTGGGGGAGTGGCAATCTTTACCAAGGATCACCTTCAGTGCTCGGTTTTCTCCACCAAGTCTGTCCCTAAACAATTTTATTTTCTGGTTTTAAGCATTAAAAACTTTCAAATAGCCCTTTGTTGACTGTTGCTGGGTGCCATCGTCCTCCATCAGCACTGGCCTGTACCCTACCTGCCCTAAGCTCTCTCCTGGCCCCTTGCACTGTATCACTGAAGCTGGAGACTCTTACCTCCCTCACTAGCTTTAAGCACCAGATGTCTGACCAGCTCACAGATCACTGCAAATAGCCCATCTGTAAATAGCCCATCCAACTACCTCATCCCCATACTGTATTAATTCATCTTGGTCCTTTGCACCCCAGTATCTCTACTTGCAGATTCATCTTCTGCACATCAATCACTCTAGTGTTTAATTGGTATACTGTAATTACTTTGCCACCATGGCCTATTTCTTGCCTTTACCTCCCTTTTCTTACCTCATTTGCACACACTGTATATAGATTTTCTTCAACTGTATTATTGATTGTATGTTTTGTTTATTCCATGTGTAAATCTGTGTTGTATGTGTTGAACTGCTTTGCTTTATTCTTGGCCAGGTCGCAGTTGTAAATGAGAACTTGTTCTCAACTTGCCTACCTGGCTAAATAAAGGTGAAATAAAAATAAAATAAAACACCAAGTCTGAATTTGTCCTGCTAGGTGACCTAAACTGGGACATGCTCAAACCACCTGACCAAATCCTAAAGCAATGGGACTCTAAATCTCTCAGATGATGACCAATCCCACAAGGTATGACTCCAAACACCCAGAAAAGGCTACTCTTCTTGATGTTTTCCTCACAAATAATCCTGATAGGTATGGTGTTTTCTGTAATGACCTTAGTTATCACCCTTTTACAGCCTATTTTTACCTTCATAGCTGATAAACACGCCCCGTTAAAGCAACTTAGGGTAAAAAAAATATATAACTAATCGTTGATTCTCCTGTGATTTGAAAATCCTTTTTCTGCAAAAGAATCAAGCATGGGCATTGGCGAGGAAAACTGGTGAAACAGCTGATTGGCTGCCTTTTAGGCAATTGAGAAATAAATGGACCAGAAGGATAAAAAAGGTCAAATCTAGGTATTGTCTTGATGCTATGACAGAGTCTGCTGATGATCCCGCTAAATTCTGGAAAACTGTTAACTCACTTAAACGAGGAAACTCCTAGACTTCCCTGCCAAAGCAAATTACATCGGAATCTGGGATCATCAGTGACCGAACTGAACTTTGTGATGCTTATTAATTTACTTATTTTTCTGCTGGTTTTCTTTTTGAAAGAAAAAATGGCCAACATGATCCTGACCGGTCTATTGTTTCAGTTCCTTGGCCTTCAGCTTATGTGGAAAACAGTAAGCTGTTTTTTAATTTTCAAAAAGTCACAGAAGATGGTATTTTTTTGCACTATCTGCTATAGGTTCTAAGAAATCATTAGGCGCTGACAATCTGGATCCATATTTACTCAAGTATGCGGCACCTATTATTGCTGGTGTAGTGACGCATATTTTTAATCAAACATTTGTGGTAGGAAAGATTCCTAAATCTTGGAAAACAGCTTTTGTTTCACCACTCCTCAAGGGAGGTGATGGTAGTGAGTTGGATAATTATTGGCCCATCTCTAAGATCTCCTGTTTGGCTAAAATTCTAGAGTCATTGGTGAGTAGGCAACTACAATCTTTGACAATACTCTTTCTAGTAATCAATTTGGCTTCAGACCTAAACACAGTACTATTACGGCCACTGTACGTGTTGTAAATTATATTACTAATGCCCTAGATAATAGAAAGTACTGTGCCGCCTTGTTCATAGATTTATCTAAAGCTTTTGACACTATAGACCATGCGATACGTTTGGGTAAGCTGTCGTCAATAGTACTGGGATTGGATGCCTGTCGTTGGTTTCATCACTATCTAAAGGATAGAAGTCAGGCTGATTGACTGGATGCCGTCGACTCTGAGCCATTGGAGTTGGTTAAAGGGGTCCCACAAGGTTCTATACTTGGTCGATTACTGTTCACTCTCTACATAAACAATATCGGTGATGAGATAAGTGTCAAAATCATTTATATGCTGATGACACTCATGTACTCTATTGCTTCAACAGCTGACCAAGCATTATCACTATTGGAGACAGATTTTAAGATATTGCAAGGATCTTTTATACATCTGAGACTTGTTTTAAATGCAAAGAAAACATTTTAAAGATTTTTAATAGGTTCAAAAAGTTGGTTGAAAATACACTTACGATTAGATGGTTCTCAAATAAATCAGGTCTCTGCATATAAATACTTACGGATATGGTTGGATGATAAACTGTCTTTTAAAATGCATATTGACGAACTTTGTAAAAGGCTAAAAATCAAGCTAGGCTTCCTCTATAGAAACAGGACATGTTTGTCATCTACAAATAGAAGACAAATTGTGCAAGCTACTTACGTCTCTTATAGATTATGGGGAAATTATTTACATGAATGCTACAGCATCAACACTTAAAATCGCTGGATGCTACTTATAATTGCGCACTTAGGTTTATTACGGGTGCTAGCTACAGAACTCACCACTGTGTTTAATATCAATATGTGGTTGGACTTCACTGTCCGTTAGACAAGAACAACATGCTCTCATGTTTGTCTATAAAGCACTTCTGAATAAGCTACCTCTTTATTTATCATCACTCATCAATATTAGAATTAGAATTCCTAAAACCAGGTCTCAAGCATGGATTACACTTGAGGCCCATGCGATTTCCACAGAGTTGGATATGGCTGCCTTTTCCTGTTATGCTCCTTGCCTATGGAATAGCCTGCAGACTAAACTTGAGACTCTTGTCCCCCTTGCTCATTTTAAATATTTATTGGAGCATTTTTATATTGCTTGTAACTGTTTCGGGAAATGCAAGTTCTTGTGCTGTTGGTAGAATAACCTGTGTGTAAATGTAATCTGTTGCTGTATTTTTTGTGTGTTATCTGTGAACGTTGTGTTTGTCTTGTTTAGTTTTTTTAATCGTTGTACCTAAACTGTGTGTGTAAACATGTATACGCAGGGCCCAGCTGTAAAAGGGACCTTGGTCTCAGTCTGTGTTCCATGTTGAAATAAAGGTATAATAATAAATCACTGTTTTTTAGCCTGTGTTCGTAATGGCTGCTCAGTGAAACGACGTGTCCCGATTCGTCTTAGACGCTTGCTAAAAAACTTTAATGAGCAAACCTTCAAGAACTCTCCTCTGTCGAAGACACTTGGTCCTTATTATTTGATATTTTCAGCGGTATTGTTAACTTCTTGGTGACTGGGGGGCAGTATTGAGTAGCTTGGATGAATAAGGTGCCCAGAGTAAACTGCCTGCTACTCAGCCAGAAAAGCTAGAATATGCATATAATTAGTATATTTGGATAGAAACCTCTGACGTTTCTAAAACTGTTTGAATGATGTCTGAGTATAACAGAACTCATACGGCAGGCAAAAACCTGAGAAAAATCCAACCAGGAAGTGGGAAATCTGAGGTTTGTCGTTTTTCAACTCATTGACATTCCAATATACAGTGTATGTGGGGTCATTTTGCACTTCCTAAGGCTTCCACTAGATGTCAAACGTCTTTAGAACCTTGTTTGATGCTTCTACTGTGAAGTGGGGCCGAATGAGAGGGGATTGAGCCAGGTGTCTGGCAGATGGCCAAGTGCTCGTGACGTGCGGTCAAGTGAAAGTTAGTTTGCGTTCCATTGCTTTTCTACAGATAAAGGAATTCCCCAGTTGGAACATTATTGAAGATTTATGTTAAAAACATCCTAAAGATTGATTCTATACTTAGTTTGACATGTTTCTACGACCTGTAATATAACTTTTTTGACTTTTCGTCCGACCTTTTTGGCTGGACTTGCACACGCGTTTGGATTTGTTTATCAAACGCCCTAACAAAAGGAGGAATTTGGACATAAATTAACTTCATCAAACAAATCAAACATTTATTGTGGAACTAGGATTCCTGGGAGTGCATTCTGATGAAGATCAAAGGTAAGTGAATATTTATAATGCTATTTCTGACTTCTGTTTACTCCACAACATGGCGGATATCTCTTTGGCTCTTTTGGTCTCTGAGCGCCGTACTCAGATTATTGCATGGTATGCTTTTTCCGTAAAGTTTTTTTGAAATCTGACACAGCGGTTGCATTAAGGAGAAGTTTATCTAAAGTTCCATGTATAATAGTTGTATCTTTTATCAATGTTTATTATGAGTATTTCTGTGGCTCTCTGCAAAATCACCGGATGTTTTGGAACTACTGAACATAACGCACCAAATATGAACTTTATCAAACAAAACATACATGTATTGTGTAACATGAAGTCCTATGAGTGTCATCTGATGAAGATCAAAGCTTAGTGATTCATTTATCTCCATTTCTGCTTTTTGTGACTCCTCTCTTTGGCTGGAAAAATGGCTGTGTTTTTCTGTGACCTAACATAATCGTTTGTGGTGCTTTCACTGTAAAGCCTTTTCAAAATCAGACACTGTGGCTGGATTAATGTGAATTGTATCTTTAAAATGGTGTAAAATACTTGTATGCTTGAGGAATTTTAATCATGAGATTTGTTGTTTTGAATTTGGCGCCCTGCACTTTCACTGGCTGTTGGCGGGGTGGGACGCTACCGTCCCGAATATCCCAGAGAGGTTAACATACCCGCCCCCATAAAGAAAATGAGATTTAACAACAGGTTCAGCCCCTGGTTTGACCGTGATCTGGCACAGTTACTCCACCTCAAGAATTCCATTTGGCTCGGCACACACATACTCAGGCTGACTGGTTCTCGTTCAGGCAAATGAGAAATAAGTGCAAGTTCAGGCTATCCGATAGGCCAAAGTTAGTTACTTTGCTGATTTCTGCTCTCGTAAAACCCTGGGTTTTCTGCACGTTAACACTAGAAGCTTATTACCTAAAATGGATCAATTGAATGTGTCGGTTCACAGCTTCAATCCAGATGTATTGGTCATTAAGGAGCAGTTCTCCCTCTGTGGGTCTAACCAAGAAGTTCTGGAAAAGAGTTAAAGACTTAGAGAATAAACACTCCTCACACCTTCCCATGTCCCTTAATGTGGTTGTTACTGACAAGAAGCACATGGCTGAGCTCTTTAATCACCACTTCATTAACCTCTTGAGTGTAAGGGCAGTATTTTGTTTGAATGAAAAACGTACCCAAAGGAAACTGCCTATTTCTCAGGTCCAGAATATGCACATAATTGACAGATTAGGATAGAATACTCTAAAGTTTCCAAAGCTGTCAAAATATTGTCTGGGAGTATAACAGAACTGATATTGCAGGCGAAAACCTGAGGAAAATCCAACCCGGACGTGCTGTTTTTCCTGAAAGCTCTGTTCCATTGCCTGCCTTCGCTCCATTTAAAAAGGGATATCAACCAGATTCCTTTTCCTATGGCTTCCCTATGGTGTGAACAGTCTTTAGACATAGTTTCAGGCTTTTACTTTGAAAAATGAGCGAGAAAGATCACATCGCGTCATTGTATGGCTGGGTGCCAGCATCGTTTTGCATGCGCAACGGCTTGGAGCATACATTTTCTCGCTCTCGCCTATTGAAGAAGCTACAGTCCGGTTGAAATATTATCGATTATATTTTGTAAAAACAACCCGAGGATTGATTATAAAAAACGTTAGACATGTTTCTACGAACCTTACGGATACTATTTGGAATTTGTCTGCCCGGTCGTGACCGCTCGAGCCTGTGGATTTCTGAACATAACGCGCCAACCAAATGGAGGTATTTTGGATGAAAAATAATCTTTATGGAACAAAAGGAATATTTGTGTAACTGGGAGTCTCGTGAGTGCAAACATCCAAAGATCAAAAGCGATTCATTTTATTGCTTTGTGACCAATCTACTTGGTTGCAAGCTGTTTGTAATGTTTTGTCTGCTGAGAGAGATGTCCTTACATAAACGCTTGGTATGCTTTCACCGAAAACCTTTTTTGAAATCTGACACGCCAGGTGGATTAACAACAAGCGAAGCTGTGTTTTGCTATATTGTGATTTCATGAAAATGTAATCTTTTTTTGCAATTTAATTTGAATTTGGCGCTCTGCAATTCAGCGGATGTTGACGAAAATGATGCCGGTAACGGGATGGATGCATCAAGAAGTTAAGTTAGGATTCCTATTTGACTACGCCATGCCTCCTTGCCCATACAACATCTCATCTCCCACCCCTTCTAATGTGAATAGGCCCGATGCTCCTCCCTCTTTTCCCCCTGCCCCGCTACAAAGTTTCTCCCTGCAGGCAGTCACTGAGTCCGAGGTGCTATAGGAGCTCCTTAAACTTGACCCCCAAAAAACTCATCTGGGTCAGTCCTTTATTTAAAAAAGGGGGAGATCAAGCTGATCTTAACTGTTATAGGGCAATTTCTATTTTGCCCTGTTTATCAAAAGCGTTGTAAAAACTTGTAAGTTATCAACTGCCTGGCTTTTGATGTCTATAGTATTCTCTGGTATGCAATCTGGTTTCTGCTCAGGTTATGGATGTGTCACTAGAACCGTAAAGGTCCTCAATGATGTTACCATTGCCCTTGATCCTAAGCAATATTGTGCTGCTATTTTTATTGACTTGGCCAAAGATTGACACAGTGGACCATTCCATTCTTGTGGGCCGGGTAAGTAGTGTTGGTGTCTGGGGGGTCTTTGGCCTGATTTGCTAACAACCACTCAACGAGTGCAGTATATAAAGTAGAGGTCGACCGCTTAATCGGAATAGCAGATTAATTAGGGCCGATTTCAAGTTTTCATAACAATCGGAAATAGTTATTTTTGGGCGCCGATTTGCCGATTAAAAAAAATATATATATTTTACATACCTTTATTTTACTAGGCAAGTCAGTTAAGAACACATTCTTATTTTCAATGACGGCCTAGGAACGGTGGATTAACTGCCTTGTTCAGGGGTAGAACGACAGATTTTCACCTTGTCAGCTCAGGGGATCCAACCTGACAGTTAACTAGTCCAACGCAATAACGACCTGCCTCTCTTGTTGCGCTCCACAAGGAGACTGACTGTCTGTTACACGAATGCAGTAAGCCAAGTTAAGTTGCTAGCTAGCATTAAACTTATCTTATAAAAAACAATCATAATCACTAGTTAACTACACATGGTTGATGATATTACTAGATATTATCTAGTGTCCTGCGTTGCATATAATCTGACTGCGCATACAAGTATCTAAGTATGACTGAGCGGTGGTAGGCAGAAGCAGGTGCGTAAACATTCATTCAAACAGAACTTTCGTGCATTTTGCCAGCAGCTCTTCGTTGTGCCTCAAGCATTGCGCTGTTTATGACTTCAAGCCTATCAACTCCCGAGATGAGGCTGGTGTAACCGAAGTGAAATGGCTAGCTAGTTAGCGCACGCTAATAGCGTTTCAAACTTCACTCGCTCTGAGCCTTGGGGTGGTTGTTTCCCTTGTTGTCGTTGTGTTGCTGGTTCGAGCCCAGGGAGGAGCGAGGAGAGGGACGGAAGCTATACTGTTACACGGGAAATACTAAAGTACCTATAAGAACATCCAATAGTCAAAGGTTAATGAAATACAAATGGTATAGAGAGAAATAGTCCTATAATAACTACAACCTAAAACTTCTTACCTGGGAATATTGAAGTCTCATGTTATAAGGAACCACCAGCTTTCATATGTTCTCATGTTCTGAGCAAGGAACTGAAACGTTAGCTTTCTTACATAGCACATATTGCACTTTTACTTTCTTCTCCAACACTTTGTTTTTGCATTATTTAAACCAAATTGAACATGTTTCATTATTTACTTGATGCTAAATTGATTTAATTGCGGTATTAAGTTAAAATAAGTGTTCTTTCAGTATTGTTGTAATTGTCATATTACAAATAAATAAATCAAAATTGGCCGATTAATCGGTATCGGCTTTTTTGGTCCTCCAATAATCGGTATCGGCGTTGAAAAATCATAATCGGTCGACCTCTAATATAAAGTCAGAAAAGCTGCTGTCTCAGCCACTGCCTGCCTGTCCCCAAAGGAGTACCACTAGGCTAAATCCTAGGTCCGACACTCTTCTCAACAACATAGCTCAGGCAGTAGGAAGCTCTCATCCATTTATATGCGGGTGATACAGTCATACTCAGCTGGCCCCTCCCCGATTTTGGTGTTAAATGCTCTATAACAAAGCTTTCTTAGTATCCAACAAGCTTTCTCTATCCTTAATCTTTTTCTGAACACCTTCAAAAACAAAAGTCATGTGGTTTGGTAAGATGAATGCCCCTGTCCCCACAGGTGTTATTACTACCGAGGGTTTAGAGCTTGAGGTAGTCACCTCATACAAGTACTTGGGAGTATGGCTAGACAGTACACGGTCCTTCTCTCAGCACATATCAAAGCTGCAGACTAAAGTTACATCTAGACTTGGTTTCCTCTATTGTAAATTGCTCCTCTTTCACCCCAGCTGCCAAAAGAACCCTGATTCAGATGACCATCCTACCCATACATCCAGCCATCAGATTTGCCACCAATGCTCCTTATAGGACACATCACTGCACTCTATAGTCCTCTGGAAACTGGTCATCGCTGTGTACCTGTCACAAGGCCCACTGGTTGATGCTTATTTATAAAACCCTCTTAGGCCTCACTCCCCACTATCTAAGATACCTACTGAACCCCTCATTCTCCACATACAACACCTGTTCTGCCAGCCACATTGTTTTAAAGGTCCCCAAAACACACATCCCTGGGTTGTTCGTCTTTTCAGTTCGCTGCAGCTAGCAACAAACACTCAAACTGGACAGTTCTCAATCTCTTCATTCAACAACTCAAAATCATGCACACTCGTACTGACAGTTGTTGCTGCTTTGTGTGATGTATTGTGCTCTCTACATTATTGCCCTTTGTGCCGTTATCTGTGCACAATAATGTTTGTACCATTGTCTCTCGTCCTTTTTTTTTTTTAATATACCAGCCCCCGCAGGAGGCCTTTTGCCTTTTGATAGGCCGTCATAGTAACTTAGAATTTGTTCTTAACGGACTTGCTTAGTTAAATAAACGGACAGACCTCTCCATCTTAGTTACTGATATATTAACATGTTTTGACCATGAATGTGTAACAGAGGGAGAGCGAATGAGCAAAAGTACCCAAACCAACAAGTTAGACAAACTTGTTGCTGCGATAGGTTCTCTCATCTGGTAGTGTCAGTCTTGACTGCATCAAATCGATGTAAAGCTAGCTAGCTACACTAGCCAGCTAAGTTAGTTAGCCAGCTAGAAAGGTTAATTGAGGCCATTTTGCTGAGCTCCCAGCATCCTTATCTACAACAACTTCATTCATATTAACCAGCCTACCTGTTGGTTGGTCATTGTAGCCTACTCCTAACTTAGCCAACTTCATTCTGGAATTGTCATGCTATTTTGCATTGATTATAAATCTATCAAGTCACTTGTTACACATGGTAGTGCAGCTTCGATTGACCGACAATAACAAGCGAGTAAGCTTGTTAGGCTTTTTATTTATTATTATTAATATTATTATATTTTTTTAAAATGGGGTGCACCGATAGAAACGGTCATAAAACGTATTTTATTACAATTTCTAATGTCATGGTCTATCCTTGTATGTAGCAATGCCACAGATGTTAATTTAAATTTAGACAACGCATATGAAATGATACCTTATTTTTTCTCAAAAATGAATATTCTGGGCCTCCCGAGTGGCGCAGTGGTCTAAGGCACTGCATCGCAGTGCTAGCTGTGCCACTAGAGATTCTGAGTTCGAGTCCAGGCTTTGTCGCAGCCGGCCGCGACCCGGAGACCCATGGGGGCGGCGCACAATTGGTCCAGCGTCGTCCAGGTTAGGGGAGGTTTTGGCTGGAAGTGATGTCCTTGTCCCATCTTGCACTAGCGACTCATGTGGCGGGCCAGGCGCAGTGAACGCTGACAAGGTCACCAGGTGTACGGTGTTTCCTCCAACACATTGGTGCGGTTGGCTTCCGGGTTAAGTGGGCATCGTGTCAAGAAGCAGTGCGGCGTAGTTGGGTTGTGTTTTCGGAGGACACACGGCTCTCAAACCTCGCCGCTCCAGAGTCCGTACGGGAGATGCAGCAATGACACAAGACTAACCACCAATTGGATACCACGAAATTGGGGAGAAAAATATGATTAACTGCAAGAGTATTTTACTAACATCCGTTTGGATATTTGAATATTCTAATAAATGTGTATATCCCTAACTGTAAAGAGTGTGTGTCAGTGTCGCACAAAGTGCATTTTTGCACAACCAGTGAAGAGAATGACGAGACAGAAAGAGAGCGCGAGACTGAGCACAGCATGTGAAGTAATCAGTGATAACAGAACAATTCAGTCCATTCCCACTTTCCTTGAGAGCACAGAAGGTTAGAGGTCTCCTCTCCACCAAACAGTCAAAGCTGAGTGCTGGGGAGTGGGGACTGCTGCCTTTTCTTAAACCAAGGCACATTGTTATGCTCTGACATAAGGCTGGGAAGCAGTTAGTGAAAAGAGAGGTTAAGAGTGGAAAAAAAAGAGCAAGAGCTCATAATGCCTTCTTTTATGTCCCTTTCAGCTGAAGACAATCTAACACTATACATGGTTATGTTCATGCATCACAATTAGGCCTACTACAGCATGGCCATCCCATTCTGTCTACAGTGCCAAAACTGGTTTGTCAATGAGAAGGCTGCCACACTATAATACTGCCCCGCCCTGACAATTGCACCACAAGGATCACCGCAAAACAATACACAAGGAAATAGACAGTGTTATTCAGGGGGAAAGGTTAGTTCACTGATCAATCTGAAATCATCCTGAGTAAAAGGGAAATGGTACACAGACAGAGCCAGGAAAATGATGAGGAAGGTCTGTATCCTGTCTGATCCCATTCCCCCCACCCACCGACAGATCAGGTCAGCATCTCCTCTGCTTGAAAGCCCTATCGTGTATCTCACTCTCCCTGTCCCTGTGAAAGCCACTAATATTTTTTTTAAAGGATGGAGGGGCTAATCCTTGTACATGAAGAATGGGCAGGTGGTCAACCAAAGCAAAAATTAACAATGTCAATCCAAATTGAATTGACTTCTTTAAATATTTAACCATCCGCTCACTACAGAGTGGTTACTAGGGAACCAGACAGATGCTGATGTTATCAAGCACTGAAATTCATAGCTTACTGCAGGGAGCTCAAAGACCAGGAAATCCCCCAAAACAGTTTCCACTAGTTACCACAGCCACAAAGTATTTGAACAATTCTTGAAAACAAATTGAATTTTTGGTTTTAGGATTAGACATAATGTTAGTGTGGTTAAGGTTAGCGTTAACTGATTTTAAGAAGATAAAATGTAGAAATAAGCAGGGTTTATGACTATGTGGCTGCGGTAACTAGTGACAACCAAAACATTATGTAGAGAAGGGGAAAGGTAAAGTCAGCCAAGGAAAGAGAATTAGGAAATCTACTAAACTATAATGGAATTGTTTAAAGACAAAGTAATACCAAGGATTATTTACCCATTGGATTTTTAATATCCCTTGAAGTATAAAATTGTTTTAACATTTAAAAAAATAAAATAGGAATATGGTATTAGCCAATACAAACACATTGAATAACAGATTCCCTACATGGAACAGTCCCCCAAAAATATCAAAAAGGAAGTTTGTTCTGAAGTGTCTATTCTATATCGGAAAGATAAAAGATGAGGAACCCTTTTCTTTTTTTACATTTCATTATCCGCCTTATTTTAGGCACTAAACTAACTAGTACCATGGACCTTCAGACAAGTCTTGAGGCTTGTGGGCGCCCTAGAGCAGGGTTTCCCAAACTCGGTCCTGGAGCCCCCCCTGGGTATACGTTTTGGTTTTTGCCCTAGCACTACACAGCTGATTCAAATAGCCAACTCATCAAACTTTTATTATTTTAAATCAGCTGTGTAGTGCTAGGGCAAAAACCAAAACGTATACCCAGGGGGGGCTCCAGGACCGAGTTTGAGATACCCTGTCCCAGAGCACAACAAAGAATACCATCGTGTTCATGAGAGTCTCAGCTTTCCACAGATATTAGTGTGTAGCCCCAACCGTTCGGGCGCAACAGACAGAGTCATGTGAGCATCCTAGAGCAAAACAGAACACCATCTTGTTCATGAGAGTCATTTTTCATTGCAGTGGTCATACTATTTTTGATAGGCCAAACTGTTCGGTCGCTACACAATTTATTTTGTGAGAAGACCGATTTTCAGGATGTCTCATGGTCTGACTAACACCGCTCTAGCTCTGCCACCTTCCATCGCAGATGCAGAGGGGCGATATTGGCTATTGAGACGCAGCTCTTGCAAAAAACAGATCTCTAGTTTAATGAATGTCATCAGGCTCCGGTAGCATCAGCTTGAATTTCCATTCTGATCAAAGCTCTAATCAAATCTAGACACATTTATATGCTTTATAATGACACTTTTGGTTTGGAAGGGAAATACCGGGTTGCCTAGGAGAAAAGTGATTTATTCTCAGGATGGACATTTGTAAAATATTCAACCCTAATCGGTGTGCACATGAAGTAGCCCTACATAACTTGGCACTGATTAGGGCCTCCCAGGTGGTCTAGGGCACTGCATCGCAGAGCTAGCTGTGCCACCAGAGACTCTGGGTTCGCGCCCAGGCTCTATCGCAGCCGGGAGGTCCGTGGGGCGACGCACAATTGGCCTAGCGTCGTCCGGGTTGTCTCATCGCGCACCAGCGTCCTCTGTGGCGGGCCGGGCGCAGTGCACGCTAACCAAGGTCGCCAGGTGCACGGTGTTTCCTCCGACACATTGGTGTGGCTGGCTTCCGCGTTGGATGCGCGCTGTGTTAAGAAGCAGTGCTTCTGCTTGGTTGGGTTTCGGAGGACGCATGACTTTCGACCTTCGTCTCTCCCGAGCCCGTACGGGAGTTGTAGCGATGAGATAAGATAGTAACTACTAATAATTGGATAATACGAAATTGGGGAGAGAAAGGGGGTAAAAATTCAACAACAGAAAACTTGGCACTGATTAACCACATAGCCCATCAACACAAATGACCACTCTGGAGTGGAGTGGAGCCCCCCACCCCAGTGTCTGGCATTATGTTGTCCCAAGGCTTTTCTTTCTGTACTGTCGCCTCAATGCTCTCGATGCACTGGCAGACTTTGCCTTTTGTCACTCAGAACGCATAGAGAGACGCCACCTAAATCCTCTTCCCGTAACCAAATCCACAGTGTACCATTGTAATCAAATTCCAGCTACATTCCACTGCTTTTCTCAACAATGAGATAAGGTGCTGTTTTTTCACCATTCTCTGTTCCTGGGTGACCATGTGGTCTGTGCTCTGCTCTTTGTAAAATACCACGAGGGCACAATGTCAGCAGCACAGTTCAATGGAATGTTGTATTGTTTTCAAACTTGGGACTATGCGCTCAAGGGCCAAAAAGACTGTATCCTGCAAAATACAGACAGAGCCAGTGCAACAAGACAATCCACTGGAACTGAGCCACTTATTTCCCCATCTACAATGCATTCGGAAAGTATTCAGACCCCTCAACTTTTTCCACATTTTGTTACCTTACAGCCTTATTCTCAAATGGATTAAGTTGTTTTCTCCCCTCGTCAATCTACACACAATACCCCATAATGACAAAGCAAAAACTGGTTTTGTTTTGCACATTTCTTAAACACACTGAAATATCACATTTACCTAAGTACTCAGACCCTTTACTCAGTACTTTGAAGCACCTTTGGCAGCATCGATTCTTCTTGGGTATGACGCTACAAGCTTATTACACCTGTATTTGGGAAGTTTCTCCCATTCAACCTGTTTTCACTTTGTCATTATTTGGGGATTGTGTGTAGATTGATTAAATAACAAAAAAATTCTCAGCAATTTTAGAATAAGGCTGTAACCTAACAAAATGTGGAATAAGTCAAGAAGTCTGAATACTCTCCTAAGGCACTGTATCCATCTATGCTCGGACCAGACATTTCAACTATGTTTAAACTGCACATTAAATGTCAAATGAGGATGATGTACAGCAGCATTCACTATTTCACCTTGTTCTGGAAGGTCAGGATCTGGTACAGAACCTTACCAGGGACTAGCCTAAACTATAAGAATAAAGCGTCAACTGTTTCAAAGGAGGACATTCGTCTATGCATGTACTTATCCAACTTAATTCCCAGACTTGAGAAGGTCCAATCCCCAAACCCTATGAAGCTACTTAAATCAAGACAGGCTTTAGGCAGACAAACTCCTGTGCTGTGTGGCCTAGGTTAAGGTGAGAGGTTATGTTGTTTTACATCCACCAAGACAATAAAATCCACTAAATGGGAAAGTCAAAACAAAAAGTGTGGGCAATAGTTGTGATGAAACAACTAGTTTTGACCAGATGGATACACTGCCACAGAAATCATGCTGAATGGTGTGCTCATCAGATCAGTGCATGCTCCTGGCCACTTTCCAAATTAGTCACATCTACAGACAGACAAACACACATCACATGACATCTTGGTCTCAAATCTCAACTAGGCCTGTGCAGTCCTGTCTGTCACAAACAATCTCACCCTGGTTCTGACATGGTCAGTCAGGTCCTCCTCCCAGTTTCTGCTGGAACTTCAGAGCAGGTTTGGGAGCACACACACAGAACTGGGCAAAGGAAATGCAACTGGACAAAATACCATCACACTTGGCTTCCCAAAAATGAGGAGAGGTGGATACTGTTGGCAAGACATTAACACCTTTCCATGATGGGTCATGTTCACAGCACCAAAGGTACTTGTGCCTACTAACCCTAATCAAACAGACTAATTGTGTTGGGTGTGATAATACCAGCAAGAACTGGGTGTGATGCAAGAACTTAGAGCACATGTGCAGCTTTGTGTGATGGTTTCTTGATACCTCCACAGGGCAGAAAATAATTGGTTCAATAAACATTGCTAATGTGTAGGCCTACTCCAAATCGTTATGAAAATCCTATTTAAAGTTGCAGAATTTTATTTCCCTGTAGAGGAGTCTCAGAAGATGTAAACCCTTCACCTTGATGATGTGGCCTCGGATAGCACCACCTTGCACAGACAGGACCTGACACAAACTCAAGAATGTGAGATGTGAACCGAGGTATGCAATCAGAGTTACCATCAGGCAGAAATGCTACCTGAAAATGTGCATGTTCTTGTTGTGTTCTCCCAAATTTCCTAAGGACGTTCATCTTGGAATCCATTTATACAAAATGTGGCTGGAGGGGGGTTCGAGGACTTATTTGCCAACCCCCACTCCCTCTCGCTGCATCCTCTGTAGCCTAACACGTCGGTGCATCTCACGCTTAATTTCCCTCTGTATTCTGACCCACTTCCTCTCCCAGACAAGCCTTGGGAGGTGAGGGGTAACTTCGGAGTTAACAGTGGTGCAGTCTGAGTGGCCAGCCAACCTGCCAGCCAGAGGTTTATGCGTCCTGACATCCAGACCAAACATGACCATGGTGTTAACATGTGCCTCTCAGGTCAGACTGACAGCTAGCTATGGCCAGTCCTCCACCCACAATGACTCACTCATTCTCCAATGGAAGGGAACTCCCAAGCTGCTTACACAAACACACGTCTTTGCAAATAGTTCTGGAGGGGGATCGAGGCTAATAATAGGCAAATCCTTCTGGTCTGAAAACCAAAATCCCTCAAGTAAAATCAATGTTGTCATAGATCAAAATGCTATTTTTTAACAGCCTGAAAAGTCTAAGGCTGATTAAAGCTATGGCTGTTCAATCACAGTAACAGATATAAGTAGGTTGGCATTATACAGGGCCATTCACGGTGACCCATCACCTCGGTTAGAGAGCAAAGCCATAGCTTAATGTTTATGGGCGATGTCAGATACAAAGAGGGACGCATAACGTCTTTATGGTCAGACTAAAATATTTGTGTACAATTAATTTTACCCAATCGATCCTCGAAACATAGCTGTGCCAGTAGTAGCGCAGCTGTGCTGACAATGTGCTTTTGTCTGGGAATTTGAGTCATTCCTACATTAATTATAAATTCCTTTTTGCAAATGAGGTTATATCTGTGGACACAAAACTAATTTGATTGTGCTAAAAAATTGTTGGAAGCCTGCAGTCATCAGCAACACCCAGATGACATTGTAAAGCTGAATGAGCGCAGCTGTCTGAATCAATACTTTCCAGTTAACTAGCTAACGTTACCTCCCTAATATTATATAGTTTTGACAGTTTGAGGCTAAATTACATTACCCCATCCTCGTTTTAACTGGAACCACAAGTCAGTTCGGTTCATCAGAAACGATTACATTGTCGTGGAATAATACCCTACCACAACTGGCTGCTGGACTGGTCATTCATTCCACATGGTGGATAGCTAGTTAGCTTATGGCTATCACAAGTACTAAAGGCAAAAAAAAATTGCTATCTAACGAACTCATTGGCGTTGAAAACTTGTCAACCCCAATTAGCTGTAGCTTTCCTCACTGAATTCATGCAAGTGGTGCCTCGCTAACGAAAGCACAGACGGCACAGATTAATACAATAACCAAGTCGGAACTGTGTGTACAACATTATTAAAGATAAAGCAAAAAGACTTACCTTCCAGATCAAAGTACAAATATCCCTGACTGCTGAATTATCTAAAATAGGACTGTCGACGTTCACCCAATTGAATCCACCGCTAATGCCACTGACAACTCGCTTGTGCTCTCTTTCCCTCTGTCACTGCTGCACTGGACGCAACGCCCTCCCCTATCCCCATTCCCCGCCTCAGTTATGGCTTGGCCAGGCATGTTTGGAAAAGATGAGCAACAGCCAAGACCACCAATCACAATCACCGTTAGAGCTGTGTCAGGGAGCAAGACACATGCCTCCAATATGTAATTGTTAATGTGATAAATAGTGTGTTATAATGAATAACATAAAAAGGAAACCCAATTGTTTTTTTCTACATAATAACACATCTACTGTATATTGTTACAATGTGATAAATATGAATGCCTTGAAAATCTGAAACTTGATGAGCAATAAGCATTGACATAATCCCCCTCTCTTGCTTTTAATGACAGATGTGTACACCTTGAAGGCATGGGAGTGGTTGGTGCACTGTCCCTTATAAAACGTAATGTCCCAGTAGAAGTAGGCCCAAAATCTATTCTGACTGTACCTATGCAAATGTCACCCAGACTCAGTAAAAGGGCAAGAGGGCAGTGTACTGTATGTAGTGTGTTGCTTTAACTGCCTCCTCTAAAGCTGATGACAAATGTTGTTTAGAGGTATTTTAGCTAATTGATTAACTAGAACATGAATTGAGAACAAAATCTACCTCAGGAATTTGTTTATTCTGCTTGCCACAAGATGGCATCATTTTACAAATCCACATAAATAGCGGCTGTATCTGTCCAATCAGCCACCAAATGTTTCCCTGAGCCTTGTTGCTTAGGCCCATGGTCGATTTGGAGGGGATTGGGATAAATCATATAACTAAATGAAAAACAACGTTTTGGACCTATAGATCAGAAAAGCCTGTGATTACCAAATACTTTCAGCATACAAATTATTCAAAATACAAGTTTCTGATTCATGCACATCTGTTATCTTTCATTCATCCCCACTTACAGTAGGCTGTCACATAATGCACAATTCAGATGAAAACTTGTAAAGCTCATACCTTTTCTCACAGATGGTTTCCTCTCCAGTGTCTTCTCTGGGGATTTCTTGGGGGTGTCAAAAGCCACCAACATTTGAGCCACATTCACAGACTGGGGTTGCTCTGAAACTCCATCAGGTTTAGCTTCCAATGGCTTTGACATATCCGGATGCTTCAGCTTTTCTTGTAGTAGAATGTTCTCCTTTAAGAGTTCAGAGACAGGCCTTGATTTAGGAGTATCCTGGTGTTCGCCACTCTCTGAGACAGTTTGGTCCTTGTCCTGGGTAGACTTTTCATCAAAGTGGACTGCAGTGTTGCTCTCTGTGACTTGCTCTGACACAAGCTCTGTTTTGAAAGTAACATCTTGAGACTGAAGCTTCTCATCTTTGTTCTGATTATCCATACTCTCTTGGCTTTCTTCTGATAGAGCACTCCCAGTTCCTACCGAGGCTGAGACAGCCTCTATCACTACAACTGGGATGTGTGTTATTTGAGGAGGGTCCTTCATGGTCTTAGCCTCCTCCATAGACTCAGCATGCAAGGTCTCTGAGGTGCATTGCCTGGGTGTTGGTGGAGGAATATCAGTGACAGTGATAGCGCTTGGTGATTCATCAATGTTGTGCAAAGGCAGGGGCTCTGTGGTTTGATCGTCCTCTTTATTGCAGAATGGAGACTCAGTAGACTCAATGACGCCCTCATCAGACACTGAAGAAGATGCAGGTTTTTCTGTGATGACCTCACTCCTAGTGGAGGGCCTGCCTTTAACAGGCAGACTTGTCTGTGAAGTCTCTGGTGATGGGGTCTCAGCTGGGGGAGTATTTTTCATCGTCTTCCCCTCATTTTGGGGCGAGGCAGCTGTTGTTGCAAAGTCCTGCTCTGAAGCCTTACAGTCAGCCTCATCCATCAGTGATGACATTCCCGCTTCTCTATCAGTGACAGATCCAGTCTCCAGAGGTGGAGCTGGTGGACAGATGATATCTGTAGAGTCCTGAGTAGTTTTCCCTGCCTGGTCACTTTTTTCCAGGTTTTGTGGATGAATCTCCTCATGGCAGGGCTTAGTGTTAGCTTCTGCTCCAGGGGGTCTCTCTGTTGTACATACAGAGGATGATAACATTATGGTTTCCTCCTCAATATGGCATTGTAATCCAGGGTTATTTTGATCTGGAGCTGTCTTTGCAATATCAGCGGATGGTTTTGGTGTTGTTTCCTTGGCAGCAGGTTTTGGTGTTGTTTCCTTGGCAGCAGGTTTTGGTGTTGTTTCCTTGGCAGCTGGGTTTGGTGTTGTTTCCTTGGCAGCTGGTTTTGGTGTTGTTTCCTTGGCAGCAGGTTTTGGTGTTGTTTTCTTGAAAGCAGGTTTTGGTGTTGTTTTCTTGGCAGCAGGTTTTGGTGTTGTTTTCTTTGCAGCAGGTTTTGTTGTTGTTTTCTTGGTAGCAGGTGTTGGTGTTGTTTCCTTGGCAGCACGTTTTGTTGTTGTTTCCTTCACTGCATATGTTGGTGTTGGCACAGCCTCTGTCTCCACAGCCACTGGATGAAGCTTTGTCTCAGGTTGCAGCTGGTCATGGTCATCAGACTGGTCCCTTGACACAGAGACCACCTTTTTAACTTTGGAGAGATCTGGAGACGGCTCATTTTTTTTTATTTTCAGAAACTTCTCCAAAATGGAGCTGGGCTCCTCTGTATGCCCCATGGGCAAGGCTTCTTTGTCCCTATGAGTGGGAGGGTCAGTTGTAGGGGATCCTGCCCCTTCCAGCTCACTTTGTTTGTGATTATCATTCAGGTCAGGCTTAATGTCACACCCTGCCACCTCTGACACTTTATTTTCTTTCTCAATGTCACCTTTGTTTTCATGTCCATGTGGCTTTACCTGTCCCGTTGTTGGAGGGTCATGATTCAAGGTACCACCCACGGCTAACAGAGACTTTCCCCCTTTTGTCTTTTTCAATGGTGATTGAAGTTCAGCCTTGTAGGGGTCTTTCAGCTCTCTCAAATCGCCTATTGCTCCATCAATGCACCTGGTGTCTCCATCCTCAACTGCCTTTGAGGGTTCATTTTTCATTTTCATTTCCTGGTCTTTCTGAACAGTCAACATATTTCTTCCTCTCTCTTGAATGACGTCATCAGTAGTTTCAGTATTAGTCCCATCCTTGCCGACTTTCACAGAACCTTCCTTCTTGTATTCCATGGTGCTCTCACCCATTGAAACAGTGCCATCAGTTTTCTCCACAGCTGGATTATACATCTCACCAGTAACTTCCTCTGAAGCAGAACAGCAATTTTCTTCCTGGTTTTTCTGGTGTGGAGCTGTTCTTTCATCTCGATGGTCCATCTTGGCAGTTTTACCCTCCTTCTTCTTCTTCTCTCTCACTTTTTGGGTGGAATGTCTGAGTGTTCTGGCCTTCTCCTCACACTGTGAGTTACTCTCTGGGCTATGGCTTTTGTACTGATCCTGTTGAGTCAGTGGAGCAGTCCTGCCTCCCTCCTCTCTTCCCTCCTCTCCTCCAGCCCCTCCCTCTCTCACCTCCCCCTCCTTGAAAGGACTCACCCCTTTCTGAGTGCTATGGTTTTTCTCTGCTGAAGGTGTTGTTGGCTCCATGCCTGGACCTTCATTCAGACTTTTAGCATCAGCTATCCCTGGGTCCTCCCCGGCTTTACCAGCCTCCTCACAGGGGCTTCCTCCCTCCATGGCACCACCTCTATCCCTGCCTGCTTCCCCTAGGTCGGGGCAGCGCCCCCTCTCCTCCGCCCCTCCACTGCTGGCATGTTCATCCCCATCCACCGTGTCTTGATTCTGCCCAATGCTAGTCTGTGGACAGAGACAAGCTGTTACCCTCCTCACTCTGAAGTAGCAGTCTACAATAATGCCATAGCTTTGGCATGCCAAAGCATTTATTTAACTGTAAACCCTGTGCTCTGCTCTCCCACATCCACTCTCTCTCTCCATCCATCTCCTTTTTTTCTTTCAAAGCAGGGTGTATGATTATACCTGTCCCACTGAGAACTGGCAGAGATAGAAATATGAGCTGGAAACATGAGAAGTAGAGACAGGAAAAGGAGCAATGTAATCAGATATCAGGAACAGAGCCAGGTTAATTTACTGTGAAATAGCACAAATCTGATAATGTGTAGACACAGTGGATACATTATATACCACTAGTTCGTTATGGCACACAAAACAGGAGCCATTTACATGGTCTGGTCTGGCTAAGCATCTTATGACCACAACTGCTCTAAACCACATTGATTGTTCATGCTTTCACAATGTCAACCCTTATAGGGTCAACTTAAGAAAAATACATTGGTGTCACAAGATTTCTCCTTCTGAGGATGATCATGTCAGCTTGTAGGACCTTAGCCAGGCATGACACATTCTGATGTATGTAAAAGTAGAGGTATGACATTAGTGAAGGAAATTGCACTAATAAAAAGGGTTAGGATAGATCATCCCAAATTAACACATGTAATAGTAAGTGGGTGACAGGCATGCAGGACATGGTCCTTTGATTCTAGTATTTGAGATGGCCAGAGTGAAGCCTGACTCCACAGCAGAAGAAGCAGAGGCACATACAGTTGAAGTCGGAAGTTTACATGCACCTTAGCCAAATACATTTAAACTCAGTTTTTCACAACCACTGACATTTAATCCTAGTAAAAATTCCCTGTCTTAGGTCAGTTGGGATCACCACTTTATTTTAAGAATGTGAAATGTCAAAATAATAGTAGAGAGAATTATTTATTTTAGCTTTAATTTCATTCATCACATTCCCAGTGGGTCAGAAGTTTACATACACTCAATTAGTATTTGGTAGCATTGCCTTTAAATTGTTTAACTTGGGTCAAACATTTTGGGGAGCCTTCCACAAGCTTCCCACAATAAGTTGGGTGAATTTTGGCCCATTCCTCCTGACAGAGCTGGTGTAACTGAGTCAGGTTTGTAGGCCTCCTTGCTTGCACACACTTTTTCTGTCCTGCCCACACATTTTCTATAGGATTGAGGTCAGGGCTTTGTGATGGCCACTCCAATTCCTTGACTTTGTTGTCCTTAAGCCATTTTCCACAACTTTGTAAGTATGCTTGGGGTCATTGTCCATTTGGAAGACCCATTTGCAACCAAGCTTTAACTTCCTGACAAGGTCCTTTGCTGTTGTTCTGGGATTGATTTGCACTTTTCACACCAAAGTACGTTCATCTCTAAGAGACAGAACGCGTCTCCTTCCTGAGCGGTTTGACGGTTGCGTGGTCCCATGGTGTTTATACTTGGGTACTGTTGTTTGTACAGATGAACGTGGTACCTTCGGGCATTTGGAAATTGCTCCCAAGGATGAACCAGATTTGTGGAGGTCTATAATTTTTTTCTGAGGTCTTGACTAATTTCTTTTGATTTTCCCATGATGTCAAGCAAAGAGGCACTGAGTTTGAAGGTAGGCCTTGAAATACATCCACAGGTACACCTCCAATTGACTCAAATTATGTCAATTAGACTATCAGATGCTTCTGATGCCTAACCGACTTAGCCTAACCGACTATAGCTTGTTATCAAGAAATGTGTGGAATGGTTGAAAAACAAGTTTTAATGACTTCAACCTAAGTGTATGTAAACGTCCGACTTCAACTGTAGACGATTTAAACTCTCTAGCCTGATAATAATCTCTTTCTCACTCTTTGGGAGTTTATGAGGTTTTAATAAATTACATTTCTGGAGATTTCTTTGTCTATCTTTAGGTAACAAAATGTATTTCCCATCGTTTGGATTGAGAGGACATTGGATCGGGGAGTTATTTTTGTTTGGAGGAAACTCAATTTATCACCAGATGTTTGTTCTCATAAATAGTAATTGATTAACCTACTCAAAATGAATGCCTCTGCAGGAAAATTTAAGAGATTACTCCCTGAGATGTTGACTCTGTCCAATACTATATATTTAATTTCTGAAAGCAGGATTTTCATCTAGTACATCTACTGGTTATATTGGACATTTAGCTTATTCCTTCATTATTTTAGTTTTTTATCCATTGTTATTTAGGAGGCTGTTGTAGGGGCACTAGCAATCCTGGATCTGGTGTTTGTCTGTCTATGGTTTTAGTTGCTTCAGTTGCCTAGTCAGTTGTACAACTGAATGCATTCAACTGAAATGTGTCTTATGCATTTAACCCAACCCCTCTGAATCAGAGAGGTGCGGGGGGCTGTCTTAATTGACATCCACGTCATCGACACCAGGGGAGCAGTTGTTGTTAGGGGTTAACCAGTGACCGTTTGGCGCTCTTAACCGCTAGGATACCTGTCGCCCCAATCATCTCATCGCTTCGCAAGCGATCTTAGCTTCCGCTCGTGTTGCTGGTGAGTGTATCAGTTGGTCCTCAATGTTACAGAGCTACTTTTTTCACACTGAACTGCAGTGGTCATCAGAGAGAATGATGAAGCACAATGGAAAGAGGTCTGGAACAAGAGTCTGTTTCCTGTCAGTGCCCCTACTCTACTTTCCCCGTCTATTAAAGCTGTGGCTGCTGCTTCCTTATCGTATGGCTGCTCTGAACATTTACCAGACAGCCAGAGACAAGACTGGGTGAGAACATGTTATCTAACAGCCGGTCACTGTGTAGAAATACAAACAAGTTGAAAACATGTTGAAATCTGTGCGTGCGTGTGTGTGTGTGTTTGCATGCAATTTGGAATGAAAATGTGAGAATTGACAGAACAATATGTATCAAAGTGTTACAATATGTTTACATTACATGGTATATACATGATATGTCACTCAACCCTGAGTCCATTGTTTGAGTAGTGTAGCTGAAATGAAGATAAAAAGTGTATCCTACCATTATTTTTCCTCTAGAGAGAGAGGTGAGGTTCCAAACTTAGGTTTCTACAGCATTGGTACATCAAGCTCACGGTGCAGTCACAGCTATGCTGAACTCTCTGGTAGACTGCATGAAATAAGGAGAAAACGTTCCTTTCCATCACACACCAGTCATGTGAAAACTGACTACTACAAAGGCTCACCCTAAAATCACCCTCAGCTCAGACTCCTGAGAGTCCTGCAGGCCCCATCAGCACCATGCTCACCGAGGAGGACCCCCTGCCTCAAGGCAGCTCATTCCTGGCTACAACTACACCATTGTCCTGCACCCTTCTGCCATAACGCACAAGGCAGATCACTTGATCGCCTTGTGCTCTGCTGCCCCAACTCAAACCAACAACAACAAGCCAGGAAGCACAAGCAAAAAAGTTATTCCAGTCTTACAGTACCTGAATGAAGGCAGCATGCAGTAGGCTACACATTCTCAGCACTCTGATAAGAAGACTGGAGAGGCAGCCAGGGTTAGGCCTGGCTCCTTACAGTTACTACAGTGATGGATATAGTTTTGATCTGTCCTGTGTTTGTGTAAAACCGCGACGGACACTGACTGATCAGTCATGTCTCCCAGCCGAATGCTCACCCAGGACTGACAGAGCACTCTTTGTTAGTTGGTTGGTTGGTTATGTCGAGTCCTCCTTCAACTGCACTAGCAATGGTAGGCTTATATTCCAGCCTTGTGATGTCAGACCCCATTTGCCTAATACAATAAGTGTCTCGTCAAGGTTTATCAATTAAGGCCAAGCTCCCAGTTTCTAATTTCCATACTGTGGTGAGATACACACCGCACAGTGACCTGTAAACTCTATAAATCCACAAATCCACCATGAAAAGCCTTACTCCTCATCAACTCATTCAAGATGTGTTTATGTTGAGTTCTAGAGCACCTTTCACTCAATTCTTTACATTTGGAGCTGTTCATTACTAGACTAGGTCTGATATCCCCTTATCATGGTCAGGTACAGTACATCCAGAATGAATAAGGGATAACACAGCAGACTCAGATTGTTAGAGCATTGGGCCAGTAACCAAAAGGTTGCTGGATCGAATCCCCGAACTGACAAGGTAAAAATCTGTCGTTCTGCCCCTGAGCAAGGCAGTTAACCCACTGTTCCCCAGGCACAGAAGACGTGGATGTTGATTATGGCAGCCCCCTACACCTCTATGGTTAAATGCGGAAGACACATTTCAGTTGAATGCATTCAGATGTACAACTGACTAGGTATCCCCCTTTCCTTTTGACAGATCTCAGAGTGCATAAGTCATTTTCACAGAGTAGGTTTTGATTGTGAACTCAAGCTGAGATTTTTTTTCAGAATTTCTAGTCTCCTAGGAAACAGCATGAGAGGTCTGGCTCAGCAGACAGTGAGGACCCACTGGGCGTGTGGAAATGTGGGTAATATTTGGTTGAGACATTGATCAATGAGATTTCAACCATTATTCACCCACTCGAAAAGACACCCAGAATGTTGTTGAATTCCCAATGTGTTATCATTATGCTTCAACCATCTAAAAGCACAACCAAATTCCAATGAAAAAACAAATGTCAGATTTTTGGTTTAGTCCTCATCTAAATGTGTTATCTTGGTTAAGATGGAGACGTGAATCCAGCATCTCAATTATTCATTTGTAAAATGTAAAATGGAATTAAAACCGGACTAAGTCAGTGTAACAGATGGAACTCTCCGACCAAAAGATTTCCTTCAAATGTTCAAGCAAATGTTCAAGCTAAATGAAAGAATAGTACTAAATCTAATATAAATCAAACATTAAATTAATGTAACGACGTTCGTCTGTAGAAGGAGAAGCGGACCAAAAAGCAGCGTGGTGGTTACTCATGTTCTTTAATGGAAAATGAACGATACATGAAATAACTTAAATCTACAAAACAACAAACGGAACGTGAAAAAACCTATACAGCCTATCCTGTGACAACAAACAGTGACAGGAACAATCACCCACAAACACACAGTGAAACCCAGGCTACCTAAGTATGATTCTCAATCAGAGACAACTAATGACACCTGCCTCTGATTGAGAACCATACTAGGCCAAAAACATAGAAATGCCCCAAAACCTAGAAAAACAAACATAGACTGCCCACCCAACTCACGCCCTGACCATACTAAATAAATGCAAAACAACGGAAATAGAGGTCAGAACGTGACAGTACCCCCCCCCCCCCCCCCCCCCCCAAGGTGCGGACTCCGGCCGCAAAACCTTGACCTATGGGGGAGGGTCTGGGTGGGCGTCTGTCCGCGGTGGCGGCTCTGGCGCGGGACGCGGACCCACTTCACCATTGTCTTAGTCCGCCTTATTGTCCGCCTCCGTGGCTTACTCACCATGACCACCCCTCTCAATGACCCCACTGGACAGAGGGGCAGCTCGGGACAGAGGTGAAGGGGCAGCTCGGGACAGAGGTGAAGCAGCTGCTCGGGACAGAGGGACAACTGCTCGGGACAGAGGGGCAGCAGCTCGGGACAGAGGGGCGATGGCAGCTGCTCGGGACAGAGGGGCGATGGCAGCTGCTCGGGACAGAGGGGCGATGGCAGCTGCTCGGGACAGAGGGGCGATGGCAGCTGCTCGGGACAGAGGGGCGATGGCAGCTGCTCGGGACAGAGGGGCGATGGCAGCTGCTCGGGACAGAGGGGCGATGGCAGCTGCTCGGGACAGAGGGGCGATGGCAGCTGCTCGGGACAGAGGGGCGATGGCAGCTGCTCGGGACAGAGGGGCGATGGCAGCTGCTCGGGACAGAGGGGCGATGGCAGCTGCTCGGGACAGAGGGGCGATGGCAGCTGCTCGGGACAGAGGGGCGATGGCAGCTGCTCGGGACAGAGGGGCGATGGCAGCTGCTCGGGACAGAGGGGCGATGGCAGCTGCTCGGGACAGAGGGGCGATGGCAGCTGCTCGGGACAGAGGGGCGATGGCAGCTGCTCGGGACAGAGGGGCGATGGCAGCTGCTCGGGACAGAGGGGCGATGGCAGCTGCTCGGGACAGAGGGGCGATGGCAGCTGCTCGGGACAGAGGGGCGATGGCAGCTGCTCGGGACAGAGGGGCGATGGCAGCTGCTCGGGACAGAGGGGCGGCAGCTGCTCGGGACAGAGGGGCAGCTGCTCGGGACAGAGGGGCAGCTGCTCGGGCGGCCCCTGGCTGACTGGCGGCCCCTGGTTGCCTGGCGGCACTGGCGGCACTGGCGGCCCCTGGCTGACGGGCGGCACTGGCGGCCCCTGGCTGACGGGCGGCACTGGCGGCCCCTGGCTGACGGGCGGCACTGGCGGCCCCTGGCAGACGGGCGGCACTGGCGGCCCCTGGCAGACGGGCGGCACTGGCGGCCCCTGGCAGACGGGCGGCACTGGCGGCCCCTGGCAGACGGGCGGCACTGGCGGCTCCTGGCAGACGGGCGGCACTGGCGGCGCTGGGCAGACGGGCGGCACTGGCGGCGCTGGGCAGACGGGCGGCACTGGGCAGACGGGCGGCTCAGATGGCGCTGGGCAGACGGGAAGCTCAGATGGCGCTGGGCAGACGGGAAGCTCCGGCAACGCTGGAGAAGAGGAAGGCCCTGGTAGCGCCGGAGAGGCGGGAGACTCCGGCAGCGGCGCCGGACAGGCGGGAGGCTCCGGCAGAGGCGCCGGACAGGCGCGAGGCTCCGGCAGAGTCGCCGGACAGGCGGGAGGCTCCGGCAGAGGCGCCGGACAGGCGGGAGGCTCCGGCAGCGCTGGAGAGGAGGAAGCCCCTGTAAGGATGGGCCGGAGAGACAGCCTGGTACGGGGGGCTGCCACCGGAGGGCTGGTGCGTGGAGGTGGTGACGGATAGACCGGGCCGTGCAGGCGCACTGGAGCTCTTGAGCACCGAGCCTGCCCAACCTTACCCGGTTGAATGGTCCCGGTCGCCCTGCCAGTGCGGCGAGGTGGAATAGCCCGCACTGGGCTATGCAGGCGAACCGGGGACACCGTGCGCAAGGCTGGTGCCATGTAAGCCGACCCAAGGAGACGCACTGGAGACCAGATGCGTAGAGCCGGTTGCATGGCACTTGGCTCAATGCCCACTCTAGCCCGGCCGATACGCGGAGCTGGAATGTGCCGCACCGGGCTGTGCACCCGCAGTGGGGACACCGTGCGCTCCACCGCATAACACGGTGCCTGCCCGGTCTCTCTAGCCCCCCGGTAACCACAGGAAGTTGGCTCAGGTCTCCTACCTGGCGTAGCCATACTCCCTGTTAGCCCCCCCCCCCCCCCAAGAAATTTTTGGGGCTGACTCTCGGGCTTCCATCCACTCTGCCGTGCTAGTTCCTCATAATGCCGCCTCTCTTCTTTTGCTGCCTCCAGCTCGGCCTTGGGGCGGAAATATTCTCCTGGCTCTGCCCAGGGTCCTTTCCCGTCTAGAATCTCCTCCCAAGTCCATCTCTCCAAGTAGTGCAGCCTCTCCCACTGCTGCTTTTGCTGCTGCTGCTGTTGCTCCTCCTGCTGCTGCTTTTGCTGCTGCTGCTGTTGCTCCTCCTGCTGCTGCTTTTGCTGCTGCTGCTGTTGCTCCTCCTGCTGCTGCTTTTGCTGCTGCTGCTGTTGCTCCTCCTGCTGCTGCTTTTGCTGCTGCTGCTGTTGCTCCTCCTGCTGCTGCTTTTGCTGCTGCTGCTGTTGCTCCTGCTGCACCAGTCGCTTCTCCTGCTGCTGCTGTTGCTCCTGCTGCACCAGTCGCTTCTCCTGCTGCTGCTGTTGCTCCTGCTGCACCAGTCGCTTCTCCTGCTGCTGTTGCTCCTGCTGCTGCTGTTACTCCTGCTGCACCAGTCGCTTCTCCTGCTGCTGCTGTTGCTGCTGCCTCTGTTTACCACGCTGCTTGGTCCTTGGTGGGTGGATGATTCTGTAACGACGTTCGTCTGTAGGAGGAGAAGCGGACCAAAAAGCAGCGTGGTGGTTACTCATGTTCTTTAATGGAAAATGAACGATACATGAAATAACTTAAATCTACAAAACAACAAACGGAACGTGAAAAAACCTATACAGCCTATCCTGTGACAACAAACACAGTGACAGGAACAATCACCCACAAACACACAGTGAAACCCAGGCTACCTAAGTATGATTCTCAATCAGAGACAACTAATGACACCTGCCTCTGATTGAGAACCATACTAGGCCGAGAACATAGAAATGCCCCAAAACCTAGAAAAACAAACATAGACTGCCCACCCAACTCACGCCCTGACCATACTAAATAAATACAAAACAACGGAAATAGAGGTCAGAACGTGACAATTAACTTTAAATAAAATTTGATTGGATTTAGTCCTATTGTTTAACAGATTTTTGGTTGAGATGGAGATGTGAATCTGACATATTAAGGATTAACTTGAAGAATACATTTGAAAGCCTATATGCATTGTCTATTTTTAGTTCAACCATGTGTTGAATTGAAGCAATAGCTGTTGATAATTTTGCAAATGCTATAGATCTCGCCAGCTTTTAGTCCTAAAACCCCAAAATGAGTTACCTCTGGTTCATTCAGCGATCCCTATGGGAAAAATGAATGGGGAAAGAAATGGGTTTTGGAATAAACGCAGAAAATAAGGTCTGAGGTTAACACAGGCTTAGGATACCTTAAGTTTTGTTCTATGAGATAATAGTATTCCGTTAACATAATCTTTAGGAATTATTAAGCCTTTGTACTTTTTTTTTATAACAAATTCTTCCAAATTCACAAAAAGTGACAAAAAGTGACGCTAGCTGATGAAGATTATCTCATAGAAAAAAAACATAGGATGTCCTAAACCTGTGTTTACCACATACCTCTTTTTTGACGTTTTTCCCAAAACACCATTCATTTTCCTGTGTTGTCATGTGTTGCTGCCTTGCTATGTTGTTGTCTTAGGTATCTCTTTATGTAGTGTTGCGTTGTCTCTCTTGTCGTGATGTGTTTTGTCCTATATTTATGTTATTTTTTTATTCTTTATTTTAATCCCAGACCCCATTCCTGCAGGATGCATTTTGCCTTTTGGTAGGCCATCACTGTAAATAAGAATGTGTTCTTTAACTGACTTGCCTAGTTAAATAAAGGTTCAATAAATAAATACAATTAAAATAAATAAATAGGCTTTGTCCAACGAGCCATGGCAGAGTTAGTGCCTACAAAAAGACGCCATTACTATTTCTCTCTATATACTGTAGGCCAAAATAGTATCATTGATGATATATGACTTATAACGTATGGTTACATTTAATTTGCTCTGTTAAAGCTACTCTTTGGAATGACTTCGATAACAACAGTGTACAGTGCCTTGCGAAAGTATTCGGCCCCCTTGAACTTTGCGACCTTTTGCCACATTTCAGGCTTCAAACATAAAGATATAAAACTGTATTTTTTTGTGAAGAATCAACAAGTGGGACACAATCATGAAGTGGAACGACATTTATTGGATATTTCTAACTTTTTTAACAAATCAAAAACTGAAAAATTGGGCGTGCAAAATTATTCAGCCCCTTTACTTTCAGTGCAGCAAACTCTCTCCAGAAGTTCAGTGAGGATCTCTGAATGATCCAATGTTGACCTAAATGACTAATGATGATAAATACAATCCACCTGTGTATAATCAAGTCTCCGTATAAATGCACCTGCACTGTGATAGTCTCAGAGGTCCGTTAAAAGCGCAGAGAGCATCATGAAGAACAAGGAACACACCAGGCAGGTCCGAGATACTGTTGTGAAGAAGTTTAAAGCCGGATTTGGATACAAAAAGATTTCCCAAGCTTTAAACATCCCAAGGAGCACTGTCCAAGCGATAATATTGAAATGGAAGGAGTATCAGACCACTGCAAATCTACCAAGACCTGGCCGTCCCTCTAAACTTTCAGCTCATACAAGGAGAAGACTGATCAGAGATGCAGCCAAGAGGCCCATGATCACTCTGGATGAACTGCAGAGATCTACAGCTGAGGTGGGAGACTCTGTCCATAGGACAACAATCAGTCGTATATTGCACAAATCTGGCCTTTATGGAAGAGTGGCAAGAAGAAAGCCATTTCTTAAAGATATCCATAAAAAGTGTCGTTTAAAGTTTGCCACAAGCCACCTGGGAGACACACCAAACATGTGGTCAGATGAAACCAGAATTGAACTTTTTGTCAACAATTCAAAACGTTATGTTTGGCGTAAAAGCAACACAGCTGAACACACCATCCCCACTGTCAAACATGGTGGTGGCAGCATCATGGTTTGGGCCTGCTTTTCTTCAGCAGGGACAGGGAAGATGGTTAAAATTGATGGGAAGATGGATGGAGCCAAATACAGGACCATTCTGGAAGAAAACCTGATGAAGTCTGCAAAAGACCTGAGACTGGGACGGAGATTTGTCTTCCAACAAGACAATGATCCAAAACATAAAGCAAAATCTACAATGGAATGGTTCAAAAATAAACATATCCAGGTGTTAGAATGGCCAAGTCAAAGTCCAGACCTGAATCCAATCGAGAATCTGTGGAAATAACTGAAAACTGCTGTTCACAAATGCTCTCCATTCAACCTCACTGAGCTCGAGCTGTTTTGCAAGGAGGAATGGGAAAAAATGTCAGTCTCTCGATGTGCAAAACTGATAGAGACATACCCCGAGCGACTTACAGCTGTAACCGCAGCAAAAGGTGGCGCTACAAAGTATTAACTTAAGGGGGCTGAATAATTTTGCAAGCCCAATTTTTCAGTTTTTGATTTGTTAAAAAAGTTTGAAATATCCAATAAATGTCGTTCCACTTCATGATTGTGTCCCACTTGTTGTTGATTCTTCACAAAAAAATACAGTTTTATATCTTTATGTTTGAAGCCTGAAATGTCGCAAAGTTCAAGGGGGCCGAATACTTTCGCAAGGCACTGTATATACAGTGCCAGTCAAAAGTTTGGACACACCTACTCATTCAAGGGATTTTCTTTATTTTTGCTATTTTCTACATTGTAGAATAATAGTGAATACATCAAAACTAATAACACATTGAATAATGTGGTAACCAAAAAAGTGTTAAACAAATCAAAATATATCTTATAGTTGAGATTCTATAAAGTAGCCACCCTTTGCGTTGATTACAGCTTTGCGCACTCTTGGCTTCACCTGGAATGCTTTTCCAACAGTATTGAAGGAGTACCAACATATACCGAGCACTTGTTGGCTGCTTTTCCTTCACTCTGCAGTCCAACTCATCCCAAACCATCTCAATTGGGTTGAGGTCAGGTGATTGTGGAGGCCAGGTCATCTGATGCAGCACTCCTTCACTCTCCTTCTTGGTCAAGTAGCCCCTCTGAAAGATTCTTGGAATCTGTGTGTGTAGCTGGACAGGTCAAATGACTGACAATAGTGAAGGTGAACAGGGCCACGGGTCAGGTGACAGAGGAATGGAGGAAACAGAGGCAGGAATTCCTTTAACCACAAAGTGGTATATTTACTGGGTAGTTTTTTGTGTGCTGCACAGCAAAGAAAACATAATAACATGTATCAAATCATATTCATAATTACAAAAGTCAAATAATATTAACAATCATTCTCATTGACATTATGAAGTAATTAAGCAAGTCAGTTCAATATGAAGCATGATTGAGTCATTTAGGATCATAACCGTTCACCACAATCATGACAATGATTATGCAAATAAATTGATCAGTTATAAATTATTACATCTATAATCTCAATCAGTTTGATCTCAGGATGATCAATTTAGCAAATATGAATTAAGTTTCATATTTCCAGGTTTGTCTTGATATGTATATTTAATTTAGTTACATTTTAATCATATATCAATGCCATAATTGTCCAGTGATGATCTGTAGGGCCGACATCATTGTCCAAACCGCGCTCCTCTGTATTAACTATAAACAATAACTGATGGTCCACTCTCCCAAGCACAACAAATAGTTCAGATGAAAGATAACAGATTCGGTGGATTTACAATTTGTGGACGCACACAATGTCTGTATTAGACAGAGTTGGGAGAGGGGGGGAGGCATCGAGGTCGGGCTGAGGCGATATCCTCCTTTTAATGAGTTGAGACCTGTCGGACATTTCCACCCGACCTAATTAAAGCGCTCTGGCCCAGTTGCGCAAGCGGCCATAAATTTATGGCCGATTCCACCAACTCCATGGGCCTTTTCAACACCCTCGGTTTTCAAATAATGTAGCGGGCTTGGGCTGATACACGATAGCAACCAAAGCCCATGTAAATCAGTTTATAACATTCCATCATTGGTTAATCTGAGAGTTCCTCATACTGACATTGGCTGTGGCCTTGGGGCCTATGGTGCCAACTTTAGAAAAGTAATTTCAATTTCTACTCTTTCCTCTATTACTAATAGGGATATAGACCAAATGGGACAGTTCTATGCAATCTTATAGCCGTACCAACTTTATCAATATCAACCATCAGACAGGGCCTTCAACTACCAACTGAAGGTAGCTTGTTCGTGTTGGAAACTCCATGAGACTTTAAAAATCGTAAAGGACTTGGGTTGATGCATCTGAACATAAGGGGCTTACTTCCTAAACTGGATTACATCAAGATCTGGACGAAGTAGACAAATCCAAACATTCTGGTATTGACTGAAACGTGGATCTCTGGGGACATTGTGGACTTAATATTGAGGGTTATAATGTGTTCAGAGATGATAGACAGGGTAGAGATGGTAGAGTGGCCATTCTCATTAAAAACAATTTATCTGTCTCTTTACTGAAATCCATTTTCCTTACCAAAAAATGTGAGCTACTATCTTTAAGCCTTTGTTAACTAGTTTGTTGCCTTTTACTAAATCAGAGTTATTATCCTGTGTGACCTATATTATGATTGGGAAATGCAGGCTTCAGACAATATCAAAGACATGTCATGATCTAAACCTAACCCAGCTGGTGACTAAGCTTAAAGATCCTTCAAAGTCAACTCTAATCAATCTTATTTTAATGAATACACCAGAGAAATATGTTCCTACTGGTGTCTTCGCCCCAAGATATTTGTATCCATTGCCCAGTTGTTTGTGATAGAGATGTGAAAATGCATACAGTACCAGTCAAAGGTTTGGACACACCTACTCATTTGGGCTACAATTTCTGAGGTTGGTAACACTAATGAACTTATCCTCTGCAGCAGAGGTAATTTAAAGTAATGATAGACTGTCTTGTCTTTTTGCTTATTTGAGCTGTACTTGCCATAATATGGACTTGGTCTTTTACCAAATAGGGCTATCTTCTGTATACCACCCCTACCTTGTCACAACATGCTGAAATGCATTAAGAAGGAAAGAAATTCCACAAATTAACTTTTAACAAGGCACACATGTTAATTGAAATGCATTCCAGGTGACTACCTCATGAAGCTGGTTGAGAGAATGCCAAGAGTGTGCAAAGCTGTCAGCAAGGGAAAGGGTGGCTACTTTGAAGAATCTCAAATATAAAATATATGTTGATATTTTTAACACTTTTTTGGTTACTACATGATTCCATGTGTTATTTCATAGGTTTAATGTCTTTACTATTATTCTACAATGTAGAAAATAGTGAAAATAAAGATAAACCCTTGAATGAGTAGGTGTGTCCAAGCTAAGCCTTGTGTTTCACACAGAGGAACTTGAAAAACTTCAGTGAACAGGCTTTTTAACACAATATTTATTTTTGTGACTGATTGTATTTCAGATATCCCTGAGCCTGATATAGGTTTCAGCCTTTTTGCATACCATTGTGGATAATCATGCTCCCTTAATTAAATAAATTAAGGGTTAAAGGTATTTAGAATGCCTGTTACACTCCGGAATTATCAGAAGTCATTCATAAAAGAGATGATGATGCTTTGCCAGGAAGGCAATTTGAACATCTACTTTTAAAAATCCACCTTTCTAAAAACAAGTCTCTCAACGTTGCAGCCTGCTATAGACCACCCTCTGCCCCCAGCTGTGCTCTGGACACCATATGTGAACTGATTGCCCCCCATCTATCTTCAGAGCTCGTGCTGCATGGCGACCTAAACTGGAACATGCTTAACACCCCAGCCATCCTACAATCTAAGCTTGATGCCCTCAATCTCACACAAATTATCAATGAACCTACCAGGTACCACCCCAAAGCCGTAAACATGGGCACCCTCATAGAAATCATCATAACCAACTTGCCCTCTAAATACACCTCTGCTGTTTTCAACCAAGATCTCGCGATCACTGCCTCATTGCCTGCATCCGTAATGGGTCAGCGGTCAAACGACCTCCACTCATCACTGTCATTCGCTCCCTGAAACACTTCTGCGAGCAGGCCTTTCTAATCGACCTGGCCGGGGTATCCTGGAAGGATATTGATCTCATCTGGTCAGTAGATGATGCCTGGTTATTCTTTAAAAATGCCTTCCTCACCATCTTAAATAAGCATGCCCCATTCAAGAAATGTAGAACCAGGAACAGATATAGCCCTTGGTTCTCTCCAGACCTGACTGCCCTTAACCAACACAAAAACATCATATGGTTCTGCATTAGCATCGAACAGCCCCCGTGATATGCAACTTTTCAGGGAAGCTAGAAACCAATATACACAGGTAGTTAGAAATGGCTAGGTTTTTCAAGCTGAAATTTGCTTCCTGCAATACAAAATCAAAAAAGTTCTGGGACACTGTAAAGTCCATGGAGAATAAGAACACCTCCTCCCAGCTGCCCACTGCACTGAAGACAGGAAACACTGTCACCACCGATAAATCCACTATAATTGAGAATTTCAATAAGCGTTTTTCAACGGCTGGCCATGCTTTCCACCTGGCTACCCCTACCCCAGTCAACAGCAATGCACCCGCCACAGCAACTCGCCCAAGCCTTCCCCATTTCTCCTTCTCCCAAATCCAGTCAGCTGATGTTCTGAGAGAGCTGCAAAATCTGGACCCTTACAAATCAGCCGCGCTAGACAATCTGGACCCTTTCTTTCTAAAAAATGATCTGCCGAAATTGTTGCAACCCCTATTACTAGCCTGTTCAACCTCTCTTTCGTGTCGTCTGAGATTCCCAAAGATTGGAAAGCAGCTGCGGTCATCCCCCTCCTCAAAGGGGGGGGGACACTCTTGACCCAAACTCCTACAGACCTATATCTACCCTACCCTGCCTTTCTAAGGTCTTTGAAAGCCAAGTCAACAAACAGATTACCGACCATTTCGAATCCCACCATACCTTCTCCGCTATGCAATCTGGTTTCAGAGCTGGTCATGGGTGCACCTCAACCACGCTCAAGGTCCTAAATGATATCTTAACCGCCATGGATATGAAACAATACCGTGCAGCCGTATTCATTGACCTGGCCAAGGCTTTGGACTCTGTCAATCACCACATCCTCATCGGCAGACTCGATAGCCTTGGTTTCTCAAATGATTGCCTCGCCTGGTTCACCAAATACTTCTCTGATAGAGTTCAGTGTGTCAAATCGGAGGGCCTGTTATCCGGGCCTCTGACAGTCTCTATGGGGGTGCCACAGGGTTCAATTCTTGGAACTGACTCTCTTCTCTGTATACATCAGTGATGTATGCAACACCATTCTGTATACTTCTGGTCCTTCTTTGGACAATGTGTTAACAACCCTCCAGACGAGCTTCAATGCCATACAACTCTCCTTCCGTGGCCTCCAATTGCTCTTAAATACAAGTCAAACTAAATGCATGCTCTTCAACCGATCGCTGCCTGCACCTGCCCGCCCGTCCAACATCACTACTCTGGACGGTTCTGAATTAGAATATGTGGACAACTACAAATACCTAGGTGTCTGGTTAGACTGTAAACTCTCCTACCAGACTCACATCAAACATCTCCAATCCAAAGTTAAATCTAGAATTGGCTTCCTATTTCGCTCCAAAGCATCCTTTACTCATGCTGCCTAACATACCCTTGTAAAACTGACCATCCTACCGATCCTCGACTTCGGCGATGTCATTTACAAACTAGCCTCCAATACCCTACTCAATAAATTGGATGCAGTCTATCACAGTGCCATCCGTTTTGTCACCAAAGCCCCATATACCACCCACCACTGCGACCTGTACGCTCTCGTTGGCTGGCCCTCGCTTCATACTCGTCGCCAAACCCACTGGCTCCAGGTCATCTACAAGACCCTGCTAGGTAAAGTCCCCCCTTATCTCAGCTCGCTGGTCACCATAGCAGCACCCACCTGTAGCACGCGCTCCAGAAGGTATATCTCTCTGGTCACCCCCAAAACCAATTATTCCTTTCCACCTCTCCTTCCAGTTCTCTGCTGCCAATGACTGGAACGAACTACAAAAATCTCTGAAACTGGAAACACTTACCTCCCTCACTAGCTTTAAGCACCAGCTGTCAGAGCAGCTCGCAGATTACTGCACCTGTACATAGCCCATCTATAATTTCACAGAATAAAGATGTGGAGGAGGCCGTAGGAGGGCAACAACCCAGCAGCAGGACCGCTACCTCCGCCTTTGTGCAAGGAGGAGCAGGAGGAGCACTGCCAGAGCCCTGCAAAATGACCTCCAGCAGGCCACAAATGTGCATGTGTCTGCTCAAACGGTCAGAAACAGACTCCATGAGGGTGGTATGAGGGCCCGACGTCCACAGGTGGGGGTTGTGCTTACAGCCCAACACCGTGCAGGACGTTTGACATTTGCCAGAGAACACCAAGATTGGCAAATTCGCCACTGGCGCCCTGTGCTCTTCACAGATGAAAGCAGGTTCACACTGAGCACATGTGACAGACGTGACAGAGTCTGGAGACGCCGTGGAGAATATTCTGCTGCCTGCAACATCCTCCAGCATGACCGGTCTGGCGGTGGGTCAGTCATGGTGTGGGGTGGCATTTCTTTGGGGGACCGCACAGCCCTCCATGTGCTCGCCAGAGGTAGCCCGACTGCCATTAGGTACCGAGATGAGATCCTCAGACCCCTTGTGAGACCATATGCTGGTGCGGTTGGCCCTGGGTTCCTCCTAATGAAAGACAATGCTAGACCTCATGTGGCTGGAGTGTGTCAGCAGTTCCTGCAAGAGGAAGGCATTGATGCTATGGACTGGCCCACCTGTTCCCCAGACCTCAATCCAATTGAGCACATCTGGGACATCATGTCTCGCTCCATCCACCAACAGACTGTCCAGGAGTTGGCGGATGCTTTAGTCCAGTTCTGGGAGGAGATCCTTTAGGAGACCATCACCCAACTCATCAGGAGCATGCCCAGGCATTGTAGGGAGGTCATACAGGCACGTGGAGGCCACACACACTACTGAGCCTCATTTTGATTTGTTTTAAGGACATTACATCAAAGTTGGATCAGCCTGTAGTGTGGTTTTCCACTTTAATTTTGAGTGTGACTCCAAATCCAGACCTCCATGGGTTGATTGATTTGATTTCCATTGATAATTTTTGTGTGATTTTGTTGTCAACACATTCAACTATGTAAAGAAAAAAGTATTTAATAAGAATATTTCATACATTCAGATCTAGGACGTGTAATTTTAGTATTCCCTTAATTTTTTTGAACAGTGTATAAATGCCACTGGTCAATCTGTTAAAACCTCTACAGGAATAGGTGTCCCGACCTCGGGATGGTTGAGCTAATGTAGGCTAATGTGATTTGCAAGAGGTTGTAAGTAACAAGAACCTTTCCCAGGACATAGACATATCTGATGTTGGCAGAAAGCTTAAATGTATGTTTATCTAACTGCACTGTCCAATTTACAGTAGCTATTACAGTGAAAGAATACCATGCTATTGTTTGAGGAGAGTGCACAGTTTTGAACATGAATATGGATTAATAAACCAATTTGGCACATTTGGGAAGTCTTGATACATTTTCTTTTACAGAAATGCAATTGTTCATTGATCTAAAACGTTGCACATACACTGCTGCAATCTAGTGGCCAAAATCTAAATTGTGCATGGGCTGGAATAATACAGTATGGCCTTTCTCTTGCATTTCAAAGATGATGGTACCAAAAAATGTTTTCTTTTCATTTTATTAACTTTTAACAGATCTAATGTGTTATATTCTCTGACATTCATTTCACATTTCCACAAACGTCAAAGTGTTTCCTTTCAAATGGTATCAAGAATATGCATATCCTTGCTTCAGGTCCTGAGCTACAGGCAGTTAGATTTGGGTATGTCATTTTAGGCGAAAATTGCAGTTGCAAACCATAGTCGGGCTTTTTTAATGGCGGTTTTGGAGCTGCGGCTTGTTCCTTGCTGATCAGCCTTTCAGGTTATGTCGATATAGGACTCGTTTTACTGTGGATATAGATACTGTTGTACCTGTTTCCTCCAGCATCTTCACAAGGTCCTTTGCTGTTGTTCTGGGATTGATTTGCACTTTTCGCACCAAAGTACGTTCATCTCTAGGAGACAGAACGTGTCTCCTTCCTGAGCGGTATGACGGCTGCGTGGTCTCATGGTGTTTATACTTGCGTACTATTGTTTGTACAGATGAACGTGGTACCTTCAGGCGTTTGGAAATGGCTCCCAAGGATGAACCAGACTTGTGGAGGTCAACAATTTCTTTCTGAAGTCTGATTTCATTTGATTTTCTAATGATGTCAAGCAAAGAGGCACTGAGTTTGAAGGTAGGCCTTGAAATACATCCACAGGTACACCTCTAATTGACTCAAATGATGTCAATTAGCCTATCAGAAGCCATGCCATCATTTTTTTGTATTTTCCAAGCTATTTAAAGGCACAGTCAACTTAGTGTATGTAAACTTCTGACCCACTGGAATTGTGATAGAGTGAATTATAAGTGAAATAATCCGTCTGTAAACAATTGTTGGAAAAATTACGAAGATGTCCTAACCGACTTGCCAAAACTACAGTTTGTTAACAAGAAATTTGTGGAGTGGTTGAAAAACAAATTTGAATGACTCCAACCTAAGTGTATGTAAACTTCTGACTTCAACTGTAGATCACATCAGTAAGCTCTTTTTGTTTACAAAGCCCTGCTCTACAAACTTCTGACTTACCTAACGATTTGGTGCCTCTAGGGCATTTCAGATGGATGTTAGGGGACCTTTTTACTGAAGAATGTGTCTATTTTAATGTGCATATGAATGTGTAGTTTAATTTGTTTATTGTATTTTGATGAGTATTGTGTTGCTATACAGGGCTCATCTGGAAGAGAGACCTTGGTCTCAGCATTGACTCCCTGTCAAAATAAAGGATAAATAAAAATATTGAGAATGATTACTGAAAGATTTCTTAATAACTAAATATATTTGATTTTATTCAAATCCAATGTCAAACTTTATTTAAAGATGACTTCTAATGTTGCAATTTTTCAAATGCAATGTATTTTCCACATCACAATATGTTGAGAAATGACATTGAAACAACACTGATTCAACCAGTTTATGCCCAGTGGGGAGGGATGCGGCTCCTGACACCATGAGCTCGAAAACTCAACCTCTACCGACTGTATAAGATGAAGACCGTCCTCTTCCTTACCCAACTATGTTTACATACTCCTGCCATGGCCTGCCGCATATGAACACATGCCAGAAAACTGTTTCAAAGAAGAAGGAGAGCGTGAAAGAATGTGAGAGTGTGTTTGTCTGTGTGACGGTGTCAGAGGGTGAGTTCTGTGTAGACTATGGCTGTAGTAATGGTAAACCAAGGCCTCTGACTAACCAGGAGGGAGGAAAGAGAGCTGAACAATAGCTGAGAAAAATGTCTGTTTTCTCTCTGGTCTCCATAGTAACTTCCAAAACAGGATACTTACTCAGATAATAAAACAAAGGGGAGGTATGGCAGCCAAGAATTCACCAGCAACATAATCTACAGCAAGTAAATAGGGGCCAGCCGACAGCCAGCTAGCGTTGAGTCTAAGGGCTGCCGCTGTGCAGACAGTCAGCAGTTCCCCAAAACACGCCGCTGGCAATTGGTGCCTGTTTGCATTTGAAGAGTGTGATATGACACTTGAGGGAGGTTGCGTCATCGCAATATAACGTCGGCCCAACTACATCCCTGATTCTATTAAAAGCCCAAAATGTACAAATTAAAAAGGGAGACCGCTAACCTGTTTGCTGACCAAGGATGACATATGAAACCGTCTATCACTTTTTACTGCATCCCATCAAAATCACCACAGAACAGTGTCATTCAGAATTTCACACACAGAGTTTCTTGCAGGGTCTTTCTGACAATGTTATAGCCATTACACACTCAAACCACAGTTCAGTCATGGAGGTCAAATGAAATTAAACTGTTACAGTTATCTGAAAATCTGATCTCATTTATGTTTTAAGGTTGTGTTAATAACCAGAGTGATTAAAAAAACACATTGCAAAATATAACAGTGTTCAGAACCTAAAAAGATTTGATAGTCGTTTACCCTGTTATGACATTGTTAGTCCTACTGCAGTGTTAATTGTGCCACTTTTTAAAATTCGATTTAGTCTAGTCTTAGTCACATTTTGGTCATTTGAATAAGGATTTAGTCCAGTTATTGTCAAAATGACAAAAACAGTGAGCCATTTTAGTCATCTAAATGCCCTTTAATTTTAATCATCATATTTTGTATTGCCTCATTAACCTACAGTAAACATAAATCACTGACTTCTACAGTATGTTCAAACATACATAGCCTTGTCCTAACATGTTGTTTCTGCATTCCCAAAAGCAGAAATATAACAAACATATATAAGAATGATCTGGTCATGTAAATTCCTAATTCCCCCTACATAGATATTGCACATTACATACAGAATAACTAGACACACACAAGTACAGAGAGAGCGAGAGCTTGAGTAACACAATCACCAGATGGTGCCGCAAAGTAATGGAAAAGTTAATATGTGACTGGTTAGCTATGGGGAAGCAAGAGTCGCCTGCACAATGTGTATAATCAAGGCAGAGCAGGGCCTGTCTGCCCACACACATCGCTTGCTCCCCAGCAGCTCACCAGCTGATGTTGGCTGTGGCGTATCGTTCCCACTGCCGATCAGAACTGCGATGTGCATGCTAATATTAATTGTGCTTATCACGGAAAAGCTCTCCATCTCTCCAAAAACTCTTATCCATTCCACTTGATAGTCAATTTTTGTCAACAGATATCCATCCAATTGGAGACAGATTTATGTGAATAGTCAAAATTCCGCATAAATAAAATATGCGCATTTCCCCACCAATGGTATTTTAAAACTGATAAAAAATATAAAAATAAATTACTACATTTCAAATTACAATACAATAACAAAAAAATGTGTAGTGATGTCCCAAAGAAAAATAATATTAAAGTAAAAAATAACTACACAATGATATCATTTTACTGATACAAATAGATCCCACCATGTCAAAATAAGGAATTACGTCGGAATTTAAAATCGTAATTTAACTTCCTGTTTCCATCACAGCTGTCATGATTTTGTTGTTGTTTTATATATAGTATGACTTATCTTTCATAAAAACTGTGGATGGAAACGTGGTTAAGAGATACCTTTTGTAGTCTCGTTTTAGTCAAATGAAATGAAAAATAATTTTCGTTAAATTCGTTTTTTCTTGGTCTATTTAGTCAGTTATAGTCTAGTGAATTGCCACTGAAAAATAGGTGTTTGAAAAATATTTTTGGTGACAAAATTAACACAGTCCTACTGACATAGCCTCGGGAGAAGCATGTTTTAACTTAAAGGCTTTCACATAACAGTGCAGCAATGGCTCCATCCCCCTCTTCGACACCTATGTCATTTTATGAAGAACAGTCCATCATTATACAGACCAGGAGGAACCAGAGGCTGCACCAGAAAGTGTTTCATTGATGTCATGCAAACTGGGGCCGCCAGCCAAACGTTACCTAATCTGGCTGTTATAACTTAACTCTCCTGCCAAGGTATACAGATGGGAGCATTATGATGCAAGTCAATCGTGCAGTCTTGACCCATGCATTTAGCGATATTTAGCAACGTCAATCCCTCCCCTCGATGAAATATTTCATCACTCACAGTGGGCCTGTAGCAATCAGAGGACCATCTTATGTGTCACCGCGGATTTATTACCACATCTCCCTTTGTCAATTCATGTTCAATGTCAGGAGAATTTAAATAGATTGTAAGACCGTGATTATGAAACCACATGCCTCCTCTCCCTGCTGAGTAACTGCGTGTCTGTCTGTCTTAATTAGCAGATAAAAGGCTATGGTATGGTTCTTATTTTTCTCAAAATACCAACAGTAATAGTTTTGAGTTATGACATTGTATTCAAAAGCCACATGTTTTCTGTTTGAGAATAAACAAACATACTTCTGTGATATGAAAAAACTTTTATTTTCATAAAAAGTACATTTTAACAAATGTAAAAAAGTGCATAATGTATTCAAACTACAGCAAATGTACAGTACCAAAAATCACTGCATACTTAATGATTACAAAAAACAGTGGAGAAACCTATCACTGTGATCTTTCTCAAATTGGTTTGACTTTATGCCTATAAGAAGCTTCATAAATCATTAGTGATATGAACACTCATCTATCGGTATGACACTATGCGAGTATGCGGATGATCCTACGGTCTCTTCTGTTTCTCCCAAAGGTGCAATACATAAGATGTAACAGATTACAGACGCAAATAAATGATTAATATACAAAATGACAATCACGATTATGTCAAACAGCTTCAATAGTGTCTATTTAGTGACAACACCAGTAGATATAACTTTTGTGCTATCCCACATTTCAAAGAGCACTAACAATTTGGAATCAAAATCCCATCTTGGAAACCCTGATGGACATGTGAATAGGACAAGGAAGATAATATTGATTAATTCTCTTCAAACCAAAGAAGTTTCAAAAAAGGAACACCAGGCTTCAGATTCCTGTTTCACACCTTGGTCTATCGTTAGAAAAAAATGAAAAGAAATGAAAAGAAATGCAGGACCACTGTTCTACTAAAAAGGAAGGGAAGCCTCGTCAGTGTCCCACTCCCATCATGTATCAACCCTACTATCCAAATCCTCTGCAATACTGGCAGCACCACACACACACACACACACACACACACACACACACACACACTCTATGCCTCTGTTCTCACGGCTAAGGCACTAGTGTGTGTCCATAAATCAAACCTAAATGGAAGTGGACTAACAGCTCACACACTCATATAGCACTAATGACCTCCAGTTGCACTGTGTGCAGCATCAGACGCCAAGTGGCAACCTAGATGGGGTTAAGGGGCACCACACTGGACAACACAGCCCACAACACAGGTTGGCATCCATTGTGAAAAGAGTATAGATTGCCACACACATTTTAAAACGTAGTGCATATTACATGATGCACACACTCCATAGGACAGCCCTGCTGTCCAGAGATGTTGGCCTGGCACCTGGGAAGCACGTCCATCGCTCTGTTCTCTACATCTAGTGTGCAGCAAGAAAGAAAAACAGCAACTAAATAAACCCTCACCCTGAAATGGAAGCAGCAAGGGTATAAAACTGGGGAGAAACATTACAGAGCCATCTCTACAGTACAGAGGTCCTGTATACAGTATGTGCACAATCACATCAGCGTTTGCATGGCACACCAAAAACACACTTTTACACAGTATCATGGTAGACATTTTGACGTACAATGACAGAGGCAATGTTCAGCTAATTTAACACTTTCTTTGAGGTCAAGATTTTAGTGGTAAGTGGCTGTTTGGGTTATGCCCAATAGAACCAAAACCTTTTCAAAAACCAAAATAAAAAAAACAGGCAACTGACACATTTCAATAAAATAGCATATGTACATACATACATACATACACAAACACAGCATAAGTGATTAAAACTGGAAGGACACTGCTTGCAGTAAAACAGTGTCCGCACAGGAACTGGAGTCATTGGGAAGAACTAAGTCTCTGCTCTCCATATTAACAGACACGTACATACAGTACTATACAGCAGTATATTCTGTAACGTCATCGACTACTGTACATACATATTTACATACAGTAAATGCGTCATGTGCTCTCATACGTGGGAGAAATGCATGTGCAATATGAACCTATTCAAAATGTATTTTTTCATAAATAGTTCACAGTAACCATTCTCATGCACAAACACACAAATACTGAACTTATAAAATAATTTCAAAAGCAAATATGACTGCAACATTGTAAAACAAACTGAAAAACGGAAGAAAAAAAAATATGGTAAAGTAGCTAGATGTTAAATTATAATTGAAAATAATATCAATTGTTACACGAAGACAAGCTGAGTGGAATGAACGACTTTTCAGGGGAGCAGTACTGAGACAGGGAGAGAAAGAACAAGGATGGAAGTGGAAGACATCATGGATCTCATGGCCTCATGCATAAGGAATGGTGTGACCCTCCAGAGTCCCACAGAGGAAAGATCAGAGAGAAGCCGTCTCTGGAACCTAAAGAAGACTTTGTACGACTCCCAATGCAACTGCTCACAATTTTGATTCTGCAGCGCAACTCAGTTCAAAGACCAAGTCTCAGATGCAATAAAGGACATGATTACAGACAAGCGTGGGTCAACCAACAACTACAGAGGGAGAGAAGTTATATTTTATTTATTTAACTGGGCAAGTCAGTTAAGAACAAATGTCTATTTTCAATGACGGCCTAGGAACAGTGGGTTAACTGCCTTGTTCAGGGGCGGAACAACATATTTTTACCTTGTCAGCTCTGGGATTCGATGAACGCTCTAACCACTAGGCTACCTGCCGCCCCTATGCTCAACTTATAAAACTGACAAAGAGCAGCTTGAATAAGATTAGCATTCAACGTAGCCAGAAGCAAAGCAAAATCGCAAGAGGGTTTGATAGTGGACGCCGATCTCAGAAAGGACCTCTACAAAACACTGGTAAACCCAGGCCTAGACACAGGCTAATGGGAAGGGAGGGCAGTAAAGGAGCTGCAAGATGGCTTTCTCAGCCCCATTGCTATGTCATATGTTTACCACTGTACTGTTGCTGAATCTCAGGTGAGGTTTGGCTGGTGAGTGTCTAGACATTGGAGGTTCAGCAGATTTAAGATTATAAACCAGACAACTATGGACTACCCTGCATACAACATACAGCCCGAAGAGATCCGATACGGCATGTGATCCTCTCACCTGACAGGAGCAGGTCTGTAGAACTGCTTGAACAAAATGAAAAGCACCACATCACCGTGGCGTCAGAGGTAGAATGGTCCCAGAAGACTCCTGGAATTATATGTAGACGTTCTGCAACAGGTAAAGGTTGGAAGCTTGGAGGATATTATAGCATCAAGGAAGAAGGAATTACTTTTGTTACAGAAGTGGAATCATACTGCAGTACTTGCAGGGAGGGCTATGGTCTTTTTGTGTTTTATTATTTTGGGATCTGAATTGTTTGAAAATGATTTGTGACATCTATTTGGCTCATCCCAAAATTATTCAAATCCCCAAATACAAAGCAGGCTCAGAAGCAGAGGAAATGGATTCTATGCTTGTATAATTTACAATCACATTTCTAATATCACATCGTTAGTAAACAACCGACCACCTGGAACAGATCATCTGTAACACAGAGGTGAAAAGAGGAAGAAAATGTTTCAGCATACCAACTCTCCAGGACCATTGTGATGTCACACATTTGACCTATCACATGATAGTCATTGTCCTCCAAACAACATACTGCACATCAAATGAATGGTGCTTTGTGTTATGACTTGTTTATGGTCTCTAAGTGTCATATTGCTTACTGTAAAAATGTTGACTGAAGCTAAGATAGATAAGCAGGACAAATACAGCATGGACAACCACGCCCTCTTCTCCCCTTTGTTTTCAGCACATGGTGAGAGAGAGAGAGAGCAAAATCAATATCATCTGATTATCAACTCTAAGACAGCAACTAAGCCAATCAACACAATTTGTACCATAAACCAATGGTAAAGCAAACAGAACATTGAATGATAAAGTCTATGTAATATCCACTGCTTGTGAAAGTCAGGGTATATATAGGATAGTGATTATAATGAGGAATATGGTGGTGATGATAATGATGATGATGATAATGATGAAGCTGTAATTCTGATATCTGGACAGCTAGAAAGGCAAAGGACCAGGAATGAAAATAGCTTTTTTAAGTCCTGATGGAGACCAGGTCTTCTGTACGAGGTTCATCTTCACACACACATTCATTGAGCTCCATGCAAAAACAGTCTACCATCTGGATTGTGGTATAATATTTGGATTGTTTCTTTAAACTTCAATATGATGTGGATTTATATTTATATTATTTAAATGTATATTTATATATGTATTATTCTATATATACACACACATTTGTTTTTTTTAAGACTATCCCTCTCCCCTCTCCAAAATCTGTTACCCTCTCCAGCTCAGAGTGGGGGATGGAGGGATGGGTGGAGGAGTGTCCCTCCATCCTTCCTGTCAGCTCCTGGCCCCCCCCGGCAGTGCTCTCTCTGGGCTGGTCTGGTCCCTCTGTGCTCTGGGATGAGTGGAGGTGAAGGTGGAGGTAGAGGAAGAGGTGGAGGTGGTGGGGCACTCCCATTCTCGGCCTGGCTCTGGGGAAAGAGATCGGAGCAGGAGGGTGCCAGCGTCCGAGGAGCAGATGGAGCACAGGTCTTCAGAAGAGAAATTGAGGCTGCCCAGTTTGGCCAGTGAGTTGGAGCGTTTTAGGCTTGAGGGGACGGTGAGGCCGGCCAGCCGCATGCGGGTCTCGATCTCCTGAGCCCTCTGGCGCACCAGGCCGGGTTTGCCCCTTACACTGCGGATGCTGTCACTGCTAGAGCTACGTGTCAGTGTGGAGCCATGGGGGGAGGAGGTGGGCGTCAGACCCCCAGATCCCACTGCCCCCAGCAGGGTCTCATTAGGCAGAGGAACCACCAGCGGCTCTAGGCGTACTGGGCATGGTGTGGAGGACTTGGGGAAGTCTCCTGGGAAAGCTGAGAACCTCCCCTCCACAGGACAGGTGCCCTCTCTTGCCCCTGAGCTGGGAGTTTCTGGAAGCTCCAGGGGATGAAGCCCCTCTAGGGACAGACCTGACAGCCTCTCCAGCCTCTCTGCCCTCCGGCGGACTAGCCCTGACCTCTGTAGCTGCACTAGAGTCTCCTGCTGCTGTGCCACGTTGCAGGCCACCACCGGCCTTTCCTTCTCCAGGCTCAGCAGCTCTGGGACAAGGAGAGCCTCAGAGACCCCTAAAAGCTTCCCTTCCCCACCCTCAGATTCACCCTCCAGAATATCAGCCCTGTCCTCAGATGTCAGCGAGTAAGGGGAGTCCTGGGCATCAGGTATAAGTGTAGAGGGCGGGGCAACACAGTTGGCACAGTCACACAGCAGGCTACAGGGGTGTAGCAGGCTGGGGGAACAGGGTGTGTCGGGGGAGGTGAGTGAGAGAGGGAACGTGGGACTGTGGACCTCCACCGAGACACTTAACCCCACACCCCTCCCCAGTGTGCTAAGGCAGAGATCTGCGTCCTGGGTCAGTATCTCCACTCCATGGCTGAGCTTGTCGTCTGATCGAGAGAGGCCTGAAGGCTTGACTGTGTGAGCAGGTTTGGAAGGAGCAGTGTCCTAAACAGAGGGGAAACAAAAAGTCAGAAACAAAGAATAACCATTACACTTTATGAGTGCAGTTATCTATTTACCATGAGCTACTACATATACATATGAATTGGTTGTATATTACAGAGACAGAAGACCCCATAATGAAAACCGCTCCACACTTACATTGAGGCTGGACAGGGTATTAAAGTGGTTGTTATTGTTGGAGTTCTGGTTCAGGGTTACCAGGTCCAGCTCATTGCCCTCTTTCTCTCCCTCCTCTTCCTGAACCATCTCCACCTCTCCTTCACCATCCCCTCGTCCTGCACTCTCCCCTCTTCCTCCTGGCTGTGCTAGTGCCTCCATCTCTGCCTCCTCTTTCTGCGCCTCCTCCTCATCCTCCTCCTCCACGGTGCTGAACTCCAGACGTAGGCGCAGCTCCTCCAGGGGCTCTGGTCCTCGGCAGCAAGTCTGCGCCGCTGTCCCCTCCCCAGCCTGACCAAAGTGGGTAAGGCCTTCTCGTCCCCCGAAGGCCTCGTCATCCAGCAGAGCATCCCGCTCCACGTCCTCTATCTCTATAAAGACCCGCTCCATGTCCAGGAGGGGCGGAGCGCGCACCGGTGTGGAGGGGTCACTGTCCAGGGCCGAGTCAGACAGCCTGCGAAAGTAGTAGTTGTTGTAAGCGGGGTCCACTTCCAGACTGATCATCCTGCAGGGGGAGAGGGGATGTGCCACCCCCTTCTCCCCCAAAGCCTCCTCATAGCAGGGGGACATCACCGGTTCAGGGGTCTGATTACCTGGGTCCTCCCTCCCACAGCACTGGCCCTCAGGGAGGTCGCAGTCTGGGTCGGGACGATCGGGACGCCACAGCTTGTTGTGACGTTGCTTACTGGAAGTGGACAAAAGGGAGGTAAGGAGGAGCTTGGGAGATATACTCAGATAATACACATAACATACAGAAAAATCTATAACGTAGGGCAGTATTTCAGTGCTTTGATCCCTTGCTGGGCTTCCTTAGTCGATCTGGGCTATGGTAATTACAGAGGGCGTAGTGTGACTGTACCTGGCGTCCAGGATGCCTTCGTACTCAGCCAGCTGTCTCATGAAGCCTGTGTTGGGCCGTGTGATGCTTCTTTTCTGCTTGACAAAGTTGTAGGCCTTCTCCAGCGACCAACCATACTCCTTCATGGCGTAGGCAATAACGGTGGAGGCCGAGCGGCTGACGCCCATCTTACAGTGGACCAGACACTTGGAGTGGTTCTTCCTGGTAGGGTTAACGCAACATGAATGCAGAGTAGTTAGGAGAATCAGTAGAATCCTCTGCTAGTTCTGTCACTCAGACGAAGATAATGACAGCCTTTGGGTTGCTAGTGGTAACCATCTTCAGCTCCCTTCTCTAGGACAACTTGGTCACAGACAGTGGCACACTGCCTCATGTCACTTTAATTACATTCCAGTCAAGTCACTCACAGTTCTCTGGAAGCTACTATTACTGTACCTCAATTGAAAGCAGCAGAAAGATACATTTACTATCATCGTGGTTCTGACTAAGAGCCACCTATCTATGTGTATGAATAAAAAGAGGATTACACAGGAGTGAGTAATAGTAAGAAATTGCTTGCTTTATCAGCTGTGTCTCTCACTATCTCTGTCCTTCGGTCACTCTTACCTGTTTCAAGGCTAACAGGACTTACTTTGCTTTAACAATGAAGTTGTAAGTCTCGTTCCAGTGGGCCAGCAGGTCTGTAGTCTCCTCATCATAGACCCGTATGTTCTGGTAGGAGAATGTTCCTGGGAAGAAGTTATCTATCTCCCTGGTGACGTTGAGGATATAACCCACCCTGGTAAGGAGACGGTTATTGGATGAAGATAGACAGACAGATACTATCCCCATAATATCCTGACATATCATGACAACCTTTGAGTTTAATAAAATAAAAGTCCACAATTTTATGGAATAGAAATGTTTGGAAGCTGGCAAAAGGCTCCATTTATTTACCCAGTGTCCTGAAGCTCCTCCAGATTGGAGGCATTCCATTCAGATCCCTGCAAACAAATGTGGAAAAATGTTAGTTAGACTGAACATATAGTTATGACATTTATAGCGATGGGCTGTCCAAATGTTGCTCTTCCAGGGTACTTCTCTGCTAGCAGTATCAGCCAAATATCATGGCTTCAGTAGGCCAAATCTCATTGAGACAAATAGATCCTATCTCAACCAATGAGAAACTCTAAAATGTACTAGATCAATCAGATTAAGTAGAGTTTGAGTAGCTCGAATGCCAGTCTGCTTGTGCTTCTTGTCACTCGTTGTCATGCCAATGACAACAACAGTGTTTGCAAGAACACAAACAGATATGGGAACAGGCCAGAGTTTGAGCATTGCCAAGCAGTTCTGGATGGGAAAATGTTGCCACGTGACTAACCAAGTAGAGGTGATCAAAGATGAGTGTTGCCTTGTCCATCTGGCCCAGGATCAGCAGCATCTCGTTGTCGATGAACTCCTTGTACTGCATCAGGTTACAGCTCATATGCTGCTCCAGCTCTGTTCGGATCTGACAGGACAGCACAGTCATAAACTCCCAACCACTTTATATTCTACTGTTTCTCCTTGTAATATTACTGATTAAGGTTTCAAATACATAAATAGCCTGAAGACTACACTACAAGTCATTAAGACTGTAATAAAAATGTTTGTTTTTAATACTTCATCCCAAATGACACCCTATTCAGTGGTCCCTGGTCAAAGTAGTGCACTACAAAGAGATGGCACGCAGTTCATGTTCATGCCTCCCCCTGTTCACCTGTTTAGAGGTGACATTCTCCAGATCCTGGAACATCATGATGCTTCGGAGTTTGGCTTTGATAAGGCACTCGGTCCTCTCCCTCTCTGTGGGCCTGCATCAGCGGACACAAACACAGAGGTTTCATCAGCACACTACTCTACTCTCAGTCCAAGGGTCAGTCAGAACCAGCAGCCCTCCATGACCAGCACACGTTTCATATACACTATATATACAAAAGTATTTGGACTCCACTTCAAATTAGTGGATTCGGCTATTTCAACCAGATCTGTTACTGACAGGTGTATAAAATCGAGCACACAGCCATGCAATCTCCATAGACAAACACTGGCAGTAGAATGGCCTTACTGAAGAGCTCAGTGACTTTCAATGTGGCACCGTCATAGGATGTCAACTTTCCAACATGTCAGTTTGTCAAATTCCTGCTAGAGCTTCCCCGGTCAACTGTAAGTGCTGTTAATGTGAAGTGGAAACGTTTAGGAGCAACAACAGCTCAGCTGCGAAGTTGTAGGCCACACAAGCTCAGAACAGGACCACAGAGTGCTGAGGTGCGTAAAAATCGTCTGTCCTCAGATGCAAACACTCACTTCCTAGTTCCAAACTGCCTCTGGAAGCAACATCAGCACAATAACTGTTTGTCTGGAGCTTCATGAAGTGGGTTTCCATGGCTGAGCAGCCGCACACAAGCCTAAGATCACCATTTGCAATGCCAAGCATCGGCTGGAGTGGTGTAAAGCTCGCCATCATTGGACTCTGGAGCAGTGGAATTAGTGGATTCGGCTATTCTCTCACGCTTCACTATCTGCAGTCCAACGGACAAATCTTGGTTTGGCGGATGCCAGGAGCACGCTACCTGCCTCAATGCATAGTGCCAACTGTAAAGTTTGGTGTAGGAATAATGGTCTGGGCTGTTTTCTTGGTTTAGGCTTGACCCCTTAGTTCCAGTGAAGGGAAATCTTAACAATTACATTGTTTAGGGTCTGTGCTTCCAGCTTTGTGGCAACAGTTAGCGGAAGGCCCTTTCCTGTTTCAGCATGACAATGCCCCTGTGCACAAAGCGAGGTCCATACAGAAATGCTTTGTCCAAAGCGGTGTGGAAGAACTTGACTGGCCTGCACAGAGCCCTGACCTCAACCCCATCGAACACCTTTGGGATGAATTGGACCGTCGACTGCGAGCCAAGCCTAATTGCTCAACATCAGTGCTTGACCTCAATAATGCCTGTGGCTGAATGGAAACAAGTCCCCGCAGCAATGTTCCAACATCTCGTGGAAATCCTTCCCAGAAGAGTGGAGGCTGTTATAACAGCTCCATATTAATGCTAATGATTTTGAAATGAGATGTTCGATGAGCAGGTATAGTTATTTCATATTTTCATTGGCAATTTCTGTTGACTCACTTGTCAACAAACATGGTGGGGGAGTCAGGCCTCAAGGTCTCCAGGTCTCTCATGGCATTCCACTCATTGATGCAGCTCTGCTCCGAGGAGATGCAACTCTCATAAAAGCCCATCCAGGTGAGGGCCATGCCCCCGGGGAAGTAGTTGTACCTGCGGGACACCTCACACACCTTGTGGAGGATCTGCAAAGCCGACCTGGGACAAGGGTTAGAAAGAGACACGGGTCAATAGTGGGTCAATTCATCTTTAAATCAACCATCTTTGTTAATCTGGGAGAAAAGAGGTGCAGTATTTTCGACCTATAAGTTTTTAATGTGTATTGAGCTGATTCACATGAATTAATTTTTAAACTGAGTATCTGTAAAGCACTTTGTGACAACTGCGGATGTAAAAAGAGCTTTATAAAAAACATTTGATTGATTTATTGTTGCATGCACCTGCATCTCTACCCCACTAGACAGCAAAGTGAGTCAGTATGGAAATGCCTCAACAGTGTGTTCTGTTATGAAGTCAGCAGCCAATGTATTGATGTGGTATTGCTTCAATAACAACAATGTATTAAGCAGTCATTCCTACGGTTGTCTACTCACCACATGGCCTGTACAGACACAGGTTTGAAGACATGATTCCGGCTCACTGTGTTCACACTGAAACCCCTGAGGGAGACAAGACAGGCGGTGACTCTCCCTGATCACACACTGATTAATACCCAGTAACCACTACTTCAACATAACTGGCTCTATCAAAATACAAGTCATTTTAGTACTTTAGGCTGTGTGAAAGGAGAAGGTGATACCTGTAATAAGCTCAGTATCCTTTTCTGTACAGGTATTCAAGTTATTACAGTTTTAACCAAAACAGAGCTGTTTCTCCCCTGAATGGACAGCAGGGGGCTGGCTGCCTGACTGATGGGACAGATATAGAAGAGTTGTATCTCTATGGGGGACTCACTCACCCGTCTCCATCCAGATGGATCTTGGTGTCACTCCACAGAGGCAGCACCATGCCAACGGAGCAGCTTTTACTGGGAACAACACACACAGACACGTTCCCAGCAGATCAACACAACATCTGGTTTTACGTTCCAAAACAACTTTAAATGGAGATGCTGCTACAACAAGGGTCTAACACCTGCATCAAAGACGACCATAGCAAGTGAGCAGACATGCGAGCGGGCCCAGACCCATACACACCTGTCCTTGTTGCTGAAGTCTATTCCCAGCAGGATGTTCTCCTCTGTGTCCTGTCGTCCGCTGGTGTACACCACCACCATGTAACGCACTCTGTCTGACCAGGCACTCTCCAACCGCACCGCCTGTAGCAGAGGACACGACCGCTTCATCAACTCTTTCACACAAACAACTAGGCTGCTACATGTCCATCCACCTCTACCAACAAGTCAACCTGCTTAATACAAATTGACTCTGAACATTGATGGTAAACAAAGCCTGACCCTGGGAAAATGAACACCCATACAGTCCAACCATTACACACACACACACACACACACACACACACACACACACAAACACATTCCAGTCCTCTAAAGTCATTTCTCTCAGTCAAAAACAGTTTGTAAATACATGGGAAGCATGATTCCAATGGAGTGTGAGAACATAGTGGTAGGTTTTATTTATTTCACCTTTATTTAACCAGGTAGGCTAGTTGAGAACAAGTTCTCATTTGCAACTGCGACCTGGCCAAGATAAAGCGTAGCAATTTGACACATACAACAGAGTTACACATGGAATAAACAAAACACACAGTCAATAATACAGTAAAACAAAAGAAAACAAAAAGTCTATATACAGTGAGTGCAAATGAGGTAAGTTAAGGTAATAAATAGGCCATGGTGGCGAAGTAATTACAATATAGCAATTAAACACTGGAATGGTAGATCGGCAGAAAATGAATGTGCAGGTAGAGATACTGGTGTGCAAAGGAGCAAAATAAATAAATATATACCAGTATGGGGATGAGGTAGGTAGATAGATGGGCTGTTTACAGATAGGCTAAGTACAGGTGCAGTGATCTGTAAAATGCTCTGACAGCTGGTGCTTAAAGCTAGTGAGGGAGATGTGAGTCTCTAGCTTCAGAGATTTAGGTTAGGTAACAATCTAACAAACTCTTCATTTCACAGAAACCATGGAAACACTTGGTAATGCTCTCCTGCGCACATTCAAACATGTTCTCATGAGCTAATAATTACAGTGAGTAAACGAGAGTCTTAAGTACACAATAAAAAGCATTCAGGCAGTTTGCCTATGTCATGGTGCCAGGTGGTTAGTCACTGCACGTGCGTGTGTCTCTTACCAGTTTGATTCGGTCCTCGAAGCGAAGAATGTTGATCATCACCTGCAGGTGCTGAGGTAAGTCTCCTGTTGAGAGAGAATAAATTAAAACATAAATACTAAAAGACAACACCTGGTCGGTCAGTGCCATTATCAGATAGCATGGTTTCATGTGATTAGTCCTATAAAACAAATCTTGACATTTGAAACTGAACACTCATCGTACCACATGACATAATGTACTCCATTATTGAGTGAGTGAGTAAGTGCAGGTACAATGGGCTAGTGTCATGCAACAGGCCAAAGACACTTTCCTGCTTGTCATCGACAAATTGATCACCCACAACTCAGTTTCAGCTAACCATAAAACCACACCTAAACACCGCTTCTTCTCTGTCACGTTGGAATGTTTTGAGCCGATCATGCCAGGCTTGACGTAAGTTCCCCTGAGGAAGTGGGGTGAGAGAAAGGTTACGTACCAAATAGCACTGCATTCCATATGTAGTGCACTATATTTAACCAGAGCCTCATGGTCCCTCGTCAAAAGAAGTAGTGCACAAAATAGGGCTTAGGGAGACATTTGGGACGCAGCCAGCCAAAGAGGGAGCTACTGGATAACGAGGGGTTAAATGACAAGCCAAACCACTGCAGTGATGATGAGTAAAGAGGGGTAGCCAAGTATGTGTCAGTCAAGGTGTTCTGACGACTGGCAAACAAACTATGTCCTCTCCTCCTGGGCAGCTTTAATTATAGCTGTCAGCGGCACGCTGGCTCTGGGCATGTTCCCCTGCTCCTCTGCTTCATGGTACGTTCAAACATATATTACAGACACGTTCAGACATACAGTGGGGAGAACAAGTATTTAAAAAAACCTGCAAAATCGGCAGTGTTCCTACTTACAAAGCATGTAGAGGTCTGTAATTTTTATCATAGGTACACTTCAACTGTGAGAGACGGAATCTAAAAAAAAAAATCCAGAAAATCACATTGTATGATTTTTAAGTAATTCATTTGCATTTTACTGCATGACATAAGTATTTGATACATCAGAAAAGCAGAACTTAATATAGGGAACAGAAACCTTTGTTTGCAAGTACAGAGATCATACGTTTCCTGTAGTTCTTGACCAGGTTTGCACACACTGCAGCAGGGATTTTGGCCCACTCCTCCATACAGACCTTCTCCAGATCCTTCAGGTTTCGGGGCTGTCGCTGGGCAATACGGACTTTCAGCTCCCTCCAAAGATTTTATATTGGGTTCAGGTCTGGAGACTGGCTAGGCCACTCCAGGACCTTGAGATGCTTCTTACGGAGCCACTCCTTAGTTGCCCTGGCTGTGTGTTTCGGGTCATTGTCATGCTGGAAGACCCAGCTACGACCCATCTTCAATGCTCTTACTGAGGGAAGGAGGTTGTTGGCCAAGATCTCGTGATACATGGCCCCATCCATCCTCCCCTCAATACGGTGCATTCATTCTGTCCCCTTTGCAGAAAAGCATCCCCAAAGAATGATGTTTCCACCTCCATGCTTCACGGTTGGGATGGTGTTCTTGGGGTTGTACTCATCCTTCTTCTTCCTCCAAACAGGGCGAGTGGAGTTTAGACCAAAAAACTCTATTTTTGTCTCATCAGACCACAAGACCTTCTCCCATTCCTCCTCTGGATCATCCAGATGGTCATTGGCAAACTTCAGACGGGCCTGGACATGCGCTGGCTTGAGCAGGGGGACCTTGCGTGCGCTGCAGGATTTTAATCCATGACGGCATAGTGTGTTACTAATGGTTTTCTTTGAGACTGTGGTCCCAGCTCTCTTCAGGTCATTGACCTGGGCTGATCTCTCACCTTCCTCATGATCATTGACGCCCCACGAGGTGAGATCTTGCATGAAGCCCCAGACCGAGGGTGATTGACCGTCATCTTGAACTTCTTCCATTTTCTAATAATTGCGCCAACAGTTGTTGCCTTCTCACCAAGCTGCTTGCCTATTGTCCTGTAACCCATCCCAGCCTTGTGCAGGTCTACAATTGTATCCCTGATGTCCTTACACAGCTCTCTGGTCTTGGCCATTGTGGAGAGGTTGGAGTCTGTTTGATGGAGAGTGTGGAAAGGTGTCTTTTATACAGGTAACGAGTTCAAACAGGTGCAGTTAATACAGGTAATGAGTGGAGAACAGGAGGGCTTCTTAAAGAAAAACTAACAGGTCTGTGAGAGCCGGAATTCTTACTGGTTGGTAGGTGATCAAATACTTATTTCATGCAAAAAAATGCAAATGAATTACTTAAAAATCATACAAAGTGATTTTCTGGATTTTTGTTTTAGATTCCGTCTCTCACAGTTGAAGTGTACCTATGATAAAAATGACAGACCTCTACATGCTTTGTAAGTAGGAAAACCTGCAAAATCGGTAGTGTATCAAATACTTGTTCTCCCCACTGTATATTCATTTACATGTATTAGTAGGTGAGTACTTTACTCTGCAACTGTTCTGGATCATGACAGCCAGGGGCTATTGGAGTTTCTCAGCTCAGCCCAATTCAGACACTCTGTCTCACTGTCAGATCGAGAGAAATCTACTTAGACAAATGATAATCTCTGCATTTGGTTTGGTTAAGGCCAAATTCAATTGACATGCAGGTATATTTATTTTTGTGCTGGCAGTTCTGCAAGTTTTTCACTAGGCAGTGTTTCCATGAGATATGTCCCGCCACTGTTACAGCTTTGAGAAAATAGTGGCCAGCCAAGATGTTGGCCAACAATGGTTGTTTCTCAGACCGAAAAAACTGCACAGTGTGGATCAGAAATCAGTCAGCTCACAACCTGAGGGCACCGCTAAGTATTCTAACTACAATACGGCACAATGTTCACTAGCGGGCTGCAGGCCAATACATTGCCCAAAGTCCAAGCTTGGGAGATTATCCTACTTGAAAACATTCTGTCCCATAGCAAAGAACCCAGAAAAAACCTGGCCTATTAATTTTCCACATGCAGTACTTCCTCTATAAGAAACACATGACTGCATCCTCCAGTAACTCCCAACCAACACAAACACTTAATGCGGGCTCGCAGCCAATCCTGAATGTCCTGAAGTTCTGTCAATTCACTTGGTGACGCAAACCATTCCAAATTCTATTGAATTCACTTAAACAAGGAAAACAACAATGAGAAACAAGTCAAACTTGAAAACAGTAAGTAAAGGGGAGAAAAACATATCCATGGTTCTCGGTGATATTGAGAGTGCATGCTAAGCTCTCCCTAGCAGCTGCAGGATCTTGTCTTTAACCAATTAAAACCTCTGCCTCAGAATCACACCGGAAATATCATCCATTACATAATACTGCTGGCTAAACACAAGGCCCTATATATGGTATACCATATGGATTTCATGACGTTGAAGCTTTGAATAGACTCTCGGATACATGACTACAATATTGATACAACAACTGCCAGATGACAAACCCTGTGTCCTGTTTCAATTGATATGGAACACAAGTAGGCCTACTACTGAACACTACCAGCATCCACATAGCCTATTGTAGGCCTACTACTGAACACTACCAGCATCCACATAACCTATTGTAGTCATACTACTGAACACTACCAGAATCAATATAACCTATTGTAGGCCTACTTCACCACTAATCTGCCTAAGTTACACATGACTGGAACATGCTAATAAATCAGCCAGACACCTCAACTCAAGTGCACTCAAGTTTTCCAGGAGAACAGGTAGAGACCATTCAGACTACACAACAAAGTACCAGACAAAACAACCACAACAACACTGTCTGTAAGATGGACAGAGTAATGTCAAAAATTCAAAGTCTGAGTCTTGGGACCATTTAGCCACTTTGCATGGCAGCCCATGTGGTCCTGTCCTGTGGATGTGTGGTAAGTACTCACCTGCATGTTTGTGGTGGGGATGTGCTTTCTGGCCCTGAGGACTGCTGCCCTGCTGCAGAAAGAGGGCAGCACCCTTCACCATGAAGAAGCTCTCGCTCAGGCTAGAAAAACAACAGATGGAGAGAGCCGTTAGAAACTGGATCATGCAACAATGTGGGCAGACTGAGCCATATGGTCACTCAACAGTTCAACACTGATATGCGAGTCAAACTGTTCCAGTTCTATAACATAATCCTTACACCTTCTGGAACGCCATGTTACAGAGAACGTGAAGATAAGTCATACCTGGGACCAGACAGACAAGAAAAGTGTTTAATATAGGGCTTCAGGTCAGGAGGTCCAGACAAGCACCCAGTATTTCAGCCACTAAACCCAATTGTAAAAGTTCAGCAGTAAGCCAAGTTTAACCTCTTCACTTTTTAAGGCGAGGGGGCAGTATCCTGAATTCCAGATGACTGATGTTCCCAAAGTAAACTGCCTGTTACTCAGGCCCAGAAGTTAGGTTATGCATATAATTGGTAGCATTGGATAGAACACTATAAACTAAAACTGTTAAAATAATGTATGTGAGAATAACAGAACTGATATGGCAGGCGAAAACCAGAGGAGAATCCACACAGATTTTTTTTTTTTTTTTTGAGATCACAGGCCATTTCAATGCAAGCCTATGGGATATTCAAAAGAATTCCTCCCAGAGTGCAGTTCTCATGGCTTCCACTAGATGTCAACAGTCTTTAGAGAGGGTTTCAGGCTCATTTTTGGAAAAACGAACGAGTAGTTGTAGTTTTTCCAAGGAGTCCCTCATTAGAAAAGTAGTCTTGTTGCACACGTGAATGAGGTGCGCACTCTTCGTTATTTATCTTCCCTATTGAACATACTATTCTCCGTATTAAATTGTATCGTTATTTTAGATATTAGAGTACCTGAGGATTAACTTGTTTGGATGAACTTTACTGGTAACTTTTTGGATTAGTTTGTATGCATGTTAAACGAGTTGATTAATGAAATCAATGGCGCCAACTAAAAGGACTTTTTTGGATATAAAGAGGGACTTTATCGAACAAAACAACCATTCATTGTGTAGCTGGGACCCTTGGGATTGCAAACAGAGAAAGATCTTCAAAAGGGAAGTGATTTATTTCATCGCTATTTGGGATTTTGTGACACCTGTGCTGGTTTGAAAAAGTATTTTGATTCGGGGTGCTGTCCTCAGAAAATCGCATGGTATGTAAAGCCTTTTTGGAAATCTGACAATGCAGCTGGATTAACAAGAAGTTAAGCTTTTAAACAATGTAAAAAACGTGTATTTTTAATGTTTAATATTACGATTTTTGTATTTTGAATTTCGTGCTCTGCAATTTCACCGGATATTGTCGTAGTGGAACGCTAGCGGGACACCGATCCCAAAGAGGTTTTAAGAGGAAGCCGGAGCCTCAACTTACAGCAGCTATGAATCAAGCTTTGAGCCTGAATGCTTATCTGGCCTTTTCCCCTGGCCTGCATAAGCTGCTGCATCCTGATGGGATCTGTCAGGTCTCTGCCGGCCCAGACAAATGCAAAACAGACTGAATAATTAGCTGCAGTAGTTTGTAATGCATTCCTCTGAGCTACACACGGCATTTACAAGTCTCACCTGTCTAGGATATTATGTCCACTCTCTCATTGAGTTCCTGTGCATTCTGCAGGTGACATAACTAATATGGCAAGGTGGTGGTGGAAAACAAAGTGAGGGCTGAAGCTGTTTTCTATGCTTGTGCCAATTATTCTCTTTCACTGTGCTTACAGAATAAGTCTCTCTCCAGGCTCGTAAATCCACCTGACAGGAGGGTGGAACATATTCCCGATGTACCCTATATGTGCAGTCTAGCAAACAGGCACGTCATTGGAAAGTACAGGCGTGATGAGAGTGACAGGAACAAAAACAAACAGGAAAACTAGACAACACCAGAGCCTATGGAATAGGCGCATGTTAAATGTCTACCGATTTATCAGTATTTCAGGTAAGACAATAACGTCCTCCGAGCAACCGATGGCAAAAGTCTGACTTAAAACTAAACATTCAGAAATCACATATTTCAGCCCAGTAAGGGTCAAGAACCATCCCAGAGTCATTCCACCACCCCCCTCCCTGATTGTCTGTCCCTGACTGGACTTCCTGTTTCCAGGCTAGGAGGAGGAGACCTTGCCCAAGCATATGATAAGGCCGAAACAGGCTCTGCTTTGTGCCACCCAATCCCACCACAGAGACAGCGTTCCACAGTGACGGGCACATAGGAGTGGCCAGCCGCTGATCACAAGCGCTTTTGTTTCACTTTGGCTTCTCTCCTAACAATTTGGGTCGTTCCACCTCAAAATGCACAAGAAAGAGGGTTGACACCCATCATCACAGATTGTTCTGAAATCGTTTCAGTTGTTAGAAACAGATAGCATTCCTGCAACATTTTGTTGAAATATATTAGATCTCTGAGGAATTAAATGTAATTGATTGCACCCATATAGGCCATTTGAATTTATAGGATTCATATAATATTAAATAAATATAGTACCTAACATCCGATTTGGACCAAACTTTTATCGAACAATGAGTTAGACATGACGATTCCAACATATGGTCACGAATCACCCACACCCCATGCCAATTCCACCCTAACAACGAGGATATAGTATCAGTTCTCCATGTCTGACAAGTAGTACGGAGCAGCTGCGGCTCAGAGTATAATTTCTTCATCCTATTTAATGTATTCCCAGTGAATTTGGGAGTGTTTTTTCCCCCCCTGTTCAGAGAAATTAGTCAGACGTTGATAGGTTTATGTCCCATCCTAACGGGGAAGAAAAAAAAGAAAAAACAAAGAAAGAAAAGGAAATTCACTGGGAATACATTACATAGGATGAAGAAACAAAACTCAGAGTTGCAGCTCCATACTACTTATTAGACATGGAAAACTGAAACTATATACTTGTTCTTGTGGTAGGATTAGCGTGGGGGTGTGGGGGGGGTCCGTGTGTGGCTTTTGGCCATTTCTTTGGATTCCTCATGTCTTACTCATTGTTCTAAAAAACGTTTGGTCCAAATAGGATGTTAGGAACTACATTTATTGAATATTATATTCATTTGATCAATTAAAATGGACAATTTGGATGCAATAAATTAGTTTAGTTAGTTTCTCAGAGATCAAACTATATTTCAACAAAATAATGTTGCAGGAATTCTAATCTTATCAGTTTCTAACTACAGAAAATATATCTGAGATGGTGGGTGTCATGGCTTGCTGAAATGATCCTGTTTTGAGATTTATTAGGCTGTGGAGGTGCTCCTGTCAGGGAATGATGAATATGAGGTAGAGCTGCAGCTAGCTAAATCTATAGGAGATGGAGCACCTCTTTCAAACTTTAGGACTCTCTGTATGTGCTAGAGAATCCTCAAACACTTTTATACCTCAACCATCTAGCCTATCACTTGGAGCCTTCTTCAGCATAACCTGTGATATCTCGGCAGGATATCATTCTATTAACCCTATAGCATTGTAAAACTACAGTATTTCGCTCTTACTAAAAAACTAAATTAAAGTAATTCTCCTATTCTCTATTAGATAGTACACATACATTGCATTCGGAAAGTAGAGACCCCTTGACTTTTTCCACATTTTGTTACGTTACATACAGCCTTATTCTAAAATGAAGAAAAAAATGACTCAATCTACACACAATACCCCATAATGACAAAGCAAAATCAGCTATCTTAATCTATAAAGCAGGTGGAGTTGATAGTTTATGGTTGTGATCAGGGTGATTCCAATATTGTTTGTTTAAATCTATCAAAAGTAAATAACTTTACTGACCGTGAGTGGTCTTGCACGAGATGTAATGAGGACATGAGTAAGGGGTCCTTATGGTATAACTGACTCTGCTTAAAAGAAAATGGGATCGTTTTGAAATGACTATATGGCTGATTTTAGTGAGACTAAGAACTTCTATTTAATGACTTTGATTCATTTTATTTTGGCAGAGGTCAGCCATCAGAGGACATAAGTAACAGTACAGTGCAGTCGTAAAGTATTCAGACCCCTGGACTTTTCCCACATTTAGTTACGTTATAGCCTTATTCTAAAATGGATTCAATTGTTTTTTCCCCTCAATCTGCACACAATACCCCATAATGACAAAGCAAAAACAGGTTAAGAATTATTTGCAAATGTACTCAATATAAAAACTGAAATAAACATTTACATAAGTATTCAGACCCTTTACTCAGAACTTTTTTTACGTACCTTTGGCAGCGAGTACAGCCTCGAGTCTTCTTGGGTATGACGCTACAAGCTTGGCACACCTGTATTTGGGGAATTTCTCCCATTGTTCTCTGCAGATCCTCTCAAGCTCTGTCAGGTCGTCACTGCACAGGTTTTTTCATGTCTCTCCAGAGATGTTTAATCTGGTTCAAGTCAGGGCTCTGGCTGGGCAACTCAATGACATTCAGAGACTTGTCTTGAAGCCCCTCCTGCATTGTCTTGGCTGTGTGCTTAGGGTTGTTGTCCAGTTGGAAGGTGAATCCAGTCTGAGGTCCTGAGTGCTATGGGGCAGGTTTTCATCAAGGATCTCTCTGTACTTTGCTCCGTTCATCTTTCCCTTGATCCTGACTAGACTCCCAGTCCATGCTGCTGAAAAACATCCCCACAGTATGATTCTGCCATCACCTTGAACACCGTAGGGATGGTGCCAGGTTTCATTCAGTCGTGACGCTTGGCATTCAGACCAAAAAGTTCAATCTTGGTTTCATCAGACCAGATAATCTTGTTTCTCATGGTCCGAGTCCTTTAGGTGACTTTTGGCATACTCCAAGCGGGTTGTCATGTGCCTTTTACTGAGAAGTGGCTTCCGTCTGTCCACTCTACCATAAAGGCCTGATTGGTGGTGCTGCAGAGATTGTTATCCTTCTGGAAGGTTCTCCCATCTCCACAGACGAACTCTAGAGCTACTCCGTTAGTGATCATCGGGTTCTTGGTCACCTCTCTGACCATCTTCCATTTAAGATTGTGTTTCACTTGGTTCTTGTGGACCTTCAATGCTGCAGAAATGTTTTGGTACCCTTCATCAGATCTGTGCCTCGACACAATCCTGTCTCGGAGCCCTACGGACAATTCCTTCGGCCTCATGGCTTGGTTTTTGCTCTGACATACCTGTCTATATAAGGTCCCACAGTTGACAGTGCATGTTCCCTTCCAAATCATGTCCAATCAATTGAATTTACCACAGGTGGACTCCAAGTTGTTGAAACTTCAATGATGATCAATGGAAACAGGATGCACCTGAGCTCAATTTCGAGTCTCATAGCAAAGTGTATGTAGTTCTGTCCTTGAGCTGTTCTTGTCTATTGATGTTCTGTATTATGTTTCATGTTTGGTGTGGACCCCAGGAAGAGTAGCTGCTGCTTTTGCAACAGCTAATGGGGATCCTAATAAAATACCAAATAGTCTGAATAATTATGTAAATAAGGTTTTGGTTTTTATTTTTAATACATTTTCAAAATAAAGTCTAGAAACCTGTTTTCACTTTGTCATTATGGGGTATTGTGTGTAGATTGATTAGGAAAACATGTTAATTTGATCCATTTTAAAATAAGGCTGTAACGTAACAAAATGTGGGAAAAGGGGTCTGAATACTTTCCAAATGCTGTACACTACTGTATGATCAATTGAAATAGGCTGCACGCATAAAACACAGTGAGAAACCACAGTGAGAAACCGGAGGATGTGTTGAGCGTGAATCTTTCTCTCCTGTCATGTAAATTACCAGCCCTACGTCCACCACCATAAACCACACTCAGACAGTCTAATTAACTAGCCTCTGCCCTGGTGTCTCCGAGCCTCCGGTACCCTGCTATCAGCTTTTCCACTAAAACCAGTGCTAAAAATATATCTGTTATCACAGCAAACAAAGACAGTGACAAAGAGACTTGCCAAATAGCCTCAATGATCCCTTGGAGTACCTATTCTTCTAGGATAGGAAGGACAGGCTCTTGATTCTGAATGAGCAGAAGTCATACAATCTCAAATGTATGACTACTATTAGTATCAGGCTTGTAATGTGCATGAACTTGATCGGACCCGTGTTAATTTAGGCTACTATTTTTTTTTGAGTGCTCTCACATTTAGTCACATTTTTGTAATTTGAATAATGATTGTCTAGTTATTGTCAAAATTACTAAAACAGTGGGACATTTTAGTCAACTAAAAGCCCTTTCATTTTAGTCAATTCACATTTGTATTGCCTCATTAACTTAAACATAAAATCTTCCATGTGCACAAAACATACATAGCCTTGTCCTACCAACATTTTTCTGCATAACATCCTATTCTCTTCCCAACAGCAGAAATATGAAAGATAAAATAATAATATTACATTATATAAGAATTATCTGCCTAGTTAAAAAACATGTAAATGTAAATTCCAAATTCAGCATACATAGATAGATACAGCACATTACATACAAAACAGACAGACAAGCGCAGAGAGAGCGAGAGAACAATCACAAGATGGTGCCACAAAGTAGGCTATTGGCAAAGTAGTATGGGTTGCACACCATCACACAGTCAAGTCATTGCCACTGTTATGAACGTTCCACAGACGCCAGAGCCACATTGATTTACAAAAGTAGAATGGGGGCTTATGACTGTTTCGCACAATGATGTAGTCGAGTCACTAAACCTCGAGTCCCAAGTCTCCTGTGCTCAAGTCCAAGTCACCAATGGTCAAGTCACAAGTCCCTATGGCTTAAGTCTGAGTCCCAGTGCTCGAGTCCTGGTCCATGTGTTCAAGTCTAAGTCACTGGATTCACATCAACTTAAAAAAAAAAAAGAAAAGAAGAAAAAAAAAAAAAGTGATTTACCCAGTCAGATAAAGCGTAGTGGCAAGAGGATTTTAGTCAATAAATTATCTTCTATCCCTTTTCCCTTCTTTCTGTGCCACCAAATGTTTGCATATAGGCTACTGGTATTGTTACCATGGCCACGTTGAGATGAAAAATTCTCAAACATTGCAGATAGAAATTCCATGAATAGGGCAGACTTTATTCCTTATTCAACATGTAAGAGGCATGTTTGTTCTACATTGCATATTTCTATCTGAATGTTCCAAAACATAAAGCTATAGCTAGCAAATGATGCAACACGACTGAAAAAGGTGTAGCCTAAACAAATGATTAACGGTCCAGTCCACAAGTAGCCTTGTTTTAGAACGGCCCGCGATATGCTTTATGAATGTAAAATGCACCGCGCCATTGTACAATAGAAATAAATAACGTAGCACCGGTATGGGTCATGTCTTTTTAACGGTAGCCTACAGGCTAGAATCAAACAGTTTTTTCTGAGGAAAAGATGGAAATGTATCTACAGGACCTGTATATGAAATGCAGTGGAAAAAGTAGGAGGGTTGATCGAGACTAGAAATTCAAAGAGACTACTTTTCTATAGCCTACTCAGGGGAGAGAAAAAAAACAGCAAGACTTTTACTATTAAACTTAATGCCGTTTTTTACTTCGTAAAGCAGCTTGTGTAGGTACTAGAAGGTTGGTGGTGTCTGATTAGCTAAAGTGATGCAAGAGTGTCATCTGCACGTTGTGTATAATCGGAGCCGGAGCAGAACCTGTCTACCTACACTCATCGCTTGCTCCCTACAGCTCACCAGTTGATGTAGGCTGTGTTTTCCGGGTGTGACGCATCCTTCCCACTGCTGAACGGAACTGCGCTGCGCATCTGTGCTGCTAATATTAATTGTGCTCGTCACTGAAAAACTCTCAATCTCTCCAAAAATTATTGTCCAGTCCACTTAGTCAGATTTAAGCCACAGAGATCATTTTGGCTCATCTTAGTCAAATGAAATGAAATAGCACTTTGGTTTAGTTCGTTTTTTTTCTAGGTCAATTTAGTCAGTTACAGTCTCGTCAATTTCCACTGAAAAATAGGTGTTTGATGAATATTTTACTCAATTTCTGTTAACGAAATTAACACTGGATCGGACACATGATTACTCTTCTGTTGAGCTATGGAAATGTCAAGCCAGTAGCTAGGCTAGGACATTTTACACAGAAAAAGTTTGCAGGTATTGTTCCAAAAAGGACATAGTACACAATAACATTCCAGTAGCCCTCCTATTGCATTTGTACACCACTGAGTATTATCTGTCATACACATCCTCCCATTCTACACAACTGAGCAGCACTGTGTGCACTACTGTCTAAGAACCACACATGCTAAATTAGGAAATCATTTCTATTCTTGTAGATCACACATTCCATTTACCTATGAGAGAACTTTGCAGCACTCTACTAAACTCACATGCGGCATATCTCGGTCTGGGTCAGCACGGCATTCTCCACAAAATAGGGCAGCATCTCCAGTGCAGCCTCCTGAGAGGACTCCAACACCAGATGCATTCTGTTGACCAGCCGGAGAGAAATCTAGCCTCTTCCCTGACCCGTCTACAGCCCTCTTCTTTGGATCCAAGAGTCAGAGTAAAGAAATGTAAAGAGAGAGATCTTCAGGTCCTGACCCAATCCCTGGGTGACAGACTGACAGTTACTTAGCCCGGTCTTATATGTGTGATGTAGGTAGGCGGCTGCCTTCTGCTGCGCTGTAGTGGCACACCTCCTTCCCTCTCCATTTATCTATAGCCTACTTTTCCCCCAGTCCCTCTGTGTTTGAGTAAAGCAGTGAAGAAAAGCAAAGTCCGAGTGCTCCTGCCTGAGAGGACTTGCTGCAGCGCAGTGTCCAACCGCAGCTTGAGGCAGAGGGCTGTGTCCTACCTCCCCTCCCCCAGGGACTCACACACAATTCAACCTCCTCCCCCTCTCACACACAAAATCACAGACACTGTATAGCCAGAAGGGTTACGATTCCATAGGATTTCAGATGCTGGACCTTCTTTTCTCAGCATGAGTTCTTCCCCAGCATGAAATCATTTTCCATCCTGAATCAATTGTAAGAAGTCAACCAAACAATGTGTATGTCCTAGTTCTCAGCTGCAGAGCAACAACAGGTTTCCACTTCAGCAGGGGAAAATAAGGTCCTAATCAGGATCTTATACTGCTGTCCAACAGAAACCTGCTCTCCAAGACATCAGAGAATGGCTTTCTTTCTTCCCTTCTCTGGGACCAGCAAAGCTACTTGTTCAATTGCAAAAGACAAAAGGAAACAGAGGGACTTCGGCCAACAATTCAGAATGGATGTCTTGATCTCCTTAGCTAGCAGGGGCCGGAGGCTGCATGCCACCCAACAAGTCAACTAACTCCCAGGCAGTGCTGCCAGGGAGCTCCTCACATGGGCCAAGCATGGACAGGGAGGGCAGTGAGCCTGGCACATAGCTCTGCCCAAATCTCATTAACCTCAGGGGAGGGACCAGCCCATCTCTCTCCCTTAAGACTGGCCACTGCTGCCTGTCACTCACTTCCACTTGTCCCACACAGACCAGGGTTACTGTCAGTCACTCCACACTCGTGTCACATATGGTAATGTGTGTGTCTGGGGCGGGTTAGGAAGGGAGAACATTAGAAAGAGTTGAGTAGGTATTAGGTCCATGTTATTGTGTGAGGTAGACTCAAGTCATGACTGTCCACATGAATCCAAATAGATCAGGTTTGCAATGAATAACTTCACTCAGACCCCCACTCACCAACAGAAGGGAGGAGAAAGTGACTAGTGGGGATTAACAGCTCACGTCCTGTTGTAAATCAAGTGGAGAAGATTCAGGTCTCCCTCTCCAATATTCACCAAAGGAATGTCCTTTGCTTCAAGATACTTTTTCCCGCCGAAACTCTAACACGTTCAAAAGCGAATACTGGCACAATATTCCTGACATAGAACGTGGGGAATGGTCAGAGGCGATCTATAGAACACTAATGGTATAATGTTTGATATTTTGTGATTAAAAATGCTATAAAGGAAATACTGTAACTTGAAAAGTATACCCACTACATGTACAAAGTTTCCATCCTATGTGATGTACATGTAATATGAAAAATTGAGTGTTTTTGTTAAGAGAAGGATGTGATTTTAAGAACTAAGAAATGTTTTACATAACTTTGTACAAGTGACAAGTCACGCCCCTGAGTGCAGTCAGAGAGCGTGTCAGCCTGACGGAACCACCCCTTTCGAATAAACTGTATAAAATGTTCGGTTAAGAAATTAACATTCTAGACCAGCAAAGCGTTAAGCTGCAACTGCAGCGGTCTGAACGTTGAATCTCAACACGAGGTAGAGACGATAAACTCACCTCTAAGACAATCACTGGTACGGCTAATTAGCTGTCCCAGGTAAAGTATCTTGAAAAGCGAATTTAAGTGAGACCATTCTACTACTCTGTTCAAACCATCGTATTACGGTACTCTCATGACCCCACTGGGAACCATCGACACGGCTAACTAGCATATCTTCAAAGAACCCGTTTGGACAATCAGAGCCTTATAAGCGTGCCGCGAAAAGGCCCAACCCCCTTTCCAAGGCAGCCTCGTTCCGAGAGAGATACACTGCGACCCCAGAAATTTGACGTAAATACATTCATGATTTCTTACTCAGATGGAGGCGGTTCATGTGCAAAGTACAGTGGGGAGAACAAGTATTTGATACACTGCCGATTTTGCAGGTTTTCCTACTTACAAAGCTGTAATTTGTATCATAGTTACACTTCAACTGTGAAAGACGGAATCTAAAACAAAAATCCAGAAAATCACATTGTATGATTTTTAAGTAATTAATTAGCATTTTATTGCATGAAATAAGTATTTGATCACCTACCAACCAGTAAGAATTCCGGCTCTCACAGACCTGTTAGTTTTTCTTTAAGAGCCCTCTTGTTCTCCACTCATTACCTATATTAACTGCATCTGTTTGAACTCGTTACTTGTATAAAAGACACCTTTCCAGACTCTCTATCAAACAGACTCCAACCTCTCCACAATGGCCAAGACCAGAGAGCTGTGTAAGGACATCAGGGCTAAAATTGTAGACCTGCACAAGGCTGGGATGGGTTACAGGACAATAGGCAAGCAGCTTGGTGAGAAGGCAACAACTGTTGGCGCAATTATTAGAAAATGGAAGAAGTTCAAGATGACGGTCAATCACCCTCGGTCTGGGGCTCCATGCAAGATTTCACCTCGTGGGGCATCAATGATCATGAGGAAGGTAAGGGATCAGCCCAGAACTACACGGCAGGACCTGGTCAATGACCTGAAGAGAGCTGGGACCACAGTCTCAAAGAAAACCATTAGTAACACACTACGCACCCTACGCAGTCATGGATTAAAACATAATTCTTTGGGGATGCTTTTCTGCAAAGGGGACAGGACGACTGCACCGTATTGAGGGGAGGATGGATGGGGCCATGTATCGCGAGATCTTGGCCAACAACCTCCTTCCCTCAGTAAGAGCATTGAAGATGGGTCGTGGCTGGGTCTTCCAGCATGACAACGACCCGAAACACACCACCAGGGCAACTAAGGAGTGGCTCCATAAGAAGCATCTCAAGGTCCTGGAGTGGCCTAGCCAGCTTTGTAAGTAGGAAAACCTGCAAAATTGGCAGTGTATCAAATACTTGTTCTCCCCACTGTATATGATTACTGTAAGTGAAAGTAGTTTCCAAATGTACCAATGTTAAATGTCTCTGTCCCTCTCTGCCACCCCGCCAATCTCTTTTGTAACAAGCAGGCATGTTGTGTCATTCCGCTAGGGACCTGTTTTTAACGTATTAAGTGTGTATTTTTATTCTGTGTTAGCATTTGATTAGCTAGAAAATTAATCATTAAACCAATGTGTGGTATTGAAGGCTCGAGTTTTTGCAGATGCAATGAGGTTTTGACTGTTCAGAAAGATGATATGATACAAGTTTATGATTAATAAGTTAACTGTTTATAGATGTGAAAGGTAAAGACCTTTGAGTTGAACTCTTTAAAAGAACAGCTCGTGGTGCCCCAGATCATAATGATTTAATTCTTACACAATTAATTTAAATTGGGTAACAATTAAACAGTTAGGTAAGTAGATAAATAGTCTTCAGATTTATGTCAAGTCACTCCTATTTTCTCTAACACACACACGTCATTCAACTAATTTGAGAGGATTTGCTGACATAGAACTCCTGCCTTTGTCTAGGACACAGATAACACCATCTCCTTGTCAACAGAAAGAGCTCTGTGATAACTAAACAACAGGCTACTAGCAAGTCAACTGATCTCTAGAACTCCTTCAAAACTATATGTGATCAATATTGCCAGGAACAGTGGATTAACCTAGTGAGGTCAGCTTTGGTAGCAGAGGGAGGCCTAGTCCATGTGACTGGGCATTAACAGAATTACTCTTGCAGCCAGATAGATCACTTGGACCAGTCTGAACCAAGCACAGCCTGCCAGTAATCTTATCCTCTGAATCACCAGGTGTTTGCATGGTGTAATGGATTACTCTGAAGAGGACTCTCCACACAGAGACTCTCCAGAGGGGGAGTCGCTACGTGGGTTATTCATGCACCCAGGGCTTTCTGCACCCACCAGCACAATGGAAGAAAAGCCTCCTCTCAGGGCTGGCTAGCTATTGCATAAGGCTGGAGTTTGAGGAAGTTCACAGACGCTTTGGATGGACTCAAAAGAGACCTACATTGCCTTGCAAAGTATTAATCCCCCTTGGCGTTTTTCCTATTTCGTTGCATTACAACCTGCAATTTATATGGATTTTTATTTGGATTTCATGTAATGGATATACACAAAATAGTCCAAATTGGTGAAGTGAAAAAAATAACTTGTTAAAAAAAGAAGAATTTAAAAAAGGAAATGTGGTGCGTGCATATGTATTCACCCGCTTTGCTATGAAGCCCCCAAATAAGATCTGGTGCAACCAATTACCTTGAGAAGTCACATAATTAGTTAAATAAAGTCCACCTGTGTGCAATCTAAGTGTCACATGATCTCAGTATATACACTGCTCAAAAAAATAAAGGGAACACTTAAACAACACAATGTAACTCCAAGTCAATGACACTTCTGTGAAATCAAACTGTCCACTTAAGAAGCAACACCGATTGACAATAAATTTCACATGCTGTTGTGCAAATGGAATAGACAACAGGTGGATATGATAGGCAATTAGCAAGACACCCCCAATAAAGGAGTGGTTCTGCAGGTGGTGACCACAGACTACTTCTCAGTTCCTATGCTTCCTGGCTGATGTTTTGGTCACTTTTGAATGCTGGCGGTGCTTTCACTCTAGTGGTAGCATGAGACGGAGTCTACAACCCACACAAGTGGCTCAGGTAGTGCAGCTCATCCAGGATGGCACATCAATGCGAGCTGTGGCAAGAAGGTTTGCTGTGTCTGTCAGCGTAGTGTCCAGAGCATGGAGGCGCTACCAGGAGACAGGCCAGTGCATCAGGAGACGTGGAGGAGGACGTAGGAGGGCAACAACCCAGCAGCAGGACCGCTACCTCCGCCTTTGTGCAAGGAGGAGCAGGAGGAGCACTGCCAGAGCCCTGCAAAATGACCTCCAGCAGGCCACAAATGTGCATGTGTCTGCTCAAACGGTCAGAAACAGACTCCATGAGGGTGGTATGAGGGCCCGACGTCCACAGGTGGGGGTTGTGCTTACAGCCCAACACCGTGCAGGACGTTTGGCATTTGCCAGAGAACACCAAGATTGGCAAATTTGCCACTGGCGCCCTGTGCTCTTCACAGATGAAAGCAGGTTCACACTGAGTACGTGACAGAGTCTGGAGACGCCGTGGAGAACGTTCTGCTGCCTGTAACATCCTCCAGCATGACCGGTTTGGCGGTGGGTCAGTCATGGTGTGGGGTGGTATTTCTTTGGGGGGCCGCACAGCCCTCCATGTGCTCGCCAGAGGTAGCCTGACTGCCATTAGGTACCGAGATGAGATCCTCAGACCCCTTGTGAGACCATATGCTGCTGCGGTTGGCCCTGGGTTCCTCCTAATGCAAGACAATGCTAGACCTCATGTGGCTGGAGTGTGTCAGCAGTTCCTGCAAGAGGAAGGCATTGGTGCTATGGACTGGCCCACCCGTTCCCCAGACCTGAAGTTAGTTATTTGTTTCTGTACATTTTTAGCCTATAATCGAACCCACAAATGCTGATGCTCCAGATACTCAACTAGTCTAAAGAAGGCCAGTTGTATTGCGTCTTTAAATCAGAACAACAGTTTTCAGCTGGGCTAACATAATCGCAAAAGGGTTTTCTAATGATCAATTAGCGTTTTAAAATGATAAACTTGGATTTAGCTAACAACATGCCATTGGAACAAAGGAGAGATGGTTGCTGATAATGGGCCTCTGTAAGCTTATGTAGATATTCCATTAAAAATCAGCCGTTTCCAGCTACAATTGTCATTTACAACATTAACAATGCCTACACTGTATTTCTGATCAATTTGATGTTATTTTAATGGACAAGAATGTTTGCTTTTCTTTAAAACGAGGACATTTCTAAGTGACCCCAAACTTTTGAATGGTAGTGTATATATTTATTTTTAGCATTATGTACATTTTCATAATTATTGTCTGGAATAGTAAACCTCTTCATATAATTATTTGGTCATTGTTTTCTGTGTAGGATTGTGGAACAGGATCCCCTTTGTTTTGTTGAGGTCATAAGCGGTCATGCTTCCAATGTTAGAGATGGCGCCGGAGGAGACGGCTGCCGTTTTACGGTCTCCTAACAAATTATTCTATTAGGTGGTATTTTTCACGATATTTGTAGGGCTTACAAACTATTACAGACTACAAAGGGAAGCACAGCCGCGAGCTGCCCAGTGACACGAGCCTACCAGACGAGCTAAATCACGTACCAGGACGTGTGCTCCGGGCATGTGCTGACCAACTGGCAGATGTCTTCACTGACATTTTCAACATGTCCCTGATTGAGTCTGTAATACCAACATGTTTCAAACAGACCACCATAGTCCCTGTGCCCAAGAACATAAAGGCAACCTGCCTAAATGACTACAGGCCCGTAGCATTCACGTCCGTAGCCATGAAGTGTTTTGAAAGGCTGGTAATGGCTCACATCAACACCATTATCCCAGAAATCCTAGACCCACTCCAATTTGCATACCACACAAACAGATCCACAGATGATGCAATCTCTATTGCACTCCACACTGCCCTTTCCCACCTGGACAAAAGGAACACCTACGTGAGAATGCTATTCATTGACTACAGCTCAGCGTTCAACACCATAGTACCCTCAAAGCTCATCACTAAGCTAAGGAACCTGGGACTAAACACCTCCCTCTGCAACTGGATCCTGGACATCCTGATGGGCCGCCCCCAGGTGGTGAGTGTAGGTAGCAACACATCTGCCACGCTGATCCTCAGCACTGGAGCTCCCGAGGGGTGCGTGCTCAGTCCCCTCCTGTACTCCCGGTTCACCCACGACTGCATGGCCAGGCACAACTCCAACACCATCATTAAGTTTGCAGATGACAGAGGTAGGCCTGATCACTGACAACAACGAGACAGCCTATAGAGAGGAGGTCATAGACCTGGCAGGAGGTGCCAGAATAACAACCTGTCCCTCAACGTAACCAAGACTAAGGAGATGATTGTGGACTACAGGAAAAGGAGCACCGAGCACGTCCCCATTCTCATCGATGGAGCTGTAGTGGAGCCGTTTGAGAGCTTCAAGTTCCTTGGTGTCCACATCAATAACAAACTAGAATGGTCCAAGACAGACAATACTTATTTTCCACCATAATTTGCAAATAAATTCATAAACAATCCTACAATGTGATTTTCTGGATTTTTTTTTCTCATTTTGTCTGTCATAGTTGAAGTGTACCTATGATGAAAATTACAGGCCTCTCATCTTTTTAAGTGGGAGAACTTGCACAATTGGTGGCTGACTAAATACTTTTTTGCCCCACTGTATATTTATTACACACAAAAAACATTTTTTTTCTCCTTTATATAATATAAATTGTCACAGCGCTCCACTTGGTAAGAGTTTAGCCTAGCTGCTGGGACCACTGTTTCCTGGAGAGTATTTAGGAGCTTGTATACTAGGGGGGTCGTGCGCGTCCTGTTTGGGAAGACGCTTCAGTGGGTAGGAGGAAGTTCAGCCGTTTTTTTTGTAAAATGTTTTCTTTTATGTCAGGTTCAGTCTTCCACTTAGTTAAAAGGCTACACATTTCCTCTTTTTCCAAATGATGACTCAACAACATAATTTAATAGGGCAGTGGACTGGGAGTATACTTAAATTGTATAGTTGGAACTGGAAAGGTTTGAACCAGCCAGTCAAACGTAGTAGAGTACATATTCAACATTTAGGAACACAGATTGCTTTTTTTAACAAGAGACCCATCCGAGAGTTTCAGATCACTACAGATTGAGAAAAGGCTGAGTAGGCCAACTTTATCACTCCACTTTTCAAAATAAATCGAGGGGAGCTGCAATTCTGATACACAAATCTGTGCCCTTTATTTCTTCCAATGTTATTTCAGATGCCAACGGCAGATATATTATTGTCACTGGCAGAATCTATAATACTCCACTGATCCCTGCCAATGTCTATGCACCAAACTGGGATGACAAAACTTTTTTCCGTGCCTTTTTATCTTCACTTCCAGATATGACCTCACATTTATTCATATTGGGAGGCGATTTTAATTGCTGGCTTAATCCTACTTTGGATCGTTCCTACAACAAATTACCACACCTAAGTCTGCAAAGGTTATCCAACCTTTTCTTGGAGTTTGCCGTTACAGACCCCTGGCGTTTTTTTCAATCCAACTTGTAGGGAATATTCATTTTTCTCCCATTTCCATCATTTATACCGGCATTGACTACTTCTTGGACAACAAACTTCTTTACTCTGTACGCTCATACAATTCCATTGTCATATCTGATCACGTCCCTCTAACTTTAGCGCTATCCGTTGGTGGTGGGACTGAGCCTCGCATACCTACGAGTTTTAATACGCGCTTGCTGTCCGATTAAAAAGTTTTAACTTTGACTGCTCAGAGTTATGTTTTTATAGTTACTAACGGCACACCCGACTTCTCAGCATCTGTTCTGTGGGAGACTTTTAAGGCCTACATTAGAGGTCAAATAATTTCATACACTAGTTGTGAAAGAAAAAATAGGAAAAAGAGACTCTGAACTGACAATGCATTTTACAGTTAGACAGTACCTACGCTACCTCACCTTCCCCAAATGTGTACAGGGATCGACTCTCTTTACAAGCTGAATTCAAAACCTTGTCAACAGGCCAAATTGAGGAACTGCTGCTTAAGTCACGACATACTCACTATGAGTATTGTGACAAGGCAAGTAAATTGCTTTCTCATCAACTTTGCCAGTCTTCCTCTGCTCAACAGATTGGTCAAATTCAAACACCTAAATAACCAGTTTAACCTTTCTGGCGCAAGCGTTCCGCTAGCAACCCACCTAGACAACATCCGGTGAAATTGCTGAGCGCTAAATTTAAATTACAAAAATACAAGTGTCATACATCACAATAAAGCTACGTCTTGTTAATCCAGCTGCAGTGTCTGATTTCAAAAAGGCTTTACGGCGAAAACACACCATGCGATTATCTGAGGACATCGCCCTGCATACAAAAGCATGAAAAACATTTTTCAACCAGGCAGGTGCGCCACGAAAGTCAGAAATAATGATATAATAAAAGCCTTACCTTTGAATATCTTCTTCTGTTGGCACTCCAAAAGTACCCAGCAACATCAAAGTCCTTCTTTATAACCCCGAAAACTCAGTTTAGCTGGTGCGCTTCATTAAATAATCCACCGGTTTCCCTCCTTCAAAATGCATATAAAATGAATCCCAAACGTTACCAATAAACTTCTCCAAACAAGTCAAACAACGTTTATAATCAAACCTCAGCTACCCTAACACGTAAATAAACAATCAAATTTAAGACGGAGAATCATTATTGTCTTTACCGGAGATAAACAACAAAGAACGGGCTCTCATCCACGCGCATGAAAAGACTATAGCCAAAATGGGAGCCACTTACAAAAACGACAAGTTCTAGCAAATTTTTCCAAAAACAAGCCTGAAACTCTAAAGACTGTTGACATCTAGTGGAAGCCCTAGGAACTGCAATCTGGGAGGATTTCGCCTCATAATAAACATGACAGCCATTGAAAACAGTGGTAGGCTGAATATTATTATTTTTTGGGGATGGTTTGTCCTCTGGGATTCGCCTGCCATATTAGTTCTGTTATACTCGCAGGCATTATTTTAACAGTTTTAGAAACCTGAGAGTGTTTTCTATCCAAATCTACCAATTATATGCATATCCTAGCTTCTGTGCCTTAGTAACAGGCAGTTTACTTTGGACATGCTTTTCATCCGGACGTCAAAATACTGCCCCCTTGCCCAAAGAGGTTTTAAGGGCACCCATGCGTCTTTATACACTTCGGGAAAATCTGCTGACCCCTCTGCTCTTGATAGATTCTTTAATACTTTAACTGTCCCAACAATTGATAGAAAAATGAATTGCTTGGATCAAGTTACTATACACTTCTTCACTTGCATCTGTCAGAACAAATAACATCCACTCAGCCGATTTCCCTCTCTTCAGAGGCACTAGACAGGGGTGTCCAATGTCTCCCTTGCTTTTTGTCATCGAGCCCCTTGCAATTGCATTTAGATCCAACTCGCATAAAACGGGAGGGTTCAGAGGTAACATCGAACAGCGGGTCTCACTTTATACCGATGACCTGCTTCTCCATATTTCAAACCCTGATATATCCTTACCTATTGTGCTATCTGTTCTTAATGCATTTGGCCTAGTCTCTGGTTACAAATTCAATCTGAATAAAAGCGAGCTTTTCCCTCTAAATGTGGCAGTTTGTAAATATCCATTACACACATTGCCTTTCAGACTAGTTCTCAACAAATGTACATACTTGGGGGTACATGTCACAGACACATTTGAAAACCTTTTTAGGGCAAATTTTACTCCTCTCCGTAAGGTGAAGAAAGATTTTGAACGATGGTCACTACTCCCCCTATCATTAGCAGGTTGCATTAATTTGGTTAAGAATGAATACCATTCCTAAATTATCCTACCCTTTTCAATGTATACATATTTTAATTCCCAAATCTTTTTTCTGCAAATTCGATGGGATCATTTCACACAAAAAAATCCAAGGATCCTCAAGGTGTTCCTGCAAAATCCTAAACCCTTAGGGGGTATAGCCTTACCTAATATCCAGTTATATTATAGGGCTGCCAACTTCAATGTAATCCAGTACTGGATTCATGCAGGTACCCCACATCTCATTTCAGCATGGCTGCTTTGTTACATTCCCCTATCGATTCTACTACTTCAAGTTATACCAAAAACATTTTAGTTAAAACCACTCAAGATCTGGAACCAGTTTAGATGTCACTTTGTTTTGCAAACTTATTCATTAAAGGCCCTCTGCTCAGAAATCACATTTTCCATCCATCCCTAGTAGATAGACCTTCATGTGGTTCAGCCTTGGCATCAAATCATTCAATGATTTGTATATTGACAGCATGTTCGCATAGTTCCAACAACTCAGCTAAATTCCATCTTCCGAATAGTCATTTCTTTAGATATCTACAAATGTGCAGCTTGTCCGTGACATGACCTCAATTCTTGACTCTTCCTGTGGGCCCTCCCACTGATGCACTTTTCACACCATCCCCAACAGTAAAAGGTATTATTTCTTATAGCCATAATCAAATGTACTCTTTACAATCTTAATTTCCAGCTATTAAAACTTTATGGGAACAAGATCTTGGTGATGAGTTTACTGATGACACATGGGAAGATGTTTTTTTTTTTTTTTACTTTTCGTCCGACATTCGGCTGGACCTGAACGCGCTTTTGGATTTGTTTACCAAACGCCCTAACAAAAGATGCTATTTGGACATAAATTATGGACATTATCGAACAACAAACATTTATTGTGGAACTGGGATTCCTGAGAGTGCATTCTGATGAAGATCATCAAAGGTAAGTGAATATTTATAATGCTATTTATGACTAATGTTGACTAACCAATATGGCGGATATCTTTTTGGCTGCTTTGTTGGCTGAACGCCGTACTGCGATTATTGCATGGTTTGCTTTTTCCGTAAAGTTTTTTTGAAATCTGACAAAAATCTAATACATTCCCACATCATTTAAAAAGCACGTTCCCATGGTATATCGAATGTATAAAAACATGTGCAATGTAATGTGCTATGACACATTAAGGAGAAGTATATCTCTAATTCCATGTCAACATTTATAATGAGTATTTCTGTAAATAGATGTGGCTCTCTGTACAATCACTGCATGTTTTAGAACTACTGAACGTAACACGCCAATGTAAAATGAGATTTTTTTATATAAATATGCACTTTATCGAAGACATGAAGTCCTATGAGTGTCATCAGATGAAGATCATCAAAGGTTAGAGATAAATTTTATCTCCATTTGTGCTTTTTGTGACTCCTCTCTTTGGCTGGAAAAATTGCTGTTTTTCTGTGAGTTGGTGGTGACCTAGCATAATTGTGTGGTGCTTTCGCTGTAAAGCATTTTTTAAATCAGACACTGTGGCTGGATTAACGAAAATGTTATCTTTAAAATGGTGTAAAATACTTGTATGCTTGAGGAATTTTAATTATGAGATTTTTGTTGTTATGAATTTGGCGCCCTGCGCTTTCACTGGCGGTTGGCGAGGTGGGACGCTACCGTCCCACATTTCCCAGAGAGGTAAAGCATTTTATATTTTAGTATGGGCTAATACATTCCTACCTCATTTAAAAAACATATTCCCATAGTATATCAAATGTATAAAAACATGTGCAATGTAATGTATTTCAAACATTGTTTATTGTAACTGAAAGAAAATGCCAATAAAGAGAGTTGTAAAAAGAATCAGATTAAGCTTGTCGAAATTCTGCAGCATTTGCAATGTTGTCAGTGCGTCCATTCGTTTGGTTTGGCTTGCCATTGTGAAATATACACATTGTATGTTGTACTCAGTGTCGGATTCGACTATGAGGGGGAACGATATACAATTTCCAGCCTTCCATAATAAAATAATTAGACCACCCACAATTCCCACCATTACACTATTGTTCTAAATTCAAATTATCGTCTTCACCCTCACCATTCAAATCACACTCTTCACCCTCATCATCATTCAGTGCATTGAAATCACATGCACTATTATCAGTTTCTATCGCCCATTCAGACATTGACGACAGAATAGCATATTAAAATTAAGTTAATTATGTTACAAGATTTTGCTTAGTAGCCAGAGCAATGCTGCCGTGCGAGTGTATACGTGCAGAATCAATACAACAAAAACACCACGAGCCTCCTATTGACACTCATCATTACACTTTGGTTCTAAATTATACTGAACAAAAATATAAAACGCAATGTAATGTCTTGGTCCCATGTTTCATGAGCTGAAATAAAAGAGCCAAAACATTTTCCATACGCAGAACAAAAGCTTATTTCTCAAATGTTATGCACAAATTTGTTTATCCCTGTTAGTGAGCATTTTTCCTTTGCCAAGATAATCCATCCACCCAAGAGGTGTGGCATATCAAGAAGCAGATTAAACAGCATGATCATTACACAGGTGCACCTTGTGCTAGGGACAATAAAATAGCACTAAAATGTGCAGTTGTGTCACACAACACAATGCCACAAACGTCTCAAGTTGAGGGAGAGTGCAATTAGCATGCTGTCTGCAGGAATGTCCACCAGAGCTGTTGCTAGAGAATTTGTTGTTAATTTCTCTACCATAACCCGCCTCCGTCATAAAACTGAGTTGTATTTCAGTCTTCAATAAAGCCCTTTTGTGGGGAGAAACTAATTATGATTGGCTGGGCCTGGCTCCCCAGTGTCCGGGCCTGGCTCCGGCTCCCCAGCTCTTAGCCTGTGCCCTCCAAGGCCCACCCATGGCGGCACCCCTGCCCATTCATGTGAAATCCATAGACTCATTAAAATATTTTAAAATATTTGCATGTTGCGTTTATATTTTTGTTTAGCATAAAATCAATCCTCTCCACTCTCATCACTCAGTTAGGCCTAATTTAAGTTTGATTTTATAGTAACTTGCACAATTGTCGCTCATTCCATCCATTTGTCATTCATTCAGTGTGCTGGCAGTGTCTGAGGGTCATTTCAGCGTCTCTGTGGGAAGACGTAAAACGTAAAAGAGAATGGCACCAACCCACACGCGTGTGGTCAAATTATATTGCTGCTGATAAATAGGCATAACAAACTCATCATTACACTATTGTCTTTCTAAATAAAATCAACTTCGTACCCTCATTATCATTCAGTTAGGCCTAAGTTAAATTCAATTGTGAAGTAAGGTGCACAATTATCGCCCATGCATCTATTTGTCATTAATTTAGTAAGGAGAGAAAGACTCATAGGCACCTGGTTGCGTACCAATGTCCAACAGCATATTGTCTTGACGGATTAAGTTGGGAATAGGTGTGAAAAAAGACTGGTGAAAAAGCTCAATGCTTTTCTGTTTGTAATTTCAAAATTCTGACAAATGAGCTGTGTAAAATATAAACATTTAGGAAAAGTCAGGACATAGCTTTTTTCAGGGGCTGATTTTCTTAAATTTACGAAATCAAACGTAAATGGCCGTTGGCCTATGGCGGTTCTAGTGTTAAAGGCCTTGACTGTTTATTTCTAACAGATTATTCAAATATATACAAAAACTCCAAAATGTTGTTTTGTTTTATAGCACTATTAAATGCTCCAGGGTTAATTTCGTTAGCTTTTTGGCATGTTTTTCTAGACAATCACATCTTTCAGCACTCTGATAGAGTTGACATTACACAAAAATCATATTGAAAAATAATATGTTTTAAAGGAGTTGACAAATTGAATTATTCTTTCACGTGGAATACACAGTAGCAATTTTGTTTTTCCTCAGTTGCTTTATGACTAAAACCGAATTAAAATGTAACATATTTGAACCAAAACTTATATTCAGTCTTAATCCATCAGCAGGTGGAGTTGACAGTTTATGTTTGTCACCATGTTGATTCCAATATTGTTTGTTAAATCTATCAAAAGTATAAAACTTTACTGACCATGAGTGGTCTTGTTGGACTACATGTAATGCAGATATTCTGAGGACCTCTCATGTCTTCAACACTGCTGGCTCATTCCTGATTAATTTAGGATTTTAGACAAATTTACCAAATCTCCAGACACTTCTTTTAGGAAACACAGTTTTGAGAGAAAACTTCTTTGACGTCACAGAGGGCTATTGCAAGAAACTATATAAGATCATTTTCCAGTTAATATTCATTACTGCCAGTTTTTATTTTAAAACACTATTGGAGAGTTTGAAATTGGGATCCTTTGCTCTGGACAAGGGCATTTCCAGGCATAGAACCAACATGGAAATGAATATGGAAAGGATTTAGAAAACACCCAAAACTAATATTTTCCCTTCTAGAATTCCCCTAGACGTAAATATTTAGCTCGGACAAGGATTTTCAAGAATCGCTGAGCTAATTTCCTGCTATTCTACACTTTTTTGACCCACCTAAACCCTTAACAAAATTGTGTCCCATCAAATAGACAGAATCAACCCAGTTTCTAATCCCCATCCAAGAGGGAATGGCCCTAACACACTTTTTGGTAAACACTGCCCAACATGGACATTTCAATTTTCTGTTTCCCTTTTAGGATGCTACGGACACACAGTAGATGCCAGGAACAGAGGACAATATATTTTATATATACTGAAAAAAATATAAAACGCGACATGCAACAATTCCAAAGATTTTACTGAGTTACAGTTAATGTATTAGGGTGGGATCTATGGATTTCACATGACTGGGAATACAGTTATGCATCTGTTAGGCACAGATACCTTAAAAAAAGATAGGGGCGTAGATCAGAAAATGTGTCCATCTGGTGTGACCACCATTTGCCTCATGCAGCGAAACGAATCTCCTTTGCATAGAGTTGATCAGGCTGTTGATTGTGGCCTGTGGAATGTTGTCCCACTCCTCTTCAATGGCTGTGCGAAGTTGCAGGATATTAGCAGGAACTGGAACACTGTCAAACATGTCGATCCAGAGCATCACAAACATGCTCAATGGGTGACGTCTGGTGAGTATGCAGGCCATGTAAGAACTGGGCCATTTCAGTTTCCAGGAATTGTGTACAGATCCTTGCGACATGGGGCCGTGTAACATAATGCTGAAACATGAGGTGATGGAGGGTGATGAAACGACACAATGGGCCTCAGGATTTTGTTTACACGGTATCTCTGTGCATTGATAAACGCAATCGTGTTCGTTGTCCGTAGCTTATGCCTGCCCATAATCTCACCGCCACCAAGGGGCACTCTGTTCACAACTTGGACATCAGCAAACCGCTCGCCCACACGACACCATACACATGGTCTGCGGTTGTTAGGCCGGTTGGACATACTACCAAATCCTCTAAAATGACGTTGAAGGCAGCTTATGGTAGAGAGAGATGAAAATGTAATTCTATGGCAACAGCTCTGGTGGACATTCCTGCAGTCAGCATGCCAATTGCATGCTGCTTCAAAACTGTAGACATCTGTGGCATTGTTGTGTGACAAACCTGCAGATTTTAGAGTGGCCTTCTACTGTCCCCAGCACAAAATGCACTAGAGGTCGACCAATTAATTAGGGCCGATATCAAGTTTTCATAACAATCGGAAATCTGTATTTTTCGGTGCCGATTTTTATTTTTTATTTAACTAGGCAAGTCAGTTAACCTTTTGTGACTAGGGGGCAATATTTTCATTTTTGGAAAAATAACGTTCCCGTAGTCAACGGGATATTTTGTCAGGACAAGATGCTAGAATATGCATATAATTGATAGCTTAGGATAGAAAACACTCTAAAGTTTCCAAAACCTTTAAAATATTGTCTGTGAGTATAACAGAACTGATGTTGCAGGCGAAAGCCTGAGAAAAATCCAATCCGGAAGTGCCTCATGTTTTGAAAGCGCTGCGTTCCAATGCGTCCCTATTGAGCAGTGAATGGGCTATCAACCAGATAACTTTTTCTATGGCTTCCCTAATGTGTCTAATACACAATACATAGTTTCAGGCTTTTATTTTGAAAAATGAGCCTGAACGTCAACATTGCGTCAGTGGTCAGCTGAAGTCTCTCATAGTGTTTGGTGCGTAAAGGACAAATGAGGCCATTGTTTCTCTCTCTCCTACTAAGAAGCCAAGCCACCAGTCCCGGTTGATATATTATCGAATAGATATTTGAAAAACACCTTGAGGATTGATTATAAACAACATTTGCCATGTTTCTGTCGATATTATGGAGCTAATTTGGAATATTTTTCGGCGTTGTAGTGACCGCAATTTCCAGTCGATTTCTCAGCCAAACGTGAAGAACAAACGGAGCTATTTCGCCTACAAAAATAATCCTTTTGGAAAAAAGGAACATTTGCTATCTAACTGGGAGTCTCGTGAGTGAAAACATCTGAAGCTCAACAAAGATAAACGATTTAAATATTTATTTATTTATTTTTTAAATAAATTTTACCCCTTTTTCTCCAATTTTGTGGTATCCAATTGTTGTAGTAGCTACTATCTTGTCTCATCGCTACAACTCCCGTACGGGCTCGGGAGAGACGAAGGTTGAAAGTCATGCGTCCTACGATACACAACCCAACCGCACTGCTTCTTAACACAGCACACATCCAACCCGGAAGCCAGCCGCACCAATGCGCCGGAGGAAACACCGTGCACCTGGCCACCTTGGTTAGCGCACACTGCGCCCAGCCCGCCACAGGAGTCGCTGGTGCGCGATGAGACAAGGACACCCCTACCGACCAAGCCCTCCCTAACCCGGGCGACGCTAGGCCAATTGTGCGTCGCCCCACGGACCTCCCGGTCGCAGCCGGTTACGACAGAGCCTGGGCGCGAACCCAGGGACTCTGATGGCACAGCTGGCGCTGCAGTACAGCGCCCTTAACCACTGCGTCACCCGGGAGGCCCTATAAACGATTTAATTTGATTGCTTTTCTGATTTCCGTGACCAAGTTACCTGCTGCTAGCTGGACAAAATGCTATGCTAGGCTACGATAAACTTACACAAATGCTTGTCTAGCTTTGGCTGTAAAGCATAATTTCAAAATCTGAGATGACAGGGTGATTAACAAAAGGCTAAACTGTGTCTCAATATATTTAATTTGTGATTTTCATAAATAGGAATATTTTCTAGGAATATTTATGTCCGTTGCGTTATGCTAATTAGTGTCAGATGATGACAACGGTCCCGTTCACGGGTCGGGGTGTCACTAGAGGTTAACTACACATGGTTGATGATATTACTAGATATTATCTAGCGTGTCCTGCGTTGCATATAATCTGACTGAGCATACAAGTATCTAAGTATGACTGAGCGGTGGTAGGCAGAAGCAGGTGCGTAAACATTAATTCAAACAGAACTTTCGTGCGTTTTGCCAGCAGCTCTTCGTTGTGCGTCAAGCATTGCGCTGTTTATGACTTCAAGCCTATCAACTCCCGAGATGAGGCTGGTGTAACCGAAGTGAAATGGCTAGCTAGTTAGCGCGCGCTAATAGCGTTTCAAACGTCACTCGCTCTAGCCTTCTAGTAGTTGTTCCCTTTGCTCTGCATGGGTAACGCTGCTTTGAGGTCGTTGTGTTCCTGGTTCGAGCCCAGGGAGGAGCGAGGAGAAGGACGGAAGCTATACTGTTACACTGGCAATACTAAAGTGCCTATAAGAACATCCAATAGTCAAAAGGTTAATGAAATACAAATGGTATAGAGGGAAATAGTCCTATAATTCCTATAATAACTACAACCTATAACTTCTTACCTTGGAATATTGAAGACTCATGTTGAAAGGAACCACCAGCTTTCATATGTTCTCATGTTCTGAGGAAGGAACTGAAACGTTAGCTTTCTTACATAGCACATACTGCACGTTTACTTTCTTCTCCAACACTTTGTTTTTGCATTATTTAAACCAAATTGAACATGTTTCATTATTTACTTAAGGCTAAATTGATTTTATTGCTGTATTATATTAAGTTAATAAAATAAGTGTTAATTCAGTATTGCTGTAATTGTCATCATTACAAATAAATAAATACAAATCGTCCGATTAATTGGTATCGGCTTTTTTGGTCCTCCAATAATCGGTATCGGCATCTAAAATGCACCTGTGTAATGATCATGCTGTTTAATCAACTTCTTGATATGCCACACCTGTCAGGCAAATGGATTATATTGGCAAAGGAGAAATGCTCACTAACAGGGATGTAAACAAATTTGTGCACATAATTGGAGAGAAATTAGCATTTTGAGCATATGCAACATTTCTGGGATCTTTTATTTCTGCTCATGAAACCAACACTTTACATGTTGTGTTTATATTTTTGTTCAGTGTACAATGTTTTCATGAGTCAAGTGGTGGAATGAACCTTAAAGAGAATATGTAATCTGGCAGTTAAATTGCAAAATGTTGTAGTGTAGAATGTCCCATACTGAACCGCTGAGACCTGGAAGCAAGACAGGCCTTAAATAGTATCTCATGGATATCATTCCTGAAGACGTGCATCACTGAGTGCTAAAATCCAAAATTGCATTACCAGAAGAAAGTACGTTCTCAGAAGAAAATCCTTGAGTAGTTTACACACCGTACAAAATCTAGTTAAGCTCACAACCAGTGGTTGCAAATGGTTCAGGTAACAGAACTGAAAAATAAAACATTTTGAGGAACAGGAACGAAAGTGATATACTGTTTCGGAACAGTACTGTTATTTTAAAAACATTTTTTTCAGTCCCACAAAAAACCCTCACTCTAACTCTGGAACATATTCCAGTGTCTGCCTGCCAGCTGGAAATCATTGCCAGTGTGTGTGCATGTATGTAGGCAACCTCCCCCTCCGAAGCTTAGGCTACTGTATCCTACTGATGTTAAACGTGTGATTTAGGAATTAGGGAGAGATTTGTAATTAGAGATAAATGTATTATCTTTTTCAATGCTCGGTATGGACAGGGGCTGAGTCACTGGCTTACTGGTGCTCTTTCATGTTGTCCCTAGGAGGGGTGCGTCACTTGAGTGGGTTGAGTCACATGATGTGATCTTCCTGTCTGGGTTGGCGACCCCCTTGGGTTGTGCTGTGGCGGAGATCTTTGTGGGCTATACTCGGCCTTGTCTCAGGATGGTAAGTTGGTGGTTGAAGATATCCCTCTAGTGGTGTGGGGGCTGTACTTTGGCAAAGTGGGTGGGGTTATATCCTTCCTGTTTGGCCCTGTCCGGGGGAATCATCGGATGGGGCCACCGTGTCTCCTGACCCCTCCTGTCTCAGCCTCCAGTATTAATGCTACAGTAGTTTATGTGTCGGGGGGCTAGGTTCAGTTTGCTATATCTTGAGTACTTCTCCCGTCTTATCCGGTGTCCTGTGTGAATTTAAGTATGCTCTCTCTAATTCTCTCTTTCTTTCTCTCTCGGAGGACCTGAGCCGTAGGACCATGCCTCAGGACTACCTGGCATGATGACTCCTTGCTGTCCCCAGTCCACCTGGAAATGCTGCTGCTCCAGTTTCAACTGTTCTGCCTGCGGCAATGGAATCCTGACCTGTTCACCGGATGTGCTACTTGTCCCAGACCTATTATTTGACCATGCTGGTCATTTATTGGCTATGTTCTGTTATAATCTCCACCCGGCACAGCCAGAAGAGGACTGGCCACCCCTCATAGCCTGGTTCCTCTCTAGGTTTCTTCCTAGGTTTTGGCCTTTCTAGGGAGTTTTTCCTAGCCAACGTGCTTCAACACCTGCATTGCTTGCTGTTTGGGTTTTTTGGCTGGGTTTCTGTACAGCACTTTGAGATATCAGCTGATGTTGAAGGGCTATATAAATACATTTAATTTGATTTGACACTACAGTTTCTGCTTCACATTGATTTATTAATGAAAAGGGTAAGACGTGTTAATTCTGGGGCCGCTCTGCACACACAAGCTTGCTAGCTACAGTAGCTCTGGTGGAAGTTAAGCCAACTCTCGGAAGTTCAAACACATTCAAAGTTCCTCCATAGAAGCCGCTCCTCTGTAGCTATAATTCTGTGGGCTTTACTCTGATAATGCATGTCTTATCAATGCCCAGCACATCAAACCAAGCCTCCACTAGCGGTCTCCCCATCCTCAAATTCAGTAACATTTCACGCCCTACACTTGTCTGTCCATCACGCATGCAAGTAACTATAGCCTAGGCAGCCAATAACACCAATGCATAAATCGGCTGCCTAGGCTAAAACAAGTGGTGTAAAGTACTTAAGTAGTACTTTAAATAATTTTTACTTATGTCATTTTTTGAGGGTATCTGGACTTTATATTTTTGCCAACTTTTACATCAGTACATTCCTGTAGAAAATAATGTACTTTTTACTACATACATTTTCCCTCACACCCAAAAGTACTCGTTACATTGACAGGAAAATGGTCCAATTCACACACTTATCAAGAGAACATCCCTGCTCATCCCTACTGCCTCTGATCGGTCAGACTCACTAAACACAAATTATTTCTTTGTAAATTATGTCTGAGTGTTGGAGTGTGACCTTGGCTAGCCGTAAATAAAATAAAAGAAAATTGTGCCATCTGGTTTGCTTAAAATAAGGCATTTGAAATTATATATACTTTTTATACTTTTGATAATTAAATACATTTTAGCAATTCCATTTACTTTTAACACTTAAGTATATTTAAAACCAAATACTTTTGACTTTTACTCAAGTAGTATTTTATTGGGTGACTTCACAACAATTGAGTACTTTTCCCACAACTGCTACTTAAGTTGTTTTTTGGGATCTGTACTTTACTATTTATATTTGACAACTTTTACTTCACTACATTCATTAAAAAAATAATGTACTTTTTACTCCATACATTTTCCCGGACACCCAAAAGTATTTGTTACCTCTTGACAGGTGTCATGACTGCCTTGTGAGGATCCAAATAGGTCAGATCAACTTTGAAATAAATAACATCAACCAGAGCCCCTCTCACTCGCAGAGGAGGCAAGGAGGGAACTGGTGGGGGTAAACCCTGAGGCGACCTAAAAGAACACTAATGTCGGTTTGGTTGTTATTTTGTGATATCATTAAAAATGTTAGAAAGGGAAATACTGCAACTTGCAAAGAATACATACTACATGTACGAAGTTTCCATCCTCTGTGTTGTGCATGCTATATGAAAAATAATTAGTGTTAATGAGCTCAGTCTCACGCGTGCCAGTGAGAGGTAGCTGCGTTCCATTGCATTTCTAAAGACAAAGGAATTCTCCAGTTGAAACATGATTGAAGATTTGTGAACATCCTAAAGATTGATTCTATACATCGTTTGACATGTTTCTACGAACTGTAACGGAACCTTGACTTTGTCTGGACCTAGTGCTCGCGCCTCATGAATTTGGATTTGTGAACTAAACGCGCGAACAAAAAGGAGATATTTGGACATAAATGGACTTTATCGAACAAAATAAACATTTATTGTGTAACTGGGATTCCTGGAAGTGCATTCTGATGAAGATCAAAGTTAATATTTATAATGCTATTTCTGACTTCTGTTGACTCCACAACATGACAGGTATGACTTGTTTTGGTCTCTCAGGGCTGCACTCAGATTATTGCATGTGTGCTTTCTCCATAAAGTTTTTTTTAAATCTGACAGCGGTTGCATTAAGGATCTATAATTCCATGCATAACACTTGTATATTTTATCAATGTTTATGATGAGTATTTCTGTAAATTGACGTGGCTCTCTGCAAAATCACCGGATGTTTTAGAAGCAAAATATTACTGAACATAACACGCCAATGTATACTGAGATTTTTGGATAATAATATGAACTTCTCGAACAAAACATACATGTATTGTGTAACATGAAGTCCTATGAGTGTCATCTGATGAAGGTCCTCAAAAGGTTAGTGATTAATTTAATCTATTTCTGCTTTTTGTGACTCCTCTCTTTGGCTGGAAAAATGGCTGTGTTTTTCTGTGACTAGGTACCGATCTAACATAATCAGATGGTGTGCTTTCGTCGTAAAGCCTTTTTGGGACACTGTGGTGGGATTAACAACAAGTTTATCTTTAAAATTGTGTAAAATACTTGTATGTTTGAGGAATTTTAATTATGAGATTTCTGTTGCTTGAATTTGGCGCCCTGCACTTTCACTGGCTGTTGTCATATCGATCCCGTTAGCGGGATTTCAGCCGTAAGAAGTTATTAAGAGAAGGATGTGACTTAAGAAACTATAAGAGGAAATTGTTTCTATAACTGTGCACAGTAAGTAGTCATCGCCCCCTTGAGTGAGGTCAGAGAGCGTGACAGAACCACCCATTCTAAAACAAACGGTATAAAATTATGGATTAAGAATTAAAATATTAGACCAGAGAGAAAAAAAAGTGGTTTGAACTCAATCTCAACAAGAGGTAGAGATGATAGTCACCTCCCAGACAATCACTGGTATAGCTGATTATCTGTCCTTAGTAAAGTGGGACCATTCTACTACTCTGCTCGAACCACCGCAGTACGCTACTTTCATCACCCCGCTGGGAACCATCGACACAGCTTGCTGGCTTATTGTCAAAGAAGCATCTTCCAGAGCAAATGGAAAGAGAATAAACTCTTTAGTTCTATTCAGGACTACATGACAAGTCACCGGATACCGGACAACGGCAGAGGAGAACAGTAGAAGACTGTTTGGACAATCAGAGCTTTACAAGCGTGCCACGAAAAGGCCCAACCCCCTTTCCAAGGCGACCCGGTTTATTAGAGAAAGACGGCAAACCAAGGCATTTTCAAGTAAATACATTCATGATTTATTACTCCAAGCGGGCGGCGGTTCGTGTGAAAGGATAAGTGAGAGTAGTTTCTAAATGTACCAACGTTTAGTGTCTCTGTCCCGCTCTCTTTCCTCGCCCTCTCCATGGCTTTTGTAACGAACAGCCATATTGTTGTCAGTCCGCTAGGGACCTGTTTCTAATGTATTAAGTGTGTATGTTTATCCTGTGTTAACATTAAGTTAGCTAGTAAATAAATTAAACAAATTTGTGTAGTACTGAATCATAAGGCTCTGGTTTTTGCAGATGCAAGGATGTTAAGACTGTTCAGAATGATGATACAAAGCTATTAATAAGTTGACTGTTTATTGATATGCTGGGTAAAGATCTGTCGCAAAGACCTGGCGATCTGTCACGAAAACAAAAAAAAATGTGCCGTTTGGTTTGCTTAATAAGGAATTTGAAATATTTGAAATTAACTTTTACTTTTGATACGTAAGTACAACTTAGCAATTCCATTTACTTTTGATACTTTAGTATATTTAAAACCACTTTTATCAAGTAGTATTTTACTAGACTTGAGTCATTTTCTATTAAAAGGGATCTTTACATTTAGTCAAGTATGACAATTGAGTACTTTTTCCACCACTGGGTAACTATAGGTTGCCCGCTCCATAGCAAGCTGCTATATCCGCACTGATTGGTGAAGTAGTTTAATGTCAAGCTAAATATAAAAAAAATGAGAGGTTAATAAAAAGGAACAATATAAATAATTACTTTTTTGGGGTTCGAACCAGATCAGAACTTTGTTTTTCAGGTTAGAACAGAACAGAATGAAACAATTGGAAAATAATTTAGGTTCCAACCCCTGGTCACAACATTGTTCCATCTCTCATGCAGTGTGCCGCCTATTCATGTTTCCAGGTCTGAAATTGTTAGTTATCAGAAATACATTGAAAAATAATAATAATAACAATGTTGACATGAACACCCCCGCCAACAATACTGAACAAAAATAAACGCGACATGTTCCCCATTTTCATGAGCTGAAAAAAAGGTCCCAGAAATTATTAACTCAAAAATGTTGTGCACAAATTTGTTTAAATCACTGTTAATGAGCAGTATCTTTAAAACCCCTTCAGGATCCACCCCTTTTTTCAAATTTTCACCTGAAATGACATACCCAAATCTAACTGCCTGTTGCTCAGGCCTTGAAGCAAGGATATGCATATTCTTGGTACCATTTGGAAGGAAACACTTTGAAGTTTGTGGAAATATTAAGACTGTAGGAGAACACAGTAGATCTGGTAAAAGAAAGAAAAGAAAAAAAAACATTATTCTGTATTTTTTTGTACCTGTATATTTTAAATGGAAGAGAAAGGCCATAATGTATTAATTACAGCCCAGGCGCAATTTAGATTTTGGCCACAAGATGGCAGCAGTGTATGTGTTAAGTTTTACACTGATCCAATGAACCATTGCATTTCTGTTCAAAATGTTGTATCAAGTCTGCCCAAATGTGCCTAATTGGTTTATGAATAACTTTATGTTCAAAATTGTGCGCTCTCCTCAAACAATAGCATGGTATTATTTCACTGTAATAGCTACTGTAAATTGGACAGTGCAGTTAGATTAACAAGAATTTAAGCTTTCTGCCAATATCAGATATGTCCATTAGAGGTCGACCGATTATGATTTTTCAACGCCGATACCGATTATTGGAGGACCAAAAAACCGATACCGATTAAAATCGGACAATTTTTTTTTATCTGTAATGAAAACACTTAACTTAATATAAAACATCAACAAAATCAATTTAGCCTCAAATAAATAATTAAACATGTTCAATTTGGTTTAAATAATGCAAAAACAAAGTGTTGGAGAAGAAAGTAATATGTGCCATGTAAAAATGTGTGCCATGTAAAAAAGCTAACGTTTAAGTTCCTTGCTCAGAACATGAGAACATATGAAAGTTGGTGGTTATTTCTCTCTATACCATTTGTATTTCATATACCTTTGACTATTGGATGTTCTTATAGGCACTATAGTATTGCCAGTGTAACAGTATAGCTTCCGTCCCCCTCCTCGCCCCTACCTGGGCTCGAACCAGGAACACATCGACAACAGCCACACTCAGAAGCATCGTTACCCATCGCTCCACAAAAGCTGCGGCTCTTGCAGCGCAAGGGGAATAACTACTCCAAATCTAAAAGCGAGTGACTGCTGGCAAAACGCACGAAAGTGCTGTTTGAATGAATGATTACGGGCCTGCTGCTGCTCAGTCAGACTACTCTATCAAATCAGACTTAATTATAACATAATAACACAGAAATACGAGCCTTTGGTCATTAATATGATCGAATCCGGAAACTATCATTTCGAAAACAAAACGTTTATTATTTCAGTGAAATACGGAACCGTTCGGTATTTTATCTAATGGGTGGCATCCCTAAGTCTAAATATTCTTGTTATATTGCACAACCTTCAATGTATATCATAATTACGTAACATTCTGGCAAATTAGTTTGCAAAAACTGTTGCATATACCCTGACTCTGCGTGCAATGAACGCAAGAGAAATGACACAATTTCACCTGGTTAATATTGCCTGCTAAACTGGATTAGTAGTTATAACTAGTGATTATCATTGATTGTTTTTTATAAGATAAGTTTAATGCTAGCTAGCAATTTACCTTGGCTTCTACTGCATTTGTGTAACAGGTAGGCTACTCGTGGAGTGCAATGGTTAGAGCGTTGGACTAGTTAACTGTGCGGTTGCAAGATTGAAACCCCTGAGCTGACAATGTGAAAATCTGTCATTCTGCCCCTGAACATGGCAGTTAACCCACAGTTCCTAGGCAGTCATTGAAAATAAGAATGTGTTTTTAACTGACTTGCCTAGTTAAAAAAAAATATATATTTTTTTTTTTAAATCGGAAATCGGCACCCAAAAATACAGATTTCCGATTGTTATGAAAACTTGAAATCGGCCCTAATTAATTGGCCATTCCGATTAATCGGTCGACCTCTAATGTCCATGTCCTGGGAAATGTTGTTACTTACAACGTCATGCTAATCGCATTAGCCTATGTTAGCTCAACCGTCCCGTGGAAGGGACACATATCCCTAAGAAGTTTTAATAAAGCCCTTTTGTGGGGAAAAACTAATTCTGATTGGCTGGGACTGCCTCCCCAGTGGGTGGACCTGGCTTCCTTCTATGAACTGTAACTCAGTCAAATCTTTGAAATTGTTGCATGTTGAGTTTATAGTATTGTTCAATATAATATCAACACATATTTAGTTTGAGATATTGTTTACCTTCTGTAAGTTTAAGAAATATTGCCTTGTGCTTTTAAGTCCATTACCAAACACCCACATAACTAAGGTATTTTCACATTTCTCTCCATCATGAGGGAGAATAATAAAAGTTCACCAACTAGTGATTTTACTGATTTCACATTTGTTTATGAATGTGATAACTCGTTATTTAATGATTACTACAAAAAATAAAAATGTAAACAGAATTACTGCAACTGAATTGGCTACAACGGGAAATCATAATCGTCACAAACCACAGCCGGGTCACCTGCTACTGTCCTCCGTTCCACTGGCATACGGTTAGGTTCAACTGTTTTCTTTGTCTTTGTTGTCCGGTGGTCAAACCAAGAGTGTTACAACAGTTTGGACCACCCCTCCCTCTATGCCTTTCACTCTCACCTCTCCCAGCTCTTAGACACCTACCCATGAGCCCCCTCTTTCCATTTACTGATACCAACATACTCACCCAATGAGTACCGACTGACACCGGATGTTGATAAGTAGTTGAAACTTGGTCAGTCCCTCCTGGCCTTGATGTTAACGTCCACAGACGGATCAGACAGGTTCAGATTTGGTCCAATCATGGATGTACGTATGTTTCCCAAGTTTGGATAGTACAGTAAGTAGAGCACAATACAGTACCGCACAGTAAGTACAATACAGTTAAGGCAAGTAGAGTATAGTACATTGTACTGTACTCTACTGTGCTCTGCTGTCCAAACTTGTGAAACATGAGAATTACATTACATAGGGCGGCAGGTAGCCTAGTGGTTAGAGCGTTGGGCCAGTAACCGCAAGGTTGCTAGTTCAAATCCCGAGCTGACAAGGTAAAAATCTGTCGTTCTGCAGTTAACCCACTGTTCCTAGGCCGTCATTGTAAATAAGAATTTGTTCTTAATTAACTGACTTGCACGTTTAAAAAAATGTATGAAAAACAAGTCCGTAATTCCATTACCAAATATGGCATCTGCACAGTTCCACTAAATTAGTTTTTGTACATTTTTCAGTGGAAATTGTTAATAGAGTTGTATTGTTTGTTAAAGTTTCAATACAATGATTTTTGTTTGGCATACATTTTAAAGTGAAAAAACTGGAATCATAAGTTGTTTCCGTGGAAATGCCCAAAACATTCACAGCAGTCTCAGATTTCACTGCATGAGGGCATGGAGGCAGAACACAGTAAATCTCCCTGCGATTAATTACCAAGATTATTGACCCCATGGAGCCAGAGAACCACATCCCTCACTATGTAGGAAGGGTGACATGCTGACCTCTTCCACTCTTCCCCCTTTGTCCTGGGGCACAGTAGAGCAGGAAGTTATGACCAGCTTTCAGGCATCCTGTTTTCAGCGAGAACAAAAATAAACTAATGTCTGACCCACACGCACATGAATGGAGAAAAAAAATAAAAATAAAAAATAAAGACTAAGGAAAGTGGGATGATGGGCTTGAAAACAATCGTGTCTCTGAATGTCAACACCTTTGTTCGTGAGTGACGTTACACATCCATGTAAAAGCTGACAAATTAAAACCTCTTACTTCTACCCCTTCCTTTTTCGAAAATTCTGTTAAAAATCGCGCAACTTTTCAGCGTCCTGCTACTCATGCCAGGAATATAGTATATGCATATGATTAGTATGTGTGGATAGAAAACACTCTGAAGTTTATAAAACTGGTTAAATCATGGCTGTGACTATAACAGATCGTGTGTTTCATTGAAAAACGCAAGAAAAACTGCTCTCTGAAAGCAAAAAATAATTTCCATAAGTCACTTCCACCAGTTGTTAAAAGAGAACAGAATTTAATGGCAATCTGCCTGCAATTCATACAAATTCCGCACGATGGCGCCATTGTCCTAATTTTCAATTGAATTAATTGTTGGAAAATCCTTCTATCTGAACTCCATTTTCCCAGTCTTCACCCGGATGCAGTTGAGGGAGATATCAGATGGCATTGTTTTTGAAGTGAAGACCTATTGAAGAGACATCGCCCTGTAATCATTTTGATAGATTATAAACGTTTACTAATACCTAAAGTTGGATTACAAAAGGATTTCGAAGTGTTTTGTGAAAGTTTATCGTCGACTTTTTTAATTTTAAAAAATTACGCAGCGTTTAAAAACGATGATTTTTTCTGAATGACACAACTTCCATACAAAGCTATTTTGGGTATATATGGACCGATTTAAACGAAAAAAAGACCCAATAGTGATGTTTATGGGGCATATAGGAGTGCCAAGAAAGAAGCTCGTCTAAGGTAATGAATGTTTTATATTTTATTTCTGCGTTTTGGGTAGCGCCGGCTATCGCAAAATCTGTTGTTTACGTGTCGAGCTGGCATTTTGGGGGGTGCATGCTATCAGATAATAGCTTCTGATGCTTTCGCCGAAAAGCATTTTAAAAATCTGACTTGCTGGCTAGGTTCACAACGAGTGTAGCTTTAATTCAATACCCTGCTTGTGAATTTTGATCAAAGATTGAGTTGTAACGAGTACATTTAGCATTTAGCGTAGCGCATTTGCATTTCCAGGGGCATACTTGGGACGTCTGCGTGTCAAGTATTCTCAAGAAGTTACAGGCCAGTGGTGCACATGCCCCTCTATACCCAATTTCACCTAAAAACTCTGATTGCTTCATACAAGGAAATTAACTTAACTCAGCAGCACACTAAATCCATTCAGTGAGTTGATTAAGACTAGAGGTTGACCGATTATGATTTTTCAACGCCGATACAGATTAAATCAGATGTTTTTTTTAAATCTATTTGTAATAACGACAATTACAACAATACTGAATTAACACTTTTTTAACTTGTGCAGTTAGATTATCAAGAATTTAAGCTTTCTGCCAATATCAGATATGTCCATTAGAGGTCGACGGATTATGATTTTTCAACGCTGATACCGATTATTGGAGGACCAAAAAACCGATACCGATTAATCGGCCAGTTTTTTTTTATATCTGTAATGAATTAACACTTAACTTAATATAAAACATCAATAAAATAAATTTAGCCTCAAATAAATAATGAAACATGTTCAATTTGGTTTAAAAAATGCAAAAACAAAATGTTGGAGAAGAAAGTAAAAGTGCAATATGTGCCATGTAAGAAAGCTAACGTTTAAGTTCCTTGCTCAGAACATATGAAAGCTGGTGGTTCCTTTAAACATGAGTCTTCAATATTCCCAGGTAAGAAGTTTTAGGTTGTAGTTATTATAGGAATTATAGGACTATTTCTCTCTATACGATTTGTATTTCAATAACCTTTGACTATTGGATGTTCTTATAGGCACTTTAGTATTGCCAGTGTAACAGTATAGGTTCCGTCCCTCGACTCGCCCCTACCTGGGCTCGAACCAGGAACACAACGACAACAGCCACCCTCGAAGCAGCGTTACCCATGCAGAGCAAGGGGAACAACTACTAGAAGGCTCAGAGCGAGTGACGTTTGAAACGTTATTAGCGCGCACCCTGCTAACATCGGTTACACCAGCCTAATCTCAGGAGTTGATAGGCTTGAAGTCATAAACAGCTCAATGCTTGAAGCACAGCGAAGAGCTGCTGGCAAAACGCACGAAAGTGCTGTTTGAATGAATGCTTAAAAGCCTGCTGGTGCCTACCACCGCTCAGTCAGACTGCTCTATCAAATCATAGACTTAATTATAACATAATAACACACATAAATACGAGCCTTAGGTCATTAATATGGTCGAATCCAGAAACTATCATCTCGAAAACAAGACGTTTATTCTTTCAGTCGGTCGACCTCTAGTAGTGACCAAAACAGACAGACAATCACTGTTTAAGCACCTGTCGCAACAATAACGAGCCAAAAGAGGGAAGACAACATTTAGTCTAATTGTCTGTTAAAGATTGGGGAACCCTGGTCTACAGAGTTGTCCCCTACTGGTGGTTTTATTTGGGCCCCCAATATCATTGTTGTACATCTGTAAAGTAAGTCTGTAAAAACATCAATAAATCAGTGATTTTAATTTTGTATTCCCAAGCATAGAGACACGTGATTGCATAAATTTAAGCAAGATTTCTTTTGTTTTAGTAAAATATTATATAGGATTGGGATTCTGGCGGTCAAATTGCAGTCTACAGATGATTTCTAATCATGTTCCAGCTCGCAAACCATCCCCTCAAGACAAATCGGCCCGCGGCTGAAACTAGTTGATGATCCCTGCCGACAGACAGACAAAGGTTTCTTAATAATTTGTTACAGTGGTGACCGGCATTGAGAGGAACCAGGAATGAGTAGATCTAGAATGCTTACCCCACACCAACAAACACAGATGACAAAAACGTCCTCCTAATCTCCATCTAGCATTATCCTGCTCCACCATGGAAAAGAGAAGCAGCTCTGGGCTACCCAAGCAAGTCCACTAACACTAAGTATTAACAACACTTACCTCTGATTTAGCTGCCGCTCATAGTCACTCCCAAAGTCCTGCAAACCAAGAAAAAGCAGAGGAAAAGAAACAAAAATTACCAAATCTGATACTTCAAGACATTGAAGCGCTACAGTGCAGCCATTAGTATCAGGTGGACATGGATCTACAGGTAACTGACAAAATAAAGGAAACACCAACAAAGCATCTTAAAATAATTGTCCAGTGTTTCCATATTTCTATGATATATCACCTACACAGAGAACAAAACATTAGGAACACCTTCCTAATATTGAGTTGCACCCCCTTTCGCCCTCAAAACAGCCTCAATTCATCAGGGCATGGACTCTACAAAGGTGTCAAAAGCATTCCATAGGGATGCTGGCCCATGTTGACTGCAATGTTTTCCACAGTAGTGTTGAGTTGGCTGGATGTCCTTTGGGTGGTGGACAATTCTTGATACACACGGGAAACTACTACCATACCCCGTTCAAAAGGCACTTAAATCTTTTGTCTTGCCCATTCACCACTGAATGGCAAACATACACAATCCAAGTCTCAATTGTCACAAAGATTAAAAATCATTATTTAACCTGTCTCCTCCCCTCTATCTACACTGAAGCGGATTCAACAAGTGACATAAAAAAAATGTATTTGTTGAGAACAAGTTCTCATTTACAACTGCGACCTGGCCAAGATAAAGCAAAGCAATGCGACAAAAACAACAGCCTTACACAAACAAACGTACAGTCAATAACACAATAGAAAAATCTGTATACAGTGTGCGCAAATGAAGTAATGAGGTAAGGCAACAAATTGGCCAATAGTGGTGAAGTAATTATTTGTAAATACCATTACAAAGTAGGTGTTGGCTTTGGGGATGACCAGTGAAATATACCTGCTGGAGCGCGTGCTACGGGTGGGTGTTGCTATGGTGACCAGTGAGCTGAGATAAGGCGGGGCTTTACCTAGCAAAGAGTTATAAATTACCTGGAGCCAGTAGGTTTGGCGATGAATATGTAGCGAGGACCAGCCAACGAGAGCATACAGGTCGCAGTGGTGGGTAGTATATGGGGTATTGGTGACAAAACATATGGCACTGTGATAGACTGCATCCAATTTACTGAGTAGAGTGTTGGAGGCTATTTTGTAAATGATATCGCCGAAGTCAAGGATCGGTAGGATGGTCAGTTTTACGAGGGTGTTGGCAGCATGAGTGAAGGAGGCTGTGTTGCGATATAGGAAGCCGATTCTAGATTATAATTTGGATTGGAGATGCTTAATGTGAGGATGTAAGGAGAGTTTACAGTCTAACCAGACACCTAGGAATTTGTAGTTGTCCACATATTCTAAGTCACCATCTAGAGTAGTGATGCGAGTCAGGCGGGCAGCGATCGGTTGAAGAGCATGCATTTCGTTTTACTAGCATTTAAGAGCAGTTGGACGCCACAGAAGGAGTGTTGTATGGCGTTGAAGCTCGTTTGGAGGTTTGTTAGCACAGTGTCCAAAGAAGGGCCAGATGTATACAGAATGGGGTCGTCTGCGTATAGGTGGATCAAGGACTCACCCGCAGCAAGAGCGACATCATTGATATATACAGAGAAAAGAGTCGGCCTGAGAATTGAACCCTTTGGCACCCCCATAGAGACTGCCAGAGGTCCCGACAACAGGCCCTCCGATTTGACACACTGAACTCGGTCTGAGAAGTAGTAGTTGAACCAGGCGAGGCAGTCATTAGAGAAACCAAGGCTGTTGAGTCTGCCGATAAGAATACGGTGATTGACAGAGACGAAAGCCTTGGCCAGGTCGATGAAGACGGCTGCACAGTACTGTCTCTAATCGATGGCGGTTATGATATTGTTGAGGACCTTGAGCGTGGCTGTGGTGCACCCATGACCAGCTCGGAAACCAGATTGCATAGTGGAGAAGGTACGGTGGGATTCTAAATGGTCGGTGATCTGTTTGTTTACTTGGCTGTCGAAGACTTTAGAAAAGGCAGGGCAGGATAGATATAGGTCTGTAACAGTTTGGGTCTAGAGTCTCCCCCTTTGAAGAGGTTGATGACCGCGGCCGCTTTCCAATCTTTAGGAATCTCAGACGATACGAAAGAGAGGTTTAACAGACTAGTAATAGAGGTTGCAACAATTGTTGCAGATCATTTTAGGAAGAGAGGGTCCAGTTGCTGCAGGGGGTGCTTAGTTCTTAGTTCTACATTTTCTGAAAGGGGTATGCTTATTTAAGATGGTGAGGAGAGCACTTTTGAAGAACAACCAGGCTTCCTCCTGAAAGCTATACGGGATCATAGCTTTCACCTGGATTCAAATCAAAATGGTCACATGCGCCAAATACAAGTGTAGACCTTAACATGAAATGCTTACTCACAACAAATAAACAAAATTGTAAAAATCATAACAATAAAACAACGCGGCTACAGTTGAAGTCGGAACTTTACATACACACCATAGCCAAATACATTTACACTCAGTTTTCCACAATTCCTGACATTTAATCCTAGTAAAAACTCCCCATCTTAGGTCAGTTAGGATCACCACTTTATTTTAAGAATGTGAAATGTCAGAAGAATAGAGAGAATTATTTATTTCAGATTTTATTTCTTTCATCACATTCCCAGTGGGTCAGAAGTTTACATACACTCAATTAGTATTTGGTAGCATTGCCTTTAAATTCTTTTAACTTGGGTCAAACATTTCAGGTAGCCTTCCACAAGCTTCCCACACTAAGTTGGGTGAATTTTGGCCCATTCCTCCTGAAAGAGCTGATGGAACTGAGTCAGGTTTGTAGGCCTCTTTGCTCACACACGCTTTTTCAGTACTACACACAAATGTTCTATAGGATTGAGGTCGGGAGCAAAGCACCCCCAGAACATGATGCTGCCACCCCCGTGCTTCGCGGTTGGGATGATGTTCTTGGGCTTGCAAGCGTCCCCCTTTTTCCTCCAAACATAACGATGGTCATTATGGCCAAACAGTTCTATTTTTGTTTCATCAGACCAGAGGACATTTCTCCAAAAAGTACGATATTAGTCCCCATGTGCAGTTGTAAACCATAGTCAGGCTTTTTTATGGCGGTTTTGGAGCAGTGGCTTCTTCCTTGCTGAGCGGCCTTTCAGGTTATGTCGATGTTGGACTCGTTTTACTGTGGATATAGATACTTTTGTACCCGTTTCCTCCAGCATCTTCACAGGGTCCTTTGCTGTTGTTCTGGAATTGATTTGCACTTCTCGCACCAAAGTACATTCATCTCTAGGAGACAGAACGCATCTCCATCCTGAGCGGTATGAAGGCTGCGTGGTCCCATGGTGTTTATACTTGCGTACTATTGTTTGTACAGATGAACGTGGTAACTTCAGGCATTTGGAAGTTGTTCCCAAGGATGAACCAGACTTGTGGAGGTCTACAATTTTGTTTCTGGAGGTCTTGGCTGATTTCTTTTGATTTTCCAATGATGTCAAGCAAAGAGACACTGAGTTTGAAGGTAGGCCTTGAAATACATCCACAGGTACACCTCCAATTGACTCAAATGATGTCAATTAGCCTATCAGAAGCTGCTGAAGCCATGACATTTTCTTGCATTTTCCAAGCTGTTTAAAGGCACATTCAACTTAGTGTATGTAAACTTCTGACCCCCTGGAATTGTGATAAGTGAAATAATCTGTCTGTAAACAATTGTTGGAAAAATTACTTGTCATGCACAAAGTATATGCCCTAAACAACTTGCCAAAACTAGAGTTTGTTCAGAAATTTCTTGTTGAGGGGTTGAAAAACAAGTTTCATTCTCCAAACTAAGTGTATGTAAACTTCCAATTTCAACTGTATATACAGGGGGTACTAGTACCAAGTCAGTGTGCAGGGGTACAGGTTAGAGGAAATTTGTACATGAAGGTAGGGGTGACGTGACTATACATAGATAAACAGCAAGTAGCAGCAGTGTACAAAACAATGTAAATTGTTTTTGGGTGGGAGGGCGCAACGTAAATAGTCCGGTGGCCATTTGATTAATTGTTCAGCAGTCTTATGGCTTGGGGATAGAAGCTGTTAAGGAGCCTTTTAGTTCTAGACTTGGCAGTTCCACTTGTCGTGCAGTAGAAGAGAAAACACTAACTTGGGTGACTGGATTCTCTGACAATTTTATGGGCTTTCCTCTGACACCGCCTATTATATAGGGTCCTGAATGGCAGGAAGCTTGGCCCCAGTGATGTACTAATGTTCTTTGAGTAAATAGCAAGCATTTTTAAAACTCTTTGAGACAAGTTTGAGGTGAGGTTTTTGAAGTGTTTTTCTACAATTTATGCTTTGACCACAAATACGAGTATAGGACGAGTCAACAACATTATTTAGGTATAAGTTAAGTTAACAGAATAGGGCGATCTTCAACGAGCCTTGGCATAGATTCTACAAGTGTCTGGATCTCTATTGGAGGGATGCCACAGCATTCTTCCAAAACAAATTCCATAATTTGGTGTTTTGTTGATGGTGGTAGAAAACACTGCCCCAGGCGCCGCTCCAGAACCTCCCATTATTGTTCAATTGGGTTAAGATCTGGTGACACCCACTGTTTGGGTCATAAGAAATATGACAACTCATAAATGTTCATTGTTAACCTAGATACCTGACTTTATGAGAGAGGTGAGCGCCACTAAATGGAGGGAATGGGGCCATTATTCATGATAAAGTTTCACAACAGTAATATCTTCAAAACAGTTCTTATTGTACCAGGAGGGATATCATAGATTGGAAGCATCAGGATAGAACTACAGATGCAGGATCTTAATTTGATCACTTTTGTTGCTGCGAACTTTGTGCCCAGCAGGAAATGCAAACTTGTACTGTATTTGGGTTTTAAAAAGGCTTCAAGTTTGTCATTTTCACTTTGAAATTTCACTTGATTTTCCCTAAAAGAAATGTTATCAACCTCTACAGAAATGTCTATTAATTATGAAATACATAATTCTAATTTCCTGTTGCTGCAGGATTTTTTTTCTGCTGTAGCAAGCTGGCTCTAATTAAGATCCTACATCTGTACATGGTGACAGGTAACTGAGGTGGGCCATTATCCAGAAGTTTCACCTACTAAAACCTGAGGGATGTCAAACAAAGCACTACTAGCAATCTCCCTGCCAAGGTAAGGTAGGCTGTGCCAGAGTACAGCAACAATGAGAGCAAATACTTGTGACAAGTTGTATCCAATACTGCATTTCAGCTCCAAAAACACACGCCGCTTTCCATTTCTGAACTAACTAAATAAAGCGAGCATTACACTTGTGATGAGCAGAAAACAGCAAAGAAAACTCATTGTCTTTCAGAAAAATTTGAAGTTTCACAAACACACAAAACTGTGAGTAAAGTAAAGGTTTATGTCCCCATCTAAACAAACAGTGCCAGTAAGGTAATATGGTGGGCCTCTACCCAGGGGAAGGGCACCGAGGGGCCAGGTGAAACACACCAGGGAGGGTAATCCAATAGTTCACCTGAACAGCCCTGCAACTGCTACAAGTGAAATTACAGCCATAATTCTGCCACAGCAAGACATAAAAGCAACAAGTTAGAGCCATGAATAGAAAGAGGATTTCACTTCGTAGGGAAGAGTCTAAAACCGAGGAATGAAACTCTCCGCGTGGGTAAAGAGGCAGAGCATTTAGGTTGTGATTGTACTTTTGTTTCCATGACTAATCAAAACTTGTTTCCTCATGGCCCTCTGCAGCAGACATATGGTGAGCAATATGTTGAAGCACATTTGTTCATTAAAATAACATCAAACTTATTAGAAATACAGTGCAGATATTGTTAATGTTGTAAATGACTATTGTAGCTGAAAACAGCTGATTTCTTTATGGAATATCTACACAGGCCCATTATCAGCAACCATCACTCCTGTGTTTCAATGGCACGTTGTGTTAGCTAATCCAAGTTTAGCATTTTAAAAAGGCTAATTGATCATTATTACACCCTTTTTTAATTGTGTAAGCACAGCTTAAAACTGTTGTTCTGATTTAAAGAAGCAATAAATCTGGCCTGCTTTAGACTAGTTGAGTATCTGGAGCATCAGCATTTGCGAGTTCGATTACAGGCTCAAAAGGGCCAGAAACAAAGGCCTTTCTTCTGAAACTTGTCAGTCTATTCTTGTTCTGAGAAATGAAGGCTATTCCAAGCGAGAAATTGCCAAGAAACTGAAGATCTCGTACAACGCTGTGTACTACTCCCTTCACAGAACAGCGCAAACTGGTAGTAACCAGAATAGAAAGAGTGGGAGGCCCAGTTGCACAACTAGCAAGAGGACAAGTACATTTGTGTCTCGTTTAAGAAACAGACGCAAGTCCTCAACTGGCAGCTTCATTAAATAGTACTCACAAGACACCAGTCTCAACCTCAACAGTGAAGAGGGGACTCTAGGAGGCTGGCCTTCTAGTCAGAGTTCCTCTGTCCAGTGTCTGTTCTTTTGCACATCTTAATCTTTTATTTTTATTTGCCAGTCTGAGATATGGCTTTTTCTTTGCAACTCTACCTAGAAGGCCAGCATCCCGGAGTCGCCTCTTCACGTTGAGACTGGTGTTTTTAGGGTACTATTTAAAGGACAAAAAAAGAAGTGGTTTTCTTTCAAAAACAAGGACATTTCTAAGTGACCCCAAACTTTTGAACGGTAGTGTATATAGAATCGCAATACATATTGCGATCGTGATAATATTGCATCATGTGGTCCCTGGCAATTTCCTGCGCTACATGTAGGGCTAATAGCTATATTTCACTTTTGCTATTCTTGGCAAATTCATGTAGCCTACCTTCCACCGTCACAACAGCTACCATATTGTTACCCCACCACCATCCTCCCCTTCTCATTCCCTCCACCGTTCATGAGAGAATGACATCATAGCTGCAGCAGCCTCCTGAGTGGCTTGGCTGCTCCTCAACAGACAGGGCCCTCCCTGGGCAGAGCCCTGGGAGCAACGAGGCAGCCAGTCAGTCAATTCCAGCCCACATGGAAAGTGAGTGACAGGGAAGGCCAGTCCTCTGTCATGCCAGCTCAACTATTGCCATCCTCATGACAAACGTGTTTCTTTTTACACATCTCTTTTTCACATTGCAGGTGTAATGAGTCAGGCCCAATGACTCAGTATTTTAAGGCAAAGAAGCAGTCTAATGAAAGAAAATAAAGATCAGCTAATGCTATGGTCCCAGTTCTTGATATAACGATGATTGTTCTCATCTTTGATACAAATCCACCCTCTACTCCTCAGTAAGGGCTAGTGCCTAGTGGAGACATACAACCTTCCTTCCTTCCAGAGGCTAGTGTCTTTGTTGAGTTTTACATGACTACAGTTTATATTAACAGTTAGCACCCCCAACTGGTCGAGGTGTACTATCAATTCAAAAACAGTACTTTGACTAACTATAATTTCTATATGAGTTACATCACATGCCATTGGGGTGATTTGTGTAGGCTTAACTGTTATATTTTGAAATATCAAAAAAGTGGTCATGTTATTGTTTAGAATTACCTTGCATTTTGTGATGGAATTAAAGCATTAGCTAAAGTTAATACGGACTCATGGTTCAGCTAACAAATAAAACACTTAAACACAAGGAGCAGTAACATGAGTCCCTTTGTCATCTTGGAAGTGTTCAAGATGGCAAAGGGATTACATTTTATTTTTTTTACTTGTCTGTATTGTCAGACTACTCTCTGTATGGGAAATGACTAGGCCTCTACCACATGACATTGTATGAAGTTATGCCACATTTCACCTCATTGACAGTTCCTTTAGAAGACATTATATAAATCAGTATATAGAACATTACATACTGTCCATAATAACACTGGTTTTGGCAAAAGTAGCTAGCGTTTAGCTAGCCAACATTTTGGTCTACCAGATTTTATGGCACCACTGCAGTACCGTTACACACACAAAAAAAATGTGTTAGCTGGCTAGCAAGCTAGTTTACTACATTCACCAGCAGGTTAGAGAAGAAAACAGCACAGACCTTGTTAAAAGCACTTCCATTTAACGAGCAAACTAGCTAGTTGTGGGTTTTAAAGCTCAAGCTTGTAACAACGTTGTGTGCAATGAAAGTATGTTTAATACATACTCAGTGATAAAATAACAAGGTACCTATGCATGATAAGAATGAAAACTAGGTACCTAATGCCATAGTAATTTGGAAATGGCAAGTGGTAGCTAGCTAATGTTGGTCATTAATATGTTAACGTTAAATCAACTGCTAATTAGTTAAAGAAAATAAGTACACGCTAGCTAACTAGGTAACCTGCGTGTATTGTGGGTTAGTTGGGTAGCTACCTAATAACTTTACTGGCTAGCAATAGCATTGCTACTGAGATGCAACTTTGCTTGCTCGCTTTTCCAAACAGCTAGCTACCTTGCTAGTGATGGAGTTGAGCCTAGTACCAAACTAGCTTATCCCGTCGCTACAAAACACTAGCTACAAGGCCTACCTATGATACTCCCACGTATCCCCGGTGTTTTCTTACGCGCTTTCTTGACGTTTCTAGAACGTCTATCCAGCTATTTCCAAACTTACCTCCCCCACGTTGGTGGTGGTAGTGCTGGCTGTGGATGCAGCGCTTGGGGTAGGGGAGCGCTGCAAAGTAACCAGAGCCATGACTGGGAGAATCTGCACAGGCCGGTGTAGCCTGTCCAGAGAATGGTTTTATTTCGGGTAAAGAACCCGAGGAAGTTGCTTCTTGATGTCAACGTCTATTGCGGTCGAAGCAGAGAATTTCATCGTCGTTATTAAATTTCCATCGTCCTAAAATCTGGCAGCCATTGCCTCAGTTGTTGCTTTTGAATGTTCTCTAATAAAAATACATTCATGTAATATTAAGAACGTGCAGTGCAGACACACGTCGTTCCTCATGCTGCGGCTTTCACACTAGCTAGCCTCTGTAGCCTGCACAAAACAGCTTCAATCAGGCAGGAGGATGTACGGATGCGAGCGTATACCATAATGCCAGCCCAGACAGCTAGAGCTGCTGTCTGTGTGTTGATGCTGAATTCAAACATTCAGTGGTCTGGTCCAATGGATGTTATCAAAATCTGTCTTCCAGTTTAAACAGTGTATTTCACTTCGCCTGTCGGTAAAAAAAAAACGTAATTTCTCAAAAGTGACATGCTTTCCCATGTGTTTTACTGGGAGAATGCGTGTAAATTCGAAAGGAATTTACAAAAATGTTGATTCGTGAGCGGATTCCATTATGCTCTACTCTGGGGCAGTGGGCTAAAGTCCGTCACGTCGCTGGTAATGGGGACATACATAAATGCCAACTAAATAACATTTTGGTCAGTGTGTGTGTTAACTATTTAACTGTACGAGAAAGCTTAAAAGGCCTCAAATTGTAAATATCGGTATAGGTTTTTTTGTATCGGCCAAACATTTCATATCGGTGCATTCCTAGTTTCAGATGTTCTAGGAAGATGGGCAAGGACTTTGCCGTGCTAGCTTCAGGGGGAAGCAGGTTCCAACATTGGGGTGCCAGGACAGAGAAGAGCTTGGACAGGGCTGAGAGGGAGCTGGGTGGGCCAAGAGACCCGAATGGAGCACTCGGGTTGTGGTGCAGGGTTAAAGCATAGCCTGAAGTTAGGGAGGGGCAATTACTCTTGCTGTTCTATAGCTAAGCACCATGGTCTTGTAGTAGATGTGAGCTTTCAACTGGAAGCCAGTGGAGTGTGCGGAGGAGCAGGGTGACATGAGATTACTTGGGAAGGTTGAAAAGCAGGTGGGCTGCTGTGTTCTGGGTAAATCACACACGTGGGGAGCCCAGCCAACAGCGAGTTGCAGTGGTCCAGACAGGAGAGGACAAATGCCTGGATTAGGACCTGCGCCACTTCCTGTGTGAGGTAGGGTCGTAGTCTATGGATGTTGTAGAGCATGAACCTGCAGGAGCGGGTCACTGCTTTGATGTTGGCAGAGAACGACAGGATGTTGTCCAGGGTCACGCCAAGGTTCCTTACACTCTGGGAGGGTGACACTGTGGAGATGTCAACCGTGATGGAGAGGTTTTTGAGCAGACAAGCCTTCCCCGGGAGGAAGATCAGTTCCGTCTTCTCGCGGTTGAGCTTGAGGTGTTGGGCCGACATCCAAGTTGAGATATGTTTTTATTTAACCTTTGTTTAACTGGACAAGTCAGTTAAGAACAAATTCTTATTTACAGTGGGTTAACTGCCTTGTTCAGGGGCAGAACAACAGATTTATACCTTGTCAGCTCGGGGATTCAATCTAGCACCTTCTGGTTACTAGCCCAACGCTCTAACCACTTGACTACCTGCCACCCCATCTGCCAGGTATGCAGAGATGCGTGTCACGACCTGGGTGTCAGAAAGGGGAAAGGAGAAAAGTAGTTGAGTGTCATACGCATAGCAATGATAGGAGAGACCATGTGAGGATATCACTGAGCCAAGAGTGTGTATAGCCTGAGACGCCCAGCCCTGAGAGGGTGGACAGGAGGAGCTGAGGGTTCACAGTGTCGACGGCAGCAGATAGATCTAGGAGGATGAGAACAGAGGAGAGAGTCAGCTTTGGCAATGCGGAGAGCCTTCATGACACAGAGAAGAGCAGTCTCGGTTGAGTGACCCATCTTGAAGCTTGACTGGTTAGGGTCAAGAAGATCATTCTGAGAGCGATAACGAGAAACTGTATCAGAGACAGCACACTTAAGTGTTTTTGAAAGAAAATAAAGGGATACAGGTCTATAGTTTTTGATGTCAGATGAGTTGAGTGTTGATTTCTTGAGGAGGGGAGCAACTCGGGCCATTTTGAAGTCAGAGGGGATGCAGCCAGTGGTCAGGAATGAGATGAGGGAAGTAAGGAATGGGAGAAGGTCTCCAGAGATGGTCTGAGAAGGGAGGAGTGGATGGGGTCGAGTGAGCAGGTTGTTGGGCGGCCAGACCTCACTAGTCACAGGATGTTGTCTGGAGAGAGAGGGGAGAAAGAGGTCAAGGTGTAGGACGGTTCTGTGTGAGTGAGACCAGTGGACTCCATAGGCTGAGTGAATGAGTGGTGGATGTCAACCTTTTTTTCAAAGTGGTTGACAAAGTCGTCCACGGAGGGAGGGGAGCGGTGGAGGGTTAAGGAGGAAGGATAGGGTCGAAAAGAGTTTCCTATGGTTAGAGGCAGAAGCTTGACATTTAGAGTGGTAGAAAGCTGCTTTAGCAGCGGATACAGAGGAAGAAAAGGTAGAGAGGAGGGAGTGAAAGGATGATAGGTCCTCCAGAAGTTTAGCTTTCCTCCATTTACGCTCAGCTTCCCGGGTCCCTGTTCTGTAAGCTCGCAACGAATCACTCTGCCACAGAGCAGAAGAGGAGGGCCGAGCCGGCTGGGAGGAAAGGGGACAGTGCGAGTCATAGGATGTGGAAAGGGAGGAGAGTAGGGTTGAAAAGGCAGAATCAGGAAGATTTAGCAGAAGGGAGAGATAATAGGATAGAAGAGAAAAGAGTCGTGAGAGAGAGAGCAAAGATTACGAAGGCGCATGACCATGTGGGTAGGGGCTGAGTGGTTAGGGTTGGAGGAAATGGAGAAAGAAAAAGAAACAAAGTAGTGATCAGAGAGACCTGGAGGGGGGGGGGGGGGGGGTTGCAGTGTGATTAGTAGGCGAGCAGCCTCAAGTAAAGATGAGGTCAAGCGTAGTGCCTGCCTTGTGAGTTGGAGGGGATTGGGAAAGGGTGATTTAAAAAGAGGCATGGAATTTAAAGAGTTGGAAAGAAATGAATCAAAGGCAGACGTTGGGAAGTTGAAGTCGCCAAGTAATAAGAGCGGTGAACCATCGTCAGGAAATTAGCTTATTAAAGTGTCAAGCTCATTGAGGAACTCTCCGAGGGAACCTGGTGAGCAATAGATGACAATAATGTTAAGTTTGAGTGGACAAGTGACAGCATGGAATTCAAATGAGGAGACGGACAGGTGAGAGGGGGCGAAAAGAGAATCTCCATTTAGGAGAAATAAGTAGACCCGTGCCACCACTGCAACGACCAGATGCTCTCGGACTATGAGAGAAAACATAGTTAGATGAAGAAAGAGCAGCTGGGGTAGCAGTGTTCTCTGGGGTGATCCATGTCTGCTTTTGAATGTTCTCCAATAAAAATTAATTTATGTAATATTAAGAATGTGCAGTGCCGACACATATTGTTCGTCAAGGGACTGAAGGGCAGCATAGGCTGAGATGAACTTGACATTCTCAAACGCAGATGGGCAGTTCCAAACACTGCCAGACCTGGAATTCCACAAAAAAATTGAATTAAATCAAATTTTATTGGTCACATACACATATTTAGCAAATGTTATTGCGAAATGCTTGTGTTCCTAGCTCCAATAGTGCAGTAGTAACTAACAGTGCAGTAGTATCTAAAAAACAATTCACAACAATACACACAAATCTAAAAGTAGAAGAATGGAACTAAGAAATATATAAATGTTAGATCGACTAATGTCGGAGAGGTATTGACTAAAATACAGTAAAATCGAATACAGTATGAGATCAGTAAAGCAGTATGTAAACATTATTTAAACGGTATTAAAGTGGCCAGTGATTCCAAGTCTATATATATAGGGCAGCAGCCTGTAATGTGCAGGGTTGCGTAACCGGGTGGATGCCGGCTAGTGATGAATATTTAACAGTCTGATGACCTTAAGATAAAGCTGGGACAGAGAGACTGAAAAACAGCTTCTGATGCAGCTGTACTGTTCTCGCCTTCTGGATGATAGCGAGGTGAACAAGCCGTGGCTGTGGTGGTTGATGCCCTTGATTTTTTTGGCCATCCTTTGACATCGGGTGCTGTAGGTGCCTGTAGGGCAGGTAGTTTACCCCCAGTGTTGCGTTAGGCAGACCGCACCACCCTCTGGAGAGCCCTGCAGTTCCGGGCGGTGCAGTTGCCATACCAGGCGGTGATACAGCCTGACAAGATGCTCTCAATTGTGCATCTAAAAGTTGAGGGTTTTAGGGTCCATGCCAAATTTCTTCAACCTCCTGAGGTTGAAGAGGCGCTGCTGCGCCTTCTTCACCACACTGTCTGTGTGGGTGGACCATTTCAGTTTGTCAGTGATGTGTACCTCGAGCAACTTGAAGCTTTCCACCTTCTCCACTGTGGTCCTATAAATGTGGATAGGGCGTGCTCCCTCTGCTGTTTCCTGAAGTCCACAATCAGTTTCTTTGTTTTTTAGACATTGAGTGAGAGATTATTTTCCTGGCACCACTCTCCCAGGGCCCTCACCTGCTCCCTGTAGGCTGGCTCGTCATTGTTGGTAATCAAGCCTACTACTATTGTGTTGCCTGCGAACTTGATGATCGAGTTGGAGGCGTGCATGGCCACGCAGTCATGAGTCAACCAGGAGAACAGGAGGGGGCTGAGCACGCACCCTTGTGGGGACCGTGTGTTGAGGATTAGCGAAGTGGAGGTGTTGTTTCCTACTTTAACCACCTGGGGGCGGCACATCAAGAAGTCCAGGACCCAGTTGCACAGGGCTGGGTTCAGACCCAGGGCCCAGAACTTAATGATGGGCTTGGAGGGTACTATGGTATTGAATGCTGAGCTATTGTCAATGAACAGCATTCTTACATAGGTATTCCTCTTGTCTATATGGGATAGGGCAGTGTGCAATGTGATTGCATTGTCTGGATCTATTGGGGCGGTAACCAAATTGTAGTGGGTCTAGGTTGTCAGGAAAGGCAGAGGTGGTATGATCCTTAAGTAGCCTCTCAAAGCAGTTATTGATGATAGGAGTGCTACGGGGCGATAGTCATTTAGTTCAGTTACCTTTGCTTTCTTGGGTACAGGAACAATAGTGGACATCTTGAAGCAAGTGGGGACAGCAGACTGGGATAGGGAGAGATTGAATATGTCCGTAAACACTCCAGCCAGCTGGTCTGCGCATGCTCCGAGGACGCGGCTAGGGATGCCGTCTGGGCCGGCAGCCTTGCGAGGGTTAACATGCTTAAATGTCTTACTCGCGTCGGCCACGGAGAAGGACAGCCCACAGTCCTTGGTAGCGGGTCGCGTCAGTGGCACTGTGTTATCCTTAAAGCGGTGTTTAGCTTGTCCGGAAGCAAGACGGTGTCCACAAAATGGCAGGTTTTTCCTTTGTAGTCTGTGATTGTCTGTAGACCCTGCCACATACAGTGGGGAGAACAAGTATTTGATACACTGCCGATTCAGGTTTTCCTACTTACAAAGCATGTAGAGGTCTGTCATTTTTATCATAGGTACACTTCAACTGTGAGAGACGGAATCTAAAACAAATATCCAGAAAATCACATTGTATGATTTTTAAGTAATTAATTTGCATTTTATTGCATGACATAAGTATTTGATACATCAGAAAAGCAGAACTTAATTTTTTGTACAGAAACCTTTGTTTGCAATTACTACGTTTCCTGTAGTTCTTGACCAGGTTTGCACAAACTGCAGCAGGGATTTTGGCCCACTCCTCCATACAGACATTCTCCAGATCCTTCAGGTTTCGGGGCTGTCGCTGGGCAATACGGACTTTCAGCTCCCTACAAAGATTTTCTATTGGGTACAGGTCTGGAGACTGGCTAGGCCACTCCAGGACCTTTAGATGCTTCTTATGGAGCCACTCCTTAGTTGCCCTGGCTGTGTGTTTCAGGTCGTTATCATGCTGGAAGACCCAGCCACGACCCATCTTCAATGCTCTTACTGAGGGAAGGAGGTTGTTGGCCAAGATCTCGCGATACATGGCCCCATCCATCCTCCCCTCAATACGGTGCAGTCGTCCTGTCCCCTTTGCAGAAAAGCATCCCCAAAGAATGATGTTTCCACCTCCATGCTTCACGGTTGGGATGGTGTTCTTGGGGTTGTACTCATCCCTCTTCTTCCTCCAAACACGGCGAGTGGAGTTTAGACCAAAAAGCTTGATTTTTGTCTCATCAAACCACATGACCTTCTCCCATTCCTCCTCTGGATCATCCAGATGGTCATTGGCAAACTTCAGACAGGCCTGGACATACGCTGGCATGAGCAGGGGGACCTTGCGTGCGCTGCAGGATTTTAATCCATGACGGCGTAGTGTGTTACTAATGGTTTTCTTTGAGACTGTGGTCCGAGCTCTCTTCAGGTCGTTGACCAGGTCCTGCAGAGTAGTTCTGGGCTGATCCCTCACCTTCCTCATGATCATTGATGCCCCACGAGGTGAGATCTTGCATGGAGCCCCAGACCGAGGGTGATTGACCGTCATCTTGAACTTCTTCCATTTTCTAATAATTGCGCCAACAGTTGTTGCCTTCTCACCAAGCTGCTTGCCTATTGTCCTGTAGCCCATCCCAGCCTTGTGCAGGTCTACAATTGTATCCCTGATGTCCTTACACAGCTCTCTGGTCTTGGCCATTGTGGAGAGGTTGGAGTCTGTTTGATTGAGTGTGTGGACAGGTGTCTTTTATACAGGTAACGAGTTCAAACAGGTGCAGTTAATACAGGTAATGAGTGGAGAACAGGAGGGCTTCTTAAAGAAAAACTAACAGGTCTGTGAGAGCCGGAATTCTTACTGGTTGGTAGGTGATCAAATACTTATGTCATACAATAAAATGCAAATGAATTACTTAAAAATCATACAAAGTGATTTTCTGGATTTTAGATTCCGTCTCTCACAGTTGAAGTGTAACTATGATAAAAATTACAGACCTCTACATGCTTTGTAAGTAGGAAAACCTGCAAAATCGGCAGTGTTTCAAATACTTGTTCTCCCCACTGTACGTCTTGTGTCTGAGCCATTGAATTGCGACTACACTGTCTCTGCACTGATGTTTTGCCTGTTTGATTGCCTTATGGGAGGAATAACCACACTGTTTGGATTTGGCCATATTCCCAGTCACCTTGCCATGGTTAAATGTGGTGGTTCACGCTTTCAGTTTTCCCGGAAAGTTCTTTATTACTGTCTGCGCGATGTACTGAGAACCCAGATGGCTGAATGGACGGGGACAGTATATCACGAGAGAGCCATGTTTCCGTGAAACAGAGTATGTTAAAAGCCCTGATATCTCTGGAAGGAGCTCCTCGCCCTGAGCTCGTCTACTTTATTATCCAGAGATTGAACATAAGCGAGTAATATTCTCTGAAGCGTGAGATGGTGTGCACGCCTCCTGAGTTGGACTGGAAGTCCACTCCGAAAACCTCTTCTCCGCCGGCAATGTTTTGGAGCAACCTCTGGAATCATTTCAATTGCCCTGGGGGGTACGAATAAAGGATACAATTCAGGAAAGTCGTTTTCCTAGTCACAATGCTAGTGAGTTACCGTTGCTCTGATATCCAAAAGTTGTTTACGGCTGAATGTAATAACACTAAAAGAATTATGGTCTAATAATGTAAGAAATAACCCAAAAAAACAAAACACTGCAAAGTTGAGTAGGAGCTAGAAGCAGAGCTGCCATTTGTTAGTGCCATCTTATGGGTTTGCTCCCAGGGTACACTAAATTAGAAGGGTTGTAGCCAAGAGGTGGGGAGCAGCTGTAAAGCCTCCAGGGAGAGGTGCGAACAGGTATAGAAAAAACACACATAGTTGACAAAGCTACAAAAGAGCTAAATTAGATCATCTGTAAATAACTAGGTAAGATACTCAAGTGAGAGGGTGGTGTGGAGCCTTCCTCGAACAACTCCACTGAACCCTCTTTGTTTTTGCAACAAAACCGCTGCTGAGAAACAAGGGAAGACTGAAGAACTAACACTAATTGCTGATTGCCTAGGAGAGGTGAAACCACTCCCCTTCCAATAAAGCCACTGCTTACCAAAATAAGTCACAAATTGCCCTGCCCCTTGATCCTGGTTGATGTGTCAACAACTATCTGCAAATGATGAGCAGTTCACACACCAAGTAGGCCGCTGGGAAGACATGCAGCACTTAAAGTAGATGGCCCAAACTTGCAAAAAGACAGGACTAGACCACAACAGATAAAGAGATACTTATCAGATAAAGATATACTTATCACTCCTGGAGATGTCAGGAGTCCTCTAGCTATAGAATATAGCTAGGCATATATATTATTAGCCTATGTCAGTCTAATGACAGCGTTATAGGGGAGAGTGGGGTAAGTTGTGCAAAATGATTAGTTGAGCCACCCCTTAATTTATACAATGACTGTATATATATATGAATGGACAAAGTCATTGATCATGTAACATCATTCATTCCTATGTGAAGACTCAATAGCTAATGAAGCCAAATTAAGACGGTTGTGATTAGGGGTGTCCAGACATGTAGTTATAATCATATCCGTAAATTGACAATTGATAGTTGGATCGGATGAACTCGGGATCGGAAAAAAAACGGAATATGCCTAAGTAGATGTTGGCAAAATACCAATCTCCCGCCACGTTTATAGACCAAACAAGCTGCATATTAGAAGCCGCGGAAGGGTGTGTGTGTGTGTGTGTGTGTGTGTCTTCAACTTGCAGCAGGCAGACAAGTTTGCTCACAGTCAGAATGAGCGTCTGCATTTCAGCTTTTTTCCCTACCCTTGCCCCGCTTGTTAGATATTATGCACATTGATATCTTGATCGCAAATGTCCTTGCCATTTGATTTATCATAGTTGTATGCTAACATGAACGATCAGACCGAAACAGAGAAGTGAAAGTGATCGGGTGAAATTACGAAGTTCGGGAAAAGAGAAATACAGCTTTACTCTATCCAATCAGGATCAACGAACAGCCAATCAAGCAGGATCAACGAACAGCCCGCCCTTCTCTTACAGACAGGCAAATTAGCCAGTTGAATTATTTAGACCATATAGCGCCTCAGTTGACTGATTGACATGAAAAAGATGCGTGCTGGCACCCGTAAATTACTTTTTTTCCAATCACGGATAATTACAAAAAATACTGGGATCATAATCATATACAGAAAAGTGCCCATATCCCTTATGATACTAGTTTTGTCCAACTACTCGGCACACTTCTAGTTAAGACGGCATCTCATGGAGACATAACTGCACAGTTTGAGCTACCACTTTCACTTTAACCCACGGAAAGATGTCCTCCTGTACAGAATAAAAATTTGGTTTAGACTAAAAAAAAGAAGCTTCTTCAGGAAGCGACGTTGCAGGTTAGCTCAGTGTTGACCCCTCTCATTCAATAACTGAAGTTGAAGGACGACCGGGGTACTGCAGTTCGCCATTATCAACTAAATTATCCTTATAACTTCTTCTGTGTGTGATTTTAAAATAATCGCTTCAAGGACAAACATCTTGTGTATTAGAAGCAATTATTGATACCATGAATGTATTCTAAAACATGTTTTGTTTTCATGAAGATTGACCACCATTTATTGTAATGGAGGATCCTGTTTTCTGCTAACAATGCCTGCAGTACCACGGTCGGCCTTGAACTTCCGTGGCTTCAAAGAGAATGGGTAGTCGTTCTCCCCTGGTTTTACACATCAGTTGGGGTCTCTGTAAGCTACAATATAAGGTCCTCAACCTAGCATGAAAGTGCATCTTTGTAGCTGTGTGGGCTAATATAGTCAAAATGGCTCCACATACCCCACAATACAAATTATGATTACATTTTGTCCGTTGTATGCATTGTTTTATTTTATTTTTTATTTAACCCTTTATTTAATATGCATAGTATTTTTGCAATTTATGATGCATATGAACTCAAGATAGTGCATTTTATTGTTACAGGGTAGACATCATCATGCATGTGTATACAACCATAAAACAAGCAGAGGTCTAGCCCCCCTTGAGGTTCTTGAAGGAGCAGCCAAGGAAGTGAGAGAAGGGAAGAAGTCCATTCGAGCAGCAGCAAGGGGCCGAAAAAATGCATGAAATGACACTGAAGATTTAATTGATTCCGACCAGTTACATGGGCTTAGTGACCTCAAATGCAGAGAGAACTTGCCTATGAATTGGCACATCAAAATAACATCCCTGTCCCAGAACATCATACCCCAAGGTGGCTCAATTTACCTTGTCCTAAAGTTTTTGGACAAGCTATGTTTTAAAAAATGCTATGTTTTCATTCATTCTGATCATTTCCAGGGATACACAACATCCTGAAAATGTGTAGATATCTTTGTTAGAAAGAATAAGTCAAGGGAAATATAGTAGTGATGCTGAATGTAAAAAATGGTTCTTTCTTTTTCCCAACGCAGTTAAGTCAAAATTACGCCCCGTTATTCAGAGGGGCGTTCTACTACGCTCCAATTGTCTAGCTAGCATAGTCTCTCTCACTGATCAGCCCAGAGACAGTGGCCTTCCAAGGTAAGGATGGAAAGTGTAATTTAACAATTAACGTTAGATGCAGGCTTATTATTATCAACATTTGCCCAAGTATTTATTTTCAGAGTTTCAATGAGTTGTAAAAATGTCTCAGAACTCTGCTGAATTCCCCCAATTGAAGGTCATCTAAGTTTACTTAGGCTACTTAACGTTACTAGCTCGGTATTTGAAGTTGTTATATTATCATTAGTAGTGTATTATCAGGTAAAAGCATATGCTTACTATTCATCATTTCTCAAATATTTATTAGCTAATCATTCAGTCGAATACGCTATGCTACAGCCATTGAATCTGTCTTTGAGCGTTAAGGGACGTTAATGGCTGTCAACGATATTATGTTATTATATTTTTCAATCTTGAAATACAAGGGCAAACGTTATTAATCAGTGACTGAAATTTCGCTTACGTGATATTCCCTTTCGGACTTGGAGAGCGCTCAAAGCGTTGTAGAACGCCTCTCTGAATAACGGGACGTGGTTTTGGCTTAACTGCTTTGAGAAAAAGAAAGACGCGTAAAAATGGCTCAACATTCGCCTCTCTCCCCTACAGGCCTTATGGGTTCCAAGTACGGTGAACGTTTTAAATGTTACCTAGTAGAAGTAGATGTCATTTTTGTAATTCTATTAGTTTTAACAAAATATTTTTCTACAGTACATTATTCATTGCCGGTCAAGGCTAATAGAGTGGGATATATTTTCATATTCAAGCCTTTATCTGTCACGTAGACCCAAGACGACTTCTGTACCTTGGACCGACCATGTGACGCTATATTTGGAGGCGGATTGTCAGCTCGAGGACAAGGCAACTTAGAAGGTAAATCCAGTTTTCCTACTGTCTCCATTTTATAATGATTTCTAGTTTACTTTGACATTTCTTGAATTATTTGTTCACCTTCTTTTCTTACATTCTGCATCCAACCAATCGCCATTTCGAGAATGTTTCATTTTCAAAGTTGCAGCAAAGCCATCGAATATCGAGCAAAACAGATACTTCACACTGTTTTAACCTGCAAGAAGCATACTTATACCAATCTCTACAGGCTATATTGCTACTTTGTCAGTTTCCAATGTTGTTTTCAGAAGGATTTGTCAAAGTGTGGACACGTGCAGGCTTTACATTTTTTTTTTTTTTACTTGTTAAGTAAATTAAGAACAAATTCGTATTTACTTTGACAGCCCACTGGGGAACAGGCTGCCTTGTTCAGGGGCAGAACGACAGATTTCTACCTTGTCAACTCGGGTTGTTTTGATATATATATTTATATTCTGTTTTTTTCACAGTTTTTCACAATTTCAGGCTACTTCATACAGTTAGATGTTCAGAGGGTCAGGTACACTCAAGGACATGTAAATGTTTGTTAAAAGTTATATGGAATGGTAGCAGATTCTGAGCAGAACCAAGGTCACAAAGAATGGATGCAAATCAGAAACAAAAATAAGTAATAATAACAACAGAAGTTGCAACAACAGTAAACTGTTGTGTTTGTTATTTCCAGACATGCGTGTGGCAGTGATCGGAGCTGGGGTCAGTGGCCTGTCCACAGCTCAAAGCATCTATGAGCAGTACCACTCCATAGTCAGTCCACTGACCATTGAGGTGTATGCGGACTGCTTCACCCCACTGACCACCAGCGATGGGGCTGCAGGATTCTGGCAGCCATACCTCTACGACAAGGGCAATGTCCAGGAGACGTGAGAGGGCTTTCTGCTTGGCTCTATGAATACCAGTGGAAGCTGCTGAGGGGAGCGGCTCATAATAATGGCCGGAATGGAGCAAATGGAATGGCATCAAACACCTGGAAACCATCTGTTTGATATATTTGATACCATTCCACTGATACCGCTCCAGTCATTACCACAAGCCTATTTTCCCCAGTTAAGGTGCCACCAACCTCCTGTGATGAGTACATTTTGTGCACGCCTGTAGTCAGTGAATCAATAGAATGTTTTATAAGTGAATGCTTACACTGTATCATTCTCTATGTGTTATTTTGCAGTAAATGGTGTAAGGAGACGTTTGACTACCTGCTGAGCTTCCTGAGCTCCCCGGACTCTATCAAAATGGGGATTTTCCTCCAGTCTGGCTACAACCTTTGCAGTGAGCCTGCACCAGTGAGTATTAGTGTATCTTCAGCTAAACATCATGACATAGATTCACCCTCAGTTAACTGAACCATACTTCATCACTCACATGGAGGCAAGGCCTAGCAGTTAAACATTTCAAGATTTTTATTTAACCAGGCTAGTCAGTTAAGAAAAAATTCTTATTTACAATGACGGCCTACCCCGGCCAAACCCGGACGACACTGGGCCAATTGTGCACCGCCCTATTGGACTCCCAGTCACACCCGGATGTGATGCAGCCTGGATTCAAACCAGGGACTGTAGTGAAGCCTCTTGCACTGAGATGCAGTGCCTTAGACTGCTGCGCCACTCGGGAGCCCAGTTGTTATAAAGTCTATCTACATCTGGATAAGCCTTTTGCTGAAGTAGATGAATGTGAGCCCAAGTTCCTGTTCCACCATCTGTGTTATTACAGTGTAGCAATGTCCTATCGTAGCAGTTGCTTCGCTTAGTTTACAATGTTTGTATTTTCTGAATAGTCTGAATACACGAAGCCCATCTCAATAGTCTACTCTTCAGCATTACAAAGACAGGTCCATGACCTAATTAGAAGACATGGCCACTGAGACCACACTGTATGCTCTCTCTGTCACAAGGCTAAAGGATTAATGAAGCCTCTGCATTACAACCGCAAACCAGCACAGGCATGGAAGGTCATGAAAATAATGAGTAACTAATAACTATATTCACTCTCTTTTATTGCAGGATCCCTCTTTTAAAGATAGTGTGTTGGGCTTCAGACGGCTTACTAAACGAGAGCTGGAGCTGTTTCCTGCATACTGGTACTTTGTTTGGACATTTGCTAGGTTTTTGTTGCATTAGTCCCGTTGGCTGTTGTCATATGTCGACAGGAGTCATGCAACCCTATACGGCTGATGACTTTAGAATAAGTTTGGTCATGCAGCATGTGCCCCTATCAGTTGTCATTGTTTTTGACCCTCACTGTCATTCTCCCCTTGTTTATGTCTGGGGGCCTTTTAGCTACGGGTGGTTCAACACTGCTCTCATGGTGGAGGGGAAAAGTTACTTGCCTTGGCTGATGGACTGGTGAGTGATTTACTTACCTTATCTGTGATATCCAAAAAAGTGTTGATAGTTCACGCACACAGGGCCATATGATCAAGCATTTCCATTTTGTAAGTTAACCATCTATATTTTACATCAATCTATGACCAGTTTAGTTCATTACAAAATATACAATTTTAAAGCAGTTAGAATTTTTACAAATGGTCAAACCAGTTGTTTGAGAATAACTTTATATTGGCACAGCTGTGGGATAAGCTAGGTTCATCTAGTGGGAAGGGGAAGCAAAATATAATGTGTTATTTATTTCTTATGGTGGTTTCATCATCTCTCAAGGTCAATATTATGTTTTAGCACCCAACCTAACATCATATAAATATGTGCAATTTGGGTTCCCTATATTACTTCCTTTTCTATATACCTTTATGTGATGTTTCTAGGTTACAGAAGCGAGGTGTGAAATTTTACCAGAGGAGGATAGAGTCCTTCAAAGTGGTGAGAGTTCTAAATGAATATAATGAACAGTGTGGAATGTTCTAAGACTCCCACCTCACTAGGAGTATGAAGATAGAAGGTGCTGTATTTTCTGAGGACCTCACTCTGTCCTTGGCCTCTTTTTCCTGATGATAGTAATTTTACTATGCTTATTTAATTTCCATCTAATCTAGGCATGTGTTTTTCTTACCCAACGGGAGTGTCTTACACAGTACAGTGCATTCATGCTCAGAGTGCAGCTCAACCATATTAGTTTTACTCAGTGTTTAATTTTGAGAAATATCCTGAAAGTATTCATATCCAATATCCAGTCCTTAATATCCTACAAACCACCCCAGAGAGAGGGAGAGCTTTGGCTTTCATAAACCCCTGTTCATGAATATCAGCCGTGTTTATTTATTTTAATTCAACCTCCCAACTTTTCTTCCTGCCGCCTTGTCTGTTGAGTTCAGCTTGCGGAGAGTGGGGCAGACGTCATCATCAACTGCACAGGAGTGAGGTCAGGGGATCTCCAGCCTGACCCTGACCTCACACCAGGCCGTGGGCAGATACTGAAGGTCAGAGTGCAAAGGTTGAAAGGTGAGTTTGGTAATTACAATGAGGACATGGCTGATTATGTTACTCTTAATCTGTCTGTGTTTCAGGTGGATGCTCCATGGCTTAAGCATTGGATCCTCACCCACAATTTCACTGCTGGAACCTACAATTCACCGTACATTATACCAGGGTAAAGTGGATAAAATATCAGACATTCCACCTACTGCAGGTGTCAATAAAGCAGTTATTACACATTTTTCAAGTTGTTGCATATAATTACAGAATCAAAGTATACGTTTGTCTAAGTATTCAGCTCCTTGTTTTTGATTTATTTTGGAATACAGTGAATTGAAGACCAATAACTTCTGCCCTGTCTCTGTAGGAGTCGTTCAGTGGTTGTTGGTGGGTGTTTCCAGCTGGGGAACTGGAGTGAGCAGAACAACTCTGAGGACCACAAGGAGATATGGGAGGGGGCCTGCCAGCTGGAGCCCAGCCTCAAGGTCAGAGGTCACAGACCTTTGAAAAGATCCCTGGTCTGACATACATTGAATAGAGGGGTTATCACAGCACCTATGTTTAAATGTCTCAGCCATCAAACCAAATCAATGCTTCTCATCCAGTAGACAGAATACAAGTACAGATACAGTATAACTACATTAGCTAGTTCTTCCCTGTCTGTTTATTCATATGGCTCACCTCCCCCTGACTCCTCAGCATGCCCGGATAGTGGAGGACTGGTCAGGGCTCAGGCCTGTTCGTAGTAAAGTCCGACTGGAGAGGGAGACCATGCAATCTGGACCAACCACCTTTGAGGTGAGTCACCAAGAATAGACTGGTTGGGGGGGGGGGGGGGGGGGGGGGGGCGCTAGAGAGCGTGCTATGGAGTAGACGTGCTTTGCTAGAGCTCCGCTCCATTTTGAAACAAATTAGTATTTATCTTAACCTCTCACGACCTATATCTTCAAACAAATATGACAAAGGGAAAAGGCACCAGAAAAGGGAGCGCTAAACAAGATCATTTGAATGAGATAGACAACGAACCAATTTCAACGTCGCCAACCCACGAGGAGTTAGCTGAAGAGGCTAGCTTCCAAGAGTTCCTCACAGAGCCTACGCAAAGTGACATACTGGCTGCCATAAACTCACTAAGCAAAAAGGTGGACACAAGGTTGGCTGATATCTCAAAGAGTATTGGGACTTTGGCCGAAACTGTGAAGGCAACTCAGAGAAGGGTGCATGAGGTTGAGCAGACGACAGTCGCTTACGAGGCCAGGCTACAGGACATAGAGAAACAGTGTGCAACGTTCAAAAATGACAACAAAACCCTGAAAGCCCAACTGGAAATGCTTGAGTCGCATTCAAGACGCCAGAACATCCGAATATGTGGCATCCAGGAGGACACTGAGAAAGGGAAACCCACTGAATTTGTCTCGGAGCTGATAGCGGCCCTGCTGGGGAGTGAACACTTCAAAACGGCCATCCTGATCGACCGCGCACACAGATCTCAGGCAACGAAGCCGGCCAAGGGCGGGCCACCAAGGCCATTCATTGTACGGCTGCACTATCCCCAGACCAGGGTTCTCATCCTCAAGCTGGCTAGTCAAAAGTTCCCCCTTAACTTCAACGGAGCCAGGGTGTCTTTCTACCCAGATCTTACCTTGGAGGTGAGGAACCAACGGAAAGAGTATGATGAGGTACGCAACAAATGCAGGGCGGCCAACATCCGATATGGATTCCTCTTCCCAGCCCAGTTTAAGGTGACAGACGAGGGATCAACACGTACGTTTGACAACCCAAAAGAGGCCGATCTGTTCTTGACAAGCAAGCTCCCTGGCTGAGGATACAGAACGGCTGTGTCAGCCGGCTAAATGACCAAATACAGGCCAGGAATGTGTTTGAATTTCCGGACTATGTCTTTTCGATTAGAATATCAGAATTTGGGATTTATGATTGGTGAGATGTTGTGGCTAATATAGCATTGTTTGGCACATCATGTTTTAGCGCCACTCACCCCCTAACGTGAGAGTTAAGTGTTATTTAATATTAGCGTATATGCGGAGCATCTATAGACGACGAGTTAGTTCAAGCTGTATGTCTAGACACCCTAAGGTTTGTGTGTTAGCCAAGGAGTGCTTCGTTTGGGGAAGTCACTCAGTAAAGGAACGGGAGGAGGGGCGATGGGGTATGTGTTTTATGTTCACGTTTATTATTAGTACAGGTGGCATGACAAGCCACGAGTTTTGTATGACAGCAACACTTTGCTCTAAAATAAGAAATGCCACATAGTGACAGAGCACAGAGTAGACCAGGTGGAATAAAGATAGTCAGCTGGAACTGTAATGGCTTAGGGCATGTGGTGAAACGAGCTAAGGTTTTTTCTCATCTTAAATCACTGGGTGCTGACATAGTGTTTCTTCAAGAAACTCATATTAAACGCTCCGCTCAGGCCAAGCTACGAGTCGGCTGGATCGGTCAGATATACCAGTCTAACTTTGATGCAAAAGCGAGAGGGGAAGCAATCCTGATAAGGAAAAACATTCTGTTTGTTTACTCATCCTCGATTTCAGATCCTAATGGTCGGTATATTATTGTGGCTGGTACACTGAATTTGAAACCAGTAACCTTGGTCAATTTATATGGACCCAACTTCGATGATCCATTATTTTTTCAAAGGGTATTTAAGGACATACCAAATATCTCAGATACAAGTGTTATTGTTGGAGGGGACTTTAACTGTACGTTAGATCCTCTTTTAGATAAACAGCTATCAAGGTCACTTCAACAATCAAATGCCAGTGTCTGTCTAAATACATTGATGACGAACCTTAACATTGCCGATATTTGGAGACGGACGCACCCAACAGACAGGGATTACTCTTTCTTTTCATCAGTTCATAAATCATATTCCAGAATTGACCATTTTTTGTTGGACTCCAAACTAATTTCAGCAGCTGAGTCGGTTACCTATCACCCTATTCTAATTATGGACCACTCTCCTGTTTCCATGGTGCTGAAACTCGACAATATGTCGACAGGTCGGCGACCATGGCGCTTAGACGCATACCTGCTGAAAGATGAGGCTTTTTGTCCATATTTGAAGGAGCAGATTGCCTTTTTCCTCGGAACTAACGACACGGGGGATGTTGACGACTCCACCCTTTGGAAATCTCTAAAGGCTGTGATTAGAGGTTACGTTATTTCTTATACATCAGAGAGGAAGAAACGCGCCAATACTAGGCTGAGAGAAATTGAAAGAGAGTTAGGGGAACAGAAGAACGTTTTTAGGACGAATTCCTCGTATACAGTCCTTGAGAAGATCACAAAGTTAAAATATGAATACAATACCATCCTTTCGAAACGGGTGGGCTCTTTACTTGCTAGAACGCAACAAAGTTATTTTGAACTGGGTGACAAACCACATAAATTATTAGCAAGACAGCTAAGGCATGTACAGGCATCTAGAGCTATTCACAAAATAAAAGACAAGAAGGGTAAAATAGTAACAGATCCGCAGGATATTAATAAATGCTTTGCGCAGTTTTACTCAGAGCTATACCAATCAAAATGCGATGCTACTGATCCACAAACTATGGAACACTTTCTCGCTGAATGTGAACTTCCTAAACTAGACAGGGGAGCAGCTTCTGCACTCGATGCAGGGATAACTTCAGAGGAAATTAACACAGCGATAGCACAATTTCCAAACAGCAAGGCCCCTGGGCCCGATGGATATGTAATAGAATTCTATAAGAAGTACTGCGCCAGTCTAGCTCCACTTATGTTGCGAATGTTTAAACAATCCAAAGACAATGCCAAACTCCCGCAAACACTGTATGAGGCTACAATAGCACTGATCTTGACAAAAGATAGAGATTCCATGGAGATGTCGTCTTATCGCCCCGTACCGTTACTCCCCATAGAAAACAAGGTGTTGACAAAGATATTGGCAAATCGATTGAAAACATATATTTCTGACATCATACACCCTGACCAGACAGGTTTTATCCCGGGCCGACATATACACTACAATTTGAGACGTCTTTTCCACGTAATGTATCACGATCATAAGGTTGAGGCAGTGGTAATAGCTCTTGATGCAGAGAAGGTTGAGGCAGTGGTAATAGCTCTTGATGCAGAGAAGGCGTTTGACCGGATTGAGTGGAAGTATATGATGTCGGTTCTGGAGTACTTCGGGTTCGGAAAGGAATTTATTAATTGGATAAGAATTATTTATGCACACCCAATGGCGTCCGTGGTAACCAATCAAGAAATGTCGCAGTCATTCCGCTTGTTCAAGGGGTGCCGACAGGGGTGCCCTATTTCGCCTGCTCTCTTCTCTATAGCCATGGAACCCCTTGCTACTCGCATTCGGGCATGTGCGATATAGCTTCTGTTAAAATAAAGGACACACAGCACAAAATTTCCCTATATGCAGACAATGTTCTTTTGTTTTTGTCCAAGCCTAAAACTTCTATTCCACCCTTACTTAACTTGATAAACACATTTGGGTCCTTCTCTGGCTACAAGATAAACTGGCAAAAAAGTGAGTTGAGGCCTGTGGATATGCAATTTCTGCAATCTACTCCGTTTAGAACAGTGATGGACAAATTCACAAGCCTTGGCATTACAGTGAGAAGAGACCTTGATCAGCTATTGAAAGCGAATTGGGACATGAAAATACAGTGCCTTGCGAAAGTATTCGGCCCCCTTGAACTTTGCGACCTTTTGCCACATTTCAGGCTTCAAACATAAATATATAAAACTGTATTTTTTTGTGAAGAATCAACAACAAGTGGGACACAATCATGAAGTGGAACGACATTTATTGGATATTTCAAACTTTTTTTAACAAATCAAAAACTGAAAAATTGGGCGTGCAAAATTATTCAGCCCCTTTACTTTCAGTGCAGCAAACTCTCTCCAGAAGTTCAGTGAGGATCTCTGAATGATCCAATGTTGACCTAAATGACTAATGATGATAAATACAATCCACCTGTGTGTAATCAAGTCTCCGTATAAATGCACCTGCACTGTGATAGTCTCAGAGGTCCGTCAAAAGCGCAGAGAGCATCATGAAGAACAAGGAACACACCAGGCAGGTCCGAGATACTGTTGTGAAGAAGTTTAAAGCCGGATTTGGATACAAAAAGATTTCCCAAGCTTTAAACATCCCAAGGAGCACTGTGCAAGCGATAATATTGAAATGGAAGGAGTATCAGACCACTGCAAATCTACCAAGACCTGGCCGTCCCTCTAAACTTTCAGCTCATACAAGGAGAAGACTGATCAGAGATGCAGCCAAGAGGCCCATGATCACTCTGGATGAACTGCAGAGATCTACAGCTGAGGTGGGAGACTCTGTCCATAGGACAACAATCAGTCGTATATTGCACAAATCTGGCCTTTATGGAAGAGTGGCAAGAAGAAAGCCATTTCTTAAAGATATCCATAAAAAGTGTCGTTTAAAGTTTGCCACAAGCCACCTGGGAGACACACCAAACATGTGGAAGAAGGTGCTCTGGTCAGATGAAACCAAAATTGAACTTTTTGGCAACGATGCAAAACGTTATGTTTGGCGTAAAAGCAACACAGCTCATCACCCTGAACACACCATCCACACTGTCAAACATGGTGGTGGCAGCATCATGGTTTGGGCCTGCTTTTCTTCAGCAGGGACAGGGAAGATGGTTAAAATTGATGGGAAGATGGATGGAGCCAAATACAGGACCATTCTGGAAGAAAACCTGATGGAGTCTGCAAAAGACCTGAGACTGGGACGGAGATTTGTCTTCCAACAAGACAATGATCCAAAACATAAAGCAAAATCTACAATGGAATGGTTCAAAAATAAACATATCCAGGTGTTAGAATGGCCAAGTCAAAGTCCAGACCTGAATCCAATCGAGAATCTGTGGAAAAAACTGAAAACTGCTGTTCACAAATGCTCTCCATCCAACCTCACTGAGCTCGAGCTGGAATGGGAAAAAATGTCAGTCTCTCGATGTGCAAAACTGATAGAGACATACCCCAAGCGACTTACAGCTGTAATCGCAGCAAAAGGTGGCGCTACAAAGTATTAACTTAAGGGGGCTGAATAATTTTGCACGCCCAATTTTTCAGTTTTTGATTTGTTAAAAAAGTTTGAAATATCCAATAAATGTCGTTCCACTTCATGATTGTGTCCCACTTGTTGTTGATTCTTCACAAAAAAAATACAGTTTTATATCTTTATGTTTGAAGCCTGAAATGTGGCAAAAGGTCGCAAAGTTCAAGGGGGCCGAATACTTTCGCAAGGCACTGTACATGTTTACTGGGCTCTCATTTTTGATTACTTATCTAGAGCCTTTGATAGAGTTCTAGCCCCAGACCTATTGATCACTCTGTTTGGTACAGTTGATGAGAATAACCAGGAAGGGAAAGCTGTCTCTCTTTGTACTCTATTAGCCAAAAGGCTCATATTGCAATTTTGGAAATTGGAGACTGTACCTACCTTTGAAATGTGGTTACGGGATTTAGGGAATGTAATACATATGGAAAAGATTCGATACAATACCTCCAATAGAAGTCCAATGTTTTACAAAATATGGCAGCTGATACTAGATAAATGGTCTAGTCCCGCTTCATAACTAGGTTGACGATCTGCTGCTACTCTGTGCTGTACTCCACTTAGCTACACTGCTTGTAATGACTATATGCTGTCTTCTTATACATGTACCACCTAATAGGATCTAGTTTTATTTTGTGTATGTGTGAGTTAAGTTTAGTTTTGTCCTCTAAACTGGCCATTCAACAGTACAATGAATGTCATTGTTAGTATTGCTGTCTTTTTTATTTGATTTTTTATTGGAAAATAATAAACATATTATAAAAAAAAAAGAATAGACTGGTTACTACTTCTTCAGTAACCAAGATGTATTGTTTGGCTATTAGTGTTTGTCACCCTTTAGGCTCCAGATTAGAAGTACATAGACATAACACTGATATTAATGTGCTGTTTTCAGGTGATCCACAACTATGGCCATGGAGGGTTCGGATTGACCATCCACCGAGGCTGTGCACAGGAGGCAGCTCGGCTCTTGGGGGAGATATTGGAGCTGAAGGGCTGGGAGCCCAGGTCTCGTTTGTGAACTAGTGATTTATTACCTAAACAGCAGTGGCATCAGTATCTCTCACATGTCTGTATGGGAGCATTTTAACATCAGAACGGTTTGCGAAGAAACCCGCATAGGAAACTCCTGGGGCCTTCAGAGGGTTCATTCGTATTTGCAAGAGAACAACTCAAAATCAGAGTTTAGGTAGTGGAGTACCTGATTAACCCAAAACCAGCTAACTTGGAACACAAAGACTACCAGCCAGCCTTAAAATGGTTTCATGCCAGTCATCAGGATTGCTTTTATTGAATGACAATTTCCTTTGTTGTGTAGTCATAACTATTAGCTAATCGATTGAAATCTATTTTGAAAAGTTTAAATTTTATATTGTAGTTGAAGAGATGCTAATCTATAACATATTGAACCAATACATTTTTTTCCAAAAGTGTGATAAGCAAATCTTACAAATGTGACATAAAAATAGGAGTGCAATATCAAACAAAAATGTTAAGATATCTTATTAATAATGTTCTATCATGAGTTTTAAAACTTATAAAGTTTGAAAATGAGTGAAGAAATAAATACTTCCACAATCCAACATTCTGCTTTTTTGAAACTTAATTTATTGTTGTATCATACACATGTACATCCAGTGTAGTGAGAATAATCTGTGCACAGACATTTTTAATGTGGTACTAAATTGCAATGGCAGGCATGTAGGAAACAGCTTTTAGGACAAGTCCAAGGTTCACTACCATTTTCAACAACAACTTGTTTCATGTGTTACTTTTACAAGGGGACAAAGACCATCCCCGCACCACCTCACCAACAAACAACAACCAAACCATGTATTGGTATAGTATATACAGAGATGACTTTTGTCCAGTAAGCAAAAGCTGTGCCACTCCGATAAATTGTTGTATGAAGGTTTGTGTGTGTGTTTGTATTATCAGTATTGTTGAGTGTTTTGTGTTTAATATGTGAATTCAGGTTAACATGATGTTTAGCATTCACAGCCAGCCATTGAGGTGTACCCTGAAAAACCATGTGATTATGTTTGCTTTGAATAATTTCACTCATGTGGAGTAAATACTACTGTACCAGACTGACAACTCTGGGTTTAAGAGGTGAAAGTATAGTACGGTTCAAAGATTTCAGTAGCACTTCAGTTTCATGACATATAAAGCCTTCAACATGCACATATAAGCATTGTAACACCTGGCATGAACTTTCATCTGTACCCATCTGCAATTTCCCTAATTGACATAAACAATGTTCACTGTGCGACAACAGTACGATCCCGTACAAGTCAGACTACAATATGAGTGCTAATAAATGCTTATACCAGCTGCACAGAGAGACTTTACGTCGTCATTATGATTGCCTCACTTATACGTTTCTAAACTGAAGTGTAACTGAGATTTGTGACCCCACACCTCCTCAAAGTGCCTCATGTCAGTTGACAGCAGGGTGATTACAGTGGTTGATGGTTACCGTGGTGATGGGGACGTGCAGACAACCCAAGATGTACAGATTTGATTATGTTGAGTGAGTAATTACGGTAACATTAGATAGCAATTCGTTACATGTCATTGTTTTCATTATAGCTTTGCACAAGATAATGGACTTTTTGGGATGTTTCAAAGCAGCTGCTCTTTCATTAGTCAAAAGTCCTCAATTTGTCCCTCATCCAAAAACAAGTAGTAGGACCTGAGTATGATCTCTTAGAGGAAACGGGTTTAATAGAAACAATGCAGCAAATCAACGTCCTCTATCACACTCTTCTACGCTGTTCTTCTCTCACAATATGACTGTAAAATTCAAATACTGAGCTGGAAGAATGGCAATCCCACCCCAATGTTTTTTCTCCCTGACACCATCCAGTGCAACTTTGAATACTCCATTGAGCTCCTGTCTCACTCAGAGTGCGGTTATCGTACATTAGCAAAAATCAGGGTAGGGGTCAAAGATTAAAATCGGAGAGAAATGTTTTTGAATAACATTTTGCTGGCAGGCTCTCTCTCAAGCCACTGTGGTGCCTATATACAAACCAGTAATGACACATCTGAGTTGAGAATGGACAAGGGCTTCTTGCTTAGCTTCCTTCTCCTTCATTGCCCCTCTTTTCCACTCCAGCCTCCACCACCTTCTTGCCTGTGTTCAGTCCTCCTGGGACCCAGAGTCAGAGTGTGGGATGCCCCCAGAGCTGTTGCCATGGGCACGGCCAATCATCTCCTGGCCCCACTCGCGGTGGCTGGACTCCTGGAGGCCCCGGCCAGTGGTCTCAATGGGCAGAGCACATGAGGCGATGGCAGCCAGCATGCAACAGATGCTATACACTGACAGAGTCAGGTACACAGAAGACTCCAACATCACCTGCAGGAAAGAGAGGAGGAATGCAGTGTTAGTGTCTCTCTGTGAAGACTTGACTGTCTTTCAGTACACGTTAAGTGCAAAGCAAATATACCTTATATTGGTTGTGGTAACTTTTATTTATTTTTTTACCTGTGCAACAAAGGGTGTGATGAGGGCTCCCACTCTGGCCATTCCACTACTAGTGCCCAGACCTAACGCTCTGGTTGCTGTTGGATATACCTATGGAGTCAGGAGAACACCATAGGAATACATCACTCATAAACATTCAGGACAGACACTTCAAGTGGTTTACGCAAAGGGGAATGCCCATTTTACGCCTTATTTGCATTTACAGAATGGTTTAGTTTGTACCATATTGACGCTTATTAGAAACCAATGGGGAAGAAGAGTATGGAGCAAAGAACTAGTCCTTCGTTTAGTTACAAATCGATCAAAGAAATACAACTGAACAGAAAGCTGACGTCTGAAATGTAGTATAATCTTGAAGCCATAAATAACCTCAAGACATAGTTATACAATAACAGAGGAAGAGCTACAGTGTTTGATCTGGTTATAAATCAAAGTTGTGTTTGTCCACCTCCGTCTACCTGTAATCAAGGCCAAGTCACTTCAGCTTTGTTTTTAGAGTACGAGCTGACGTTCTATAGAGTCAATAATGTAGCCATATGGTTCCATGGCCGATCAACTCACCTCAGGGGTGTAGACATAAGCAGCCTGGAAACCTCCTGCAATGAAGGCCCTGGCGATGAATATCAATACTGTCAACCAGGTCCTGGAGCAGAGACAACAACACTGTTAATAACAACAACAACACTGTTAACAACAACACGGGTAATAACAACAACACCGTTAACAACACTGTTTATAACAATAACAGCACCGTTAAAAGCAACACTGTTAATAACAACAACAACACTTAACAACAACACTGGTAATAACAACAACACTGTTAACAACAACACTGTTAATAACAACAGCACCGTTAAATGCAACACAGTTACTGTGTTGTCAGTTGTGGATCCACCACAGTGTGATGTTTGTCATGTTAAATTTGAGAGTAGTACATTACTAATACTAGTAGTAATAATGCCGTAATGGATGGTCTTACCTCCCTACACAAGCGTAGAGTGGAACAAGGCAGAGAGAGAAGACAAAGAAGCACAGTGCCATGGTCTTCCTCCTTCCCAGCCGATCGATGGCCCACAGAGTCACCAGTAGGCCTGCCCAACATTAATACATCAACCAATCTATTCAGATATTTTTATCGATCAGAACAATTTACAACCTACTTTACTTCACAGTACACTGCTCCCCATACAGCAATTATTGTGTTTAGCAATATACTGACTGAGTTGAGGTTGAAGAAGTATACCTGGGAATTCAGACAGGGTGGTCCACAGCAGATCCTTGTAGTCGTCTGAGGTCAGGTATTTACACTCCAGGCTACACCTGGGCTCCCTCTTACTACCTTTTGACTCTAGAGGGAGACATAACACAAGAAACACGTGATGCACCAGTTATCACTACAGACATACAGAATCACAACTCCTGAAATGGCCTTGAGACTTGCACTGAGTGTACAAAACATTAGATACAATTGCTCTGGCCATGACATAGACTGGCCAGGTGAATCCAAGTGAAAGCTATGATTCGTTATTGATCAGTGTAGATGAAGGGGAGGAGACAGGTTAAATAATTAATGTTAAGCCTTGAGACAATTAAGACATGGATTGTGCCATTCAGAGAGTGAATGGGCAAGACAAAATATTTAAGTGCTTTTGAACGTGGTATGGTAGTAGGTGCCAGGTGCACCGGTTTGAGTGTGTCAAGAACTGCAACGCTGATGGGTTTTTCAAACTCAACAGTTTCCCGTGTGTATCAAGAATGGTCCACCACCCAAAGGACATCCAGAAAACTTGAGAACTGTGGAAAGCATTGGAGTCAATATGGGCCAGCATTCCTGTGGCACCCTTTCTGCACCTTGTAGAGTCCATACCTTGATGAATTGAGGCTGTTCTGAGAGCAAACGTCATGCAACTCAATATTAGGAAGGTGTTCCTAATGTTTTGTACACTCAGTGTATATGCTAACGTGACCTGAGGTCAACGGGAGCTATTCTTGGTTAAAGCATGACACAAACATCCTGTTTTTAGTTGTCAAGATGACATGTTAATTGTATGTTGGAAATTACCTTGGCCTGTGTTGTTCTCCCATTACACTAAGAATGAACTGATTAATAAGATTGTTTGGCCTCAGCAGGTTAATGCTGTCCTTGAGAGTGTTTGCGTGAGTGTTACTGATGATGTCAGAGGAGAGGAGCAGTGACTCACCCCCACAGGCGCCCCCCTCCTGGAAGAGCTCAGTGGTGAGCAGGACCAGGCCATAGTAGGCAAATGCATTAGAGAACCTGAGACAGATAAAACACAGTACTCAGTCAATATAAGGATTCCCATAAGGAAACTGGGTTAATTAAAGATGCAACTCTTATGAAGACATTTAATCAAAGTATGTAACAGAGCAGTACTGGTTATGTTTTAGTAATGTAGGAAAGTTGAAATTAGTCATCAGATGGGATTTACTAACTTTTAATTACCTGTAATTACAAATGAGGAAATTCAAAGTTTTTCTTTGTTAAAAGGGTTATTTACCAAATAAACCACAACAGAATTGTGGTCCAGCGAAAATGTGGTGAGAAAAGATCCTGGATCTTCCCACGGTCCTCCTGATTGAAAAACAGAAAAGCAACATGACAGATATATAACTGAAGCAAAACAAACTACAACCATTTTAGTACACTCTATTTTCATTACATGTGACCTGCCCTGTCTGGAACTGTGAGGAGTAACAGCGTAGCCTACATTGCTACCATGACAAAGACCGAAGCCGGCGGGAGTACCGTTGAGGACAATGGTGTCTCTCTATCATTGGGGAAGGATCTTTTAAACGAAACAAAAAGAGTTCTACAAACAATTGTTTCAACAACAAGAAAATAGATTCAAGTATTTTGTCCAAATACTGGTGGATTCAACTAATAAAAGAATGGACAACCTGACAAGAGAGGTCCAGGACCTGAACATAGATGTCCAGGACCTGAAGAACAGTTTGCAGTTCTCCCAGGGTCAGCTCAATGAATTGAAACAGGAGAACGGCAAGATGAGAGAGGACATACAGTGCCTTGCGAAAGTATTCGGCCCCCTTGAACTTTGCGACCTTTTGCCACATTTCAGGCTTCAAACATAAAGATATAAAACTGTATTTTTTTGTGAAGAATCAACAACAAGTGGGACACAATCATGAAGTGGAACAACATTTATTGGATATTTCAAACTTTTTTAACAAATCAAAAACTGAAAAATTGGGCGTGCAAAATTATTCAGCCCCCTTAAGTTAATACTTTGTAGCGCCACCTTTTGCTGCGATTACAGCTGTAAGTCGCTTGGGGTATGTCTCTATCAGTTTTGCACATCGAGAGACTGACATTTTTTCCCATTCCTCCTTGCAAAACAGCTCGAGCTCAGTGAGGTTGGATGGAGAGCATTTGTGAACAGCAGTTTTCAGTTCTTTCCACAGATTCTCGATTGGATTCAGGTCTGGACTTCGACTTGGCCATTCTAACACCTGGATATGTTTATTTTTAACCATTCCATTGTAGATTTTGCTTTATGTTTTGGATCATTGTCTTGTTGGAAGACAAATCTCCGTCCCAGTCTCAGGTCTTTTGCAGACTCCATCAGGTTTTCTTCCAGAATGGTCCTGTATTTGGCTCCATCCATCTTCCCATCAATTTTAACCATCTTCCCTGTCCCTGCTGAAGAAAAGCAGGCCCAAACCATGATGCTGCCACCACCATGTTTGACAGTGGGGATGGTGTGTTCAGGGTGATGAGCTGTGTTGCTTTTACGGCAAACATAACGTCTTGCATTGTTGCCAAAAAGTTCAATTTTGGTTTCATCTGACCAGAGCACCTTCTTCCACATGTTTGGTGTGTCTCCCAGGTGGCTTGTGGCAAACTTTAAACAACACTTTTTATGGATATCTTTAAGAAATGGCTTTCTTCTTGCCACTCTTGCATAAAGGCCAGATTTGTGCAATATACGACTGATTGTTGTCCTATGGACAGAGTCTCCCACCTCAGCTGTAGATCTCTGCAGTTCATCCAGAGTGATCATGGGCCTCTTGGCTGCATCTCTGATCAGTCTTCTCCTTGTATGAGCTGAAAGTTTAGAGGGACGGCCAGGTCTTGGTAGATTTGCAGTGGTCTGATACTCCTTCCATTTCAATATTATCGCTTGCACAGTGCTCCTTGGGATGTTTAAAGCTTGGGAAATATTTTTGTATCCAAATCCGGCTTTAAACTTCTTCACAACAGTATCTCGGACCTGCCTGGTGTGTTCCTTGTTCTTCATGATGCTCTCTTCGCTTTTAACGGACCTCTGAGACTATCACAGTGCAGGTGCATTTATACGGAGACTTGATTACACACAGGTGGATTGTATTTATCATCATTAGTCATTTAGGTCAACATTGGATCATTCAGAGATCCTCACTGAACTTCTGGAGAGAGTTTGCTGCACTGAAAGTAAAGGGCTGAATAATTTTGCACCCCCAATTTTTCAGTTTTTGATTTGTTAAAAAAGTTTGAAATATCCAATAAATGTCGTTCCACTTCATGATTGTGTCCCACTTGTTGTTGATTCTTCACAAAAAAATACAGTTTTATATCTTTATGTTTGAAGCCTGAAATGTGGCAAAAGGTCGCAAAGTTCAAGGGGGCTGAATACTTTCGCAAGGCACTGTAAGTTCTGTGTGTGAATCCATGATAACAAGGACAATCAAGGCAGAATAACATGGTTGTGGACGGAATTGCAGAATCTCCACATGAGACCTGGACCGAGCCTGAGGAGAAAGTGAGGGAAATGATCAATGAGAAATTGAATTTGGACCACAGGAAGATTGAGGTGGAGAGCGCCCAATGGACTGGAAAACCCACCACCGGCCCAGGTGACAGGCCCAGGCCAATAGTGGTCGAGTTCCTGAGGTTCAAGGACAAAGTAGCTGTTCTGGAAAGAGCCAAGAACTTGAGAGGAACGTGTATCTTCCTCAACAAGGACTATTCTGAAGCTGTGCGCCAGAAGAGGAAAGAACTTATCCCAGCCATGAAAGCTGCCAGAGCGCGTGGAGACATTGCTTACATCTGTTATGACAGATGTCCACCCTCCTTTCTAAAAGCCTGGAAGGGATGAGAGAGCCAAGCCAATGGGTTCGTATGTTCAACCCCACAGCACACACAGACACTTAAACACTTAAATGTGTATATTTTATTTTGTTTGTTCTTTTCCATATTATGTCTATCTCTGATAAGTTACTCAGTAATGGGCTGAAACTAGCCCATATTAATATATGTAGCCTTAGAAATAAAGTTCATGAAATCAGTAACTTGCTAATATCAGATAACATTCATATATTAGCCATTTCTGAGACTCACTTAGATAATTCATTTGATACAGCAGTAGCAATACAGGGATATAACATCTATAGAAGAGACAGAAGTGCTTATGGGGGAAGTGTTGCTGTATATATTCAGAGCCATATCCCTGTAATGCTTAGAGAAGATCTTACAGTGGGGCAAAAAAGTATTTAGTCAGCCACCAATTGTGCAAGTTCTCCCACTTAAAAAGATGAGAGAGGCCTGTAATTTTCATCATAGGTACACTTCAACTATGACAGACAAAATGAGAAAAAAAAATCCAGAAAATCACATTGTAGGATTTTTCATGAATTTATTTGCAAATTATGGTGGAAAATAAGTATTTGGTCACCTACAAACAAGCAAGATTTCTGGCTCTCACAGACCTGTAACTTCTTCTTTAAGAGGCTCCTCTGTCCTCCACTCGTTACCTGTATTAATGGCACCTGTTTGAACTTGTTATCAGTATAAAAGACACCTGTCCACAACCTCAAACAGTCACACTCCAAACTCCACTATGGCCAACACCAAAGAGCTGTCAAAGAAACAAGAAACAAAATTGTAGACCTGCACTAGGCTGGGAAGACTGAATCTGCAATAGGTAAGCAGCTTGGTTTGAAGAAATCAACTGTGGGAGCAATTATTAGGAAATGGAAGACATACAAGACAACTGATAATCTCCCTCGATCTGGGGCTCCACGCAAGATCTCACCCCATGGGGTCAAAATGATCACAAGAACGGTGAGCAAAAATCCCAGAACCACACGGGGGGACCTAGTGAATGACCTGCAGAGCTGGGACCAAAGTAACAAAGCCTACCATCAGTAGCACACCACGCCGCCAGGGACTCAAATCCTGCAGTGCCAGACGTGTCCCCCTGCTTAAGCCAGTACATGTCCAGGCCCGTCTGAAGTTTGCTAGAGAGCATTTGGATGATCCAGAAGAAGATTGGGAGAATGTCATATGGTCAGATGAAACCAAAATATAACTTTTTGGTAAAAACTCAACTCGTCGTGTTTGGAGGACAAAGAATGCTGAGTTGCATCCAAAGAACACCATACCTACTGAAGCATTGGGGTGGAAACATCATGCTTTGGGGCTGTTTTTCTGGGCCAACATACCAGCAACAGTGTGTGAAAACCTTGTGAAGACTTACAGAAAACGTTTGACCTCTGTCATTGCCAACAAAGGGTATATAACAAAGTATTGAGATAAACTTTTGTTATTGACCAAATACTTATTTTCCACCATAATTTGCAAATAAATTCATAAAAAATCCTACAATGTGATTTTCTGGATTTTTTTTTCTCATTTTGTCTGTCATAGTTTAAGTGTACCTATGATGAAGATTTACAGGCCTCTCTCATCTTTTTAAAAGGGAGAACTTTCCCAATTGTTGGCTGACTAAATACTTTTTTTGCCCCACTGTATGTCAAGTGTTATTGAAGTGTTGTGGTTGCAGGTTCACTTGGCACATCTAAAGCCTTTTATTTTGGGGTGTTGCTAGGCCACCAAGTGCTAACAGTCAATATCTAAATAATATGTGTGAAATGCTTGATAGTGTATGTGATGTAAACAGAGAAGTCTACTTTCTTGGGGACCTGAATATTGACTGGTTCTCATCAATCTGTCCACTCAAGTGGAAGCTTCTCACTGTAACCAGTGCCTGTAATCTGGTTCAGGTAATTAATCAACATACCAGGGTGTTTACAAACACTACAGGAACAAGATCATCCACATGTATCAATCACATTTTTCTCATACTATTGAACTTTGTTCTAAATCTGTATCCATACCCATTGGATGCAGTGATCACAATATAGTGGCTATATCCAGGAAAGACAAAGTTCCAAAAGCTGGGCCTAAAGCGGGGCAGGGCAGGCTATACCTGTCTTGCAGCCACAAGTTTTCCAAGGGGCATGGGGGCTCCGTTCTCCTTGGCGATGCGCTTCAGGGTGTTCAGCGCTTTCTCCTGGTTCCCTGTCAACACATCATAGCGGGCACTCTCTGGCAGCCACTGTTTCCAAAACCAAAGGGTCAGTCGTTCAATAGTGTAAAAAAACAGAACTCAAGTGAATTGGTAGTAGCTGTTACTGTCATACTCACAAAAGAGAGGATAGCAAAGATGAAGAGCGGAATGGTAGAGAGGCCAAGCAGCCAGCGCCAGCCCAGAGTGGGCATCACCACGATAGCCAGCAGTACCTCAAACACAGTGCCCAGCGCCCAGAATATCTGCAGGGGCACAGCAATAGGTACAGGAGAAGGTTGGCATGATGAGTTCCCTGGCACAGTGAAGCAGCTTCATTGATCCAGCGAAGAGTGGAGACCTATCCTGCTCCTGAGGGGCCACAAACCTGGCATCAAGAGAATCACTCACAAACAAGTGGATCAATGTGCACCACACCGACCTGCTAATGTCTCAAATCAATTGAGGACTTGACAGAGTTGAAAGTGAACCTCACAGGACAGCAGAGTTAGAAGGGTAGTGGAAAGGAATTGGGTTGGACAAGCTACAGACAGAAGGTAGAACTACATACAGAATATAGGATAGTTAAGGGTAAGCCATACCTCTATCAGCAAGATGCAGGTGGCTCTGGACCTCATGGGGAGAAACTCTGCATACAGTGTCACCCTGAAGGGAGAAGGACATGTGACTATTATGCCACTTCTAGAATAAGATGTTTTATTTTTTATTTAGTCACATGCACAGTTGTAGTTGCAGTGTACAGTGAAATTCTTAAGCTCCGAGCTCCAGCAGTGCAGGTGTGAATGAAACAATAAAATATATATGTATATATTTGTTTACAACTGTGACAATGAGAAATATGAATGTCCCTAACGGGGAGCAGCCAGGGTTATGTTATCTACCCAGTTATAAATGGCCTACTTATAACTGGGTAAATAACATAACCCAATCCTTTACTTTGAACTACTAAAGTATATACTGTAGCTATTGCTATAATGCCAGAGAGAAGGGACACGTACGACTGTGGTGCTCCTCCGATGCCAAAGCCCACCAGGGCACGGAGGAAGAGTATCCAGCCATAGACGGGGGCAAAGGCGCTCAGGACACCATAGAACATGGTCCACGCCACACTCATCTTCAGACCCTGTGTACACACAGACATACACACCCACATCCACAGCTGTGAGCTCTGACACTGACAACAAAATACCCCAACTATCTCTACCACGCATCACACTGTTATGGATCTCCCCATTCCCCATCTCTTCCCAATACATTGATATAAAACTGATGTCTCACGAAAGCCTGTAAAACAAATAACTGTTGTGAAATTATTAATCAATATGGCTGTGTCTGTCCTGTTGTGAAATTATTCATCAATATAGCTGTGTCTGTTCTGTTGTGAAAGTCATAACCTCTCCCATAATAAACCCAGTCGTTGAACTTACTGTTTTTCTGCCATACTTGTCGGATATGTTCCCCCAAATGGAAGAGCTGATCATCATTCCAATGAACACCGCCTGGATAAAAGAAACAGAGGGACTAGTTATCACTATATATAGAGGCTTTATCTGTAATGAAAAGTGACAAGTGACACTGTAAGACTGCATTAACATCAACAGGTACTGCTATTAAACTCATCACTACAATTACTAGTCCATCCAATCACCACCAGCTTCTCAACAACTACCGTTAGTCCACTAATCTAGTCATCATTTAGTATTACTTGTAGTCAGTGTAAGAATGTGTCAGGCATTACCGAGGTGAGTAGCGCCACCCACAGACTTGGCAGCCTCCATTCACAGTGCAGCTGTGGAGCTAGGATGCTCAGAATCATCATCTCCATAGCATCAGCCATCTGAAAATCAACAGCCATAAGGACCAGTGCGGAAGGAAACAATGAAGGCACAGTGAATTTTGCTCATATACAGTACATTAAATCCACATGCACATGTTTGTAATACAGAACATACACAACATGTTATGAAACTGTTATGTTTTACTCTCTGACCAGACTAGCCCTGTCTAATGCTTCTCACCCAGGACAGACCAGTGAGGATGGAGAGTTTCCACTGGAACTTCCCAAAGCCAATGGCCTCCACAGCATCCTCCACCATGAAAGTGTCTGTGGAGAACAACTCAAGTAAGAAATCACATAAAATACAGATGACGACTTGCAAGTATGGATTACAAGTTATTAAAATAAATGTGTCCAAAATGAGTAACTGTAGTCAATCTCATAATAGATAAAGCCACTTATAAAAGCCCAGTGGTCCCCAGGCAGGGAGGGGATAGGTGGAAGTAGAGAGTGGGAAGGTGGTCCATGTATATGGGAGTTGTTATGAGTTTGGTTGGGAAACTGAGAGTGGAGGCTGAGGAGGGACCCAGTCATACCATCAGTTGGATTAGCAAACTCCCGAGGTACTGGTGCACCATCCTGAAGTGCCACAGACTCCATATAAGCCTGCCTCCCATCGATCTGGACCTCCTGCTCTCTGCCCCCGCCGTCATCCTCAGAGCGTGTGCTATCACCCGTGCGACGGAACTTGACCACGCTGCAAGAGAGAAAGCCAGGAAGATCAACTTTGATCAGTTGCCAGTCTACCGTAAGGAAACAGAGCTGAATGAAGCGAGAATGAGAGGCTGTTGCCTAGGTGATAGAAGCTGTTCCTATGTACTCTGTGCTTTGTGACTGGGGGTGAAATCCATCAGTGGGTGAGATGTGACGGGGAAACTGGAGGGAAGTTACGCACTGATGTTCACAACTGAGAAACTTGTGTGACTCCTAAAAATTGTGTGTAGATGGCAAATAGATTGGATTTTAGGAAAAATATGAATTCTCAAATTAAGATAATACTTAAAACACCTGTATGTTATCTGTACGTGGAGTTTATAAACTCCTCATTTTGTAAAATAACAGATTGCTGATAGAGGGTGGAACATTGTAAAAGGAACATTGAGGCAGACCTTTATTTGTTTAACCTTTATTTAACCAGGCAAGTCAATTAAGAACAAATTCTTATTCACAATGACGGTCTGGCAAGAGGAAAAGACAGTGAATGTGTATGTGTGCGTGCAGGAATGTGAAATAACACAACATGCTTCCTTACATAAGGCAAACAAGTGACATCAGGTGACAACTAGAAACAACTACATGTCTCAACAACCTGTTCATCTATTTGTCCTTTGAACTCCTCCAGGGACAACAGGTTCTGGAGTTTCAGTTTGGCTTGGAGGGAATTCCAAGACCAAGGGGTTGAGTAATAATATGACCTCTTTCCATGCTCAGTTCAAATTTTTGGAACTGCTAGCATAAAACAAGATTGAGATCTGAGCTTGTATGTGCTTTCATTTCAAGCTAGAAGAGAGGATAGATAAAATGGCCTTTCTCCTAAAATGGCCTTATAAATAAGAATGTACCCGTGTTTGAGCCTGCATGTTGCTGGTGATGTCCACCTGACAGCACTGTAGAGATCACAATGTTGAGTTAGACGTCTCTGATTGGTTTCAAAATAAAGGGCTGCATGATTCACAGAGTCAAAAGTCCAGTGTAGAGCTTGAGAAGTGCAGATACATAGTATCAACATTGTTCAACACAGAGAGAAAAGTACAACGAATCCACCATTTTCTGGGGGCAAAGGAAAAACAAGCTTTGTGACGGTAATAAAACCGAATATGCAGCTTATGTTTCTTGACAAGGTTCTCTATATGGGTGGTGAAGCTCAAATTTGTACGTTTTGACTTGCTCTACAGAATGTCCTTCCAAAGTAGTAATTACATGGTTTTCAGAGTGTTCAGTATTGGAAAATATCATGCATTTTGTTTTAGAAGAATTAAAAACAAACTTCAAATCGTACAGATTCTGTTCAATAATGTTAAAAGCTGTTTGAGATCTTTCAAAAGCCAAAGTCAAACTGCTGCCACTTGAATAGAGAACAGTGTCATCCGCATAAAAATCTACATCAGCTGTTTCAATATGTCTCCCAATGTTGTTGCTATAGATAATAAACAAAAACGGACCAAAAATATTTCCTTGAGGCACATCCGAGCACAACTCTACGGTGTATGACTTACAGCCATCTGCCTTAACACACTGGGTTTGAAGTGACCAGTAGTTCACAAACCACTCCTGAGCATGACCAGTGAACTCAATGCACTTCAAACTTTACACTAAGACAGTATGGTCCACAGTGTCAAGCGCCTTTGACAAGTCTATGACTACAGATATACAATGTAGCTTCTTATCCAGAGCACAGTGAATATCATTAAAAACCTTAAATGTTGACTAGGGACTCCAATACCTTTGCCAGAACAGACCATTTAGATCTGTGATTAAAGTTATTCAGTAGAGTCGGATCACCTTTCAAAAGAGGTAGGACAAATGCTGATTTCCACAATTTGGGGATTTCATTACAATTATGTCTGCAGCTAATTGTAGTAGACAGGCACCTAGAGCATCAGGGCCAAGGGACTTTTTGACATCAATTGCTTTCAGGCCTGTATGCACTTCTGAGACAGAGAAGGGTGAGAAGGAGAACCAGTGATGTCTTAATCACTGTAATTACTACACAGATTTGCCAAGGGCAGAATAAATACAGCTGGTGGCCCAGTGAGGAGCCTAGAAATCAACATGCCTTGTTTCCTGTACTTCAGTTTCTTTCAGTTCTGTACAGAACAATCCCACATTTATCCCATATATAATTTGGAGAATGGAAAATGGACAGATCCTGTAAGCCTTTGTGTTGGTGGCTTGACACTTTCTGCAGTAACGTTTCAATGTGGCCTAATTGCCTCAAAATTCCTCTCCTTCAACATAATAGCTTTAAGATATACCGTATGTATCCTGTTAGGAAATATTATTTGGGGGTTCACGCTGGGGAGAAAGGCAGTTCTGAGCATTAGAACTCAAGGTTTGCAGCCACAGTCACTTATTACACAATTTCAGTTCTTAGTTAGATAGTTTACAGTCCTACTTATGCTTCTATTTTATTACACATTAAAAAGGAGAGTCTCAATAGGAACTTTGTTGGAAATTGATAGTGACAGCCATGTGTGGACATCTCTATTTGACTAGCTAAACTAAAAGCTTTACCTAAACTCACTGTACCTTCAGTGAAAAGCATGTTAATCTTTTTAACAATAAACATAAATTAACATAATAGATTATCATCCACAAGAGATGACATTGTAGTATGGATATTCTAAATCGTGGTCAAAATTGTTGCTACTAAATATTGAGTAATAGGCAGCCTACCGTAATTGGTAGGCTAAATGCGTGGCTATTGCCGAGCAGAAATATCAGGGGAATTTGTTAATTTTCATTTTATATTTGCTACATGTTGTGTAAAATATTATATGTTATCCAATCCATACTAACAAACTGGTGCAACTCATGGATGATCAAAATAAAGACATGACCAATGATGTTGTCACAGTAGTAGCTTCATATACAGTAGGCAATGATGTGAATGAACCATTTTACAAATATGCACACTGTCACTACCAGTAAAAAATACCTTGAGATACAAGGGAAAAATAGATACAAATACTAGGCGACCTTGTTGTAGCACCCATATGAGGAGCTGGTTTATGGTTACTGTTTACCGGTCATTGATGCTTTCAAACAAAACGCACCGTCAGTTCCTCGACATGCCACATTGTATTCGCGTAGAGTGGCGTATTGCACTGTGGCTATCTCAACAGAGGAATGCAGTGTTGCACATAATATTGTCAAGAGATCATTCTGTCAACCAACAGCTGCGAATCAAACGATCACGAAAATGTGTGCTAAGAAAGGCTGTGTCTGTTGGGTCGGTTTAGCAAATTAGCCCAGCCACGATCAAATTAGAAATTAAGTCTATTTTTATATATATACATATATATTGTTGAGTATACTCACGGGAGTTGTCTTAACTGGAACAAATCATCTTCCATTTTGGTGATGTTTATTGGGTTCCACAGTGAAGTGTTTCATTGCCGTTACATTGTTATCATAGCGAGACGAGATTTCAGCACCACGGGCTTGCGGAGAGCGACCCGTCCTTGTTCTCAGCGGAGAGCCAATGGGGAGCGGGATATTCACAATTTCAGCTTCCAGTGTCGTTGTCACAGTAGTGTTCCAGTCAGAGAGGACGGGTGCATGCCTCTGCCCTGGCGTTGCTGACACATACCGGATCTTACAACGCCTGGTTAGGTATTTTACGTATCAGCTAACCACATCATATGTTATAGCAATCTGTCAGTCGATGACACAGTCGAGACGTGACACGCAACCATTGGTTTATGCATGCAACGTCTGAGCAGGGGAACGCGACCGGTGTGTTCACTGCATGGTGCAACACAACTGATGTCTTAGTCTGTTTGATCGCAAATTAAGGTATTTCAAACTGATTGAAGAAAGACACAGAGTAATCACAACGAAGACCACGTTACTGCATAGGCTGTTGTGAGAAAATGCCAGAACCGCTGCCAGTGCAAGGATTTGCTATGGGGATTCGATCATTTTTTCATAGTTTAAGAATCAATGAACATCTATTGGCCCTCAGAACTAATCTAAACCTTTCTCTAATTAAGATGCAGATCTCTAGTACTCTACAAGCTCAGCTACTTCTGCTTAATCCTGAGTCAAAGTGCAAATAACATTAGACAGATCTTTGTCTGTAGAATGACCTTTATTCGCCATGTATATTTACACATACCCATAATTTGCCTTAGTGAGAAGGTGCTGCCAGCAATAGACAACAAACAGAATACAGACGCATGTCCACATAGACATCATAAAGAATAGACAATAAAGAGCAGTAAACATAAAACCTTGGAGTATAGGCTGATTACAGAGGGAATATATACTTTACAGAGAGGCTATATCTATATCAGCAGAGGAATGTGTGTGTGTGTTGGGGGGGCTGTCACAAACACACACCACTGTAGTGAGAGGACAATGACACCCTCTCTGTCTTTCAAACCAATACACACACAGAAAATCTCTCTGTGTGTCACACAAATTCTTATTTACAACAACAGCCTACCCCAGCCAAACCCGGACACCCAATCATGGCCAGATGTGATTCAACCTGGATTCAAACCAGGGACTGTAGTGACACCTCTTACACTGAGATGCAGTGCCTTAGACCTCTGTGCCACTCGGGAGCCCTAGAACTCTCTGTATTTGTCTGTCTGTCTGTCTGTCTGTCTGTCTGTCTGTCTGTCTGTCTGTCACACACACACACACACACACACACACACACACACACACACACATATGCAGAGAGAAAATAAGAAGGGGCATTGTCACAGGTCTGTGATAGGCTAAAGGCTGCAAGCTTTTTGATCCCTTCACAATGATTATGGGATCAATCCTAACATTTTTTTTATGCTAGTCAGGTTTGTAATTAAGATGTTATTTAGAACATTTCTGTGGGTAAAATATAATGCTTTTTAGCATGTGACAACCTGTATAATACGCTTAAGTCACGCAGGCTCCATTTTGAAATGAAAGCGAGGCTGAGGTGGGTAACCCCCGGAAGTCGCTAGTCAAAACAACAATACACTGGATTTATATCGATACATGGGCAGATGAAGACGTTAGACTTTTTAAAATGTATTTTGAATTTAACTAGGCAAGTTAGTTAAGAATAAATTCTTATTTACAATGACGGTCAACCCCTAACGACGCTGGGACAATTGTGCGCCGCACTATGGGACTTCCAATCACAGCCTGTAACGTTAATCGAAATAGGGTCTTGTGGTGACCCCTCTTGCGCTGAGATGCAGTGCCTTAGACCGCTGCGCTACTCGGGAGCCCTGTATGCCCAAGGCAGTCAAACTAAGAGGTTACTGTAACTGGATCGAGGGTTACATTCACGATGTACAAGGTACGATTATGTATTTGTAGGTAGCTAACGCAACTTTGTAGGTTGAAAAAGGTGTAAAGTTGGTATTTTAACGTAGCTTATTTGACCATATGACTGTTTTCAGCTATTGCTACATAAAACCTTTGTAGCTAAGTATTTAGTTAATGTTCCCTGTTGTTGTGCTTGCCATCTTGGTTCAAGTATGGGTTCAGTCAGGAGTGAGGCAGGCAGGTGTAGTTTGACAGCAATGTCACACATTGTCCTCACATTATTCGTACATAATTCAGGTAGATGCGGGTCAGTTAGGAAAGTAGGTGTTAATTGAGTAATTCTATCTGCAAATTAGGATAATATTACTTTAGAAACAAACGGAAATGCGCTTGGATGCACGACTCGAATGGCAAGTGTGGAGGTATCAGTGTTGCCAACTAATTTTCAGGTTAAGATGCTAGAAGCAGGTTGATTTGTTGCTAAAAGTTGCTAAATGACGTTGTGATGTCATTGCGTGATAACGTAAAACTGCGTCATTACGTAGAATACACAATTACGTTTCTCAAATTGACTGGCCATCTCGGCAAAAAACATGATTTGACATTTGTTCAGGTATAGACTCCCACTCTTTTCTGTACTTCTGGCTGTACAATTTTGATTGAGACATGTTGATTGATGTTGTAAGTTCTGTTCAAGCATTCGTGACCAACTATATTCATTGGGTTTGACTCGTCGAACCCGTACTACTGCTGCTGCAGTCAGCCAACATTGCAATGTACTTTATTTAAAAAAAATTTTTTTTAACAACAAATCAATACAGAAAGTACATGAGGGAACACAAGTATATATAGATTATAAACAATGGACAATTGAGCTAGGGGGTACAATATCACATTACAATTACACAAGGACCTTAAGGGACATACATACACTTACAATTCTACCAGCTTTTTTGTTAGAGTATTTAACTGTCTTAAAATACAGTTCAATTTATTTTTGTAGGGTAAGAAAATGTGTTTTTTTGTTTGTAAATGTACATTTGTGTATATAAAATTTGGCCAAAAGAATAATGAAATTAATTACATAAAATGTTTCAGCTTATTTCTATCGTATGTAAAGAATCCAAGCAGTACATCTCTACACAATAGTGTAAAATCTTCATAAATGTGTTCAATTATAAATCTACTGATGTCTTGCCACAGTTTTCTTATATGAATACAATGCCAAAAAAGATGTAACACTATTTCTGGGTGGTCATTACAAAAGGAGCAATTTGAGTTGATGTTTTCCTCAAACTTCTTCATATAGTGGTTGGCAGGATAATATTTATGAATCATTTTAAAGGAAACTTCCTTAATTTTGTTAACAAGTAGGTATATGTGTGGCAACATCCAAACTTTTTTCCAACAGATATTATCAATAAATCTATTCCAATAAGGCATAAGGTATAGATAGATACAACATCCTGCTGAAACACGGTTCGTATCGCTCTGTTGTTGAATGGACCAAAAGAGAAACAAATCTTTCCTACTGATGAGTCAATAGGGTCAATGGAAGGTAGGCTCTGAGGGTCAGGTCTTGACGCGTTCCTGAATAACAGAGCAACACCTGAGGGAATCTTAAACAATTGCAAAAATCTTTAGGTGTTACAGGGACCTTGTAAAGTGATAAGAATTCCTTATAACTGAGTAAAAGACCCTCTGCATTTACCAGTTGGCTCACCAATAAGATATTATTTCGGAACCAATATTCTAAAAACAAAGAAATATTTTTATATAATATATCCTGATTATTCCATATATAATATATGTGTGGAGAAAAATTGTGTTTATAAATTAAGGACCATGACAAGAAAAACGTTCTGCTTTTCATCGGCAGGTTAACTGGAATTTTGTCAATATTATAATTGCAAACCAACATGAAGTTAAGGCCACCAAAAGTAGAGAAGACATGATGAGGAATAAAATTCCAGATAGAAGTGGGTCTTCTTAGGAATTGTTTTATCCAATTGATCTTAAAAGTATTATTTAAAGTAGTAAAGTCCAGAAAATTCAGTCCACCATTCTCATAAGTGTTAATTACAACAGTTTTCCTAATGTAATGGGTACGGTTTCTCCGTAGAAAGTTGAAAATGATCTGGTCTATCTCCTTGCTTATTTTACTGTCAAGATATAAAGATACCTTCATCCTTGGTTATTAGGACTCTACCTTTTAAAGATAAGTCCCTCTGTAGCCATTGATTTAGCTTCTTCTGATAAATAATAGGGTTAACATTTAGTAAGCCTCTAGACTTCTGATCCTTTGCAATGGTTATGCCTAAATATGTAAGTTATTTTACTGGAATACCATAATATGAAGGTGTCACACAATCTTTGACAGCTATGAGTTCATAGCTTAATGTTAAGATACAGTGCCTTGCGAAAGTATTCGGCCCCCTTGAACTTTGCGACCTTTTGCCACATTTCAGCTTCAAACATAAAGATATAAAACTGTATTTTTTTGTGAAGAATCAACAACAAGTGGGACACAATCATGAAGTGGAACGACATTTATTGGATATTTCAAACTTTTTTAACAAATCAAAAACTGAAAAATTGGGCGTGCAAAATTATTCAGCCCCCTTAAGTTAATACTTTGTAGCGCCACCTTTTGCTGCGATTACAGCTGTAAGTCGCTTGGGGTATGTCTCTATCAGTTTTGCACATCGAGAGACTGAAATGTTTTCCCATTCCTTCTTGCAAAACAGCTCGAGCTCAGTGAGGTTGGATGGAGAGCATTTGTGAACAGCAGTTTTCAGTTCTTTCCACAGATTCTCGATTGGATTCAGGTCTGGACTTTGACTTGGCCATTCTAACACCTGGATATGTTTATTTTTGAACCATTCCATTGTAGATTTTGCTTTATGTTTTGGATCATTGTCTTGTTGGAAGACAAATCTCCGTCCCAGTCTCAGGTCTTTTGCAGACTCCATCAGGTTTTCTTCCAGAATGGTCCTGTATTTGGCTCCATCCATCTTCCCATCAATTTTAACCATCTTCCCTGTCCCTGCTGAAGAAAAGCAGGCCCAAACCATGATGCTGCCACCACCATGTTTGACAGTGGGGATGGTATGTTCAGGGTGATGAGCTGTGTTGCTTTTACGCCAAACATAACGTTTTGCATTGTTGCCAAAAAGTTCAATTTTGGTTTCATCAGACCAGAGCACCTTCTTCCACATGTTTGGTGTGTCTCCCAGGTGGCTTGTGGCAAACTTTAAACGACACTTTTTATGGATATCTTTAAGAAATGTCTTTCTTCTTGCCACTCTTCCATAAAGGCCAGATTTGTGCAATATACGACTGATTGTTGTCCTATGGACAGAGTCTCCCACCTCAGCTGTAGATCTCTGCAGTTCATCCAGAGTGATCATGGGCCTCTTGGCTGCATCTCTGATCAGTCTTCTCCTTGTATGAGCTGAAAGTTTAGAGGGACGGCCAGGTCTTGGTAGATTTGCAGTGGTCTGATACTCCTTCCATTTCAATATTATCGCTTGCACAGGGCTCCTTGGGATGTTTAAAGCTTGGGAAATCTTTTTGTATCCAAATCCGGCTTTAAACTTCTTCACAACAGTATCTCGGACCTGCCTGGTGTGTTCCTTGTTCTTCATGATGCTCTCTGCGCTTTTAACGGACCTCTGAGACTATCACAGTGCAGGTGCATTTATACGGAGACTTGATTACACACAGGTGGATTGTATTTATCATCATTAGTCATTTAGGTCAACATTGGATCATTCAGAGATCCTCACTGAACTTCTGGAGAGAGTTTGCTACACTGAAAGTAAAGGGGCTGAATAATTTTGCACGCCCAATTTTTCAGTTTGTGATTTGTTAAAAAAGTTTGAAATATCCAATAAATGTCGTTCCACTTCATGATTGTGTCCCACTTGTTGTTGATTCTTCACAAAAAAATACAGTTTTATATCTTTATGTTTGAAGCCTGAAATGTGGCAAAAGGTCGCAAAGTTCAAGGGGGCCGAATACTTTCGCAAGGCACTGTATAGACCATACGCTTTGGAAAATGATTGTATCACATTGATCGCTATGGGAATTTGGTTAGCGTCTTTCAGAAAAAGTGTAGTATCGTCAGCCAGCTGGCTTTTAGTAATTTCTTTACCAGCTATGGAAATACCTTGTACAGGATTATTATTTAAAGAATTTGTAAGAAGTTGGGTGATTAATAAAAACAGGTACGGAGAGATAGGACAACCTTGCCAAATTCCTTTCTTTAACTCAAATCTAGGTGAGGTGCCATATTTCAATTTGATAGAGCTGTTACCATTTGCATAGAGAGTCTTAATAGCCTTAATAGCCTTACAGAAAAAATCCCCAAAGCCAAGTCTCTCAAGGGAGTGGAAGAGAAACTGATGCTCTACTGTGTCAAATGCTTTATAAAAATCTACAAATAATACGAAGCTATCCTCAGGTATTAGGTCTGAGTAGTCAAGTATGTCTAATACTAGTCTGACATTGTTAGAAATATGTCTGTTTCTCATGAAGCCAGACTGTGCTTCATCAATGATTGCATCCAGGACTTCTTTAATTATTTTTGCAAGTAGTAAGGCTAATATCTTATAGTCATTATTAAGAAGACAAATTGGACGCCAGTTATCGATGAGCAGCACTTATTTTTTAGGCTTAGGTATCAGTGTTATTAACCCCTGACTCATTGTAGGAGGGAGAACATTGTTTTTAATACTCTCTAAAAAGACTTCAAATAGGAAGGGAGCTACTTGTTCAGAAGATAATTTGTAAAATTCTGATGTAATTCCATCAACACCTGTTGATTTATTGTTCTTTAGATGTTTGATAGACTCTATAATCTCTTCAACTTTTATTGGTTCATCACACTGTTTAGATTTGCAATGTACTGAAATTGCTGCTGGCCTGCTGCTGACGTCACTCACAATGCACTTTTGCAGCCATGCACGTGTGTTGTGACTTAGTGTGTGACAGAGAAAATCATTTTTGTCATTTAGAGGGAAAATACGTGTGTTTTAGCATTTGAGTCACATTTTTAAAAGTAGCTAAATTGGTTGCTAGGTGCTGTTTGAAAAGAAAGTTGCCAGGGTGGTCTGAAAAGTAGCTAAATCTATCAAAAGAATTGCTAAATTGGCATCACTGGGAGGTATGTATTTTATTCGTGTGCTAGGATGCCACGAACTGCAATCCAAAAATGGAAAGTACAGTATGTGTGTCAAATTTACCCAATTCCCATTTTCATCTGGAATAATAAAATGGTAATGTAATCCCTTAAATGACATCCCTTTATGCTATTTTCAATTAGATATAATAGACCCAAATTGAGTAATTTTTACCCCACCAGACAGTTACAATACTTAGCAGTATTTTCTTCAAACCTCTCACTAGTGAAAATCCATATATCTATGCAATAATCAAACCTCTTAAGTTTTTAATTTCAGGCAAGTAGACTTTTTTTTTGCATTGTTTCGGGTTCTGCTTTGATTTAGCCTAAATTAATGCATTATGGAATTGTTTGGACAAACCATTTCATTATCTGTCCCTTATGGAAGGTTCTAGTAGTTGAAACGCGTTGCAGTTGTTCGTCCTGATGTTCTAGTCTGACTGCACCCATATGTATTATTTTGTAAATATATTCTGTTAATAGTTCATTAAAGTTTGTCGCAACGTCCCGGCCGCCTACTCTTCATCTTTCTGCCATTTAGGAGTCAATCTTCATCTCACTTTATGGTGTGTTGAAATAAATATTTTGTCTAACTCACTTATTTTTAAAACTTTTTTCCCCCAGCTGCAGTTCTACTCTGAAAGTCCATTCATCATGGAGACTAAATGCAACTGCAAAGCTGGCTCAGGACAGTGCAACCATTCCCTCAGTTTACTGTAAACCATAGCTCATTACATTAAAATGGGCTACACATCTATTCCACCAACAGAAACCTAAACATGCTTGCCTCAAACATGGCACATCCGACGCGTACGTCAGGCCTGAAGTCAAAACATGTAAAAACAGTTAAATTATCGAAAGTAAAGCCACTGAGGAATAACAATGCACCTGCCAACAAGGTCCGCAGGACTTGAGGGGATTGTGCCAAATATGTATTGTCCAGTCCCTACACCATTGCCCAGTAAATAGTTTGCTATGAACCTTATGCAAAACCTTGCTGCAATAGGAAGCAACTGCCAGATATACACCTTGCTGGCCTCAAACTCGGAGCATACTTTTTTTGTGAAATGCAACAATTATTTCCTTGAGAGTCTGACAAGTTGGTGGACATGAAGTCCAAGTTGGACCAATACTTTTTTGAGCACTTCCTGCCAGCCCTGTGCAGGAATAAAGAAAACATAAATCACACTGGTAGGTGGACAGGTGTGTCTCTGGTCAACACTCCAGTCCAGTTGGTGGCGTTAATGCACCTTAAAGTTGGTTGCCAACCGCCATATAAAATCCTCAGAAGAAGAAGTTGGAATGTGATGCCCTGGTGCCATGGTAATAATAAATACTGGTGTAGTTTATTCAGTGATGTACAGGACTGGACTTTGAAATGTTTGTAATTCCAGTTACATGATTGAAGCTTAAAATATGTCTATAAATTAAGTTAGTCTATTTGATTGAAGCTTGAACTTTTAATGAACTGTGAAATTATTGATGCTGGAGACATGTATTTTGATAATTAAATAGTCCTGTTTGAAAAGCATTTGTCATGGTATTCTTCTCAGTATATCAATCTATTGTACATCACAGAAATACAGTGGCTCTGTACATTGAGGGTTAGACAAATGGATAAATGCTTTGCTCTGCAACCTGGCCAGCTCTAGGGGAGAAGGAGGGTCTGTCATGGTCTGGGACGGTGTGTCGGGGAGAAGGGCCTTGGTCAGGGAGGTGACCAAGAAACCGATGGTTACTCTGACAGAGGAGCTCTAGAGTTCCTCTGTGGAGATGGAAGAACCTCCCAGAAGGACAACCATCTCTTCAGCACTCCACCTATCAGGCCTTTATGGTAGAGGTTCCAGACGGAATCCCATTGAGCACATCTGGGATCTGTTGGATCGGAGGGTAAGGGCTACGGCCATTCTCCCCAGAAATGTCTGGGAACTTGCAGGTGCCTTGGTGGAAGAGTGTGGTGGGTGGTGGAAGAGGGGGGTAACATCTCACAGCAAGAACTGGCAAATCTGGTGCAGTCCATGAGGAGGAGATGCACTGTAGTACTTAATGCAGCTGGTGGCCACACCAGATACTGACTGTGACTTTTGATTTTGACCTCCCTTTTGTTCAGGGACACATTATTCCATTTCTGTTAGTCACGTCTGTGGAACTTGTTCAGTTCATGTCTCAGTTGTTGAATCTTGTTATGTTCATACAAATATTTACACACGTTAAGTTTGCTGAAAATAAACACGGTTGACAGTGAGAGGAAGTTTATTTTTTTGCTGAGTTTACTATCTTAACTAGCTACCATCACACAACAACATGTTGGCTGGGCTTACTTCCGGGGTCATATGATTTCCCCAACCTCACTTTAATTTCAAAATGTCACCTGAAGCATGACTAAATGCAATGTTTGGTGCTGATGAAGTCTGCAAAGTTGAAGAAAGTGTGGAAAAGGTGGAAAAGAATAACAATGTCAACCATAGATGTCGCACTGATCTGGAACAATACACAAGAAGATGGAACCTGAGACCCTACGGCGTGCCAGAGGTGGAGAATGAGGATGTGCGAGGGGAGGATATCAGCATCTGCCAATAAGTTATGCCTGCAGATGTAGCCGATGTGAAATGGCTAGCTAGTTAGAGGTGGTGCGCGCTAGTGGCGTTTCAATCGGTGACGTCACTTGCTCTGAAACCTTGAACTAGTGGTTCCCCTTGCTCTGCAAGGGCCGCGGCTTTTGTGGAGCGATGGGTAACGGTGCTTCGAGGGGGATTGTTGACGTGTGCAGAGCGCCTGGTTCGCGCAAGGGGACGGACGTAAAGTCTATACTGTGTTTCGTGATACCATCAACGTTGGTCGTCGCCTCGGCAAGAAGCAACAGCAAAACGATTCAAGACCAAGCGGTATCATCATCCTCTTCACTGCCAGATTCTACAGGGATGCTGTCTGGAAAGCTGCTAGGAAGAACGCCTTCCTTCAGAGCCATGGTATGCGTTTCGCCGAGCATCTCAGCCCGGAGAACATAGAAAGAAGGAACAGGTTGTGGCCAACGACCAAGAAAGCACGAAATGATGGAAAGGCTGCTTACTTCGTCGTAGGACGAGGCTTCATCAACGGTTCAGAAATCCATATTCCTCTCTAAAATCTCACCAGAAGGAACATAGATAATTGTTCTAATGTAATGACCACCCAGAAACAGTGTTGCATATTTTTTGGCATTGTATTCATGTAAGAAAACTGTGGCAAGACATCAGTAGATTTATAATTGAACACATTTATGAAGATCTTACACTATTATGGAGAGATGTACTGCTTGGATTCTTTACCTACGATAGAAATAAGATGAAACCTTTTATGTAATTAATTTAATTATTCTTTTGGACAAATTTCATATTCACAAATGTAAATTTACAAACAAAACACCACATTTTCTTAACGTCAAAAAGAAATTGAACTATTTTAAGACGATTAAATACTCTACTAACAAAAAAGCTGTTAGAATAATAAGTGTTTGTATGTCCCTTAAGGTCCTTGTGTAATGTGATATTGTACCCCCTAGCCCAATTGTCCTTTGTATATTATGTAAATATACTTGTGTTCCCACATGTACGTCCTGTATTGATTTGTTGTTCATTAAAAAAAAAAAAATTTAAAGTCTCGAACAAATGACTTCCTGTACAGCTGTGTTTGGTCCGTCAAAAATCCAAAGATCCCAATTTAAGTTCCGCTACGTTAGCTCCGAGAATATGCCGTGGTGCAGATCAGCGACATCTGAAAAGCTTATTCGGGAGTTCCTGTACTCTGGTACCATTGTCAGGTCAGACCTGAATGTTTTACAAGGCCTTTCTTTTCGCGCATTAAATGTGTGATTGTGTCGGGGTTTAGCGACGTGTGTTCAATGAGCTTGCTCTTTCTTAGTGCGCAGTTCGAACGACGTTTTTAAGTGGCGCACACACAAACGACGCCAAAGCAATCGAGTACTGTTGATCTGACTGCATCAATCTGAAATTAACGACTTGACGGACTATTATGGGATTACCATACCATCTGTTAGAAAAATTCCAACATGTTTTAGAGAAGTCTTTGTGCATTGTGTCGTAGTAGAGGATGTCAAAAAGAGCAATCTACAGTAGCTAACGTTTATAGGCAGATCTGTCTGTCATGTCGACAGGACTGCCTGTCGTTGGCTGGCGAACATGTGTCATGTTCAGCAAATGAAATTCGACTCATATCTAGTCAACAGGTTTATTGAGCTAAATTGGGCTCCGCTGCTGCTTTGGATACATTAGAGTTTGTTAGGTATGGACATAAAATATATTCAGAGTAAGTAAAGGGAAACGCATTTGATGTCCCAACAGTTCAGCCTTTTCTATGAGACTGTCAATAATATGTAATCACTTTGGAATTTTTTTCAGGAATAAAATTATGAAAAACTGGGGAGTCATTGGTGGAATAGCGGCTGCCATGGCTGCTGGAGTATATGTTCTATGGGGTCCAATTACAGACAGCAAGAAAAGGAAGAAAGGTAAGCTTGCCCAATGTCTGTGTAGGCAGTTAAATACAAGATCACTAATGTTATGTAGGTGGATGTTTATGAGGGCCATTGACTGTATACTAAAAAAGTATCCACCATAGGCATGGTACCAGGCCTGCTGAACCTGGGAAACACCTGCTTCATGAACTCTCTGCTCCAGGGCCTGGCAGCCTGCCCTTCCTTCGTCAAGTGGCTGGAGGAGTTCACTAGCCGCAAAGGTGTGTCAAAGGGCGAGCCAGAGAAGGACCCCAAACTTTCCACAACTCTCCTGCAGCTTCTCCAAGGTAGTGTTTGGTGATGGGCGAAGAAGGAATCAGAATCCCTGTACACTCAATTGTTAGACTCTATGGTTGCAACCCAAGTGGCACCCTATACCCTGTGGTGCACTACTTTTAACCAGGGCCCATGTAATGCACTATGTAGGGTACCATATGGGATGCACTCTGACAGTACATTCTCTGATTTGCAGCACTGTCAAACGACAACACTGGGGAGGAGGATGTGCTGGATGCAGGGCGTCTGCTGGAGGTCCTCAGACTCTACAGGTGGCACATCAGTTCCTTTGAGGAACAGGTACGTTATCCTTACTTGTTAAGTATTTGTGAGCATTTTTTCAGAGCATTCAAGTCAAAATGATTGTCTTAAATCTGTTCCCCATAAGAATTCTGCTCCACGTTCAAAACAAATTAAAAGGCAGCCCTTCCAGTCGAAGCTCACATCCACTACAATACCATGGTACTTTCCAATGGAGCAGCAAGAAATCCCCCTATGGATTTCACATGACTTGGCAGGGGTACAGCCATGGGTGGGCCTGGGAGGGCCTGGGAGGACCACCCACTGGGGAGCCAGGCCCAGACGATCAGAAAAAGTTTTTATTACAGACATATTCTTCAGTGCCCCCCCGACGATCCCGCAGGTGAAGAAGCCAGATGTGGAGGGCCTGGGCTGGTGTGGCTACACGTGGTCTGTGGTTGTGAGGCCGGTTGGACTTCCTGACAAATTCTCTAAAATGACGTTGGAGGCAGCTTATGGTAGAAATTAACATTAAATTCTCTGGCAACATTTCCGGTGGACATTCCTGCAGTCAGGATGCCAATTACACGCTTCCTCAACTTGAGACATCTGGCCTTGTGTTGTGTGACAAACTGCACATTTTAGTCACCTTTTATTGTCCCTAGCACAATGTGGACCTGTAATGATCCTGCTGTTTAATCAGCTTCTTGATATGCCACACCTGTCAGTTGGATGGATTATCTTGGCAAAGGAGAAATGCTCACTAACAGAAACAAATGTGTGTACAATATTTTGAGAGAAATAAGCTTTTTGTGCATATGGAATATTTCTGGGATTTTTTTTATTTCAGCTCATGAAACACGGTACTAACACTTTACATGTTGCATTTTATATTTTTGTTCAGTCTATGACTGAGATATGTGGTCGTCCCACCTACCTACACTACATGACCAAAAGTATGTGGACACCTGATCGTCGGATATCTCATTCCAAAATCATGGGCATTATTATGGAGTTGGTTCTGCCATTTTCTGCTACAACAGCTCTTCTGGGCGATTAGGCCTGGCTTGCAGTCGGTGTTCCAATTCATCCCAAAGGTGTTTTGATTTGGTTGAGGTCAGGGCTCGGTGCAGGCCAGTCAAGTTATTCCTCACCGATCTCGACAAACCATTTCTGTATGGACCTCGCTTTGTGCAAATCAAAATCAAATCAAATCAAATGTTATTTGTCACATACACATGGTTAGCAGATGTTAATGCGAGTGTAGCGAAATGCTTGTGCTTCTAGTTCCGACAATGCAGTAATAACCAAGTAATCTAACTAACAATTCCAAAACTACTGTCTTATACACAGTGTAAGGGGATAAAGAATATGTACATAAAGATATATGAATGAGTGATGGTACAGAGCAGCATAGGCAAGATACAGTAGATGGTATCGAGTACAGTATATACATATGAGATGAGTATGTAAACAAAGTGGCATAGTTAAAGTGGCTAGTGATACATGTATTACATAAGGATGCAGTAGATGATATAGAGTACAGTATATACGTATACATTTGAGATGAATAATGTAGGGTATGTAAACATTATATTAGGTAGCATTGTTTAAAGTGGCTAGTGATATATTTTACATTTCCCATCAATTCCCATTATTAAAGTGGCTGGAGTTGAGTCAGTGTGTTTGCCCCCGGTGATGCGTTGTGCAGACCTCACTACCCTCTGGAGAGCCTTACGGTTGTGGGCGGAGCAGTTGCCGTACTAGGCGGTGATACAGCCCGCCAGGATGCTCTCGACTGTGCATCTGTAGAAGTTTGTGAGTGCTTTTGGTGACAAGCCAAATTTCTTCAGCCTCCTGAGGTTGAAGAGGCGCTGCACGATGCTGTCTGTGTGAGTGGACCAATTCAGTTTGTCTGTGATGTGTATGCCGAGGAACTTAAAACTTACTACCCTCTCCACTACTGTTCCATCGATGTGGATAGGGGGGTGTTCCCTCTGCTGTTTCCTGAAGTCCACAATCATCTCCTTAGTTTTGTTGACGTTGAGTGTGAGGTTATTTTCCTGACACCACACTCCGAGGGCCCTCACCTCCCTGTAGGCCGTCTCGTCGTTGTTGGTAATCAAGCCTACCACTGTTGTGTCGTCCGCAAACTTGATGATTGAGTTGGAGGCGTGCGTGGCCACGCAGTCGTGGGTGAACAGGGAGTACAGGAGAGGGCTCAGAACGCACCCTTGTGGGGCCCCAGTGTTGAGGATCAGCGGGGTGGAGATGTTGTTGCCTACCCTCACCACCTGGGGGCAGCCCGTCAGGAAGTCCAGTACCCAGTTGCACAGGGCGGGGTCGAGACCCAGGGTCTCGAGCTTGATGACGAGCTTGGAGGGTACTATGGTGTTGAATGCCGAGCTGTAGTCGATGAACAGCATTCTCACATAGGTATTCCTCTTGTCCAGATGGGTTAGGGCAGTGTGCAGTGTGGTTGAGATTGCATCGTCTGTGGACCTATTTGGGCGGTAAGCAAATTGGAGTGGGTCTAGGGTGTCAGGTAGAGTGGATGTGATATGGTCCTTGACTAGTCTCTCAAAGCACTTCATGATGACGGAAGTGAGTGCTCAAGTTTAGCTCAGTTACCTTAGCTTTCTTGGGAACAGGAACAATGGTGGCCCTCTTGAAGCATGTGGGAACAGCAGACTGGTATAGGGATTGATTGAATATGTCCGTAAACACACCGGCCAGCTGGTCTGCGCATGCTCTGAGGGCGCGGCTGGGGATGCCGTCTGGGCCTGCAGCCTTGCGAGGGTTAACACGTTTAAATGTTTTACTCACCTCGGCTGCAGTGAAGGAGAGTCTGCATGTTTTCGTTGCAGGCCGTGTCAGTGGCACTGTATTGTCCTCAAAGCGGGCAAAAAAGTTATTTAGTCTGCCTGGGAGTCTGCCTGGGAGCAAGACATCCTGGTCCGTGACTGGGCTGGTTTTGTTCTTGTAGTCCGTGATTGACTGTAGACCCTGCACGGGGGCATTGTCATGCTGAAACAGGAAATGGGCTTCCCAAACTGTTGCCACAAAGTTGGAAGCTCAGAACCGTCTAGAATGTAATTGTATGCTGTAGCGTTTAGATTTCCCTTCACTGGAACTAAGGGGCCTAGCCCGAACCATGAAACCAGCCCCAGACCATTATTCCTCCTCCACCAAACTTTACAGTTGGCATTATGCATTGAGGCAGGTAGCGTTCTCCTGGCATCCGCCAAACCCAGATTTGTCCGTTGGACTGCCCCCATTCTCATCGACGGGGCTGTAGTGGAGCAGGTTGAAAGTTCCTTTGCATCCACATCACCAACAAACCTATCATGGTCCGAACACACCAAGACAGTTGTACCCGTACCCCTTGTATATAGCCTCGCTACTTTTATTTTACGGCTGCTCTTAATTATACACTGCTCAAAAAAAATAAAGGGAACACTAAAATAACACATCCTAGATCTGAATGAATGAAATATTCTTATTAAATACTTTTTTCTTTACATAGTTGAACGTGCTGACAACAAAATCACACAAATTATCAATGGAAATCAAATGTATCAACCCATGGAGGTCTGGATTTGGGTGACACTCAAAATTAAAGTGGAAAACCACACTACAGGCTGATCCAACTTTGATCTAATGTCCTTAAAACAAGTCAAAATGAGGCTCTGTAGTGTGTGTGTGGCCTCCACGTGCCTGTATGACCTCCCTACAATGCCTGGGCATGCTCCTGATGAGGTGGCGGATGGTCTCCTGAGGGATCTCCTCCCAGACCTGGACTAAAGCATCCGCCAACTCCTGGACAGTCTGTGGCGTTGGTGGATGGACGAGACATGATGTCCCAGATGTGCTCAATTGGATTCAGGTCTGGGGAACGGGCGGGCCAGTCCATAGCATCAATGCCTTCCTCTTGCAGGAACTGCTGACACACTCCAGCCACATGAGGTCTAGCATTGTCTTGCATTAGGAGGAACCCAGGGCCAACCGCACCAGCATATGGTCTCACAAAGGGTCTGAGGATCTCATCTCGGTACCTAATGGCAGTCAGGCTACCTCTGGCGAGCACATGGAGGGCTGTGCGGCCCCCCAAAGAAATGCCACCCCACACCATGACTGACCCACCGCCAAACCGGTCATGCTGGAGGATGTTGCAGGCAGCAGAACGTTCTCCATGGCGTCTCCAGACTGTCACGTCTGTCACGTGCTCTGTGTGAACCTGCTTTCATCTGTGAAGAGCACAGGGCGCCAGTGGCGAATTTGCCAATCTTGGTGTTCTCTGGCAAATGTCAAACATCCTGCACGGTGTTGGGCTGTAAGCACAACCCCCACCTGTGGATGTCGGGCCCTCATACCACCCTCATGGAGTCTGTTTCTGACCGTTTGAGCAGACACATGCACATTTGTGGCCTGCTGGAGATCATTTTGCAGGGCTCTGGCAGTGCTCCTCCTGCTCCTCCTTGCACAAAGGCGGCGGTAGCGGTCCTGCTGCTGGGTTGTTGCCCTCCTACGGCCTCCTCCACGTCTCCTGATGTACTGGCCTCTCTCCTGGTAGCACCTCCATGCTCTGGACACTACGCTGACAGACACAGCAAACCTTCTTGCCACAGCTCGCATTGATGTCCCATCCTGGATGAGCTGCACTACCTGAGCCACTTGTGTGGGTTGTAGACTCTGTCTCATGCTACCACTAGAGTGAAAGCACCGCCAGCATTCAAAGTGACCAAAACATCAGCCAGGAAGCATAGGAACTGAGAAGTGGTCTGTGGTCCCCACGTGCAGAACCACTCCTTTATTGGGGGTGTCTTGCTAATTGCCTATAATTTCCACCTATTGTCTATTCCATTTGGACAACAGCATGTGAAATGTATTGTCAATCAGTGTCGCTTCCTAAGTGGACAGTTTGATTTCACAGAAGTGTGATTGACTTGGAGTTACATTGTGTTGTTTAAGTGTTCCCTTTATTTTTTTGAGCAGTGTATTTATTTTTTACTTAACACTTATTTTTCCCAACTGCTTTGTTGGTTAAGGGCTTGTAAAGTAAGCATTTCACCTGTTGTATTCGGCCCATGTGAAGCGTGACTCATCACTCCAGAGTCCAATGGCGGCGAGCTTTACACCATTCCAGCCGACTGGCATTGTACATTGTGTTCTTAGACTTGCGTGTGGCTGCTCGGCCATTTCATGAAGCTCCCCACAAACAGTTATTGTGCTCATGTTGCTTCCAGAGGCAGTTTGGAACTCAGTAGTGAGTGTTGCGACTTACCAGCACTCTGCGGTCTTTTTCTGTGAGCTTGTGTGGCCTACCACTTCGCAGCTGAGCCTTTGCACCTAGACGTTTCCACTTCACAATAACAGCACTTAAAGTTGACTGAGGCAGCTCTAGCAGGGCATCAATTTGGATGAACTGACCTGTTGGAAAGGTGGCATCCTTTGACAGTGCCACGTTGCAAGTCACTGAGCTCTTCAGTAAGGCCATTCTACTGCCAATGTTTGTCTATGGAGATTGCATGGCGGTGTGCTCAATTTTACACACCTGTCAGCAACGGTGTGGCTGAAATAGCTGAATCCACTAATTTGAAGGGGTTTCCACATACACACAAGTATCTTAGGATGAATGCACTAACTACACCACTTTGGATAAGAGCGTGTGTTATATGACTAAAATGTAAATGTATAAGGTATATTGGTTTAATCTCTCGTCCCTATTTACTTTTCTTAGGATGCCCATGAGCTCTTCCATGTCCTCACCTCTTCCTTGGAGGAGGAGCGAGACCGACAGCCCAAAGTCACCCATCTCTTTGACATTCAGTCCCTTGAGGTACGTTGTCACTCCCTTTCCTTTAATACTCATAGCCCTGCTAAGCTTAGTCTCTTTCAGCACAGTGTATTTTTGATGTAAGTTAATTGTATTTTTGCCTTCTGACTTCTGTTCCTTTGTTTTTGTTATCAGAGTCTCCCAGATATAGATGATAAGACCTTAAGCTGCAAGAGTCGAAGTAAGAAAGCAAATAGTGGTGTGGAATATTTTACTAGAGAAGTAGGTTTTGGGAAAATAGGAAAACTACTTTTGCTCTTCCAGGCCCTCTTCATCCTTTACGAAGTCCTTGGAAGTTTCCACATCCTTTCCATGGCCGCCTAACAAGCAATATGGCTTGCAAGCGTTGCGAACAACAGGTGATTAATGTATTTGATTATTTTTCATAACACGTGAATATCAGATATTTGGCAGTGTACTGTCATTAAATCAGTGGTTTGTTTGTGCTATTAATTCCTTTTCTTGTTTGCAGAGTCCAGTGCGATATGACTCTTTCGACAGCCTCTCCTTATCCATCCCTTCGCCGCAATGGGTAAGCAGAGTGTGTGACAGGAGAAAAAATACATGACGGAAACCTTCAAATCATTCAGGTGAAGGTTTTCCTTGTACCATTGCTGGTACAAATATCATTATGTGTACACCAAGGTTGCAGGAGCAAAAGCTTCCACGAGTTCAGGGAACCCTGTTCTACACGACTATGTAAAATAATAGCTTGTGAGCTACATATATGCAATGTGCTGAGTATATTTCCCTTAGGGCTGGCCTATCTCTCTGGATCACTGTCTCCAGCATTTCATCTCTTCAGAGACCATTAAAGAGGTGGAGTGTGAAAACTGCACCAAGGTATTAGTCTTCACTTGGTTGGTTAAGATAAAGGAACTGTACTTCTGTGAGCCTATGGGTATGTTATTTTGGAGCTTTAGAATGAACCTTGTTTTGACATCATCTCTCCCGTCAGCTTCAACAAGGCACCTTGGTGAATGGGCATGTCCTGGAAAGCCAGAGGACAACCTTCATCAAACAGCTTAAACTGGGAAAGGTAATGGTCTTTCCCACTAACCATGTTTTTATGCAAGTAAAGTCAAAACGTATACAGAAATGGCTGTGATAGACACAGGAAGTTCCGCCACAATTTTAGAAATGCAGACGGATAATTTGTTCGTTCGACATGGTGGGATCTTTTTGTATTGGTAAAATTAATTATGCAAGAAATGGCGGTGGAAACATCCTCATGTGCAAATATTGATTAGATAACCATCATATCGAAGTGAACTTTGAGTCACACAATATTATGGTGTGTGGTCCTCCTACGACTCAGGAAGCCATGCAGTTTATTAGGCTATGCTGCCCTAAAAAGGCAAAACGCAGTAACTACGAATTTGGTCAAAAATGTTTCATCTGTTGTAATGGCCAGGTATATTATCTGATTTAATCTTGGCATTTAGTTTCTTGACACAAGAACGAGCCAGTTGATCAGAATATATCATGGAGTATCAGAAATTCCTGTCTAGACAGGAAAAGGAAGTTACTGCATTTTGCCTTTTGTAGTGCAGTGCAGATAAAACAAGTTATGAACTTCACAGGGTGGTGAAAGTGCACGGTGATGAGCTTGATGCTCCTTTCCAATAAATATCCAGGGTCGTATTTTCAGTAGTTGGAAATGCAATGGAAACACATTGGACTTTAGATTTTTATTTGGTACATCAATCATGTAACAAAGTGGTTATACAGAAACCCAGCCTAAAACCCTAAAGAGCAAGCAATGTAGATGTAGAAGCACGTTGGCTAGGAAAAACTCCCTATAAAGGCAGGAACCTAGGAAAAAAACCTAGAGGAACCAGGCTCTGAGGGGTGGCCAGTCCTCTTCTGGCTGTGCTGGGTGGAGATAAGAGTTTATGGCCATTAAGGCCAGATCGTTCTTCAAGCTGTTCAAACGTTCATATATGACCCACAGGGTCAAAAAAGAATCAGTGGTTGAAGAGAGTGCAACATGTCAGCGTCTCAGGAGTAAATCTCAGTTGCCTTTTCATAGCAGAGCATTGAGGTCAAGACAGCAGGTGCGGTAGGGCAGGAGAGAGATGGGGAGAGGGAGAAAACAACATGAAACGTAAGCAAAAAAGTACATTTTGTGTGCACTCCATCACACAATGATTTTTATCTGCAACAAGTCCGTTTGGTGGGAAAATGTGCATATTTTCTTTATGCAGATTTTAGAATATTCACATGAAAATCTGTCACCAATTGGATGGAAACCTAGCTATTGTGACCTACTTGATGATATGTGAAACAATTGCTGTGTACTAAATGGTTTCACTGCTTTACTGGTATCCCCTTGCACACATCACTATCAGATGCATTTGTGTCTGGCTTCAGGATATCCTTGTCCTCAGTTATGTGACATACTGTATACAGGTATATGACGGCGTGTGTTTGTGTGACTCCTCCCTCCAGCTCCCACAGTGTCTCTGTATTCACCTGCAGAGACTGACATGGTCTAATGAGGGTACGCCCATAAAGAGACAGGAACATGTCCAGATCTCAGAGTACCTGTCTATGGACCACTACAAACACCGCGCAACCATTCAGAGGCTCCAGGTCATCAACTGTACTCCCAAAACCATTAAAGCAGACGATTCAGGAGAGGCTGCAGATAAGACCCCTCCCAATGGCAAAGGTACGGTGAAATCACTTAAATTGTCTTCCTGGAACTAAATTGCTTGTCTTATGATCTCTTACCTTTTCAGCCTGAGAGGACTGAGAACTGTCATGATTGTTCTTAGTGTGTTCTTGGAAATTGGCCTTAGATCATTTGGAATTTGATTGAGGACATAATGTAATTGTTGTTTTACAAACCCTTGAAAGGCCTTGTACAACACTAAGATCATACTGTATTCTACTTATTTTCAGATATAGAACACCATAACAACAACAAGCCTCTGTCCAATGGAACCTGTTCGTCTGTCTTTCTCCATTCTCCTGGGTTGAACCCACAGGTCAACCTCACATATGACTACAGGTAAACACAACCTGATAATCTTAAACAGCCTTTTCATATCAATAAAGAGAAGAACCAATTATACAAACTCAGTAAATTGTCTTGGAATTATAGTGTGTACTCTGATAACACTGTTGAATACACCATGTCTCTCCACAGCTCCTCAGAATACCACTTTCAACTGATGGCTGTGTTGGTTCACCATGGTGACATGAACTCAGGACACTTTGTCACTTACCGCCGCTGCCCTCCCTCGCCCCACAGCCCCTCTCCATTCAGCTCCCAGTGGCTGTGGGTTTCTGATGACTCTGTACGCAAGGCCAGTCTGCAGGAGGTGCTGTCCTCCAACGCCTACCTACTCTTCTATGAGCGGGTGAGACGGCTCCGTCTACTGTTGGAGGAGTAGAGCCCCGGAGCACTGAGCCAGACTGGACACCTACTCCCCTGCCAACCCATACCACCACAGCCATGTGTGCCACAGAAAACATCCCTCAGAAGTGTAATTATCCAGCCCCAATGGCTTACCTGTAGGATTGTGCTTTAACAGTACAAAAGATTATGCTGCTCTACTTTGACCTCCTGTCATATTAAAATCATGAATGTCCCCCTCGTCTTTTACAGCGATTTAGGAGGCACTGCCTTTTAGATCCCAGAGATTGCCTACCTGTAGGAATAATTGGACTGTTCTCAAAAACATCTCAGAATACTGGTAGTCGTTTCACAAAACATTTGCGTTACTTCAACCAAGATGTTTTTTGGCTAAATGGGTGTTACTAGATTAGGAAATGTGGAGGTACTTGATATGTAATCACTGTCTTCAGCCATTTGTCTGGAAATAATCACTCAATATATCTTAATGTAGGTTTAATTAAAATAATGCAATGTTTCAATTGACATTGTATATAAGCTGCTGTATATTACATTTTTCTATGTGTGTAACAAATTCAGAATACTGTAATAACGTGCAGGTGGTTTGGATTGTAGTCTAGCTCCACATGCCTGCAGACCATTTACTTTCATGTAGAATCATTTCTGCAGTTGCTTGTTGCACAAGATCTCATTGTATCAAGCTAATGTGTATATTGTTATTTTTGTTCCTAAATGATATTGAAGCAACATGATAGTTTTACAACTCTTTTATAGAGCAACGGAATTGGAATTGATAGCAATGTAACAAATTTACCCCAAATATTGTCTGATTTGCCAAAGTGTTTAAAGTTGTGGTGGCAGTGTACAACTACACAATCTGTGTGTATTGCTCAACAAGCATACCAGTTATAAATACTGCCATTTACTCACTCTCCTCCAAGTATTGAATTAGGATGCAACCTCTAAATAACCCTCTAACCCATTTTCTGATCAATTTGCACTAATGTATATTTTGAAGATTTGTGTGATCTGTCAAGAAGTTGATATTTTTCAAAGATACAATTATGAAAATAAAATCTATAAGTAAAGAGTTACCACGACTGATTTTTATGAATTGGACCATGAACAAATTCAGAAACTAGTTGAATCAATATTGCAGTGGGGACAGTACGTCCAATGGCTTCTGACGTCAGCCACAATGAAGTGAGACTCCCAACAGACCATGTCTGACCCTCATTTCTTGCCGTCTTGGAGGATGCGTCTGAAGGTAAGGTTGATGCGGGGTGTGAGGACCCTCTTGCGGGCTGGCAGGCTGTGGTACCAGTGGGTGTTTGTGGGAGAGTTCATGAGGAGCAGGCTTCCGTGGGCCAGTTCAAGCTTCACCGGGTTGATCTGCCGTCGGCGCTGTTTTCCCCGTGACTCCCGGTGTCTGAAAACAAAGTCCCGGACCGCCCCCAGGGATACAGAGGCGATGGGACAGAGGGGGTCCAGTTCCCGCTCATCATCACGGTGCTCACCCATGTGATCATGTCCATCTTTGTACCTGAGAAAACCAGGAGCAGCTACAATGGAATCACAGTCGAACAGTCCTAGAGTGTATTTATTAAACCGAAACCGTTTACTCCAAACAGAAAACGTTTTGCAACGAAAACTAGCTATTGGACTACTAACTATTGGACAAATTCAAGTAGGTCTCTCCCTGTTTTGCTCAATTTGGTTCTATTTGGTTCTTAAACGGTAAACTGTTTCCGTTGCAAGACATAATGAATACACCCCTGTAGATGTAGAATCTTCTATAGCAGTGTAGACAGACTCACCTGTTAATCAGGACGAAGTTGAAGGTTTGCCCTGTTGCCTTTGTAACAGCATCACGAATGTACTCCAAGGTTGGAGTCCACGGGCTAGCCTGAAGACTCACTCCAGAATAGGTGTAGGTTAGTCCTGCGTCCCCACAAGACGCCTGCTTTCTGGGGACATTGTAAACCTTCCCAAACACCTGAATCTTTGTTTTATCTCCTGTAACAAAACAAGAATGGCTCATCTACATACCAAGAAGAAATGTATCTGAACTGTCACTGAATTGAGTGTGACAATTGTATACCTGTGAGGTAGACTACCTCCTCCTCCAGCTGTGTGTAGAGGCAGTCTGCTTCCTCTTTAGGAAAGAGTAGAGCATAGTCACAGTCCAGTCCCTCTGCTTCAATCTTCTGCCAAGACTGAGAGAACTCCTCCTTCACATCCTCCTTTACAATCCCCTGATTGCATTCTTCCTCTTTACATTTTTTCAACACAGGTTCTCTCTGTTCATCTGTTGTTCCATCAATATAGCGCTTCCTGGATTGACTCACAAATGTATCCATCAGCCACCTTCTTGCTCTGTGCTCACAAACATGAGAAAACTTCCTTGTAATAATGTCCTAGACCAAGAATGAAAAGAGAACGCAGGAGTACGGATAACAGGAGGAATAGGCCTACAGATAAACGTATAGCATAGGATAATTAATTACTAAATACGTGAGTAGAAAGTTTACAACATATCACTATACTTGGCCATTACAGTTTAATACCTTGCTAATCTCAAGTATGAACATTGAATTATAACCATTGACGTAAACAGGTAAAAAATGCACACTATGATGGACAGTTCCACCCGGGGTCCTTGGGAAGTCCCTACACTTAAACCCTAACCCTTACCTTAACCTCTACCCTTACCCAGCGTTTCCCAAACTCGGTCCTGGGGACCCCAAGGGGTGCACATTTTTGTTGTTGCCATAGCACTACACAGCTGATTCAAATAATCAATTTATCAAAACGTGCACCCCCTGGGGTCCCCAGGACCGAGTTTGGTAAACACTGCCTTAACCATTTTAAATTTCAACCTCAAATAGTTGGTCTTGGTGAATGGGTTGGAATATAAAGTGAACGTCTAGCAACCTAAAGATTGTGTGTCTCATCATGGACATCTTTAGCATTTGAGCTAATTAGCAACTTTTTTAAAAATTTGACATTTTTTTTTTAATATTACCCCTTTTTCTCCCCAATTTCGTAGTATCCAATTGTTGTAGTAGCTACTATCTTGTCTCATCGCTACAACTCCCGTACGGGCTCGGGAGAGACGAAGGTTGAAAGTCATGCGTCCTCCGATACACAACCAACCAAGCCGCTGCTTCTTTAACACAGCGCACATCCAACCCGGAAGCCAGCCGCACCATTGCGCCGGAGGAAACACCGTGCACCTGGCCACCTTGGCTAGCGTACACTGCGCCCAGCCCGCCACAGGAGTCGCTGGTGCGCGATGAGACAAGGACACCCCTACCGACCAAGCCCTCCCTAACCCGGGCGACGCTAGGCCAACTGTGCGTCGCCCCACGGACCTCCCGGTCGCGGCCGGTTACGACAGAGCCTGGGCGCGAACCCAGGACTCTGATGGCACAGCTGGCGCTGCAGTACCCTTATTATATTGTACGTTTTGCAAATTCATAACATATAATACGAATTGTAATTTGTAACATATTATACGAAATGGGTGATGGACAGCCACAAATGAATACATATCATACTAAGTAGTGTGCCAAATTACGTACAGAATAATACTAAATGCTCTGAGACCATGTTAGATAGCGCCGACCATACTATGACGGAAGCCCTGCGCGCGTTCACCTTACCATACGTCATCGCAAGTTGGCGGGAAATGTCTGTCAGAGAAGTGGTTCAAAACAAGCGGGACTGTGTTAGTGCTGCTGAACAATAAGGAAAGCAAGCTCTAAGTCAACTACTACCAAATTAATCAAGGTTACTAAAATGATAGGGCAGAAAACGATCAATTCTTTTTTTTCGCCCATTTCGAAGAAGAGAGCTTCGGGAGGGGAACATGAGAGAGAGGATGCCCAAGAACATGTGAGAATTAGCGCACTATTCATTTATAATAATTGTTTGCACGCGAGCTGCATGAATACAAAACGGTGCAATTGTGTAACTATTTTAGGTAGCTAACATTCTGTACATTACAACTTTTAACCTAAAGTTGCATGTATACACATTGAAATCAGGTTATATACTGTTTCACCAGCACGTACCTTGTTGTCTTGACGCTGTTATTACAATAATCTGCTTGCTAACTAACAAAATAATTGATTCAATTGTTACATTTTATGTGATAACATTGAAAAGACCATACAACATGGGTTTCAAACCAGTATTCTAAACCATCTTTGACCTTAACACAAATCCCGCGATATCTTTACCATCAGCGATCACAGGGGGTGGCGTCACTGGCGTCAGTGTTTAGGAAATTTCGTAGTAGATTTAGAACATGTTGCTAGCTGGCTAAAATGCTTGCAATGAATGTACCATATTTGAGACGTTCTCCAATAATGTTTTTAGCTGCACCATTAACAGCCACACGTGTTTCACCAACCTTGCATTTTGCTCAATATACCAAGGTGAAGAAGCTGAAGCTATCAGGCAACGGAACGACGGAGTCACCCCCTTCTCCAGTGTGTCCAGAACTGCTGGCCCGAATCGCCAAAAACAAGCAAGCTGCGTTGGAGAAACTGTCCGCCAGTAACACACCGGATGAATTTGGGGAGAGTTGGAGAAAGAGTTTGGTCTCTGAGTTTGGAAAGCCTTATTTCATAAACGTAAGATGGGTCTACCCACACATAGCTACATCATACAGATTATCACAAATGGGCATAATCAAATTCCCTTCGCTCCTTACTGTTTCAGTTGATGTCTTTCGTTAATGGAGAGAGGAAACTGAACACTGTCTACCCACCCCCTCAGCATGTTTTCACCTGGACACAGATGTGTGACATCCAAGATGTAAGTTTAGGTTTTTGACAACAATGGCACATGTACAGTTTTTCATATTAAGGGGCAGACCCCGCTAATGTACAGTATGAGCCAACTCATAGGGTTAGACTGTACAAGTTATTTCCAGGGGGAAGAACCACTGCACTGCCCATAATGTTCAGAGCCATTTCTCCTTGGTACAGGTCAAGGTTGTAGTCCTCGGTCAGGACCCATATCACGGTCCAAACCAAGCCCATGGATTATGCTTCAGTGTGCAGAGACCTATCCCACCTCCACCCAGGTAGTCTACAGTATTATTACGTTGTAGACCATGTTGAACATATCCAGGCAAGGGGAATATGTTTCCTGTAATAAAATGTATGGTTTAATACATACAGTGCCTTTAGAAATGTCTTTTAAATATATTTTTTTGTCAATGATCTACACAAAATACTTGAATGTCAATGTGGAAGAAGAATTCTAACATCTGTAAAAAATAAAATAATAATAATAATAATATGAAAAATAAAACTCTGTCTTGATTAGATTGGTATTCAACCCCCTTGGTCAATACATGTTAGAATCACCTTTGGCAATGACTACAGCTGTGAGTCTTTTTGGGTGTCTTTTTATTTTATTTAACCCCCTTTTTCTCCTCAATTTCGTGATATCCACTTGCGATCCTGTCTTGTCACTACAACTCCCCAACAGGCTTGGGAAAGGCGTAAGTTGAGTCATGCATCCCCCGAAACATGACTCGCCAAACCAAGCTTCTTAACACCAGCCCGCTTAACTCGGAAGCCAGCTGCACCAATGTGTCGGAGGAAACACCATTCAACTGACGACTGAATTGAATGGTGTTCATTGCTCAAAATAGTATGCGGAATCATCTGGATATGTGTGCAACAAAATTTCAACCTTCACCTTCTGCTACCATTTCTGTCAAGCCGTCTACACATACAGTTTGACGCATACGTTCAACGTAAGCACCACACAACGCACTGCAACTGCCTCTGCAACGCCATGCTGCCAGGCAAATGCAGTGTTCCATTGGAAATGAATGTACTTCTGGTGTACCAGAAGTACGTTCATGCTGTCGGTGTGATCGAGGTGTAAAAATGAATCTTTCACTCAGCTCTTTACATGCGCACAGCCCCCAGCCAGGCAGTGAGGTGGAATAGGCTAAATAGGATTCGTCGTTCTTTGTCTTGGTGCGATTTAATTGACCAACTATGAAACAAAACGGCAGAAATACTTTGAAGACAGCTTCTGCACCATTTATTTTAATATAAATGTGATCATACTTGACTTTTTATTCACATGTGAGTGAAATGCTCGCACTGTTGAGCCCTGACCATCTGTCAACGTGGTTGGTGAAATAGACATCTTACACACCAATGCCAAAATCTACCCACATTTGACAGGTGGCGGGTGTTAATTTTAGGCCCTGGTTGGGTTGGATTTGCCCCAAACATAACGCTTTGTGTACGGGACATAAAGGTAATTTCTTTGCCAATTTTTTTTTGCAGTTTTACTTTAGTGCCTTTTTGCAAACAGGATAAATGTTTTGGAATATTTTTATTCTGTGCAGGCTTCTTTCTTTTCACTGTTTAATTAGGTTAGTATTGTGGAGAACTACAATGTTTATGTATCCTCAGTTTTCTCCTATCACAGCCTTTAGTCTCTTTAACTGTTTTAAATTCCCTATTGGCGTCATGGTGAAATCCCTGAGCGGTTTCCTTCCTCTCCGGGCAATTGAGTTAGTGACTTTGTAGTGACTGGGTGTATTGATACCAGTGGAGGCTGCTGAGGGGAGGATAATAACGGAGTAAATGGAATGGATTCAAACACATGGAAACCATGTGTTCTATGTATTTGATACTATTCCACTAATTCTGCTCTAGCAATTACCATGAGTCTGTCCTCCCCAATTAAGGTGCCACCAACCAACTGTTATTGATACACCATCCAAAGTGTACTTAATAACTTCACCATTCTTTAAGGATATTCAATGTCTACCAATAGGGGCCCTTTGTGAGGCCTCCCTGGTCTTTGTGGTTGAATCTGTTTGAAATTCACTGCTCGACTGAGGGACCTTAGGTAATTGTATGTGAGATACAGAGATGACGTAGTCATTCAAAAAATCATGTTAAAGACTGTTATTGCACACAGTGAGGGCATTTAACTTATGTGACTTGTTAAGCACATTTTTTCTCCTGAACTTATTTAGGCTTGCCATAATAAAGAAGTAGAAAACTTATTGACTCAAGACATTTCAGCTTTTCATTTGTAAAAAAGTATAAATAAATCAAAAAACATAATTCCACTTTGACATTATGGGGTATTGTGTGTAGGCCAGTGTAAAACAAAATCTACATTTTTAATAAGTGTTTTAATTCAGGCTGTAACAACAAAATGTGGAGAAAGTCAAGGGGTGTGAATACTTTCTGAAGGCACTCTATATTTATCTGTGTGAAGGACATTTAGCTTTTTTGCCTTTTTTTTATTCGGTATTGGTTTTAGTTTTTCATATCATTGACACAGTTGCCACATCGTCAAATGTATTGCCTCTTCTTTTTTTCAGCTTGTTGAATATGTACAAAGAATTGGCGTCTGATATAGAGGGCTTCCAGCACCCTGGACATGGAGATTTAACTGGATGGGCTAAACAAGGTACTGTAGGCACAATAGTCTAGCACACGTGTCTCAGGAGGGCATAATGTCTGCAAGTTTACGCTCCTCCCTTCTGCCTTATTGATCAGTTAAAGTCATTGATTAGTTAGGAACTCCCCTTGCCTGGTTGTCTAGGTCTTAAGTGGACACTAATTGAAAGCAAAATGAAGAAAGCCAGCAGAGAGACGAGCCCTTGAGGAATTGAGTTTGACTAGGGGTGGGCGGTATACTGTATTTTACAATATACCGGTATCGATGCACGGACCGGTTTGGATTCCACTTTACTTTCTATGTTATTTCAATGTAAAAAAAAAAATCTATGAATATTGTTTGTGAAATGTGAGACGCTACTCAACCGTGTGTAGTGTCCGTTTTTATAGTTTACTCCACCTACTTGAGTCGTCTCTCCTCTCTCTCATTCCGCTTTCCACACAGACCAAGCCCTGCACCGTCACTCAAGGAGCGCAGTTGTTTTTGCTCGACCAAGAGACCACTTGCTTGATCCAGTCTGCATGGTCAATGCCGCACATGGAACACGATGTTGATAACGATGCTGATTTCCACTTTGCGTCTTAATATATTCCACAAGCGTAATATATTTACACAATTAGTTTGTATCGTACTGTGCAACTTCTTAGAAAGTTGTGGCTAAAATAAATCGTTTTAGCCTCTAATGCTAATTGCTAGCTAGCTAATAAATGTACTGAGTCCGAGCAAACGCAGTTAGCTAATATTGATTGTGTAGGCCTAAATCAACATGTTTGTGCAACATTATCTTCTAAATTAAAGAGTTCTATGCAAAGCATGAATGCTATTTAAAATTTGTATTGGCGGATCGCAAGCAACGGAAAGGTGCATGCACCACCACCTACTGGAGTGTGAAGCCTGTGTGAAGCCTGTTATGGCCCCCTCCCCATTCATCTATTTCTCAGATCAAGCCCTTTAAAAGCCTACTGTTAAAGACTGTGAATTCATTACACTTTGTGAAATAAAAGGGGAAAGAAATTGCTCTACACCCATTAACCTCACCACTATTCCACTAATTGTCCCTATCTGATCCTACACCAGGCTGGCAGCCTGGGAGGACGGGACACTATCATTCAACACACTTTAACTCCTCTGCAGTAACATCTATTTCCCTGCAGCTGCCACCACAACATCTATATTCTGTGGTTGACATTCCATTTCTGCAGGACAGTTGATAACCAAGGCTATGAACGCTAAGAAGCAAATCTTACTGAAGTACATGTTATTTCTATTACTCTCCATTGGCCTCCGCTTACTCTCAGGGAACCTCTTAGGATCACTCGCCCTGGACCCATCTTCCTCTACTACTCCCTTCACAGCCTCAACATAAGACACCTTCTGTACTCCTCTGGCCCAGTCAACCTCGACCTGCCTTTCTCTCACCGGACTCTTCTGATCTCCAGCAACATTAACACACAGCTTTTTCCACAGATATTACACATCTCTTTGTCTCATGCCCTCCTGCACACTTCTTTAGGAATCTTCCTTCTACACACTGCTGCGACATGACCATAAGCTTAGCACCTACAACACTGTGATCGGTTCGGGACAAAAGCACTCACAGGATAACTGACACATCCTAACTTGACTTTGTCGTGAAAGGACTGCATTAAAACTCAGCAGGACAAACCGTGTCTTCTGTTTCACCACGCTCTCCACCGGGTCTGCTTCGCACCAAATGGCGGTCGTCACAGACACCAGGAATCTTCCATTTCAGTTGATCCTCAACACTTAACGCGATTCCACTTATCACTCCTTTTAGCGATGCCCTGCTCCTGAGAGCAAAGCAAGTCTTTTCACGGACAACACACAAAAAAGCATTGAGTCCACTTCAAGGTACTTTCACAGATTCAACAGTCCCCAAGCTCTTCTCCACCCAACCTGACACCACATATGAATCAGCCAGAAGACAAGGATCCATTCTCTCAAAAGCTCACTCACTGGGCCACAATGATCTTTATCATCATTGGGACAAAACTCGACCTCGACGATCTGCCACCGCAGGTAATTCATTCTCTCTCGTCAGGTGAAATTTCTGAGCTACTGTGGTACTTTTTTTTGCTTTTTGTACTTGATGTCAATCTTCTTCACCATACCGCTTCCCTCTACACTCCACTTCTTTCCTTCTTCCTCACTGTCCAATTCCACATCTCCATGCTCTTTCCGGTCCATCCTCTGTAGTAGAAAACTGTTCAAATGGTTCTTGTATCTTGAAATTTGTCGTCATGTCCGCATGAATAGAAGTAGCAACGGGAAAAAAACATTTAATGTAGTCAAAGATTATAGGGTCCCCAATGAAACACTAACCAACACATTGGTTACTACCTTGTCACAATAACTCCTCATTCTATTTCCATTCCAACAGTTCACCCAAGTGTTTTGATGTAAATCGCTAGTCAAATTGCAATTGCAATATTTGGTTAAAACTAAGGCCAAGATTGTTTTGCCCATATCATGCAACCCAATGTGGAAATGATCTCAAATGAGTGCAGGAAATGCAGAAATGGATGAAAATACTGAATAATTTTTGGTTGAAGTTTGTTTTACACTGTTCAACTCATTCAGAATGGAGAAAGACCCATTGAATGTATGTGTTGCCACCCTAGGGTCATGCACTACTCATAAAGGAAATGTAGAACTTTTTATTATTCCAAAACATCAAATACCGTCCCAATTTGTTGTGATATATTTTGGCAATATAGGCCAGCCCTAAGTTTGGCACCCCTGGTCTAGCAAGTTTGGCTATAGACATACAGTATAGATATAATAGACTCCTGATGCAATATCTTAGGACTGTCATGAATGCAGGCACTATTCAGGATCATGCAGATAATCAGAACAAGTAAATTGAAGTATGAATTGGACATTGATGAACTTCAATGCCTTGATGTGCAGTTATCAGGAGCTAACTGGCATAATGCTTCTCTTTCCAGGTGTCTTGCTGCTCAATGCTGTGCTGACCGTCCGAGCTCACCAGGCCAACTCTCACAAAGACAAGGGCTGGGAAACTTTCACTGACGCTGTGGTGCAGTGGCTCAGCTCCAACCGGGAGGGCCTCGTCTTCATGCTGTGGGGGGCCTATGCTCAGAAGAAGGGAGCAGCTATTGATAGGGTTGGTTAAATGTAATATTGTATTAATAGTGAAACAAACACTTTTCTATTCTTGACACAATCCACTGACCTCCGCTTAATGGTCTTTTGTCTTTATCCTCTGTAGAAACGTCACCATGTCCTTCCCACTGTACACCCCTCCCCTTTATCTGCTCATCGAGGCTTCTTTGGATGCAAGCACTTTTCCAAGACCAATGAGTTGCTGGAGAAATCAGGGAAGGAGCCCATAGACTGGAAGGCACTTTGAGATGTCCCACACAGCCTTATTTTCATGGTGGGGATTCCAAAATGCAACTAACTAGATTCATCACTACTGCTACCAAACCATAAGCTTATGGTATTATTTTTGTTATCAAATATCTGGGTGACATGTTTGTAAATGTTTACTGCAGTGGGCAAGTTCATACTAATTTCCTTTATTGGCAGATTATAGTTTTTACTCTGGTTTTTCAGTTTGCACCCTTTAAAATGTAATTGGATTTGATCTACATTCAAGCTAAGTAATACCTCAACAAGTATCACTTTGTTATGTCAAAACATAGCAGTTATATCAAGGTTTCCCAAACTCAGTCCTGGCCCCACCTCTGGGTGCACATTTTGGTTTTTGCCTTAGCACCACACAGCTGATTCAAGTAATCAAAGCTTGATGAGCTGGTTATTTGAATCAGATTTTTTTTTAGGAAACCCAGGACTGGGTTTGTGAAACCCTGAGCTAAATGTGTCTGGTCTGTAAATATGTAATTATTCTGTTCTTGATTTTTAGTACATTTTGTATTATGCTTTTCTACTTTAAAAATAAACATATTGTTATTCAAGGCTGTTTTATGATACTGTAATCAATATGAAGAATCTATTTAGAATGTTTCCTCTGGGGTTGATGTCTCTGTCAGCGTTTCCCAAACTCAGTCCTGGGGACCTCATGGGGTGCCATGTTCTGGTTTTTGCCCTAGCAATACAGAGTTGATTATGAAATATTCAACTATTCATAAAGTTTTGATATATTTTAATCAGCGGTGTAGTGCTAGGGTACCCCTTGGGGTCCCCATAACCGAGTTTGGGAAATTATGCTCTAAGTTGACATGATTCAAATAAAAAAGGTAATGTGCTGCATGAAGTGAGGGGGGTTCGATTGCCCGGTGTTTTGCACCAGTTGAAAGTTGATTGCATTTGTTTTGGAACCGGGCTGCCTCTCGGGTTTGAGCCTGGTGCCCAATTTTATATGTAATGTAAGTGCTTTAATATGTTTGGACCCCAGGAAGATTAATGGGGATCCCTAATAAATACAAAGCCCACAGCGAATAATGAGAAGGATTCTGTTTTCAAATGCAAAACTCATTGCTTTATCTGTCTTCCAAATGAACACTTGTTGACAAAATGGCCGAGCGGTGCAGATTAGTGTTCGATATGGGAAGGGGCTCCTCCCTCACCGTTTTTGCACTTTCACTGTCACGTGCCATACATGGACAGTTTAGCGTAATCGAATCCGCCCACTGTCAGGTTACGTTCCAGACCTTGAGTGGCTACTGGCCAGACCAATGACTATAGGGCCATACCAATGATTTATATATACACTAGAGGACGACCCATGGGGTACGGTTTTGAAGCCGCCCCCCTTCCATCTTCGCACTCCCCCACGTTGTAAAAAATATTTTGGAAGCTATAGAATTTTTTACATTTTCATGTCTGCATTTGTTTGTTCCATGTTTATATTATTGACAACTTAATATATACTTTTACATTATATTATGTGAGCTTAACATAAAAATGAAAATATATATAAAAACATTTCCCTAAAGTATGATTTTGTAATGTTACTGTCCCCTCTACAAAAAAAACGTAAATACATGTTTTTTTCCCCTTGAAACCATTCATTAAAATACTGTAGAATTCCATCCACTCCTATCGAGGACTACTTCTAGTTCTAGGTAGTGGCAATATGGCCGACCGGTGGGTTCAAATTCTCTCGTTGGCAAGTACATAAATCAAATCAAATTTTATTTGTCACATACACATGGTTAGCAGATGTTAATGCGAGTGTAGCGAAATGCTTGTGCTTCTAGTTCCGACAATGCAGTAATAACCAACAAGTAATCTAACTAACAATTTCAAAACTACTGTCTTGTACACAGTGTGAGGGGATAAAGAATATGTACATAAGGATATATGAATGAGTGATGGTACAGAGCAGCATAGGCAGATACAGTAGATTGTATCGAGTACAGTATATACATATGAGATGAGTATGTAAACAAAGTGGCATAGTTAAAGTGGCTAGTGATACATGTATTACATAAGGATACAGTCGATGATATAGAGTACAGTATATACGTATGCCTATGAGATGAATAATGTAGGGTAAGTAACATTATATAAGGTAGCATTGTTTAAAGTGGCTAGTGATATATTTACATAATTTCCCATCAATTCCCATTATTAAAGTGGCTGGAGTTGAGTCAGTGTCAGTGTGTTGGCAGCAGCCACTCAATGTTAGTGGTGGCTGTTTAACAGTCTGATAGCCTTGAGATAGAAGCTGTTTTTCAGTCTCTCGGTCCCAGCTTTGATGCACCTGTACTGACCTCGCCTTCTGGATGATAGCGGGGTGAACAGGCAGTGGCTCGGGTGGTTGATGTCCTTGATGATCTTTATGGCCTTCCTGTGACATCGGGTGGTGTAGGTGTCCTGGAGGGCAGGTAGTTTGCCCCCGGTGATGCGTTGTGCAGACCTCACTACCCTCTGGAGAGCCTTACGGTTGAGGGCGGAGCAGTTGCCGTACCAGGCGGTGATACAGCCCGCCAGGATGCTCTCGATTGTGCATCTGTAGAAGTTTGTGAGTGCTTTTGGTGACAAGCCGAATTTCTTCAGCCTCCTGAGGTTGAAGAGGCGCTGCTGCGCCTTCTTCACAATGCTGTCTGTGTGAGTGGACCAATTCAGTTTGTCTGTGATGTGTATGCCGAGGTACTTAAAACTTGCTACCCTCTCCACTACTGTTCCATCGATGTGGATAGGGGGGTGTTCCCTCTGCTGTTTCCTGAAGTCCACAATCATCTCCTTAGTTTTGTTGACGTTGAGTGTGAGGTTATTTTCCTGACACCACACTCCGAGGGCCCTCACCTCCTCCCTGTAGGCCGTCTCGTCGTTGTTGGTAATCAAGCCTACCACTGTTGTGTCGTCCGCAAACTTGATGATTGAGTTGGAGGCGTGCGTGGCCACGCAGTCGTGGGTGAACAGGGAGTACAGGAGAGGGCTCAGAACGCACCCTTGTGGGGCCCCAGTGTTGAGGATCAGCGGGGAGGAGATGTTGTTGCCTACCCTCACCACCTGGGGGCGGCCCGTCAGGAAGTCCAGTACCCAGTTGCACAGGGCGGGGTCGAGACCCAGGGTCTCGAGCTTGATGACGAGCTTGGAGGGTACTATGGTGTTGAATGCCGAGCTGTAGTCAATGAACAGCATTCTCACATAGGTATTCCTCTTGTCCAGATGGGTTAGGGCAGTGTGCAGTGTGGTTGAGATTGCATCGTCTGTGGACCTATTTGGGCGGTAAGCAAATTGGAGTGGGTCTAGGGTGTCAGGTAGGGTGGAGGTGATATGGTCCTTGACTAGTCTCTCAAAGCACTTCATGATGACGGAAGTGAGTGCTACGGGGCGGTAGTCGTTTAGCTCAGTTACCTTAGCTTTCTTGGGAACAGGAACAATGGTGGCCCTCTTGAAGCATGTGGGAACAGCAGACTGGTATAGGGATTGATTGAATATGTCCGTAAACACACCGGCCAGCTGGTCTGCGCATGCTCTGAGGGCGCGGCTGGGGATGCCGTCTGGGCCTGCAGCCTTGCGAGGGTTAACACGTTTAAATGTCTTACTCACCTCGGCTGCAGTGAAGGAGAGACCACAAGTTTTCGTTGCAGGCCGTGTCAGTGGCACTGTATTGTCCTCAAAGCGGGCAAAAAAGTTATTTAGTCTGCCTGGGAGCAGGACATCCTGGTCCGTGACTGGGCTGGATTTCTTCCTGTAGTCCGTGATTGACTGTAGACCCTGCCACATGCCTCTTGTGTCTGAGCCGTTGAATTGAGATTCTACTTTGTCTCTGTACTGACGCTTAGCTTGTTTGATAGCCTTGCGGAGGGAATAGCTGCACTGTTTGTATTCGGTCATGTTACCAGACACCTTGCCCTGATTAAAAGCAGTGGTTCGCGCTTTCAGTTTCACACGAATGCTGCCATCAATCCACGGTTTCTGGTTAGGGAATGTTTTAATCGTTGCTATGGGAACGACATCTTCAACGCACGTTCTAATGAACTCGCACACCGAATCAGCGTATTCCTCAATGTTGTTGTCTGACGCAATACGAAACATGTCCCAGTCCACATGATGGAAGCAGTCTTGGAGTGTGGAGTCAGCTTGGTCGGACCAGCGTTGGACAGACCTCAGCGTGGGAGCCTCTTGTTTTAGTTTCTGTCTGTAGGCAGGGATCAACAAAATGGAGTCGTGGTCAGCTTTTCCGAAAGGGGGGCGGGGCAGGGCCTTATATGCGTCGCGGAAGTTAGAGTAACAATGATCCAAGGTCTTTCCACCCCTGGTTGCGCAATCGATATGCTGATAAAATTTGGGGAGTCTTGTTTTCAGATTAGCCTTGTTAAAATCCCCAGCTACAATGAATGCAGCCTCCGGATAAATGGTTTCCAGTTTGCAAAGAGTCAAATAAAGTTCATTCAGAGCCAACGATGTGTCTGCTTGGGGGGGGGGATATATACGGCTGTGATTATAATCGAAGAGAATTCTCTTGGTAGATAATGCGGTCTACATTTGATTGTGAGGAATTCTAAATCAGGTGAACAGAAGGATTTGAGTTCCTGTATGTTTCTTTCATCACGCCATGTCACGTTAGTCATAAGGCATACGCCCCCGCCCCTCTTTTTACCAGAAAGATGTTTTTTCTTGTCTGCGCGATGCGTGGAGAAACCTGTTGGCTGCACCGCTTCGGATAGCGTCTCTCCAGTAAGCCACGTTTCCGTGAAGCAAAGAACGTTACAGTCTCTGATGTCCCTCTGGAATGCTACCCTTGCTCGGATTTCATCAACCTTGTTGTCAAGAGACTGGACATTGGCAAGAAGAATGCTAGGGAATGGTGCACGATGTGCCCGTCTCCGGAGTCTGACCAGAAGACCGCCTCGTTTCCCTCTTTTTCGGAGTCGTTTTTTTGGGTCGCTGCATGGGATCCATGCATAGCATTAGCAATCCAGGGTTTATATACATAATTTGTCCAAACATATCTGTCATCGTGCCAGACACATCTGTGCGGTGGTGGTCCTTCAAACACAAAACGTATCGTCTAAATGCAACATATCTAGCGTGACAATGCCTGTACAAAGTTTACCGATTCGAGACTCTGCCTTCCATGTGCGACTGCTGCATCAATACTTGATTCTGCTGAAGAATTACCCAATTCTTACCAAATCCGTGACGAGGTCAGTATAGCTAACGGTAGCTAGCCTATTGAAATAGTTTGAATATAATGGGATCATTAGCTATTGTTATTAGCTAGTTAGCTTGCAGGGGTCTTTCTCGTTATCTTATAGCTAACTAGTGTAACACCTAACAATTGACAACAATTACAACTGATCACTCATACAGAAATTGTTCTTAACTGACTTGCATTAACTAATTTGTGGTAGACATCGTAAGGGTATGGAGCTACTTGATAATTTGCAAACTATGCCTAGGCAAGGTAAACATATCCTTTTGCCAAGACCTTTCTACTTTGCTCTGTCTGTTTTCAGCCAATCAGCCTCTGCTCTAAGAACCTCCCTCATCTTTCCTGACAACAGTTTCTGTCATAGTTGCATTGTTTCAATGCACTTAAAGAAGAAAACTTTCTTCAAACTTTAACCACTACCATGGCATGAGTACAAATAAACGGTCTACATCTTTTTCAGTGGCATTCTCTCGGCAATGGGAAATCTTCTATCGCAAGCATTGGAAGCAAAACGAAAGGCCAAAGAAGGGACCCCAGTGAAGGAGATTGACATTTCAGGACCTGCCCGCTTTGCCTTTTATGGGTAGGCATGTGATTAAAATCAGTTCCAAATCACTTGAATTCGTTTAAAAAAAAAATGCCATGTACTGTATAATGAACACAGCTATTGAAGTTTCCCGTTTTTGTTTCAGGTTGCTCATTACTGGGCCTGTAAGCCATTACTTTTACCAACTTATGGAGGTGTTGATGCCTACCACTGTTCCATACTGCATGGTGAAACGCTTGCTCTTAGACCGCCTTATCTTCGCCCCTGCATTCCTGCTGCTTTTCTTCTTTGTTATGAACATCCTGGAGGTAAGTCACCTGCTCCACTATGGAGTCTCCTGTACCATACACCTGACTAGCCCATTCATAGACGCTACTGACTTTAAATTGTCTTCCTGGAACTAAATTGCTTGTCTTATGATCTCTTACCTTTTCAGCCTGAGAGGACTGAGAACTGTCATGATTGTTCTTAGTGTGTTCTTGGAAATTGGCCTTAGATTATTTGGAATTTGATTGAGGACATAATGTAATTGTTGTTTTACAAACCCTTGAAAGGCCTTGTACAACACTAAGATCATACTGTATTCTACTTATTTTCAGATATAGAACACCATAACAACAACAAGCCTCTGTCCAATGGAACCTGTTCGTCTGTCTTTCTCCATTCTCCTGGGTTGAACCCACAGGTCAACCTCACATATGACTACAGGTAAACGCAACCTGATAATCTTAAACAGCCTTTTCATATCAATAAAGAGAAGAACCAATTATACAAACTCAGTAAATTGTCTTGGAATTATAGTGTGTACTCTGATAACACTGTTGAATACACCATGTCTCTCCACAGCTCCTCAGAATACCACTTTCAACTGATGGCTGTGTTGGTTCACCATGGTGACATGAACTCAGGACACTTTGTCACTTACCGCCGCTGCCCTCCCTCGCCCCACAGCCCCTCTCCATTCAGCTCCCAGTGGCTGTGGGTTTCTGATGACTCTGTACGCAAGGCCAGTCTGCAGGAGGTGCTGTCCTCCAACGCCTACCTACTCTTCTATGAGCGGGTGAGACGGCTCCGTCTACTGTTGGAGGAGTAGAGCCCCGGAGCACTGAGCCAGACTGGACACCTACTCCCCTGCCAACCCATACCACCACAGCCATGTGTGCCACAGAAAACACCCCTCAGAAGTGTAATTATCCAGCCCCAATGGCTTACCTGTAGGATTGTGCTTTAACAGTACAAAAGATTATGCTGCTCTACTTTGACCTCCTGTCATATTAAAATCATGAATGTCCCCCTCGTCTTTTACAGCGATTTAGGAGGCACTGCCTTTTAGATCCCAGAGATTGCCTACCTGTAGGAATAATTGGACTGTTCTCAAAAACATCTCAGAATACTGGTAGTCGTTTCACAAAAGATTTGCGTTACTTCAACCAAGATGTTTTTTGGCTAAATGGGTGTTACTAGATTAGGAAATGTGGAGGTACTTGATATGTAATCACTGTCTTCAGCCATTTGTCTGGAAATAATCACTCAATATATCTTAATGTAGGTTTAATTAAAATAATGCAATGTTTCAATTGACATTGTATATAAGCTGCTGTATATTACATTTTTCTATGTGTGTAACAAATTCAGAATACTGTAATAACGTGCAGGTGGTTTGGATTGTAGTCTAGCTCCACATGCCTGCAGACCATTTACTTTCATGTAGAATCATTTCTGCAGTTGTTGCTTGTTGCACAAGATCTCATTGTATCAAGCTAATGTGTATATTGTTATTTTTGTTCCTAAATGATATTGAAGCAACATGATAGTTTTACAACTATTTTATAGAGCAACGGAATTGGAATTGATAGCAATGTAACAAATTTACCCCAAATATTGTCTGATTTGCCAAAGTGTTTAAAGTTGTGGTGGCAGTGTACAGCAATCTGTGTGTATTGCTCAACAAGCATACCAGTTATAAATACTGCATTTACTCACTCTCCTCCAAGTATTGAATTAGGATGCAACCTCTAAATAACCCTCTAACCCATTTTCTGATCAATTTGCACTAATGTATATTTTGAAGATTTGTGTGATCTGTCAAGAAGTTGATATTTTTCAAAGATACAATTATGAAAATAAAAAATCTATAAGTAAAGAGTTAACACAACTGATTTTTATGAATTGGACCATGAACAAATTCAGAAACTAGTTGAATCAATATTGCAGTGGGGACGTCAGCCACAATGAAGTGAGACTCCCAACGGACCATGTCTGACCCTCATTTCTTGCCGTCTTGGAGGATGCGTCTGAAGGTAAGGTTGATGCGGGGTGTGAGGACCCTCTTGCGGGCTGGCAGGCTGTGGTACCAGTGGGTGTTTGTGGGAGAGTTCATGAGGAGCAGGCTTCCGTGGGCCAGTTCAAGCTTCACCGGGTTGATCTGCCGTCGGCGCTGTTTTCCCCGTGACTCCAGGTGTCTGAAAACAAAGTCCCGGACCGCCCCCAGGGATACGGAGGCGATGGGACAGAGGGGGTCCAGTTCCCGCTCATCATCACGGTGCTCACCCATGTGATCATGTCCATCTTTGTACCTGAGAAAACCAGGAGCAGCTACAATGGAATCACAGTCGAACAGTCCTAGAGTGTATTTATTACACCGAAACCGTTTACTCCAAACAGAAAACGTTTTGCAACGAAAACTAGCTATTGGACTACTAACTATTGGACAAATTCAAGTAGGTCTCTCTCTGATTTGCTTCTATTTGGTTCTTAAACGGTAAACTGTTTCCGTTGCAAGACATAATGAATACACCCCTGTAGATGTAGAATCTTCTATAGCAGTGTAGACAGACTCACCTGTTAATCAGGACAAAGTTGAAGGTTTGCCCTGTTGCCTTTGTAACAGCATCACGAATGTACTCCAAGGTTGGAGTCCACGGGCTAGCCTGAAGACTCACTCCAGAATAGGTGTAGGTTAGTCCTGCGTCCCCACAAGACGCCTGCTTTCTGGGGACATTGTAAACCTTCCCAAACACCTGAATCTTTGTTTTATCTCCTGTAACAAAATAAGAATGGCTCATCTACATACCAAGAAGAAATGTATCTGAACTGTCACTGAATTGAGTGTGACAATTGTATACCTGTGAGGTAGACTACCTCCTCCTCCAGCTGTGTGTAGAGGCAGTCTGCTTCCTCTTTAGGAAAGAGTAGAGCATAGTCACAGTCCAGTCCCTCTGCTTCAATCTTCTGCCAAGACTGAGAGAACTCAGTCAAATAGGCATCCTCCTTCACATCCTCCTTTACAATCCCCTGATTGCATTCTTCCTCTTTACATTTTTTCAACACAGGTTCTCTCTGTTCATCTGTTGTCCCATCAATATAGCGCTTCCTGGTTTGACTCACAAATGTATCCATCAGCCACCTTCTTGCTCTGTGCTCACCAACATGAGAAAACTTCCTTGTAATAATGTCCTTGACCAAGAATGAAAAGAGAACGCAGGAGTACGGATAACAGGAGGAATAGCCCTACAGATAAACGTATAGCATAGGATAATTAATTACTAAATATGTGAGTAGAAAGTTTACAACATATCACTATACTTGGCCATTACAGTTTAATACCTTGCTAATCTCAAGTATGAACATTGAACTATAACCATTGATGTAAACAGGTAAAAAATGCACACTATGATGGACAGTGCCACCCGGGGTCCTTGGGAAGTCCCTACCCTTAAACCCTAACCCTTACCTTAACCTCTACCCTTACCCAGCATTTCCCAAACTCGGTCCTGGGGACCCCAAGGGGTGCACTCTTTTGTTGTTGTTGCCATAGCACTACACAGCTGATTCAAATAATCAATTTATCAAAACGTGCACCCCCTGGGGTCCCCAGGACCGAGTTTGGTAAACATTGCCTTAACCATTTTAAATTTCAACTTCAATGATTGGTCTTGGTGAATGGGTTGGCATATAAAGTAAACGTCTAGCAACCTAAAGATTGTGTGTTCAACTCACATCATGGACATCTTCAGCATTTTAGCTAATTAGCAACTTTTTAACTACTTAATACTTTTTAGCTACATTGCAACTACTTCGCATGTTAGCTAACCCTTCCCTTAACCTTGACCATTTTAGCTAACCTTTAACCTAACTCCTAAACTTAACCCTAACCCTAGCCTAGCTAACATAACATTGCACTTTTTGCAAATTCGTAACATATAACACGTTTTGCAAATGTATTATATTGTACGTTTTGCAAATTCATAACATATAATACGAATTGTAATTTGTGACATTTTATACGAAATGGGTGATGGACAGCCACAAATGAATACATATCATACTAACTAGTGTGTTCCAAATTACGTATAGAGTAATACTAAATAATACTAAATGCTCTGAGACCATGTTGGATAGCGCCGAACATACTATGACGGAAGCCCTGCGCGCGTTCACCTTACCATACGTCATCGCAAGTTGGCGGGAAATGTCTGTCAGAGAAGTGGTTCAAAACAAGCGGGACTGTGTTAGTGCTGCTGAACAATAAGGAAAGCAAGCTCTAAGTCAACTACTACCAAATTAATCAAGGTTACTAAAATGATAGGGCAGAAAACGATCAACTCTTTTTTTTCGCCCATTTCGAAGAAGAGAGCTTCGGGAGGGGAACATGAGAGAGAGGATGCCCAAGAACATGTGAGAATTAGCGCACTATTCATTTATAATAATTGTTTGCACGCGAGCTGCATGAATACAAAACGGTGCAATTGTCTAACTATTTTAGGTAGCTAACATTCTGTACATTACAACTTTTAACCTAAAGTTGCATGTATACACATAGAAATCAGGTTATATACTGTTTCACCAGCACGTACCTTGTTGTCTTGACGCTGTTATTGCAATAATCTGCTTGCTAACTAACAAAATAATTGATTCAATTGTTACATTTTATGTGATAACATTGAAAAGACCATACAACATGGGTTTCAAACTAGTATTCTAAACCATCTTTGACCGTAACACAAATCCCGCGATATCTTTACCATAAGCGATCACAGGGGGTGGCGTCACTGGCGTCAGTGTTTAGGAAATTTCGTAGTAGATTTAGAACATGTTGCTAGCTGGCTAGAATGCTTGCAATTGATGTCCCATATTTGAGACGTTCTCCAATAATGTTTTTAGCTGCACCATTAACAGCCACACGTGTTTCAACAACCTTTAATTTTGCTCAATATACCAAGGTTGGACGGGTGAAGAAGCTGAAGCTAGCAGGCAACGGAACGACGGAGTCACCCCCTTCTCCAGTGTGTCCAGAACTGCTGGCCCGAATCGCCAAAAACAAGCAAGCTGCGTTGGAGAAACTGTCCGCCAGTAACACACCGGATGAATTTGGGGAGAGTTGGAGAAAGAGTCTGCTCTCTGAGTTTGGAAAGCCTTATTTCATAAATGTAAGATGAGTCTACCCTCACATAGCTACATCGAACAGATTATCACAAATGTGCATAATCAAATTCCCTTCGCTCCTTACTGTTTCAGTTGATGTCTTTCGTTGATGGAGAGAGGAAACTGAACACTGTCTACCCACCCCCTCAGCATGTTTTCACCTGGACACAGATGTGTGACATCCAAGATGTAAGTTTAGGTTTTTGACAACAATGGCACATGTACAGTTTTTCATATTAAGGGGCAGACCCAGCTAATGTACAGTATGAGCCAACTCATAGGGTTAGACTGTACAAGTTATTTCCAGGGGGAAGAACCACTGCACTGCCCATAATGTTCAGAGCCATTTCTCCTTGGTACAGGTCAAGGTTGTAGTCCTCGGTCAGGACCCATATCACGGTCCAAACCAAGCCCATGGATTATGCTTCAGTGTGCAGAGACCTATCCCACCTCCACCCAGGTAGCCTACAGTATTATTACGTTGTAGACCATGTTGAACATATCCAGGCAAGGGGAATATGTTTCCTGTAATAAAATGTATGGTTTAATACATACAGTGCCTTTAGAAATGTCTTTTAAATATATTTTTTGTCAATGATCTACACAAAATACTTGAATGTCAATGTGGAAGAAGAATTCTAACATCTGTAAAAAATAAAATAATAACAATAATAATAATATGAAAAATAAAACTGTCTTGATTAGATTGGTATTCAACCCCCTTGGTCAATACATGTTAGAATCACCTTTGGCAATGACTACAGCTGTGAGTCTTTTTGGGTGTCTTTTTATTTTATTTAACCCCCTTTTTTCTCCTCAATTTCGTGATATCCAATTGCGATCCTGTCTTGTCACTACAACTCCCCAACAGGCTTGGGAAAGGCGTAAGTTGAGTCATGCATCCCCCGAAACATGACTCGCCAAACCAAGCTTCTTAACACCAGCCCGCTTAACTCGGAAGCCAGCTGCACCAATGTGTCGGAGGAAACACCATTCAACTGACGACTGAATTGAATGGTGTTCATTGCTCAAAATAGTATGCGGAATCATCTGGATATGTGTGCAACAAAATTTCAACCTTCACCTTCTGCTACCATTTCTGTCAAGCCGTCTACACATACAGTTTGACGCATACGTTCAACGTAAGCACCACACAACGCACTGCAACTGCCTCTGCAACGCCATGCTGCCAGGCAAATGCAGTGTTCCATTGGAAATGAATGTACTTCTGGTGTACCAGAAGTACATTCATGCTGTCGGTGTGATCGAGGTGTAAAAATGAATCTTTCACTCAGCTCTTTACATGCGCACAGCCCCCAGCCAGGCAGTGTGAGGTGGAATAGGCTAAATAGGATTCGTCGTTCTTTGTCTTGGTGCGATTTAATTGACCAACTATGAAACAAAACGGCAGAAATACTTTGAAGACAGCTTCTGCACCATTTATTTTAATATAAATGTGATCATACTTGACTTTTTATTCACATGTGAGTGAAATGCTCGCACTGTTGAGCCCTGACCATCTGTCAACGTGGTTGGTGAAATAGACATCTTACACACCAATGCCAAAATCTACCCACATTTGGCAGGTGGCGGATGTTAATTTTAGGCCCTGGTTGGGTTGGATTTGCCCCAAACATAACGCTTTGTGTACGGGACATAAAGGTAATTTCTTTGCCAATTTCTTTTGCAGTTTTACTTTAGTGCCTTTTTGCAAACAGGATAAATGTTTTGGAATATTTTTATTCTGTGCAGGCTTCTTTCTTTTCACTGTTTAATTAGGTTAGTATTGTGGAGAACTACAATGTTTATGTATCCTCAGTTTTCTCCTATCACAGCCTTTAGTCTCTTTAACTGTTTTAAATTCCCTATTGGCGTCATGGTGAAATCCCTGAGCGGTTTCCTTCCTCTCCGGGCAATTGAGTTAGTGACTTTGTAGTGACTGGGTGTATTGATACCAGTGGAGGCTGCTGAGGGGAGGATGACCCATAATAACGGAGTAAATGGAATGGATTCAAACACATGGAAACCATGTGTTCTATGTATTTGATACCATTCCACTAATTCTGCTCTAGCAATTACAATGAGTCTGTCCTCCCCAATTAAGGTGCCACCAACCAACTGTTATTGATACACCATCCAAAGTGTACTTAATAACTTCACCATTCTTTAAGGATATTCAATGTCTACCAATAGGGGCCCTTTGTGAGGCCTCCCTGGTCTTTTGTGGTTGAATCTGTTTGAAATTCACTGCTCGACTGAGGGACCTTAGGTAATTGTATGTGAGATACAGAGATGACATAGTCGTTCAAAAAATCATGTTAAACACTGTTATTGCACACAGTGAGGGCATTTAACTTATGTGACTTGTTAAGCACATTTTTTCTCCTGAACTTATTTAGGCTTGCCATAACAAAGGAGTAGAATACTTATTGACTCAAGACATTTCAGCTTTTCATTTGTAAAAAAGTATAAATAAATCAAAAAACATAATTCCACTTTGACATTATGGGGTATTGTGTGTAGGCCAGTGTAAAACAAAATCTACATTTTTAATAAGTGTTTTAATTCAGGCTGTAACAACAAAATGTGGAGAAAGTCAAGGGGTGTGAATACTTTCTGAAGGCACTCTATATTTATCTGTGTGAAGGACATTTAGCTTTTTTGCCTTTTTTTTATTCGGTATTGGTTTTAGTTTTTCATATCATTGACACAGTTGCCACATCGTCAAATGTATTGCCTCTTCTTTTTTTCAGCTTGTTGAATATGTACAAAGAATTGGCGTCTGATATAGAGGGCTTCCAGCACCCTGGACATGGAGATTTAACTGGATGGGCTAAACAAGGTACTGTAGGCACAATAGTCTAGCACACGTGTCTCAGGAGGGCATAATGTCTGCAAGTTTACGCTCCTCCCTTCTGCCTTATTGATCAGTTAAAGTCATTGATTATTTAGGAACTCCCCTTGCCTGGTTGTCTAGGTCTTAAGTGGACACTAATTGAAAGCAAAATGAAGAAAGCCAGCAGAGAGACGAGCCCTTGAGGAATTGAGTTTGACTAGGGGTGGGCGGTATACTGTATTTTACAATATATCGGTATCGATGCACGGACCGGTTTGGATTCCACTTACTTTCTATAATGTTATTTCAATGTAAAAAAAAATTATATGAATATTGTTTGTGAAATGTGAGACGCTACTCAACCGTGTGTAGCGTCCGTTTTTATAGTTTACTCCACCTACTTGAGTCGTCTCTCCTCTCTCATTCCGCTTTCCACACAGACCAAGCCCTGCCCCGTCACTCAAGGAGCGCAGTTGTTTTTGCTCGACCAAGAGACCACTTGCTTGATCCAGTCTGCATGGTCAATGCCGCACATGGAACACGATGTTGATAACGATGCTGATTTCCACTTTGCGTCTTAATATATTCCACAAGCGTAATATATTTACACAATTAGTTTGTATCGTACTGTGCAACTTCTGAGAAAGTTGTGGCTAAAATAAATCGTTTTAGCCTCTAATGCTAATTGCTAGCTAGCTAATAAATGTACTGAGTCCGAGCAAACGCAGTTAGCTAATATTGATTGTGTAGGCCTAAATCAACATGTTTGTGCAACATTATCTTCTAAATTAAAGAGTTATATGCAAAGCATGAATGCTATTTAAAATGTGTATTGGCGAATCGCAAGCAATGGAAAGGTGCATGCACCACCACCTACTCTACTGGAGTGTGAAGCCTGTTATGGCCCCCTCCCCATTCATCTATTTCTCAGATCAAGCCCTTTAAAAGCCTACTGTTAAAGACTGTGAATTCATTACACTTTGAAATAAAAGGGGAAAGAAATTGCTCTACACCCATTAACCTCACCACTATTCCACTAATTGTCCCTATCTGATCCTACACCAGGCTGGCAGCCTGGGAGGACGGGACACTATCATTCAACACACTTTAACTCCTCTGCAGTAAAATCTATTTCCCTGCAGCTGCCACCACAACATCTATATTCTGTGGTTGACATTCCATTTCTGCAGGACAGTTGATAACCATGGCTATGAACGCTAAGAAGCCAATCTTACTGAAGTACATGTTATTTCTATTACTCTCCATTGGCCTCCGCTTACTCTCAGGGAACCTCTTAGGATCACTCGCCCTGGACCCATCTTCCTTTACTACTCCCTTCACAACCTCAACATAAGACACCTTCTGTACTACTCTGGCCCAGTCAACCTCGACCTGCCTTTCTCTCACCGGACTCTTCTGATCTCCAGCAACATTAACACACAGCTTTTTCCACAGATATTACATCTCTTTGTCTCATGCCCTCCTGCACACTTCTTTAGGAATCTCCCTCCTACACACTGCTGCGACATGACCATAAGCTTAGCACCTACAACACTGTGATCGGTTCGGGACAAAAGCTCTCACAGGATAACTGACACATCCTAACTTGACTTTGTCGTGAAAGGACTGCATTAAAACTCAGCAGGACAAACCGTGTCTTCTGTTTCACCACGCTCTCCACCGGGTCTGCTTCGCACCAAATGGCGGTCGTCACAGACACCAGGAATCTTCCATTTCCTCAACACTTAACGCGATTCCACTTATCACTCCTTTTAGCGATGCCCTGCTCCTGAGAGCAAAGCAAGTCTTTTCCCGTGGTGCGGAGCACCCGGTCCTTCTGGACGGACAACACACAAAAAAGGATTGAGTCCACTTCAAGGTACTTTCACAGATTCAACAGTCCCCAAGCTCTTCTCCACCCAACCTGACACCACATATGAATCAGCCAGAAGACAAGGATCCATTCTCTGAAAAGCTCACTCACTGGGCCACAATAATCTTTTTCATCATTGGGACAAAACTCGACCTCGACGATCTGCCACCGCAGGTAATTCATTCTCTCTCGTCAGGTGAAATTTCTGAGCTACTGTGGTACTTTTTTTTGCTTTTTGTACTTGATGTCAATCTTCTTCACCATACCGCTTCCCTCTACACTCCACTTCTTTCCTTCTTCCTCACTGTCCAATTCCACATCTCCATGCTCTTTCCGGTCCATCCTCTGTAGTAGAAAACTGTTCAAATGGTTCTTGTATCTTGAAATTTGTCGTCATGTCCACATGAATAGAAGTAGCAACGGAAAAAAAAACATTTAATGTAGTCAAAGATTATAGGGTCCCCAATGAAACACTAACCAACACATTGGTTACTACCTTGTCACAATAACTCCTCATTCTATTTCCATTCCAACAGTTCACCCAAGTGTTTTGATGTAAATCGCTAGTCAAATTGCAATTGCAATATTTGGTTAAAACTAAGGCCAAGATTGTTTTGCCCATATCATGCAACCCAATGTGGAAATGATCTCAAATGAGTGCAGGAAATGCAGAAATGGATGAAAATACTGAATAATTTTTGGTTGAAGTTTGTTTTACACTGTTCAACTCATTCAGAATGGAGAAAGACCCATTGAATGTATGTGTTGCCACCCTAGGGTCATGCACTACTCATAAAGGAAATGTAGAACTTTTTATTATTCCAAAACATCAAATACCGTCCCAATTTGTTGTGATATATTTTGGCAATATAGGCCAGCCCTAAGTTTGGCACCCCTGGTCTAGCAAGTTTGGCTATAGACATACAGTATAGATATAATAGACTCCTGATGCAATATCTTAGGACTGTCATGAATGCAGGCACTATTCAGGATCATGCAGATAATCAGAACAAGTAAATTGAAGTATGAATTGGACATTGATGAACTTCAATGCCTTGATGTGCAGTTATCAGGAGCTAACTGGCATAATGCTTCTCTTTCCAGGTGTCTTGCTGCTCAATGCTGTGCTGACCGTCCGAGCTCACCAGGCCAACTCTCACAAAGACAAGGGCTGGGAAACTTTCACTGACGCTGTGGTGCAGTGGCTCAGCTCCAACCGGGAGGGCCTCGTCTTCATGCTGTGGGGGGCCTATGCTCAGAAGAAGGGAGCAGCTATTGATAGGGTTGGTTAAATGTAATATTGTATTAATAGTGAAACAAACACTTTTCTATTCTAGACACAATCCACTGACCTCCGCTTAATGGTCTTTTGTCTTTATCCTCTGTAGAAACGTCACCATGTCCTTCCCACTGTACACCCCTCCCCTTTATCTGCTCATCGAGGCTTCTTTGGATGCAAGCACTTTTCCAAGACCAATGAGTTGCTGGAGAAATCAGGGAAGGAGCCCATAGACTGGAAGGCACTTTGAGATGTCCCACACAGCCTTATTTTCATGGTGGGGATTCCAAAATGCAACTAACTAGATTCATCACTACTGCTACCAAACCATAAGCTTATGGTATTATTTTTGTTATCAAATATCTGGGTGACATGTTTGTAAATGTTTACTGCAGTGGGCAAGTTCATACTAATTTCCTTTATTGGCAGATTATAGTTTTTACTCTGGTTTTTCAGTTTGCACCCTTTAAAATGTAATTGGATTTGATCTACATTCAAGCTAAGTAATACCTCAACAAGTATCACTTTGTTATGTCAAAACATAGCAGTTATATCAAGGTTTCCCAAACTCAGTCCTGGCCCCACCTCTGGGTGCACATTTTGGTTTTTGCCTTAGCACCACACAGCTGATTCAAGTAATCAAAGCTTGATGAGCTGGTTATTTGAATCAGATTTTTTTTTAGGAAACCCAGGACTGGGTTTGTGAAACCCTGAGCTAAATGTGTCTGGTCTGTAAATATGTAATTATTCTGTTCTTGATTTTTAGTACATTTTGTATTATGCTTTTCTACTTTAAAAATAAACATATTGTTATTCAAGGCTGTTTTATGATACTGTAATCAATATGAAGAATCTATTTAGAATGTTTCCTCTGGGGTTGATGTCTCTGTCAGCGTTTCCCAAACTCAGTCCTGGGGACCTCATGGGGTGCCATGTTCTGGTTTTTGCCCTAGCAATACAGAGTTGATTATGAAATATTCAACTATTCATAAAGTTTTGATATATTTTAATCAGCGGTGTAGTGCTAGGGTACCCCTTGGGGTCCCCATAACCGAGTTTGGGAAATTATGCTCTAAGTTGACATGATTCAAATAAAAAAGTGCTGCACTTATGTGCTGCATGAAGTGAGGGGGGTTCGATTGCCCGGTGTTTTGCACCAGTTGAAAGTTGATTGCATTTGTTTTGGAACCGGGCTGCCTCTCGGGTTTGAGCCTGGTGCCCAATTTTATATGTAATGTAAGTGCTTTAATATGTTTGGACCCCAGGAAGATTAATGGGGATCCCTAATAAATACAAAGCCCACAGCGAATAATGAGAAGGATTCTGTTTTCAAATGCAAAACTCATTGCTTTATCTGTCTTCCAAATGAACACTTGTTGACAAAATGGCCGAGCGGTGCAGATTAGTGTTCGATATGGGAAGGGGCTCCTCCCTCACCGTTTTTGCACTTTCACTGTCACGTGCCATACATGGACAGTTTAGCGTAATCGAATCCGCCCACTGTCAGGTTACGTTCCAGACCTTGAGTGGCTACTGGCCAGACCAATGACTATAGGGCCATACCAATGATTTATATATACACTAGAGGACGACCCATGGGGTACGGTTTTGAAGCCGCCGCCCTTCCATCTTCGCACTCCCCCACGTTGTAAAAAATATTTTGGAAGCTATAGAATTTTTTTAATTTTCATGTCTGCATTTGTTTGTTCCACGTTTATATTATTGACAACTTAATATATACTTGTACATTATATTATGTGAGCTTAACATAAAAATGAAAATATATATAAAAACATTTCCCTAAAGTATGATTTTGTAATGTTACTGTCCCCTCTACAAAAAAAACGTAAATACATGTTTTTTTCCCCTTGAAACCATTCATTAAAATACTGTAGAATTCCATCCACTCCTATCGAGGACTACTTCTAGTTCTAGGTAGTGGCAATATGGCCGACCGGTGGGTTCAAATTCTCTCGTTGGCAAGTACATAGAATTAGCAATCCAGGGTTTATATACATCATTTGTCCAAACATATCTGTCATCGTGCCAGACACATCTGTGCGGTGGTGGTCCTTCAAACACAACACGTATCGTCTAAATGCAACATATCTAGCGTGACAATGCCTGTACAAAGTTTACCGATTCGAGACTCTGCCTTCCATGTGCGACTGCTGCATCAATACTTGATTCTGCTGAAGAATTACCCAATTCTTACCAAATCCGTGACGAGGTCAGTATAGCTAACGGTAGCTAGCCTATTGAAATAGTTTGAATATAATGGGATCATTAGCTATTGTTATTAGCTAGTTAGCTTGCAGGGGTCTTTCTCGTTATCTTATAGCTAACTAGTGTAACACCTAACAATTGACAACAATTACAACTGATCACTCATACAGAAATTGTTCTTAACTGACTTGCATGAACTACTTTGTGGTAGACATCGTAAGGGTATGGAGCTACTTGATAATTTGCAAACTATGCCTAGGCAAGGTAAACATATCCTTTTGCCAAGACCTTTCTACGTTGCTCTGTCTGTTTTCAGCCAATCAGCCTCTGCTCTAAGAACCTCCCTCATCTTTCCTGACAACAGTTTCTGTCATAGTTGCATTGTTTCAATGCACTTAAAGAAGAAAACTTTCTTCAAACTTTAACCACTACCATGGCATGAGTACAAATAAACGGTCTACATCTTTTTCAGTGGCATTCTCTCAGCAATGGGAAATCTTCTATCGCAAGCATTGGAAGCAAAACGAAAGGCCAAAGAAGGGACCCCAGTGAAGGAGATTGACATTTCAGGACCTGCCCGCTTTGCCTTTTATGGGTAGGCATGTGATTAAAATCAGTTCCAAATCACTTGAATTCGTTTAAAAAAAAATGCCATGTACTGTATAATGAACACAGCTATTGAAGTTTCCCGTTTTTGTTTCAGGTTGCTCATTACTGGGCCTGTAAGCCATTACTTTTACCAACTTATGGAGGTGTTGATGCCTACCACTGTTCCATACTGCATGGTGAAACGCTTGCTCTTAGACCGCCTTATCTTCGCCCCTGCATTCCTGCTGCTTTTCTTCTTTGTTATGAACATCCTGGAGGTAAGTCACCTGCTCCACTATGGAGTCTCCTGTACCATACACCTGACTAGCCCATTCATAGACGCTACTGACTTTAGCGCCTATTGACAATAGTATCTTCTGGCCGAGGGGGAACATACATTTCTTCTGTTTCTTATATTTTCCAAAACTGTATCTTTCATATCAGCGAGAAATTATTTTCAAAAAACAAAAGTTTATATTACTACACAAATTTATAGAGTTCCCACGCGGACATATTTCCATGTTACAGCGTTTGTTTATAGAAAACAGACGCAAGACAGTCCTTGGACTATAAGCAGTAACATTAGGTTCCTTTAGTCCATTATTACTGACCAACTCTCCCTGCTTGGATCAGTTTGCACTGTCTTGTATAAACATTTAAAAAATACTCTGTGTAGTTCAAACTTTATGCAGGGACTGCCTCTTAGTCTGTCAGTTTAGGTTGGGCCTAGTGAAATTATGCAGTACTACTCAGACAGTTAATTTCCATTAGTGGTTCATTAATTACATTCTAATCCAGACTATTGCCATGGCTGAACATTATTTTCATCCATTCTAATGCTATTTTAGGGTAAGAAGTGGGCAGACTTCCAGAGCAAAGTGAATAGTAGTTATTGGCCTGCCTTGAAGATGAACTGGAAAGTGTGGACCCCCTTCCAGTTCATCAACATCAACTATGTGGCTGTAGAGGTGAGCAGTTCTCACTGGCTTTTCTTTTATGGATTAATCTGGAATGTAGTGGTGCTCTGTTACCAATCTGTGTTGTTGTGTTTTCAGTTTCGAGTGCTGTTTGCCAACATGGTGGCCTTATTTTGGTATGCTTACCTTGCGTCTGTGAGGAAGTGAGACTCCCAAGATCTTCTCCCTGATTACTGAAGTAAGAAGACACAGGGTGTGCCTCTGAAGCTGCAGAACATTACAAGGACAGGTCTGTGAATGCCAGTGCAGCAAGATGGTACAACCAGGCAAATTGACTGGGGTGATGTGAAGGACTTCACTCGCATACTACAAAAGTACTACACTAACGAAATCATAACACATCTAATGGGTTGTTCACATGCAGAATAACCGATAACTAAAATGTTCAATGTTAATTCTTACTACTGAAATTTCCAGTCTTAAATTAATTGTGGCAAGGTGTATTTTGGTTTGAACAATGATAAATACATGTTACCTATTCTTGATAGATACAAATGTATATTATAATTTAAGATGAAGCATATGTGCTGTAGGAAGTTAATAACAGTAACAATTTCAACCTTGAAGGCAACTCATTTAACACCATATGAATATGCAATGTTAAGATTTATCAGACCACAATGCATTGTGTATATTGCTGACAAGGCTGACCTGTAGTTTGAGTCTCAGCTCAACTGTAAATGTTACTGCTCTTTCTGTCTATCAGGTCAAGTAAGGGAGCAACAGCACATCGGACTGAAACTGCCAAAGTATTTTACATCCTGATGTATTTGACTTAACTGTATTTTATAAATGAAAGCAAAAAAAATGACATTGTTGCTTTAACTTTTGTTTTGAGTTGGAGCCATGACAATGATGGTAGACTGAGTTTTATACTTGGTTATTACTTTATTACAATGTCATTAACATTATTTCAACAAAAGCCAATATCAGCCATGCTTAATTTAAAAGTTTACAACTGACTACAACATTAACACTGGTAATTTTTGGACAAGATAGCTTTTTCTCTATAGACATGGAATGCATAATAAGTTAAGGGCTTCGGGTGACCGGTGGTTTCAGGTCGATACTGGGTGTCTTCAGCCTCCCCTTAGACGGAGCGTCAGGTGAATAGTGCTTAGATTTCTGACACCATAGTCTTCCAGTTTCTTTCTATCATCGAGCTGCTTGCCCTCGTGAATAAGCCTCTGTTGGTCGGCTGGGACTCCCTCCTTGTTTTGGACCTTGGCTTTGAACTGGGTTACAGTCTCACCTGACACCACCTCATATGTGTGCGTCTGGCCCTTTTCGTTTTTCAGGAACACCTGGATATGAGTGGGTTCTGTAATCAGCACCATCACTTTGGATCCTGAATGCAGGCCATAGTCACTCAAAGTTTTTGAATCATCGCTGAGACTGATGTTGTTCCCATTGACACCTGACAACCTCTGCCTTTCCATGGCCACTCCAAAGTGTTGGTTGATCAGACTCTTGAGCGACCCCAGAGTGGTGTGTGGCTGAACTGTCAGGGGATGTGAGTCCCCATTCAAAAGTGTTATAGTGAGTTCCATGATAGATATCTGAAAGAGGATTTCATGTATTATTTATTTGGCCTTACAATAGCATAGCTCAATTGAATGATTTAGTCTTAACACTTTACTTAAAGCCTGCAGGTATAATGCTTTTTAACTGGCTGAAAGAATGTATGATACTTTATCTTGTGTCTCTATCAGCATTTCTGCTGACTCAAATGGTTGGAATTTAGTGAGAATCATTATGAGATGATTGACAGACATAAGGTGGTATTATCATACATGCTCATGACAATTTATACAACATATTATAACCTTTATATTAACCTACAGGATTCAAGGTTACCATTGATTCAGCCCATTGAAATAACTAAAATAATGTGCAAGATAATTGCTTGATAGCTATTTAGCTTTAACAGCAGAGTTATATAAAGTATTATAGCCTAATGATGAAAAAAATACTTACCTTTTTCAGTAGATATTGTTGAGAAGTCCTTGTTGTGAAGTCTTGCAAATTGTTTCAACAAATAGTTTTGAGAAATCGGTATGTTGACAAAAACAACTTCTGTGATTGAAGATGGTGACCGTGTACAGCTGAGCCTGGTATATAACAGCTGATCTGCCCCGCCCCTCAAATTCAGATTCGTTTTCCCTCTCTGCCTCCCACCACTTTCGGTTTCTATTCTCTGATAATAATGATGTAGTCTGCTGCTATTTATAGAAAGTTGTGTGCAATAAATTGTTTGTTTGTTATTGTTGAGTTAAGACTTAGAACAGAGTAAGAGCCTAAACCCCATGAAATAAACTAGCCCAATGACTTGCTCCCATTCCAAGGATGTAAAAAAATATATATTTCGTTGGCATTTATACATATCACACAAACATGTATATAGCTCATTCCCTATAATTCTATACAATTCCATCATTCTACATCATTCCATATAATTCTAGACAATTCCCTATCATTGACACAGATACTGTATGTTGGACACAAGAAGGAGAAACCCTTATAGATCATTCCCTATAATTGTAGACAATTCCCTATCATTCACACAGATACTATGTCGGACACCAGAAAGAGAAACCTAATATCATTGTCGATGAAACCCCATCCTTGGGAAAACCCAGGCCCAGATTATACTGATAATGACTAACAACTGCAGGTATCTTGTGATACGTCAGACATATGTGAGTGCAGAGGGAATTTTAACAGCAATACAAATAGACACACCCTGCCTCACCTTTCCCAAAATGAAAGCAAGTCAGCAGTTGAACCATCACGTGTCATTGTCAGCAGTTGAACCATATGGCTTTTGGACTTCACATCTCAGACTACCCAAAGTTATTCACCCTTATCTTCTCAAGTACAAACTGTAACCAGTGGAAGTACAGTTACTTGCATGTTCTTCAGTAAAGCCTATTTTATTTCTGCATCTGTGGACATCTCCAAGAGTCAATGACCTCTGTGAATTTTGCTAATGTAATTGTAATGAGTCAGAACTGATGTCAGCTGAGGTAAGTGGTATTGAAAGCTGTTCAGAGACTACTGAGAAGTACAGTGCATTCAGAAAGTATTCAGACCCCTTGACTTTTTCCACATTTTGATACGTTACACCCTTTTATTGTAAAATCTATTCAATGGTTTAATTTCCTCATCAATGTACACACACACCTTATGACAAAGCAAAAACAGGTTTTTATAAATGTTTGCAAATGTATTATAAATAAGAACAAATCACATTTACCACTATTCCGACCCTTTACTCAATATTTTGTTGAAGCACCTTTGGCAGCGATTACAGCCTGAGTCTTCTTGGGTATCACGCCTCAAGCCTGGCACACCTGTATTTGTGGAGTTTCTCCCATTCTTCTCTGGAAATCCATTCAAGCTGTCAGGTTGAATGTGGAGCGTCGCTGCACAGCTATTTTCAGGTCTCTAGAGATGTTCGATCAGGTTCGAGTCTGGACTCTGGCTGAGCCACTCAAGGACATTCAGAGACAAGTCCCAATGCCACTCCTGCGTTGCCTTGGCTGTGTGCTTAGGGTCGTTGTCCTGTTGGAAGGTGAACCTTCGCCCCAGTCTGAGGTCCTGAGCGCTCTGGAGCAGGTTTTCATCAAGTATCTCTCCATGTAAATAGTCTGGTGTCCATTTGATTAATTGTTCAGCAGTCTTATGGCTTGGGGGTAGAAGCTGTTAAGGAGCTTGTAGGTCCTAGACTTGGCGCTCCGGTACTGCCTCCTGTAGTAGCAGAGAAAACAGTCTATGGCTTGGGTGACTGGAGTCCCAGACAATTTTTGAGGCTTTCCTCTGACATTTTTTTTTTTCACCTTTATTTAACCAGGTAGGCAAGTTGAGAACAAGTTCTCATTTACAATTGCGACCTGGCCAAGATAAAGCAAAGCAGTTAGACACATACAACGACACAGAGTTACACATGGAGTAAAACAAACATACAGTCAATAATACAGTATAAACAAGTCTATATACGATGTGAGCAAATGAGGTGAGATAAGGGAGGTAAAGGCAAAAAAAGGCCATGGTGGCAAAGTAAATACAATATAGAAAGTAAAACACTGGAATGGTAGATTTGCAGTGGAAGAATGTGCAAAGTAGAAATATAAATAATGGGGTGCAAAGGAGCAAAATAAATAAATACAGTAGGGAAAGAGGCAGTTGTTTGGGCTAAATTATAGGTGGGCTATGTACAGGTGCAGTAATCTGTGAGCTGCTCTGACAGTTGGTGCCTAAAGCTAGTGAAGGAGATAAGTGTTTCCAGTTTCAGAGATTTTCGTAGTTCGTTCCAGTCATTGGCAGCAGAGAACTGAAAGGAGAGGCGGCCAAAGAAAGAATTGGTTTTGGGGGTGACCAGAGAGATATACCTGCTGGAGAGCATGCTACATGTGGGTGATGCTATGGTGACCAGCGAGCTGAGATAAGGGGGGACTTTACATAGCAGGGTCTTGTAGATGACATGGAGCCAGTGGGTTTGGCGACGAGTATGAAGCGAGGGCCAGCCAACGAGAGCGTACAGGTCGCAATGGTGGGTAGTATATGGGGCTTTGGTGACAAAACGGATTGCACTGTGATTGACTGCATCCAATTTGTTGAGTAGGGTAATGGAGGATATTTTGTAAATGACATCGCCAAAGTCGAGGATTGGTAGGATGGTCAGTTTTACAAGGGTATGTTTGGCAGCATGAGTGAAGGATGCTTTGTTGCGAAATAGGAAGCCAATTCTAGATTTAACTTTGGATTGGAGATGTTTGATGTGGGTCTGGAAGGAGAGTTTACAGTCAAACCAGACACCTAGGTATTTGTAGTTGTCCACGTTTTCTAAGTCAGAGCCGTCCAGAGTAGTATGTTGGACAGGCGGGCAGGTGCAGGCAGCGATCGGTTGAAGAGCATGCATTTAGTTTTACTTGTATTTAAGAGCAATTGGAGGCTACGGAAGGAGAGTTGTATGGCACTGTTAACACAGTGTCCAAAGAAGGGCCAGAAGTATACAGAATGGTGTCGTCTGCGTAGAGGTGGATCAGAGACTCACCAGCAGCAAGAGCGACATCATTGATGTATACAGAGAAGAGAGTAGGTCCAAGAATTGAACCCTGTGGCACCCCCATAGAGACTGCCAGAGGTCCGGACAGCAGACCCTCCGATTTGACACACTGAACTCTATCAGAGAAGTAGTTGGTGAACCAGGCAAGGCAATCATTTGAGAAACCAAGGCTGTCGAGTCTGCCGACCTTATATAGGTCCTAGGTGGCAGGAAGCTTGGCCCCAGTGATGCCCATCAAGAAGTCCAGGATCCAGTTGCAGAGGGTGGTGTTTAGTCCCAGGGTCCTTAGCTTAGTGATGAGCTTCTTGGACACTATGGTGTTGAACGATGAGCTGTAGTCAGTTTTCACATAGGTGTTCCTTTTGTCCAGGTGGGAAAGGGCAGTGTGGAGTGTGATTGAGATTGTCATCTGTGGATCTGTTGGGGCAGTATGTGAATTGGAATGGGTCTAGGGGTGCACAATTAGAATTCAAAGAGGTCCAGTGTGCTTCTACACCTGCATTGCTTGCTGTTTGGGGTTTTAGGCTGGGTTTCTGTACAGCACTTTGAGATATCAGCTGATGTACGAAGGGCTATATAAATACATTTGATTTGATTTGATTAACATGTTCTCCCCCCAAAGGTCCAAACCATTAAAATGTCTAACGTGCGCTATGATTTGGGGGCATATGTAGTTCTTGTATATGTATAGCCAATAAATTAAGTACTACATTTCAATAACATTTCAACAATATTTATTACACATTTTCAATGCAGACACATTAAACATGAAGTAAAATAAATATGCAGATGAATAAAATTAGGCCTATCACAAATGTTCTCATTTCAAGCAAAACAGGACTGCATCTTCACACAAAAATAACAGAAGTGCCTGTTTCTGAAACCACACGTTTAATATTTCTCTTTCCTACTCTCCCACTTCACTTCTCCATCTCTCTTCTGTAGTGAGAGAAATTGGCTTTTGCTTGGCCTGCCAGTAATTTGAACTTTGTCTGGAATGGAGTCAGTGCCATTCTCATGCACATATGTACAGTTGAAGTCGGAAGTTTACATACACCTTAGCCAAATACATTTAAACTCAGTTTTCCACAATTACTGACATTTAATCATAGTAACAATTCCCTGTTTTAGATCAGTTAGAATCACCACTTTATTTTAAGAATGTGAAATGTCAGAATAATAGAAGTGAGAATGATTGATTTCAGCTTTAATTTCTTTCATCACATTCCCAGTGGGTCAGAAGTTTACGTTTTGGGTAGCCTTCCACAAGCTTCCCACAATACGTTGGTGAATTTTGGACCATTCCTCCTGATAGAGCTGGTGTAACTGAGTCAGGTTTGTAGGCCTCCTTGCTCGCACACACTTTTTCAGTTCTGCCCAAAAATGTTCTATAGGATTGAGGTCAGGGCTTTGTGATGGCCACTCCAATACCTTGACTTTGTTGTCCTTATGCCATTTTGCCACAACGTTAGAAGTATGCTTGAGGTCATTGTCCATTTGGAAGACCTATTTGCGACTAAGCTTTAACTTAGTGTCTTGAGATGTTGCTTCAATATATCCACATAATTTTCCATCCTCATGATGCCATCTATTTTGTGAAGTGCACCATTCCCTCCTGCAGCAAAGCACTCCCACAACATGATGCTGCCACCCCCGTGCCTCACGGTTGGGATGGCGTTCTTCGGCTTGCAAGCCTCCCCCTTTTTCCTCCAAACATAATGATGGTCATTATGGCCAAACAGTTCTATTTTTGTTTCATCAGACCAGAGGACATTTCTCCAAAAAGTACAATCTTTGTCCCCATGTGCAGTTGCAAACCGTAGTCTGGCTTTTTTATGGTGGTTTTGGAGCAGTGGCTTCTTCCTTGCTGAGCAGCCTTTCAGGTTATGTCAATATAGGACTCGTTTTACTGTGGATATAGATACTTTTGTACCTGTTTCCTCCAGCATCTTCACAAGGTCCTTTGCTGTTGTTCTGGGATTGATTTGCACTTTTCGCACCAAAGTACATTCATCTCTAGGAGACAGAACGCGTCTCCTTCCTGAGCGGTATGACGGCTGCGTGGTCCCATGGTGTTTATACTTGTGTACTATTGTTTGTACAGATGAACGTGGTACCTTCAGGCGTTTGGAAATTGCTCACAAGGATGAACCAGACTTGTGGAGGTCTACAATATTTTTTCTGAAGTCTTTGCTGATTTCTTTTGATTTTCCCATGATGTCAAGCAAAGAGGCACTGAGTTTGAAGGTAGGCCTTGAAATACATCCACAGGTACCTCCAGGCACCTTCAATTGACTCAAATGATGTCAATTAGCCTATCAGAAACTTCTGAAGCCATGACATAATTTTCTGTAATTTTCCAAGCTGTTTAAAGGCACAGTCAACTTAGTGTATGTAAACTTCTGAGCCACTGGAATTGTGATACAGTGAATTATAATTGAAATAATCTGTCTGTAAACAATTGTGGGAAAAATTACTTGTCATGCACAAAGTAGATGTCCTAACCGACTTGCCAAAACTATAGTTTGTTAACAAGAAATTTGTGGAGTGGTTGAAAAACCTAAGTGTATGTTAACTTCCGACTTCAACTGTAGGTTCTCATTGGTGAGTCTAGAACGGTACTTATTTTTGAATGATGTTCATAGTGTAGAAAGAAGACTCACAACTGTATGTGGAGCCAAACATGGTCAAGGTGTGTAGTGCTACTTTGGTTAGACCGGGGAAAACAGTCTCAGACACAGCCTGCAGCCAGAAAGTGTCATGATCAGTTAGTTGAAAGTGCTCTCTTAGTGCAACATTTGCTTGCAGATCAATCAGTTCAATCTGTAGAGATTGTGGCGGATTATTCATAATTAGTTGGGTTACATAGATAATTCATGTTTTATTTGCATAATTTGTTCATGTGAGATACTTGTCATTAGAATGTATCCTTTTGGACTATAGTGTTGGCAGTTGCACTTTTCCCTAAGCTGGGGCTCAGTCACTTGGGGCCCAGAGAGGGGAGAGGTCAGGCTTGTCTTTCACATGTCCCTGGTGCTATGCAGCATATCAGAAAGGGAAGAGGACAGGAGGGAACATTGTCTTCATATGTGAATGTGTCTTTACCTATTCTTAAACCATGTGAAGGGTTGGCGTGATTAATAGGGAACCAATTACTTGTCTCCATAATGTCTGTGTGCCAGTCACTCCCTCCTTTTCCCATTGGGGGGAGGTGTATGGCAGTGTCTGGAAACATTGTATGTCCTCTCTGATCTTACACTTATCCTGGGATAGTGTATGACCCAGAGGCTCACTCCCCTCAGTGAGCTTGTGCAGGAGTGGGGTAAAGAGGGGGTTTACTTGAGATGGGAGTATCTAGAGTTGACAATTGATATATGGCATTGGATGAGTTGGTGTTTTTGTACTATGAAGTACCAGGAACGAGATTAGAATCTCGTTTGAGGGAACAAACTCAATGATAATTTATAGCGAATGTTATCTGGCTAAGGATACTCCTTTCTCAAGAAAAAGTATTTCTTTGTGAACTGTTCCTAAGACCTGTGGTTCGTCATGTAAGTTGAGAGGGATGTATCTTGGCTATAAAAGATATTTGTATTTTTCTGTAGTCACTTCTCAGCTGTTCATTAGAAATAGTGAATTGTTGAAAGTCAAATGCTAAAGCTTATTATTATGGGGCGGCAGGGTAGCCTAGTGGTTCGAGCGTTGGACTAGTAACCTTGAAGGTTTCAAGTTCAAACCCCCGAGCTGACAAGGTACAAATCTGTCGTTCTGCCCCTGAACAGGCAGTTAACCCACTAGGCTGTCATTGAAAATAAGAATTTGTTCTTAACTGACTTGCCTAGTTAAATAAAGGTAAAATAAAAAAAATAAAAAAAATATGTAGTTTAAGTATAATTCTGACTGGTGTGTAGTTTGTAACTCTCCTCATTTGGTAAAGCAGAAATATGCCACCACAAGATCCAGCATGTGCCCACATGAAGGTCTGTGTCACCTCCTTTGACAATCCCCTGACATCTGTGATGAGGAATGGATTCACAATTATAAGGAGCTGCTGTCCAAGGCTTAAGCTGTCAAAGTGACGATTTCTGAAGCCACAGCTCCTCTCTCTCTTCCTGTCATGGCAGGGGCCCCGTCTGAGGTGATGGAGATCACTTGTTTTAGACCTATCCCCCTCTTTCTCAGCATCTCCTTTATGACCATGTCCTTTCCTCTTGTTTGTGTCTCAAGTGGCGTTGCACCTTACAGGTCTTCACAGAATTCCTTATTCTCTGTGTGGTAAAACCTAACATACACCAGAAGCTGGGCATTATTATTCACATCAGTAGGTTCATCAACAGCTAATTCTCTGCATGGTGCACTCCGAATAGCTTCATCAAGCTGTGTTAATACATCCTCTGTTAGTATTTCACTCTTTCTTGCTGCTGTTGTACATGACATTGGGATTTGCTTGATCTTTTCACACAGCTCGTCTTTTTGTTTACCGTCAAGTGAAGTATCAGCCACAGCATTCATGCAATTTCTCACCACTCTCCCATCAGTAAATGGCTTTTGGTGTTGACCCAAAATCCAAGCAATTGTTGGGCAGTGAATGCATGGGAGAGGACTCTGGTGGACGATCATACTGGGCTTTGAGTTTGTTTATTTTGCGTGCCCTCACCTCAGACTGCTGTGGATATGTTTGCTCAAAAGATCTATGCTTTGTCTCGTAGTGGCACTTTTTATTAGAGCCACGGTCTCTGAACATATCAGGCAGAGTGGCTTGACACTCGCTGCGGGAAGGATCAAGGCATATTTGTCCTCCTCTTTGAAAGCTTGATTTTCTGTATCGACTTTCCTGACCTTTGCACACGCCATTCTATAATTTCTCCTCTAGCTTTTGCTTCTCTCGCTGTCTATTTCTCTGACAGCATCAGTCTCCTATCATGCATTGTAAACATTCACTTTGATTGGCAGAGTTTCTTGAAGTGATTTAAATAGCACACGTGATTGGCAAAACACAGTAGTATGGGGCACTGTTTGGGCCAGCGCTGCTGAGCCAGCGCAGCATATGTACATTGAAAAAAAGGTTGCTTCATCAGTATTTAATTGAACAATTATTTATGAGAAATGTGTCGAGGTCTAGATAGGACCTTCACTCGGTCCGGACCGAGGTCGGCCAATTGTGCACCTCTGGTCTAGCGTATTAGGGAGGATGCTGTTGATCGTGAGCCATGACCAGCCTTTCAAAGCACTTCATGGCTACCGATGTGAGTTCTACGGGGCGGTAATCATTTAGGCAGGTTACCTTCACTTCCTTGGGCACAGGGTCTATGGTGGTCTGCTTGAAACATGTAGGTATTACAGACTTGGTTAGGGAGAGGTTGAAAATGTCAATGAAGACACTTGCCAGTTGGTCCGTGCATGCTTTGAGTACACGTCCTGGTAATCTGTCTGGCTTTGTGAATGTTGACCTGTTTAAAGGTCTTGCTCACATCGGCTACTGAGAGTGTTATCACACAGTTGTCCAGAACAGCTGGTGCTCTGGTGTATGTGTCAGTGTTGCTAGCCTCGAAGCGAGCATGAAATACATTTAGCTCGTCTGGTAGGCTCGTGTCACTGAGCAGCTCACGTCTGGGTTTCCCTTTGTAGCCCGTAATAGTTTTCAAGCCCTGCCACATCCGACGAAATTCAAAGCCGGTGTAGTAGGATTCAATCTTTAATCCTGTATTGACGCTTGTTTGATTGTTTGTCTGAGGGCATAGCGGGATTTCTTATAAGTGTCCGGATTAGTCTCCTGCTCCTTGAAAGCGGCAGCTCTAGCCTTTAGCTCAGTGCGGATGTTGCCTGTAATCCATGGCTACCGGTTGGGATATGTACGTACGGTCACTGTGGGGACGAAGTTGTCAAAAAATTGTTATTACTCTGTGTATTTCAAACTTTCTACAGGGA